>NC_140451.1:17894719-19192219 GCF_963576455.1 Neolamprologus multifasciatus
CACTGACCGATAAACAAATTTCAAAATGTGTTTCTTTCTCACATTTACCTACTGAAAAAGGTATTCTCTGAAGAGTTTGGTGAGTACACAAAATAGACTGGGTTTGGTCCTTCGGAGTATATTCCAGATAAAAGATAATAAAGAGGCAAATCTTCTAAATAAAGATGATCTCTCTGTCTCTCTGCATCAATCTTATTTTGAGAGTGATGTCCTTGTGCGCTTCGCTGGGGTGTCTGCAAGCTTCAGAGCCCTCTTGGTTGCCAGTTTTGTTGCACTGCGTGGACTTCTTTTTACCGGAGACTTTAAAGCTCCGCTTCTCGTCAGTGTAGGTTCATCAGTTTTCCTAACTGATCTGGGAGACGCATGCTGTGTTGTCGAGGACTTCGTGGCCCTCTTTGAAACATGACTGGGGCTCCCGCTCGGAGGGAGAGCAGCCTCCATTTTTCTCTGGGATCTTGTTAGCACCTGGTCAGGTGAGGTTGGCACCTTGACATCCGTGCTCTGCTGTGGGGTTTCAGCAGCATTCTCTGCATCTTTGATCTCAGTAGGTGTACTCTGTGACGACTCCCGCGACTGGATTTTTGCAGAACTTGCTTCAGTGTGCCTTTTGTTGTCCGCTTTGCCTTTAGGTGTGTCGACAGGGTTATGTTCGGCTATTTTAGGAGACCCAAGTCTCTGAGAACATCTCTTAGGCAACTCCTTTTTACTTGTATCTCTTGAAGCTCTACCGCTGCTCTGAGCCCTCACAGCTTTATATTTTACAGTTTGCTTTGATTTTTTGTTAGCCAATATTTTTCGCCTCTCCATTTTTGCCGATGACTCTTTCATTTGTTTGCTGACAGGTAATGCGGATTTCCGTGCCTTAAGAGACTGCTTCAGATTTGACTTGGAGGACGACTTTGTGGTGGCAAGTCTTTTAATCTTGCTGGTTTTTAATATTTTTGATGCCTTTTTCAGTCTACTAGTCGTTTGCTGAACCTGCATCTTCTCTCTAATATTAGAATATTTCCTCAGGATCCTTGCACTAGCTGGATTCTTTGATTTTCCAGAGGATTTCTGGGATTCACTTATCTGAGCAGAAGCTTTGGCAGAGGAGTACTTTGTCAAATTCTGAGAACTACTGGAGAGATCTCCTCTCTCTTTCCCTTTGACTGCATTTGCTTCTTGCTCCAGTGCTCTAGCAATCAGCTTCTGACTCCTGGGGTTGCTCTTTACAGGGGAGGCAATGGCAAACTTTTTCAAATGCTTCTTTAAGCGCTCTGCCTGTACGCTTGGAAATACACCCTGAGACGTCCCTGCCACACTTGACGAGTTGTGGAAGCACAGCTGACTTTCTGATGGAAGACGTGTGGTCACCTTCTTGACGATGACAAGAGATTTTGTTTCCGTTGATTCAAGGAACCAGCGACAAATGTTGGAGAGATTAAAACCTTTCATAAAAAGCATTTGGACTGGCGAGTATTTCTGATGCTCTGCAGATTTTGGTTTTCGTGCCCTCCGCTTACTTTTCCATATAGCTGCCTGCCGGTCTGCTTTGTTTTTGTATTTTGCTGCTGGCTGACCCTCCTTATCCATTTGCACCCAACCTTTTTGCATTTTATCATATTTAATATTCAGATTTGTAATTAGCTGTTGGCTTTCTTCTGCGGTCAAAGTCTCAAAGAATTTGTTAGTCGTTTGTTTTGGGGGCTCATGCCTAGGAGTAATGATAGGGCCGTGTGAACTGTGGGACACGGATGCAACAGACCCAGAGGGGGACCTCACCTGAGCTTTAGTTATTCTTTCTGGCATTATTCTGACAGGAGAAGCTACATCGTTTTGTCTTGGGGCTACAGTATAAGCACTAGTAGAGGGGACAGGGATCAGTCTTTGTGATCTTAGTGCTAATTTTTTGTTGTCCACTTGTGGCAACTGAGTAACAGACTGCAAGGCTATTTCACCCTTACTGGTCTCATCACTCCTTAATGGCATTCTTCTTTCTGTTACAGATGAATCATTATCTTCTACTGACCCGTCTTCTAAAGCTGCTACATTTGGCTGCACGGCAACATTGCTTGCTTCTGTGTTCTTTTGAAGAACCCGTTTACTTCTTAATGGCATAATCTGTGTTTGCAATTCTGCCTTTACGGGACTTGATACCTCACTGCTAAGTTGCACTTTCTTACTGTCATCTGCTACAACCTTGGCAGATCTTAGTTTCTGTCTGGCCTGCAGTCTTTGCTCTTCAACATTCGTCTCCATTTCTTCAGATGGAGTCTCTACTGGTTCAGTATTTTCAGTGTTTAATTCCACAGTTTCAGTTACTGTGTTTGGTTGAGACAGTTCAGAGGTTGGAGGATCACATGACTCGTTTAGAGGAGATGCAGGAACAGCAAGTGGACAAGGAAGAGGGAGGGGAAGAAGCTGCTCAGGGGGTGCTTCTGGAGATGAAATGGGAGTGGCAGGATTTGAAATAGAATTCGATACTGGAGTTTCAGGTGGCTTCTGGTTTGCAGATCTAAGCTGACGTTTGGGCTCAGGGTTTTGAGGATCATCGATAGGCTGATCATCTTTTAGGACTTTCTTTTGTTTCTGGATTTGTTTAGGCTTTGAATTTGGGCTTGACTGTGTGTCAGAAGGGGGTTCTGTCACCTGCTCAATGACAGGAGCAGTCTCAATTGAGTCTTTAGGTATGCGTGTGTCAGGTAACGGCTTCTTCATATTCTTTTCATTAGCGGTAGAGACAATAGTTACTTCAAACCTATTGTTGGATACATTCTGACTCGATTTTGCTGCAGCTTTACAAGGTGATGTGGCGTTACCTGGTCTACGACGCAATTTTCTGTCAGAGGCAGATACGGGTCTTCCATTAACGTGACCCACTATCACCACTTCTGTCTGCTTCAGCAGCTTTGATACTGGAGGTTTGCTACCTTTTTTCCTACGCCAAGGTGGCAACTCCTTCAAGAGTGTGTCAAGCGACTTTGAGGATACATCATAGTCACTATCATTATCATTTTCTATCTCTAAAGGCGTAACACTTTCAACTGCTTCAGGTGTGTCAATTTCTGTCTCTTTCGTCATCATCTCCTCTACTGAACCTGTGGTATTAGCGCTATCTGTCCCTTCGCAGTTCTCATTGTGTATTCGTGTCTCTAGCTGAAGTTCCTGAGGTTGCTCATCTGGCATTATGTCCTTTTTACCTTCATCAACTTTATTCATGGGTAATGTGATGCTATTCTGCTTGGGAACGGGTTCACTACTGTGCAGTTCATCTGATGAAATCTGGGACTCTGGTTCTTCTATGGTATTTTTCTCTAATGGCTCAAGGGCTGTTTCTGCCACTGTTTCCTCTGTACTTTCATGCATTTCCTCTTGAGGATCTGGGTCAATTTCTTTTATTGCTTCATTTGTAGCGTGATCAACACTTTCGTCACTTCCTGTAGTCATCCCTACATCTGCAACTGCATCCTGTTCTACTTCTGTGTCTTTAACGGTTTCTTGGCTCTCTGTTGGGGTCCTTAATGGAGATGAAGGACTAGACTGCCCCTTGCTCTGACACTGATCTGTCTGACTAGTTTCAACTATAATATCTACTCTACTGGCTGCTACCTCTATGATATCCTCTGTGCCTGGTATCACACTATCATCTGTCTCCTCTGTTGGCATTTGTTGATTTATTGTCTCCGTGCATGATCCAACAAAAGGCATATCCACAGGTGGCACACCTTCAGGCTTTGAAAGTATTTGCTTTGGAGTGACCAATGGTGTGAGCTTTGGCATTGGATTGGGACAGTTACCCTTTCCAGCCAAAGTACGAACAGTTTTTAACTCCCAGATTTCATCTGGCCCCAACCACAAATGTCCTCTGGTGCTTTTTCTGGCATTTCGGCGTGGTACCATGCTGTGCCGTGGCTCCTTAACACACTCTGTAATTGATTTGTCAATAAAAACAATGTCACAGTGGCCAAGATCAGGGTCAACTATTCCTTTAGATGGAGAGTCCTTGGTCCAATGATCAGAGGACGACCTGATGGTCTTCCTGGCCGTCCGCACAGAGTCTGAAGAACTGTTGAAGGGAAACAGTTTTGTTGGTGTATCTTTGGGATGTCCAATAGTTACCCTCTGCCTAGCTTCACGTGTGTGGCTACCCTGATTATGTCTTTTTACAGAAGAGCTCAGTCTGGCAGTCTGAGTCTCTGTTCTGTTGGATGAATCAGAGTTCTGTCTCTCCTCCAAAGTGTCAGAGTGAGTAGAAACAGTGGGACTGAGCACACACAGCTTCTTACCAGCAGCATCATTAGAGGTCATAATTTTGATCTTAAGAGGTGCATGATCACCATGATGGTTCTCTGCATCTACTGGATGAGCAATGGGGGTCACCAAAGCCTGGTTACTCCCTGACCCAGGGCTGCGAAGATCCGAAACAGTGCTAGGGGTTATAGACGATTTCAGTGGCACAGCATTTTCTGGAACATTTTTCATTGCACAACTGCCTGGGACTTCTGGCTTGGAAGTGACTTCACTGGGAAATCTTATCTCAGGGTGTGACTTCTCAGGAGTCACTGCACTGGATTTTGCAGTGGAACAAGAAGTTCCCTTGACACCAGAGGTACAGTTAGAGGCTTTATGTGCACTGGAGGATGCAAGTGCTTTGATCTCAGTCTGTAGAAAACCTATGGCATCTACTATCTGTCTCTGATGGTGGGGGCAGAGCTTGGCCATGAACTGTTCCAGAGTGGAGGTGGACTGCAGGTCTTTAGCCTTTGCGAGACGGCGGTCCGGAGACTCACTGGGAGGAAAAGAAGAAGGAAACATTAAATTCTCCATCAATCTGAAACAACACTGGTTCATTCTTTTGACTGATACGAGCTCTGCAGATAAGTGAGTTTTCATCTCTAGTAGTTAAAAAAAAACCTGGAAGCAGATTTATGTTTGTGTGAAATAATATACAAGTTTATATATTTTTTATTCATATATATTTATTAGAAGAATAAGTGATACTTTTTAGAAGCAAATCATTTGTCCAGTGAACTTGACCAGTTGCAGTATTACACCCATTACATTTTTTTTTTGTTTATATATTTTACATTAAGAAAAAAAAAATCATACATGCACAAGACATTAAGTAATGGTAGCCCATTTGGTTAAACCATGTTGAAAACATATTACTTATAATACCAACTACATTAGGGGCAAAAATCATATATATCATATATCAGATTTGTCAAGTTTATATGTCAAGTTTTGTTTTGTTTTAAATGACAAATGCTCAAGTCGCCTTTCACAATATAAAACAAACCAATAAAAGAAAAATCAAACATAACTAAAGATATTAAAAAAATGTGTTACTCTAATACCAAAATTTTATTTATGCCAATGCAAATCAAAAAATTAATAATTGTGCCAAACGGGTATCTCTCTTTATTTCTAAGTTACATTTATGTAATAGATCTATTACAAAATCCCGATACCTTACTACATTAAGAGCCTTTAAATCGTAACATTATGCCAAAAATATATCCGCGACTATGAAAAGTTGTTTTCTTTGCTTAACAAAAAACAACAAAAAAAGATCTTTCAGAAGCTGCACTTTGGGTCTTTAAACAAGAAAACATAGGAACAAACGAAACCACGTCTGCATTCATGAGGTGATATGCTACAAAGCTATGCTGAGCAACAAAAAAAGACCAACAGTTTTGTGGGAGCAGCAGATTCTGCCAAGTAAAAGATCAACAAGTCAGAAATAAATGTGAAGTTGTGCTAAATTATATTTTGTCTGAAAATAAACTATAAATCATATTTACACACAACTTTAGCTAATACTACATTGCCAAGTAACACTGGACAACATTTTTTCATTTTGACATCACAAACCTGAATTTTTCATGTCTTTTGTTCAAGTTGGAACAACTATTGCCACAGCAAGCTAAGGCTGCATAACAAATCCGGTTTGCTATGCCTGTCCTCTGTGTTAGAAGCTACATAAAAAGGATCAAAGTGAAAGTTCATGGATCAAACAGGTTATTATATACTAGCAGTAAACTGCACTACAAGCATGAGCAAGACAACATAATGGTGACTTTGTTTTTTTTAATGGATTTCAGCTTTATATCACAAAAGGTTATTGTATACTCTAAAATGAGGGTGTGGGGGCTGTAATGAATGTTCAGCAAGCAAAATACTATTAGGACGTTTCTGGGCTTATTCTTGAATCCCTGATATTCATTGTGTAGTGTAGTGTAGTCAAAGATGGAAAGCTGTACTGCAGGATTTTTGGCTCTAACCATGAAGCTATTTGTACAGCATGTCAAATATCTCAAAAGTAAATTTTAGAGCTTTAAAAATACATTTTAGAGATTAAAAAAAATAACTAACTAGAACCTGATGATTTTTTTTTTTTACTAAGCTCGTCAACTTCACATCCCTCCCTGCAAAGCCTAAGCAGTAAAGTGGAGTACCTGAATAACTACTGGTGAGAGTTTCATCCCTGAGGGTTTTTCCACTCTGTTTCTCTGATCATTGCTACAAAACCAAGTACTTTTTCTTCAAGTGAAGTAAAGTAGTCAATCTAACAAGCACAAGCAAACCAAATTACATACCAGCTCACAATATTTCACAAGCAGAAAAATGTGGATGAGTAAACTCATTCACAAAGTTTACACACTGTATACAATAGGAGGATAAATAATCTCAAAATTACGATCTGCTATACAAGGGCATTTATAACATCCTTAACCACTGACCAGATTTTTAACTGTTTAAGAAATATTTTAGGCTCAAAGTGAATCTACTTCTTACAGTGATTACTTGACATTAAACACACCAACACCCCATTGTTTGTATTCAATAAAACAACCCCAAAAGATAAAACTGCACCATACAGAACAAAATCCCCAAATGACAAATATGATTTAGTCCAATCATGCAAAAATACACCCAATGCCATTCATTTATATGCTATTAACGTGACATAAAATGTACAAGATCTGTACATATTTGTATGGATAAGGATACTCCGCAATCAGCTGAAGAGTCTCAACATTTAAGCTTGTAGAGCGACTTCAGTCCTCACATGCAAAACCTTGCCCATAATAAATTAGTATAGTCTTGCTCCACAGCTATCTCTGATAACAGTTAGATAAACCTTTTAAGATATATACACGCAGGCTTATTATTATTTTAAGTAGAGTTTGAGTTTAATTAAAGCTGTTTACATTCTCAATTTAAGTGTTAACGTTACATTTTAATAAAAAAAAAAAAGCTTAATAAATACTAAATCGACAATATAATAAAATTTGGAAGGTATCTAAGAAGAAGTAGGTTCTAACCCCATTTTAGCAACATAGTTCCTTCAACGCAGAGGAAATGTATCATGTCCCTAAACTGCTCCATACCCACACATGTGGGGGGAGGGGGGGGGGGGGGGAGTATAGACAGAAATATTTACATATAGTTTAACTTTTATACTTATATCAATATGATTACCACTCTGCTTTAAATCATTTGCCTTTACACAAAGAAATTTACAGTATTGTGTTGTGTGCATGAGATTGCTACATAAAACAGCTTTGAGAACAGTGATAGTGGTGATATCGGCTTTCCAGATGAGGTAGTCAACCACTGGATTTGCTACAACAGAATGTAAGGAGCAATCAATAAATGATCAATAAACCCAAAAGCACTTTTATGACTTTAGTATTTCAACTTAAATGCATTAGACAATAAAGTTTTATATTTCAGCAATGCCTGAGGATTGTCAGAGCAAAAATAATTTTATTACTGAAATCAAATCAGTGATTAGATTTACTTGTATATGTACATCTGTAATTGAAGCAACTACTGGGTATTATGTTGTAAACCATGGTAAGTGATTCAGATGTATTACATGTTTGTTTTTTAAATCTGGGGTTAATATCCTTGAACCATAAAAACACTTATTAAATAACAGCTAAAGGTGGAGAATAAACAACAGAGGGTTACTATATTATAATTATAGTTACAGTAGAGTTGTTACAGTGGTATAAATACAAATGTGCAAGGCCCTGAACTACATCTGTGTAGTGTAAGTTTCTGTAATATGACAGCAAATATGATTAAAACCCAGTAAATCTTTAAAAACAAAAAACAAACAAAGAGTCATTACCAAAACTTGCTAGACCTGTATGGAAACCTGACAGAAATAATGGGGCATGAGCCCATAATGTTTAGCATCCTGAGCTGTAATCAATAATGCACAAGGAGGTGTCCTGATCAAACTAATGGACAAGGCTGGGTCAAAAACCAGGCAAAAATTCAATGAAAATAGCAACATGAAAAAGGCATTTTGTAGAGGTTTTTTAAATGCAGCCCTTTCCGCATGGTAACAACACCGTAATTAAGTATTTGTTATTTTTAATGAAATGGCATCATCGTGAATTTTAGTGAAGCAGCTAACAGCTGTCAACCCCGCTACCCTACATAGTCAGTTTCAAGAAAAGAAAATTGCTGGTGGTTGTAGTTTTGCTGTTGTCCAAATATAAACACATTTTTGGTACACTATCATCTAATTAATTGGAAGAAAAAAAAAAAAAAAAAAAACACACATCCCAGTATGTGTGCACTCATGTGCAAATGTACAATCTATTCACAGAAGCCATAACGGTAACAAGAAAAAAAGCCCAACGTAACATTTTACATTCAATTAATGAATACAGCCAATCAATGTATTTTTTCATTGAATTTTTGCCATGGCAACTTGAAAACAGGGTAAGCATGGACTGAGGCATGGTTGTAACCAGATTTAGTTACAGTTATCATCCTCACTATAGAATGACAGAAAAAAAATATTATTTTATTATTTCTCATGGGTGTATGTGTATATTGTATGTATGCATGCTTCTGCAGTATTTTATGACAAAAGATAGCAGAAAGGTTTGTATCACATCTCACGATAGAATACCTGAAGTTTGAAGAAAGAGGAGAAAACCAACCAAAAACCCCCCAAAACATTGAAAAAAAAAAAAAAATCACACAGAAATGTAATGCTCTGCAGGCCTACACTAGCACTGAAATACTACAGATTACTGAAAATAAGGTTGTTAAGACGAGAGAAGGACACACACTCATCAGTGTGACATCCTGAATGTTACCATTAAAAAAGGCTTATTCAATCCTTTACTGTTACAGGGGATTTCTTCGGCAATGATTGAGCTGAGGTATGTAGCTGAGGTATAACTGTCTAGATGTGTGTGTAGTAGTAATGCATTATTTTAAACATAACCTGAGTGTACAGAAGGCAATGGAAACTATTGCCAATCATATAGCAGAGTAAAATGTACAGAACTAAGTAGAAGTAGTGGAAAAAAACACTGTGCTTGTGAGGATGAGCGGAATTAGGATTTTTTTTAAAGGCAGATAAAGTCCAGAATGACATTATGTTATATTCCATATCTTATACATTTATATAAATAATAGGCTAGTATGCGGCCATACTTCCCGCTGTCTGTTTCCAACGATATCTGTAAACTTTGAGACTTTTAGAGTCGTTCCATGCATTAATTTACTTCATATGTTTTCACCCAAACTACAGGCTCTGCATACTTGGAACTATTTCATTTGAACATAACCAATATTAAGAGAGAACACTATGGGGCGCCACATCCTTGTACAAGCTTCAGTTTGGCTCTGTAAAGAACAGAGCAAGGAGTGAATTTTTAAAGCTTAATTTGAATCAATAACTAAAACTTAATTACCAGCATGCTATTGTATTTCAATAATTCTAAAATAAAAAGCATGCCCTCCAAGCCACAACATACTGGGAGACACTTGTGTGTTTACGCCCTATGCAAACATTTTAAATGTAATAAGTGCTAAATTTAGTGATAAAAATTAAATAAGTTAATAATAAATAGAACTATTAGAGATGCAATAAAGACGGGTATTGCCAAGGTCTGGCAAACACCATGATTAAAAAGTACACCGCAGTTAGTATGTTGTGGATGCGTCACTCGTTTGATAAGAGGCTGCAGTCACGAAAATCAGTCCCACTCTCTTCAGAAGCACTCTCTTTTTTGTCATAAAGACTGTGCTGGGAACTTTGGAGATCCTTTTGTTTGGGGGACAGTGAAACGCTGGGTTCTTCCACCTGGCTTATCAGCTTCATTTTCTTTTTGGGGGGATTTTTTAAGGTCCCCAGACGTTCTTTAACTTTGTATTCCAGGGTACTGTGTGGGATGCCATAAATCGATTGCGCTTTAGAAACACTCATTTTCCCACCCATCACCACCACAATGGCCTCTTCTAGCAGGTCTGTGTTGTACTGTCGATATCGCCCTCGTTTCTTCCTAGGCTGCTTGTTACTTAGGTCTGACTCTGAATCCATTGGATAGTTCCCCCCCAAAGCTTGGCAGTCAGAGGTAAAACTCCAGTATTCCTTCTCCAAACCTGAGCTATTTAAACCTCTGTTGCTGCTGCTGGTGGTTTTCTGGATCTGCCTGGGTAGAATGGAACAAAGCTTCTTTCCCAGGCCATTCTGATAAAGTGAACCTGAATATTCAGTGGACACGGAGTCCCATGACGAATCTGTTCCTGTAGCCAAAACTCGGACCTGGGGAATCTTTAGGTCAAAGGATGGTGAATGAGACAGAGAAAGGCTTTGGTCTCTGCAGGCCTGCTGGAGGTTTCCTTTCTCACAGGCAAGTGACTTTGTCAAAAGTCCAGCAGCTTCCAACAACCTGGGTATATCTTTAAGATGCTCACTAGCTTCATTTCTGGTTTTGAGCTTCAGCAGGGCTCCCAAATGAGTTTTGGAATTCCAGGAACCGGAAGCATTTCTGAAAACGTCATTGGGGCTGCAGCTTTGGTTATGGCTGAGGGGTGACTCTGGGTCGCTTTCCAGATCGGGTTCCTCTTTGATGCGCAGTGAGTATGCAAGAGACGAAGAAGGCTTATAACAGGTGGAGTGGCCGAAATTCTCCCTCCTCCTCCCATCCTGTAGGCTCCTCATAAACAGCCCGACATGCCCGTCCGCTCTCAAGGATCGCCTGATTGGATGGAAGGAAATTGGGTGTAAGCAGAGCTTGCACAGTGCCCTTTTCTCTTTACTAAGGGAGGATGGGGTGGGGAGGGGAGGATGTTGGCCACTCCTTTATTATATGACCTTGCTTTGGTAACATCACTCGAACAACTTTGTGAATGTGTGTGTGGCTTTTGAAAAACAAAAATAAAAAACAAAACAAAACCCCCAAAAAAGACTCAAGTTAATTTTTTTTTTTTTTTTTTTTTTTTTTAAATGCTCGATGTAATAGCTGTTGTTTTTTTATTTTTTCATAAAACATAAGGGAAAAAAGAAAAAAGGAAAGGGCAAAGAAACAATGAAAATAAAAAACAAAGAAGATGCATTTAGTAAAATACACTGAAGACTTGGCATTTCTGTGGCTCAAAAAGCTTGCCCAGGAGAATGGACTATTTGTAACTGCGGTAAGGGAGTCTGATGTAGATGTAGATGCAGGGCGCAAGATCTATGACGTACAAAGTAACTAATGCACCAAAAACTCTTGACAGTTTATGCGTGACGTTACCACTGAACAAGCACAGCAATAAAAGAGTAAGCCAGCAAAGGGTTCTTGCAATCTATCAAACTCAAGCTCTAAGTTACAAAAAAACAAAACAACTGCAAATTATTATTCTTAATTATTCAATTAATTAATCAAGTTATATTGTTCCCCACCCCCCAAAAAGAAATCAGTTGCAGAGCTCTCAGCAGTTTCCAGAGCCTGACACTGCTGGGGTGCAAAAACAAAACAAAAAGAGGGGGAGGGGTCCTTTGATTTGGAGTTTCACAATTTGTACATCTTAAATGGAAGATAGAGTAAGCCACATCCATGTATCAAGTTCATGTACAATATTAAAACAACTCATGTTATAGGTGCTCGGGCAATGCCATAGATAATTATTAAATATTTAAATTACTGATCAATCATTCTCATTTTACTTGACAGAAAGAATTAAGTCCCTGAAATTCTTCTTTAGTTCATCAGTGGGACTTTCCCCTATATATACTGTTTAGTATAACTTATAACATTCAGTCGTTATCTTTTATTCTGGAAAAAAAAATAAAAACAAACAAAAAACCCCAAAACAGTTTCATGTGGGTTTACGCATTATGCAATCTGCTACAGTGGTTTATTGCTGTATATAGACGCAAGAATATCAGCAATGCTTCGAGTCATGTAGTAAACTACATTTACCATAAGGCCTGCCTGTATCTTGCCAGAAATTAATTAAAGAGAACCAAGAAAAGTCAAGCTAGTAAATTACTTCTAAACCACATTTACTCACTACGTAACAAACTGCTGCTGATAAAAGGGACCCGTCTTAGTACAGCAGAAAAGAGAGAAAGAAACTGTTCTTACCCCTTCAGCATGGTTGTGGCCGGAGAAAGACAGGGACTATTGGCAGGCAGGCTGCTGCTGCTATAGCTTTTCTTTTTGATAGATAAATCAAGAACTCCATCTAATTTTAAAAAAGGAAAGAAAAGAAATGTAGATTCAATGTTAAGTTCTGACCACAATCCAGCCAGTGCACCAGCTCAGTACTTAATAAACCTCTCTGTGGTAGATGTGTTTCACACTACCTTGCTCACTGGGCTCAGCCATGGGCTTCTTGATGGTGAGGTCCAGAGGTGCATCCTGAGCAGCCATTAGAAGCTTGCTTAGGACGGGGTTCTGGTTGTGTGCTGGCCCAGTCAGTGTGGCAGCAGGGCTTATAGCAGGAGGAACTCCTGGGAGCAAAGGTGGGGTCGACGGGCTTTGGTCAGAGTGAGGCTGGGAATCTGAGCAACTGACCTGAGGGGAGCTGGTTTTTGAGGTATATTCAGCAGCAAACTGTCTGATCATTTTCTGAAGAATCTCTCGAGCCACTACTGGAATTTGTGGGTCTGAGAAATTTGGCACATCTAGGAAGAAAACAGAGAGATAAATACTTTACAGTCAGCATTCCTTTAATAAGTCATCAGTCATGGTTAATGAACATGCAACAAACATCCAAACTATGTTGTAAAAATACTGTAACCGTAAGGAAAAAACTCTTATTTATAGCCTTAAAATAAAATAATAAAATAAATAATAATAATAATAATGATTAAAAAAAACAGACGTTATAAACTAAGAGCAGAAGCAGTGTGAGTGAACACACACACACACACACACACACACACACACACACACACACACACACACACACACACACACACACACACACACAAGCCTATTAAGGGATGGATAATGTGCACCACTGTGTTTACAGGCAGGTTCCCTGTGTTAAGCTTTTGGTGTAATAACAATGAAAAACACTGATTTACCCACTCAGAACTAAACCTCTGAGACTCACCTTTTCTGCAGAGGACTGCATTGAGAAATTCCTCAGCCTGTTTCTCTAGTCTGCCGATTGTGATTTGATCTTTACCCAGTAGAGGTTTCGATGTATCTTCCAGCCCCTTGTTGTTTAAGTCAATTAAGTGTTCCTGTCAAATTGGAAAACTGTTAAATTGGTGACCTTCAGCCATTCAACAGGATTCATATAAAGACATTTTTATCCTTCAGATGAGTGTTTACATCAAATTAATTAGCCCAACAACTGTAGGGAAACACGATAGATTACAGATGTGACTAAAACTAAACAAGCCATAGCAGACTGCTAACGTTTATCCATCATCTAAGCCAGAGTTTGAAAGAATAAAGGCAACAGATTTAAGTCTGCGTTTCCGGTTTCCGAACTATGAAAATCTGGAAATCAAAACATAAAAGGAAGAAAGAAAGAAAACAGAACTCTTACTTTGACTTTGTCTCTTCTCAGACAGCAAAAGGGACAGTTTTCATCAAATGACCAATCAGACACTGCTACAGGCTCAAAGTCTGCAGGAAAAAAATATCAATAAAAAAACAATGACAATCAACACAACATGACAAAAATCATGGTTCTTTCACTTTTCTAACCAACTAAGCAATATAATCTTACCAAGTCAACATTGGACAATATTTGTTTCAAATCCCCCCCCCCCCCTCCATTTTTTTTATAAATATCTGCAGCGAATAACACTGGTTTGGAGTCTTAAGCTTAGCAACCATAATCACAACCATAATTTAACAGAAAAATATACTAAAAAACTCTTAAATTATACACACAGGTTAAAGACAACAAAAGACAAAAAAAAAAAACTCAGAGGGTTTAATTTAAGACTAAATAGCAAGTGTGAGGAGGGACAGCATGCAACAATGTACAGTCACAGGTTGGGTAACAAACTACAAAAAACTGGGCATGTGCAAACAGCTCAGTCACAACTTCCACTGGTGTTCGTCTCTCCTGCTCAACTAAGTAGACGAAAACAGGGGAGTGACTATGGCAGGAAAGTAATGCCATGACGTTGTTGGTTTTTTTTTTTTCTTTTTCAAAGAAAGAACAATGCCAAAAAGGGAAATTAAATTTGCAATTTAAAAAAAAGTGTCAGATGCTAAGGTTGAGCTTACATATGTGTGTTATATACAATCCAAAAAAAATATTATCTGAACCTATCAAAAAAACGAATACTTACCCAGTGGGGAAAAAAATATTACAATATTTGATTTCTGCTCTACCAATGCAATCTAATTTAAAACAAAAATAACTTAGATACCTATCGGTACATGTAAAATATATAACATTCTGTTTTGCCTGTCGGTATTATTATCAACATTCAGTGATCATTTTCTTTATCCATGAGTAAAGTGCTTCATTAGAAATAGTTATTTTCAAACCTACAATGTTCCATTTTCATGTTTAAATCTCACATTCATTTGTGCACAACCCAAAAACAAAGCTCTAAACAAAACTGCATGAATAAAATGAAGTAGTGGGCCATAATGAATATGTGCTGATTTGCTTTAGAGAGACTGACAAAAATCAGGAACTCATTTAATCAGTTCAGTTGAATTTAAAGCAGCAACTGCTGCTGCATAATGTCTACTCACTACACAACCCAAATAATGCTTATTGTCTCACTAACGTCATACACTGTAGGGCACTGGAGACTTTTACACTGGCTACATGCCATCCAAAACACATTGTAAAGACATAAGCCTTTTTTTTCCTGCAGGCAGTGACATTGTCTCATTTTTAGTGAATGTGTACCAGATGGTACAATGCAGTAGCACTGTCATAATAAGAAGACAACAGATTACACTGAAACCACAAAACTGTTGTTCATACACTTGCATGATTGTGGTCAATAAAGACACTTACCCTTAAATGATTTCAGGTCCTCTACCAGCGCTGAACCAAAAAGACCTTCGAGAATGCTCTCAAAACCTGAAGAAACACATGAAGTTCAATAAATATATTTGTTATCAGCTGTAATAACATGACGTGTGTACAACTGAAGTCAAAAACATAGGAAGTTCAAAATGAGTCTTAAAACGATGCAAAAAGGTAAGTTTACCTAAAAAAAATAAAATAAATAATAATAATAATAATAATAATAATAATAATAATAATAATAAAGAGACAATAAAGAGTTATCTTATCTTATCTTATAATAAAATTTGAACCCATTTAATTAATTTACTAATCAATGTTGATTTTATTTGTAGCTAATGCTGATACAATTGTGATTTTGTTGTTTTTTCTTTGTTTGGATTTTTTGTCAGTCTCTGTTTGTGTCAAAAATTAAAAATGAAATTTAAAAAAGAAAACTATATTGCGATAAAATAGACAAATATTAGCAACTGCCATTGACTGATGTTATTTTATGTGAAAGTAGTCTACTGGCACTCAGCAAACAAAATTTCATATATGAATACAATGGATAAATCAAATTAACAAATAAAGTGTGTCCTAATGAGATGTTATGTTTCTGCCGAATAATAAATGCCTTGATTTTGCCTCTCTTTTCTTTTTCAACTTGACAACTGCTCCGTTTTACTCTCTTCTAACACACATCCGCTTGCCTTGCAGGTTTTTACTTCATCAGTAAATACAAGCCCTCCATCCTGTTGCCAAGCAACTAAGGCACCTACAGAGTGGAGAATGACTGTATGGTGTTAACATCAAAAAGAAACAGCCAGTAACAAGATTGCTAAGTAATTCTGTCAAAGTACCCTATAGATTAATGGAGATGATGAATTCAAACAAAAACTAATCTTCACAGTCCTCTAAATGACTGTTTACAGTTCAGGGACTCGGTGGGATACAGCTATATATGTTGTATAGACCATTTCTGAGATCTAATGTGTTATGCTACATAAATCATAAGAGAGCACTAACACAATATGAAATGTTATCTTACTGCTGCAGGGTCAGATTAACCAAACCAAAACCACTACATGCGTTAAATCAACCACTAAAGAGGTCACACAGAACATCTGTCAGCTGAACTGGATTTTAAATGAGAGTGCACCATTCCAAATGTGCCAGCTACTTTAAGGCCAAAAGTACTGACTCAAACCACTGTGACAAAAACATACATCACATAACACATGGCTACAAAAACATAAATCGGTACCACTGAAAGCCTAAAAATTATTATGCCTGCATGAAATGAGCATCAATCAAGTTAAATCAGCCAAATTAATTAAACTGATCTGACAACACATCATAGCAAAAACCTACTAACACTTCATCTTCACACATGAGCAGAGAAATTGGTGATAAAATTATCAGCCCTTACCATCCACTCTCTTCCAAATCTCACAGTGAATTGAATAAAAGCTGTCATCTGTTAAAATGCCTTACACTGCTTCCCTGCAAATAACCCACCCACTTTTCAGCAGAGCCAAACATAAAGAGAGGGGAGGATGAAGTAGTGAAGCAAAGCGTTGCCTATAGCTGCAGCATGATTCTGTTTCTGGGTTAGTGCACAGGACTTCAGCTGAAGCTATCCAATCGCATTTCTGAAATATTTCAGAGGCACGAGGAGAAAAGTAGGTCATCCACTTTCGTTTGACAGTGCAGCATGATGACATCAAACTACTTTTTAGGAATACCGTTTAGGGCATTTAAAAATGTGTCACACTCTAAACTATGACTTTGGGGCAATATTATAGTGTTATAGTAGCAAAGCGAACCAGTACAGTAGCTGGTGAAAACACACCCACCCGCAAGCTTCTTTAAAACCAAACCATTTTGGGACCGGTAAGGCAACGTGAGAAGAGCAGGGATAAAATATTGATAAGAGTGCAGAATTGTCATGCAAGCCCTAAAAAATAAATGAGCTTCTAAAAAAATTTTTTTTTTTTTTTAAATGGCTCCAGTTAAAATGCCTAATAAGCAGCAGGAAAACACCAACAAGCCAATGTTTTGTGTAGCCACAGTTAAACTTACCAACATGCAAAAAAACAAAACAAAACAAAAAAAAACCCAGAAACTTTATCGTAACCTGCACTTAACTAGTTTGCATTAATGTGAAGGATTTGCTGCATGTGCATTTCCCATCTGAAGGGACATCCACCAATGCAATAGCACCAGAAAGCCAAGCCCTTATTTATTTGTGCAATCTTCTGTCTCCCCCCTTTTTATTACTGTAAATACATACTGCAGCTTGCCTCAAATAACTAGCTGAGTGAAGGCCCAACTTAATTGATTAGATATGCTGTAATGAAAAATGAAATGAGAACAGCAATTTTTAGAATAAAATAAGACTTTGGTTTCTTGACTCTAACATTAAAGACATTGAAAATAGAATAAAAGAAAATTGCACTAAGAAATTAAAACTGTGCAACTATTACCATTATAATGCACATTAAATAGATGTTAAATAGTTGATGTATTAATGTGTAAAAACAAAGCTGTAAATTGCAACTATGCTTTATGGAGTGGATTAATGAGCTTTATTAAGACGTTCAGTTCAACGCAGCTGTTCCCACATTACTCCAATAACTGGGAATCAGTGAAGTGCATTTCAGATTTTTTTTTTTTTTTTAAATAAAGTAAGAATCTTTAACCTGAGCTATGATTATGCATATGCACCTGAAAAACCTTCAATTTACAATGGGGCACCTCTGTAAGTGACTGGCTTTCAATCAAAGACTTTCCATGCAGGAAACCCACACAAACAAAAAAAGATATTTCACCTAGCCGATATTACCCACAGAGGTTTACCCTGAAACTCTGTAGGTATTTTCGTGGAGCTTATGCAGGCTGACGGTGAGCAGCAACTCTGCTCAATCTGCTTTAGCCTTCTTCTGACCTACATCTGTAGCCAATCAGGGACCGAAAGATTTGGAGTGTGTGACACCATGTCCTTCCCAAAGCATTTAGAAAAAGAAATCCCACAGATTTAGGATCAACTTAACCCTACTAAATCCTAACTTTAACCTGCGGTGTACTTTACTGATGCATGGTTTGAAAAAAAAAGAAAAAAGGAGTCCTTCCTGCATACCTCAGGCAATTTCCTTTAAGGGGCCTATGCACAAAAGCAGTGAGCAAACCCCTTGTTATTTTTGCACCACACTGTAAGTGCACAACACCACACATGCTCATAACAATGTAGTTAATTCAGTAATGTAATATACATTAACCTGACGCAAATCTCTCAAGTCACTTAATACTCAAAAATTCTAGGTTATTATAAACATGTGACCCAAACACGAGAGCATTATGCATATGTGAGTGCATTAAGCACAAACTACTGCTGCCTAAACCCCTCTGTACTATAAGGCAAAGGTAAAGTGACAGCAGGAAGCTACTACACACAGAACGAGGCTCCATACGTAACTAAACTGCACTGTGCATTTGTAGTGAAATCTTGTTTTGTATAATAACCCTAATGTTGTATAGTTCAAGTTAATCTTACAATACTAACATCTCATGTGAGCTGCTAGTTAAAGATGTTTCAATTTTAATCTTTCAAGAAATACTGTATTTTGATCGATTACGCGACACTGTACTATAGTACAGAACCATTGCTTCCAGTTAGCTACAAAAAATGTGTTAGAGCCTCAAAATCAGAGTTTAATTATATTTACAGTGCTTCTTTAAAGGAAATCCCAACTCAAGTTGTTCTACACATTATCTCAGAAGGGGTGTCTCCAAACTCATAGAAGAGGTTCAAATTGTTATGAAGCCAACATAAACCTTGCAAAAGCTACCATTTTTGGCCACAAGCTCAGACTACTGATTCACTTTCCAAGAGACATAATCATTCAGGCCCCACACATTTCACTACATCCCCAATTTTATGATAAGGAAAATTCAAGAAACTAATCAGTAGGTGATCATGTTAAGAACAACTTACTCTATCTAACAAGAACAGCCCATGCAGGTAACATGAATGGAATACTATAAGGAAACAAATGCCCTTTATTGTGTACACTGCTGTGACCTAATATCTCTGGGAGAACAAACAACTGCAATCTTTAAACGTGACGCACTAAGCACTGATGCAGTTGAAAACCTCCATATGCAGCTAATTGGTCTGCAGAAAACAGCCTATCACGATATAATGAAACACTTGCTATTTGATGAGTTCATGCAGACCACACTTCAGCAGAATTATTGGGATAATACTAAAAGTCTTATCTATCCTTCATGACTTAAACTTAATCAGCTGCATTACTGATAAATGCTTCAGCTATCATCACTTCATAGAAATAATGTGCTGTTCCTTGATTTTCTTTGGTGTAACTGCTATTAGGCCTGCTATTATAGCTGCAAGACGTTATCTGTAACTTGTCTACTACCAGTGCATTTATCAGTAATACAGTTGATGAAGATGACAATTTTTAGTTGGAATTTATATTTTAAGTGGGAAACATCAGTTTTACTAACAGAAAAAGTTTGGGAATACCACATGATCAAAAACTGACTGTCAATCTTTCATCTTTGAACAACTCATATTTTGAGATTACAAGAATCCTCAGATTGATGCTCATGAGAACGGAATTTTGCATGAAGGAGGTCACTGATTTCCATGAGCAATGCTTTTTCAATATGTAACATGGGGTGACAGAGGAGTGTAGAGATAAAACTGTCATATATAATGATATGAAACCCAAGTCTGCCCACTACACAGAGGCCGAGCTTTTAATCTAACAAAATCAATGTCACCAACATATGATTCTGTTCATCTGGACGTACCGTTTTCAGTGGGAGAAACATTTTGTCACTCACCCAAGTGACTTCTTCAGTATCAGCTGACTGCAGGTTTCCCCAATCTTATAAACAGTATTTGCGCTAGGAGGTTAGTTCCTTCATCATAATTATTTATGATGAAGGAACTGACCTCCCAGCCCATTGTTCCTTCAGTGGTGCTAGTTTCAGTCATTATGCAAATGTGCTGTTTATAAGACTGGGGAAACCTGCAGTCAGCTGAGACTGAAGAAGTCACTTGGATGAGTGACAAAACGTTTCTCCCACTGCAAATGCTACGTCCAGATGAACAGAATCAACTTTTGGGGGAATTTACTTACCTGGATGATTGAGCATGCATCAAAATCAAAGTCATTTACCCTCACTTTGCAACCCACAAAAAAAGCAGCTCGTTGTAGGTCAACAGATAAGCTTAAAAGTTACAAGGGCATGAGTAAAAGCAGTGTTTGAAACGTGACTTGGCCACTATGGATTTTGTTCATAACAAGCAATATGCTGTAGCTGGATCAGGCAATGAGTTGGCAGCTTTGAACAACTACAGCAAGGGAAAGAAAAAAAAAATACTATGAATACTTAATATGATATGATGCAAACTGACATTCAAATGGTGTAATGCTGCACAAAGCATGACTTTGAATAACAAATATGAGATGCACAAATGCCCGAGCACACAGGCAAGCCCACACTGAAAAGGCAGTCACTGAGGCTGTTGGTCATGTCTTGCAAAATGCTACGAGAAATCAGCCAGTTCTTTTTGCAAATTAGGAAGATTTAGGCCAACAGAGTGGGCATGCTAGAGCAGAAAACAGGCCATACCCAAGTTGCACTATAAACAAGACAATATGCCTGATGTCAATATTGATTTGCTTGTTATTTGTTTGAGCAAATCTTTCAACCCACTCACCCAAGTGTCAAAGGCAAACATGAATAACTGACATTCCAGGCATTTTTGAATGTTAGTTGGTGTGGTTGAAGTCCAATTTTCTCCAAATCCAGACAGAACACGCATTTTCAGCCACACAGTTTGCATCTGGAGGCTGATGGACCCATGAACACATATATAGGCAAACATACTGACAATTGTTGCCGCTGTTCTATGGGACAATTGTGCTTGTCTCTGCCCTGCAGTTTTAGTCCTCACATTAAATACACAAAGACAAAATGTCCATTTCAGCAACAGCAGGGTGGTGGCGTGCAGCTCTCTCCACCAAAAAGCCAAACAAAAGTATGTCCTTGTTGTCTTGGACAGAATATGCCATTCTACAGCTAGCAGACTGATGCTGTTGTCATGCACTTGCAGCTTTACTTATAGCCTAAACACAAGGGACATTTGTCAATCATAAAGGAGGGACTGAATAACCAAACAGTCCTGGCTTTGCAGCTAGTCAGAAAGCTACTATTCTCTCTCCAATTTCTTAGCAATGACTAAAACGGCGCTCACCTACCACTGCAGCTGGAATAAGTTTATTCATTCCACATATTATACATTTCAGTGTTATAACCAATAGTTCATGTTAAGGTTTAGCATTTAAAACAGACAGCATCATATGCCTAAAACAGCTAAACATGTTTTGCTGGTCTGTGATAATAGCGTTTCTCTTCCTAATAATGTAATCAGAATTTAACCAACTGCAAAATAAGCCAACAACAGAAAATATATGACAATCCAAACTCTAGAATTCCTAAATAACAGGAAAACTTAAAACATTAGCTTTTATGCACAAACACATACTACTGTGCATGGGTTGCTTAGTCATTATACATCTCAGCATGATCTATACATAGCAATCACATAACAAGAAATTAATTTAATGTGACATTTTGAGAACATGAGAAGTAGGGTCCTGGGATTTAAAATAGTCTGTTTATTCCATTTCAAGTCTTTGTTTTCAATTCTGTTTACAATTGTGCCAAAAAAGGAAGCTCACATCCTACAGTAATATCTAAGTATGAGTATTTTTCAAGTTCTATCCAGCCAAAAACAGCCCGTGCTGTATTCTTGTCAAAATATACGTAAAAACATTTCTAATGTGTGCTTACATGAAGTAAGAAAAAAAAATACATGTTGATTTGACGATAAAAACCGGGTTCACTGAGCAACTCAGTGATTCTCATCTGATCAATCTGTGACAGTGAAATGTCCACACTGGCTGTTGCTATGTTACCGAGTCACATGGATTTAAATGGACTCTCCTTTTTCTTCAAGCCACTCGGTCAAACAGTGTAAAACTACTAATACAAACGCCGGCCACCTATCATTATGTGTGGGAAACAATAATTAGATGGTGATCTAGAAAAGGAGGAACCAGGTAACTTCATACTGCCCACAGAGGACTTTAGAAACGGACACCACAGTTAACCCCTGTGCACATCAATCATTTGTAAAGATACTGAAGCATTTTGTTTGGTTGATCTACTCTGGATGTATTTGCACCGTGCTAGGCACATGCCTTGTGCAGCTTTTCAAGTTGCGTCTGTTCTTACAGGCTATTTTATTACTAAGAATGTAGCGTTTATCTGTTTTGTGTGCATTACCAAAAAACCTAGCAAGTATAAAGCCATGAAACTTGATAGAGAGGTTTAAAATGGCTCATTCAGCGCCCCTCCAGTTTAAATGTAAAGTTTAAGTGTACCTGTATGACAAGGATCAGGGTGAAATCCCAGGCTAAGTGAGTTTGTGAGATTTTTGTGTGTGATTGTTTTCTTGTTTGTTTGAGCACAAACACGTGTTTGGCTGCAAGATATTAGTGACAGGTAACACACTGCACACAGACTACTGAGGATATGTAGCTGAACTCACGTGCATAGTTTATATACTTCAACTAAGCCGTGGTTGTCTCAACTCCTAACTGAATTAAGGTGCTATGCTCCCATGTTTATCTTAAAGGGGTATAATGTTTACCACGTTCACTACTGCACGGAAAAAATCAGGGGTCCCACCCTCCACCCCGGGACGATACACACAATGCAATGGACGCTAAACCTAGAGCCAACAACTGCTTTTGTAATTACCTGTTTTAACGTCAAATGTTGGAGAAGTTTATATCGTCGAAAAGGGAAACAGATTCTGCATTGGGGTCTCCGCCACTTCCTCCATTCACTAATGCGAATCCTCGAGTAGCAATTTGAGAAGCAAGTAGGCTAAATGTTGACTGAAAACATCACCTCAAGGGTATATGTCGCCCTCCCCCATCCAACATACAGTATCAACAACAACGGGAAGACGTATTTTAGAAAACGACTGCTTTTGGCCGACACACAGAGACACTCCCTTTAAGCAGGACGCCCTTTAAACAAACTAACGTAACGCCACTACATACCTAAAGTCTGCAGTCGACGCATTATGGACGATAAAAACACCAATTGGACCCAACAAGTAATGCAACATTGTCGCAAACTGCGACATTTAACTAACGAGTCCTGCTGGCTGCCGTTTGAAGGAAACAGTTGAGGACAAAAAGTCGCTGGGAGAAGCCCCGAGTGAGTGCGGTAATAGATGGTTATTTACACCGATAAAGGTCAAACAGAAGTGAAATTCAAGCCGTGCAATTGTGCGCCGTGCAACAAGCATTATCCTTACCTACACATTGAATGAGTTTGTGTGGCCACGAGTCAAGTTCCTTCCGAATGCTGTATCTCTCGATTGTGCATTGCTGCCTTTTACACAGGCTCGCCATTTTCTATAAGTCTTCCTTCTGGCGGCAGCACTACGGAAGCAGGAAGGACTGCGTGAACGCGCACGCACCCTGCGTCAAAGGCGAAATCACTCTCAGTATGCAAAACTGATAGTCTGATTAAATCAGTCTGTTAATCAGTAACTAACTAAATAAATGCAATTAAGTAATCTATAATATTTGTAGTACCCATGTAATGACTTTTTAAAATAGTTTCTATTTTAAAGCGTGCTTTTCCTTGATAGACTACATTTTACATTTTAATTTAAATGCTGCTATTTTTATTTTTATTTTTTAATTTGGCGCTTAAAGCTCAGTAACTATACTAGAATCATGAATTCCTTACAAGGCAAAAGGGTGCCAGATTTAGTAAGCAAGAATGTAAGTAATTGACAAAAAGTTACATTGACATTGAAGCCAACCACCTTTATCAGTTTTTTAAGTTTTTCTCTCTCCACCAGAATCTAACTTAGCTATATTAGAGAAAAATAGCTTCATGGCAATAGTTCATGATTAGCTACAAAATGTATTATATTGATCATTCTCAAAGAATGAATCCTAATGACAGCTGTCAGGTTACAAATAAAGAGCATTGCCAGGTGAAATAGTGTAGCATTTTTCTCTTGTATTTTATTTTCTATATAGTTTTTTTTAATGTATTTTTTTTATCACTGTTCTCTCAACATCATTTAATACCATCTTTGACTGGAGTACAGAGTGCTTATAGGGATCATTTTGTGAGGAAGAAGAGTTAATTTATATGAACATTCTCAGAGTCTGAAGCAGAAAGTCTGGGTTTACAAAGAAAGTTGAGAACCATCATTGTGATAGCCCTTATATCTGACTAACGTTAATGATTTTGTTAAGCCAGATAATGACAAGAAAGCCAAAGTGTGTATAACTGCCTTTACAGTACATCCCTGAGGTTTTACAGTTAGGTAAATACAAGTTTAACTTGAACAAGAACAGATGACATTTTAAACTATAGCATTATTTATGTAAACCAAAATGAAATTTGGCTTACATAAATAAGGTATTACATAAATAGGTCTTCTTGGTATGTTTTCTGTGTTCCTGTAGTAGTTCCAGATCTAGCAGCAGATTACAATCAGGTATAAAAACATTTATGCATTTTTTTGCAACCCCTTATTGAATACAATTTGCTTTGGAATTACAGCTGGGCTTTGTTGGTAATGTTAGTAGGATACAGCTGTACGTACAGTAGGATGCAAAAGTTCGGGCAACCTTGTTAATAGTCATTATTTTCATGTATAAATCGTTGGTTGTTACAATAAAAAATGTCAGTTAAATATATCATATAGGAGACACACAGCGATATTTGAGATGTGAAATGAAGTTTATTGGATTTACAGAAAATGTGCAATAATTGTTTAAACAAAATCAGGCAGGTGCATAAATTTGGCCACTGTTGTCATTTTATTGATTCCAAAACCTTTAGAACTAATCATTGGAACTCAAATTGGCTTGGTAAGCTCAGTGACCCCTGACCTACATACACAGGTGAATCCAATAATGAGAAAGAGTATTTAAGGGGGTCAATTGTAAGTTTCCCTCCTCTTTTAATTTTCTCTGAAGAGTAGCAACATGGAGGTCTCAAAACAACTCTCAAATGACCTAAAGACAAAGATTGTTCACCATCATGGTTTAGGGGTAGGATACAGAAAGCTGTCTCAGAGATTTAAGATGGAAGACCACAGGCTCAGTTCAAGTTAAGGCTCAAAGTGGCAGACCAAGAAAAATCTCGGATAGACGGAAGTGACGAATGGTGGGGAACAGTCAGAGTCAACCCACAGACCAGCACCAAAGACCTACAACATCATCTTGCAGCAGACGGAGTCACTGTGCATCGTTCAACCATTCGGCGCACTTTACACAAGGAGATGCTGTATGGGAGAGTGATGCAGAGGAAGCCTTTTCTCCGCCCTCAGCACAAACAGAGTAGCTTGAGGTATGCTAAAGCACATTTGGACAAGCCAGCTTCATTCTGGAATAAGGTGCTGTGGACTGATGAAACTAAAATTGAGTTATTTGGGCATAACAAGGGACGTTATGCATGGACGAAAAAGAACACAGCATTCCAAGAAAAACACCTGCTACCTACAGTAAAATATGGTGGTGGTTCCATCATGCTGTGGGGCTGTGTGGCCAGTGCAGGGACTGGGAATCTTGTCAAAGTTGAGGGACACATGGATTCCATTCAGTATCAGCAGATTCTGAAGACCAATGTCCAGGAATCAGTGACAAAGCTGAAGCTGCGCCGGGGCTGGATCTTTCAACAAGACAACGACCCGAAACACTGCTCAAAATCCACTAAGGCATTCATGCAGAGGAACAAGTACAACGTCCTGGAATGGCCATCTCAGTCCCCAGACCTGAATATTATTTAAAATCTATGGTGTGAGTTAAATGGACTGGTCCAAAATACCTTCAACCACAATCCAGACTCTCATTGGAACCTACAGAAAGCGTTTAAAGGCTGTACCTTCTGCAAAAGGCGAACTACTAAATATTGATTTTATTTCTGTTTTTGTGGTGCCCAAATTTATGCACATGCCTGATTTTTGAATAAACTTAATTTCACTTCTCAAATATCACTGTGTGTGTTTCCTATATGATATATTTAACTGCCTTTTTTTGTTGTTGTTGTAACAACCAACGATTTATACAGGAAAATGATGACTATTAACAAGGTTGCCCAAACTTTTGCATCCCACTGTATAAAACACGTTTCCCTAGAGGATCTATATGACACTGAATGATATAAATTTTATAGAAAAAGTGACACTTCCACATGATTTTTAAACAAAACCTAAGCCACTCTTGAACCAGGTTATGTTTTGCATAAGTTGCCATGATAATTTAGCCCAGTAAAAAGAGAGAACCACTTTCATGACACTGAAAATTCTGACTTTAAGCTCAACATAGCTCACTAACCCACTGCTTCACAGTATACCCTCTGGTAAGGACCAGGTGATTTTTACTATGTCCTGATAAAACCCTTAGAATTGAACAAATGTGTGTTTACTTTTTACCACGACTATATATCAGCTCTCTTATCATAATGGGTTGCCACAGAGGGTAGCTCTGCATTTTTGAGGTTTCAGATTTCAATTTGACCAGTGTTTATATTGGTCACTCTGTCGGGGACACCCATTCAACTGCTTGTTAACACAGATGTCTAATGAGCTAATCACATGGAAGCAACTCAATGCATTTAAGTATGTAGACATGGTCAAGATGACCTCCTGTAGTTCAAACTGATCAGTGGTGAAGAAAAGTGATTTCCTACCCTTAATACCAGTTAAACATTATTTAAACACCACAGCCCACCTCTGTATTGCTCATGACCACGTCCACTTCTTTGTGACTACAGTGTACTAGTCTTTTGACTGTTGCTTCCAGCAGGATAGTGCACCATGTCACAAAGCTCAAATAATTGCAAACTGGTTCCTTGACAATGAGTCACGGCACTGAGCACAAATGGCTTCTACAGGCACCAGCTCTCAATCCAGTAGAGCGCCCCTGGGATGGCAGATTCACTGCCATAGACTGCCACATTCTCCATAGATGAGTAACCAACAATTCTGCAGTAACTGTGTGAGGTTATCATGTCAATATAGACCCAGGTCTCCAGCACCTTGTTAAATTACGTGCCATGAAGAATTGTTGTGAAGTCAGTTGTGAAGGCAAAAGGCAGTGCAGCCCAGTAATATTAAATAAAGTGACTAGGTTATTATTAAGAAAACCTCTGGAATATATATCAGTACCATGAGCTAGGACAGGGAGTTTGGCCATCTAACTAAAATAAAATCCCGACATCTTAATCAGATTTTAAAAAATAGTAAGAATTTAGTAGCATTAGTAGTAATAGCATGTTTGGTCCTATATAAAACACAGCATTGGCCAACAATAATGACAAAAATAATCAAACAGCTTCAGAAAAATGCCCAGCATCATTCTATGATAAATATGTCTGCCACTGTCTGTAACCTACAGCACACTATGCCAACGGCGTTGTAATGCTACGTTCACGTGCTGCCGGAATTATTAAACCTTAGCGGAAGGGTGGCCACCAACAAAAAGTCGACAACAACAAAACATTTGATAGCAACCAAATAGGATTTAAAAAATAAAACATGGGAATTTCCCACCTTATAATTCAACGTGCAAACAAATGAATCCAAAAGAATGACGATTTTTGCATTTTTTCCAAAGCCTGTCTGGGACAACTGCTTCGATCAAGCTTACGAGGAGGACCTGAATGCGACAAACGTCTCTCAGCCGGTGTTTTCATATTTTTACGCCCCTCCGCTCTTGCACGGTGGTTTCCATGCTTCAGAGACGACAAACGTAGTCTGCAGGTAAATTATAGCGTTAACGGGTGTGCAGCCTTTCCCCCCTTGTAGATGAGATATAGGTTACATCAGATCTACCTAGGCTTTGTCATTAAAAGCGACAGCCTTGCAGCAACATGTTATGTAAGTGAAAACTGCACTGCTCAGAACATATTGGCAACCCAAGTTGGATATTTCCAACAACGTTTCAGTGTTGGTGTGATCAATTATTTATTCGTTTGACATCACGGATGACATTACACCTCACTCTCATTGTACATTGTACACATTATCATTTATTTCTTTTAAAGAAAGAGCGTCATTAACCATTAAATAGCAATCATCTTTGGTGTATGTCTGCATCCATGCTACAGTAACGCTTCCAGGGTCTGAACCTTTGTAAAAGGCGTTCCTCACAACTGGGCATACCCCAGCGTCACCGCTACCAGCATGCACTGTATTATAATCAGAGTTGTGCTTTTGCAGCTATGGGATCAGATGTGACTTGCCTTTGCCTTTTTATAAAGCCTTTTTGATTATTAGCCTTCATTTTGGGGTGCATCAAATAGCTCCCCTCCCCCGTGTGCTATGTAATTAGAGGAAGCGTATGAAGTTAAAATAATCCCCTACTATTTAAAGAAATTGGAAAGCTTTCTAAGGCTTTAAGGTCTAGAGGTTGTAATAGAAGCTAGATAATGCATTTACTTGTCTTTCTTTACTAAATATGACTGATTAAAGAAAAAGATCATCATAGTAAGGTAATCCTTTAAAGACTGTTAGAAGCTTTCTGCTTTCATCACGTCTGCTTTATGCCTGAGGTCTCCAACCCTACATTATATATGTGTACCAAAGAGGCAATTACTTTCCCGTTCCATAGACAGAGGGACTAATAATCCCAAAAGGAATTTCTACTCATAAGTACATGTGTGTGCGTTTTTAACTCAGTCACAGAGTGACTCAGAGTGTGTTTGTGTGCTGACAGGAAAACCATGACTCTGACCAGAGGATCTTTCACCTATGCTAGTGGGGAAGAGTACCACGGCGAGTGGAAAGAAGGCAAGACAATCCCACTTTTCAGTTTTAAAGAAAGCTTACAGGATGTCCAAACATGTTTATGTTAATACAAGGGAGACAGGCTGTCACTTGTAGCTATGGTAGTGTGTTTAGAATATGTCTCCAAGGTGTTGTTCTTTAGCTATCATCTTAGAGAAAGGTGAGATATCAGCACAATTGAAAAGTCTGTTGAGTCCTTGTTCTGTGAAGTCTGGATTAGGTATTCTTGGATTCAGGTTACGGCCTGCAAAAATTGAACTCATAACCATATTCCCCAAAGGAACAGGTCCATGGTATTATAGTGGTATTAGTTTGTACAATAATCTGTAAATGGTTTTGCTTCTAAAAGCCAGACTATTGTGTAATTTCTTAAAGAGCTTTCCAGACTTTCTAAAAGCCTTCTAAGGTTTTTCTGCTGCTTTTTCACTAATTTTTAGTCCAGCTCTGGTAACTGACCATTTTCAGAGGAATGGTCTTTTTTCTTTTTTTTTTTATTAACCCACTGAACAGGTGAAAAAAAACATTTTAAATTGGATCATTAGGCACTTTATTACTAGCAGCCTGTTACAAAAACGCAATTTCTTCCCATTTCTTTAGTTGAATCTACAAAAAATACCAAAGATATACTTTTTTAATCCACCATGCAGTAACATCTAGAAAGCATCTGATTGGCAAGGGCTTCATTTTTTAGCATGACAATGATCACAAGAACACTGGAAGTGCAGTAGAAGCATACCTGGATAGAAGAACACACAATGAAGCACTGTTACTTATGGATTTGACACCCCAGAGCTTGTATCTAATGGATGCTGCCACATTATTAAAGCAATGTGGGATAATTTTGACAGAGAACAGAACAAAAGGTAGCCGACCCGGCGATCCCCAAAGAAGAACTTTGAAAGGCCTGGAGAGATATTTTGCTCTCTTAGGAAAGAAAGCTTGTCTAAGAGAGTTCAGGTTGTGTTGGGCACAGCAAATACCAACTTTCAAGCTTTTTAGACCTGTATATTTCCTTGCATGTTTCCAGATATTTCAATAACTTTTAAATAATTTTAGTAAACCATAAAGCATTAGCTAAAGCAGCATCCATTAGATAAGGTAATAAGTAAGCTGCCTCACTGGGCTTGATGTTCACCCATCTGTGCTTTATGCTTAACTTCAGAGTACACATAACAGAGAGCTTTGTAAGTGATTTGTATTTACATAAATAATGTTATTACAGGGAAATAGCAGGAAAGTACCAAAGGCAGGGTTATCATGAAGCTGTGGGGAAAACATCTTTGTCCAAATTTTCACAGGATGCTTGCTCTGTTTTAAATCTCTCTAACACACATACAGTGATGCTACATATAGTGACATGCAAGCTCAAGCTATTTAGTCAAATCCCAATTAGCAAGCACTGGTAACCCAAGACAAGCAGCGACTGAGTTGCTAGCTCTGGCTTTGTCTGGATTAGACTTTGGACCTGTTTTGGAAATCTTAGTGTCCTCTGTCAGCTGCTTCTGAGAAACTAAGCCAATATGCTAGGAATAAGACAATCCCAGAGTAATTTTCTCTTGTCATTTGGTTTGTTATGATTTTCAGCTGCTTTTCCATAAAAACAACACAACTTAACTTATTGTATTCAACAAATTTTGCTCTACCTGCATTTTCAGTGTGGCTTTTGTGGATTAAACCAGTTGTAGGTGTGTGCCCTCTGATGTGATTATAAGCTTCAGTAGTGGATCACAGGCTTCTAGGAGGGGAGTGCAAGTACATTCCTTGACTGTTTTCACAATCTGGATCCCAAAGTAGAAATCCCTGCTAAAAATCTGCTGGATTAGACTGCTGTAATTCTGAGTGCACAGGAGGCAGATGGGACAGTAGTAAACCTTTCTCTGAGCAAGGGTGGAGGGGTATTTAAATCCAGGCACGTACTAACTCATGTGACATGAGAAGCACCTCTACGGTAAAAGTGAATTTAAATCCCTCGGCCACACTGTAAGTTCAAACGGTAGGCTCAGTTTTCCATCACTATGTTACAATTTGTTATGTAGGAATAAACCACAACAGACCTGGTGGTTGATTTTAATTAGATTTCTCACAAGTGAATGGTATCTTCTGTTTGAAGTTACTGCCATTGCTCACTTTGATGTTGTGGAACTTTCCAGGTCGGAGACATGGTGATGGCCAGCTCAAGTTTCAGGATGGAACCTGTTACAGCGGTCAGTTTGAGAATGGACTCTTCCATGGTTCTGGTGTACTGCTTTTTACAGATGGATCCAGGTGTGTGAACAAAACGAGTGGAAACAACAAGAGAACAAATTTTGTACTTGATTAAAAAACAAACTCATGCTTTACTTTCACCATTTCAGATACGAAGGCGAATTTGCACACGGAAAATTTCACGGCACGGGTGTCTTCAGTCGATATGACGGCATGAAGTTTGAAGGGGAATTCAAAGATGGGCGTGTTGAAGGCTATGGTAAGAGTTTTACAGCACTGGAACAGCCTGTCCATCAGGATGTCAGTATTCTCTCTCTGTGATAGCGTCTTAGCGTCCTCTGTCTGTCCTTCCAGGGCTACTGACTTTCCCAGATGGAACTCATGGTGTTCCACGAAATGAAGGCTTGTTTCAAAACCACAAGCTGCTGAAGAGAGAAAAGTGTCCAGGAGTGGTGCAGCGTGCGCAGGCTTCAGCCTCCAATGCTCACAGCCTGGCGCTTTGACAACCCTGAAGGACACAATCGCACTCAAGGTTCCAACACCATCCGAAAGGGCGTCAGGGATTGTACTTGAATATGTTTCCCCAGCTCTTCTCTCAATGTCTTCATCTCTTCTTTTACCATGACTTTTTTTCTTGTTATGCACAATCCTTGCTCTGCTTCAACAGAGGCTTGGAATCCACATGCAAATTGACCAAATAATGACTTTCTGGAAGACTGACATGAAATATGAAGACCATAAAGCACACCTTTAACTTCAAGTTATGAATACAGTGAATGCTGCTGTTCCAGTGTTCTGAACATCGTCTTTTTGTCTTTCCTACAGAATACTTAGCCTTCTTTTATCAAACCATGAAAATTGAGACAACTGGTTCTTTAAAGAGTTTGTAAATTAATTCTATAGGTGGAATTAATTCACCTTACAAAGGTGCAAGCTATTACAAGAAAGTGAAACCTAAATGTACCTTTTGAATTTTTAACTAGTGGTGCCACTAGCAGTGCTTTTATAAGTGGGTCCGCTTTTGTTCTTCACATTCACATGCACAAGGACGTGCTTGCATGTGCAAGAGCATGGCAGCAACATGATTCACATTCATGACAGCATGCCCACAAAGCCAGTCACAAAGACCGAGGGCTAAAACACAGATCTAAACAATGCACCATTTCAAATAGTTTTTAATTGGCTTTGTAAAGGTGTTATGAGAAAGGAAAAGCATTCAACATGTTTGACGGGTGGAAAAAGACACACAGCGTGCTGACGAAACGAGGTGAATGATTCTGAGAACACTCCAATGGCCGCCTTTAAGAGTCCCTCAACTGAAAATCCTGCTGCTAACTTTACAAAAAAAGGGATCAATTTTTCCACTTTCCCCCTTTTGAAAATCAGTATTCACGTTTGCCTTAAAGACATTTTTGTGCAAGAGTGTAGTTCAAGGTTGTCTGATTTAAAAAAAACAAACAAAAGACGCACAACGCCCTCTCTTTCCCTTCTTGACTCAAATGCTCCGAGACATATCGCTAAGCTGGTGCTGAAGTTTTAGCTCCCATCAGTCGCAAGTCCTGTCTCCCATCAACGCATCACATTTACAGTGGAAATCACAACTAAATGCACTCAATTATGGACCTAAATCTTAAACAAGGCAGCAAATTGAATGATTTATAAATCAGATATATATTTCACTTTGTAACGTGTGTAGTCCTTTTGTGATATGTATAGATAGTCATCGTCTGTGACTGTGTTTGGTTTGACCTCTGGAATGAATTATTGGTCAGGTGGAAAATTGTACTACTACATTATTTAACACGGTGTAGTTAAAGAACGTGTTAAGAATTTATCATTAACCTTTATAGCTGATCACAGCCGACCTGTGATTTCTGATTATTTCCGTGTACTTGAACAGTTAATAGGCCTTAAAAAGCATTTGTTGAGATGGTTTGTCTAGGGTTGCCTACACAGCGCTTCAACCAAAGACAGACAGAAGATACAGCTACTGAACTCCAGAACAGTCAAGTGTCATGTTTTCCTGAACAATAAAGAGCAATCAGTAAGAACAAATTGCAGATTAAACAGGGAATTGAAATCAGATTCTGCTTTAAATATGTCTGATGTTTCGAGCATGATTTAACACATTTACAGGCATTCACTGCTGTTATCGAGTATAAAGAAAATCAATTCACAGTCTTGCATTGTTGCTTCGAAAGCCCCTTTGGTATGGCAGCACGGTGGAAAGTACAATCACAAAGACAGCAGTACAGTGAATGCATTAGTGCCACTTTATAAAACACACTTTACAGTGTAATATGCTGCAGATCTCGTAGAGGGTTTTCTTTTTCTTTTCCATTAGACACAACGCTTCCTCAAGCCTTCTTTGCTTCCACACTTCTGCCTGAGTGAAACTGGATACACTCGAATCACACATCCTTTTCCAAATGGAAACAAATGGTGCTTTAAAAGTGTGCCTGCCCAGATTTTCACTTGCCTGGAAAACATCGTTTCGGTTCTTAGGTTTTTGTTCAGTAACGATTTAATGTTGCTTTGAGTGCTCTCAGAGAAAACTGTTGCACAATATCCTGTAATGTTCCTGGAATAAGTCTCACAGAGGTGGCAACCAGTGGATGTGTTTAATAAAGATCTTTTTGCTGAAAGCGAAACGTGTTTTTCATCGAGTGTCACAGTATTTGAATTGAACAAAGAAACAGGAAACGCTTTAGTTTTTATTTCATAGCTTCTCAGGGATTCTAACGTAAAGGGTAAATTATGGGAGAGATGTTTGCATTTCGCTCACAAACAGGTTCCACTGGATTTTGGTTCCACCATAGCAACAACACAGAGGGAAAACCTCCAGCTTCCCCATCCCCCTCTTTCAGCCCTAACTCACAACAAAGCAGCATGCAACTCACAAAGAGCTGAGAACATTAAACCTCAAAAAGTAAAAGAATCACTTTTCTAAAACTGTCATTTGATATACACAGATTAGCAAAAGCCGTGCTAAGATTAGGTCGACAAAATAAAACTATAACACTTGCACACGGTGTGAATAACCTTCTATTGTTTGTGGTATGTTTTCCCCAGTGTCCCTGACAGTTACACAGCATTGCTTTTAACGGGAAACATGTCTGTGTGTGATAGTTTATCTGATGCACTGCCTACAATAAGCACAGTGATACATGAAAAAACAACATTTTACACCAGCACTGTGAGAAATACAGCAGTACCACAATATTTGTTTAGGAAGCTGTGCTGGCTATTTTTAGAATATGCTACTGTACTTAAAAGACTACAGTATAAGCAGAGCAGCAAATTGTTTCCCCCAGCGTGAATGACAAATGTCCCTCAGGAACATTTGAGCCTCTGATGATAGAAGGAAAATATGTTGCTGAGCTCCTGCTGAATCTCTGACTTTTGCGGGAGGCATACCCATCATCTCTGCTGCTGTCAGCTGGCATCTCAAACACAGGGCTGATGCGTTCTCTGGCCTGGCCCACTGGCTCAATAAAAGAAGGACCTCTAATGTATATTCAAAAACAACTTTTACACAGTCCCCATCTCTGTCAGCTTTATTTAACTTTCAAAACCATCCCAAATCAGATGTGAAATATTCAGAGTGTTTGTAACAATATTAAGCACTTTTAAACCTCGTTTCAAAATCCCGAGGCTGGCTTTGTTTTTTTCACTTGTGAGTTGTTTTCTTACTGTTTTAAATAAGCAGATACTTTTTAATATTAATGTTAATTCCCAACTGATATTTTCAGACTGATTTAGAGGTTTTACAGTAATGTCCTGGAAACGCAGATGCAAATATCATTTACACAGCACTACATAGAAGTACAGAATATATTTGTATAGAGAGAACCTGAGGCAGATGCTCATAGAAAGTGATATAGAAAGAATATACAATATGAGTCAAGGGTGGATCATCAACCAGGTGGATTTTAGCTCACGGTGAGCCTCAACAATCCCAGGATATCTGCTGGCTTTTAGTTAAATGCGGCAGAACTGTAACCACTCAGTTGCAATGTAAACTGAGGTGATCCTTGCACAGATGCACAGCTTTGTGCTGCACTGTTCACTCCTCCCCTGAGTTGTTAGAAGGCGACAGTACTCCCACATTCATCTTTTCTCAAGCCTCTGCAGGGTCTCCACGATGTCAAACTGCCATTGTTTTACCTGCTGCACTGCTGTCAGTCCTTCCTGTAATCACACTGTCACTTTGTTACCACTGAGGTATATAGCATGCAGAGTGTTGAGATGTGAACAACACCATGTTAGCTTTTAATATGCAGGCAGTAAATATGCTTTAAAATAGTGGCAATATAGTGTAATAACAAATCTAATGCTTAGATTTAAAAATCCTGTGTGTGTAAGGCGGTGGAGGCCTGGTCCTTTTAGTTCGCAAATTAGCAAAAGTTAAAGAGATGAATAGGTGTGACACTGGCATGAAACTGAACGTGACACTTGTGATTATGTCATATGCACCACAGTGTTAATATCTTAGCATGAAGACAGGAAACTGCAAGCACTGTTCAAAGAAAACAGAAGCACATCTGAAGATCACACCTTACATCTTGCTCATTTAAAAAAACAACCCAACCAAAAAAAAACAAAAAACAATGCACCAGTCTGACAGTTTATGAGGTGCTGCTGAACTACATTTCTTGACTTGGATCAAAACTGCCTTTCGTATGAATCAAAAAGCAAACTGTCATCATTGTCTCACTTTATTATGAGATAACCAAGCTAGCATTGTATTTGCACATATGGAAATCAAAACTGTCCTGTGAACCAGGTTCTTTACATTTTCACACCCATGCTAACCTGCACACTAATGAGAATTAAAGATGAAAAAAAAAAAACAACTCACATGATTTTTTATTTTTGTGTCAGCTCCTGCAACTATGAGCAGCTTCACTATCTTGTATCTGTTGAGACGCACTGCATCGTGCAGGGCTGTGTCACCTTCCTAAAACCAGGTTTTAAAAAAAGCATTTTTGTTAACGACTTAAATAAACTGTAGAGGTCATGAAGCACAGAAGTGGAGCGGAGTTTCCACCTACCCTGTCCCTGGAGTTGATTAAGGCCCCACAAGACAGCAGGTATTCCACAATGGAGGTGTGGCCTGTTCTCGTGGCAACATGCAGAGGTGTGCTATGCAACTGTAGTACAGACAATAATATAAACTGAGATTGTGGGAATGTGTGCAAATTCGTGTTCAATTAGAGGCTGACTGTGGAGTGGTGCAAATGCAGAGCCCACTAAAATTCACATTTACCTTATCTCTAACATTAAGATCAGCCCCGTGGCTCTTCAGGACTTCGACAACTGTCAAGTTTCCCCCTCTGCAGGCCCAGTGTATGGCCCTAGAGCCCAGCTGAAACACAGTAGGAGCCACCACCCACCCACCCCACCCCCCCAATCCCATCCCATTAGAAGTGCAGGCACCAGGTCACTAGAACCAGGAGCTTTAGTTTGAGAAGATAATCTCACTCAATCCCATCATCATCTTTACAAACCCACAGCGTGCACACACGTCTTACTTGATCTTTTAAGTTGATATCAGCTCCTTTTCCTAAAAGCATTTGGACAACTGGAGCATGTCCTTCCAGGCAGGCGCGGTGGAGTGCTGTCCTCTTCAGCTGGCAAATGTAAATATATTATTAGCTGAGATTTTAGCATGCTATATTTTATTCATGTTTTACTGTGATGCAGGGAGAGCCCTACCTCATCGTGGGCATTTGGGTTCCCACCATCTTCCAGATACCTGTCTATGATATCCAGTTTGCACTCACTGGCTGCGTTCATGAATTCTGCAGTATCCACAGGTTCTATCTGTCCACACAGACACACACAGAGGAGCAGGAGAGGCAGAGGTTCACTTTATACATCTCTGACATGAAGACACAGCTTCTGAAAATCATTCTCACCACTTGCTTTTCCACAGACAGCCTGGGCATGAATGTTTTTTTGGTCTTCTTTTTTCTTTTGCCCAGCGCTGAGTTATCCTGTTCTGCACTCAGGTCCAAACTCTCGCTGCACAGGTCCGATGAGATTCTCCCCGTTCTCTCATCTGCCTGAAAAATGACGGGAACAATAACAAACACAGTTTGAAAACCTAGATCAGCGAGGGAATGCTGGCTTTGGAAGCAGCGGTGCCAAGCAAGCTATGGGGTGTTGAGAGCCGGGAATGACAGTGTTAATGTCAAAACAAATTCACAGCATAGTGCAAACCCGGCTTGGCCATAGCAATCGAAACATTTCAGATAAAATGCCTCATGTGCTGTTCATAGTCACATTTTTGTATTAGTTATCAGATTTAATGTCAAACAAGCACTACACCTGCAACACTTACTCATATGTTTTTAATTTTTCTCATTAAGAACTTTTTGGAATTTTGATATTGTGATAACAACAGAAAAATACATTATATAGTCTGTGCTGGCAGAGAGACAAAAAGGGGGTGTCAAACGATTATCATTTTAGGAGTCAACAGAAGAATGACTGCAAAAGCCACAGCAGGAATAAAGCTTTTACCTACCTGGGTTTTCTCTTCTTGACCTGTCTCATGGTCCATCACACCGGCCCACTGTGCAACCTTTTCCATCCCTGGGGTAAAATATGCAAAAATGCAATAATAATATAGTAATATCGAACAACTAAATGTTCAATAATCTAAATATATAGAATAAAACTGTCAGATCATACAGCTTATAGAGAAGTGCTGTTGGACACAGTGGCTTGATGCCTTCAGTGACTTCAGTGACTTCATGGTAGGACATTGTGTTACTCCAACAAACAGGTGTGTGTGTACTTTGCCGTGTACTTGCCAGACCTACATTCTCGCTCACTCTCTTCCTCTGTCATGCCCACACACACACACAAACACACAACCCCACAAAACACACACACACACTTGTCTTCATATCCTAGTGAGGACATCTAGTTGACATAATGCTTTCCCTAGTCACTTACCCTAACCCTTACCATCAAAAATGAGTGCCTAAACCTAACCATAACCTAATTGTGATGTGACACTAAAACCTTCAAACTTGTGGGGACGGGTATTTTGTCCCCACAGCTATAGTAGAATTCCAATTTGTGGTCCTCACAAAGATATCTAAACATGCTACACACACACACACACACACACACACACACACACACACACACACACACACACACACACACACACACACACACACACAGAAAGACTTCAGGCCCTTTAGGCATGTCCTACACAGAGGGTATATTCACTGCATAAGCTCCTGGTTTTACTCCCTCCTGTCGCTGCCACAGTATGCCCTTCTCTTTTACTTCAATATTCCTCTCATAAACATGCTGGTTTGAGGGATTATGCTATTTATAAAGGTTTGATCACTGTCAAGTGATATCTTGATTGGTCACTCAGTCTGTTATTTTATTTGGTTAATTTTGATAAACTGCATCCAGAATTGCAGGTAGGACCAGTGTGCACTGGGGGAGGGTCTTTAGTTGTTTTTACCTGAGAGAGTCAGGCAGCCGAAAGATAAATCAGCAAAGGGCATGGATTTTGTAAATCAACTGCCTTTGTCTGCATACAGTACATGACGCAGGGCTGTTTGATAACGGGTTGTGCGGCAGCTACACAAACACTTCTCCTTTTTAGTGCTTAAAACCTTTTAGGTGTACTTCAGTGTTGTATTTACCATGTCTGACACTTCCCCCCTTTCACATGATGTGTTTGTGCAGATTTTAATTGTATAGACACACACACACTCACTTGGTCCCACTCAGACAGAAATGTTTGCAAATGAGTGACATGTTAATGTTTAACCAGTGACTCTGAAGGAAGTGACAGAGTTCAGACAGATAGGAAGCAGCAGCAGCCATTTTAGCAGAACATAACAATAGATGTTGTTATGTTTTTCTCCTCTCCTCTCACCCATGGAGCTCAGGCAAGGACACAGTTAACAATCAGCTTGTCTTTTATCATCCTGGCTGTGAGTACTGTTGCTTATATTACTCAAATTGATGTTGATCTTGGCTTTTACTGTGTAAAAACCATTTTAAAAGAGTGTAAGCTCACATTTTTCAGTTAAATTTACTCTAATGTCTATAATTACAGAGGTTTGTATCTGCCATAGAAAGAGTTTAGTTCGTGATGTTGCTGTTATAAAGTGGAGACTATGTTCACTGCCGTGAGTTCAGCACTGTGTGTGTTTCAGGTGAAAGTATGAGCGCCATGGTAACGCTGAATCGCTTGAGTGTAGCAGACCTGGACAACAGCTCTCAGCAGCTGCCTGAGGCCGCAGAAGCGGCAACCCGAAGACCACCCTTTCACAGGAAGAAAGTGGTCCCAAAGACTGACTCCAGAGATGTTTTTCTCAACAGGTGCAGCACATCTTTAGTACTGCATTTCCTTTGTGGGCTATTATCTGTGCTATTTATAACTAACACTATATTTTGTTGCATTAAAAACAAACAATCTGCTGTAAAGAGAGGAGAACCTTTTCTTTAGCCTGATGCTGCTGATCGGATGTTATTTGGCTATTCTGATTCCTGCTTATCTCCCCTCGGACAAGGTGGCAGCTATCAGAGACGACTATCAACAACCCAAAGATATGGTACGGATGCATCTTTGTACATCTTGGCAAGCATTTGAGATGGTTTCTTTCCCTTTCTTTCAGCTTAAATGTTTTTCCCTCTGTTCAGGCTGTACTAAATCGGTCAGCCTCTCTGCTGGCAGGACCTTGTCTGCCTCGCTGGTGTCTAAACCACCTCAAGCACCTGTCTTGTCCTGTTGGCCTCCAAGACATCCCCGTGTTTATACAGCAGGAGAGGCGTGAGCCATGGAGTCTGTCTCCTCCTCTTGGGTTTCAGGGCATCGAACAGCATCTCGCTGTAGCGCTCGCCACTCTGCCTCAACCTGGCCTGCCTCCATCATTGAAGAGAGAAGGCAGCTGCACGCGATGCGTGGTGGTGGGTAGTGGAGGGATTCTTCATGGGAGCCATCTTGGATCACATATAGATCAGTATGACATCATTATCAGGTATGCATTCCTGTGTCAAGTGGACACCAAAGACAGACTGTGGCGCCTATTTTTAAATCGTTGTGATGGTCGTCATCTCACAGGCTCCATCTGTGTTACCAGGCTGAATAATGCTCCGGTGCACGGCTTTGAGAGAGATGTTGGTTCGAGGACAACCATTCGCCTGACGTACCCAGAGGGAGCACCTCACTCCTCAAACGAGTACAGAAAGACTAGCATATTTGCTGTGGTGGTCTTTAAGAGCCTAGATTTAGACTGGCTTACTTCTGTCATCACCAAACAACCTCTGGTAAGGCCACATCACAAGATCCTCCACTGCACACGGAAAGGGCATATTGCACACACAAGCATCACAGAAAGTCATGTAGCAATGGCACTATACTATACATATACACCCTATATCTCCTTTTATTTGTTATTTTTCAATAGAGCTTCTGGTCCAAAATGTGGTTCTGGAAGGAAGTTGTGGATCATATCCCCCTGACACCAGAGAGCTTCAAGATCGTCCACCCAGAGATTATTCACAAGATGGGCCAAGTTATAGAGAAATATGAACTGAACCAGAGAAATGTGAGTTTCTATGAATGAATAATCTGTGGACATTAATGACTGTGCAAATAACAAAATTACTTTCACTTAAAATCATAAACTCACAGCCATTAGGAGGGCTTTTGCTATCATGTTGAGTAATTTTAACGAAACGGAAGAGACTGAACTCTTATGTTGCAAACTACGTCACGGGTCGTTTTTTTTCCTCCCCAAGAACATATTGCCAACAATTGGTGCCACTGGAGTGGTGATGGCTTTGCAGCTCTGCGACCAGGTGAGTCTGGCTGGGTTTGGGTATGACATGCAGCACCCCGAGGCCAGGCTTCATTATTATGAGGCCATACGCATGGACACAATGAAGTCTCAAGTAAGTTTAGCTTAATGATCAAAGCAGCGGCAAGGAGGCGTCTGAGCTTCATGCTTCGACTCATTTTTCCCCCTATGATTATATCCAGGTGGTGCATGATGTAACTGCTGAAAAACTCTTCTTGAAGGACCTGGTGGCTGCAGGAGTAGTGACTGACCTAACAGGAGGGGGTATGAGTCAAAGATTGGTGATATACAGAACTGAAGAACTCTACACACTGCAGACTGATTCTAAAAGGCTCACAGCATCATGTGGTTAACTGATTGCTGAGCACATTTAACTCCAAGTGGCTAATTTTTCTCATTACAATTCAATGAACATGTTAAATCACTGGATCCTGTTCTGTAATTGTGATAGAAGCTAAATTGTGCTACCACACAGAAACGTGATGGTCTAGGTTCACACTGTACTATTTCAACTGAGTTTACAACAATTTAATAAACATAAAACATAAGAATGTGAGACTACTGATTGTTTTTTCTCAAAAATTATTTATCGTTTATTAAGACAGACAAACCATAATTACTATTACTATTGTTTCCTTCATACATCTTATTACGCTGCCATTAGTAAAGGCAAAAAAAGGGACAATAGCTGCATTTCTTAAAAACAACAACAATAACAACAAAAATCAGCCACAAATTTTAAAAAGAAAAAAAATATCTCAGTAAAATGATACAAATATTTAGATTAATAATAAATAAGTCAAAAACATATTTTTAAGAACATATTAAAATACCCAAAAATTAGGAAGTGGAACATGCTTCATAAAAGACGAGGTGTGTACAGTGCACAGGGGGGGTTGATTTATCTAATCAGAAATCAAAGTGCTTTCAATAAATAATTTTGGGTCTTAGGATTTTAAACACAATACAAAAATACACTGACAATGAAACAGATGCAGAACACAACATGTAAAATAAGAGTTGTTTTTTTTTGTTCTTGGCTACTCTGACCCACTGTGAGAGTGTGGGTCTGTCTACAGCAGTGGGTTGCGTGAGGGCTCCCATAATTTGCTTGCCAGCTGCCTGCAGTGCTGGAGGATGATCTCAGTGGGGATGACTCCCAGGTGAACTGTTAGGAGCTCGTAGCATTTCACTGTCTCGCCCGGGTGATTCTTACTATAGTACCGAAGCAGCTTCCTGCAACATGCATCACTTTGTTTAGTCAGGAAAACAAATTAAAGAAAAATATTTCTATCACACCAGGTTGGTTACCTGTAGTAATTGTGAGCAAGCACCCCGATAGGGGCGGAGTCATCGGGCATGATGGGTATGTCTTTTGCCTCCAACTTGAAACCCTGATTGAAGAGGTATACAAATTGAATTATAGGCTTTTTTGCTGTTTCAGGCAGTTAAATTTGTTTTTATGGATAACAGAACAAAGTACAGCAGTGACTTACAGTTTCATTTTCAAACCAGAGAAAGTAGCAGAAGTAGAAATCTCCATCACGTAATGTTAGAGTGGAGTAACCCTTCTGAAGATAGTGCCGTGTTGTGCTGACCAGGCTCCACATCTTCAGTATGGATTAGAAAAAAGAAATGACAAAAATATGCATACTGTGATTATCCACACGCTGTGTTATGCACAGCCTAATGTACGATGAACATGAGGCTACAGATAGCTGGCCTAATTTATCACAAACACTAGGAAACAGTCGACACATAAACTTACCACCACACATAAAACAAAACTATCTGTACATGTTTGACTTCCAAGAAGTCAGACTTTGTCATTTTTTGAGTAATAGGTCTCCAGGCTTTCTGAAGGTCTTTCAAAGCTTTTTTTTGATATTGCCTGCCTTTTCACCAATTTTCAGTCCAGTCCTTGCACCTGACCATTTGCAGAGTAAAAAAAGGCACCTAACACAAAAGAAGAATTTAGTATCTAATTTAGTAGAAGAAAATAGTATCCTTTGGCACTTTGTTACTAGCAGCCTGTTCCACAAACACACAGTTTGCTGACATTTCTTTAGTTAAGTCTAGGAAAAATGCCAAAGATGACATATCTTGACAGACATAAAATAGTATTTTTGAACCAACAATGTGATTCCCAAAAAGCTATTAGCTAAAAACTTGTCATATGCTTAAAAATGTAACTGAAAACTGAACAAGTGAAGGCCAAAAAAGAAATGGCAGGCCTAAAACACAGCAGATGAACAGTATGTTAAAGTCATACCCTTAAGAAATGGAAAACATTCCTGCAAAGACCTGACACAGCAACTGAGAAATGCATCTGACCATTAGGTCTACTGTTCATTGAAGAGACAAATTGACTGAAGTAGTGCAACAGATCTTATGGAGTGAGAAATTCAAATTTGACATTTTTTGTTCAAATAATCATCACACAGATGAGACGAGTAGAACAGTCGAGTGTCTACAGTTATCTGTAAAAGACAGTGGAGGCTCTGTCATGGGATTGTGTCAAAACTGACTGAGCTATGAACACAGACAGTACTGTCAGATTTTGATCCACCATGAAATACCATCTGATTGCCAACACCTTCAATTTTCAGCATGACAATGATCCCAAACACACAGCAAAAGCATAACTGGGTAAAAACCCAGTGGAACACTGTTAGCCATGGACTGGCCTCCCCAGAGTTGAGACCTCAACATTATTGCTGGATCATCTTGACAGCAAAGAGGAGAAAGGCAGCCAAAGAAAAGCTTTGGATGTCCATCGAGAAGCCTGGAGAATTATTCCTGAGGACTACTTAAAAGCTTGCTTAGGAACATTCAGGCTGTGTTGAAGAATAAAGATGCTTGATATACTCTATTTCCATCTATGTTTGGACACATTCCAATAAATCAATTAACCCATTTCCCATTTTCCCAGCAAAATAGAAAGAAATGACGAGGGGGCTGTTGACTTCTATACTTTACCGCAAAACAAATAAGATGTAGTTCTAGTTTTAGTGACCTTGTTTTTGATATACTGAGCCACTGGTCCCTTCCCCAGCTCAGACGTGGTCCGCTCTGTGATGCTGAGTGATGGCGCTATCATTTGTCCGCTTGATCGGTCCACACAGATAAAATGGACGAGGCCTGGGAAATCCTCCAGGTAAGTGAGATTAATCAGTTAAGATTAATACGCTCAGCATAACAATGGGTTTGTTTTTTGGGTTTTTTAAGTGTATGGATGTTGTTAAAAACCATAAAAATACAAAATATACTTTTACAAATATTACAAATTCTGCTTTGTAGAAAACAACTGCAGAGAAATTAGACAAAACAGGACATCACAGAGTTGCTGCGCTGAGAGGATATGAGACCATGGTGATGTTCCTCTTGCTTTTCACTAACAGGAAGTCCTTCCAGTCCATCAGTTTCTCCCTTAGAGAGTGAGACAAAGACGAAGATAGGAAGACAAAGAGGATACAGAGAAAACAATGAAGGACGAGGTTGCACAGTGTCAAAATAAAAAAATGAAGTCAAGTTGGCAAACTTAAAATATAACAACGAAAATAGTAGCTGACAGACACCCACTGCACCATGGTCTGGGCCCGTTCTTGCAGGCCAGGGGAGAGACGACGAGGAGTGTCGTCTGGTCCAGAGTCATACAGAAAACACTGTCGGTATATGCCACACAGTTGGGTCTTCATGTGCTTGCACCACGGGATAAGACTGCAACATAAACAGACATTTAAAGCCTCACAGGGTCATCAAACTGTCTTGCTGTCATTTGGCCAGCAGAGGGCAGTAAGAGACTTACTCTCTGCTGAACCCAGGCCCTCCTCTGGAGAAGGCCCGGTTTTTGAATTCGGTCCAGACATTTTGCAACTGTGAGGACTGGTTAGAAGAAGAAAAGACAAAAAAAAAGAAAGAAAAAGATTTGATTGGATCATGTGCAAACATTCTGTGTTTCTGTGATAACAAATGAGGATTAAAGGAATTAGTTTTTAAAGTCAATTTTTTGACTTGGGTGTTTGTGGCAAAGGCAGACGGGTGCTGAGGAAGTGTAGAAGAATACAGCCACCCAACACACAAAAACAAACCTGTATCCCATTCAGTGCCAAGGTTTTAAGGAATTTATCCAGCTTGCTGCGCACTTCATGCATAGGCTGGCCTCTTGTGGAACCTCCTTGGCCTTCATTTAAGCGCTTCTCCAGTTTGGCGAAGGCTTCCCAAAATGTATACACAGACATGGCTACTCCACTGTGTGGAAACTGACACAGACGACACAGATCAATATAAAAAAAAATGAACTGTTTAAACAACTGAGCAAAAATATATTTAGATGCTGTGAACGCTTCATGGCACAGAGGTTAAATAAATGTATCTCCAAATAAGTCAAAAAGACTCCCCCTACTGGCCACAAAACCACAATATGTCTGTGCGCACATACTGTAAACAAGCAAATTACTGCACATATAGACTGTACGCGACTTCATATGGAGTCACTGATACACACATTGTTTGCTTGTCGGTATTCACAAACCTTAGTTAGCAGCACTAGTGTGATGCCAGGCCACAGTGGGAGACAGTACATGGAGTGAGGCATCATGGGATAGAGGCCATCTTTTTGCGAGACCTCTAAGAAGACTTTGTGAGGGGTTGCTGGATCAGGTGGACAAACTTCTAGAGTACTCAAGCTGTCCTCTGCCATCTGAATACAGCGTTTTTTTTAAAGTCACACTGTGTCAGGGTAACACACAAACAGAAAGCTGTTTACTTTGTTTACAAATGTATTCTCACCTGGATGTCCGGGTCTACAAACTCAAACACAGGAGTGCTTCCCCTCACTGGCTTTTCTGGTGATGCGTACAAAATAAAGAAACAAATGACGAGGAACATGCTCTGCACACTTAACATGACTTAATCTGGTCACAGATACAGTTTGAGACGTAGGAATCTGCATTTTGTATCTACTCGGTTTTATCCTTGTCTGTTAAAATCTGTTTGATGATCTGAACACAAAAGCTCTACTCAACAACCCACCTGAACTGCTTGAATCTTTGTCTGTAGGTGAGGGCTCTGGGGTGTAAAAACTTTCATGGCCAGAACCAGATGTACTATCAATATCCTTCAGGCAAAGTGCACAGAAAGAGAGAATAAACACTCAGTAACAACATGCTTTGTCGGTGCTGTTTGAGAGGCTGTCACCACTTTGTACCTCTGGACTTGGGTCATCCACATCCACGTTGCTAGGATACATATTCTGTGCCATGATGATGAGGGCCAGGAGGTCTGAGGTGCTGAGTATACTTGCATTGCGACTAGAAAGAAATAGATGGTTGTAGCCATTACCATGTCGAATTATAAAAAGTAAAAAAGGTAGGATGAGTATATGAACTGTAAGTACGGGTGATATACGAGGAAGGGTGTAAGCTATAAAAATAATGTGACAGGTTTATAGAAACATCTGTACCTGGAGTAGAAAGCGAGCAGTTTGGTGTGAACCAGGATGAAGGCATGCAGCACCTCCTCTCCTCCTCTCTCTATGCTGCTGTTGATCTGCTGAACCAAACGGCGCTCCAGGAATTCGATGCACTGCTCACACAGTGTGGGGTGGATCAGCCTCTCCACCGCCTAACAGAGTGATGATGGTGATTTTTAAACAAGATATTAAAGAGGGTTTTTTTTTAAAAAAAGAAAGAAAAAGTCTATTTTCTAATCTGTACTAAGTGAGAAAGAACCACACCTCCACTAAGAAGCTCTGATCATTCTCTCGGAGGTGGCTGTAGGTCTCCAGCAGACTCTGGAGATGCTTCCACAGTCTCAGCCTTTGCTCCGTGTCCCGGGCGCGCAGTCTGGTGACAAGCAACATATGCTCATACTAAACCTCATGCTGTATTAAAAGCCAATGATAAACAGACAAAATGTCTTACTCTTTCCTGAGGAGGTTCCCACTGAGGGTCACCATGCCAAACAAAACTTCAATCATCTTATTCATCACGTAGATTTTCCTCCTTAGATCCTCCTCCTTTTCCTCGCCGTCTCCATTCACAGCAATGTACAGGCACTCATCAAACTGTAGACACAAAATACCCTAATAAATGTGGTTTTGCCCCAAGCGAATGAATGAGCTGGAAAATAAAGTGAAGGCGGTTGTCTTCTGCTCTTTGATTTCTTTAAGCGATAAAGGGTTTACACAAGAAAGAGCTAAAAGGCTGCTGACGCTGAGTGGACCTGAAACATGTCAAGTGCTTGGACTCGATAACTGCATCATGCGCGGCAGGAGGATAAAGCCTTAACAAGACTCACGTGATAAAACATGCTGCTTCACAGAGACAAAGGCCTGCATTTAGGTGCTGTTACTGAAGCCTGATTGCTTTACAGATCAGAAATCTTCAAACAAGGTCAAGAGAAATTAGAGTCATAGCACAATTTTTAGATAATTTAGGAACTTGTGCAAGGGATGAAGACAGTTTTTTCTGTGTATGGCGGGTGCTACCTGGTGCAGTACGTAGATGTGGTTGTTTTCTGTCGTGAAAGATGTGTAGCTGTCAGCCTCTGTCACCATGGTGCTGAAGGAGATGATGATGGGAGCAAACAGAGTGCTGATGCTGTCCTCAAAGGCCGGAAACTGGGAGAGAAAAAAAAGCAAACGATCAACTCATTTTAACACATACAGGAAACAAGTTCAAAAGCACATGCAGAGTGTCTGCTGAATACAGCTTTCTTCAACTTTACCCCGTGGCCTTCCTCTTGAGACGCTCCATACTGTTCCTGGATATTCTGCTGAAATTCCAAGTCAGTCCAGTAGAAGAGCATTTCAGCACTCTCACTTGCTATCAGCAAGCACTTCATCTGGACTACAGATGCGTTCCTGTCCTGTTTTAATGCGGTGTCCTATTTTACTCCAACTTCTCCACACGCATTAGGCTGTAAAAAAAAAAAATGTTAAAAGTACTGAGGTGAAAGACATAAAACAGAGTCCGGGGAGGAATTTTGTGAAGCACAAAGGACTGACTTGATACTATTCACACAGCTAAGGCATGCCCACAAGGAAGATGTTAAAATTTTGAAACACGATTAAACGGTCCTCAGATTGCCATTTTATTGTTCCAGCATTTAGAGCACAAGTTTGAGAAGTCTAAAAAAAAAAAAAACGAAAAAAGAAAGATCACATCATTTTTTCATAAGTATTGATCTGAAAGCTCCCCTAAAGAAACGAATGTCTGTGTAAGCATGCATTTATATTTGATTAGCTTACAGAAGCAGTTCTCAGTGTGCAGGACTGGCCTCCTGATGGGGCTTAAAGCCACTGCAGGTAGGTGTGGACAACCAGGTGGCAAGAATATAGAGCAAAATGAATGATATATTCTTATATTGTTGATGACTGTAATAGAAAATGTTGGAGAACTAGTGACTTATGAAAAGGTTGCCAAATAGACCCTGACTTATATATTGGTGGGGCCGATATTAGCCATTAGCAAGTATATCGATGTCGGCATTGTAATACCCGAAACACCCTTCAACCATGGTGCGTTTCCCATTACAGAAAACTTGATCAGGTAGTTCACTCAACTCTGAGTGTATTCACCCTTAGTTAAGCATGTGTGTGAATAAAGAAGGCATCGTCAATGCAAAAGCCATCATCAAGTGAAAAATCTTAGTAAATGGAGCTTCAATACCACAATTCAATGTGGAAATAGTTAAATAAAGAGCAAAGCCTCCATTGTAATACAGAGGAATATGAAGTTAGTCGGTCTGGGTCATGACGCTTATTTTGAAAAACAGGACTGTTTCATGGGGCTGAAAAAAAAATCGACCTATATATCAGATTTTTAAATAAATAAATATTGCTATTTGTAACCACCTAAAAATCCTATATTATTAGGAGATAGGGATACTTGTTTAAAAAAAAAATCATTATAGATTATAGGTACAGAAATGAATGTATCTCTGTAGCATCTTTGGTATAAAGATCATGACTAGCAATGAGGTCAGTGACACTGAGTCATTGTAACAGTATTATTATTGTGAATATATTTGCCACAGGAGTAACCGAAAGCAAGGAAATAAGCCTTCTCCTAGGCTCTGTTGCTTCCTGGCCTAAAGTAGGTAGACTCTGATAGTATATTAATGACGATATCCAGGCTCAGAGGCAGGAAAAAAGTAAGATCGGGAGTAGAAATACCTAAATGTCCACCCTTGTTCACGAAGGTCCTTCTCCTCAACAAAAGATTTAAATAATGTTTGTAATTGTGGTGAGAGCAACACAGTGAGTGTACAGATGGGGTAACACCAGCTCTGAAACAGAAAGGATCCTTAGGGGCTCAGAGCTTTGAAACACAACAATCATTTCTTCTCTTTCTTTTTATGTTTTGGCTGGTTTTTGTACATCTAACGCATATTTAATTAATATCTCATGATAGCCAGTTGGGCAAAAGTTGTGAAAAAGGCAGAAAAATTTGATTTGGAAATCTTTTGCAAACCCATAGACTAAAAATGTGCAGTCAGAAACACCTGATGTAACCATGAGCAGCTTATCTTTTTTCATGGAGCTCCGATCCGTGCATTCACATCCCGTGTTTTACTAAAAGCCTTCGCTCTTTTACAAAACGTTTAACTTCCTCCATACACAGTCTGCTGATCCACAAACGTAGTGACCAAAGTTACAACTCGTGTCACCGCAAATCACTCACACTTTTCTGCGCCGGATAACTCCAGCATCCCAGTCCAGTGCCTCCGTTGTCCTATCAATCAGCCCTCCTCAGTTTTCCGGGCCGTTTGGGGACGTTTTCATAGCGGGTTACAGTTTCAACCCAAGCTGCCTTCTTCCTTCCGCGCTGCAGCCCCACGCCAGCGTTCAGTCATGTGACTTCAGGCAGGAAGTTTGCTGGTGTGAAAAGAGCTGGAGCTGTCAAACTATCGAGGAGAAGCGCCCGCCAGACTGCTGCTGCTAAGGAGCTCGTGTTAAGTGGAAGCTCCTCGAAGTGGATTACCCCTCGGGGAGCCCGATGATCAGTGAGGCAGGAAAAAGTCATGTGCTGGTGCATAAAGTGACCCACATGACTAGGAGAGCTATGCTGTATAATAGCTGGTATTTGTGGCATGCAGCTGCATGATTGAGACTGAGATTAGTAGCGTACTCGTGCCCGCTTTTTAAAAAAAATCTTGGTTTGACATTTAGTGCAAATCTGTTTGCCTGTTGTAGTAAAGCTTCGGAATTTGTATGGAAGCTACTGAGAAAATGGCAAATCTTTGCGGTGTACAGAGGAAAAAATATTGAAATGAATAAATTGGATGTATTATATTGTAGTGTGTGTGTGTGGGGGGGGGCGGGGGGGAGTCACAGTGTTTGGCAGATGTATAAAATTTACATTTATGTGATTAATACTGCAAAAGGCCTGGTGTTTATTCCAAGTCAGACTTTCGCATTTGGGAGCTGTTGCTGTCCACCAAATGGAATCCTAGGAGGAGTGAATGCAAGAGAAACAGGTAGTTCTACTGCAAACCCTAACCCGTTCTGGACACCCATGCAAGACAACATTGTTGGATGATAGCAGGATGCTTTTTCCATGGTAAAGAGAAAAGCTTTTACAACATCTACCCAGTTTAAGAACACTCCCCCTTTCAGTTCATTCACTATAATGTGCGAATCAGAGCTCAGCCTAGAAAAGCCAGATTAGGCTTTTCATACCTAAAAAGCTATTCAACATTTCATCTGGATAGACAGATAAATGTGTACATGTACAAAGCCGTTGTAGAACCAAGTCTTGCCACTTGACAGCCATCCTGAAATATCCAAAAGCACTTATTTAGACACTTATTTTGAAGCGTTGTCACTAAAGCTTTCTTTAATTTAAGTGGTCACTTTGGTGTCACAGTTGCATGTATAAAGTCACCCGTAAAAACATATTTATAAAAAAATCTAAAAAGAGTGCTTTCATTGCCCAAAATGTTTTAAGACTTTTTCTCCCCTCCTCCGGAAGTTAGACTTCCACCACCTTTGTTGATGATGTTTTCTCTTTAATGGTGTGAAGGGGAAAGCACCTGTTAAACACACGGTGTAATAAGTGTTTATTGACAGAAAAGAGAAGCAGCCTGATAAATTCTAAACTTTGTGCTCAGATTTAGTCAAATGCAGCAGTGCGTTAGAGCACAGATCTGAAACAAACAGCGACGGCATCACACGAGTTTTTGAAGGTCAGGAAGTGGAATATTAATCAATATTCTTGATCTTGACCATTTTAAGCTGCATTTTGCTACCTGAAGTCAAAGCCTGGAGACCCCAGAAACAAACAACAACTTAAAAAGGCAAAGTCTCATAAAAAACATAGATTCCACACTGCACACAGTCACAAAATGTTTTTTATCTAAGTAAAGTAGCTTTATATTTCATATTATGTTACGTGACTTCAAAGTGTAGTGGTTTGCAACCAAAAGACCTCCAGTTCAATCCCTGGAGGAGACAGAAATAATTTTGGTGTTGTGTCAGGAAGGACAGTCGATATAAAAACTCTGTCACATGAAAAAATGTGGAGCTTTTTATTTAATATTATATTAATTTGCCAAATTGCTCATGAGTCCCTAAAAACCAGGGACTGGGTATCAAAATTGCTGCTGTTCTTCAAAGGTTATTGAGGAAACCTTAAAACCTTTTGAATTAAACCAAAAGTCTGCATTTTTGAATCTCATCCTTCTATAGTGGTAATGTGACGTTTTTTGATAAATGGCTAAAATAACAAGCTATATACATGGATCTTACTCTGCATGCTGAGCAAAGATTTTAGGAGGTGGCCTGCTGGCTTGGGTGGCACTCCCACAAAAGCATGTTTCTCAGGTTAATTGGTGACTCTAAATTGGTCATAGGCATGAATATGAGCATGAATGGTTGTTTGTCTCTCTGTGTTAGCCCTGCGATACACTGGTGACTTGTCCAGGGTGTACCCAGTGTCTCACCCAATGACAGCTGGCATAGGTTTGAGCCTCCCTGTGACCTGGAATTGGAGAAGTGGAAGAAAGTCAATGGAATGATGGATGAACAGATTAATGTTCTACTTGGTCCAAAACTGATTCTGAAGCATGAAAACACAGTGAACATCCACCCATTTATCACAGTAGGCACAAAAAGTCCTGGGACAGACACTTTGTTGTCTTAATCTTTAGATCAGGTTTTCACTCATGCAAGAGCGCCACTTTGGGAGAGCGAGTTACCACAGAATTGACATTTACTAGATCTTAGTGCCAGTGAGAATAAAGACAAATAGACCTATAGCGTGACTGAGTGTTTTTAACAAACATTTTCCAAAAAAGGAAAGGCATCTTTTCTGGACTGAGTTAATTTTACAGGCCACTGGGTCAGTTTGACTTTGGGGCCAATGCCATTGGGTCAGTGTGAGTAACTGTTCCTACAGAGACTGTAGGAACAGCTTAAATCTGCACAAGAACAGTTTCAAGTTCTTGGAGGTGCTTTGAACAACCTGGAAAACCTAGGCTGAATGCAAAGTTGGTTTCACAAAATGTTGACTTGAGTATTCTGTTTGATCCATATTGTACGACCTAAACAAAATAAACCAATGTGGTTATATTTATGAAAGCATGTTGATTTTTTGGTGCCTAAAACCTTTGCAGTAAACAACATATTACACACATCTTCCATATAAAAACATATTCAACAAATATCATTATGTTTTTCAGAGAAAGGTCTTCAGCAAATCTGTGTTATATCATAATATTCGGCACTGTTTGTATGCTTGGCTGCTGAGTGGAGCAAAGAACCATAGTAGGATAAATATTTATGTTTTATTAACCTTGCTTAGCTCAAAATGGTTCAAAATGCCAAAACTTCATTGTTGCGGGCCAAAATCTAATCTGGTCCATCAGTTTTCTAGGGATCCGGCATCCACAGAAGTCTTATTTAAGCTGTATCCTGTATATACAGAGTAAACATCTAGAAATCCTCAGTGTTTGCTAACAGGGCAAGAGGGCCTTGCATGTCTCAAAATGGATCATGGAGTATAAACAGTGTTAGGTGGGCCTGGGTAGCAGTTACCTCGGCTAAGGAGAGACTGTCACGCAGAAGTGGCTGGACACCATACAGTCCTCCTAAACCACAACAGAATTTGATTTTGTCGGAGGATTTGATGTTCAGCCGTTATTGTCGCAAAGCACGGGTTTATATGAACCAGAGTTTGCCAAACAAAACCATTTCAACCCATTCAGGTTGATAAGATCCTGTTCTGAGTCTTAGGAAGTTCACTAAGTTCACTGTTCCCATTGCTTCGGTCAATTATTGCTTAACCATTACTTTCAGGGCAGAGGTACTGCGGGTAGTTAACAAATTCAACATGCTTTTCATCAGAAAGGCATGCAGTTTTATTTTCTGATCCATATCAACAGGTAGCTGATGTAAGAATATTTCTAACCCGCACTGGCAACTGAAATTTAAAGCAATTTTCTGGAGCGTACTGCCCAATTTAATTGACTTATCTTATTCAACTTTAGTATGTCTGCTCTGTCTCTGACTTTACTTTGAAAATAAAGCATGTTTTCATCTAACCCTGTATATATGTGTGGCCAACACAGTATAATGAATAAAATTTTCTCTTCAAAGATCAAAGATGAAATGGGCCAGGTGTTAACGAGTCTGGTTTGATTCTTACATGTCAACAATGCCGGGCTGTTTAAAATAAATCACATGTGAAAGGAGGCTGTTCCTGAAGTTCATTTCTCAGACCAAACATTTCTGCTTCTTACATGAAAGCAAGAAGCTATTTCGCATGAATGGCACAAAATCTAATTCAAGGTATATGCTTTGGATCAGGCTCTTGAAGGGGTGCCAGTGGTAACGACTCCGTGTCAGGAAAGATCAAATTTGCTCAGTGGAGTTTTCCTTATGTAGGAGAACCCGAAGGAACCTAGATGACGGGCATTTAACCATGGTCCTTTATTTCCCTTCTATACGAGTCTACCAAGCAGATTCCAGTTGTCTATGCATCAGCGCACACTGAGCCAAGTGTGGCTCAGGTTTAGCCTGTCTGGGTCAAGCTAAGGTCTGGACTTTTAGTTCATCCTGGCTTCATGTTTCCCATCAGCAGCTGCCTCATGCAGTGACAAGACAGCACTCTTCCCGCTACAAAGACTTGCTCCAGCTGCTTCCACAACTGGGGCCACAGAGTCTAACAGTCTCTCTGTGTGTGTGTGTGTGTGTGTGTATAAAGAGCTGATTGAGTGAGTGCACAAACGATGGTAAACTTTAATACCATGCCTTTGTATTGGGATCACAGTACAAGGGTATTTCTGCTTTGCTTTGCGCTCTTGTGCAAGTATAAATCATATCTTCCGATCTCTTTGTTTCTTTTTTCTATTGGTTACCATGTGCTCCTGCAGATCTCCGTCATGTCCCGAGAACCGCTGTGGAGTCTGGTTTCAGTGCACTTTCACATGATGGGACTTTGCTGTTTGTGCAGACGTAAAACTTCCTCCCAAATCCCCTCTCTTTAATGCTATAATGAATTTACAGTCAAAGGTTATGGAGTCTGACCTGTAGACAAACTAACATCTGAGTAGGATTACATTCTTTGTTTTAGTGTAGTCTGTGATGAATTGCTAATTTTAACAAAAGAAAATAAAGAAAGAAAGCTTTCAAGATCTTGGGTATTTTTAGGTCTTTATTATTAATGTAAACTTTTTTTTTCTTTTTTTTTTTTACCAAAAAATAATATAGGCACACTTTACATATATAAAATAATGCTCTCCAAATGAAATATGAACATCTCTACATTAACTATAAACACATTCAGAGGATAATTATTCTTTATATTTTACATGTTTAGACACTTAACCTGCACTTGCTTATCATTGTTCTTAATGGTGTCAGTTTAAAGCTCAAAAGGCATCATGACTAGCTCTCTCGAGGGGACATTTTCACTGACCGCGGTCTTACTTTTCAGCATAAGTTAGTCAAAATATTTTGAAGTAAAATGCAGATGACAGTCTGTAAACCATCGCAAGATAGTTGGATTTGTGTGCTGCCCCCCCCCCCCTTTTAATTAGACCCACCACCATGTGTGTGTTTATTTTTTTAAATCAATGTCAGTTGGTCACCCTGTTACTGAATGAGTACATTCCTACAGGTTCTTTTTTGTTCTTTTGCATAGATTTTGCTTTACAACTGGGGTACAACTCTTATATAATAGAAATATAAAGACAAAGCAATATAAATTAGTTGTATACTGAATATAAGTAAACATATCAAGCTTAAAACACTTTATCACTCTTTTTTATGTACAATACATACTCTAATAATATGACAGTGAACCTGTACAATATGTACTGTAAAATATATATATATAGTATATTTAGTACAAAAGAAACCTAGCAGCATTAAAGGATTAAAAACAAAAGATCAAGAAAAGAAAAGAGTAAGAAGTGCTAAAATGCACCTGAAAAAAAAAATCTGTATTTGATTTTTTTTTTTTTTAAATCTATAGTCTGATTTAGCTGTGGATCCAGGTGATGTGAATGATGGGTTCACATTATCTGCGCATCACAGCAAAACAGCTAGTGACATATCCTGGCTATTATATTCTGCAGTTAAACTGAAGTGCGCACAAAGATCCTCAAAGCATGCACACAAAAAAGAATGAGGGGAAAAAAGAGATTTGCAATTTTCAGCCATTTGATATGGCAGAGGAAAAAAAAGTGTGGTTTGAGCGGCACCCTCAACAGACACATCAGTAGCTTTATCAATAAAACACATGCATACACAAACATACACAGACAGCATGGGGTCAAGAAGAAACACACCATGGTATGTTTTCTCTCTGTGAAAAGGATCAAGTCATACTGAAAGTGATTTGTGTAAATCTTCTCATTCTGTAGGTCAAAGATTAGAAATAGAGGCTGTAAATAAACGTTCAAAAGTGTAAACTCTCTAACACAAGGTTAAAAAATTTGTGGGTTTTTTTTATTTCTGCAACTGCAGTCTTGTAGCATTTGAGGAACTGCTGGTAAAAAGCAATTGGAAGTTTTCAGTGCGTGTGTGTCTTGACTTAGAAAGCTTGGGTTTATTTTTTTAATCTGCTTGATCATTTAAATATATATCAGTGCGGATGGAAGCTTGTTATCCAGAGAATTGTTTTGTCTGTAAGAGTACTTGAGCATTTTGTAAAAGTTTCTCACAAAGTGGTATTCTAGTCTTTAAAATCTGAGTAAAACTGGTGTTGGTGGTGTGGTATCAGATGACACTTCATGGGGATAAAGGATCAATGTTATCTCCGACAGGCGTAAGCATTAATATTTTTGATAACATAAAAACCTATAGTCATGGGAGGCATAGCTATTGTCCGTCCCGCCCTCAATGTCTTGGGCTTCAGCTCTGGGAATGTCTCATTGTTCATCATGACCAGCTTTTCCCCATTCAACTGGACATGTCTGCAAAGAGAAGAAGAAATACGGTGTGTTAACTCAGTGAGTTACAACATGCTTAAGTCACATAATCAAACTTACCGACCGTCTTATATTCCAAGACTTCTTCTCCTGCCTTCTGACAAATTAAACTGGTAGGCCATGGTAAGACTTTATCAACAAAAGACTCGGGATCTTCATTATTTCATGGGCCTTGTATCTTGCCTATCATTCTGCCAGCAGGGGGTGCTGTTGTTACATTATTGTAATTAAAAAACTGCAAAGTGTGAAAACTGACATGTTGAGTGGAAAATACCAAGAGCAAACCCAAGTTTATTTCTCTGTTAACATTTTGGGTCATCTGTATTCCCTAATATTTGGCTTTAGCAGCATTTACTGCAGCTGCTCACTGTGATAAAAGTCATAACCGATGTGGTCTTTTGCCCACATTGGTTGTGGGCAAAAGACCTGCAACTGACAAATAAAGGCTATCTCATCTCATCATCTCTCATCATCTCATCTCATAAGGCTACAAAAACTAATATGCTCCTAATATATTTGAAATAATTTTCTACAATATAACACTTTAACACTGTTAAAGTGTTATATTGTAATGATTTAGGTTGTCACATTCATCAAAATAACCCTTGCTACATCTTCAACTACTGTAAAACCTATTAATATTTATTTTTTCTTTTTTAAGACTCCTGACTAGGCATGATCATAGAAATCTACTTACATGAACAAATCCAATTTTACAAAGTCAAACACCAGTTTCATTAAACCAAATAACTGTCAGTTTGAGTATGACCTTTACTTTTTTAATTCACAGTGGTTCTCTTTATCCATACAGGACACAATATGCTAATTATTATTAATGTAAATGCAGTCTGTCCACACTATTTTTTATCTTGTTATGACTACGTTTTCACTGAGATTGTAATGTTCACAATAATAAAGGAATAAAGGGCAGTGGTTTGAAGACTTTTACATGAACACTGAATTCAAGAAAAGATCAAATAAAATGATGTTCACTAATGAGAAGTTGTAATTCAAACCGGACTGCTCAAAGCCTTTCTTCAACATACATGGGTCTGAAAACTTAAAAAGTTCCACTACTCAAACCAATTTATAGACATCTGTTGTTGCTAAATTCATCATAAAAATCTCCCTGCACTCCATGTGGTAAATGAAAGCACTTTAGGCCAGGCACATCGTTAGCTTGCTCTCCTATTAATTGCCTTGCGATCCTGTTCTAACACCTAAAACATCCTCCATCATTACACTGTTATTGAAGGATCATGCCTGAGCTTTCATTAAGGCCGCATGTGGGTATCATATGACAAAAAGACAGACACGCACACACACAGTCTTAGGTCATTAGACTGTTATTTCAGGATTTGCGTCTTAAGTCTGAGTCCGAATAACAGGCCTGGGGATTAAGGGAGAGAGTTAAAGACTGAAACCATAAAGTTTTTATTTTAAGAGACATTTTAAGGAAATGGGAATTATATTACCTTGTTACATAAAGTGAAATATATTGTAGCCAAATGGAATGTATATAAAATGAAAAATCGACTGCTAAAACATCTGTTGTAGGCTATAAAAACAGACTCAAAAAGGACATTAAAACATTAAAACTTTGCAAAGGACTCTGTGCTCTCTGAAAATTTCCTTCAATAATTAAGCTGGCAAATTAAAGCAGTGCAATGACAATGACCATCTGAACAAACTTAAGTTTTATTTTTCAGTTAGCTTTAATTGTTACACATTATTCTTTATGAGAATACTTGTCTTCACCTAACTCTAATCCAGATAAAGACAGGAAAAGGTAATTGCATTTAAGTGAACATTTGCATGTTTTGCGGTGTGGCACTCACTCAGCATGCTGGCTCCATATAAATTATACACTGTGGTCATAAAAGTAAATTGAGTCACTGCTGCTCTTTGAAGTTTTGATGTTTAACACCCTATTAAGTTTGGAGGCATAAAGTTGTTTATAAAATTATAATTTTCCTATTCTTCATTTCAGTGTTTTTCTGACATTTGCACAAAGTAATTCCTTTTACAAACCAAGGTTTACTCAAGCAGTGTACAAATAATCAGCATTTTATTCTTTTCGTTCTGTTTTATATGAGCAATAACTGTCTCTCAGCAGCACATTTCTCTTCTTTGAGTGACATAAATAAATAGAAAAGAACTGTTTCACATAGCAAACAATTACCTAAAGTACGTGTGCATGTTTAAGTTTATATCTGCACATGTGTAAGAGACAGAGAGGAAGCAAGAGAGATACTAACTTGGCTTGCAGTCCATCATTGCCATAGGGCTGCAGTAGGTACTGATGGACAGTCTTGTTCCGTAACGTTCCAGCCAATTTGATTTTCTTCCTCGATCGATGCAGGTTGATGATGTAGATCGTTATGGATCCTCTGACATAGTTATGACTAGTGTCACAAAGAAAAAGATGGACATTGCCTCATTAATTTTCTTTTACATTTAGAAAAAAAAGATCAGGGCACAACAGAAAACGTTGCCTCTCCACATCTGTTAATGGGGATTCATTATATATTACATTGCCATGTTGAATAAAATTCTCTATAATTAAAGATGACTACAAAGAGAAGAAAATCTTTGATATTTGCATCCCATATATTAATGGAATAAAATCACGACTCCTTGATCTAATCTGGATCAAAAGGCTTTCGAAAGATAAAGCAGGCAAAAAAAAAAAAAAGGAAATTCCTTTACATAGCAAGTTACTCTTTATTATAGCCTATAACCCATCATCTACTTTATATTTAGCATCAACATATTAAACTGCATTTCACTTTTGAAGCCTTTATCATTCCAATAAAGTCTATCTAATACAGAAATCCGCTTCTCTTATACAATATCCAGTATTGAAACCTGCCGCTGTCTGGCCCAGGGTCAAATGAGGGGTGTGAACACAAAGGGCAACACTTCTTGAGTTACACAGACAACAGTCTTTGAGTCCCTCTCCTTAGAGCAAAACACTGGGGACACAATTTGATAGGAATACTGGTCAAAGGTAAATAACTCAGTGAGACAGATAAGACAAACATGATAAAATCTAATAAGAGCCCATATATGAGGACAAAGACAACACAGCTCTAGTGAATACCACATGTCAGCCTTGGTGTTCACCGTCTGGTAGACATCGCTCCCAGTTACCACCTCCTAAATCTCATATCTTCAAAGCAATATTGGATTTTGGTTTTATGTTTACCTTTGTTTTTTGTGCACAGGTTTAGCAATTTCAGTAACCCGGCAGGACTGTTAATGTTTAATATATCTACCAGGAGATATAGTCCTGTACTCCTACTGGGAACACATTATATCTGGCTCTGTGTTAAACTCCTACAGCCTTGTTTCTCAGAAATGTGGACCATGGTTCAGATGGTTAGATGGAGTAGGAGATAATAACCTTTTAGACCTTTAAAATGATGAGGTTCTTAAAGATCCAAACCAGGAACATAAACATGTGTTGATGCTGTTTGATGTTGGAGCATCGCTGGAAAGTGAAAAAAAATGCCATTCAAACCACTAAAAGGGGTAAAAGGGCAGTGGAAGTCATATTTAATCTGCAAAGACTGCTTGGACACATTTATATTCTTTGCTCTCTAATACAATTTTGTCAAACCACCAAGACTACAATGGTTTGCCTACTTAAGGGCTGACTGTGTAAAACCACAAAGTAGCAGAAATAATGGCAACTGAAGTGGCTTTGGATTTGAGACAGACTGCTTTAGTGCTTCACTGTCTGAACATATGAGTCTAGGGCTGATTGGTATCTTGAGTTTAGCTCAGTGACTCCACATGCCGAGGGCATTTCTCTACTCCTAAATTTACAATACATACCAAGAGACTGAGTGAGTACACTTGTTGAAAACTATTTAGAATATCTGCATGAGTGTCACTAGAACTCACGCTTCTGTAGTATTTCTTGCACATTTATCAACCCTCTATCTTTGCCGTGCTCCGATATTTTTCTAAGAGATGCTCCACCTGTAAATGAGCACCGTCTAGAGTATGGCCGTAAGTCTACCCTGGTGCTGACAGCCACTGGCCTGGGTTAAATGATAACCTTGAACAGGCCATGGTGGCACTCTTTATCTCCTCGCGGCACAGACTGCCTTATTGTCCCTCCCCCTCAAATATCCCCCTCCAGCCAATCTGACATGGGATAAAGGTCTGTGCACACCTTTCAGCAGCCCTTTGACGACAGGGAGACAGAACCCACACACCTGATAAGTGATACCCGTTAAGTTTTATAGTCTCTGAGCTGTGAATGAGCGGGTGTCTATGGTCTGCTTATTTATGGGAAGCCAAATGGTGGAGTTAGGGATTTTGTTCTTCCTCACCAGACACCAGCCTCAGGTGTTTGCGAGAGGCATGGGGGGGGGGGGGGGGGGGGGGGGGGGGGGGGGGGGGGGGGGGGGGGGGGGGGGGGGTTCTTTAAACTACAGTCATCTGTTTTCTGTCTGACATTCCTGAAAGTATTGCTAGACTTTACTAAAAGTCTATGAGCATTCAGCAGCAAAAAACAAAACCAAAAACTGGAACAGGTTACAAACTAATCCAAGGTAGTTAAGCACATACTTTTGATAGCTGGTACAGTGGGCATAGATACGTAGTTTGTCTCGTATGACTCGTCCTGGTTGCGGCTTCCTCTGCAGTCCAGCCACTCGCACAGCTAAAACCTTGGGACCAACCAGACGTCTAAACACCAGAGAAAACCAGTAATCCTGTAAATGAAATATCATCACATACACACACACATACACACACACACACACACACACACACACACACACACAGAGACAACAATTTGCATTATTTTTATGATTGCATTAGTTAATTCATTCTCATTGTAATTTTCAAGACAGGGCTCCAGTAGTGACAGTTGAAAGACACCAGTAAAAAGCAATAGTGGAGAAGACGTTTTACATGCAAAATAAAAGAAAACATTTCATTAAAAAAAAAAAAAGAAAAAAAAAGAAAAAAAAAGAAAAAAAAGAGAGAAACTCTGGATTCCCCTCAAACAGAACAGCTCCAAAATCTCTATTGTTTTTAATCGAGCCATAAAATGTCCTGGTGATTGTAGAAACAGATTTGGTTTCGCAAACTGTGAGAGTTAAGTATGTGTCGGTAAGTGGCTAACGTGTGTAAAGACAGATGTGGTGCACAAAAACATCAAGTCTGAATACTGGACTTCTAGTTGGAGCACACTGTCACATTGTATTTAACAACCGCTGACTCGTTTAGATTTGACACTTCTTAAATATGACATTTTTACAAAATACTATGCTCTATCATGAATTGCTGTATTCATTCTGATTGTTGAGTGGTCCATCATACTAAGTTCCACTCTATAGACTATAGGGACTCAACACCTCTTCAAGAGACCCAGAACAACATGTGCTCCTCAGGAAGTTCCCATGCAATCCTGCATATGGCAACATTTAAGGGCTTCTTTTTTCCACTCAGACTTTAACTTAATTTGCTGCCAAGGCATCGAAGAAGCAAAGCACAGTATAGAACAGTATAGTGGTGGCCACGGCCAGAGGGACGGATAAATGAATGTATGATCCATGATTATTACACAAAGAATAAGACAAAGTGCAGTGACGAGTCTTGGATTTAATTTATTCCAAACTTGTTGCTTTGTTTTTAAATTTCAAAAACACAAGTAACAAAAAAACATCAATAAACCGATATAATTTAATCTGTGGCTGTAATGAGCACAGCAATGATTAGTGATTGTTAATGTGGAATATTTTAGAGAAATATCTGTGGAGGTCCTAGATCTCCAGCTGTGTAACTGTTTCTTTCTTATCCTATTGCTCGCCATCGTCTTTTTTCACCTTTTTCCGTGTCTTTTTTAAATTTAATTTTGTTTTTTTGCACCTTACTTTCCCCCATTGGATAGATATACAGACAAACATCAACTGCTGGAACAACCATTACTTAAAGAACTGGTAACATGCCAATATAAATAAAATAAAAACACCAGACACCAAACAAACTTCAGCTGTTCAGAGGTAACAAAGGATGATAACAATTAAACCTTTATGGTTAGCTAATACGAACAAATTAGATTTAGCCCACTGCATCATCAACCTGCTTTTGATGTAAGAAATAAAAATTCTTTCTTCTTTAACTGTGAGCAAAAATCTCCTTACTTACTGCCAGTCAGACAGAGTTCTGTTTAAAGAATGGATCTCAGACAAAATCAGCCATCTCTTTAATTTAGGCGTTTACTACTCACTTCTGAAGGGGATGGCTGACACATGTGGAGTCAAAACAACACAAAACAGGAAAGAGAAGCATGATTGGGAAAGAAGAGTATTCTTTAAAAAAAAAAAAAAGTAGGAAGGGGAGGGGAGAAAAGTGCGGAAAAAAGATGAAGCAGTTGAGCCATTCAGTGAGCTGGGGGCTTTCACTAGATTCTACCAATGGTGGAGTCATCCTATAGGGGATGGGGCCAGGTCATAAATTTCCCATGCAGTGGACAGGTTGGCGCTGCAGTGAATTCTCTCAGCGGGTAGGCTGGTGCAGCCTTCAGACATCCAGCCATGTTAAAAGCATTGTGATCTTAGCGGGAGATCCCCATTCCCAGAAAAATAATGGAGACAAAGAGGGAGGAAAAAATGAAGCCATCTTTATTGTTTAATATCTTATAGGTGAAGTGAGGTTAAAGTAAGTGCATGCCCGCTAGTGAGATCTAATGAGGACATTTCTGAAAAATGTTTTGCAGATGTAATTAGTTCATGAGCCCAATAACATTAGCAGCTAATAATGTATTTTGGAGCTGCCAGTACACATTAGACTACCTATTTCTAAGTAAAGCAAAATGAAAAGAAAAAGAATATAAGTCCTAAATAATAACAAATGTTTGATAAATGCCATGACTCCATCATTTTTTCCTTTATTGTTGTAAGAATGATTTACTGTCATTAATATAATCTTCTCACCCTACACTGCCTCTGCTTTATATTTTTTATTAACTGAATAAATCTTTTTTATGAACTTGGCATGTGGTAGCATTTTATCACTTCTTGACATTTCAGAATTTTTTTTAACAAAATGAAATTAGCTAAAAAGCGAGACAATGCTACAAAGCACAAAGCACAAGAATTTAATTAGAGGGTTTAATAAGAAACAAACATCGTGACTGCAGAGGTATACCTCTTACACGTGTTAATATAATTCCCCCCTCATATTCTAATAATGCACAACCAAGTGACTAACAATGAAACAATAATACGTTTTTGTTCTTTAGACCAAACCACTGGGGAACTTGGCATTGGGCAGTCTCATTCCACATAGGTTTGCAGGCTATTTGACTAACATGCCTGTGCATCAGATTCTCAGGTTGCAGATCTCTCACCGGCAGACTGTCCCACACAGAGAAGCACAAAGTTATGATGGGGGTTGAGGGGAGCAGTGACACTGTCCTGTGCTACTGATAAAGGGCTAAGGTTACATGGCATTTTGCCCCCGCGTCTAACTACTCATCACCACTAAACACCTTTCATCTCAGCTAATAGCTCCCACGGGAAAGAGCAAGAGGTGCCATCAACGCACCAAGTCTAATAAGGGAAAACTCTTGCATAGTTGTCTGGTCAGATCTTGGCCATTTTGATTGCAGCACTAAGAAAGTGAACAGACATTTTAATATTTTTTGAAATAAAATAAAGAGACTTACAGGTAGAGGGTTAAAATTCTGGTCCACAAGATGTGTGTATCCATAGTCAAAGAATGAGTGACGCAACACAACATCAATGCCATTCAGTGCAGCCATACCCAGTGTGTTCATCCACCTGCAATATGTGAAAAATATGTGATACATGAGAAATAGTCAATATTTTATTAGGAATAAATACTTTTAACTAGAAAATATGAAATATTTTTTTAATTGTGGCTTCCAATGTTTTAAGCAAAGGTAGTATGATGATAACAATACTTACAGAAAGCCAGCAGCATACGTGTCAGAGAGATTGCTGATGCCGCTTGCCCATGCTGGCCCAAGTCCACCAAGCCACACCTTCTTACCTGGAGTATGTGTGTTCACAACCTGCGATGAGTCATTGAAAAGAAAATTATCAACAAATTTGGATTTCACATTTTAGGCTTAAGAATCATTGCAACCTTTTCCATCTAAAATTATCTGGGGACCATCCATCCAACTCACGGTTGGGCTCGGCTGGAGATTATCCCAGCTAACATTGAACAAGAGGTGGGATAAGCCGCATCCCTAGTCCATCTGAGGAGCATTACAATCCTAAATTCTTAACTTTATAAACTTTAATGATGAAGAGGAACCTTCTTTGTTTTGTTATGCTAAATGACTGCATTTTACTGTCTCTGTAAACGAGTGAGACGTCGTAAGAGTTTGCAACAAAATACTTCTAGCAATACAAAGAGAACAATGATAAATATAATAATAATAATAACAAATCAGAAAGACATAAACCTGACCTTATTGTTTGAGTGGTGGTACACAGAGGAATCCCACTCCTTTTGCCTGTTTTAAGTTTTATTTCTTGGTAGTGATTGCTTATTTTCCCTGATCATCTTTCAACTCACCTATTTTGATAATATTACGAATTGGCAGCCATAACCATCTTACCCTCAGGGCTTACTTTTGTGGTTTGCACATGTGGCTTCTTCAGCAACCCCGCCCCAAACTATCTCAGGACTGGATGATCCAGAATTTTGCAAACTCATTAGAAATGCAAATATATGTCTGGTCATATAGTTTGTATTTACACTACAGGTATAGAACTCCAGAGTTTAAGGAGTCATTACAGGCCACCCCCATTTTATCAAGCATACAATATATATGCATATGACTGGGATTATTTATAGTCAAAGTTTAAATAAAACTTAAGTACCTTGGTCACTTTACTGATCTGCTCTGCAAGTGTGTCCAAAAGGCGAGTTTTTAGGAAGTCCTCTGCTTTGTTTATTCTGCCATCCATGTAATAACTGTAATGAAAATGCAAGACAAATAACGTGAAAATATATGCAAATTTACATAAATTTGATATCCTTGATTTGATATCCATCTATCCATCCATCCATCTGCTTATGTTCAGTCTAACCTTGCAACGATGAACTTTAAACTGTAAACTGTTTTACAGCAGTTTTGATAAACAGACACTGACATACTCAATTATATTTCAGTGCAGTGATAATCCAATTTTACTGAGATTGCATAATGGATGGCTTGGAAGCATGGACATTTCAGACAGACTGAATAATAAAGACATCAATCTGCATGTGTGTGAGAAAAGGATAAAAAACAAAAAGACATGAGAGAAAATGAATGTGTTTAGGCAGCATGAAGAGAAGAATTTATTTATTAGAGCCAAAGTCCTGCTGAACAAAACCCTGTGGGAAAACAGAAATCCCCTCCAACATACTCTCTAAACGAGGGAAAGTCAGTGATAATAGCTACACTGTCTAGTGCATATTCAGGTGCCATAAAAAGGCTTTTCCCCCCACTATTTTATTTGATGAGTGAGTTGCAAAGTTAGAGCGGTGAACACGTAAATATGTCTGTTACATTCAACTGTTTCCAAACAACTTAACACTAAACCAATCTGTGGCAGGCAAACTTCCTTGTATTTTGTTGTTGTCCTAGAGTTTTTAATCTGGTGCCTGTGGCAAGATGCATGACATTAGGAATGCATTTTATATCAACCAGTAATGACCAGTTAACTAGAAAGCTTAAGACAACAGTAATTGTTATGACAAAGAAGGCTACAGCCTCCTCCTGGCACAGCTTCTGTAAGGTCTGGCTTTTCCTTATTGGGAGATGTGTATCATAAAACTACCTTGATCATGTTTGTGTATTTACTCTCCCTGCCAGAGGGGGGAGACAACAGTTGTACACTCAATCAATCAATTAATTAGTCAGTACACTGTGATTGGCTCTCCAAGGTCTAGTTATTTCAGAAACAGCATTTCTATGAACAAAGAACTGCCTTGCTCCGTTATATTGTCAAAAGTATCCCAGAGTCCTATATATTAAAAATTTCCACATTTAGCTTGAGTGTTTCATTATCCGGCCAACTGCTTCAGTAAATAGTTATGATTTATTTTTAAAAGACAGCTGCAAGTGTTCACCTCTTAAATGCTATCCTCTGGGTATTGTTATAAATTAAAAATGAAAATATTCAGGGTGATCAATGGTATAATGGTGAAAAGAAATTACAACTATTAAGTCCAGTGATGTCATTAACTATCATCCTTTGCACAAACATCAGAAAACAAAGCATGCATAGCAGGTGGAATAATGCAAATATGTCCTTTTCTAAATTTTTAAAAGCAGCACATGTTATAAGATATAGCCAAATTTCCAGAAAGATGGAAGGAAAAATATTTTATGCAATATATTATGTTTTTTTCTTCTCCTCAATCAATTTTTAATAGACACACTTAGGTCTCTTGGAGAATGCTAGTTAGTATATGTCTTAATCAAAATTTCAAAATAAATGGGGACAACGTAAGTAAGAATGGTACTGTAAATACTATGAAAGTAGAGTATTAGACCATATAATCATAACAACTAAGGGCTCATAAATTCAAAAACTATGTTAGAACCTCTACTGAACCTTTTTGGAAAGGTCTACAGAAATGACAGATGTGCCAACAAAACTGCTGAGAACAGAGCTGAATTTAGTTTATGTGGGGTGAAGCAGTGTTGCAATCTGAGCTTAACCTTGTTGAAATTTTCCTCATAGCACTGGAGAAGTCCCAAGCTCCTGGCCTCAAACTGTAAACAATGCACGGATTAAGTCATAGCCTTACACAAATTATTTGGCTATCCTGTCATCTTTTCTGAGAGCTTACAATAATTCTTCAGTCTAGATCTAAGGGAAGAAATTCCAGTTCATATATGGAAACAGAATAAGACAGCACAAATTCTATCTACATCTTACACTACAAATTACCATTAGGGTTAATTTTGCTTAGAGTATATACAAGCATCCAGTAAAAAAAGGAACACTAGCCTTTAAGATAAACACTCAACTTGGTGGTTCATTAGTGCAGGAACACACACACACACACACACACACACACACACACACACACACACACACACACGCACGCACACGCACACACACACAAAGAAAAAACAAATTATGCAAACAATGCTCAAGTATTTTGACCAAAAACTTAGAATTAGTATTCAGGTCCAAGCTCCTCAAACAAAACCACAAAATTTTCCTTTGTTCATTCAACGTTTGGCATGCTACTTTGGGCTAAACATTCCAAAATTCACTAAAATGCAAAAAATCTACAACACAGGAACTGAATGTTTTTAGACAAAGATCTACTTGGTCAGCTTGTTTTACACCGCTCTCTCCAAGTGCCAGCACCACATCAAATACAGCTCACTTACAAAAGTATCTAGCACTCCACTAACACCAAAATATGGCACAGCCTAGAGACACAGATGTAATCAGTTCAGACAAGGATGGACAGAAGCATCTGCATCTGAGGTGCAACTGCATCAATACCACAGTTTGAAAACTATTTAGCTGAAGTGGTACATTTATTTATTTATTTTTTAGATAAATGGTTTTGATTTGAAATGATCACAGAAGATACTTTTAGAAGACTGTTACTAATTTTTGCACTCGTGGAATTTTTTGCTAATGTTTTTTTAAAAGCCCTAAACTATAAACAATGTAGAACAACTTACTTTTAATAACTGCATGTGAGGCACCAAAAATTGTCCATCTGGTGTAGCAAGAGATTTTGGGAGTAAGCAGAGGGGTAGCAAAATAAGAAAAGGATGTGTTCCTTGAATGTGGACCATCAGGTTATCATTAGATCAATCATAATTACGTAACGGCTGAAGAATATGTAGCGTCCCTTAGGATTTCACAAGTAAATTTACAGCCCCTTTGTGATTTTCACCTTTAACATCTTTTTTCCCCCCTTGACATAAGCTATAAATAAGATACTCAGAGGGCAGGAACTGGTACCACTGCCATTCTGACAGGAAACAAGAAACCTCTGGCTATAACATGTTAGCCTGGCTTGTAAAAAGCAGCACTGCTGAAATAGTGAAACTAACTAACACACATATTTGAAAAAAAATGTTTCTAATGCACTTTAAGGCCACAATGATTAAATCAAGAAGGGCTCATTTGAAAAGAGAGGTTTGTCAAAGTGCGCCTTTCATTATTAGAGCATTTAACTGAGGGAGCTTGCTTGTTTGCTTCACACCCAGATGTCCACACCACTGGAGCAATTAGTCTCAGATGTGCTTTGCTCAGGGGCAACTAAACAGCAACTTCAAAAATTGTAAATCTGTCTTGTTGACTTTTCTTGGTCATATTTAGACCTGGCACCATGTCCTCACACACTTTAAACTAATTTAAATCTCTCACCAAGAAGCAGCCCCTGTTGGTAAGGCAGTTCACTATACAAAAGGCTAGAGAGCCTTGGTGTAGCAAAGTGATTCAAGTTTGTCGAAAACCACAAATGTCAACCACATGGCATGGCTTGAGGATAAGTCAGGGAATTGGCATTAACATCCATCTTCTCAGGAGTATAAATGTTTCACTGAAATCTATAAAAACCTATCGATATAATGTAAGTCATATTTAGACTGAAATACTGATAGATCACAGTTACCTTAAAAACCAATCAACAGGAATTCCCCCAAAAATCTGTTCTGTTAATTTCAGGATAGATGTCAGTGTTATTGTTAATTTAAATGTAATTTGTTTTAAAACAATATATTTATTGAGATCATTTATATGTCTTATTTTAGTTTAGTGTGAGCTCAGTGTGAAGCCTATTCTTTACTCCCTGTTTTATTAAGTGCACATACATTACTGTCCCCCCACTACACACTGACAAGAGGTAAAATTAAGTTAGCAATACTTGAGTTAACAGGTCAACAAGCTCTTTCCACTATCTCACAGATGCACATACAGACATAGAAAAACATACAAACTATACATCATGAAACATCCACTTTACAAAACACTATATAGACAAAAGCACTGGGCCACCTACACTTTACACCTACATGAGCTGCATGGCCACATAAACCTATGCCATGAAGTTCATGATGCAAAATTGTTGTGCTGGTGTTAATACCAGAGAAGGTTAGGAACTCATGCACTATGAGCACTCAATGACCCTGCTCTATAACTTTACGTGGTCTGCCACTTCATGGCTGAGTTGCTGTGGTTCCTAAATGCTTCCACTTTGCAATAATTCCACTTAGTCTTGATGGCAGAAAATGTAGGAGGGAAAGGAGGAAGAGACTTCACAAACTAACTTGTATCAAAGGTGGGGAATTCAGTGCGCTCTTTAGGATGAGGCATTTTTTTAAATATGTTTGTAAAGGCAGATTGCTTTCCTAAGGGCTTGGTTTTATACACCTGTGGCAATTGAACTGAAAACACCTGAATTCAAAGATTACTTTTGTTGATACAGTTCAACACAAAATTCCTAACCTTAGTGTGCACCATCTAGTAGTGTAATATTAACCTACTCCTAATCTAAACTAAGCCTACAGTAGCTCAAACCTGCCTTTGCTGTAAAATGTAATGATTCGCGAAAATTGACCTAAAGTTATATGTGCCTTGTCAGGCTAAAAACAGAGGTGCTTTTAAAAGTGCCCAAGAGAGGAAAAAGCACCATTTTCAGGTTGATTTAAAAAAAATTTTTTCCCAACATCCACAAAACTTGTTAAAGGAACCACTAAGTGGGATGTTAGGCCCTCAAAACAGGTCCTGACATTTGGATAGGTTTTTTTAATCAGTGTAGTTCATTTTTATTCACCTCTAATGTATTAATGGAGATGTTTTATCATCACAATCCTTGGATAAAATATATATCTGCTTTTAGGGTTAAAGCACCTTGACAGAAAAAAAAAGACATCCAGGCATCTAAAATGAAAGAAAACTTAATACTGAAGAAAGATGAAGAAAGAAATGTGAATACAGAGAAGACAGAGACAAAATCAGGGAGTTTAATAGAGAACAACTACACATACTGATCATGCCTTGCTGGTGAATCCAAACATGGATAAGCATTAACTGAGACAAGATGCTGCAAATGTCAAACTACAATGTTGTGGGAAAATGTCATAATATAATGCAAACCACATATCGTTGTTTCAAGATTTGGAGGTACACAAACGTCACGTCATAACCAACACGTTTCATCACCACAAGTGCCGACTGGACACCTCCGACTGTAAGCCACAGACAGACGTATACTAACAAATTTACAACACTTTCCAAACAGGTTTAAATCGAGTGCTTTTTTCCTACCAAGCACGTCTGACTCAAAACAACTTGAGACAGCTGCACTAGAGTAAAACCTATGTCGTAGACGTGTTAATGAGTGGTCTCTACTTTTATTAGGTTGGCTTCTTTTGTAGAGGTCAGAGTTTCTGTCACGCAGCCTGGTTAGACTGGAATCTGGACCTCTTGTGTAAAACGGGCTAATTGACAAAGGGAGTGAGCCAGAGCATATGGTTTGATTTTAACAGTGTGGGTGGTGTTTTTCCAAGCCTTACTGACAGCCCTTCCACCTTCTGTTTCATCTAATTTCTCCTAATTAGACCTGACCTTCACCTTAATGACCACTCACTCAGACACAAAGGGTTTGTCTTAGTTTACACTCAATGTGCCTTTTTGTACATATTTTACATGTGGGTGTAAAAAGATACAGATAAAACATTGGGGAAAAAGATCAAACCAGTGATACATTTGTATGCATTCCTACAGTATGTGCAACAGACAAATGGCAGGTGTTACTAATTTAACACACACACACTGTCTCTTAGTCTCCTTTTCCTGTTGTTCCACTTGCAGGATAAACACAGTTTGGTGAATATGCATTAGTCTCTCTTGGTAACTGCGCTGACAAATTTGCAATATTGGTACAAAAACACAGTGTGGCCTGTGCTGTTAGATATATGGTTTTGAATTACTCTCTTTCAGAAGAACGTAGGTTAATTCTGCGTTTTTCTGTAGATGAAATAATAAAAAAGGGTAAAAATTAAAGGGTAAAATACCTACTGTTGCCACGTAACTGCATCTACAACAGAGCCAGCATTCTTCATGAACCTGAAAGAAAACACAAATGTCATTAACTGATTCGTTATATTTTGTCTTCAATATATGACAACCTATGTCTTCCTTACACAATTACAATATGGCTATATGAATATTACAACATTTTACCCATTTAACCGTTAGTGCTCAGTTTATTTAACAAAAATATTTTTAATTCAAGTGCACATATGTCACGTTCACTTTATCTCAAGAAGAAAACAAAATCTATCTAGGTGACAAAAGCCATAATTCACTAAAACTCTTTGCCCACTGTCATAAAATGTGTTGCAGTGTTCATTCTTTTAGCAGGTAAGCAATTGGTAATTAATTAGACTTCAGGATTAAAGGCAAATTTCTGAAAATCAATCAAGACAAATTATAAATATAAGAAAAGCTGAGAGCTCCTTAAAAAGACAGCAAATGGTGTGTATGTATTATGCAGATTTTCTGTAATTTTAAAATATGTGTATGCAGCAGTCTAGATTTGGCTTATAAAAATTAGTTCTTTCATAGTTATATAGCTTACATAGCATAATTACATAGTTTGACAGTCACTGTTGGGTCCATATATTTTTGTGATGCTTTGCCAAACCCTTGCTGCAGCTGTCTTCAGTTACTGTTCCTTCATGGCTCTTTCTACCTCTGGTTTTGTCTGCAAGTGAAATGCAATAACAAAGCCAATGTGGAATATTCCACTTCCTGATCTTTCAAAACCTTTTTACAGATTTAGGTAACTCTCCATCTGTACTGTGATGTGCTAAAGAATTACCTTTGGGAATGAGGCTAAACACAGACTGCAATACTTTATACTTCTGACATCATTCATCTGCTTTTGTCACATCACCAGCAAACTACACTGAAAGTCATGCTTGTCCATGCATTACACTGCCTTCACCCTTCACCCAAGAGATGTAGTATGCTTCAGATTAAATGTAGCTCTTAGTCACATCTGCCTACATAAGACTGAGCTGGTGTAGCACCTCTATTTTCACTTGTCTTGTCAAAAGTCTTTTATTAGGGTAGATTTTTGTAGTGATTTTATTTAACCATGGAAAGGATCCTGTGATCATCTACGACTTATCTTCCATAGTGTCCATGAATTTCTATGTTGTCTAGCTCAACAGTGCAGTCCATCCTCCAAATGAACAAAATTGTTGAGCAGGTCAGTTCTAACTATTTTTTTTTTTACTGTTTAAGGTTGGTTCCACTTGTTTTTCATTTGCAATTTCTGCTCATTTGAAGAGACAATAACAGCCTCCAAGTCCAAAATGGAATGAACACCAGAAGTGTTTAGTATATAAAGATAAAGTATAGAGATATGCTACACCAATCCATAAGACATATAATAAAATAAAATAATTAAATAAGAAGTACAATTAAATTGAACCCTTTGAAAATATTTTGAGCCTCTCAAAAGTGAATGCAATATTTCTGTTCAATCCCTTAAAATGAGACCTAAGCACACCCTTTCACAACATATTCAGTCTAACATTGAATTTGAAAATAAACAAATGTATGTATCATGGCAAATCTGCAAACTACTAGTTTTATTATTATTTTTTTAACTAATTAGAGTTGCTGATTCTATAGCTTGAGGGTTTGATTTGTTAATTTTCAGTTTAATTGTTATTAATAAAAGGAAAATCATCTGAGAGCAGATTCATCCTGTACACAAACACCGTGCAAACACAGAGTCCCCTCTTTGCATCTGTGTATGTTTCCTTATCTACCTGACCCAAAGCGATCCATATTTGGCTGTAACAGCTTGTCAGACATGCCAAAACGTGCGTCTCTAAACATCATGTCACAGAAACACAACTTTCACTGGGCTGGCTTGTTTAGTCTGTGCAGCTCAGATATTTGGACTCTTGAGCTGCTCAGCATCTAATTAATCTTATTTCCTGAGAGCAGCAGAGTAGTTGGGCTGTCAAACACATGAGCAACCCCCTCGTAACAGTGTCAAACACACAAGAATTGTCGTGTCGTTAAATGCGACACCCATGACCCATGGGTACTCCGGCTCTCAACTCTTCATCTTCTCAATCGTCCTCCTCTTCTCACTACTCATCTTCTATGTCCTCCCTTTGTTCTGATAACACTGCTCATTAATCAGTCTGACTATTACAGTACACATACACACATGTGAGCAAAAAAATACACCTTTTTGCTTCTGACTAAATCTGAACTGTCAGTGCTCAGTGAGATAAAAGGCAGCTCCTAACGGTTTCACTGATGTAAGTAGTTCAAGTACATAGTGGAGACAGATCCATACCAAATTATTCTTTCTCCATAGTCTTCCAACTACCTGTCAAAATGTGTGTGGCTGCCGAGAGGCTAACATATATTGAGACATTAAACTGTTCCTGTGAATTTAAGTACACATGTGCTTATATACTTGTGCATGTGAGAACATTTTAACACATAAACATATTCAATTTACTTTATAGATGGTATTTTGGTTAAATGACATGCTGACCCCATTTATTCAACAAATTAAAACCAGAACTATGTATCCCACCTCCATCACTTCTAATTGTCTTATTAGCTCTGTAATAAATCTCCTAAACCTCTTGTGACAGATTAGTGGACCGCAGAATATAGCTTCCTTTCAGCCACACAAAATAGATGTTAAGTTTTCATGGTTGCTGCACAGGAGCACGTCTAACATCTGCATTTATTCACCAAAATCTATCAGACATTGCAAAATGTTCCCAACATTGTCATGTTTATGACTGTGTGTATCTGACCAGTTGCTTTTACATATACAAAAGTCTAAGTGGAAGTTAAAAGGGAACAAAGCGTTCTCCATTGCTGCCCCCAGTTTATGGAATAAATGCATGTGCACTTTAGACAGTCACCTCCACAGCCCATTTTAAAACACATTTATACTCTCTGGCCTTCGACCGGGCATTGCACATTGATCTTACTTGCCTTTGTTTTATTATGGGAGCTTGTTTGTGTTTTTATTCTATTCTAGTTGTTTTTAACGGTCCTGCATTTATTCACTTTTGGGTGCAGCACTTTGTATTTGCTGTGGTCGTTTTTAAAGTGCTTTATAAATATTGCACACTGAATGTCTGAATACAGTAATTAAACTTTAGATTGACTTGATAAGGGCCCCACATAACATCTTAAAACATGAATGTAAAATATCTGTCAAGTTATCAACATCATAACAACATTTTTCTATATATTACTAGCTTTTTATACACCACCTTTGTGTGTTTAATATAGAGTCTGACAATTTTATTATTTGGGTGATTTTGGCCTATCATAGATATATATATATATAATGAATATATTATCCCCTTTGCACCACAACGAAGCTTTTTACTTTTTTGCTTGAGGTAACGTACATATGGTGTCATTCGTTTCCACCAGTGCAATTTCAACCTTGTGGTTTACAGTTCTCTCTCAATGTCTGCAACAGAACCATGGTCATGTGGTTTCTTTGTGCTAAACTTCAAACTGGATTGCCAAAAAAGCATAGTGGAAAATCTAAAAAAAATAAATACATTTTATATGTATATATTTATTGGTTGGATAGTGTATGCAGTTCCAAAATTCCAGTATTAGTCAGGCTAATATAAAACAATTAATCAAATTATTATATACTGCTCATAAAGTCAAAAACAAAGGGCAAAAATTAATTTTTAATTTATTTTTATCCAGTGGAAAAAAGCAAACATTGCACCATAAGGTCACACTTTATTTGTATTGTCCAACACTGACAGAGTTGTGTATATACCTCCATGTTTGACTTTCACCCTTTGTTTGTTGTACTGGGCCAGTGATGCATTCATTTTAGTCAAGTTTGTTTCCATTTCAACAGACAGAAAAGCTCACAAAGGCGTTACTTTTTTGGAAATAATGATTTTGTTTGAGGAATACTGTCAGCTGTTTGGTTGACAGAACCAAGGATAAATTTCTTGTCTAAAATGAATTTCAACAAACTAAGACTTGCAGTAATACCCAAAGAAGCCTACATACCTGTGACAGGCAAACTGGGGTTCGTTATTTGTAATGCAGCAAGGTCAAATTACGCTTTTAAAAAAGGTTTTGTCTTGGTTAACAATCACTATTAGATTATCCAAATTAAACTTATGCACAAACGTTTCCAATTCATTCGTGAAAAGAGGAGAATGTGTTATTCTCTGATGGCACTGATTTGCTATTTGTATCCAAAGTGCATTTTGTAAATCACCAACTTGATCAACTGCAAGCCTTAAACTAATTTTGAATTAAGATTAGGTTAAGTTGAAGACAGCCAATTACATGCTCACTGCCAGTGGAAAAGTGGTTTGTGGAAGAACAAGATGGGGAGGTTTGTTTTGTGTTTTTTTTTTTGTTTGTTTTTTTATCTTTTGTCATTGAAGTTTTGAATTTCTAACAACAAATTATATTTCTTTTGCCTAAATTCAAGGGTTTGTTTCAGTGAGCCACACTTTGTAAAATATACTTGGACAGACTTCATTGAACTGATGAATTGATAAAGACAATACAAAATGAGTCAGCGCCTTAAAGGAGGTATTACTTTTCCGTTTTGTGCTCCATATTCCCATCATGATCTTACGTTGCCCCTGAATTGTTAATGTTCTGATTTTCATCTGCCAGATAATTACAGCTTGTGAAAGCAAGATAGATAAACTGTGGAGCTACAATATTGTGTGGCTACAACACAACTTGTCCAAAAACAACACGGTAATTTTCAGTGAAACAGAGTCCGAACAATTTAATCTTGCTTTCAGTCAACTTGAATAAAATTTTGGCCAGCTAAAGAAAGTATGTCTGAAAACCTTTTTTTGTTTTCCAAAGATTATAGTAAACTGTATCAAATGCTGGTGAATAATACTACACAATGACACTGTGACAATGTCTTGGTTAGTCTTTTGTTGTAAAGGTTTGGCTACCAAGTGTAACAATGCAACCTTTGCAGAGGACAGGCTGCAGTTGAAAGAGGGCGGTTAGATAAGCGACCAGAGTCAATCCAAAGCTGCTGCAGCTTCTGGGTGAGACAAGCAGGTGGGACGTTGCGCCATCACGTTATCAATCAGATGACACTTTATTTATGCTGACATGGTATAACTGAAGCTGAGACCCTAAAACCTGCAGAGTGGGAATCCATAAACACTGAATACAACTACAGAGTGTCCGTGTGTGTGTGTGTGTGTGTGTGCGTGCGTGTGTAAAACTTTTACTGAGTTTTACTGTGTTTAATGCATAAACTACTGCAGCATACTTTCCGCTACCTTCCCCCTTTCTTTTCCAGCAGGACAGCCTAAGAAGGAGTGGAATCCTGGCCAATCCCTGTTTTACTTGGTGACTCACCCATCCAGCAGCAGAATGGCGTTCTTCCGGGGTCGTCCTGCGTTGGGGCCAAAGAGGTGAGCTCGGTGGTAGAAGCGCACAGACTGCAGCAGGGTACGTAGTTTGGTGTAGTCCTGAGCCAACTGGGTGCTGTTGACTGCACGACCCACCATGCTGCGGTACGCATTGGGCTCTGGAAAGAGAAGATGCAGTAGACTGAGGAAGATAAGAGTTTATACAAGCAGCATCAGGAAGATGACAAAGAATGATGTTGTTGTTGTAGTCTGATCCTGCTCTTAGAATATCCAACAGCCAGTAGAAAAAAAAAGGATAATTGGCCAATTCACAGTAATACAGACAGATGGACATTGCTTCAAGGGAATAGCCAAAGCACACAGGGTGGCCTTGCAGAATCAGTAAGCCAAAGAGAGTGAAGGATTTTTACAAAAGGAGAAAGACTAAACTTTAGCAGACTCATTGTTGATTAACAACTTCACTGAAGATTTTTCTGTACCAGGCTGTTTCATCCTAAAAACATAGGCTGCTAACATGTCTGCTTTATTAGTGTATGTTGATATGCTGTTTATGAGAACTATGAAATGATTAACTGCACATTTTAAAAGATAACCTTTAATTCATCATATAAATGTCCTCTACATCTTGTGCTACCTCAGCAGTTTACTTGAAATTATTTCTTTTGTTGCAGTCACATATAAAGTTATTAGATATATGCTGCTACTCTTAGGCTTAGGCTGAAAAAAGGGTGATAATAAGTTTTTAATGTGAGGGTATTTTTTAGATTTTCAGAAAATTCAAAAAAGAAAAAAATAGTTTACCCCTATGCGAACCCTTGGGTTAACCCTTTAACTGCTACTGAACTTAAAAATCCTTCATTAAATCTGCAACAGTTTACTTTAGTTCTGTAACAAATTTGTATTACAAGTGACAATACAAGCATGAACTGTTATACTGCATTTAGTTTATGCTTCGAATTTTATTTACTGCACTCAACCAGAGAGAATAATGATATGATTTTGACAATAAAAACTATACTGGGTGTTACCTTTAAAACACTTTCTTTTCCTTTTACTCCTCTAAATATTTTAAATAGTATAAAAACTGTAGATATGATTGTAAGTCATGTGTTTTAGTAGACAGTTTGAAGTATGTTGCTGTACTGACCATTGCCCAGCTCCCAGGAGATGTTGTATTTCTTGCCAGCACTGTACTTCAGGAGGCTGAGGGTGGAGGAGGTGTTCCAGGAGTTGTCTGGATTTCTGTGTAGTGCGTTGAGCCCCAGGATCAGGTGCAGGCCAGCACAGTCGGCAAAGTTGTACAGTTTGTCTAAAGACCTGGCTGGGAAAAACCCACAAAGCAGTTGTAACTTTGATTCTTTTTACGTGTCTGGAATAATATGACCACATGAACATGATAGAAAACATGTGTAACTCATGGATTCCCTGATTCACATGCCCTCTGTTTCTATATGTTTATGTATACAGTAGCCCTTAAACCATATCTGTGGTGCTTTCTGCACCACAACTATGTATGTTTGCAACCGGCTACATTTTCTTTTCATTAAAAAAAAGAAGAAGATGGAAAGGTGTTGACATTATGTAACATTATGCACTATTATTATACTTATTTTAAAGTCAACTTTATCAAAACATAACTTCAGACTTGGAGGAAAACAAAATTGAAGCAGTATAGGTTTGTGTCACGTGTATACTACTGTATTTACACTGTGAGTACTATGAAACCTGCTTAAAAACTTAAGATAATTAATCAGTTATGATAAAAACAAATCCAAAATGAGAATTCCAATAATTAATTGTTTTTACATTAGCTACTGAACAATATCTAAGCTGGATCTGCTCAGTTCTTTGTGGATCAACTGATCAGTTTATTCGCATAGTGAAAATAGAAGTAAATCAACCAGAAATAGAGCCCAGCTTTGAGGAATGTTTATCTTGTCTGTGGCGTAGGTAACATTGTTGTGATTAACTGTGTACAAAGTTGCTTCCACCACTTCAGCTTTCAAACTAAACCATTCAAACAACCAAAGAGGACAACATTCCTTAGCCATACTGTGTAAGTACACTGTAAGATGTACTTGAATAAACTGACTGCACGTGGTGCAGGATATACTTGGAATGTATTCTGCAACCAGTTCTGAATTTTGTGTGTTCATTTTTACACATGACAGCAGAGTTTCTTCCTTCAGCAACATTCAGTGAGAATGCAGACAGACTGATTTTCCCATCATGGACTCCTGTGGTGATGCGCTCCTCAAAGCATTAGGCACAGGATTGTTCTGTTCTGCAGCTGACTGCTCACTCATGTTTATGTCTGCTGTCTCCATCAGAACACATTATTCTCCCTATGCAGAAGAGGATAAGGCCAACTGCAGATGTTGGCATACAGTGAGAGTGCCAAAAGTGTTTGTTTATATTTTAATGTGTGACTGTAGGCTGCTCCTGGATACCTTAGGCTCTTGTTTTGAAATTTAATCTGTTTGGATTCATTCCATTAATGTCAATATTACCCTGAACTCTAACCCTTACTTCCTAGGTTCAACAGGAACCAGATGAAGACTGTGCAGGTCTGGTTCCTGCTAGAATTTGCTCTCAGCTCTGGATTTGGCACCACCTGAGTTTGCCAAATCATAGCTTTGTCCAAAGTGGAATGAAGACAAATGCAGAGCAGACTCGCGTGCATATAAAAGGTTTGGATACGTGTCATGCCAATAAAAGGCATAGTATTTAAAAATGGATACAACTAGCTTCAACAGAGGACACATTTAAATAGTGAGTAATGCTTTTTAAGTTATATCTGAATTCAAATGTGTTTGTGTATTCAGCATTTACTCCAACCCTTTATTTCTAGTAGAGCACTGGCTATGTATAATCCAAAGAGCAAATAGAGAGAACAGAAAGATTGCTTGTTGCACCTGGCATTAATCTGCTCTCTGCTAATAGCAGGACAAAGCCTGAAAAGCAAAAAATGTTTGCAGCAACAATAGCTTTATTCCACAAAGCTCTTTTGGGGAGTGTATATCTCCTGGGTAAACTCCCCGTTCTCCGTCTCATTAATAACTATCAATAATGTTATTATCATAACTGCTATTATTGTAACTTCTTCCCTTTGTGGTTGGAATCAGAGTGGCGTCTGTTTGCAGCAGCAGAGTTGAGGGCAACTGGACAGAGAAAGTAGGGCCAGATGTGGCTGTCAAGATGAGTGATTCCAGGCCTTTCCTCACCTGATATCTGAGCAGAAGGCAACCAGCCTTACTGCAAGACACAGCTAGCAGGCCTGCAAACACATCATAAAAGCATCATGAGATGTATCAAGCTACTAAAAATACTGTTTCTCTGCTGGCTGATCTAAGAGCAGTGTGTAAAATAAGAGTCTATGTGTGCATGTCAGCCTGGTTACTGCTAAATTTTTATACCGAGTCTAGATCTTAAGCTTATGAACACACATGACTGTTGTCGTATAAGTTGAAGGTGCTAAAAGATATTTTGCACTCAATAATTTTAAAAATAAATTTTGCTTTTCACCTAGACTATTAGATAAATAATTGCATGTTTGACAGCATACTCATCTAACGGATCTATTATACAGACTTTATAAATGCATATTCATTTATATGCATACTATGGTTCCAGCTCATCAAATGAAAGAATCTGTCATTTCTCCTGTAAGTTAAATAAACAGGGAAAATAAACATCACCCCCCCCCCCCCCCCCCCCCCAAATATCTGAAGAAATCAACTTGGTACCTGCAAAGGTATGACCTCTGTCATTATCATAATTTTTGGACATATTTTTGGTTTTGGTTAAATAACTAGTAATCGAAATGATTAGCTGCAGCTCTAGCAGTCTTAGCACTGTATTTATACTTATTGTAAAGAAGAGTTGAACTTAAGGCTGACCTAGACCCATTTTGTGTGTCCGATTATGGGTAAAATATATATATATAAAATTCTGTTGATAAGGTCTCCTTTTTAAAATAAAAGCAATCCCCTGTTAGCCCATTGGTGAGCACTTGTTGGAGTCTCTTTTTTACACTGACAGCAGCTTGTAAAGAACATACATTACAGCATAGCCCAGCATAGCAAAGCTCTTGCTTATCATCTAGGAGGTGGATATTATGTGTTTCCTTACAAGCAGAAATGGGTATATTTGCTATCCTGATGTCAGAAAATCTGCAACTTACTGGGGCAAACTTGACCCCCATACATAAAGCTATGCAGACACTAAAAAGCCTTTAAGATACAAGTCAGTGATCTTGGTCAGACAAAATTAAGCCACTGTAAATTAATCTATTTCATCTGTTATAGCTCACCATCACATCTGTGTAATGCTAGAGCACAAATGCTCCAGGATTCAATGAACTCCAGAGACATACTGTGGTTGGAATTCTGAAGGGAATACCAGAACTTACTATTTCTGGATAATCACTCACAAACTTAGACACAGATAATCAATAAAGCCAACATTAAATTGTCTTTTCTGTTTATCCCAATTACATTTTATAATATCTCTGAAGCACTTATCATTATTCAGCTTTCAGTTTTTAAGCAAACTAAATCCTTCAGAAACAGGTCTTACATTGTAATGTGGTTTAAAACAGGTCTCAAAATTCTCAATTACACGCAAAACAATGAAAGCCTGTCTAAGAGGTCAGACTTTACTGTACTCACTCAGCTACAATCTTCTCTTTTATCTTACAAACAGTCCAGCCAGAAACAAGCAGAACAAACCCCAGAAAGCTGTGTGTGCATGGGTGTGCATTTGCTTATATGTGTGATTCTGCTGGCGTGCCTTTGTGTGTTTGTGTGTAGCGGAAAGAGTGGAGTCTGGATATTGTCAAGCTGTCTATCTGATAGAAAAGCTGGCTCTGTGAAGCAGAGCGGCCGGCAGCATCAGTCAGCGATATGCCTCATTTCTGCAGTTCTGCATATTCCTTCAAACACTGAGGTACACATATGTCTATGTGCACCAGGCCTCTATGCACTCACACAAACAGTGTTTACTGGTTTACATACCACCCACATGAAGCAGACACCCATTTAAAGTTTCCAATGAAATCCCACTCTTTTCCAGCGCTGTGCTTTCACTAGGTTACTGTAGCTGACAGGACAGGTGTATTTTTACATGAAAGTTGTTGCTATTACAGCTGCAGCTTGGATTTGTTTCACTTTTAAGCTGCTAGATTCGCCTTTGTTATTTCACACAGCCTCACTAAAACAAGGAAATCACAGCATTCTTACTTGTTATAAGAAAAAGTGGCTTTTGCTTAAAATCAGCTTTACTTATGTAGGTTATGAAAAACAGATTGAGACGAGGATCACACAACAGAGCTTAAAAAAGCAAGGGACGGCATAAATATAAAAACCTAAAATTTGAACTTAAAACATAAAGCACCATCAGGATTTCTTTTAAGTCACAGAGATACTATATTAACACTATATTTTTATTATCAGTGAACAACCACATTTAACTGAGAGTATACATTACACAAAAACATTGCAACCATTCCAGACTACTCTGCAACATATGTTTTTGTGTACTGGGAGGAAAGTGAATGCAGGCTACAGATATGCAGACAGAACAAGTAGCCTTTCCTGCCTAAAATGTGAGGGATCTTTTGGAATTTAGTTTCAGTGATTTATGAAAACATTTCTTGCTTTGAGCATCAAAAACAGAGAGTATATCCATGCATTCTCCACCATTTATGCCTTGGGAGACAAAAATACCAAGCACAGCAGAAATTAGTTTTCTGTTTTCATTAGATATTTCACTCAATACCGAAACAAAGTTGCCAACACAATTTACAACTACTAGTTGAATGGAAATCAGTCTGGAGTGGGTATGTGCACACACACATTCACACACACAAATTTCAAACCCAAAATGTAACCATACCCTATTCTTAATACACGCCTTCACCTTTAAAATGTTGTGATTTATGTCATAGGACTTGGCTTTTGTGCTCATTAGGATGACATGTCTGCATAATTTGACTGTGTAAACAGACCTAGGTCCCCACAACATGAGTAATACCTGGACCGCTCACAGACAAAAAGACTGCAGCTGGGTTCTGGCTTGCTTTAAAAGCCAAATCAAAACCGAATCCTCAAGAGACATGTGCAGACAGGGTAGAAGGCTGTTTAGAGAAATTAATTGTGAGTCTTTTTTCCTGTTTATGGACACAATATGTTTTCCATATCTGAAGATGCACATGTTGCAGTCAAGTTTCCAGAGTTCTTGAAAAGTGTCCACACTGCTAATGAAGATGATCTAAAATGAATTCTAAAACTTTTTGTTATTTTTCTTTCCTCTAATGATTTAATAACTTATAGGAGGAAAAGAAAGTTATGCATGAAATAAAAATCACGCTGAGCACATTACCGCCCTGTTCAATAGATGCTTGTAATTTTCTCTGTCAGCTGTAAAAACTCACAGCGCACTGGCTTAAAGTTTGCAGTGAAACGCACACTGTAAACTCAATGGGGAAAAGATGGTGGAAATGGCTATTCTGAAACAATACATCCATCAAATTATTGTTAACATGCTGGAGAAAATTGTTGATGACAGTTTATGAGGCTTTACCAGATGGATTAAAATTAATCTAATATTTATACTTACACACAACACGTGCGGTTACAACATGCAAGATGATGTCATGAAAGATTTGGAATTAAACTGCCCAAATATCCAGGAAAACTCAAGCTCAGTGCATTTATCATCGCCACCTCCATTATGGCTACAATTTCCAGCAGCTCCAGTGGTTTATCTCTGCCTTCTGTTTCTCATTGGTCGGGTCATCCACTAACCAGATCCTCTCAGGCTGCAGAGCAAGACAGTGTGACTGAAGCGAGGTCATCTGAAGACTGATATATCCAATTATTTCAACAGCTAGTCAAATGTTCAAGAGCAGCTATCGATCAAACCGCAGTTTAATAATTCATCCATATCGGTGAAACCCAGACCAGTATACTGTTACGGTCGCTGTGCACAAAGCTGTTAAAAGAGGTGTTTTGCTATGTTCGCGTGGTATATCTATGACTTACCCTGACGCTAGCTTGACACTGAATGTTAGGGTTGCGCAGAGGGAAAATGTGGTTCTAATATACTGCGAGTCTGTGCTGCTCCACCAGCATGTTGCATAGAACCCAACGCCTCCATGTTTACACAAACACACATCTCCACATGGACTCTTCTTTCATACAGGGGGGCTCCACTTCAGCAAAACCATTCAGGTCAAACCACTTTTGTATTTTGGAAGAATGCAAGATATGTGGTGGGCACCTGTTTTCAATTCTGTTAGTAGAGGGGGACTGATATGTGTGTGTGCGTCCATATGTGTTGAAACCAGAATGTGAGAGAGAGATTATCTCAATCTGTGAATTTGCTCTGACTAGACTTGCGTGTGGCCCCCTTCTGTGAACCCAGTGTAAAGAGATGCAGAGCAGCTCAACAGGACTGGTGAGTAAGATGAGTGGTATGTTAACATACGCTGTTCTTGATGTAAAGTACAACAACTCTGTGCTCCTGTGTGTGTGTGTGTGTGTGTGTGTGTGTGTGTGTGTGTGTGTGTGTGTGTGTGCAAGCACTATTTTCCCTAGTGTTCCAAATAAGGCAAGAAGATGCAGCATATAACAAATGAAAGGCAGTGAAATGGACAAAATGACATCAAGTGTCTTTTATTGGCTTCGGGCCATGTAACTCAAACCACTTGTTGGGGGGAAAGAGTGTGAGGGAAATGTGTTTGGGGTGTGAGTGGTTTTCACATCTGTTTGGCAATGGCCGCTGTCTATCACTCCCTAATGGGAAAAGCACGCTTGTTAGATACTAATGACCTCATTGGCTTGTAAAGATACAAGGTGTGCGCAAGGAGTGAATTCCCAGGAGAGAAACATCACCATGTCTGTTGTATTTGTATGCACTGTGGAGCTACCTATAAACCACTACCAAACACAACCAAAGCACGAGGTAATACAGCAGCCATTATCATTAGCCAAAATTGTTGTGAATGATTCTTTTATTACAAACTGACAGACTGTTTAGTAACTTGTGAATTGAACTGAGGGTTCATCGCTGTCTAAGGCAAACAATTGTCTTAATAACAAGATGATTAAGATGGCCAATCTGCAGCTTCTTTGCAATGTGCAACCAATTCTAATATTTGAACACCCAGCATTTACATTCAAAGTGACACCACAAAGGCACGCAATTAGTCAAATTCGATGAAGTTACTCTTCTAATATTATTGTGTTACAGACAGGAAGTAATAGAAATAAAAGGTTTTTTTGATAAGCAAAAGAAATCCTTCTTGATGGACAGGCTAGTATTGCCAGTTGGCAGGGTGCTGAGACAAAATATAAACCAACTTGCATAACTGTCTAGGGATGGATAGTATTTTGTTAGCAGTCATACTGAAGAATAAGACCTACACCATGTTTGCTGCAAAATGATCTTCATCAGGTCAAGGTCCAACACAAGACATGTGTTCAGACTTGTAAGCATTAGAAGTTATTAGAGTTATTATGAGATTAATGTGGGGACTTGTTTGGAGTCTGAGACAGAGAAAGGAGGACATTCTGACCCAAAAAAAAGAAGATTCAATTACATGAAAGTAATATATACATATGGTCTGACACTTTTGTTCTGTTTGCACCATATGTCCGTACACTTCATGTAAAGGAAAAACTTTAAAGCTTTTTACATGAAAATACAGTGGGGCAAAAAAGTATTTAGTCAGCCACCGATTGTGCAAGTTCCCCCACTTAAAATGATGACAGAGGTCAGTAATTTGCACCAGAGGTACACTTCAACTGTGAGAGACAGAATGTGAAAAAAAAAATCCATGAATTCACATGGTAGGATTTGTAAAGAATTTATTCGTAAATCAGGGTGGAAAATAAGTATTTGGTCACCTCAAACAAGGAAAATCCCTGGCTCTCACAGACCTGTAACGTCTTCTGTAAGAAGCTTTTCTGTCCCCCACTCGTTACCTGTATGAATGGCACCTGTTTGACCTCATCATCTGTATAAAAGACACCTGTCCACAGCCTCAACCAGTCAGACTCCAAACGCCGCCATGGCCAAGACCAAAGAGCTTTCGAAGGACACCAGGAAAAGAATTGTAGACCTGCACCAGACTGGGAAGAGTGAATCTACAATAGGCAAGCAGCTTGGTGTGAAAAAAATCAACTGTGGGAGCAATCATCAGAAAATGGAAGACATACAAGACCACTGATAATCTCCCTCGATCTGGGGCTCCACGCAAGATCTCATCCCGTGGGGTCAAAATGATCATGAGAACGGTGAGCAAAGATCCCAGAACCACACGGGGGGACCTGGTGAATGACCTGCAGAGAGCTGGGACCAAAGTAACAAAGGTCACCATCAGTAACACACTACAACGGCAGGGAATCAAATCCCGCAGTGCCAGACGTGTTCCGCTGCTGAAGCCAGTGCATGTCCAGGCCCGTCTGAAGTTTGCCAGAGAGCACATGGATGATACAGCAGAGGATTGGGAGAATGTCATGTGGTCAGATGAAACCAAAGTAGAACTTTTTGGTATAAACTCAACTCGTCGTGTTTGGAGGAAGAAGAATACTGAGTTGCATCCCAAGAACACCATACCTACTGTGAAGCATGGGGGTGGAAACATCATGCTATGGGGCTGTTTTTCTGCCAAGGGGACAGGACGACTGATCCGTGTTAAGGACAGAATGAATGGGGCCAAGTATCGTGAGATTTTGAGCCAAAACCTCCTTCCATCAGTGAGAACTTTGAAGATGAAACGAGGCTGGGTCTTCCAACATGACAATGATCCAAAACACACCGCCCGGGCAACAAAGGAGTGGCTCCGTAAGAAGCATTTGAAAGTCCTGGAGTGGCCTAGCCAGTCTCCAGACCTCAACCCCATAGAAAATCTGTGGCGGGAGTTGAAAGTCCGTGTTGCTCGGCGACAGCCCCAAAACATCACTGCTCTTGAGAAGATCTGCATGGAGGAATGGGCCAAAATACCAGCTACTGTGTGTGCAAACCTGGTAAAGACCTATAGTAAACGTTTGACCTCTGTTATTGCCAACAAAGGTTATGTTACAAAGTATTGAGTTGTATTTTTGTTATTGACCAAATACTTATTTTCCACCCTGATTTACGAATAAATTCTTTACAAATCCTACCATGTGAATTCATGGATTTTTTTTTCACATTCTGTCTCTCACAGTTGAAGTGTACCTCTGGTGCAAATTACTGACCTCTGTCATCATTTTAAGTGGGGGAACTTGCACAATCGGTGGCTGACTAAATACTTTTTTGCCCCACTGTATGTATATTGTTGCTTTTATACTGTAGGATATAAAACTGCATTTTTACCATGTAACATATTTTACACTTCATAAACTGTTTACTTTTTTTGGCCAACACAGGGCAGTTAAGCAAAAGGGTGTGAATGCAATACCTGACAGTTTCACCACCAAAGATTAGTAACGCTGTCACCTACAAAGAGGGTTGTTGTAAAGCTTCCGCCTCTTATCTGCTTAGCCATCTCGTCTCACACACCTCTGCTGATGCTGTAATTAAGCACTGAATGCTCTGTAGTTGTAGAGAAACAAAACTCCTCCACATACATAGGCTGGAATGAATGAGAGACTAGCCCAGGGCTTTACTGCCCTGAGTCATCAAAGAGCTTGAACCTAAAATATTTTCAGGAGTCCTTTAAACAACACACCTGCTTAGGATTCAGACACAGTGGCTATCTTCACAAGTTTTTAACAAATGCTTCTTTTAACACCTTCAACATCATATTCAAAAATTATACCACTGGCAAAGGGCAACAATGTGTTGGGGCATAATGGACATCTGCTACATTCCAGTTCAAAAAGGGTATCTTTGATCCCAGGCAGTGTGATGAATGAGGGTTATGAAGACCAGATCCCAAGCGGGCAGCAATGCAAACACACAATATTCCAGACTCCCTTTCACTGCTAGAATAATCACCATAATCACAGCAATCATCTTCCACTCTCAAACTATATCCACACACATTACTTATGCTTCACTTAAACTGGAGGTTCTTCAGCTGAACGTGCAGAGCCAGATTAAACAGTTACTGAATCACCATCTTGCATAACAACTTTTATAGGTAATTATACATTTATAATATCAGATGCTGGAAAAAGACAGAAAATGTTTCTAAAAATGCTACTACGTAATGGGCAGACCATACCGACTACATAAGCCATTTGTTATTTTGCAATTCAAATCTAATCACTTATAACTGCACTAATTAAATATAATTGACTGAATGATGGAATAACATTTTAGAAATGTATTATTTTCATAATAATTCTCGGATAATACCTGAACCAATACTTTGCCAGTGAGTTCAAGCCAGAGAAAAAATTCCTACAGGTCTCTTAAGATGATAAAATGATCATCTTTTCAGGTTTAAAAAAAATTATACATTATGAAATTAGAAGATAAAAATGAGAAGATTAGAAGACAAAAGTGCACAATTGCTAATTTAGCACAGTATAAAATACTAAAAAAAAAATGTTTCAAGGTTTTAAATTTACATTCATGGAGACCTTTTGTGTTTTCTTTTCATATCTATTATATTCTTCTGGAATGTCATGGAATAACTTTAGTCACAAAAACCAAAACCTATATATGTTATGTTGGCTCTTTACACAGGAACACAGTTCTTTCTGTCTAAAACAGGCAGTTTTAGCTTTAAATCTTGTGGTCACTACTTAACGTGAAAAGATCTAACACTGCTATTTAGCAAACCTAAAATAAGCCCCTCAAATGTCTGTTTGGTAGATATTGTTCTCAGTGCCTGCTTATTGTGTGACATATAGGTCAAAAGCTGTTTATACTTGTGCAACATAGGATGGAATCACTGCAAAGTCCTTTTCTACAGCTTGCACTTGCACGTCTGCAGCTTTAATCATGGACCTCTACCTTCAAAGCAAAGCAAACAGTCCAACTTCTGTGTCAGACTGACTCAAAATCACAATGAGGATCATCAGTGGTGATGAAAGCTGAGGTTTTTTTGACGTTCATAGGATTGTGCACTGAGAATTTGCTACTCACGATCAGCATCTAAGCATGCAGTTATACTGGTATCTGATGGAGGAGATTTGCTGCAAATCACCTCAACAATGGTGCATGTTATTGTACAAAACTGTCCTTTAGCACAAAATTAAATTTCAGTTGAAGGATCAGAGTTTTAACACAGTGGAGGAGATCCAGCACATTGCAGATCAACACAGTTCTTGATCTAAAAACAAGCAGCAGTCCCATGAGATTTTTACAGCACCCAGTATGACAGAGATTATATTCCTGCCAGATTTTCAAGGAAATAGACACAGAAACATTTTCCAACTAATCACCTTAATAAATCACATAATCCAAAGTCCTCTCAAACCATCCTCTCAACAGTCTTGTGCTCTGGCTAAGTTTCATGAAGTTGTCTGCTGAGAACCTAATGCTATAACAAATTGAGCCTATTCTTCATCTGAAAACATTTTTTACTCCATTTGCTTTCCATCTACACAAGGACTTATTGGCAGAGGCTTGCATGCAAGTGAGATTTTGATTTGTTTTATTATTATGTTTTGGTCAATTAGTCTGTTGAGATGTTTGCAGTTTAGAAAAATGACATTCTTCTTTAGTGCTCTAACACTTGTGGCGGTACTTTTAACCGATACAAAAACCATATTGTATGCTAAAATATTTGAATTCAATCACACATATTTTTCCAGTTTTACAAATAAATACCATTTCATTTACACCCAGTGTAGGAAACCTCAAAAATACATTGCTGTGTCAAAATATTACTGCAAGTTCATCCATCAGAATAAACATTTTTAGCATTAGTGATTTGATTCGCACCATTTATCACAATATCCTTTAGAAAGCAGTCCAAGTAATGTCTGCTCACCAGTAATGCTGATGTACTGAATTTATTTTAGGATTTACGTTTTCCCCTCAAATCTTGATCCTAGATTATTTAACCATTAGAAACAGTGTACGATATTAACCCCATGAGGGACAAGTGACAGAGTCATGCTAAGAAAACAAATAATTAATACATAATTAGGATTTTATAAGCATTGTTTTTTGTACCTGCTTACAGTTGACAGTAATGTGCTCTGTACATTTTTCAGATCCTAAACATATTTTTAGTAACATAATTACATTTATATTATAAAACACAAACGGAAATATGACTGAACTATAACTATATGATAAAATCTAAATCTTTACCAAGTGTGTAGAAGGACTATGCTTGTACATGCCATGCAGTTTAGACAGCTTACAGTGTCTTTTTCAACGTTTCAGTAAAGGTTGCCAGTAAAGAGAAGATGCTCAACATCTGGTGGGACTAAGATGTTTACATTAGAACTTCAAAAATGTTTCATGTTGGGGGATAAGAAAATCAGGAGAGATTTTAGAAGATAAAAAGGCAATGTGTCTTGTAATATCTTCAGTATTTACTCTTAAACGCTGGAGACAGCTGTCCTTCATTTGCTTACAACAAAAACAAACCTCTAACATCACCTGAATCCGCTGGATTATTCTAAATGTTTATACTGACAACATTTTATGAGTTTGATCCTTTTTTAACATAAATATGCACTGAGACGTTGGCTTAAAATATTTACCGCTGACACAAGTTAGACTAAAAGCAATCAATTTTTAATATTTCTATAGTTAACGTGTACTTATTTTGTATACACATACATAATGATGAGTGAAAAATTTAAACTCAAGGCAAATCTAAAAAAGCATCAAAAGATGCCAGTTGCTTAACATTATAGCAGAATCACCTACGGCTTTGCTTCAGTGTTGAGATTCTAATGTTGCTATGAATGCACAGGAGTCTTGGCTCAGCTCTGTTCCCATGTCTCTTCTAGACCTACAGTAAAGGAGTTTGAAGGCAGCAGACTTCAGCAGGGGTAGCCTAAGTAATGCAGAGCAAGGCTATTAGTGTTGTGAGTAGGGCATGCTGGCTCAATCAAACCCTGGGTTCCCTACTCTGCCAGCGGACGGACCAGGCCAAGCCAAACATCTGCTCCTGGTTAGAGGTGTCGGCTCCTGCCATTCACGGCAAAAGTTCAAAACCTCAGGGAAAGATTTCACTTGGCCTCTTCTTGCCTGGGCCACTGCAAGCAGTCCTGTACTCTCCCTAAGGGAATGCAGGTCTAAGGAACGTACCACGAAAATTCAATTCCAGTTTTACTTTCCGTGCTTCGCTCCTTTGACCGAGGCAAATTTCATTACACACTTATGGACTTATAAAATTCCTTTAATAACAGAGCGCATTGTCCCACAGACCAGGGTTCCTTTAAAGTCAAATCGCACCAGAGCAAAAGGGCTTTGAGGCCAACCATCTATAAGAACTGAGATGCTTTAATGCATGAAACACACTCTACTCCAATTTTTTTCCCATCCTTTTCTTTCTATTTTCCTTCTATTTCTTTACAACACATAAACAGTTGTATAATATGGTTAAGACATAAAATAAATAAGTTAAGTGGGTTGCACTGCTTAAGTGATGAAAGGCCATAAAATATCTTACATATTTCTGCTGTCATCTTGTAACAATCAATCAGCTGGCATCTAATAAAATCTCCAAATAAAAACCCAAAGCACCAATTACTGGATACTTAAGCCAATTAACAAAAACAGAAACAAAGAGAGACTCTGGAAAATGAGAAAGAAAACAATTTGGTCACACATCTAACATTATGCCTCTATTACTCTTCTAATGAGCCAAAAAACTTTACGGAGGTGACTGATTTTAAGTTGAAGCCAAACCGCTATCTGTTGTTGGTCTCAGTAAAAGTAGGTTACCATCCTAACATTCAAGCATAAACTGGCTTCCATATGTGTCCGTCCAAGTTCCTAATGTTTTTTTTTCTTTTTGTTTTTTTAGAGATTTACAAACAAACAAAATACAGGCTCTGATAGTGATGTGGGTTCTGACTTAAAGACTTCGACTCAAGGCTCTATCTGATCAAAACACACAGCCCACCGTGCTTCTCTCACTTCAGTTTACAACATTTTTCAAGTGTAAACAAAAACCCACACTGTAATCCATTACTCCCTAAAGCTGCTCAGTGATCAGAATCTTTCACAATAAACAGAAATGAAAACAAGCAACAAAAAAAGGAAAAAAATACAAAGAGACGATTACCCTGTGAAGTCGGTTTCCTTGTAAGACTTTTTAGCATTTTCCTGCAACTCTGGATTATGTTGTTTGAGCACTGGATATGTTTGTTTTTTTGGGATAAAGTCTATGAATCATTGCTGTGGAAGGTAGCTGGGCACCTGCAGTTTCAATCTTTCTAGAGGACACGATACTCGGCTTTTGTCTGGATTTTCATTATAGAGATCTAAAGGAAGGAAACAACTAATGTTGTTTATAGGTAACTATATTGACACTATCCAGAGCATGAGTTGACATACTTGAGCCACTTTCTTTGTAAGTTAGAGATGTACTTGATGCATACTCATGTTATATATCTACAGACTATATTTAAAATGTCTCAGGGTCTGAAAAGTGAAGCAAATGTGCTTTAAACCTGCAGCATTACTAAAAGACGTGGCGTGCACTCGTACTGTTAAAAAACATAAGTCAAATTCAGTCCAAGAAAAATGACCCCATTAGTTACTTAGGGCCAGATTTACTGAGGAATGCAAAAAAATACATGCTTTCTTTTACGTTAAATATTGGCAAAATTAGCAGTAAACTGCATGTTGCAAGCATTAATAAATCAGTTTTCAATACTGATTTATTATTTGCATGTCCCCACCTCCTTCATTCAATGTTGTTACTGTGTTATCTTACTATTTAAAAAAAAACAAAACAAAAAAACAAAAACAAAAACACCAAACCCAGTTTATGCTGGTACAATTTAGTTTAAAGCCTTCGTCAGTACAGCATGATTTTTTTTTCTTTTTAATTAGGCCTTTTAGACAAAAATGGGGTCTGATTTGATTAGTGGATGTGCTGTAATAGACAAATCTCCATCTTACTGTCAATCCTGGACTTGTCAGTCCATATTTCAAAATGTTCAAGTTGGTGTTTCAGAATAGTATTTTTACTAGCCACCAGGTGAAGTTATCCATATTATACATACAGTTTATGGTTGGTTGCACATCAGAACGTCAAGATAATAGATGTGTGAAAAGATAACTCCCAGACTGAATAATGCATGTATGTCATGCATGTCCTGACCTTTTTAATGCAGAAATATTGCTTTAAGAACAGCAGGATTTGCATAGTTCAGAGGCAGCTGTTAACAATGAACTGATATGACTCTGTAACAAATCAATGAGTGCCAGTAAAGTAGCAGGTATATTTGGGGATGTTGCCTCAACACAGTAATTCTTTCTTTTAATTCTCACACTGAGGCACAAATTTATAATGGAGGAATTGCATTATACTGCTGTTTGTCATTTGAGTTATGTGTTGGAAAACAACTTACAATTTACTGAGCCAATACTGAAGCCACTTAAAAAAAAATCTGGCATCAATCTTCACTTTGTTACATCACTTGAATTATTTATTAAATATATGAGATCATTTTGGGATATGTGGGTCAGTGAGTAGATGGAAGAGGACAATAATATATATTGTTAAGTAATGGGTTTCATAATCAAGAATATTATGCATTTTTTCATTAGTTTTGTTTTTTATTTTGTTTTGTTTTTTGTTTTACAAATAACAGGGTCTTCAGATACCACCTCAAAAACAATATAATTTACACATAATAATTTAGGAAGTAGCTTCTCTACACATCCCTCTAAGGCACCTAGATGTCCTCTTTTTATGTCCAGGTCAAAGGTCATGGACAGCCAGCAGCAAGGCCCCTGAAGCAGGTAGAACTTGCCCTTTATTTCCTAACCACAACCAAGTTTTTTTTAATAGTTTCCTAAAGGCAACTGTGATTTCTTTTAAGCTATGAAAATAGAAGTACATCAGAAACAATATAATATGGTATTTTTATAAACATGCCAAAAAAATCATTATAAAAATTGACTGTCCTGATTTCCATCCATCAGTGGTAACAAGAAATTGACACAAGCTAGTGGGTTGTGAAAGATTTTTGGAAACACCCTAGTTATTAAAGATGTTTTTGGAAGGGTGCTTTGAAGATGTTATTTGTGCTCTGAGGCTGTTGGGAAATCTAACACTTGTGAAGCTACTGATCCCTGAACATTTACAGGTTTGCTCAACCTTGAAGGCACAGTTTACACCACAGGTGTTGGCTTGTGCGATGGACCTTAAGTGCTGGGGGTGGCTGAGATGGTAAAAGATTGTTCTAGAGAAAAACTGGAGGTCTCACATGAGTTGAAATGTTTTATTCATCTTCAAGTTTTGCTCTCGTTTTGCTCTTTATACTTCTGTTTTGATCAGTCTGTTGGTTCACTTCTCACTCTATTCATTCCCCATTTTCCCCCCTTCTCTCTGCTCTCTTATTCTTCACTCATGCTCTTGTTTTCTCATTTTGAGAGTTGAGAGCTGTGCTGTGAATCTCCAACTCAGCAGGACACCATGGAGTGATAGATGGCCTCTGACAAGGTCCAACACAATCCAACATATGCTCCAAATGAAAGAAAAAAAAAAAAAGGAACAGAATTAAACAGGATTCACAAGTGGCCAAAGAAAAACATGCCAAACATGTATGCAAGCAACGTTTTTTGGGGGGATGGGGTTTAGTGCACGATGACACAATAAGTTAAATATCCCCAGTGTTGAAGTATGAACACAAGTATGAACCAAAGAGGGGAAAGAAACAATTTATCCAACAGGAATAATGTGAATGATTATGGTTAAAAAACGTTGGGTGCAAATCACATTAGACTAGAGGAAGAACGTCAGTCTGAAAAGGTGGTAAGTAGTCCCATCCATATTCTGCAACTGTGCATATATATTATATATCTAAAGTTACATTTACCACTGCAACTAAGTATTACAGAAACGTTAAGCAGAATGTAGGAGGAAAAAAATATTAAAATTATTCAGGTAAAACATATGAAAATATTTTATTTTAATTTCTTAATACAAAAATGTAATATAAAAGAACAGTGTTTATGTACTCATTCTAAAATTTACTCAACTCCTTAGATACGTACTGATGACAGCTCAGCCCCAACAAAACTGTATTCTCTCGCTACAAGAAATAGCAGACACTTTCCTGGAGCACACACACGCGTGTAGCAATGTTGCCAACATTTGTGCGATGCTAATGAGTGTGTTAAATTCCAGGGTAAGTAGTTGAGAGAAGAAACATTAGCGTAACATTCTTAAACACCAAGTCAAATCACCTCTCTAAACAGCAGTTACAGCTTTTCAGCCCCTTACCAGACCCTATTTCCAGTGCAAACTGTACACACAATGAATACATATGGACAGGCACACACACAAACACACAGGGTAATCTCATAAATAACGGATGACAGCCTAAGAGTCAAATTAAGGAAATAAAATGTGTCTCACTGGTAATGAAGGAGGCATGTTTTCTGCCTTGGGATAACAACTTCATCTGGACCCATAAGGAGCTGACACATACACACACTTACAGTCTGTATAAACACACGGAGACCTAGACACATATATTCAAGAGGTACCAGCATTCCAGCAACAGAGCCATCCCACTGGTACAAGCTTGCTCAAAGCAGTGTAGAACACAGTGCCATGATTTGAAATTTGACACAAAACGTATGTTTTCTAGAGCTCTGAAGAAAAATGTGGAGGTTGGATGTCATGCCAAACAATCACAGGAGAGGAAGGACTGCTTTCAAACATTTCCCATGCATCAGGCTATTAAAATGACATTCGTTTGCAGGTTGCTGGCACTTGTCTCGGGGCATATTGCAAACACATGGAATTACATGTTATGTCCATCCATGATTTAAACACTGGGTATTCTTTCGATCAAGGAAAAACAGACACTTCTGGATCTGTGTAGGCCATGTGGAAAGAGTAAGGAAAAAAGTAGGCTATATGGCAATCAAAAGTTTGTCACGCTGAGATTACGTCACTGGTGATAATTGTAAACTGACATGTAAGAATGAGAAAAAAAAGCACGTTATAAATTCAGCCAAACACACATAAAAAAAAAAGGTCACACAAATTCACATGAAGTCATGTTCTGACTGAGCTCCTTTGTCTATAGATAGTTCACTACTTTGAGTTATGCTGTAAATGGCTCTGTCTGTGAAACTGGTTGCAGTGACGTGCCGCAGGGTTTAAGTCTGGATCCAAATCTTTTCAGTGTTCACATGAACATGAATAATCTAATGATGCAAGTTATTTAGAGAATGGTTGTTATTACAGATACACTTAAAATGAACATGACTTTAAACACATCTGCGCTAAGATGATACACATGGTGACCGAGAGGACAAATGCAATGAAGTAAATCCCTGAAAGCCACAAAATATATATGAAAAAAAAAACTACAAAGAAGGTTATGGTTCTGAACAAAAACCCAAAAGAAAAGAGCATGTCTTGTTTCAAAAGATATAAAAGCAGATGGGATACATTTTAAGCCAATAGGTAAACTAAAGTGCAGAAAATTTGCTCAAGGTGTGCAAGTAATGAAGACGTTAATAATTTTACTACTCACTTTAAATTTATGAGTTTTTTTTTTTTTTTTTTACACATGGATCCCTTTTGTAACTATAAATCCTGTTTTTGTTAACTGGTTTTCAGGCAGGTCATTGTCAGACAAATATTGACTTTTGTAGTCCAGAAATCAAGTGTGTGCCCGGATTTCAGCGTGTGGATACCAACAGTACTGTCCCCAGTCTGGTTCTAATGCGCTTTCATAAGTGTGTGTATTGCATCTAATGTAATACTGCAAAAAAAAAAAAAAAAAAAAAAAAAAAAAAAAAAAAAAAAAGCTACTATGTAAAACCTAAGACCAGAAAACAATTCGGAATTTCAAACAGAATTTAACGCTAATTTGGAAAGGCTTATTTTGGGTATTATCATAATAGGCTTTGTCCAGTTTGCAGTTACTGCTTGGATTGGCAGAACAACACAAAACAGTCCAATTTAAATATTTCTTCTTTGCAATAAATGAAAAGTTTAAAAATGCAAAAGAATTTAATTGAAATTTATGAAATTACTATTGCAAAACCTCTTCAACACAAACTTCATATAAGACAGTGTGAGTGCAGTTTGAAGGCAGAAAAATACATAAAAACTCACACTTCACGTATCTGTGAAAAGAAATGCTATGCTTCTGACTCCCTTAAGCTATTGGCAGGACAACACAGCAGGGTTCTAGCATCTCTTCTTTTAATAGTGCAATAAAGTAAACAATTGGGCAATACGTTGCATGAAAAAATATGCACACAACCTTTAATGTTTTTTCAACTACCTCCACTCTGTCCAAGAACCGCAATAGCTGCTCATATCTAATAATATCATTATGGATACATACAAATCAAAGCAGATTATATTCACTCTCCTGCTGACATGGCAACTGGCTGCACTGTAGTGTTACCGTGTGAAACTTGGCAGGGGAAACTCTCATAAATCTGTATTCAGCAGTGAGCTAAAGATGGTCCAGGTACTGAAGCAGCTGCAACACCAAAAACCAAATCCATTACAGTTCACGCAAAGTGTGAACATACTAACTGAGGCAATTTTAAACAAAAAGATAAGGAAGCCATTGGAGAAACACTTCTGGTCACTCACGAAAGAGTTTAAAGCATACGATTAAGAAGAGGAGTGATAAAGGTCTGGGAGAAGTTGGTGAGCAGAACAAATACAAAGAATAGAGCATGTTTCCCAGTGCTGCGAGAAAATGTGTTTTGATTTTTTAAAAAGAGAAAGTTATAACTAGAGGCTATAGACAGCTGTGCCAGTTTGTTTTGATGAAAACATTTTCAAGCCATCCACAGATGTTCAGTGAATTCCCCGTTCTGTTCCTAATTTTGTCTTTCCAGATTTCTAACATATTCCTGTATGTTAGTGTCTCATTACGCTTTCTATCAAGAATTTCATTTCGGTTTTCACAGTTGTACTGCACACAGAATAGGAGTTTTTCACACAAAAAAAAAAAAAAATCAGATTTGATATCTGAGCTGGGGTGAAATATTTCAATATGTGTTTACACATTTGATGTGCAGTTTTACATCAAGTGTGTACACAAAAGTACAGCTGGTTTCACAAGCTAGAGTGCAGCAGTGTGTACAGTATTAATGAAAACAGTCAAAAGTAATAATCAAAGTTTGCATGTCCAGCCCTGTTCATATTTTCTAGCAGGCTTAGAAAGGCTATCCTCTAACTCTGTGGAACATTTGAGATATGCATACAGTGAAATTCTCCTCTATTCTCCCATATGTTGCAACTCAGAATCTGAACACTGACTAAGTCACTGAAACATACAGTCGTTGACAAAAAACCTTCAGTTTTACATGTAGACTTCATGTTTAGGTATGATTGTACACACGCCAAATAAACTACGTGGCCAAGATTTCATTTAAGCATAATGACCTTTATCAAGTGCACAAGCACATTTGTTGCAAAGAATGCATTACATATACATTAACGTATTTCACTTTCCTGTCATTCTTCTCATGTTTCCTGGGGAGCTATGCATCTTTCTGTTAGCGGTTTCTAGCCTTGACTGTGCCAACTTACAGAGAGAGGCTCATGGTATTAGTGTCTGATCTACTCTCAGTAATGTTTGCGTATACCTAACAACTGATTAAATCCCGTAAACATTCATGTCACTTAATACTGTGAGTGTGAGATCAGACTAAGACACAGAAAGAGTAGAGGCTAAATTGTGACGTCAGGCTCCAAACCATCTGCTAGATCACGAAGCCAACATTTGACTCATCTTACATTAAAATAATATTCTTAAGTGTGTCATCTCAAACCAAAATTTGATCAAGTGAAGGGGTCATCTTTGTCTCACTACACTCAATTAAAACAAATTCATCTCTACGTATCATCACATAATGACTCCTCTTTGCAATAGTTTGTGCAGGGGACACTACTAATTTAAAGTCCTAATAACTTTACTCCTTCTGCAGTGATCTTCATTCTTAGCTTCTCCAACAAGCAACAGCTGGCTTTAGCAAGGACCAGAAAACCTTGCCTTCATGAGGAAATCAACTGCTAATCAACTGCCATATTTCATCAAGATAATTCCTCCCCCAATGATGTAACTATTCATGCATGTAAACATAAAATAACCAACCAAATAATACTATTACCTCAGTGTCTGGGTAGGGCTGCATTGAATATGACAAATATTGATTTTATGCAGTTTTTGCAAAAGGTATAAGAAATCATATCATAATATTCATATTCAGTATTGCCTAAAGACAGACTCTGCTTTTAAATTTTAACAGTAAAGAACAGTGTAGCTTTTTGTATGTATTTTTTCACTGTGTACTTCTACAGAAACTTTTGATGCATGCATTAAGTTATTCATTTTTTTTATATATATATTACAATTGTTAATTGTGTAGGCACAATGCAGTTTTTCCCCCATTGGTGCAGCTGTTTTCAGCTAGAACTATAAAAACACTGATTAGATGAGTTCTTTTTGTATTTAATGTCAAAGAAAACATTTCAAGATCATTGATACTTCTAAAGTAAAGTAGAAAACTGCTTTTCCATTCACTCTCCTGCAAGCAGCTGCAGACCTCATTACTGACAATGTCCTCCTCTTCACTCTTGCTTCTCAGATTTCTCTGTTTTTGGAAGATTTTCTTCTGGTTCCTATTCACAAATACTGATCTTCTAGTTTTATATGACAAGAATAACACAGTATAGGAATTCCTAAATTGAACTGTGTTTATCCTTTGACTATTCAATACATGAACGAGGTTTGCAATGTCCCAAGTTGAACGGACTGGTCGCTTCATTCAGTGTAAAACATGCCTATCCTCATGTGAAATCAGAATAGCTAAACTAACAGTAAATATAAGAGAGGTGTTGTGTTATGAAGAAAAGGAAACTGATAGAGTTAGAGAAGAAAAAGTAAAGAAAAAAAAAAGAGAAAAAGGTCCAGGAAGTGATCCTTGATGGAGGAATATTCTCCTGCAGAGAGACATGAAATGACGCTGGCCATGACCTTGTCTAAGGTCATGGTAATTTCTCAACTTCATACCCCAGCTGAATGTGTGTGCGCATGTAAACTCAGAGTGGCCCCATTACTGATAGCTCTAACAAGCCTAGGCCAAAGGTCAGACAGTGGTGAGTGGAAAAGGATGGAGAGAGACTGTTAAACGTCTTTAAAACACCACCTGCCTTTACACACACACACACACACACACACACCACAAGCACACACACACACACACACACAAACACACAGATCTTGACTAATTGTTACCAGACCATATTTAAACACATCCTTAGTGCCTCTGAACCCCTGTTTCTCCCCAGCACAGAGATGAAGTTTCTGCACAGATTGGACTTTACACACAAACATGTTCACACTTTCAGGACTTTTTCAGTGTCATCAGCGTGCATTCTGGTGACTTATTTCTCAACTAATGGTTGCTCAGTTCCGCATTTTTTGTTTTTGCACCTTTATAAGAAACCAATAGCCTCACCAATTTCCTTAATAGATTCAAATAATTGCTTTTAGCTTAGCCTGTGTTTGGAATAATTAGATGTTTTTGTGAAAAGACTTTACAGTATAGTAAAGTGTATTTCGCTAAATTAAGTGCTGTCTGATAAGAAATGTGGCACCTGCGTAAAACTAGCATTACCCTATGGGTCTCCAAACTGAGGTTTTACCATTTAAAAGGACATGATTCTCCATGAATCCTAGACACTTAAAATGTCTCAAATCTAGGAAAATAACAATTAGTTCATATTCACAAAAGGTTAAATGTATCAATATTTTAAGATTATACTTCATCAACTTGCTTCAGCAAATTTAAATACAGTTTGAAAACAGTATTTACAGGATAAAATAACATATCTTTTAGTCATAGAGACAAGCTGTTGCCTCTCCTCTATGCTGCAGCTGCTGCTGCTAACATCCTCTTTGTGACAGGAAGCAGCAGGGTTTATGGGAAATGTGGTCTTAATTTTGAGCAACATTAGCACTATACTACATGTAAGATTGGGACTAGGTGTCCTGATCTTGCTTTTTTAAGATTATGGCAATTTCTTTTTCAAGAAACAGCAACTCAGACAATACCAGAATGATAATGCAAATGATGTCAATGCATCACAACAACATTGTGTGTGTAATAAGTATTTGTTGAGATTTGAACTGCAGAACTGGATACTCCAACACTATTTTCTGCTGATCTTCCAGTTTTGCACAGTAGTCATGTTATATGCTTTTCTGAAATTAACTAAGTTGCATGTCTCAACAAGCTTGGCCATAACATCCACATTACTAGTTGCTCGTACTGTGTCTTTAAATTTGTATTCATATGAGCACCATATGAGAACAATGCAAGAAAATATAATTATGTAATTGCTACCAGCATGTTTGATCAACAATAGATCTGACTGTTAAAAAAAAAAAAGACAAAGAAACAAACCCCGCCAAACTCTCATGCACAGTATATGTCCAAAAATGCTGGGACTCTGTGTAAAATCTTCAGTTCCTGCAGCGATACAATGAAATACCGCAAGGCCATGGGTTTTTTGTTTTTTTTTGCACATTCAACAGATCAGTATTAATGATAGGGTGCTACAGTAAATAACTCCTGACCTGAACTTGTGAACTGACCCCACACCCGAGCAGGTACAAATTCTTCTTCTGTGTATTTGCCTACTTTGATAAATGCGATATGTCTGTGTTTTCACTGTTGCACTTGAGACTATTTGAAAATATGCAGCTGATGTATGGTCTTCATATCTGCCTCTATCACTCACACAGCAACACACAGAGGGTCTGTCCCAGGGAAGCAGTACAGTCTGAATACATGAAAAATACTCTGTAGACCAACTCATGCAAGGCTTTTTTGTTCTCTGCATGTTATGACCAAAAATATTAGTGGCACATTCAACAGGGTTCAATTAACGTATATTTGGATTCTTTACATAATTTATCAATGACTTTAAGATTCACATGGCCAAATATTTTTAATGTCTCCAGACAGAGAACACGTGGTCATGTACATCACTGTATCTAATGATTCCCTTCAACTCAGGTCCCTGCTAATTCCCAAGTCTAACATTACTTTTCCAAAAGAACTTACAGGTTTTGAAACTCTTTTTTTTTGGGGTAGTTCAGATTTTGGTATAAAAATCCCGCCAACCCAAAACACAATTCCAACCCACTGACTTTTCAAGATGCTAATGAAGATAAAAAGGGCATGTATAAGACTTAACCTTCCTAGTAATCAACTACAATTTTATTTTGAATCCAAAGTCCTCTGAAACCAAACAAACAGCATGAATTAATTATTGCTGACAGATGCAGATGCAGCCAAGTCTGTGGACTTTTCTGAGCAGTACAATACTTTTAAAACATAAATCCAATATTTTACTTTTGCCTCTGTTACTATCCTCTCCTGCAGCTTCTTATTTCCATCCCAATCAATCACAAAGGAAAACAGATAAGAAATGCAGCCCACCCAACATCAGGACGTCAGAGTTCCTTCTGCGGTCAGGTTGAGTTAACTGTAACCAGCGAAAATGTCAGTGCTCTGTTTACTTGCCTGCTGCTGCACCCCTATATCCATCCTTACATTCCTCCTTTACAAATTACATTTGTCATTCTGAAAGCTGATGGTTTACACTGGTGTGCTTTGAACCTCATGTGAGTGCACATGCATGTGTATGAACAAACGGCAGACAATACGCCAGGATATGAATAAGTGCCAAAAAAGGCCTATTTTGTGCGTGCGTGCGTGTGTGTGTGCGTGCATGTGTGTGCGCGTGTGTCTGTGTGTGTGTGTGATCTCCTACCTGTTATTGTAATGTTGCTGTAGATGTTGGACAGCTGCTCTTTTAGAAGAACAAGCTGGGTGGTGGCTGCCTTCTCCCTCTGCAGCTCCAGCATTATATCAGGATGGCTGGCCAGTTTGCAGCCCTTCTGCTTGTCCAGTGCAATGTCACTGCGTACAATATCTGAATACCAGAATGAACGGAAGAAATTATTATTTTATTAATATTTTTGCCATAGAGAAACCTATGTTGCAATTTTTCACCCCAAACTAATTGTACATATCTTTTTTTTTTTTTTTATTTTAAATTTTTAATTCAGTCACACTGAAACCAGAAGGCTGCAGCAGTTTAACACACTGCCAAAGCCAGAACATAAAGTTATATCTGTAACCCAGTCTGTTACTATTCAAAGAAACACACGTGTTTTATTGATATAAGATACAAGACTAAGTATATACGACCACCTCCTTACGTTGCCATTTACATCCTCAGTTGTGACTTTTTTTGATAATACACATTTATCTAAAATGAATACAGTCTAGTGCTCTGCCTTTATCATGTGTCTAACATGAAGTGTGTGATCAAACTATTTAAATAAAATTAAATTAATTTTAAAGTGTACACATTAGGGATGCGTTAAACTGTAGTCCACTGGGTTATACTAAGACGTGTTTCTAATATTTTGTCAACACACTTTAGCGAAACTATATAAAAATATCTAGCCAAATATCTGCCGTTTTTTAATTTTTATTTATTTATGTTTTTTTATGAAAAACTGAATATTTGACTCTGTGGACCACGGCGAAAAGCCGCCATTGTGACATGAAATGTTAGGTAAACACAGGTGTTTCTAACAACTTTAATGAAGGTTTTATGCTTTTAAGGTGTGAATCATAATTAAGGTGATAACACCTGTGTTCATGTCATAACGTCCTGCTGTGAAAAAGGCATAGCCACACTATAGGAGCGATATATTAAAAACAGTTGTAGCGGCTAGTAAAATGATTTGTTTTCTAACTTTTCTTTTAAACGTCCGTTTCTCTCGTCTTCGCTTTCGTTTTAGCTAGGAGTCCTTAAACTGGCAGCGTAGCACAGTGTTTTACGAAGAAATGGGCAACCCTAGCTTCAGAGGATTTAACATTCCCTCAAAGAAATGGGGACTGACATGAGAGCAAACATTTAATCATCTTCTAAAAGTAGGTCTAAAATAAATACTGGGGCCAGAGAGAGAGGAGAAAATGTCATGTCTAATCACCGTCCTCGTAGTTTTTCAGATAGTAGTCTGGTCCCGGCCCTCTGAACTTGGCGAGGTTCTTCTGGTTGTTGAACTGCAGGAAGTCTGTTCGCTTTCCACCAAAGCGCAGAAACGCGGGCGACAGGCCTCGCGCCAGGGTCACGAGCCGCTTGGAGCTGCGGATACGGGACAAAAAGAAAACACTTCAGCAACTGGGTGGTTTTTACAGACTAGACTCACACGTTAAAACTGCTAACCTGTGTAAATTTATAACTAAGGATATATTTGTTAAAGTCAGTAAAAAGTCGTCGTTCTCTGTGATCGTCCTGTCTCTCGTTCTTCAGTTCCGTTTACTTCAGACCATCCAGCTATTTAAACAGATTAGCTACAGAAGAAATTGGATTTTCCCGTAACTGCTAATTTGCTGCAGGTCTATCATAAAACTTTTTCCCCTCGTCTGCAGACCCACGACGCATTTGGCAGCCACTACAGCAGGTAGTACAAGGCCACAAGCTGATGAACAAAGGATTAAAACGACACACACACATGCTTTGTGTAGTTGACGAACAATTCTATCCTCAATATTTTAAATTTTAAAACATTTTTCCCAACTAACTTGCTGTTTCTTTACCTGTTTTCTTTCATACTCTCTCTCAAACTGCCTTTTACTTATTCATGTGCTTTATTCACGTGAAATGGAGGCCGACCAAAAGGAGCGTGTAGTCCATACAAAGCTATTCAAGCTAAGTTCATTTAGTGAGTATGAGGTTTTCATTTTTTTTTAACTAATTCAAAGTATAGAGAGAGACTTCTACTTTGCTCGATTGTCAGTCTAAACCACATAATCCAGTTTAATTATGAAAAATGTGGAAACGGCCCACGAGTCTTACTGAATTTTTAATTTTGGTTGATCACACACATGAATCCTCGTCTATTCAATGTAAGGGTAACAAACAACAATACGAACTACAATAATAAATATAAAAATCAAAGTTGGAACAGTGGTTAGGTGACACGTAGAAGTGTAACGGCTATGTGAATAAAATATCAAATGTTGTCATATATTTACTGTAAAATAATAACCGAGAATGGGCCACGCGCGGATTAAGATGTGTTCACTCTTTGTCACTGAGTGGTTTCCAGTTTATATAAGAAGCTGTACCGAATAACATTATCTGGCATTACTCAATCCATGTCATAGCGGGCCAGAGACTTCTTAGGGTATTGTCAGTGTGTTTAGTTTAAAAACACTTTAAAGTTTGGGTTTTAATAATGCTGCGCTCCATTAGCCAAAATATTGTGACAGTGGCGCGGGTCGTGGTCTCAGTCTGTGCTTTCCTCCAACTGTTCAGAGATATACTCAGGGTGAAAAGTCAGCAGTAAATAAATAAATAGTTACCCTTCATTATTAAAAAAAATGCAACATAGCTGCCATTGGAACCAGTCGATCTGTTCTTTTAGTTATTTTCAGAAGGTGGAAAGTAGATTGGCTAACTTATGAAAGTGACATTTTGCATTTTAGATTTAGATAGACATTAGATCATTTTTATCAAATCTTGACCCAACAGTGCACACTGTAGACTATAACAGCAGCAACCCTAAATGGGCAGTTTTTGAAGGAATCGTCCACTCTCAGTGTAGTCTTTTTTTAAAGTTAAACTTTGCGAACCTCAGTCAGAATCAGTATGGAGAACTGGACTGCTTGGTTCCCGGAGTGAGAAAGAAACGTGCTGGATCGATCCATGACAACTCAGACAACGTGGCTTCGTGCGTAATGAATAAAAGAACCTCCAAATATTTTAGAGGAGGGCACCCATAGATCGATGTAGACGACAAGCAGGAAAGGTTCTTTTGTACCTCAGAAAGTCCAGCCATCCGTCTCTGATGATCGAGGGGTCCAGTTGGAGAGAGAGGAAGTTTTCGTTGAGGACTCTGATTGAACTGCGGGTGTTGACATCCAGGAGAACCAGCGTCCTCTCCAAGAAGCCTTGGCGCTTCCCAGCGACTGCAGGTCTCTGATACGTAGAGGAGGACGAGAGCACCGACTGCACCATCAAAATAAGCAACGATGCCAGCCACAGGGAGGGCCATGGGAATACGCGCGGAGAGGATTTGGGCATCTTCTTGGTTTGGAGAGCAGGGAGATCAGCGTGCGCAAAGAAGCTTAAAGGTGGAAAGAAATCAAGCACTAAACAAACTCTGCTTCCGAGGAGTTCGATGGCGGTTCTATACCTCGGTCTCATCGATCTGGATCTGTCTTCCTGTCTAGCTGTCTCACCCCCCCCCCCCCCCCCGCCCCTCCGAGTATTTCTGGGAGCTGCACGCAAGAGCGCACGCCCCGAGCCAGCCTTTCCCGTTGTGAGAGCAAGAACTGGTAGGAGGAGAGAAGACAGCACCGCCCCTCTAAGGTTCTCCGAGGTATGAGGACAGACTGCTCGAAAGTTTTCCCAGTTCACAAGTATAAGAATTTAGTCTTACGAACTATGATTGCAGTTTTTTTCCCCTAAACACCGAATACAGAGGTTATTGTTTTCTGAAGAAACTGACATGAATCTTTGTTTCTTAAAACGCTGCTATAATGGTAAAATCAAAATCAGATTTTGTAGAAAACTCGAGTTCAGTCCAGTAATTAAGCTATACTCAAATACCAACAAGTAAGAAAAGTACACATTTAGAACCGATTAAGTCATTCTGGCGAGGAAAAAGGCTTTTTTCCTTAAAAATGATAAGCCATGGCGGCTGGTCCTTTCGGAAAGATAATAATCAATCATTAAAAAAAGCGGAAGAAATGCAAAACTTGGATTAAATGTATGCAATACTGTCATATGAAAAAAGATTTTTTTTAGAATAACCATATTGATAGCGCAATGGGAGACTGTATAAAGATCTTCCAGAAGTTGTGCTTAGACTCACCTAAACTCTGGCTGACCGTTCGCAGGCCTCTAATCGCCTGGCCAAACTGAAAATCTCAGTTGTCCATCATAGTAAGAAATTATTACTGCAGAGACTGACTGAAGGTCGTTTCCTCCCGTTTTACGTCGTATTTCTTAAACTAAACGTTCCAGCAAAAAGTGGAAAATATTAAAAGTAAAAGAATCTCGAGGCTGTTGTTCAAAAGAACAAAAATTCAGCTTCAAAACAAGAACAGATCTTGTCAGCAGCATAACTCATGATCATTGCAAAGGCTGTGCTTTCTTGACAAATAGATTATTGATTGCACATTTTAAAGATGGCACTTGGAGATGCCAGTCTTGATATTTGGCCTCTTTTCAGAAGCATTTAAAAGCAATTTGGGATGTAAGTCTCCGCACATGGAACTTACCTATCAATTCTTTATATGGATTTAGTCCAGATGTTCTTGGGACACTTGTGAGCAAGCACACACCAACCAAAGTGCAGGCTACTGCGCTCCCCCCCCCCCCCCCCCCCCCATCCGCTTATTTCTTTTTTCCAGGGCGCAATGAGACAAGCTCTCCTCAGGCGATGGTCGTTTAAGGTCACTGCTGTCTCACAGATGAGCAACGAAGTGCTTAAGAGAAACAAATGCACAAAGTTAAGCTCAATTTAATCGTTTCTTTCCGGTATACAACACCTACTCACGAAGCCACAACGCAAAATCATCCAAGCAGTCAGGCTTTAGGTTTAGGGACACAAAAGTTCCCCACAAAGCAGATTAAAAGATCATCCTTTGATTTTATTTGGTACAAAGTGGGCTGATATTTCTTTGTTTAAATGCACAGCTTAGTGTCGCTTACGAGTGTCAGAAACTCTGACGTAACGTTCTCCGTGGGGTGGTAGCCTGTTTTCTCCGGCCTGTTAGAAGAAGCAGACCCACGGTCAACAAGAGCAGCAGAAAAGCACAAAGTCTGATTCTCCGCATTTCTTCATATTGTCAGTTGGCGCAGATAACATCATAATTAACATGTGCTTTCAATTCAACCACAGTTTTAGTTTTCAGTGGAAAAATATTTAACATTTTCATATAATTAGATCTCAAATGCGTTTTGGGACATCTATGTCACCCTTGAGGATATTTTATTCCAAAAGAAGGAAAACGCAAACTTTAGCCTATCGAAACAGCACTATCATATAATATTTCCAAGAGGAAATGGCATGGATAATGAGGATGAGTACGCAGGGAATTTTTGTCTATTATATTTTCTCTTTGCTGTTGTTTTAGTGAATGTTAAACTCCTTTACGGCCTACCAATCGACTGTACTGCTGAAATTTGAAAACGGCTTGGTTTGTTGTTTTTGGATTTGAAACTCTAATTTAAACCAAACAAAACAGCACGGTGACTTTTTACACTCTCAGCTCCTCCACGGGCCGGTATAAAAAGAAGTGAAAAATGCACAAGTTATATATAAAGTTATGTTGTTAACTCTAAGCTGTCAGTGAAAGAAGAAAAACATTCTAGGAAAATATTAAATCAGTTAAACATATTCGGTGAGGAAAATAGTCTGCTACTATTACAATAGACTAGTTCTTCGATCAAATCTAACCTACTCTAATTTCGGATTTAATAATTTGAAGGGAGAGTTTAATCATGATGTGCGGTAATGTTCTCGTTGCTTCTTTTGAATGTAAACTTTACAATAGTTTGTTCAGGAAATGATTCGCAGCTTTAATTAAACTGAGTATTTTTCTGTCTGTTTTGTGTTTAATGTTAAAGACACTGCTGCTGTATAAAAATCAAGATCTGTTGCTGCAATCATGGGAAATTATTGCTTTGTGAGGGGAAAAAAATTACTGACCGCAGCAGAAAAGCAGCATGAGTTATATCATTCATCCTGCAGGGTGCTTGAATAAAAGAATAGAGCATAGAGACGTTTAAAAACTTCCTAAGCAGAATTGGGTGTAGACAAATACACTGAATCGTCAGAGCATTTTCGGCGACTTTTGTTGGGCGGACTCAATGGTTGGCTTTCTTTAAGATTTATTTTACCGCCTCCAATGCGTTTATTTTGATCGATCGTGAAAAACATCTCATGTAAAACATATATGGTCGACATATTCATACATCAGCAGAATCTTTAACGATGCGAATTTTTTTATACGCGTATATTTTTTGGTTTTGTTTGGCAAACTATTTAATGTGTAATTTTATCAGGAAAATTGTCTGTCATCCTAGGATGACAGTTGGAGTGACAGTTTTATAACTTGTTTTGCTGTTTTTTGTCGTCTGAGTAAAGTGTAGCAATGACTGTTTGCCCTTTGCGCCTTCAGTTTTCTGAATCGTAAATCCCACAAACCGGTCACCGAACTGAGATGCGTCAGATCTGAACCAGCTGATCACTGAACGGTATATAATGATAACAACAACAACAATAAAAATAATAATGGTGATAATAATAATTATGATAGTAATAATAATAATGATCTGTGGGACTTGATTGTAATTATTTATTTGCAACTTAGTTTGTTTTTACAAAAAATACCAAACGAACAAACAAGAACGATCCTCTTCATGTCAACATTTAAACGTCATGAAAGTCAGTAAAAAGTTGTTCCTTGTCATATAATCTTTAAACAGAGGCTAATACTTCCAAAGCGTATAGAAGTTAAAAGTGATATCTATTATATATATATATATATATATATATATATATATATATATATATATATGAAATGTGTGAGTGTTCTTTTAAAGTAGATTTAGATACAGCGACACTTTGTTTTAATTTGTTAAGGGATGCGGTTACTGAAACACAAACTATTATAACAGAGATTTTAGAAACGCATTACATTTATGTGTTTATCCTGAAAGGCAACTGCACCGAAAACAGGTGGCGATGCTGCCATCTAGTGGGGAGTGGGGGAATGAAAAAATAACTAAAAATAATAATGAAATAAGAGTCTGAGCTCTGCACTAACGCACAAACTGGTACACAACACAACGCAGCATTTCTTTCTATTCATTTGCTTTCTTGATACGCATCCCAATTTTTCTCATTTAGTTTCTTTTTTGTACTCAGCTTGTATCTCTCTACTATTTAGCAAGTAAATATCTTCCTCTGGCGTAGCTGTAGGGGCTCTATCGTATGAATCTTAAACGATTGGACATTTCCTGCTTTCTATTTATAGAAAGCAGCAGAAAGCAAATAAGCGAGGCTTACGTCAGGATTTGTCATTTATATTTAAGGTGCCAGCTCACAAACACACACTTGAATTCCTCTCTCCTCTCTCTCTCTCTCTCTCTCTCTCCATGTTACCCAGCTGCTCCATCCATCCCATCCGCAAACCACGTGACCCAGTTCTCCAGTGTCCTTCAGCGGCTCATTCAGCATGATGGCTGCGGATGCTGCGGATGCTCTCTGCAGCATCCTGCATCCGCGCCGGCTCTCCCTCCTCTTTCTTACCGTCACCATCTCCTCCCTGCCGGCCAAGACAACGGCGCTGCTCGGCGTCCGGCCTGAAGACACCCAGAGCGGAGAACTGTCCGTGCAGGACGGGATACTGAGGGCTATCGAGGGGACCCGCTTCATGCTGAGGGTTTACTACTCCGCTTCTCCAGGTACCGAAAATCCCAACAACCTGAACATCAGCGGCAGACCGGACGCAGCACCTGCCGCTCCGTGGATCGCGTTTATAGAGGAACCAGGTGGGGACAGTGCAGATGCAGAAAGTCCGCTTCTGTCCAGGGGGAATCCATGCGAAGAGGAGAATGCCCGGAGCTCAGACATCGAGCTGCTGGGTTCCTTCAGATCCACCTCAAGTCATAACTCAGTCTTAGTGGAGCTGCTCGCCAAAGACCTGCGCAGAGACGAGGTGATCAAATACTACTCCATGTGCGCGTTCGATGGAGTGAAATGGGAGCACTTGAGCACCAAAGACTTCTGGTTGGCGGTGGTGGAGAGACCTCCAGAGGCAGATGCTTGGCTGCAGGCAGGAGTCTCTGTGCTCTTGTTGGGGCTGTCTGCTCTGTGCAGCGGGCTGAATATTAGCATGCTGTCTCTGGACCCGGTCGAGTTGCGGGTCCTGCAGAACAGCGGCACAGAGAAAGAACAGAAATACGCGCGAAAAATAGAGTCAGTGCGTAAACATGGCAACTACATCCTTTGCACTGTGGTGCTGGGTAACGTGCTTACAAACACGTGTTTTGTGGTGTGGATGTGCCAGATCTTAGGAATGACCGCTCTCTCCACTGCCTCGTGCACTTTGGGGATATTTTTTATTGGCGAGATTTTACCTCACTCGGTGGCATCCAGGCACAGTCTCGCCATCGCATCCAAGACCCTGTGCGCGACCCGTCTGTTGATGCTGATATTTTTCCCCATCGCCTACCCGGTCTCCAAGATTCTGGACATTATGCTGCACCAAGAGATCAGCAACTTTTACACGAGGGAGAAACTGGTGGCCATGCTGCGTGTCACAGACCCCTACCACGATCTGGTCAAAGAGGAGCTCAACATTATCCAGGGAGCCCTGGAGCTTAGGACCAAGACCGTAGAGGATGTGCTGACACCGCTGTCAGACTGTTACATGCTGTCCTCAGATGCTGTGCTGGACTTCTGCACCATGTCGGATGTGATGCAGAGCGGTTTCACACGCATCCCTGTTTATGAGAACGAAAGGTCCAACATTGTAGACATCCTTTTTGTCAAAGATTTAGCCTTTGTGGATCCTGATGATTGCACTCCTTTGAAAACAATTACTCAGTTTTACAAGCATCCCATGCACTGCGTCTTCAGTGACACCAAGCTGGACGTGATGCTGGAGGAATTTAAGAGAGGTAACTTGCTTCACTTTAAATCATATCAGAGGTTTGGTCTCTGCAGTCTCCATATCTCCCTGTGTGTCCTGTCTAGGACCTCTACACAACTTATGAGTAAGAAGTCAGCTGAGCATATGAGGCGCCATATGTTTTAAAGCAACCTCCCACCAGTTAGGAGTTAAATGTTCTTTGAAGTGACTGTGCACTTAAGAACTACATTTTCAGTCCAGAAGTCAATGTATACATCAGCCCATTGGCTCAAAGTGGGCCAGCCAGTAAAGCCCTTTGATCCCCAGAGCAGTGAGAGACATATGTGAAATCTGATACTGTGTCACACAGTGTGTTTGGTTCAGCTAGAGTTTAGAGTCTACCATAATAAGGTTATCTTAAGAATTTATGTGATGAGAGAGATTTAAGTTGCCTTCCCATGACAACACTGTGAACTTCATCTGGCCCCAGGCTCGGTACCCCATTTCTATGCAAGTATCAGTTATCGGCTCCTCACTTAAAATGCTTGAAATGCTAAACTGTATCAAAAAAGGAATTTTGCACGATTTGCCTACACAAGAATTCGTCTCTCTCTCTTCTCTGATAGCCATCTTTGCTGATAAGTGAATTGACAGCATTGCTGCACATGCAGTGATAACATCAGTTGACTATAGAGGAAAAGTGCATTGCCTCTCTTTAAGGAGTATGTTCAGTCTTGATAACATTAAATATGATTCAGATTTAACGCTCAGTAGCGAAAACCTCTGACTCCTCGACTGAAAGTGTCACATTGTAAAATAAAGACACATTGCCACAGCTGTTATGCAAGGAAATCTGTTTTATAGACAAAGAAAGGGCAATACATGTCTGCTGAATGCAGCTGGCCTTGGCAGGGTAAGGAATTATGTTGCCACTTACAGTTCAGGAGGTCCACTACACTTCACCGTGCCTGGGATTATGAAATATAGCTTTGGTCTGGCACAAGTGATCCATGAGCTCACACTTGACCCACATGTGTGTCGGCATCACTTGTGTGTCTCTCTTGGGTGTGAAGCCTGGTTTCACCTTTAAATTATTTGTGCACACTTGATTGTCAGCCCACTGTGACTTTGAAGTTCCTTCCACTCTGTAGGTCATCGCCAACCAACCCTGCAGAGCAACCATGAAAAATTCAGCTCCAACCTTTCCCTTCCTCTCTCACCTCCCTCCGACTTTGCTTTCATGGCTAAAAGCCTCCTGCTGGTCAGGAAGCCTGGCTGGAAGCTGTGATGATGTCTCACTGAGATGGTTGGTGGGCAGAGGTGAGGTCTGTGTAAGAGTAAAGAATGGAAATGTCACCAGGAAGAAACTATGGTCTGGAAACATACTGTTGAGTGGAGAACTTAGCCATGCAGACAGTTAGCATTTTTCAGTTTTTCAGGCCTCATAAACATTCAAGTTGAAATAGAAAGATTCTCCAGTCTCAGCTACAATTATCTTTTATAATATTTAAAGTTGTTTGGTAAAAAGGTGACAGAGCAAGTGAAAAAAATAATGCAATCAAACAAGTGAAAATCTATCAGACAAATATAAAAGTCTTTCCAAAATTGATAGCAAAGAAGCTGCTTTTCTTGTGGGTGTTCATGCTGAAGAGAACCCCCCTTTATGATTGCACAGCAACTCAAAAATGCTTTCCACAGTGTTCTTTAGGCATGTTTTTCTTTGTCAGCCTTCAACAAAGAGAATACTTAATGACCACAACCTCAGACAATTCAACACGAGATACAAAATTCTGCAAACATCTAAAATAAAAAAGATGGAATGCACTTTACAAAAACATACAAAAGGAAGGCCGGGGGAGTCATGGAAAGCAAATCCTAAGGATTGTTGAAATAAACATCAGGCTTTATCCAAATGAAAGAGGAAATACCAGAGAATAAAAAGAAACAGTTTATGAGTCAAAGCATACCACCTCATATGTCAAGCATAGTGGTATTCCTCTTATGGCTTGGGTGTCTATGGCTGCCAAATGAACAGGCACGCTGGCTTTTATTTATAACTGTCTATTTATTCATTCTGCTGGTGAAGGGCCAGGATAAGTAGCCTGCTCACTCTGAATCATACGCATCAAAACTCTCAGGGTGAATTTTTATCATGCAACAGGGTGGTTATTCTAAACACATGACAACAAAGAAATTTTCAGGGTGAAGAGGTGGGATATCCTTAGCTACCAATAAGCAGAATCAACTGATTCCTGAAGACCAGAAAAAAGATAGTAAGACTTCACAACGAGTTCGGAACTTCACGGCTCGTTTGAAGATGGCTGCAGTAAAAGCCTGGAAAGCTTTACCATTGCACCTTCTTGTGTTTGTGGGTCAGAGCCTTCAGGCTGCAAAAGATTTTAAATATGACAATTATTATGTTATTGTTCATATTATTTATGAACATCCAACCCTTGGAAAGTACACTATAAGATGATTACATTCTCAGACAGTTGCTCATATATTGATGTAAGCCTGCTCAATGTAAAACTAACACACGGCACTTGGCAATCAAATTGACTGAGCTGATGTACGAAACCTGAACAGAGCAGACTTCCATTTATACATTTAGGCTTTTGCAACCAGAGTGTTTTATGCTGCTGTAAATATTTGATTTTTATTAGGAAAAGACAAGGTTATTATTCTTATATTATTCTTAAGTAATAGTAGCAACACCCCTATAAAAACACTGCATTATAAATTTTACTAGAATGCATTAAAGATAATAGGTTTTTCCTTTTAATATTGCTTTTGGTTGAACTCTAAACAACATTATACAGAATTATAACACATTTATCATGTGTGTGTGTGTATGTGTATATATATATATATATATATATATATATATATATATATATATATATATATATACACACACACACAAAGTAAAGACTTGTATCTAAAAACAGAACCGAATAGATTCAATTACACATATTTTGGAAAATAAGCCATTTTAATACAGTATCATCCCTGCAACGACTCGATAGAGTGAATGTCACAAGAAGTCAACGCCGCAACTACGCTACAAAAAATAGGCTCAGACTCAATTAACAAACCACAGAAGGTAGACACAGTTTAAGCCAACTGTTTTCATAAGTTGTTTGTGCACCAGTGTAGAGGAAAATTACTGCTCCGGAGACATAAAATGAAATATTTTATTCCAGATCTCATTACGGCTTTAATGCTGTGGTTAAATAAGCAGATAGAAATAGGTACAAACATATGCGCAATCTAAAACACAGTTTTCTAACATAGACTGACGGAGCCACAGAAAGTGGTAGAGCAGAAACGTTTTGCAAAAGGGACAACCATGGAGGACCCAGTTTTGCTCCGGGCATGTGTGTCTGCGTGTGTGAGTAAGTGTGCGTCATTCTGCAAGAGTATTATGTAACATATGAATGATGTAATGCGGTGCCCAGGCACATCAGCAGCTGAGAGCAAATCCGTAGCTGACTCACCTGAGCTCTGCAGAGACATAGACCTGAGTGAGTGCAACCTCACCACCTCAGTCAATCCCTCACAACCCAGAGGTTCATGTTTGGATATGACTGCCAGTCAGTCAATCAGATTTTTTTTTTCTCTTGTTGCTGTGGATTAAAGCATTTGATCCATTTTATCCCTTGGCGGTGATCCCCTAAATCGGCCCATCTTATTTGAGCCACAGATTTTATTCAAAGTGAGGCTGGAGACTTTTTTTTATGTGTCTGTTGGAACCTGTGGTCTAGTGACATCATTTTGGTTAGGTAACTTATTTGGTCACCAGACTAACTCGTGTTGATGAAAGCAGAACAGACTGATGAATTCAACATATTTCAACATATCTGATTTTTAAGTGAGTGGAACAGAAAATAATGATAATAAAAAGATATCAATATAGAGCAACTTGTTTGTGTTGATAATTTTTATTTATTTTTTTTACTTTTCTGTCCTTGTATGTTCAAGTTTGGTTGCGGCGTTGACTTCTTGTCACATTCGCTCTATCGAGTTGTTGCAAGGATGATGCTGGCGAGCTACGTCATTGTGTCCGACAGGCTTGTCGCGTTCAGCTAAACACAGTCGCAGTGAGCCCTCGGTTTGCTCATGGATGTGTACAGATGTGCTGTGGGTGTGTGTACGTGTGGGCATGAATGTTTACCGAGGCGGCAGCAGCATGGGCAGTTTATTCAGCAGATGCAGGCATCCCCAGACTGATTGTGTAATCTCTGTGTTTACGTAAGGAAGCCAAGTCTTCCAACTGTCAAAGTGTCTGGAGACTAATCCCCCAATGTCCACTTTCTTTTTGTCTGAGAACACAAACAAGGGCAAGTCTGGCATTGAAGTCATTTTCAATTTAACCTCTGGGATAGATCCCTCAGGTTTTTAGTTGGTGAATTAATGCTGATTTTCATCTTGGCTGCACAGAGCCAGTTGGAGGCTGTTGACTGGAGTTATTTTTAACTGCTCACCTTGCCTCTCTGCACATTGCACGAGCAGTTTTTAGCCCGAGCTCCCATTTTGAAAACAGTCTAACCTGTCCTCTTCTCTTTTCTGATGACTGCAGGAAAGTCCCACCTCGCAGTGGTGCAGCGGGTGAACAGCGAAGGCGAGGGAGACCCCTTCTATGAAGTGATGGGCATCGTCACCCTTGAGGACGTTATAGAGGAGATCATCAAGTCTGAGATTGTGGATGAGACAGATCTGTACAGTATGTATAAACATAGTGTTTATGAAGCTCTGCATCAGGGCTGTCTTATTGCTTCCAGCTCCCCTACTGAGAAGATTTTCGCTTAATTTATTGCAGCAGCTGTCACATTTTGTTCAGCTTTGTGCTCTCCAGCAGTCACTGGAAAATGCCCAGATAATCAGCATAAATTCCCATAACAGTTATTAGGACTGCAACTAATAATGCTGTAGTATGAATTGTGAGTGTAATGTTTTTTTTTTGTGGTCCATCTACTTTGCTATTTTCTCATCCCGCTATTGGTTCCACCTTCTCTCCCCTGTTGTTCCCAGCTCCTTCCTAATTCTTAATTAAATAATGTGACTAAATGACCCAGTCTCTTCAGATAATCGCCATAATCCCCTTATTTTTTAATTGGCTGGAAACGCTCTCCACGGATTTAAATGAATTCAGATGCAAAGCTTCCTTCGTTTCATATCTAGTCCAGTCTGCACCTGCTTTCGCTCACTGAATTTTAGTTTCCTTTGTTATTCTCCTGTACGTTTTCACAGCAGCCCCTGCTCTCAGAAGACATCAAGATATAATATAAGTGTGCTGCAGTTGAAATTATATACAGTGTTTAAAGCAGTTTCTGTGAGTGGTGCACCTGTGTGTCTGCATATAATGTTTGCGTGTCGAGCTTTGTCATACAGTTTTTTCATGAACCCAGCTGTTCTAGAAATAATATTGTAGCAATAACGCATTTAATGAAAAATATATAAATATATATATATAATACTCTGCAGAGGATAAGCCAATTTATCAGTCAGAGGTTACAGCACTGGATAATCTCCAGCTCTGTACAGCTTTAGATGAATATACTAAGCATGCAGGATATAGAAGTGCACCAATTAATTAGTGCCACATCAGAGTAGTTTCTAATTAATTATAGTGCAAACAAAAACATTGACCTCGCTCTGCATATATGGCACATTAAGTAATTAAACCTAATTAATGAGGTAAGAACTCTTTAGCTTCTCTAACCTATCATCAGAGAAAGTGCTACATTTTTTTTACGCACTTTCTCGGATTTGTGTCTGTTCCTAGCTGATAATCGCACAAAAAGGCGCGTGTCCAACCATGAAAGGAAACAGCAGGACTTCTCTATCTTCAAAGTGGCAGAAAATGAGCTGAAGGTGAAGATCTCGGCCCAACTGTTGCTTGCAACACACCGCTTTTTGGCTACAGGTAGCATTTGTGTGTTTGTCTCCATGAGCTGAATGCTAAGCATTTGCAAATAGCATGAGAACAAAGGCCGTGGTGTTTCTCCCTTGACTTTTGTTGTTTCACAACAGAGGTGGAGCCCTTCAGGCCGTGTCACCTGTCAGAAAAGATCTTGCTGCGGCTGATCAAACATCCCAGCGTTGTGCAGGAACTAAAGTTCGACCCCAAGAACAAGCACGCTCCTCAACACTACCTCTTCCAGAGAAACAAACCTGTTGACTACTTCATCCTGATCCTGCAGGTACTTCTAAACTGATAAAAAAGGGTTTGAATAAGAATTAGGAAGCAAGCAACAATTATCTGTATGCTCAGCGTTGTTCTGGCAGTGAATTTGCATTTGAATGTGCATTTTTCCCTGCGTGGGACGCTCCATTAGATGAGTAATCAATTGACTGTTCACATTATTAGCGCAGTGCTCAAACCTAATCCATGTAAATGGCTGTGTTAATCTTGCAGGGACGGGTGGAGGTGGAAATAGGAAAAGAGGCTCTTCGGTTTGAAAACGGAGCATTTTCCTACTATGGCATGCCAGCGCTCATCCCACCACTGCCTATTGGTAATTCACTGGAAATATGAAGCAATATGGATGAGTAATTTTGAAGGTTCTAGCATGATGAAAACATGCAATGCATTGGGGGAGGTGAAGTGTATTTCCTGCCTTAATGCCACCCTGTGTCTGTAAAGTGTCAGCCTGCTGAGCAGCAGCAGCCGTGGAAAGTAAGTAATTAAAAGAAGAGATTTCAGAGAATTTCCCAGTGGAAGGACATGACCTGCACAGGATTATATGAAATCCAGCTAAGACTGCAGAGCAAGTAGAAAGCCTGTCTTTTGCTTTCTCTCCCTGGTTTCTTGTGGCGGTAGTGTGTACATTTTTTACGTGTGATGTTCAGGGTGAGTTTAAGCGATTTGCGAGACCTCATTAAAAATCTGAAAATCCCTACTTAGGATATTTCAGAATTTTCTCTCAAACAGCTGCACAATCATCACATCTCAAAAGAGCAGCTTTTTACAGTTTTTTTCTCTCTTTCTGACTCATCGCTCTGCATTGAACTGACAATTCATTTGCCATTTCACTAGACAGTAGTGAACACAAAAACAGGCAGAAAACAGTGTAGATGAATTGAAAGGACCTGCATGACCTTCCGTAAAGCATTCTCAGTTACTATTCAAATACAATTTTACTGCTCTCTTGTAAAGCAGGGGAGATATCTTCTTTTTAATTGCGAGGGAGTCACTTAAAATGCATTTGGGGTTCAAATATGACTTCATTTTCCAAGCATGAGGTAAAAGATGAGGGTGGCCAGTGCAGCATACGGCACCATGGAGGGTCCTGTTGGACCACTTCACCCACTGTGTGAGCAAAAGTTGCAGCACAAGGGCCCGGTTTTTGACTTTTGCCTGTATTTTTAAGTTGTTACACATGAATCACATCATGAGAACGATTGTTGACGCTTTTAATTTTTATCTGTGCCAGTCTTTTTTAGCCTATTATATAGCCAAGGAGCTGAGCCAGTGTGTGTCTTTAATGTAGTGACAGCAGATTGATTAAATGTGGAAGACTGACATGCACTGTTGAGATTGTGCCTAATTTCGCTTGACAGATTGCTGGTTATTCATCATTTGTTTTGCATATGAATGGCTCATTAAATGAGGACCTTTTTAACACTGAAGGAAAGAGATTAAAAAAACATTATTATGCAATGGTTTTATTGTATAATGTTAGCTACAATTAAAGTACCTCAAGAATAACTAAAACTTCAAGGAGAGTTATGAGATTTGCTTAAATGAGCTTAGAAATATGACTCAAGACTTTTTCCTAACTGACATTTGAACATTTTGTTGAGGTATATAGAAGAAAAAGACATTATAACTTGGACTTGTTTGTGTGAACTCTTTATGCTTATTCTGGTTAAGGATTTTGACCTTTACAAATGATGTATGTAGAAAAAAACAGACCTCAAAATATGTTTCCTTCTTCTGCTCTGTTCAGGTCAGAGGTATAGCTCCCGGGCCAGCAGCCTGAACCAGTCGGATTCATTACTGAGCGGAGGCAGTGTGGGTCAGCTCACTGCAGGTGGAGGGGTCTATTTACCCGACTACTCAGTCCGGCAGCTCGCAGACCTGCAGATCATCAAGGTTACAAACATAAACGGCTGCACCCACATAACCCAGAAAAATATGTAGAAAACCACTGTTATTGTAGGCTAAATTAAATCTCTAATTTCCTGCGCACTGAAGGAAAAAATTGGGACCACAAAGGAAGAAAAATTTTAAGCTCCCTCCATTTAATCTTAAAATTTCCCAAAAATGCTTCCGCTGCTGCTGGATTTGCCTTTGATATGTCCTGATCCCCGTTTCTGACTGAACACAGACATCCTGTCTCTTACTCTCCCACCACACAGCCTCTTTCCACTAATCACTGCGGATAATTGAGCCCCTTTTAAGCATGAATATCTTAACCTTAAATGATACATGTGCCCTCTCACTTCACCTCGCCTCCCTTTTCTTAAACACAGTGCACGCTTCCTCTCGGCCACATGCGCAACTCTTAACAGTGGCCGCACACACAGATCTAACGCTGATGATAATGGCAGATTTCTTGGCGGCCCACAGATCACTAGAAACCACTACCACAACGCCCTAACGGCCACCAGGATGGACAGCAGCCCACAGACACCAGAAGCAGTGGACCCTGATGGTAAAGGGAGGCCTCCGGTCCCAGAAGCCCGCTCACACAGCATCGCCCTCCCCCTCACGCACACACACACTCGACTGGGACTGGCACGCCTTGCACATCTCCATCCCCATGGTGGCCTTCGCAGCACCTCGCAGCTCAATGAAAGAAACCGTATTGTTCGTAAGTAATATAGATGCATTTATTTAACAAGAAGTCAACTAAAAACTGTAATTTGTTCATGAGATTTTTCTCAGGCAGCACCGGGTTTTTACACCACCTATACTTGAAGTATGAGGAATTTCATTGTGTTGGTTGAAGAGGAAAACAAGCTTTAAATGCACAAATTGAAGTTTGTGCATCTGAAAGCAGGGATAGAGAATTTTAAAGAAACACCATTGATTCATTTAACTACTTTAAACAAACATAATGATGGCCCGTGATGTGGAAACACAGCTTGATGTTCCCCATGTTGTTATTTGAAGATGAGCTATTCTGTAAATAATGATGGTCAAACTAAGAAATTAAATGAAATCAGCTGCTCATAATAATAAAAATTTCATCCTCTAATCTTACCCTACTTGTTCATAAGTATGCATGTGTGAAATCAGCACATAACTTGGAACAAATAGTTTATTTTATACAGTACAAAGACTCCTGTTCCTGTACACCACTGCAGTGGACTGTAAGTCAACGTGTGATTGAACTGCAGACTTCACTTCAAGGGGTTTTACAAAACTTGTGCACAAACTGTTTAAGAATTGCAGTCATTTGTATACACACTTTCCCAATTTCAGAGGTTCAAAACTAATGGGACATGCTGAAATAAATTGAAAGATGTTTTTAATACTTGAAGAATGAAAAAACCTGGCTGCCTAGAACACACCAAACATTACCAAATGTTGTGTTTGCTCCCTTGAGATTCTCTGCCAGGCCTTTTCTGCAGCCGGTTGTTGCTTGTTTGTGGGTCATTCTGCATTCATCACGCACTGATGAGTTGAGATCAGCTGACTGACTTGGCTGTCGAAGACTATCTAATTTCTTCACCTGGAGAATGCCACATTGTTGCTTTTGCACATAATGAGCAGATAAACAGTGTGGCATGCTCTGGATCACAAGCCCTTTCTTTCCTTCTCCACATTTTTCTCTTCCCACCATAATCTTACAAGTTCATCTTGTTTTCATCTGGTTGAGTGATTTTTTTTTTTCAGCACAGTGCAGGCTCTTTTAGAGGTTTTTTGGCAAAATCGAATCTGATCTTTCTATTCTGGAATGTAAACGATGCTTTGCACCTTGTTGTAAACCCTTGAATTTCCATTCATGAACAAGTCTCTTGATTGTAGGCTTTGACAGCGATACAAAATCTCCTCGAGAGAGTTTTTGACTTGGTTAGATGATGTAAAGTTGTTCTTCAGCTAGGCCTTTTGGTGTTGCTGAGGTTGCCAGTGCATTCACCCCTTTTAAGAATGTATCAGATTGTTGCTTTTACCATCTCTGTGAGGTTTTTACTGTCTCTAATGATGCCAAATGATGGTGTTTTTTTACTTGCATTAACATTTCTTTGGGCCACATATGAAATCAAAGAAAAATTATAATGAAAAGTTATAACACAGAAATTCAACACTTTAAATGAAGCCATTTGTCATGAAATGGCAAAGAAGCAGGTCTCATAAATGCTTTGAAACTGCTGGTCAGTCAGTTTTCCAGTTAATTTTGAACCTTTAAAAATGTGTATAAAAATACCTGCAATATTTAAACAGTTCATGCTAAAAAATTTTGTAAAACCACTTGAAATAGAGCTGAAAGTCTGCACTTCAGTCACATATTGATAGTTTGATTTACAATTCACTGTGGCAGCATACAGATGCAAAACAACATAAACTTATGTCTTTGTGCAACATATTTATGGAGGGCACTGACAGACGTAAAGAATGACTCACAAACGGCAAATATTCAAAATGACTCACTCACAGGAGTCATTCAAATGTGACATCAACCAATCTGTACTTGTTTCGAAGCTTAAAGGGGTCCCACATACCATCTGTCTTATGCAGTGTGTAGCCCCTCACCCACTTTTGTGTGCTTGTTAGTTCCATTAAGAAATGTTGTGGACAGATGGCTCCACTCTGGTTGTCAAAAAAAAAAGTGTTTACAGCTTTAAATTACCATGTAAGAATTAAACCGCCTCTGCTAGTTGTACGTCCTCTTTTTTTACTTTTAATCCTACATTGGGTACTATTTTTAATATTCAGCCTCTTCGTTGGAGGCCCCCAAAACACTTAAATAATACTAAGCTCTCTAGCTCCCTCTTCAGGTAGAGTTACAAATATGCTGCTTCTTGTATTTGGTGGTTTACTTTTTTATTTATTTTACAGGCAGTAAATCCGATGGGCAGAGAAGTCCAAATGATACCGTGTTCCTTCGCATGGATGAGATTCCCTATATCCATGAGGACCGTCCAGAAAGTCATGGAGAGGATGGTGAGTGCCGCTCGATACAGCCAACAATCAAACATTTAATTTTTTCATCTTCAAATGAAAAAAAAAAGTTTCCAGAAAACGTTTTTATTTTTCATAAGTAAAGAGATACATTCACTGGTCACTTTATTAGATACACCTGTTTCTGTTTAACACAAATATTTTTTCATGTAGCAGTAATTAGGCATGTAGACAATGTCTGGACAACCTGAGCATCAGAATTGGGAAGAGAAGTGACTTGTGTGGCATGGTTGTTGGTGCCAGAAACTGCTGATCCCCTGGAATTTTCCTACACAACCATGAATGATGATGAATGATCAGAAAAAGAGAAAACATTCAGTGAGCGATGATTCTCTGGGAGAAAATGCCTTGTTGATGTCAGAGTTCAGAGGAGAATGGCCGGGCACCTTAGTACCAACGTTTATAGGATAATGTGACATGTCACAAATCTCAAATGATGTCATACTGAACATGACAGTGAGTTCACTGACAGTGAGTTCACTGTACCCAAATGGCGAGCATAGAGCTGAATCCAATAGAGGTCCATTTGGATTATATGGAATGGGAGATTCCTATTGTGGATGTGGAGTCAACAAATCTGCAGCAACTGGGTGGTGTAATCATGATCATTCCATAAAGAATTAAGGCAGTTCTGAAGGCAAAAGGGGGTCCAACATGGTACTAAGTGTACCTAGTAAGGTGGCCAGAGAGTGAATATAGCTATTGTTTGTATTTCATGGTTTTCAAGCTGTGGAGGATGTGTTCATTTTTTTTACTTACGTCACAAGTTAAGGAATCTCAGTTTAAAACTACATTACAAAAACTTTTGAAGAACTTGTCACCTAGTGTGGGCCATGTATCTACGTAGCACCCCCCTCCCTTTCACTCTCTAACTTTCTCCTTCAAATGTGCCTACAGAGTCTCAGCCATCCACCTCTCCCTTCATAAGCTCTTTGTCTCTGTCCAGCTCTGAGGAGAACATTGGCAAGAAGCTATTGCGTAAATTGAGTGAGTAAGCCATTTGTCATGAACACTAATGCGACAGCACTCCCACACATGCTGTCAGATGTGCCTCAACTTTTCTGTCAGACATAGCGACGGTGCCGAGTGTATCTTAGCAACAGGTGATGAGCTACGTCTTTCTCAACAGCCTGCTGCTTCCTGCAAAGCTCATTCTCCAGATGCAACTAAGCCATTCTGGATCACATACAATATAACACAGTTACTTTTATCTATTTATTTGAGGCTGTAGCTCTGCTGAACTGTACATCTGATGTTATATCACTTTATGACAAGTTTAATTTAAAAGTAGTACAAGTATCATGCTTTTGGTCTTTATAAAAATGAGAGCTGCTGCATTTTCACAACATGTTCTCATCTGTTTCTAGGTAACAAGAGGAGGAAAAAGTCTCGGGATGGAGAAAACAGTTTGGAGGAAGGTTCAGAGCAACAGCCAGTGACGAGCTAGCACAGTGGCATGTAGGAAGAGGGATGACGCACACATCCTCTTCCTCTTTATCATTCACAAGATTAACTACATTAACTACAAACTCTTCGTATACCCCCTTCAACTCTCAGGATACTGAGCCATCTTATCTGCTGTAGCCATCAGAAATACTCAGGTCCCACCCTAGCCCACTTGATGTATAAAGCGTGATTGGACGGATCTAAACAGTAGTATTTGAGTTATCCAGCTTTGCACCAGTGCATCTTTTGTAGTTACTGGCACATCCTTCTTTTATTTGTTAGCTCTATCCACAAGGTTAACATTTATTCATAACATTTAAACTGTAACTTGTTTTTGAATTTTGTCACTATAAACCCAACGAGGGCCTTAGATAGTATCTGAGCCAGCTGATACACTGATATTTATTATTGAGTTGTCATGTTAGCAAGGCAGTTTCCACATACTGTACTGAAACCACTGTTTGCACAGGGAACTGTCCTAATGTTGTCATAAGGCTGCCACCTACTGCCACACAACCCAACACACACTAACCAGTGGCAGAAATAGAAAGCCAAACAATAAGAGCACAACTTTTTTTTAAGAGAAACATTGTAACTATATACCTATATTAAAAAAAGCCACCAATTAATCCTCAGCTTGAAAGACTACTTGTTGTATTCAGTGACTCAGCAACGTTAGAGGGTTATGGTCATATACCCAAGTTTTTATATGGAAGTGTGAGGAAAGTAATTTAAAGATAGCAATATCAAGTCCTCCTAAATACTGTAAATCGCTTGGACTTATCACTGCACTCCACGTTCATTCATAAAATTCATAAATGTAGCTGTACAGACACACCTTACGTGTTTCTATCAAGCAACCACCATTCCACCTTTTTCCCTCGGTGTCTTCATATTTTAGATAAACAGTCATTAATCTGTTGTTTGATTGCATTCAGTAGAACACATTGTCTTTTGTGAATTTCATAGGGAGCATAGAAAGCTGTCTATGTATAGTTCATTTTGCACAGGGTCACTCACTAAAGCTGCACACACCAATTAAAAATAAGCTAGGGTTTATGGGATTTGGATCTTTGGGTTTGGGGATCCAGATGAACATTAGGCGCATTACTGAAGAAGAAGTTGCTACTTGCATGTTTCTCTGTGTTGCTTTTACTATAGAATTACCCCCTGCTTTTCCATATGCATGACTACGATGCATGACTAGGCTGCAGTACGTTCTCAGCGCTGAGACGCTGTTTGACTTTCCTAAATCCTAAGTAGATTTTAAGATGGCTTACACATAGGCAGCAGACATCGGGTTTTAATTGCTAAAGTTGAAAAGAATCAGCAAATGCTGCCAGCTAATGGAGAAGCACAAAACAAGGCTGCAGACATCATCAAAGGTTCTGCTTTAACAGCTACTAACAATGTACACGGGGATTGGGGAATTCAGAAGAAGCACAAAAAGGAACATTTTAATAAGAAACAGGAAATAATCTCCTACTGCAATAATAAACAAATTGATTCTATTCAAATTGGGAGTTAGTCCCCCAGTGGACTACGCTGATTTCTTTTCTTGAAATCTTGAACCTGAACAGAGGGAGATCTGCCTGACGAAAGCAATATGACATACACTGACGTCAAGCCACCGCCTCTTTTCAAATGCACACAAAGGTGGTGTTCTGGTACGCTCAGTGATTTAATTCAATCTGCCTGGTAAGGCTAAGTACAAAGGTTATTGCACTGCTAAGCTTTTTACAATGACCCCGCTGTACCAAACACGCGGGGGGAGTGTGTTTTGATCTGTTGACTCTAAGTGTAAATCTGGAACTTTAGGGGCGAGGCTTTTACAGAATTTGCAGTTGGTTTTCACCTCTTTATATTTGTAAGGATTGATGTAGTGTTTGTTCGGGGTAAACTAACAAAGATACATTTTGTAATGCAAAATTCAGAAGAATATATTAGCAACCCAAAGATATCAAGAAATGGATCAATCATTCTACACGAGGGTAAATTAATTTATTAATAAATCTACTGGAGTATTGCTCTTGTCTGCTTCATTTGTCTTCATCTGCAGGGCCTGCTAAAGGTCGGTGCTTATATGCAAACACTATCACTCAGTTTCACACACATCTGTTTGACAGTTTTTTATTGAAGTAGTTCATTCATTTGATCAGAATGTCTGAGGACATTTTCATTGCTAAACAATACGTCTGTTTCGTAAATGCCCTGCGTAGTAGTGCGACAGCAACCTGGTTGATCATTAGGTTGTTTGTGCTGTGACAAACGAATGTTGCGTAACAGTACCCGGCTGCTATGAACAGTCAACATCCACTGGCAGGTACCTGACAGAACCAGAAACATCAAAACCCTTCAGCATGCAGTGACGACCCCAGGTTCATGACACCTGTTCAGAACGCTCAGTGTCATTTGTGCTCACTGAATGTCAGCTGGAAGCAAAAAACAGACTCTACAAATACAGATTAAATGTGAGGTCATTAGCATAGAGCCTTATCATGAATATGATTACATAGTTCAGGCTTAAATCCTCCTTAGAACATTTGTTCACATTTAATCTAGAAATGACAAACACTGCCTCTTTACTCTTCATTCATCGTCGGGGTGGTAAAGATTAGTTATGTTAATATTCTCTTTTTCTCATTCCCCTTAACAACTCTTACTGCTGTCCACACAAATACTTATATTTCACACTTTGAATGGATGAGTCATGAACAGTATAACATTTTTAGACTGTAGAGTCAGCCCTGCTGAGGTAACCGTAATACAGCCACAGACTTGCTTCTAATGATGCATAAAACCTGAAATACCAAACACATATTTTGAGCAACAAACAATATATTGGGGACTAAGATAAGGCTGAAAAATTATGAACACAATTACATAAGTACTCCAGAGTTTGGAAAATTGTGGCTCTTAAAAAAGATCCAAATGATCTTTGTGCAGTCTATAGAGAACTTGGTCCCAGCATGCATTTAGCCTAGCATAGCACAAATACTGAAAAAGAATGAGAAACCAGGGGCCTGTGGGCTCTCTGTGCACATGAGAATTTGTATTTGCTCCAGAAAAATCTGGAAACCTGGATGCAAACACATTCCCTGTGATCATGATGGATCAGAAATGCAGCAGGAAGTGGTGAGAATTGGAGATATGGTGCCGTTCTTCTACTGGACCTTGGTGACGGCCTCGTGGATGGACTCGGCCACGTAGTCGATGTTCTTGGTGGTTAAACCGCACATGTTGATGCGACTGCTCGCCATTAAGTAGATATGCTTCTCCTTCACCAAATATTCCACTTGTTTGGCTGCAGGAAAATCACCAGATACTGGTTTAAGTTTTACTGACTGTGCTTGAATCTTTTTAAGATCTTTTTAAAATTGAACCACCAAAAACTAAAACAACTTGGATGCCATGAAATTGTTTGTTAAACTGACCAGTGGAATGTGCATTTTTACAGAGCTGTGATTGTGTGCAGAAGGAAGTGATTGCTGTACTCACGGTTGAGGCCTGTGAAGCTAAACATGCCAATCTGGTTTGTGATGTGGTCCCAGGTCCCTGGTGTCCCCAAAGCTTGGAGCTTAGCTTTCAGCTGAGACCTCATCAGCAAGACCCTGTTAGCCATGGTCTTCACATTCTCTTGCCTAAAGTCAGAGAATGAAAACACTCTGCATGTCTGATATCGACTGCTTTTTAATATTGCCTCATGCACAGGTATGATCTTTTAATGATGCTATTTTACACTTACCATTCACTAAAAAGCTCAGGTGAGGTAAGAGTGATGGTGACAATGCGAGCTCCCTGAGACGGTGGGTTGGACCAGGTGATCCTGACAATCTTCTCCATCTGGGAGAGAACTCGTTTCAGGTTATCTGCATCGCGAGCCACAACGGTCAGGTTGCCCACACGCTCGTCTGATGGGACAAAAACACGTCACAGTTAAACAATACAGCAGCTAATACCTATTACCTGATGTGTAGGTGCAGTATTTGATAAACAGCTCCTCCTCTGGTGAATCTGAGACTTGCTTAATTTGAATTTTGTGACTATTCCTTTCAATTTAACAGAGTTTTTGATGTATTCTGTGCACATTATACTCAGCATAATCTGAAAATAAGACCGATGTATATTAAGATTACTCTTCCTGCAAAGTTTAATCCCTGCAGTTGATTTAGCTTGGGATTTTCTGTAGATTCATACCAAGCACACTTTACACTTTACAGGATCACTCACTGTAGAGTCCGAAGTTCTTGGAGAACGACTGGGCACAGAACATTTCAAAGCCCGAGGAAACAAAGTAGCGCACCGCCCAGGCATCTTTCTCCAGACTACCTGAGGCGAATCCCTGATAAGCCGAGTCAAAGAACGCAAACAGCTTCCTCCTCTGGGAGAGAACCGGATAAAAGATCAAAGGGTTATCATACTGAGATAAACACTGTGCATGCAAAATAACATCCTGTTTAAAATGACACCCTTTGCCAGTAGTGGCAGTTCAGACCACAGAACAGACAATTTGTATATGTTTGCATGCACTTTATACGCATGTTACCATCATAACTTCAGCGATTTGTTTCCACTGCTCCTGCGTGGGGTCTGTGCCTGTCGGATTATGGGCACAAGCATGCAGGACAAAGACTGAGTGCTCTGGACAACTCTGTGGGAAACGGGGATATGAAGAAGCAATGTGAAACCCAGAAGACCAAAATGTAGTAATGAGTGAACAGTATGCTGCCACACAGTACTTACTTCCAAGTCACCAAGGAAGCCAGCCAAATCAAGGCCTCTTTTCTCCGCATCCCAGTACCTGTACGGACGAACATCCTCGAAGCCAGCGCTGCTGAACACAGCATTGTGATTTTCTGAGAAAAACAGTAAGAAAAACTCTAAGGGCAGCGTTCGATTTTTATCATTGCTTTCTTTAGATAAAAGAGTGAATAATGCTTTTTTAAATACTCCTCATATCCGACCTGACAATACAGCCAAGCTCACTGATAACATGCAGCTGTAACAAGACATTTATCAATAGAACACTTTATCAACAACTACAGTTTAAAGTCTGGGGAAAGTTCACAAAACAACCTGTAAATTAAAGTCCTCTACAGGTGTGTGCTACTTCACTGCTTGTTTGTGTGTGTGTGTGTGCTTGAATGTACCCCAGGTAGGTGCAGACACATAGATGGGTGTTTTGGTGTTGTTGCTCCCATTGTAGAACCGCCTTAGAAACTCTGCGCCTATCTTCAGAGCACCTGTACCACCCAGACACTGGACAGCCCCGACCTGGCAGTGACATTCGAACAGTCAGTTTAAATGTAACAACATTAGAAACTCAAAGAGTGTCGTTTGGCTTTTGACTCCACAAACCCTGTTTTCCTGGATGGCAGGGCTGTTGTCTCCCAGTACTATTTTGGAGGCTGAGGATCTGAACTCAGGCAGGCCCAGGATGGGCAGGTACTCGTGGTTTAGCCTGTCGTCATGCACAATGATCTTCTCCACTTTTTTCACCACCGGCAAAACCCAGGGCTGGCCTTCATCTGTCCGATAGGCTGCAAGGAACAATGCGATTTAATGTTACAGAAAAAAGTAAAAGAATGGCTTAATATAGTAGGAAGTGGCCCTTCCCTCCTGCATTGATATGTTGTTTTTTAGTGAGTTTTAAGCAAAAAGAAACCTCTAAGTAAGATTAAATATAACATTCCTTAAACACATTTAAATAGCTCAGTAAACAAAAACAGCAGACAAAAGTGGTTAACTTGCGAGCTTAACACCTGTACCTTGGTAAGCCTGATGTTTGTGACTTTATGGGACTCTTGAGTCATAACAGAAGTGCAAAGATCACAGGGTTTTGTGACAGGTGCACTTTCAATATCTGTTGGGTGATTTAGCCAGGTGATGTCGACAATCTACCTTTTTCTCTCTGTTATGTCCACTAGCTGGAAAGGCACTGATTATCTGTAATAATACATCTAAATTAAGATCTAATGGAACTAATGACGACAACATCCCGCTAAAGTCACGTGTGACTGAAAAGTCACAGAAAAGCAGAAAATCCTTACAGTCAAGGATCTTTTTCAGATCTCTGTGTTTTTTTAGATAGAGAGAAATGTGTGGCCTACATTTCCCAGCTGCCATGTAGCAGCTGACCATCTGGAGAAAGAAAGGGATTACGAGGCCTCGCCCTCCTCTGCTAATCACAGGACTCAGGTATCCTTGTCCTGCCAAAACAGAGCTAAGCGATCAACGCTTCTCACACTGTTCCTGTGCAATGCAAGCAGCGAAGAAATGACTCCTTGCAGAGAGGTTAGCACAGAAAACAGCTGCTCTCAAGGACGAAATGTGGCAGTGGTTTGTTTCGGAGAGAAGCACGACTGAGCTGTAATAAATTTAAACTCCTGCTTGTTCTTGTGTAATGACAGAACAGTAATCCAATCAGCTGCCTGGTCTGCTGAGTGCGAGGTGCAGGATAGCAGAGGACAGAGATGATTCAGCTCTCAGTGTCACACTAATTGCAGAAGAAAGATATATTATCAACAGAGCTGCAATCAGTAGTTGGTGGGTGTGTGATGACTGAGCAGGCTGTAGCGAGGCCAGATTAACGGATACTCACAGTCTCTATGTTAATCCGAAAATGAATTTAAGCAATAGCAATAATTACAGCACAGGTGAGCCATCACCATTCTGGACTGCCTGGTGTACTAAACTGATTAAAGCTACATCTACATAGCCTCTGTTTAGATTTTACAGCTCAGATATCAGTCAGCAGGCTGTTTTAACTATTGCTGTGCTTAGTTTGAGGCTAACAGTCAACTTTGTGTCACTTTCTGATTATAATGACAACTTGTTAGAAATTCATATGAGGGCACCATCATACAAACATAGATGAACTCGGTGTAAGACAGGCTGGAGAACTTTTCCCCTCCGGGATACAATGAATGACTGACAGCAATGCACAACTTACCTCCTACTCCGAGGTTCACCTTATTTGGAAACTGGTCGTTATTGAAATCCTGCGTCAACTTGAAGACAGCCACAGGGGCAGCCTGGGGGACTTCAGAAAACAGCGACATTTTTTAAAATATATATATATATTTGTTTGTTTGTTTACTTTTTTTGCACTGTGAGAGGCTGCGGCAGCACGAAGAGACGAGCTGTCACTTGATCAGCTGGCTGAGCGGGATGATGGAAGACTTTCACCTTCAACTTGGATTTGGTCACTGCAAAGTGGGTGTGAGTGGATTTACCAATAGAAATCGCTCTCGGCGTTGATCCCTGTCAGTTCAAAGGTCAATAAAACAAACGCACGGGCGCTGTTGCCCAATGAACGCCGTGGGCAGGGGATTGACAAATCCTCTAGCTAATGTGTGGGGTTGAGGAAGCGTCACTGCGAGTGGGCGGTGCATGAGATTAGCGCATTTAATTTCTCCGCCACAAGGTGGTGCTATAAACCTGTTTTAAAGCTCATATCTAGAGCATCTAACCAGAGCTTTAGTTGGCGTGACTTGGTACAGAAATAATTCTTCCATTAATAAATAATAGAACACAAATTCAAAGGTCAGAGCTCACAGATTGATTGCTGTATCATCGTCATCATAAATGTAAATACGAACGCCGGCTGATCAGACAGCTATCACGCTTAGGTCACCACGCTCTGCAGACGAATATGTGCAAGTGTCCTAATCTGTTCTGTCCTGAGGGCCTCGGCTGAGCTGTGGTGTAAACACACTGGCTGCTCTGTGCTCTCCCCACAGCTGTCTGCAGGAGCTGAAGTGGTTGATAAATGAAGGCCACTCCAGCCTGCTCTCCCGGACCAGGAGGGCGACTTTGTGAGAAGACAAGACTTAGTTATGTTTGCTGTCTGGTATAATAAGAGTGCAGTTGCACGGCTCAACTTTAGTTTTTGTAGTTCAAAAGTTTCGCATTATGACAAATGATGGGTTATAAAGGTTTATGTGGGGTGAAATTAAATACACATATTTGTCTAGTGCTGAAGTGCTGACTTTGAGTGTTTTCATGCTACTTACATTTTTTTAAATAAATTATTTTATTTTTTCTATTTTGTTCAACTGTAAGCCATTTTTAACATATCTAATTAAAAGTGCTTGTGAATATTAGATTTAAAACATGAACAATACAATCAGACTTTCCCATGCACTGATGGACTGTTATAGTTTAAAATGCTGATTAGAGTACAAAATACAATTTAGCTCCACTTTCTGCATGGACAACATAAAAATCACACTTACATGTCCTGGATAATAATTTGCGGTGTGCAATAATTTGCACAAAACATATTTTAAGGAAATATATTTTTAACATTCATTTCTAGATTAGGAATATTTCTCTTCTCACATTATAGATAATAACAGAGAGCACCACATGGTCCAAGCCGATGTAGTTAAGACTGTGCTTATTGTATTTCTTTACTACCATTGGCTCAAATGACACCACCAAATCTGAAGCAGCTCACTTATAGCGATAAATGCACTGACAACTGTCATCCTGCACCAGTTCTTCGTTTTTCTTTGTTTTGCTCCTGCAGCTTTGCTATTTTTATTCAGTCCCAGGCCCATCTGCCTTGATTTTAGCTGCAGCAGGATATCTTCACTAAGAGGTTCTTACAAATCTCTTGCAAAATATTTGCCCAGCACTAAACAGAAGACAGACAGAGTTGGCAATGGATATAATGAAACGTAATTGCTGTAGATGATTTTTCCCCTCCCAGTACTTAGTGGAGACCACGAAAACAGAACGGAATTAAATACAAGCAGCAGAAATTTATTGTTATCATTAAATCATGTGATAAATATATGCACAGGTGTAAATAGTCTTAAATATATATTGCTATAAGCTGATAATATACTGATATTATTTTTAAATATTGCTTCTGTTCCAACGGTTAACCAGGAAAAAACGTTTGTGGAATCTATCTATTCACGGCATTCATGCTTTATGACTCAGAGAAGCATTACTATAGACAACCTTTTAGGTGGAGCAGTGGTTAGCTCTGTCTCCTCACATCGAGAAGGACCATAGATTTGAACTTGCAGAGGCCTTGCTGTGTTTTAGCTTGCATGCTGTCCTTGTGCTTTTGTGGGTACAAGAAGCACTGTGGGTGCTCAAGACAATTCCCAAGTATTTGTCTGGATTCTTGCATCCAGAGAAACTGAATCAACGTTCTGCAACACTGCAAGCATTCCTCCTTATACAAATGCATGGCTGTTATATTAATTAAGTGTGAATATGAAGTAATGCTTTTGGATATACATTTGTCAAATTTATTTTCACAATCTTCACCTCCCACCCTACCCCTCCGAAAAAAATAAAATAAAATAAGATAATGATAATAACTAGCAACAAAGTCTAACTTCTGATCTTTCAGCCATGGACAAATCATTATTTAAGCCTTTTTATATCTTTGGTTAAGCCTTATGAACCCCTTACAAAAACATACCTAGCTAAAGTGCTACAGTTAATCCCACACCTTGCTATCACACAACACCCAGTTACTATTTTCCCCAGTGTTTTGTCCCACATGTTGCTAACTTTCCTCACCACTTGGTCCCACCCCCACTCATCTCCTCACTTCACGCTGACAGTAGATGTTTTCATTCTTTCCAACCAGGTGAGGGTGTCTCGTATGTTAGCTATCACTGTCAGCTCTGCAATTATGGGATTTGAGCTCCCAGAACGAGGCTTGGGGGCCTGGGGCGGGGCTCAGTGTGTGCATACAGAGGAGGCCCAGGGCCACGATCTGGGCTGTGATGTGAAGCGTGAGTCAGAGCAGGGAGTGACAGAAGTAGCCTCTGGCAAGACAGTTTCTCCAAAGAGAGTGTGTCACAGCTAGATCGATCAATTACTCAGCCCAACATTCACCGGCACTTTCTCTGCATTTCCCTGAGAAGGAAACACAGAACATTTGTTTTGGCATCCAGCAGAGTAACACAAATATGACAAAAACGTCAAAGTGTGAATGGAGTTTTGTTTAATCTGATTTTTTTTTCTCTTTAAAATTTTGCATGCAGGTGATCAGCGCTGCTTATAGGAAGCTGACACTAAAACACACAAAGGCACACATTCAGGCACAAGACAGTCACATTCCAGCTGCGGTATCACAGAAACACAAACAAGAGCGTGTGCGCACACACCGCTGTGCATTCCTAGGGCAAAGTTTCAGCGCCATTCACATGTTGCTCTGGCCCCGGTGTCTCTGGGTCAGAGAGCTGTGGTGAGTGACCACCTTTTTAGCTTCCCGCCTTGTTTGTTTTCTAAAGACAGTGTCATCAATTCTCTAACAAGGAACTAGACACAGCAACAACAAAGAGCACAGGACCTCCCTGTTGTTCCCTGAGCGGCTCAGTGACTGACGGACCGTGCATGCAGTAATAGATATCAGTAATCTCTGTGTCAGACTACATTCCAACCAGAGTGCATGAGTGTTTGTCTGTGCAAGTTTAGGTTGCAAATGTCTTTTGTGCTCCATTTGATATCATGACATAAAATCTCCTTTTTTTGTGTGCATGCAGATTTCTACCCTGCTGACAAAAGATGACAACTGGACTCAGTGAACTACCGTAGTATGAGCCAAGAATACATCCAAGTGCAAACTTAGTTGAATTGTACTGGAGGATGCAAATTCTCAGAGATCTCATGCCTAATATTGCTTTGACGGGGTCTGTATGTTCCACATGTTCAAATGTATGGAGCCCACAGTTAAAAACATGGAGGCAAAAAGTAAACTCACTGACATAAGGGCTACACACCATTGGAAGAAGCCTGACAATTTAAGACTGCATGTGCCACTCATGCAAAATAAAACAACACCTAAGCACTATAGTGAGCATATTTATGATGGATAAGATGATATATAGTCCTCTTGCACCTGACAATGCAGAAAAGGGCAAACTGCCAGTAGTTAGCTTAACACAACTGCTAGAAACAGATAATAAGATACAGGAAGTCCTATATTTACTTTTACATAACATTCTCCTGAAATTTGTCTTAATTAATCAAACATTTCCAAAAATACAAAAGTAAATTAAAACAAACCATTAAAATGCCTTAGCTGTTTTGCTTGAGTATAAGTTGGTATGTATACATTCACATACAGTGAATAAGAAAGTGTACACAGGGCAGTATGCAGTCTTGTGAAACATTCAGAGAAACTACAGACAAACTAGAAAGCTACATCTCAGACTCTACAGACCTTAATTAGCATGTTAAATGTTAAAGTTCACGACAGTACAATTATGAAAAGACTGAATGTGTATGGCTTATTTGGAAGAGTTTCCTCTTTCTAAAAAAGGACATGGCAGGTTTACAAAGTTGGAGCTTGCACTCATTGAGTCGACATTGAACCCCTCCGAATAGCAAAGTATTGTAGAAACAAATGTGAGGCCATCTGTCTAAAAGCTAAAGCTTCGCTAAAACTGGGTCATACAACAAGACAGTGATTCCTGGCACAGCAGCAAATCCACAGCAGAATGGATGAAGAAGAAAAAAAAAAAATCAAGGCGTTGCAATGGCCCAGTCAAAGTCCTGACTTCAACCTGATTGAAATACTATAGAGGGATGTGCATAAATAAATGCCCACAAACATGAACTGAAGCAATAATGTAAAAAAGAGTGGGCCAAAATTCCTTCTTAGCGATGTGAGAGACTGATAAAGTTAAACAGAAAATTATAACTTCGAGTTACTGCTTCTAAAGGTAGCTACTGAATCATTGGGTGTACTTTTTAACAGGACTGCATTTGGACTTTGAAGGAATATTAAAAATGGTTGTGTCTCATTGTTTTTCGCTGATGTGGCCTTCAAGCTGGGTGGAACCTCAAACACAAGGTCTACGTTGTGTCGTTCCACTTGATTGATTTTGTCTTTTTACCAACTTAGGCACTTTGGCTTTATACAAATATGCATGCTAAGACACAAAGACAGGAAGTGGAAGACTTTTTTTTTTTTTTAACCCAAAGTACTTGCTTTTTTGTCTGCATTAGGTAAAGAGACACAAAAATGATAAGTGACAAAGGAAACAAACTTTATCTTTCATGACTTCTAATTATGTTGTATATTTTGAATCCAGATGGGGAGACCAATTCTCCCTTTTGCTAGGAGGTCAAAGTTCAGGGTCAGCTACAGATCTGGGACTCTGTATCTTCATATATGAGGATGAATGCCTGCCAGCGCTGGAGCTTGTAGCAAAGCTGTCCGATTGGAGGCCTGGTCAGCTTTGATCCTAATGGTTAATCTGAGCATCAGCATTGCCAAAACCCGCTGCGTGCTGAAGCTGCATTGTTAGATATTTTATACAGTTAGTATTTACAAAAATGGGACTTTATTGATAACTAGTCAGATATTTGCCAAAACAGTCTGTCACTTTGATAGAAATACCACCGCGGTTGCTGGACAGACGCTAATATTTTCTCTCAAGGATGTTTACCTCTGGAAGCCAGGATGCACGCATACTTTTATTTTATGGTAACATTGTCCTTCCCAAGAGAGCTGTTACTGATTCAGCAAGTTAGAGAGAGTTCCTCCAGCAGCAAGCTGAACTTGATTCAACCTTTTGATAATTTTTTTTTTTAATTTTTCACCAGCTCTAGCCAAGTGGGACAGCGTATATAAGCAACTAGAGGCACCCACATCCTCTCATTTGAAAGCCTGCCTCCCCGCACTGTCTTTATCTACATTGACTGCATGGCAGCAGAGAGGATAAGCATATTTAGGTTGCTTGTTTCCTCCCAAACTACATTCCCAACACCGTAGATCATAGATATTACAACCCTTACATCCCCCTCTGTTCGCACTCATATATACAAACACACACCTGCTGGGGCAAGGCTGAGGGAATTACAGCAGCCTAATTTATGAGGCCCAAGGGAGGGCAAAGGGCAGGGGATCCAGACTGGCCTGACCTCACTTCCTCTTTTCATGGTCTCTAAGTTAGAACTGTGATACACAGAACAAGGTGTCAGCTCTCAAACAAATCACCCTCTCACTGTCTTTCAAACAAGGCAGCTAATTAGGGTATCTTTTTTCCTAACCTGGTTAACACAATGAGCCCTGAGGGAGTGTTAACTATTATCATAGGCCTGCCTTTGTGGACTATATGGCTCTATCAGAGTCCAAAGTAAGTGGGTGAGAACAGGGTTTATGCTGAAAAATCTGGCCTAACGCGGGCTCGCCTTTGGCCTCCTCATTTCCTCCAATGAGAAGGTGCTGTCATCCGTCACTCGGTTCCAGGCAGCGGCACAATAGCACAGTCTGGGTCCTGGCTACTGACACCACCACATGGGTTGCTGATAAGACTCACCTTCCGGGACCCAGAAGAACTGAGACATTACTGCCACACAACAGTTTGGTCCACTGCCATTCTTTCTGTTGACCATGAAATTAAAGGAAAACGGAAAGTTAATTATGAGCTACATGAGGCGGACACACTCTGTATCTGCTCTCACAATCTTTTCAAGTTTTTTTTTTCTGTAATGCACAGCCTCATTATTTACATATTACATACCCTAATGCAAGATGATGGGGAAAGCGTCACACCCAGTTAAATAATCCGGTTGGACTTGTTGGACATTGGGGAAAACGCACTTGAGCTAATCTATTTTCCTAAAGTAGCAATCTATTGTTGTTATTGGCTGATTAAGAGCACTTTAAGACAAATGGATAGTCACACTTGAGCTCCTTGTCACCTGTTGGCGCCTGTTAATAATCACCTCCATTGTAAAAGGATTGTAAGTGCTCTTCTACACAACTTTGTCAAGTCATAATATCAAACCTTCATTCTTTCATAAATAAACAGCTGTTTGCATCAACCAGTCAGACACACAACCCAGAAGCAGCGATGGATGATAAATGTCGTTATTTCTTCAAACGTCTGGTCTGCTCTGTGCACCCTGTATCTCAGTGGTGTACTGTACACCTGCCCCTCTGATGCCGAAGCCCTGCTTCAGTATACGTTAGACTGCCAGAAATATGGAGATAAGGAGGGAAACAAGAAGAGACACGTTAAACGCTGCTTGGCAAAACGCTAACTTTGAAGAACTCACCAGAAAGTGAATTGTGCGGAGTGACTGAAATTTGACTCCCACGGAGGCAGAAAGCAGATCGGGGTTTTTTTTTTAAGTTATTTTTCAAAATCCATTTAATTTTTTTTTTTAACGCTTAGGCCTCTGCAGCCTGTATCCGCTCTGACCTCTGCTGTGGACTCGACCTTACCGAGGCTATCAAGACGATTCAGAAATGAAGATGATGTATTGGGGAGTCGCATTCACCAACGAGTAGCTCCTTGACACTCTCTGGGAGTCTGGGTTTTGTTAAAGGCAGGAAACAGACTCTTCCGCTCCGTAAACACGAGTCTTTACTTGGCCACTTTTGGACTGCTGGTGGCACGCGAAGCCCATGAAGATGGTCAGTTGGGGGCTTTAGAGGCCCTGCGCACTCTAGGTCGAAAGCGCGGTGACTCTTCTCGGACCCGTGTTTACAATTAATTGTTTTAACCGCGTAATCTCTTTTGGGGTATTAATAATTTTCTCCTAAACACTTTAAATAAAACAAAACAAGGCAACCCCCCCCCCCCACACACACACAGCTATTACGCATTTATGTCTATGTTTGGTATTTTTAAATTATTGCACTCATTAAAAAGGAATGGGTAAATATTTGGGAAACAAAATGACCAGATTTACTGCCCTTTGGGTTGCTTTACGAGCTAATTCTATCACATAAATTCCACCTAACTCGCACAAACTTCCACTGTGTGGAAATGACTTTTCCTTATTAGTAAATCTTGATAAATTATTGTTTAAATAATGTTTAAATTTGCGTCCAAGCAGCACTAAGTGACCACTATATTTTTGCCGAGCGCACAGAGTTACTGTGGCCTAAAAGCTTTTCTTTTTTTTCAGACTCAGTTCAGCTCTTGACTTAAACTACTCCACTTAAACCGGCCTTTTTTGAAAAGACATGCATCTCCATGGGAGGGGGTGACGCTATCCATTTCTAAACAGCGCCTTGTTGATGGTGAGCGGATGAGATTATGTGGACATGCTCTTCTTTTCTTTCCACACGGTTTGAGAGCAATGGGTCCTCAAACCGTGGCGCCTGGACCTGGCCAAAGATAGTCGACCAGAAGAGAGGTGTCTCGTTTCAGCACGTTTATCCCTTAAGCACAAAGGTATATTAAAATGAAAGCTCATTAATTTACCTATTAATATACAATATAATATAATTATTAATATAATATAATAATTATTATTTTCTTTCCTTGTAGCGCTTGAAGCTGATCATTTATTTATTTATTCAAAAAAGGTTTTTGCTTTCCTTTTACCAGTGTCAAGAGGAACTATTATTGTGGCCAAATGTTCGTGGCCAAATCATCCTAAAACTTCCACAAATAAATAAGCCATAAATAATTCACAAAGAACAATTTAGCACTGAGCATTCTTTATGCCTCTTACGCCTTTATTGCCGAATTTATCTCATTTCCCACACTCTAGTTATATGATATTATCAAGGAATTGCCGAGAGGGGAAACAAAGATAGGCCTAATCTTAAAAATGGCCAAATCTGCGATGTTGTGGGACCGTCCAAGAAATAAGTGAAATTCTTTAAAAATAAAACATAAATAAACGAATAAATAAATATTGGTTCCACCAAGTTAAGTATTTTTGTGGGCTATTTGCATTAAACTACACAACATAATATGCTTTGCCTAATTATTACAATTGTGTGACAGCGTTGATGCAGTTTACTAGAAACATTTAAAGCATGAATTAAGAAGTTCCTTACCTTTCAAAATATTTCCCAGTTTCACTGCAGTCGATGGCATCAATATTATTTCATAAATTAGGGATAACTTCCTGTCATATGTAGGCTACGCCTAAATAGAACAGAGAGGGAAAGGGGGAGGAAGAGTGCGAGAGAGAGAAAGAGAGAGAGAGAGAGAGAGAGACCCTACCAATCCCTCCCCCGCTTCAGGACGTCACTGAGAGGGAGAGGACAGCATCTTGGCTGACCCTCTCTCGCTAGATAACTGAATTCAGCCAACCAAACGGGATCGACCTTTCTCTTTCTCTCTCTCTCATCCAGCCACAGACGCATATGCAACTAAGAGGGATGTCACAGCTGAGAGAAAATCAGTTGTCTTCGGTGTGTATGCAAAAACAACAGAGCGCTGCCGTTCCTCGGGTTTACGCACGCCTAATTTTCTTCTTTTGCGCGTCCGGAGGCGAATCGGTCCCGTTCTTGGACTGCTGATCGGTATATTTTGCCATCTCTTTCTTGGTGGTAATAATGATTCCTAGTCCGGTCATAGGTTCGTCCTCCACGCCTTTTTCCGTGAAGGACATTCTGAAGTTAGAGCTCCAACAACAGTCTCAGCAGCACCAGCTACAGCTGATCTCCTGCTTCGGTCTCTCTGGTGCGCTCTCACAGCCTGGAGTTCTATCGAACAAATCCTTCCGTACTCACTCGCCGCCCTCTTGCATGCTGGCGGGCAGAGACACCCCAAGCCCCATCAGCTCCTGCCTGTCGGAAAGCGAGGAGAGGATGGCGTACCTCAACTCACTGAATGTGCAAGACCGACTGACGGACTCCGGTATCCAGGTGGAGGTGTTCGGCAACCTGGGGCAAACCCACTCTGCAGACCTCCGGCCGGAGACAGAGCAGGACGAGCATGACAGCAGTGAGTACACAGTCTACTGAAGCGAGTTACTCTGAGGATGTTAATTGTATAAAAATGCACATGGACGAAAATGCCAAAGGAGAAAATCAAATCATAAAATGTGAATTAAAGTTTATTACGTGACAAAAAAGGCTCATCAAATCTGACATTGATACACATTTCTGGAGAAACGTTTTCCGATTTCTGTTTAAATTACTATAAATTGATCACCAAACACGGACAACAAAAAATAGGCCCCTGGTTAATAATATACATAATATATATTTTCATAATATGACCAAACAATGGACGGCAAAGAACAACAACAACAAAAAAAAAAGAAGATTATTATTTCATACAATTCATTAGCTGCCAGCTAATGAGTAAGACTGGCAGAGATGAAAGTGTTTACATTTGCAAGCTGCTAATTTATGTTTGCTGAATATATTAAACTGATGATCCAAATTGTCACGCATTTAAAAAGACGTAGACACTTCCAGAAACACAAGACAGAAAATATATTTAGCCTCATCTGATTTTAATGTATCAACATTCACGTTTAGTTCATGTTTGTATATAACGTGACGTCATTATTAGTATGCCTCCCTAATTTTATTTTTCAATACATTTTACTAGCAATTTTCATTTAGGCCACTTCCAATACACTTGTACAATAAATAATAAGAATAAGAAGAATAAGAATAAAATTTGTAATAGTAAATATATACTTGAAAATAATCAAGATGCTAGCTCTGATGTGTAATTAAACATGGTTTCTCCATGCAGAGAGCTGCGGTGTCATGCCAGGTGAGTGTGAGGATCCAGACTCGGAGAAGCCGGCCACCAAGCAGCAGAGGACCAGACGGAAACCTCGCGTCCTCTTTTCCCAGGCTCAGGTGTTTGAGTTGGAGCGGCGCTTCAAGCAGCAGCGTTACCTGTCCGCCCCGGAGAGAGAGCACCTGGCCAGCTCCCTTAAGCTCACCTCTACCCAGGTCAAGATCTGGTTCCAGAACAGGAGGTACAAATGCAAGAGGCAGCGGCAGGACAAGACCCTGGAGATTGCGGGTCATCATCACCACCATCACCACCCACCACCGCCTCCAAGGAGGGTGGCTGTGCCGGTTCTCGTCCGAGACGGGAGGCCTTGTCTCGCTGGATCCCAGAACTATAATCCCCCTTACACAGTCGGAGCTCCCAATCCGTACAGCTACAACGGCTATCCAGCCTACAGCTATAACAACTCGGTGTATAGCAACACTTACTCTTGTACTTATTCTAGTTTCCCTTCTCTCCCGCCCAGCAACGCCTCTGCCAATGCTTTCATGAATATGAATTTGGGGAACATTAGCGGACAGACGCAAAGCCAGACTCCCCAAGGACCAAGTGTCACACCCTGCCAAGGAGCTCTGCAGGGCATCCGGGCATGGTAGCGCGGTCTTTGCGCACAATCAGAAGCCTGTCTTGATGGATAGACTCGAGCATGTAAACATCTTCAACTAATGCCGTGAAAACCACAATTTCAAATTCCGTAACACATTACAGAGCGCAGGGGTCAGTTTGTTCTAACTCCACAGGCATATGAAGAAAAATGGACTGAAATAAAAATATATCTATTATAATTTTTTTTCCCCTCTGAGCCACGTGTTTAGAAAACTTAGTGAAGTTGTTGTGTTATGTTTGACGGATTAGCCAAAACTATCCGTAATGGTTCAAAACTGATGTATTGTGCTTAAAAAATAAAGGAAAATCCCATGTAAATTTTCGGTTACGCAAAGACTATTGGATTAGATTTCATTAAGAAAGTGAAGTCTTTCATGAATTTTATTTGGATGCATAAAGTTGCAAGAAATTAACATGGATCACAAATGCAGGACAATTTAGTATTATTTCTATTAAGCTCTTCCCCCCTCTTTTTTAAATTTGCGTGACTTGCGTTTAACCTTAAGGCTTTGTTTTTTCACTCCAAAACGAAGTGAGTGACACTGAAAGCCAATGAACTGATTAAAAAAAGAGGCGCTCAAATAAGGTTGTTTCTAGGCTCGAGTTAAATACCACAAAACGATGCAAGTTATCAGCGATGGTGGAATTAAAGGGCATAATAACTGTCATGGCACGACTGATTGAAGTGGAGTGTGCTTTGTATGTGAATCTGTGCGTGTTCTTTTTCTTCTTTTTTTTTTTAATGATGTTGACTGAGGTTTATTCCAACATTTCTTATCGTCTGAAATCTTTTCTCAAGCCAAGAAAACGTTTTTTTTTCTTGTGTGAGAAAGCTTGCGCTAGACTTCGGCTTGAGACAAGAACCAGAAACAGAGAGAATTTAAAGGCGAGCTAATGTCCGGTCAGGATTCAGAGATGGACATTAACCAGACGGCCAGCATCCCCGGACCCACAGAGCATAAAAACGAGAAGAACATTGGATGATAAATACTCTTACGACTCCTCTTCTTTTTCTAAATAATAATAATAATAATAATAATAATAATAATAATAATAATAATAGATCACCTAAAGCTGTGTCACATTTATAATTACAATAATATCATAATTACATAATAAATACTGATCTGCACTCACTCACAGTGAGGCAAACTCAGACCACATATATACTCTTTCTTCAACTTTCTCTAACACACACACACACACACACACACACACACACACACACACACACACACACACACACACACACACACCTTTCGTTGTTTAGCGATGGACTTAAGCAAAGCCTTTACCCACCAGGCACGGCCGAATACCCTGACGCTATTAATGGAGATAAATGGCAAAGTAAACAGCGTGTTTGTCTCCCCTGATAGCCTCACTGGCCACTTCCCTCGGCTACTGCACTGCCGGTAGGACATACCTGGTGTCAGCTCTAAGTGCTGCAGAGTCACTAGTGTAAATAGAGCTGGCGACAGGACGGCGATGCCTGAGGACGCGGCTTGGCCACGGGTTCTCTGACAGACACTGCCGCGATCGCTATCTTCTGCTTCCAAAGATAGCAGCTCAGCGGCTCATCGCTGCGCTGTATAGGCGTGGAGTTTCCTAAAACAAAGTGTCTAGAGGCAGACACTCAAGGAGCTCACAATAGAGCCGAGGCCCAAATATAGAGAAGGAAAGAAAGCGGGAATAAAAGCTCTATCATTCGGTTTCATTCTGGCTGCACCCTGTCAGCTGTGCTAGGACATGTTTTCATGTCTACAGCACTATTAACAAGTATACTGGAACCAGGAATACTGGAACATTAATATTCGGTTTAGCGTAAAACAATAATAAGTCATCAAAATTCCGCGTGACTTGTTTGGCTTTTATCTGATATAGTATTTAAAAAAAAAAAAAAATTTTAAATTTAATTTCCACAAAAGTTCAAACGTTATACTCTTTCTGTGTGAGCACAACAGTAAACTAAATCTTTCCTCACAAACCAAATCTCGTCAAAAAATACCTCTTTTGGTAGAATATATGCACTTGCAGAAATTCACGCTTAACACTCCTTACTGGACAAAGGCCGAGGTTTTATTTGGACACGTGTAATGACGCCTATGTGTGCGAGACTTTAATCAACATGACACCATTGATTTCAAACCATTTTTGCAAAATGAATAATAAACTGCATTCCGAGGCTGATTTGCAGAATTCAGATGTTCTATTTTGAAACTGACTTGTTGTGGTTTGAACCCAGGAAACTGCGCTAAAATTTAAATTTATCCCTCCCAGGCACTTAAAAACACCCTGCAGGGTGATCTGGCTTTGAGGTACAAAGGGAGATTTTACTGCAATTACGAGAAACAAACAACATGGAGGAAGCAGCTCGCCGCATCTGTCAGTACATCTCCTCACCTGAAAGGTAGATTGTGTAATCCTGGTCTTTATGGGAGTGCGTATGTGCATGTGCGTAGCTGTCGTCTTTTATTTTGACTCACGTGTAACTTCGAAGACCAAGAATCCTGTCCACATGGCGGCGCTAGACACCTGTTCGAGCAACAAGGCAGAACCAGCAGATGTCCATCTTCACACTGGACTGAAGATGTGTTTCATGATAAAATATTTAAACATGCAGGTCTTTAGGTTTCAAATTGTGCACAATTTTACCAGTCACATAATTCACAATGATAAAAAAAATGGACATTTAGTTTAATTAAAACTAAATAATAGATGGAAGATTTAAAAAAAAAAAAAAAAAATCAAAATAGTCCTTTTTGGATTAGTTTAGACTCAAGTGGAAAGTAAACTTGAATTTTCAAAAGAGTTATTTCTGGTTTTTAAATGTAAATTCCTGCATTGTGAAATGCTTTAAAACCAAACTCACAGGTGAAAACCAGAACTGAGCGGCATTTTTACGCACGCTTAGTGAACGTAAACCGTCGGGTACTTCACACATGTACATGACATCTGATAGTTGGTAAACCTAAAGGAAGCAGCCTAAAGAAGAAGAAGAAGAAGAGAAAGAAGAAGAGAAGAAGAAGCTGTTAAGCAAACAAAACAGCTCTGTGCGTAAAAATAACTGAAAACATTTTCCAATGGGTCTGATTCATGTTTAATATCAGATAGCATGTTAAGAATAATCAGAAGGTTCTACTTATTTTCTTTGGCTCTTACAGATTAAACTAGATGGATTTTACATTTTTTATTTAAATCACAGTACTCATACCGAAAGCTAAAGAAAATAAAACCATGTAGCCTTGGGAATCAATGTCCTTCGTCCTTCACTGACACTGAGCAAAGAGGCCAGGTTTAAAGCTGGGCGGTGCGAAGGAGGGACCAGCAGGCACAGATAACATCCTATCACAACTTAACTGGAGCTGCAGTTGAAATACTGCTTGACAGTCTTGACAGATCCTGATATAGGCTGCTCATTAGCACATTAGACTGTTCGCCGCAATTAAATTACAACGCGCAAAAGAGCGAATCAGTAGTGAGGGCTTGTTTTTGCTTTCCAGTGGCGGATTTCTTGATGCCTCCCAAGAAATCGCGCGAGAGTGAGGAAATACCCGTGCTCTTATCTGAATTATGACATTAAGTGTTTCATCCTTTTCCATCAAAGACATCCTCACCGGACTCGATGCCAACGGCAAGCCGGGAACCGCGGGGGAGTTCTGCGCAACGAAGGCGAACAACACGCTCACCGGCTATGGTGGCAGGGATGGCAACCACGTCTACCCGGAGACACTTCCCACACATCCCCGCGTTATAAGCGCCCAATCGGAGGTTTCTACAGAGGAGGACACAGGAGAAGAGACAGAGCTCATAGAAGGTGGTTTTTTTTTTTTTTAAAGATCTGTAAAGACTATCGGGGAAAAAATCTTAAACTGGTGTGTAGGCGTTCTCATCTAAATTATATTCCATCATGTTGAAGGAACATAAACATTCATCACAAAACTCGAATGTGTTTTACGCCATAATTACTTTATCGAGTTATTTATTTTGCATAAGAAACCGTTTTCGCAATAGAAAAAAAATCCCGTTACCGTGTGTTTAAATTGAAGAACTGTGTATTATTTTCCCCATAAAAATACATCGATGTGTAATTTAACTAACTACAGTGTAATTATTACTGTCTCAAGAATTTGGTTCTATTTATTCATGCCCCATGTGACTTTTTTGTGCGTAAAGAGCACATAGCTTGTGGGAAAATAAAACTATAACACTGCGTCGTGGAAATCTGTGGGATTTGTTTAAAGTTGTTCAGAGCATTTATTCAGGTACATCCCTTAACTTTAATATCATGACAGAAATACAATAGAAAACTGTCATATTGGCCAGCATCAGCACCTTGTTGGAATGACCTATCAGCAAAAAACAGGGGCCTTGTGCTTTATCACCCTGACGTACAGAGGCAGCACATTTACTTGTATTCACGGATTTATATTTTATTTCAGTCGCTGCAGATGACCAGGAGCAGTGTGAGGAGCAGGGCGAACAGCAGAAAAGACCGCAGTGCGAGAGTGCAGAGGAGGACGGATGTAACCCCGGCGGGGAAACCTCCAGCTGTTCGCCGGACGCGCAGCAGTGCAGGCCCGGTGCAAAGAAGCGCACCAGGTCGGCCTTCTCTCATGCTCAAGTCCACGAGCTGGAGCGCCGTTTTAGCACTCAAAGGTACCTTTCTGGTCCCGAACGGGCCGATCTGGCAGGAGCCTTGAAGCTTACAGAGACCCAGGTGAAAATCTGGTTCCAGAACCGGAGATATAAAACCAAACGTCGCCAGATGGCGACCGAAATGGTGGTATGCAGCTCCCCAAAGAAAGTGGCTGTAAAAGTTCTGGTGCGGGACGATCAAAAGCAATACCACCAGGGGATTGGAGTACATATCCCCATGACTGTGCCACTGTACCGGGGCTATCAGTACTACCCGTACCTGCACTACTACTACCACCAACCCTGGAACATGGACAACATGTTTTGTGGAGGGATGCTTTGAGGCCCCGAAGCAGAACTGTTTTCAACAAGTGTCACTTCAAATGCAAGCGTTCTGCTTTCTAGGAGGTTTCTGCTGACTCGGTGGATTTTACGATGTAATTGGACATTTTATACAGAAAATCCTCAATTTTTAAATCGGAATAAGTAATGTAGTTTAATATTTTGTCAGTTTCACATTGTGTAACTATTTGCAAGTTAGAAAAAAAACATTTTAAAGGGAAATACTACTGACTTCTTCAAACCTCTTATGTGGCAGGTATATCTTTGGCCAGGATCATGACTTTTAAATATTTCTTTTAACTTAAAAAAAAACAAACGATTTCATGAATTATATTTCAAAACTTTCAAAACTTAAAAAATATATATTTATTATTATGATTACGACGGGAAGAGGAGGTCATAAAAAGTGAAGGTTGCTAAGCGGAAGAGAACATAAAGTTAACTACAATGTTATATTTCAACCTTTTCTTGTGGGATTAATAAAAGAAAAGAAAAGAAATACAACAAAGCAAATCATTTTTATTGTGTTGACGGTGGAAATCATGAAAGTTTGAACTTATTCAAATAATTCTATAAGAGAAATTATTTTACCCTAAAAGTTTTCTTTATTCTGAGCTTTTCTTTCTGTTCATAAAAAAACATGTTTGCGACAGATTTGTAGATCACCCATTTCTCCATGATGCACCATCTCAAATACTTCATGTTTTTATATCAAGATTTTTATTCGTGGTTTTTATAATCAAATCAAGGCCACAACAGCGATAAATATAAGAACTGTGTTTTTTAATATCTATATAAGGATATGGATGAAAATAAAATATAAATAATGTAGGTTCTGTTGTCATATTTAACCTCTTACCTATACTATGGTGTCAGCTGGTGCACAATATCTTAAATGCAATTTAGAAATTTGATGGGGTCATCTCTGCAGTGGCTTAAAATGAAGTGCTGACTGGGTTTCTCACAAGTTCATAGGATGATATATATGTTGTTTTTTTCTTCTTCCCCCATGACTGCCAGCAACAGCTCATTGTGAGCGACCAGACAGAGCAGAAAGGAATCTGGAAGTTATACAAACCCAACAAGAGAAAGTAGCTTATCTTGATGTGTGAGAAGCTTGACCGAGGCCTCTGACACTTTTAGTGGGCATTTATTTTATTTATGGGACACCTTTATTGATCGTGAAACTTAACATTAACACCTGCAAGAAGACATTCTTCTTTCGCACGGTACTAAAGCAACAGATTAGAAAGCAATAAGGCTTCTTCACACGAATGTACTTCTAACATTCTGTATCTCACACGGATAGAGTTTATGCTTTTAAAGTGTCTGTTTGGAAATGGGTGTTCATCTAGTTGGCTGACTTCCTCCTCTAACATTTCAGCATTGCACAAACCTTTACATGATATTAGGAAGAAGAATCTTTGCTGTTGTTTTATGCAAAAATTGTGTGTGTGGGGGGGGGGTTCTTAATCCTTCTGCATAGGTGTGCTCTCTACTATGTGCTGCACTAGTCAGAGACGGTTAATAGACCGTGGAGATGTTGCACCATGGAGCCAGGCTGCACAAGACAGTGCACATTAATCATGCTTTACTGAAAAGACTACACCCTCATCATCACTCTCAAGGAACGGCACAGTGATCAGACGCCATAGGAAAAAATGTAATTCCTATACAAGGGGACCAGCATTTTAGTTTGGTTTTTAACTGATTGCATTTACCATCCAGAGGGATTTAACATCTAGGCCTGTGTTTTATCAAAGGAGCTTGCAGATGGTGGAGAAAGGCAGGATGGTCAGATAAAATAATTTATCTTCCCCCAGAAATAATATTTAAAAAAGATACAGTTTATGTAGCATGTTTACTGATCCCCTTGACACTGCAGGGTTACAAAAGGTTTGCAAGGTCTTAAAAGCACCGCAGTGTCCTGTCTTTATAATCCCAAACAATATTATCATTACAGTACTACAACATTAAAGAGACATCAAAGAACTGGGATGTAACAGTGCTTCAGCTTTCCTTTTCCCAACGCAGGCAGCTTTGGCAGAGATGATCACCTTTTGCTGCACTCTGGCTCCAGCCCAAACCCCATCTATCTCTTGTATCAAAGCAGCACTTCAGACTACAGTAAGTGGTTGGCACTGTGCGCAGCAGGTTTCAGGGTGGGAAGAAAAACACATCTTCTTTTCAATGTCTAACCATAATTCACAGATAAATTATTTTCATTTGCGCACACTTGCTTTTAAAGACTTAAAAAAAACAACACTTTTCAGCAGAAAAGGTCAGGGTGTAACACTGTTGCACCACGGTACGCCACTTTCTATGTGCTCTGATTATTCACATTGTGCTGGTAAATAGTTGGTCTAGTCAGAGCTTTCTACCGTGACAAGATAAGAGTTTTTCTTTTCCTGCACCTATTCTGTGATGCGTCACACTCGTGTAAATTTCCACCCACAGACAACAAAACAGGCACGGTGAAAGGAGACTGCGACAAAGGATAAGTTTAAGGTTTTAACACCAGTTAAAACTCATTCACAGGTGAGCTTCAGCTAAAAGGTCAATTTACCTTACTTTACATTATGACACTGTCTTCATCAAAGACACTGCTGAGCTGCTGGGAGCTGTACTATTCAAACAACAAAGTTCATGTTGCGCCCCCCCCCCCCCCCCCCCCCCCCCCCCTAAAAAAAAGGAAAAAAAAAGAGCACAAGCAGTCAGACATCACAGAAGTTAGAAAACCAGTCAGGGGTTTATCCACAATATGTAAACTGCCCTATATGAATTCAAAACTAAAAGTAAACACATGCACCATCTCTATTTGCATTCTAAAAGCAGCATGTGAATGATATACAGTGGGGCAAAAAAGTATTTAGTCAGCCACCGATTGTGCAAGTTCCCCCACTTAAAATGATGACAGAGGTCAGTAATTTGCACCAGAGGTACACTTCAACTGTGAGAGACAGAATATGAAAAAAAAATCCATGAATTCACATGGTAGGATTTGTAAAGAATTTATTCGTAAATCAGGGTGGAAAATAAGTATTTGGTCACCTCAAACAAGGAAAATCCCTGGCTCTCACAGACCTGTAACGTCTTCTGTAAGAAGCTTTTCTGTCCCCCACTCGTTACCTGTATGAATGGCACCTGTTTGACCTCATCATCTGTATAAAAGACACCTGTCCACAGCCTCAACCAGTCAGACTCCAAACTCTGCCATGGCCAAGACCAAAGAGCTTTCGAAGGACACCAGGAAAATAATTGTAGACCTGCACCAGACTGGGAAGAGTGAATCTACAATAGGCAAGCAGCTTGGTGTGAAAAAATCAACTGTGGGAGCAATCATCAGAAAATGGAAGACATACAAGACCACTGATAATCTCCCTCGATCTGGGGCTCCACGCAAGATCTCATCCCGTGGGGTCAAAATGATCATGAGAACGGTGAGCAAAGATCCCAGAACCACACGGGGGGGCCCTGGTGAATGACCTGCAGAGAGCTGGGACCAAAGTAACAAAGGTCACCATCAGTAACACACTACAACGGCAGGGAATCAAATCCCGCAGTGCCAGACGTGTTCCGCTGCTGAAGCCAGTGCATGTCCAGGCCCGTCTGAAGTTTGCCAGAGAGCACATGGATGATACAGCAGAGGATTGGGAGAATGTCATGTGGTCAGATGAAACCAAAGTAGAACTTTTTGGTATAAACTCAACTCGTCGTGTTTGGAGGAAGAAGAATACTGAGTTGCATCCCAAGAACACCATACCTACTGTGAAGCATGGGGGTGGAAACATCATGCTATGGGGCTGTTTTTCTGCCAAGGGGACAGGACGACTGATCCGTGTTAAGGACAGAATGAATGGGGCCAAGTATCGTGAGATTTTGAGCCAAAACCTCCTTCCATCAGTGAGAACTTTGAAGATGAAACGAGGCTGGGTCTTCCAACATGACAATGATCCAAAACACACCACCCGGGCAACAAAGGAGTGGCTCCGTAAGAAGCATTTGAAAGTCCTGGAGTGGCCTAGCCAGTCTCCAGACCTCAACCCCATAGAAAATCTGTGGCGGGAGTTGAAAGTCCGTGTTGCTCGGCAACAGCCCCAAAACATCACTGCTCTTGAGAAGATCTGCATGGAGGAATGGGCCAAAATACCAGCTACTGTGTGTGCAAACCTGGTAAAGACCTATAGTAAACGTTTGACCTCTGTTATTGCCAACAAAGGTTATGTTACAAAGTATTGAGTTGTATTTTTGTTATTGACCAAATACTTATTTTCCACCCTGATTTACGAATAAATTCTTTACAAATCCTACCATGTGAATTCATGGATTTTTTTTTTTCACATTCTGTCTCTCACAGTTGAAGTGTACCTCTGGTGCAAATTACTGACCTCTGTCATCATTTTAAGTGGGGGAACTTGCACAATCGGTGGCTGACTAAATACTTTTTTGCCCCACTGTATTATATTAAGAAGGTTAGGTCAGTGTTGGGTCAACCTGGTAATGTTATTTGCACCCGATTAACTTTTTTAAAAAAAACAATGGAAGAGATCATCAATGGAAATATAATGCCAATGTTCATGTTCCCTCAGAATGAACTTCAATTACTGGATTGACCTTGGCCCTTACTAGTTTTATCAGGTCAGTTCAGTGGTTCTGTATTTGGTGAGATTACATCCATGCACTGTAGTAATTATCAAAATATTGTTTGTTTGTTTGTTTTTTCATGGAAATGGACTGCCTGAGCTGCATTTCACCATATTTAATCTGTAACCTAAGATGCTTGTCTTTGAATCGTGCCAAGAGGAAACCCATGCAGGCACAGGGAGAACATGCAAACATGCAAAAAAGTGTGAGAGTGCTAACCACTGCATCACCATGGTGAACATAATTCCGAGCATGGATTTAGCTCGGTTCCATATCATAACAACAATACCAGCATAAAGTTTTATGTGGTATAAAATGCCATGTCATGATATCATTGGTATTGTAGTGCCATGTCCTAGTGCACGCAACACTGAGATAAACCCGGGCATGTCTGAGAGCAGGAGCCGTATGTCACCACCATTAATGATTTATTACCCAAAAAGGAAGCTGCTTCAGCAAACTCTAACCAAGCACAGAATTCTGAAAAGCATAGGAAAAAAAATCTCCTGCTAAAGCTGGAAAAACAAATATGTTTAATCAAAAAACAGGGCTGAGAATGACCAGGCTATGAAAAACGACAAAATTACTGGTAATGGTTACACCATGGAAAACCACAGCTTTAAGCAGCTGGTTAGAAAACGTAACCCAAGATACAAGATGCCAAGTAGAAAATATTTTTCAGTTGTATGACAATATTGTGCAGCTCCTGAAGAGTTGCAAGGTTCAGTTGATTTAGCTATTGTTAAACTAAAGTGTTGTACGGTTATTTCATACTTTTTACTTCAAATTCCCAGAGAAAACACTTACCTAGGCTAGTTTTGTGCTCACAGTTGACTCATACCGTGTCCCTGGATATACTGTAAGTCTGTGTTACCATTATTGCACTGCAATGCTGCTTCTGCTGCTGGCCTGGCAGATTTGTAGCTGTAGCTGTGGTAATGCTAACTGGCATCAGGACTGTGGATGCTTTAACTAGATTAACTAGATCTTTGTGATACTTTTGGAGCATTTTAAGGATTTTACTGCAAACAATGTAGTACATTAAGTTAATTTCTAGTAATATGTTAATTAGTAGTTTTTATGTGAATTAATTTCCAGGTGTCTGAATGTGTGTAGTGACCCATGCAAAAATCTTACCCTGAGCAAATTAATAATACTTAAACTACTACTGTAGCTGATTCCCATTTTTATATACAGTCTATTATAGCAACATACATCAGTGTTTTAAACACGAAGCCTTGCTTGAGTGGAGCAACTGGCGTCTCATTTTAGCATTTTTCACACAAAATGCAATGATTTCCTAAAGGACAATCTCACTGCTCTTATTTTGAGTGTTCACTTATTATTAACCAGCTACCCCGAGCTCTCGCTATCTTATGTTTTTCCTACCAGCCTGTGTGCTATCGAGGAGCTCCTCCCTGTCATTCATCTGTTTCTTCAGAGAGGATCTGGTGTCTGACGACTCTGCAGTTGGTGTTGGCAGCTGGTGTCGGTAGTCCTTGTTCTGCTCTGGAGAGGCTTTTCAGTTCATTTGTTTATGTAGCACCAATTCACAACAACAGACACCTCAAAGCCCTTAATGCTGCAAGTTAAAGACCATAAATTATTAGAGCAAAAAACCCCAACAGTCTGATGATCCCCTATGAGAAAACACAAGGTGACAGTGGGAAGGTAAAACTCCCGTTTAATAGAAAAAACAAAGAAAACCTTTGGCAGAATAAGACTCCTATTGATTGTATATATGCATATTCTGATCTAAACAGATCTATACAGAGGTACTGTATATGATGGCAGCCATTGGTAACATCACACTGGTTATCCAATGAAAGCATCCTAGATCTCATAATTGTTATACAATACTGAAACTGGATGAGATGAGCAAGGGTTAGATCTGGCTAAGAAACCGAGGAACCCAGTGCACTTACATGGTAGAGACTTGTCAGCAGTTCAAGAGGGAAGAGTTGAAGTTCATCTGTGGGATAAGAGAATCACTGGAAAGGCAGCTGGTTACACTGCACGGTTGTTTCTTTTAAATTATCTGATGGAGTAAATATAGAGATCTCTGCAAGGATTTTAACCCCCATTCCAGACGATTGTGGCCTAAGTAGCAATTATTGCATGCTTTACTAAGATAACCATAACATAGGCATCGCTTACTCAGTATCATTTTAAACACTGTCATTGACAGAATGTGCAATTGACACCTAAGAGTTTACCCAACAGGTAGCATCAAATTAAGAATTTTTTGATCACCGTCAGCTATTGAGCTTCATAATGGTCATTAAGGCATCTGTAAAACACAACTCATTACATTAATGACTCTTTTTACTGCTCCACCTCTAAAATTATACACTGGGGAGTTAAAAAAAAAAACTAGCTCCGCACTCCTTTGTCATTATCTGATAGCTCCTTGATTTGTAACCATCATACCAGCTTCACTATTATCACCAAAGTTCAACAATTGTTTAGAAGTGCTTGCCACCGTTTTCTGCGTAGGTCAGATGTTCTGTGGATAAGAAATTCAAACTCGTTCCAGGTACAAAACCGGAAACAACATCTCTTATCCGTTCTTTATTATCACTGCAGTGAATCACTCTAAGGTCACATCCTTTATCACTTCTTTTATGCCCGGGAATGTGCTCCAGCCAGTAGTCCACTGAGCTATGAAACATTACTCTAAATGCGATGCTTAAGTATATAAACATTTTAAACATTTTATTGTTTTTGTGTCTCCTCGCGAGCACGTCCGGAGACAGCAGAGAGCGAGTGAAAGAAAGGGAAGAGATGGCCAGACAGCGGTGCAGAAGAACGTGTTTGTCTGCCTCTTTGAACAATCACTCGCACCAGCTCCCACAACTTAACAGAGTATTAATAGCAGATTTAAATAACACTTAATAATGGCAGTGGAAACAGGTAATTACCTGCTGTCTTTTATGTTGCAGAGGAATGCCTTGAGGGTGGGGCTGCCTCTGTAGTGTGCAACACAGGAATGGCAGTCCTCACATAATCCATGCTTGGCTACGTTTTTAAGATACAGATCTATTGACAGAGCATTCTCACAAGGCTCCTGAGCAGCAATTATACATGCATTTCCGATGCGCCTATTGCAATAGGAATTATTTTCTTAAGGGCCTTGTTGATTTAACAATACCACGGTCACATAACGGCTGCTGGCACCAAGACTTCTCGGTGAAATGAATGGATTTAGAACTCACGCCACACTGAGACTGGGAGAGGCTGCCCTCTCACAAGTGTGCCAGTTGTTGATTGTACCGTCAGAGACAGCCAAATGTCTTTTTCTGCTTTGGGAAGAAAATGGAGCAGCAGTGAGGTGCTGTTAATGCGTCCCCCCCCCCCCCCCCAAAAAAAAAAAAGGAAAGAGAGGGGTCATGGTTAATCCCCAAGTATAAAGACAGATCTGCTTCCCTTTGACCTGGTCTCTGTCTTTCTCTTCCTCTCTCTTTCTCTCTTTCTCTCTTACACACACACACACACACACACACACACACACACACACACACGCACACACACAGAGCGAATAATCCCACCCAGAGGACTCCTCAGGCTTGTCCCAGAAACTATTAGCAGATAACATCAGTGCAAGTAGGAATGTAAACATTTACAGTAAAGCCAAAAGACATCAGCTACCCCAGGGGAAGGCCCATCCATCATAGGGCAACCACATCAGCACTCACAGGCCTCGTGGTTTCAAAAGGAATTAGATATGACACCTTTCTGCACAATTTGAGCAGATTCCACATAATCAGCCTTCATTGTTCCTCTGGCATATTGGTAAGTTCGTTATGTTACGTGATCACGCAGCAACGTAAGAAAGTGAGATGTTTTGATGCATGCTCAATCATCCAGGTAAGACAATCCCAAAAAGTCGATTCTGTTGGAATCGCTACGACCAGATGAACAGAATCAACTTTTTGGAAAGAAGGTGACATGTTTTGTTTTTCTTACCAACGTTTGGCATTTTATGAAAATATGCTCTCTTTTTTTGTTTAATTTTATCAGGGATATTTTGTGTGTTAGGAAATGTAGTTAATCCACCGCTGTGTTTGTATGAGTGGGGACAGAGGTCATGGCAAGGATTAGAAAGGATACAGAGATGAGCCCACCCAGATCTTATAAAGAGCAGGGCCATATTTAAGGAAGTAGGTCTAGTCTTTATTGTTTGTGTGTGTTTCTACATGTATGTGTGTGTTTGTGTGTGCTGTGTCCATTAGGAAGAGACACAGATAGCTCAGGGATGAGGGTCTGAGAGTTAAGTAGGAGTGCAAAGGTAAAGTTTGTGAGAAAGCAAGTACCATAAATGGATTTGCCCCTCAGCACTTCTCAATTGTATTTATGTTTCTATGAACAGATTATATATGTATTGTTTAATGTATTTAGATATGAAGTGCTATTACATATGATGAGTAACAAATAATAAAACAGATAAAAATCATTTTGGAATATTAGCCTGAACATGCAGAAACCACAGCTGTCTTTAAATAAGTCTCTGCAGAAACAGCATGTCTGTCAGCTGTTGATAGCGAGTATGTGTTGAGCCCTTCTGTCCATAGATGGACAGGAAGTCTTTCAAGCTGCAACATTTCCTTCCTTTGACTCCTCTCCGCTCTCATGTCTCCCACGCACATGCTCAGACACACAGCAACTCCTCCAGAGCCAGCCAGAAGAATCCAAATGTTTTAATTAGCGGTGATAAGCAGAGACAAGCAAAGCATTGAACAGCTCTGACACACACATACACAGTCGTCTCCTATCAGCGAGTTGATAAAAGAGCTACTCGGGCTCCACTTATGGGCTCTCAAGCTTTCCTCCTCCTCCACTTCCTGGTCTACACCTCCAGGATGTTAAAGTTTTGCGGGGCCAGGTGTCATCCCTTAGATATCATATGCCTACTTCCCACCCACCAATGAATGCAAAGTAAATTAGGCAGATCCTGCCTGGAGCTGTTTGGCAGAGAGCGAGAAAAAAACATTTTTGGACATGAGCTGAGATAAAATTTATGATTGTCACCTGTCCTGTAACAATATCTTCCAAGTGCAACACCACAAATCAAAAAAGAAAACAATAAAATGACAATAGCTGTCACTGGAGTTGTTTTAGACAAGAGTGTGAATAAAACTTTTGAAATGGTTTGAGAGCTTCCTGTGAATAAGTGAATAAATGAATAGCGTGTAGTTTTTGCCAGACCAGTTTGTGCTGACTAGAGCTTGAAGGCATAACAGTTAAGCTTATTTGACAGGAAGCAAAAGCAGCTTTCTTTTCAAGATCAAGTTCAAAGGGCAAGAGCGTTGTTTCTCCCTCGGTGTCCCTGACTGCACCTGTGTTGCTTACACACACACACACACACACACACACACACACACACACACACACACACACACACATGCACATGCAAGGAATATTGTCCACGCTATTTTCCCTCCGCTGACAGACAAATTCAGTTTTGGTCTAAGTTTGCATGCATTAGCTGTTGATGTATCTTTGTACTTGCACATCTGTTGTGCAGTGGAAATTTTTAATTGTGCAGGTGTTTTTCCAAAATGTTTCCGAGATGGTTTTATGACCTCGACTACCTTTTATTCACAGAATTTGTCACAACATTCAAGGCAGAAGGAAGGTCTGAGGAGAAAGAGTGCTGGACACCTGCAATGATGTGTAACAATGCTGCAGTTCATCAGACCCTGCCAAGGCTTCGCTCCCAAAGGCCCAAGGGTTTGCGTGTGCACGTGTGTGTGCATGTGTTCATGCGTGCGTGTATGGCCTTTGCTTTGATCATGACAGAAGCATGGCAGAGTAAGTTTTTAATCAGTGGATTCCTCCTGAGGCAAAAAATACATTTCCATCTTTAAACAAAGAACCGTTCCACAAAGCATCGTTAGGTCTTTTATAGGCCATTGAATTCATTTTTTTCAATAACACATCTTGGCTTTGTTGCTCATTTTAAAATATCAGCGTCCATGTTGTAGGAGGATTATCCGCCTCTCCTTATTCTGGCCCATTAGCACTGGCATTTTACTATACTGTAAACACTTGGCTTTATCAAGGAGCTTTGTATTCAGTGCAAGTCTTGCATGTTGTTCTTTTATTGCACGACAAGTGAAAAGGATCCTGTTTCAAACTAACACGCACGCCAAAGCCGCCCACAACGTCGCCCCGTTGCTTGTGTCTTTACATCCCTGAGTATGAATGCTCAGAATCAAAACAGCTGGTGTGTCTTTATCTCCAACCTTCTCCCACAGAGTTACAGAGTTACTATGTGTGAGCATGTGTAAGCATTTTATTGCGTTTCACTGATCATCTTGTATCCTTGGCAGTGGTGGGAAAATGTTTCCTCCCCTACTTGTTCTCTTAAGTGATGACAGGAGCTGTGTCTCCCCCATATCACAATTCTTCATAGCTCACACACGCGCACACACACACACACACGCACACACACACACACACACACACACACACACACACACACACACACACACACACACACATGCTATGGGAGACATTCAAGTCACAACTGGCACAGCAAGTTGGTGATCTGTGAGCTATTTTAGTTGATATTTTGTTTGTTTGTGCTTCATAATTCACCCCGATTGCCATCTTTGGAGTCATGTCTGAGTTAACAAGAAACAGCCAGAAACCATTTGTCACTTGTCTCTAAAGGTTGAAAGTGGTATGTTTGGAACTTTGTGAGAACATCGAAAAAGAAGCGAGACGAAAAATGTCTGTTCTCATGGATTTATTCCAGGAATGATTTTGTGTTTAAAGAATCCGGGCTTTTTTTTCTTTCTTCATTGTAGTTTTATGTGTAAACACAAAAAAACCTCAATATTCCAGCTGGAGTTTTCTTGAAGAAATTTGAAAACTGTGGCACAAATCTTATCGAGGTTTCTGAATGCTATTAACTATCGGTGAATGTGGGTCTTACTAAACAAGACAAAGTTGATCAGACAAATGTGGGAAGCATTTAAGTGTTTTACCATTTTTTTGGAGCACTGAAAATGCTGGAGGCCAGCTTAGAGCTGATTTGTAGAGCCTTTTGCGTAGGGACTTGTCAGTTTGGAGCTTCATGTTATGGACTTAGAATGAAAAGACTGCAGGTCCTGTGACAGACTGGCAACCTGTCCAGGGTGTACCCTGCCTCTTGCCCTAAGACAGCTTGGATAGGCGAATGGATGGATGGATGGAGACTGGATGCAGTGACTTCTCTTTACCCTATTTCCGACGCTACCTCTCGTTAACCTTAACCCAAATTAAGCCTCAACCTCACCTTAAAGCACGTCTTGAATGTAAAATGTCGTGATTTATGCAAAGTGAATGTGTCATCCATTGGATTTTGTCCCATAGTGCTGTGTGTGCACAACACAAATGACCAAACACAGAACATGCAAGAACCTCATGGAAAAATGTTTTTCAGCACTGCAAAACATCTTCCATTCAAAGAATTAAAACCTCGCCTTGTAATCTGGCATACAAGCAATTTAAAGACAAATGAGTGTGTGCCATCTTTTAGTTTAACTGTCTTTAGTAAATTTGTCACATGTCCTTTCTGGATTCCTTTTAGTATTCCTGCTGACTGAGAGCTATCATTGACATTTTGTCTGTTACGCTTACTGTCTTGTCTGTTTATTCTCTTATTATAAGAATAAACAGACACTCAGTACTGCTGTGTTTGTCATTAAGGTGTTACAGTAATTAAAGCCAACACCCTGCAAACCTCACTTCAAAGGTCTGGATTCATCTACAGCCTGTTGTTTGTATCAAAATGCAGTTTTGAGTATTTTATGGTAAATGGCCTGTATTTGTATAGCGCTTTACTTAGTCCCTAAGGACCCCAAAGCGCTTTACACTACATTCAGTCATTCACCCATTCACACACACACATTCACACACTGGTGATGGCAAGCTACATTGTAGCCACAGCCGCCCTGGGGCGCACTGACAGAGGCGAGGCTGCCGGACACTGGCGCCACTGGGCCACCAGTAGGTGGTGGTCAGAGGGCCGGTCAGAGGGCAGAGGTGTCTTGCGCAAGGACATAAGGACCGAGACTGTCGGAGCCGGGGCTCGAACAAGACGAACTGCCAACTCTTGAGCCACGATCACCCTTTTAGCTTATATCACAAAAGAAGACTTAATATTTTTAATTAATAAGGGTAATAAAGTTTTAAATATCAGCATTTTAAATCACCTCCCTAACAGGTTTCAAAATTACTTCAATACAACCTGATATCAACAACACATGACATACTACACTGTGTTATTATTTGTGTAACAAAAGCAAAACCACAATACAAAAACTGTGTGTGGGAAAACTATGCACACTCCATAATTCAGTAGCTTGCAGAACTGAATTTAGAAGCAATAACTCAAAGTAACTGTTTTGTGCATGACTTTATCAGCTTCTCACATTGTTGTAAATAGTTTTCTTCATTACATTGTTGTTTCATGTAAATGAGGTTTGCATTTTATTATTATTGTTATTATTTATTCATTTATTTGTTATTTTTTTTGCACAACTCTGTGAAGGCCCCTTTTCACTCATTGTTTGAGGACTAGTTTGGATTAGTTCTCTCCTTTTTCAGCCATTCTGTTGCTGCTATGTGGGAGATCATTGTGCATACTTTGGCATACAGAGGAGTTCATGTTAGACTCAATAAGTGTAAGCATGCTCAGGTCCTGTGGTTACAAAACAAACTCAAGTCATCAGGCTGTATCGATTATTTCTAACTTTACTGTTATAAACTTTGACATTTAACACGCTAACTGAATCCTGTAAAGTCTAATATGAAGGTTTTGGTTCTTTAGCAGTTTCTCTAAGCATATTGGAGTTTGACCTTGGAATGAATTTGCTAGAAAGTCCGCTCCTGGAAAGACTGCCTTCCTCTTGTAAATAGCCTTTCTCGATGTAGAATGACGGACTTCAAATTTGGAAAGTTTGGAAATGGTCTTTATAATGTTTCCTTTGATGTGCAAGAACAACTGGTTCACTGTGTCATCACCCACCTGAATGCTCCAGACCAGCAAACTGTCACAAACCTCTCCCTTTAATGAAGTGCTCACACTTGCTGATGATCAGTTAATCAAGTGCATTTGATCAGCAGCATTTTGGCAGTTACTTATCCAGTAAGGAGGTGATTGGTTTTTCACACACTACTTCAGCATTTTGGCTTCATTTTATCAGGTATATATTTACACAATGTGATATGTAATGCGTTGAGTTCATATTTGTCTTATTTTCCAACCTGCTAGGGATTAGATGATGATTTTTTATTATTATTATGTCATGGTGCATAAAACCTTAGGATTAAAAAAATGGGGTGCTTTCTTTGTCTTGTGACTATATTTTTACACTCATGTGGATTTAAATTCTGAGACTGAGGGGTGGGGGTTAATGCTTCAACATCACTTTAGCAAATGAATTAGATTATGAAACTCCGGTTAGCACTCTACTAGAACCGTGGATATAAAAGAAGAGATAACATCTCAGTTCATGGCTGCAAAGTGATTTCAGGTTATACAGAAAGCCAGTAAATAAAACAATCTAAACAAATTATGCCAACCATAAATGGATATCACATGATCTTTTATTCACTAACACCAATTATGTTAGCTCCTTTCTGCTTTACCGGCTTCTCCTCCTCTCTTGGCTCCTTGCCTTCCCTGCAAATCTGCCTAGAGCAGGAGAGACTGCAGCAGCCAAGGGGATTACAGCAACAGCTCCTTTATCCAGCAGCACCCCCAAGGAGCGTGAGATCACAAACTATATGTGTCTGTGTGTATCCCAGTGAATTAGATGAAGAGACCATAATCACACCTCATTTATTATCTGTTGGCAAGTGTGGAAATAAGTGGACATTATGGCATAATCCTGTATCACCCTGTAATTCATGCTGAGTGGTCCAGTTGCGATCTAGCTTAAAATATGGAGAGAGATCTGACAAGAGAAACAACCAAAGAGCAATACAGGGGGAGAGAAGACTACTAAGCTACTAAGGGAGAAATCTTGTAGGGGACCTGAGTCCTTCAGGCGTTCACACTCCTAATACCCTTGTTGCGTGTTACTGTGTGTGTAAAAACACAGCTCCACAGGTGCTTGCTGTAAGGGGCTTTGACTGCAGGCTTGAGTTTCCAAAACATGGACTTACGCTAATGTGCAAGAGAGGTTATGTATACCAGCCCTTTAGCATTTTGTAATCTTTTTCACCAGTCACTATGGTGAATTATTGTAATAGAAACACAACTGCATGAATGTGTGTGTGTCTGCCTTATTGTCAAAGCAGTCATGCAAGATGTCCTTAAAGCAGAGATAATATTCAGAAGTGAAAGTACTCCAGGTTTGTTTTAGGGCACAGCAGCTACTAAACCACACACTTACACATTATGCCTAACACACACACACACGCACACACACACACACACACACACACACACACACACACACACACACACACACACACACACACACACGCCCACTGGGTAAACACCTCGGCTTAATTATGACTGAAAGTGTAAAGGGCGTAGCACTGTATCTATATAAATGGGTAATTGTGAAAGTAATTTGCGCTGTTTGTTGTGTATAACTGCTGTAATAGGTGATAACATATTAATGATCATGTTGGTAGTATTATCAGAATTACAGTGCTCCATTTAGAGGCTGAGCTTTGTAAACACTTAAATGTTTGACATTTTAAATAAACTGCCAAACATGAGAATGTCTTTCTAAGTCAGGTTATCCAGCGTTTTGTTTCTCACCTCCGTCTTTGACTCAGCAATTTATTGGACCTCAGTCTCACCATAAAACCGGCCTGTGAATGAAAGTACGAGTCACAAGTTTGAACACAACTTTTTATTTTAGGTTTTTGCATTATTTTTAATTTCTGCACTGAATAAAATACTGAGCATACAGAAAGTGTAAAAAGTCGTTTGAATTACATTCACTGGACACTTCATTAGGTACACTTCTCTAGCACATTGAGCTTTGTTTGAACTGCTTTAATTCTTCATGGCATAGATTCCACAAGGTGCTGGAAAATTTCCTCAGAGATTTTGGTGTTTATTGAAATGACAGCATCACACCAGATTTGTTGCACATCCATTACGTGAATCTCTTCCTAGAGGGACTCTATTTGATTGGTTTGGAGGCCATTTGATTGCAAAGGGATGGACACATTCAACAGAAAAACTCAGGTACTACATTTAAACAATGCTCAATTGGTTCTAAGGGGCTCAAAGTGCATAAAGAAAATATCCTCCACACCAACTACCACCACCCCGATCTATGAAGGCAAGATAGATCAATGCCTTCATGTGGTTTACACTAAATTCTGACCTGACCATCTGAATGCTGCAGCATAATTGAGACTCATCAGACCAGGCAGTCATTTTTTCAATATGAAGCTTAACCATAAGTTCAGTAAGGAAGATCTGTATTCACTCATTTGCCTACTCTCCTGGTTGTTCAAGCTGCTAGTCTATTCTTTATATCATTTCTACATGCCCACACTGTCAAACTCAATACTGACATCATTACTCATTAGTTGAATCTTCCTTCTGCAATAGAATCAGCCTCTAAACTTCTATTATCCTATTTTGATGAGCCTGTGCAAATTGTAGCCTTAGTTTCCTGTTCTTAGCTGACGAGAGTGACACCTAGTGTGGTCTTCTGCTGCTTCACGGTTCGACATGTTTGTGTTCCAAGATGCTCTTCTGTAACTTCAGTTACTGTTGTCTCACTTTCAACTCAAAGGAGTCCAGCATATAATAGGTAAAAAATGAAAATGATGTGTGTTAATTAGGAACAAACACACTTCATTACCACAACTGTGTTGGAGAAGCTGTGGAGATGTAAACGTGAATCATTCCCATGTGTTCTGGTTCTGTCTCAAGATCGCAAAATTTTGGGAAGATGTTCATTTAGTTATGGGTAAAATTCTGGGTTATGCTGTATCTAAGTCTTGTACATAATTATATCTTGGTGTCATTACGGAAAATGTGTTGAAAGAGGATAGATACATATTGAAAATGATGCTTGCAGCCTGTAAAAAGGCAATCACAAGAAAATGGTACAAGATAGACCCACCATCGCAGGATGAATGGATCAAAATTATAGACAAAATACAAATTATGGAACAACTGACTTATAGAATAAGGACTCAGGAAGATCAACACCATCGAAAGTGGGAGAAATGGACTGATTACATTAACTCGACAGGATAAAGACCATCACATTGGACAACTGGACCCTCATACACACAATAATAACATGGCTGAACCACCACTCACAACCACTAGCACTTTATATAGCCTCTGTAGAAATTATCCACATATTTCACTTATCTTAACTGCACTACTGTATAAATCTGTATAAACAAACATTCAGTACAATACGATAAATTGTAATTCTACAACTGTTTATAACTTGCATAGTTCATATTTCTGTATAGTTTTCATATTTATAGCCTGTACATAGCTTGTACACCACTACAGCCTCTACATACTTATAGTTATAGCATATTCATAACATACCTTCATACCGTGTACATTATAACATACCCATAATAAACCCATATTTTGTACCCTCATACCTATAACAGACCCATTTCTGTAATATATTTATATATGTATATTATTGCTAATATATATTTTGTAATATATCTATATCATGGCTAAAGCACTTCTGGATGGATGCAAACTGCATTTTGTTGCCTGTACTTGTGACATGTGCAATGACAATAAAGTTGAATTCTATTCTATTCTATTCTACATTGATAATGAGAACTGATCGAACTGTAGAAACATGTTGACCCAACACATTCTTTTTTCACCTGTTTTATTTATTTATTTATTTTTCTTCCTTTTTTATTTTTTAATTGAATTTTATTTTATTTTATTTTATTTTATTTTATTTTATTTTATTTTTATGTTCTGTTTCGTTTCGTTGTTACCCTCCATCTCCTCTGTATACTGTTTAAAGAAAAACAATCAAAAGAAAGTATCAAAAAAAAGAAAATGATGTGTGTTTTTCCAAGTAGCCACCTTTTGAGAGTTTTGCACAGACTTGATGTTTTCTCGACCACCTTCATGATGTCATCAACAGGATACAGTCTTGAATGACTTCACACATACAATGAGCACTTATTTTTCCTGCACACTCATCCCAATCCACCATCAACTGGGATAAGGTTAGGTGATTGTGGAAGCCAGCAAAACCCATCTCCCCACCATCCCCTCCTCCTCAATGCTCCATGATGAAAACCACATATGCAGATACCATCAGTTCACCATCCCTTGTGTTTCTTGCTTAAAGAAGTCCTCTTTTTCTTATTGGTCTCTTATCAGACTGCTTGCTTAATAAACTCTAGGAAGCACTGACGGGGGTTTCAATCTGAGGTGCCAATATAAAACTATAATTAACATCCTTGGTGCCACAGAGGTAACTATTTTTTTTAAGTGATTTTGCACTGTTTTGTTTATTTGCTGTTCTTGTCATAACATGGATTAAAACATGTTTGCACTACCTTGCCATAATACAGTTTATGTATTATGTTTATGTTTAGTGCTGAAATGCTATCTCAAATTCTGACTGATTAGAATGAATAAGCTACTTACAAAATACTAACCTGCTTTCATCTAGTTGGACAGAATTTGCAAGTCTCTGCAAAACTCTTAAGTCATACTTCTTCCCTAAAAACAAATTTTTGCACAATGATTCACTTGCAGTGCCGAACGAGGCAGAGGTTAAACTGCGCAGATGTCATTTCTTAAACCCAACAACTCACAATTGTTTACACTTGTTGCTAATGATGTGACGATACAAATATAAGCCAGTTCAGAGAGCTCAGCCTGGAAGGGTGTGTTGAAATTTTAAACCAGCAGTGAATGGAAACAATCCGCGAGGCAGACGAAGAAGACAAGGAAGAGGAAGAAGTTTCAGAATAGTACTATACAATTACATTTGAGCAAGTGCTGTGGGTAATAATTTTTGCTATATGTAACGACAGCTCATATGAAAGCAAACTGAAGAAATGTAGAGTATGAGAAATGTTTTTTTTAAATTAAAATGTCCCCTTTCATATATTTCTTCCATAAAATAATGGCTATTTTTAAAATTATAATATGAGACATATACCCTATATGAGATTCACAGTATAGATAATAGTAAACAATAACTACATGTTACATTCTTGAGTAAAACATGGGCTCATACTGTCAAGAGTGGGAAAACAGTGGTTTCTTCTTAGCTCACTTTTTTGTGCTTTACCTTATTTCACTTACTAAGATAAGAGAAGAGAAGAGAAGAGAAGAGAAGAGAAGAGAAGAGAAGAGAAGAGAAGAGAAGAGAAGAGAAGAGAAGAGAAGAGAAGAGAAGAGAAGAGAAGACACTGCAGTCTTCCACATATTATTCAGGCATATAATGGATTAATGTCATATAAATAGACATAGTACCATACTCCATTTATCTTCATTGAAGTGCATGTGTGCACACACACAAATATAGTAAGAAGGAGGCAGACAAATGACCAGACTAAATAGTTTACTCCTCTCAGACTGCTGAGATTTGGAGCAGACATGCTTATTCACACAGAGAGAGGGAAGGAGATACAAGTAGACCATTTTAGCAGGATAAGCTATGGCAGACCACACATACTGTGGACTGTACATGCATGCAGACATAGTGGGAGAGCCCAAGCAACAGAAACAGTTCATTAACACTCCCTGTTTGAACAGGTGTCTGCCTGACTAACATGTTTATGTGTGTGTGTGTAGAGACTGAGGTGGGGGAGTTGTCACTCATCACCAAGTGCTAAGCCTCTAAAACGCATGGATCCGAATGCTGTTTCCTAACTAAAGGATTTTGGTGTTTATCTAGCATTTGTTTCATATCGGTACAAAAGAGCAATAATGGGACCAAGTCAAGCAATTTTACATCAAAAGACTGCCGATCATTAAAAGTCTGCAAATGTAAGTAAAACATCCGTTCACAGCTTCTTCCGGGTGCAGACATGCACCCGCGTCACAGTCTGCAGATTTACAGAACACTGGAGTGCAACTTCAATCAGGTTACAACCTGATTGATCAACAACAAAGTTGAAGATGTTAGCTGATTTGATATAGTTCTGATTAAATTCAGCTGATTCTATGTTGTGATGTCAAACTGACACTTTTACAAAAATCTCTTGATAGATATTAAAAGAGCAGTCACAAGTCTGGGTTTCCCATTTGTATTTGTAATGTACATGAATTACTCACAGGAATTATGTACTTATGTAGTATAGAATTTTCATATATGCTTTAATCCAAAGCAAATTAATTAGAGGAACAAATATAAAAAAAAGGTTCATGAAAAAAATAAGAATTGACTTGACAAAGTTATTAAAACTAGTCCATCGGGATTACAATGCTTGAAAATGACAGAATAAACATTCACTGCTTGAGAATGTTTTTTCTAGCTTGTTGCATGAATTGCAGACTTGACACTGAAGATATGAATGTGAATATGATGAATAACTCATGATGACTGATGTACCTTTGTTGCATTAATACATATACCTGTCTTGAAGCACAGCATGCATGACATACGGTTATTTATTGAGTTTTTTCCCAACTTTTACGCCGATGTCTTCTGTGAACTTGAGGTAAAGTTTACAGTAAAATGTTGCTTTTTGAAAATATCAATCAAAATCTGATGTTTGTGTCTGCGTCCATCAGATTTTTAAAAACGGACCATTACTTCGACACAGACTTCCGCATTATCAATATGATCCATCTCCGAAGTCTTCACCACTCACCCTTTTATTTATATTTTTTTCTTCCAAATTCCAAACCTTCACTCTTCCAGCAGTTTGAATTCAGCCAGCGTGTTCACAAGTTCAAGTTGCGCTTTCCGTTTCGAGGGGGTCAAAGTTGAAATGTGCACCTGTGCTCAAGACAAAACAACTGTACCTGCCCTGGATGAAAAGTAAATACCTGCAAACACACACAAACTTACCATGTGTTTCTGACAGCACAGATGTGGCTGCAGGCTTCGCCTCCCTTTTGATCCACCCCGTTCTATGCTTTCTGTTCTAAAGGGAAACAAACGCTTTGGATCTTTTATACAGAGTAAAACGGCAATTGTTACTTTTTTGACTGGTGAATTTGCAGGAGCGTTTTAAGTCTGGGGTGTCAAATATATCGCCCAAAGGCCAGAAATGGCTCCACCAAAGATCTGGCCCAACAGATGGCTCTGCAAAGTATGTAAACTTCAGAGGAGCATGGCACCAAGCATTGTGTTACAAGTTGTTAAGAATACATTTATGAGAGCTTTCCAGTTGGGCTTCCATACCACAATAAAAGAAGGTGAATGGAGCCCTACCACCATGTTCTCTCTCAGTTTTTTTTTGTTAATAAATGCCTCATTTATTGGTTTTATGTAAGGACTTCACTGCTCCAACCCACTTAACATAAAAGTGGGCTGTGTGTGGTCCATGCATATGAGCTTCATACCTTTGTATTGAGTTATTCTCTTGTAAAGCGTGCACACACACACGGGAAAAAAAATAAAACATTTAAAGAAAGTTGGGCTCCCCACCTTTTAATAGCAGTGAATAGAGCCCGACTGCTGGGTCTTTATTCCACAAGTGCAATTCAGTGCCAGAAACAATCAGACATCAGTCAATAAGAATGACAGCTTGCATTAAAGTGTATTCAGTGTGGATACAGTTGTATAACTAGCCCCTTGAGACTCTTTTGGATACAGCATAATGTACACAACCTTTTCTGTTGAGCACAGACAATGAACCTCTGTTGTTTACAAGACTGTTAGTGCCAGCTAATGCACATGAAGGTCTTTTTCTTCTTTTTTTTAAAGCTGTCCTCTGGCAAACAGGTAGACCATGACTAATTACAGAATTAGGGAAAACAATAATATATGTTCTGGAAATAAAATAAGATTTGAGTTATCAAAATGACCAAAAAACTATTTAAATACACAATTCTGACACCTGGGAGCATCTAAAAGTTTGTATTTTTTGCCCAATTAAATCATAAGCAACAGTGTTAACACTGATATATGAAAAAACAAAAAAAGTAGATTCACTATTTTTTAATTACTTTGCCTGCAAAAAAAGGGGGGCTACCTAAATCTGTAGAAACTAAGATGTTCTTTCCTAATCTGTGGAGTCGTCAATATATCAAGTTAATTTATAGGGGAAAACATACTCTCTCTCAACTTGAGTTGCAGCTTTGGCCAAGTTTGATTTATTGTCTCAAGGTTTCTGGACAGTGACACTTTTCAGGAAATAAATGTAGATGTTCTCGCTTTAAGTTGATTGCTTAAGATGCTGAATTAAGAACTGAACGCTCTGTCTGTTATGAGGGATCTGGATGACGAGTCAGTTATTTGCAAACTCAAACTCTGGATGGTAAAAAGAAAAATCCAGTTCTAGGACAGCAAAGCTACAGAACTACTAGAGGCAACAAAGTAACACTACTGCCCCCTGCTGACTATTCTTCCAGCTTAAAACTCCTTACAGCCTCACCTTCAAGAATCAGAGGATGCTAGTTTGAAAACTTCTCCAGATCAGCTAGTTCGCTTTTACATCACGGTGTTGTCCTGCGACTTAAACAATATCTATTCTTGAGTGGTAAAGAAATATATCTACTCAAACTGCCTTTGAGGATGTCTTTCTTATCTGCTTTGTCTGAATGGGATTGGGACAACTGAAGTGGATTTTAGTGAGATACTATGTGCACATTAATATCTCCTTGTAGAAAGAGCTCAGAGTAGATTACACCACAGAGGCATCTACATCTCAGCTTCCATTTGTTGTGTTCTCCTCTTGTTGCGCTGGTGCTTGGTGAGTCCATACTTGAAGAACTCATAGACTGACCAGCTGATGGCTGTTGAGGGCATCTGGTAGATGACTCTGGCTTGGACTCCCTTGAAGAAGCCCCGCAGGCCGCCCAGCCTGTATACTGTCCGGAAGGCATGGGCTAGGCCTGAGATGTGTCTGTGGGCTCCTTTGCCGGATGACATGGAGCCAAGGGCTAGAGACTCCTGGGTGTTGAGCAGGGTCTTGCAGACATCCAGAGGCGTGGTGGATGCGGCTGCGATCGCTCCGGCCAAAGCCCCGGACAACATGTGCGATGAGGGATTGTACTGTCTGTGAGGGTTTAACAGCTCCTGAAGGTACTCGTAGGTCATGAAGTGGAGCGCCTGGAAGGGCACGTTCATGGTGAGCTGGGTGGTGTAGCTGCGGTAGAATGCAGTAGGGCCCTCTTTCTGCCACACTGCACGTACACAGTCCAACACGCCGCGATAGGGGGAGTTATACATCTGCATTCGCTGCTTCACAACTGAGGGAAACATGGTGTCCAAAGATGGTAGCGCAAAGGTGGAAAGACAAGGAAAAAGAAACAAAAAATTAGGAAACCATCACCTGCAGTAAAGCTATCCTTAAGAGAATAAACATACAACATATACAAAGACATAGTATGTAATTCCTCAGACAGCTGCAAGCCATCTAACAGCTGCAAATGAGGGCTCAGACCAGTGTCCTTCTACTGACATGTTTGGGCAGGTGGTATACAGACAGCTGTGAAAGTGACTATGTGAAGCTACAGGGCTGCGGCCAACATGTGAAGATAGTTCACATGACACCTACAGGTGTGGCACCTGTAGGTTTCCTTAGTGAAACCCAAAACTGCTGTTTTGAAATAGAAAAAAAAAAATATATATATACATCTTGACTCTCAAAATGCTGCTCTTACCTTCAGCTGGGTTCATGACTGCATCGTGAAGCAGTGTGGCCACACACCCAGCTGTTCCTGAAACAAACACACTTCGGAAGTCACTACACACTCAGATAACTACGGCAAAATAGGAAACTAGAAGAGAATTTTCACTTGCAACAGACCCCATCTGACCTCAGCACAGCTTATGCTTTTTTAAAATTCCAGCTCAAAACAGCAACTCACAGCAGAATTTCTGGAAATTTAATAAACTGCTGGTGTAAAAGAACATTTCTGACCATGGTTTGTAAAGCAAAATGTAAGCAAAGAGAGACACCTAGTGGACAAGCCAGCTTATTTCTCATTTGAGGGATTTAAATCAGAAGCCTAATCTTAATAAAAGATGACTAACAGGGGAAAAAGAAAAAAAAAAAAAGAGTAGATGAGATGGGAGAAAGAGGACTTACCCAGCCTCCCATTAAACTGAAACAGAAGAAAGAGAGTGTAGGAAGAACAAGGTAATGGCTGACTTTTTTTTTTTTTTTAGTTGAGATGGCTTAGCTTTACCCGATCCACTATTTAACTTTCCTTGAAGCCACTGAGTGGCCGACAGCTGTCCCTGGCTTTTCTTTACAGTGTACAACTGTAGCTATGAAAAGTGTTTATCCGATTTGATGTCCTGCCAGGGGTTTTTTGGACTGGTCAGGCAGCACACAGATTAGGCTGAGTCAGCAGCTTCACAGACGAGGGCATTTGGCAACAATCTTTGAGTCGGGAAAGTCCTAAATATCAACCTGTTACAGTGATCTCATGGCTAAGATTGCTATACACGATCTATTAATTTATAACATAAACTGTGTATGGATGTTTTATGGTACCATTAGCCAAATGACTGTTAGCCCCTGGATGAATCACATCACTTAGAGTCTTTTTGAGTTTTTCATAGCTGGCAAAATACAGGGCATGGGCAGGACCCGCCCCAATAGCTGTTGCATTCAAGCCTCTCAATGGCCGCCAGATTCCCTCTGTGGCTACAATCCGGCGAAGAGCATCCATCACATTCCTGTAGCGGGCCGCAGGGTCGGGCTGAAGACTCTGCATTCGTGTCTGCGAAAGAAATGGCATTCTAATGTCAAAAAGAAACGTGAGCAGAGTGTGCCACTATCCTGTCCACTATTAACTTAGAACTAAGCGATACGTTTGCTGTGTTTGACCTGATTCTGATCTAAAAATAGGACAGAATGCCTAATTGAACTTGTTCCATATGTCTGCCTAAGAAGACAATGAAGACAGCTCTGAATAGAATGCATTGTGAATGACGGGTTAAATGAGGGAAATGAGGTATTTGACATTGTGTGGGGTGTATCTTGGTGCACATGCATAAATGAATACAAGGAAGTATGCAGTTACAAGCTCCAAGGTCACAAAGGGACATAAGCTGACTTCCTCTAAGCTTCTTTTCCCACTGACCCTGAAACACACCTTTCTCTTTTCCTCCTTGCACACGCTCACACGTACACACACTCACACACAGGTGGATGATCGATTATATAGACACATTAAAAGACAAGAGCAAACAATTAATGTTTAAATCACCTGGTATTTGATATTTATAGAAGGCTGCATGAGTGGACTAGATGATTGTGTCTGTCTCCAAGGCACCAACAGCAACATAATCTCCTAAATACCAAACTTCCAGCTGAATGGACAAACCTAAACCCCACTGTGTCCATGCACAGCTCTGCGGAGCAATGCTATGAGCATACTGCACACAAAGTCATTGCACACACTTGTAGTATTAGCAGGGTAGTGCAAAGAGGCTGAAATATCTTCAGTCACTCATTGTCGTGACACATACACATGTGTGGAGTCCTCACCAGCTGTAGGTTTGCTTTGTTTACCTATAGCCTGTGGTTATATGACTACAAAGCAATGACCTTTGTAATGCTATGCTGTAACAAGTCCATCCATTCTTTGAGGAAAAAACAACAACAAAGGGTTGTTTTGGGTTTCATTTTTCATTGACTAGAGTCAAATACTCTAAAGTGTAGACTCTGACAGACTTGCAAATAAAGCACACTTCTTCAGAGCCGCAGCAAATTACTGGGATTTACGATACAAGAATGACTAAATGCCAGCCTATTCAGAACTTTATTTACAGTACTTAAGAGAAAGGCTTATGTGCGCGAGGGAAAGATTTTTTTGGTATAGCTACTCTGCACAAATATAATTCTAATGCTAAATGCATACTAAACACTACTTTTAAAAAAGTTTGATGTTTTTACATCTAATATGTAAACAAATTCATGCTGTCCAGGATTTAGTGTGCAGGTACTCCCTGACTGCACTTTGCTGCATTTCAATTAGCCAGATCTCATGTGTGACTTGGTTGAGAAAATGCTGAGCTACACTAGTTCCACAAAAGAAACTATACAAATAAAAAAATTAAAATGGCCTCATCCAGGTTCAGGCCTGTAACTGGCCTAAGTGCGCTACAGGTGAAAGACACGGATGAAGTGAGAGTGGAGATTTTCTGCCTGCCAAACACAGCTCAGTGTCCTGAACCCACTTTGTGGCCACCCTCCTCTTGGCTGTAACAATGACTTCTTTGGGCCAGTGTGACACAAAATAAAACACTGAAGCTGCATGATTCATGCAGTAAAATATCTTTTTTGGGGGGATGAGTGAGGGAGTTGCTCTGCTGCTCCAGGCAGCTTTTTCACTGGGTTTCTGGGAAAGCAGCTGCTCCACTGTGGGGGGAGAAGGGGCAAATTGTCTTCTATCTTGTAATAGTCAAAGCCGGAAGGGCGTAAGTTGCAAGAGAGAACAACTTGTTTTTGTAAACACAGAGTACACATTTCCTCCATTGTTATTTTTGGAATTGCTGACTCATTCTCTTTAACTTGACACCTCTTTAATTAAGCAAGTGGTTCCCCGTTTGCTCGCACAAACGTGCAGTTACGTAACATTACATCCGCTGAAACTCTTGACAGCAGACTGATTTGATAATTGCGTTATTAGTTACACAAAGCTACTCCTTTTTGACTTGAATGGCGGCTAAACAACTTATTACGTTATTCGCACTCAGGTTGACGCTGTAACAGCATGCTAACAAATAAGCTAATACGGCTGTTAAACGCTAACTGAGCCGACTGACCTTGTCCTCATAGCAGCCAGCTCTGCGGCGTGTTTGGGTTAGCGAGCAAGCTAATGGGCTATGCTAATATGCGTGATGGCTACATGAATGGTAACCCCAGACCACACCAGGGACTATGGAGACGAAGCATTCAACAATCACAGAAAGTTGTGGTTTTGCTGGTTAGCCAGTGAGCCGTGCTACCTTAACACAGTCGATGGGGAACATGAGGCAGTGCTCCATTATCCCGGCCACAGCTCCAGCCAACATGTGGGTGCTAGTGGAAGCTCCCTGTGGCAAACCCTCATAGTCCGGTTCAGAGTCCTCTGACTGTGCATCTTGTGCACTGCGGATCAAATCAACAGTCTGTATTTCAGTTTCCCCTCCGATCCGGGGTGTCAGGCTTCCCACAATACTTTCTGAAACTCCCCAGAATCTGCCCCCAAGCCATCGAACTTCTGCCCCGGCAGAGGCTCCTGCAACCCCGGGATCATTCCCTGTGGTCTCCGCTGTCATCCGACGCCTCCTCACAAATCCATCTGTTTCCATGAGAAACGAGGGGATGTGTTAAGTCTTCTGGCTCGCGTGCACGGCTGGTCGTGGACCTTAAACTTTTACATTCCCTTGGGGAGCTTTCACGGTTACTTCCCTGCTACACCATTCCCTCCCCTCCTCTACCCCTGACAGCAGCGGGAGCCAGGAAAGGGAGACCGTGACGGCAAATGCACAGCGAGCCCTACCACAGGCCGCGATGAGGAAACAATCTCTGATTGGTTACGATAGCCAAGTACTCCTCACACCATTGGATGATATCCGTGCCCCTCATGATTGGATTTTGGTGAGCGTTTCAAATCCGGTCATGTGGCGTTTGACTTGAGGTGTTGCTACATGGTAGCTCATCTGTGCAAGCCATCAAAAGACCCAAAGATCACTGTAGGTCAGCCTCAAAATGTCTTTTAGTGGCTGTGAGCAAACCGAGACACGCGTGATTACAAGATGAATGGGCCAGGGTCACTATTTCACAGTTTTTGTTGTCACTTTTGTTGCTGTCCTAGTGTGATTTGTGGTGTTGTCTAAAATCCAAACTGCAATCTGTGTTTCTTCTCTTAAAAAAATACTGGAAAACCTTTTGATAGGACACAAGAACATTTAGTACAAGAACATTCGGTATTATTTGCTAAATTGAAGAGACTGTGTATGTAATAACAGTCAACATAAAGAACTAAATAACAAGAATTGTGTTAAAAGTGCTTAAAAAATGTCCATGTGAGGCTCAGCCCACTAACACACACTAATCATTGATAAGGTTCAGAAGTAATTGATCTTCTCATTACAATGCAGTGTTCTGTTGGAAAACTTTGAGTTCTAGTATCAAAGTGACATGTCACTTAGGTCACTTTGACATTTAACCCCTACCCGAATTGGTGGAGACTAGACACATCCCTATGGAAATGATAGTCCTCGGTGGCTGTGGCCATCATGAGAAGCAAGAGCCACAACCCTCCTTGCAAAAACTGCTTGAGGACCACCTCAAGGGGCTGACCCAGCCTCTAAACACCAGTGTCTGGACTAAATCCTGGACAGCATGAAATTGTTTACATATTAGACGTAAAAACATCAAACTTTTTTAAAAGTAGTGTTTAGTATGCAGTTAGCATTAGATTTATATTTGTGCAGAGTAGCTATACCAAAAAAATCTTTCCCTCACGCACATATGCCTTTCTCTTAAGTACTGTAAATAAAGTTCTGAATAGGCTGGCATTTAGTCATTCTTGTATCGTAAATCCCAGTAATTTGCTGCAGCTCTGAAGAAGTGTGCTTTATTTGCAAGTCTGTCGGAGTCTACACTTTAGAGTATTTGACTCTCTAGTCAATGAAAAATGAAACCCAAAACAAACCACATGCTGCAACCTACAGGATCCCATTCAATCCCACAGTTGACCTACACAATAATCACTATAATAATAATAATAATAATAATAATAATAATAATAATCCCTAATTTTGACAGCACTAATATATATATGCAAATACCCTACAAATTATTCTGTAACACATTTCCATGTGCAAAAAATGATTGTAGTGATATTTATGATTCTTTTGTAGGCTGGATTATATCAAGCATGGGATGTTTGCCAACTAAGAAACCATTTTTTGCAAATCTATGCTAATTTTGAATCTTTTTTAAGCAATTGTTATAATGTCATATGAAACATAAGGCTGTTAATTATTAAGAACATATTGTTTATTATATGATCATATTATGTAGAGCACATATCACTTGATTATATATTTTTTGATATCAAAATGTTATGTGTGAAGTTGTCCACCTTGTCTACAGGACTGTATGACTTCAGTGATGCAACAGAAAATAGACACATTACATTACCACAATTAATTATTTAAAATACATATTTATCCCGTTCTATAGACATTGCTGCAAGCATAGAGACAAATGATGATACAGATTTGTGGTGTGGAGTTGTGTATAGCATGTAGGCTGTAGTGTCCATAACAGTAAATGATGTGTAAACATCATAATGGTTTTATGCACATGAATAAGAAGCATTTCAATATGTTTTACTCAATTCTATGTCAGATTTTAAAATAGACAATATTTAAGTACAAATAAATGGATATTCAGTAAAATTTCACTTATATATACTTGCTTTCCATTAAATATTAATGTGGAAATGATCATCTTTTCCATTATTCCAAGATAATATCCAAATTGAGGCTGTGTTACTTAACATTTATTTGTATATCGAAATGAAGACATTGGCCAAAAGTTTACAGTTTACAGGGTTTAACTGCAACATTTAGTAGTTGCAGATTAGTAATCTGTAGTGTCCATAACACTGGTGAAATGGTTCACAATTTCTTTATCCCATTTCACAAGATGATAAAGTTGCAAAAGCAATTCAAATATTAGCATTTAACAGATTTGTTTTTTTGATAAATGTCAGCTTTTGAGCGTTTGAATGTGGGCGACCTTGAGGGAGAACAGCAATTGTTGCATTTTTGCAAGAAAATTATCAATATTTATTTGATTTCATTCATTTAATGTTGTTTGTTTTGTGTTTTTGACATTGTTTTGTTTCCCTTTAATTCTGGACCATTAGGTATGTAATAACAATTGATTGATCGATCGATCAGTTTTTATCTCCAAACTCTAAAATAAGTAAGTTTGATTCTTCTAGCACATTCAAAATTGACTAAAGTGAAAACAGGGCTTTCCTTCTTTGAAAAATTACAAATTGTAAATTATTGACAGGGTAATAAAAAGAATATTTGTTATTGTCATGTGACAAAGTTGATTCTGCTTTTCTTGTTCATTAACACTGAACTTCATCATAAACATTAAAAGCGTCTTTAATTTGATACATCAAGTAAAAGAACGTCATATACTCATTCTCCACCTTCATGGACTGCTTTGAGACAGTAGTTTATAATTAAATTATTGTAAATGCTGAGAGCTCTAACATCTTCACTAGTGAACCACTCTGCCTGGAGGCACATGAATCACTTTTTTTTTCTTCCATATAATGGGCTAATTGTGTTTTGGTGTGGAGCTGTTATAGCATAATTGAATTTTCTCCTTTATTGCCTGGGAGAGCCTCTAAGGGCATCAGTGTTGAATTTCTGCCGACAAAGGGGAATGAAGTGTTAATTTCTGCTTACAAGAAGAAAATCTCTTGCCTTGATCTTCTGATCTAGTTAAGGTTGATTGGATGATTTACCGCAGACGTTCCTTAAAGGAAAACCAAGCAGACATCATATCTGGATCATTTCTCTTCCATGAAACTAATGCTACTGTAATACACCGGGGAAGAGGCATGTTAGGTCTAGCGGGAAACTCTAGATCACCATAACACATCATTTCATTTCCCCTACCAAGAGAGTGCACAATCTATATAAACCTCAGGAATTATTTTACACTGTCTAAGCAAAACATAGTCAAAAATCAAAATTATATGGACAAGATGAGAAGATAACTTGCTTATATTCTGCTGTGTTTGGTTGTTTTTGTACCATTTAACACCCTCCCTTCCTTAGATCTCCTTCTCCTGCTCCATCTACTCCCTGGATTGTTTCATAGCATGATGCATGGCCTCTTATCCCATCAATGCAAGGTGAATGAACCACTAGGCCAACATGACATCCTCAACAGCAGCACTAGGAAACTATTCTGTGTTAAGAGCTCATCTTAAAGCTCTTAATGTGAGCCCGTATAGTGAGATAACTCAAATACAGCCACATACCAGCCAAGACTGATGACACTTCTGGATTATCATACTTTTCATATTGAATTTTTACATTTAATTAAATTAATAAATTTAATCCTTTCAGCTTTTTACATACTAAAAAAAAAAATCAGATTTTTGCAAATTCCCAAGTTCTGCCTGTCAGTAAGAATAAATCCAAAGACTTTATATTTAATATTTTTTATTAAATTATTTATTTAAACAGGTTGTAGTTGAGATCAAAATCTATTTTTCAAGAGAGACCTGTTTACAAAGAACCATATAGATAATAGATAATACATGATCACAAATTAGTAGTTTGAGATAAATGAACATAACCTTTAAAGTGAAATCAGAGAATGTAGCTTCATAGTTTTTGCTTGTTTGTTTGTTTTTAAGCTTATCACATTTATGCCCAGCAAAAACATTCAAAACAAGTGAACCAGTGAATTAGAGGTAATGTTAATGTGTCCTGTGACTTGATATTGAAAGTATGCTACTGTGTTTAAATTGAAGCAGGGAGCAGAGGCAAGATCCTTGTAAAAAAAAATAAAATAAAAAAATAAAATAAAAAATATATACAATGCTGCTCTTTTCAATTCGCTAGTGAGTCTCCCCACTTTTGAACTGTACGTACAGTACATACAGTGCATATTACCGATGTGCTGACGCGAACTGTGAACCTGTTATTAATGGAACAACCCCGCCACCATGTGTTCACTTCCAGAATAACACCAACACGTTTGGTTTTCTTTTTTAAAATTACTTTGGTCATTTTGTGACTTTAAATCGAATAAATATCCACATTAAAATGTATTTTATGTATCCTTGTATTTCTGCTATGGGCGTAGCCAGTATCAGGGCAGAAGAAGGAGGTGTACTAAACTTTAACTGTAACAGCGTAAACTCAAACGGGCCACAAGTGTATAAAAACTGCCCCATGTGTCAGAAATGCCACATTAGCTATCTGTGCAAAGCTCATGTATCATTTCACTCCCTCTCTTATCAATACGCCAGAAGTGCACCATTATACATCATATAACTACTATAATTTACTTCTCTGTATCTATTTCCCTAACTGATGAGGTCCATAAAGGGTCGCCTCCAGTATGAAACCCGGATCTTAGTGATGGGATTTCCGGCTCTTTTTAGAGATCCGGCTCTTTCGGTTCGACTCACTAAAAAGAGCCGGCTCTTTCGACTCCGAACCGGCTCTTCAGGTTGTTTTGTTGCTTTAATTAATTTGTTATTAACAATAATATTAAATTATGCACAAAAGGAATTACTAACGTAAAAAAAGTGGTTTTATTTATATATGTTTATATATAAATATATGCGTTGGCCCCTAGAGACAAAACACGTACAAACTCCAAAACACATTTCTAGCATGAACTGAACTTCCAAAGCAGAGCTACTAGATCACTTAAATTACACAATTGAAAGCATGTTTGTGTATTTATACACAGGCACTCATATATATTCAAATAATTTAAAAACAATGTTCATTTACCTGTTACTACCACACACCAAATCCGGTCGTTGGTACTTGCTGGCTTGTGTAGCCACTAGGTAACAAAAGCTCAACACTGCGCCTGCATTCTGGAGCACTTCTGTTGACTTTTGTACGTGTTTTGAGTTTTTACATGTTTCGGAGTTTTTACGTGCTTCGGAGTTTGTACGTGTTTTTACATGTTTTGGAGTTTTTACGTGCTTCGGAGTTTGTACGTGTTTTTACATGTTTTGGAGTTTTTACGTGCTTCGGAGTTTGTACGTGTTTTTACATGTTTTGGAGTTTGTACGTGTTTTTACATGTTTTGGAGTTTTTACGTGTTTTGGAGTTTGTACGTGTTTTTACGTGTTTTGGAGTTTGTACGTGCTTCAGGGTTTGTACGTGCTTCAGAGTTCGTACGTGATTTGAAGTTTGTATGTGCTTTGTCTATAGGGGCCACCGTAAATATACTTTTATTTATTCACTCCACATAAAATGTAATAAATAAATCATATAATACAAAAATCAACTATTCACATTTCAACTTTTAACTATTTAAATTTTCAGCTTTTTCCTTTTACAAATTTAAAGTGAAACAACACAAAACACTGCAAACCACAACACAATTAAATATAAATTAAAATATGAAAGCAAAAAGAACATGCATATTCTCTGTCATATGGGCCCGCATGAATAAACTTTCTGAATTCTTTATCATCTGCAACTGAAAATAGTTGTGGATGATTACTATACCTTTCTAATGTGACGTTGTTGTCCCTGGCTCTCTTTCTCTCCCTCTGGCTCTGTTCCTGTGCTACTGAGTGTAACTACCGCCCCTCCCCCCTCTGCCCAGCGTAAAGAACAAGGCTCGAGTGCAGAGTGAAGCAGAAAAAAAGTGCGAGAGAGAGGCTGAGAGAAAGAAAAAAAAAAAAAACCCACGTGACGGCACGCGATAAGGAGCCGGCTCGCGTCGTTCACGTCAAAGAGTCGGCTCTAAGAGCCATTTCGTTCGCGAACGACCCATCACTACCGGATCTACTTCACCATAAAAGAGGGAGGGATTGAAGTGGAAGAGTCCAAACTCCTGCCATGGCTCCAGCAGCGTTGACTAACCAAGGGTGGAGGGCTGTGACCCTTGCGGGTACAGTGACGGGCTCCAGGTCAAGTCACACTGCTTTAAAATCAAATTACGACGCATTGGTCATCGGTGGAGGTGAGATTTGTGGACTGTAGGAAAGAAATGCAGAGAGCGACGTATACTGTAATAATGGGCGATAGATTTTGCAAAAATGATAAATCTGAGTTTGTAGGATTGTAGTATAAATAAGGTAATTTCGTAGTAAAATGAATATTGCATTCCAAGATAACTGAATTTACTCAGTTTACGGCTGTGCATAGTTTAATCTTAATTATTCAACTTTGAACTCATTGCTGCAGGGCACACTGTATACACAAAATATTTTAAAAACCTAATTATGGAACAAATTTTTGAAACTTCATGCATCGGAATCGGTTTTAAATTGCGTATTTTACATCTCTTTGTAGGACACAACGGACTGGTGGCAGTGAGTTTACATATTTACTTCCTAACACCTGCTTTTGCAGTAAGGTTTCAGTACTGTGGTGAAGGTGATGTGTGCTTTGTATGCCTGTAGGCTGCATATCTTCAGAAGGGAGGTCTGCAGGCAGCAGTGCTGGAACGCAGACATGTGCTGGGAGGTGCCGCTGTTTCAGAGGAAATCTTCCCTGGTAGGAAGCTCAAGGAAGCTTGAAATAGCTTACGTTATTACCAGTGTTGGGCAAGTTACTTTGAAAAAGTAATTAATTATAGTTACTAGTTACTTCTTCAAAAAAGTAACTGAGTTAGTAACTGAGTTACAATATTGTAAAAGTAATTAATTACTTGAAAAGTAACTATTGCGTTACTTTAAAAAAATGTTTAAATAATGACTATCTAATAGCGCAACCTATTTAAAGGTGGGAGGCTATGCCCGACGTGGTCATTACAATCACCAGCCAATCAGGATTGGTAGAGATACAGAAGATACATGCTTCATGCAGGGAGGTGCATCCCGTAGTGAGATATCGCACTCATGCTACTCTGGGAACCTTAGGTTATGCAAGTAACCTAAAATTTTACTCCTCTAAGACAAATTACATTGGTTTGCAGGTTTCCGCTTCTCTAGGTGTTCCTACTTGCTCAGTTTGTTAAGACCGCACATATACAGAGACCTGGAGCTCAAGGTACACAAAACCAGAATCACAAAGAAAGATTCTAGGTATCATGAGATAATATCAGTCCTCAGCCTTGCTGCAGTTCATCATTTTTTTCCTTTTTTTTTTACAAATTCAGAAACATGGGCTGAAGGTGTATATGAGAGACCCCCATGCCTTCACCCCCATGTTGGAGGAAGGGGTGAGAGGTGCTCCTCCACGTTCTCTCACTCTGGGCTCAGATCTGGCCACGAACCAGATGGAGATCGGCAAGTTCTCACAGAAGGATGCTAAGGTGATTTAGGTTTGAAAATAAACATAATAAGTAATTGTTCATTTAGGCTGATCCAAAAAATGTTCTTTGCCTTGTTGGACCTTTATTTCTATGTGATACAATCCCACACACCTATGCTTACTTACATCTTCACCTATTCCTCAACATACATACAGGCTTATCCTGAATTTGTTGCACACTTGGAGAGGCTAGCAGATGCTATGAACCCTCTCCTGGATGCTCCACCTGTAGATATTCCAGGTTTCACTTCTGGATCACTGAGACAGAGGGTGGCTGCAGCTAAAACACTGATACCCATCTTCAGATGTGGTGGGTTGGATTATTTTTTTTAAAACATTTTTTATTCTCCAATACTAGCTTATTTAGCAAGCACTTAATTTGTATACTGCATTAATTTAGTCATGAATATTTCTGGCTCTTAATCTAAAGGTCTAAAACTGGGCAAAAACCTTCCAGACTTCTATGAAATCGTAACTGCTCCAATAATGAAGGTTGGTTAGCGATTAAACAAAGTCATTAGTTCCTCTTATTTTTAGATTGCATAGATAACATGTGTTTTGTGTGAAAGATTCTCACTCAGTGGTTTGATTCTGAGCCACTGAGAGCCACTCTGGCTACTGATGGTGTAATAGGAGCCATGACCAGTCCTAGTAATCCTGGCAGTGGGTGAGACACATTTTACAGCAGCCTATAACAACCAAACTCTCGTAATCTTAGATCTAGCTGGACAGAATTACAAGTGACTTGATGGTTTTGACTTGCAGGTATGTTCTCTTGCACCATGTGATGGGAGAGGTGGAGAAGGAAAAGGGTGCCTGGGGTTATGTAGAAGGAGGCATGGGAGGTGTGTCTCAGGCTATTGCTAGTGCTGCTCGATCTTATGGTGTTGACATCTTTACAGAAAAGGTAATCACATTGATTTGATGTTGTTTATTTCATGGATTCATGGGAAATTATGTTCTAGCTTCCCTAACTTCTTGCATTTATCTTTGGCAGGATGTAAGCCAGATCCTGGTTGGTTCAGATGGTGATGCTAAGGGTGTGGTGCTAAAGGACGGCACAGAAATCCACAGTAAAGTTGTTTTATCAAATGCTACCCCATATATTACCTTCAAAAACCTGACACCACAGGTAACTCAGAAAACTGAACATCATTTCTAAGCAAAGCTCTGAACAAAGTCCCTTATTCTGACCTCTTGTATCACTACAGTCTGCTCTTTCTTCAGAATTCATCAAAGCAGTAGACCAGATCGACTACACTTCACCTGTTACCAAGATCAACGGTGAGTCTTTCATCAATCAGAACTTAAAGTTAAGACTGGCAATATAATATACTGAGGTAAAAACTTATATCCTTTAGTCATCTTTGGAAAAATGGTTTGTTTTGGTGGGTTTTGTATCACATGTTTAACCTATGAAGAAATTGGGTCTCAACAGTTGTTCAGCTTCCAGTGCGATGTCATCAGAAGTCCATGTCTTCTGCACACTCGACCAAAATTTGAAGTTTATTAAGAAAATGAAGCACATACACTGATTCCATGTCATTTTACCTGTTGTGATCTCTTTTTTCTTTCTTTCTTTCTTTCTTTCTTTCTTTCTTTCTTTCTTTCTTTCTTTCTTTCTTTCTTTCTTTCCTTTTCTTTTTAACAGTGGCAGTAGACAAGTTGCCAAACTTCTTAGCATCTCCCACACCAGGTGATAAACCTGGACCACACCATCAGTGCTCAATCCATTTGAACTGCGAAAGTGTGGATGTTTTGGAAACAGCATATAAGGAAGCAAAAAATGAACGACCCTCAGCAAGGTGAACGTGTCTTTGCATAAGTGTTCTTTTAAACATGTCAGATTTGTGCATGCCAAATCAAGCTGAAATGTCCCACTGAGGGAAGAATAGAATAGAATAGAATAGGCCTTTAATTGTCCCACAAGGGGAAATTCGGGTGTTACAGCAGCAAGAAAGACACATATACAAACAAACAGTACACAAGACACAGAACAGAAACACAATTTTTACCTATTTACATCAAGGACAATGGTTACAAAGGATGTTCTGGGGAAGAAAAGAAAACTAGATTTAGTTAATGTTCAAGCACAGATTTGTGCAGTGCACATGGACAGTTCTTAGTGAACTGGAAAATACAGGGCAAAGTTTTAGGTGCTTGTTACAGAGATAAGGGATTAACTGTGTAATTGCAAATGGTAGAACGTATTAAAGTGAATAATGTGAATGTTTAGCACTTCAACCTTAAAACCTTTGAGATTGTACAATAAAATATCCTTTCTCATATAGTTTAACACAATTTTTTTAGTTTATGTATTTTCAACATATATTTTTCCAGGTTACTCACATAAATAGTCCACATGCAGTATCCTTATCTCACAGATAAGACTTACTTACCCTTGAACTAGTTAATGTTTACATCCCGCTAAGGATAAAAGAATTCACAGTCAGCACTTACTTGAACATTATCACCCAAATATATCTTTAAAAAAATCTTCATCCAACATGTTTGTCAATCCATCATCTCATTGCATCATGTTCCTCTGGTCTTGTAGGCCTATGGTGGAAATGACCATCCCCTCTGTGCTGGATCCTACTCTGGCTCCCCCTGGCTGCCATGTGGTGTCACTTTTTACCCAATTCACCCCCTATTATATAGAAGGCAGGGAGTGGACAGACCAGGACCGGGAGGCATTTGCAGACACTGGTTAGAAACACAAATGCTCCACTCTCTGGACTTCTTAATGTTTTGAGCGTGCCAAACATGTTTACTGCTGGTAGATTTAGTTCTAGCTTACTATGGCAGTATGTTTGTTTAGATTCACAGTCATCCAGTTCATAGTAGTCTTAAGATCTTAAAGGTGACTGGACTTCTTGAAGTTTTTTGAAGATGTTCCACCTCCCAGCCACTTACAACATTTCCAAGCACCTTTTCACCATCTCAGCTGTGCTTGTGGGTAACATCGCATCATATCAAAAACTCTACTAACTTCAAAACAAAAGCCTTGAACGTACACTAAATCTACATGAAACCATAGTGTCCTTTGATGTGGTCTTGCTTTTTACTTATATACCTGCAACCAAGGCAGTGGCAACTGTGAGAAACTGATTACAGCAATACAGCTCCTTACACAACAGAACCAGCCTTACCTCGATCAGATTTGTACACTGTTAGACTTCTACCTCAGCAGCATGTATGTTAAATGCAACTATCTTTTTGGTGTGGGGGATTGGGTACTGCCATGGACTTCCCATAGCCAACCTTTCCATGAAGGAAGTGAAAGTAAAGCTCTTTGGCTCTTTCAAATTAATAGCACCTAACCTAGCCATAGTAGATATGTGGATGACACCTGGGTCAAAATCCAAGAAGTAGAAGCCTTCAGTATTCATGTGACCTCAGTGGATAGAAACATAAAGTTTACCAGGGAAGATACAAAGATTAATAGTTTGCTATTTCTGGCTGTGTGCATTGAGGAGGATGGAAGCCTCAAAATCGTAGTTTACTGAAAACACACACACACACCAGTAGGTACTCTTTGACTCCCACCACCTACTGAAATGTGAACTTGGGGTGATCAGGAACCTGCAACACCAGGCAGAAAGTGTTCCCCCTTATCCAGAAAGGGAAACAATGGAACACATACAAGTAAAAAAAACTCCCAAAAAATGTGGTTACTCCAACTGGGCCTTCATCAAATCAGCAAAAATGCACGAAAATAAGGTGAGAAACCAACAAGAGAGAAACAGAATGACAAATGGAACCACATTGTCATTACTTATGTAGCAGGTTTATCAGAGGAACTATCAAAGCATGATATTCCAGTGCACCTGAAACCTCTGGTTGTAGTGAGCCACACGTTTTGTCAAACCTTGGCTCATGTATGGGATAAAACCTACTAGCATTTAAATACCTGAATTTAATGAGACCTTAACCCTCTTTAAAAAAACCTAAAGAAGTCCAGTTACCTTCTTTTCAAGCTCTAAAAAGACTGTAGCTGTAGCAGGCTTCAATGACACTGAAGGGAACTTTCTTAGACATTTTCTTACTGTTTAAATGGAACAATGAGTCAAGTTTACAAATTGACTGGTGAATCTTAGGAATATATTTTCTCCAAAATTATTAAAGTATTCAAATGAATTGCACTCTTTAAATGTCCTGTATGTTTATTAATGTGTGTGAGTAAAAAGCATGTCTGTTTCTGTCTCCTCAGTGTTTGACTGGGTAGAGCAATACGCCCCTGGGTTTAAAAAGTCCGTGGTGGGCAGGGACATCCTGGCCCCTCCTGACCTGGAGAGGATCTTTGGGCTCACTGGAGGGGTAGATATTTTGCACTGTGGATGCTGTAGCACTGAGCAACACTTTGAATGTTGACACGCCACTTATTTGTTTGACACAGTCAGCTATTCACTGGATGAGGAAGTCATTTGCATTATTTTCAGTGTTCAGTCATTAACTGCCTACTTTGGGACGTGGCTGTTGTATAAGCAGTTAAGGGTGACAGGCAGCTTTACTACAGCACGAGCCAGAGTCAAAGATCACATTAACTGTGTGACACTTAATCGCTTAACTGCATTTGCTTCTGCCTCCTTTGTGTGAAGAAAACAGTACTTAACCACAAGGGAGGCTATTTTTCTACTTATAGCCATGGAAGGAAAAACAAAAGGGAAATTTAAACTTTTGGTCTTGTTTTTACAGAATATCTTCCATGGATCAATGTCACTGGACCAGCTCTACTTAACACGACCCTTGCCCTCTCTCACAGACTACCGCTCACCAATTAAAGGCCTCTATCTGTGTGGCAGCGGCTGTCATCCAGGTTTGATTTTAATGCTCAGCTGAACACAGAATTGCAAATAAGGCTGTTTATTATGTTGTACAGTAATAAATACAATGTTAGCTGGTCTTAGAGAGCGCACTTAATGAACCTTTGATCTTAAGATGTGCCCATGCCTTCACTGCTGATGACAAATGACGGCCAGGATGGCTAATTTTTCCATGTCGATATGTCACTTTCAGGTGGGGGTGTGATGGGTTCCCCTGGCTGGAATGCAGCCCTTACCGTCATCGCTGACTTGAAACGTCGCTGAGGGCATTATCGGATAACATTGTGTGGTCCGCTTATCTGTGCACTACATTTCTTTAGAGTGAATGTGACTAGTTTAAAAAATCAATGTCATATTACAACAAAAACCAGCCACTTGTTAGATTAACTTATGATTAGATCATTATGATTTAATAGTTAAATGACTGACGTAATAATACAAATGACATGGGATTAAAAACGACAAGTAGAGCGCAATAAAACAGGTCTGGACAGGAAGGCCACGTGAAAGATTTACCAGTGGAAAAACACAAACTCAACACCAACCTGTGAGCCAGCGGAAAATTACTGATACCACCAAAGCAAACTGAATGCAAATGTATTATTAGAAAAACTAATTCTTGTTTTAATTAAACTAACAAAAACTGTGAAGTGATGATACTCATGCACAAAGGAACATTTTACTACTCTATTTGAATACTTTTAAATAAACTGAAGCCATGTCGAATTTCCTTTAAACCATGTATGATTGTTTGTTTCTTATGTTGCATTTATTTCACTTGGGGCTGATGTCACAGCTTAGAGTGTTATGATACTAAAACATAGGTGTTTTCCAAAAGAAATAGCTTGAAGCAATTGTATTTTACCCACATTATAATATATAATTCTGTTTTAATAATTTTCTGTTGTGAGACATGCCCTGTCCTGTCCTGAAATTAATGGTGGATAACTCACAAAATGTGACCTAATCGGTTTTAAATTCAATCTTTTACTATGTATCTTTTGTTGGTTATTAAAATCATTTTAACAGCTTAGAAATATCTTAAAACCTTATTAATGCAAATTAAAGTTGATTTTTCTTTTCTACACCCTGAAAGGATATTCTTGGGGGTTTTCTTCTTCTTCTTCTTTTTTAAAAAATACATCCATTTACACTGAGATTATATTACAGCATGAGTGAGCTATTAACTAATTTTTTTTAAATAATGAATTTATCACAACTGCCCCAATAAATTAACAATGACATAAAATTAATATTCAACAGGACTGAAATCAACTTATTAGTTTCGCATGTAGCTCTTTGGGAAAGTTGTGTTAGTGGATAGTAAATGAGTGTATCTTATAATATTTGTATCTGTTTATAATCATTATATTAATTAAACATGCTATTGCATTAGATATTAAACCTAACGCTGTTAATGTTATTTAAACACGTGGTCCATTGTTAAGCCATTCTCTGATAAGGTCTCAGCCGTTTAGAAATCGATAACAGTGTCCTGTGCCTTTAAGACGCCAGTCAGGGTGGACCCAACGTCGGCGTTAGACGCTCAGGAAGTGGATTAAACCACCAAAGATTCCCGCAGATTCGATACCGATTGTCCCAATGTTAGATACGTGTTCGTGCTAACCTGAACGTTTGGCCGAGCACGTTTATGGGCTATTTAGGACGATAATGCTGGATGGTTGCGCTCATGAAAATCACCAGGGATATATGCAGGCTGTTGGGACTCGGGAGCGGTAAGAATTCTCTCCCACTTTTCGAAACTTTCTAAACTGGTTAGATCGATCACGGACGTAATAACGAAACGCGTGTGACACGGCACATTTGGAGGACAGCTAACTCGTGAGTTACATAAACGACGTGATTGTGATATTGCTTCCCATTTGTGTTATCCTAGTGATCAAACTGAGCTCTTGGTCAAACAATGAAACTTCTCTTGGCAGTTACACCCTCGCCTGTACCGCTTCCAAGTTTGCGCAGTAAAAAAAGGAAAAAGTTCTCAGAAAATCCAAAACGCTCTCTTACACTTTGTCGCTCACGAAGCAAATAGTTATAAAGTTTACAAGCTAAAGTACACCATGTATAAAAGACAGAGATAAAGTGATGTGTGCTATAAAAAGCAAAACAAAGGTAAATGCATTCTTCGGTGCGTGTTAGTATGATAACAATGTCTTAGATAGGGGCACAAGCCCCACAGCACAGAACGAGTTTATACGCAGATTGAAAGTACTGTATGAGCTTAAAACATGTCTTTAAATAACGTGTTATGTTCCCACATGTTGTTCTTCTTCTTCGCTTAACATGTTAACAGGTTTGCTTATGTGTGGCTCCTCTCTACAGCTGCTGATCTACACACCTTCATCGACATTTAAAAACTTTTAGGCATGCCTTGCCAACTTTAGCATTACTTTGGAGTATAGGAGTACACATCTGGTGTGAGTAATCCTATTAGCATTTATGGAAAGCGTGGGAATACTAGATGAGAAATACACACAAACAAAATGGGATGAATAAAGTATGTGTTGTAGCAGGCAGCAGTTTCAAATTATGTTTATATATTAATATATGAATGTGGGAATTCCCCAGTTTATCATCCAAAAGTAGGGGAATATCTATTTGCAAAAGAGACTGGTTTGCATTCCTTCATTCTTAAATCCAGATATTACACCTCTGTGAAGGTGTAATAAAGAGCTTAGATACTACAGAACAGTGAAAGATTTCTAGCATTTTTTTAACGGCGTCAGTTAGTAATCTCACTGATGAAGCAGTTCAGTTAAAGTGCTATAGACTTGGTTTCCTGCCACTCCAACCATTACTGGCTTTGCAGTGGTAGTGTGAGAGTCTGTAGGTGGTGCATATGCTTAATTCTCGTAACTGTTCCCAGAGTGAAGGTGTGGATAAAAAGCCATACCTGGAGAGGTGAACGAGGGTCATTGTGGTTATAGACTGCTGCATCAATGTTGCTTTTAGCTGTAATATTGTTTCTGTATTGTTCAGAGCTCTCTGTTAGCATTTTAGAGGAGGTGGCACTCAGCCGGTCCGCCTTTTACTTTTTATCTTTTTTGCTAACACTTTGTTTGTGTGCTCACATAACTTTTATGCCAGTACACAGTAGGGTTATGTTGAACCTGCTAATGCAAGAAAGCTTTGCTGTGTCAAACTGGCTTCGTAGTGTACCTCCCCTGAGATCTTTAATGATTTTTCTTCTGTTGATTTCTGATGTAATGCAGTTGTTTTCACTCAGTCTCATGCAGAACATTTGTGCCTCGCAGCCATGTACTCTGCAAAAAACAAAACAAAACGTGTGATCGTTTCTATTTCCTACATTGTTTACATGTTTCTTTGTTTAACTGGTTTACACAACCACTTAAAACCACTGGCATATGATTAAGCAGTGCCTGTTTGAATAATAAGGTCATGCTTTCGTGAAGAAAAGTGTGGACCTGTGCAGTTTATTTTCTTGTTGGTCCTCCAGCCTGTGATGGTACGTGATTATTTTGCATTCCTGTGGAAAGAGCTCACCTTTCAGCTGTACACTAATTTAGGAAATTTCCTTGAAGTGTAGAAACAGAGCCTCTCTTGTTGCTCGTGTCTACCGATCTTGTATCACTTGTGTTTTTGGAGGACATTCCAGTATGGTAAAATTTTTACCGACGGCCTGGTTCAAATGAGATGGAGTTGTTAACAGTGCTTATTTCTTGACATTTGAGCAGTGGGTCAGGCGCACACAACTGAAATTCCTTGCTGTCACTATGCATCCTTGGAGGCGCATTGTGATGACAGACTGGCTCTTTAACAAAGCCAGTGAGAGACATTTATATGTGAAGACACATCCCCCCCGGATGTACTTGAATTCACATGGAATTCCAATTCCATACAATTACAATGACTTTTATTTTCTTATGTTTTTTGCATATTGTTTAAAATGTGGACGGCACCACTAAAGGACAGGCATACACAGAATCAAGAAGTTAAGTAGCTACTTGGTGTGTCTAGTTTTGTTGTATGACATTCATAACAGTTGAATGTAAAGTGTAAAACTCTCCTGTCAATGCTTCACAAGTCACAACATGAGTAAGAGACCAAGTATGGGATTTGTCACTCTCTGGAAATCTTTGCTGATCAAATAGAAACATGACACCACATGTATTCCGGCGTAGTCCACTACTTTGCTTCCTTTTGTCTTGTCGTGTGTCTGCTGCAGTTTGACCTGAACGACTACAGTTTTGGCTTGATCAAATAAGCTGCCCCCCCTCCCCCAAGCGTATGTACACAAAATCCCACATTTAGAGCAGTGGCTTTGCTTTTCTTTTTCCTCTTCTCAGTACTCCAGCTTCTCAGAAAGCAGTACTCAGGCCAGCTGTATGTGTTGTGTGGTGGGCTTGTGGCAGTGCTAAAGATAATTATTACTAAATGCCTCTCAAAGACCTCAAAGAAACAACCTGATTTGGCGTCTCTGAGCAATTTTCAGTTCTGTTTCCTTTATTTTATTTTACATGCTTTTCCTGGTGGTTCATATAAGAAAGGATTGCATAATCCTTCCTGTCTCCACCCAGTGTTGTTTAAAAATTTGGCACATCATCACTAGTCATTGTGGTTAGACCGGAATATAAATGAGACAGGCTAACCTAACACATAGAGGACTCTTTAATATAACACATTAAGGTAATTTGAAAATGTTGGAACAGAGTTTTTGTACCCTCCTTTGCTGCAGGGGATGCCTGCTGCTTGCTTTTAATCTTTTCTTGGTTGATAGAGGCTGAAATGAGTAAAGGAAAGAGAAGCGTGCGGTCATATTAAATGATGGTTCTACCCATCTCGTCTCATATTACACTATGCATTTTCACAGAGAGTTTTTTCCCTTTTCCCCTGACAGGGAAGGAAATTTTAAATGGTGTGTCAAGCCATGTTGCTGAGTGGGGTGGGGGGAAGAAAAGTGTGTCCTTATCTAGCTACATTCTGATGATTATTTTTTTTAATACAGTATGGCTCATAGGAACAAGAGTGTAGCTGTTTCTTAAAATAGATAGATAGATATCCTTATATATATATATATATATATATATATATATATATATATATATATATATATATATATATATATATATAAAAAGATGATGATTTCAGTTTGTGTATTTCCTGAAGGTCCTGTGGTCCAGGAGGAGCAGATGGACTGTGGTGCTACAAACCCTGACCCAAGTGCCACCATTGCGCAGGTAAACAATTGGTGTCAGGCTGACAGGACCTAGTGAGGACTGTAAGGGTGAGGACATAAATGATCCATTTCTCTGAATGTTTGGTTTTCTAGGATACATTAAATGGAGAGGAGGAGTTGAGTGATGAGGAGAAAGCAAGACGGAAGGCAGAGCGACGCAAAGCCAAGAGGAAGGTGAGAGGAAAAGCCCATCTTGCTGGAAATCTATATGTCAAAGGATGTCATTCGTTTTCTAAAGTGTACCTGTGCATCCATTTCAGCGTCGTCGAAAACGTAAGAAGCAGGAGCAAAATAAGCAAAATGACAACGCTGAACAGGTAAAGATTTTAATATTCCCCTTGGAAGTGCACCTTCCTTTAGCCTCTGTGGGGTGAAAATCTAAATATTCAGCTCTTTCTCCACATTAGGATGACGAAGAGGATGGAGGTGCAGAATCTGAACTAGACGAGAGCGATTCCGAAGCAGAAGTTGGGGGTGAAGACGAGAAACAAAGGGCGCAAAAAGGAGTGCAGAAAGAAGAGAAGGAGGGGAAATCGGAGGCCTGCTCTAAAGATCTTGCTACTCCTGCTATTGCTCCTTCAGGATATCAGGAGACCCAAGCCAGATCTGCTGAGGAGGTTGGGGCACTACACTAGTTTATTATCCATGTGTGAATAAGCCATTGTTTTTATTTTTAGTCATTAGCTATCATCACAGGCCTCAAGACAATGAATTAATAGAAGCGTTTCTAGTGAAAGCCTGTGTGCTTGTAGGCCTGGATGGCACATGATTTAACACTAGTGTCTGACTTTGTGTCCCACAGGAGCCAGAGTGGGATGTCAGCAGTGCCTTCTTTGCAAATGCTGCTAGCCATATCAAACCCAAAGGATCAAGTCGAAAGTCCAAAGAAAACAAGGAGAATGAAGCCAGGAGAGAGGTGAATGCTAACAGATGGTCTAAGAGAAGCAGCTATAGCAAAAACGCCCATATATAATAGTTCTTGCTGAGGTGGTGTTCCTGTGTTAGTTCAAAGTCTGATATGTGGGGAAAGTGGACTATGGACCATGAAAGATTTGATGAAAGCTGTGTGTGTGTTTGCAGTGTAAATACACATTTTCATGAATATAAAGTGATGAAAATGATATATACTTTTTTTCTTCTTTGTTTTGTTCAGACAAATGGAACTGACACCATGACCAAGAAAAGTGCATCACTGACAGGTAAAGAATTGAAACTTTAAAAGTTTTTCATGGAAATGGAAACAAAGGCTTCGAGGACATTGATTACACATTTATTCTGAAAGCATGCCAGCATACAGCACTGGGAATGTTTAAAAACAAATCTCTATGTCCTGCAGAAAAAGGGATAAAGCTGGTGCAAGAGGGGCAGTATGCACAAGCAGCCAGTATGTTTACAGAAGCCATCAAATGTGATCCCAAAGATTACAGGTACAGCTTCTGTGGTCACGACTTGGGCATTACAAAAGAAATGCACATTTCACATAATATTAATTCATTTATTTATTTATTTTTTAATGTCGTGTAGATTCTTTGGGAATCGCTCTTATTGCTATTACTGCTTGGAGCAGTATCCTCAGGCCCTGGCAGATGCTGAACGCTCCATTCAGCTGGCCCCTGACTGGCCCAAAGGATACTTCCGCAAGGGCAGTGCCCTCATGGGCATGAAGGTTGGTACAAGCTTGTAATAGCTTGTAGTCGAGTAAATAATCTACCGAAAAAGCGTTAAGCATTAGTGTTAACTCACTCACTCTGTGTGTGTTGTAGCGGTACAGTGAGGCAGAAAAGGCTATGGAGCAGGTGCTGAAGCTGGACAAAGACTGCGAGGAGGCTGTCAATAATCTATTTAACTGCAAAGTGCTGCAGTTAATGGTAACGCCTACACACAAAAGCTCTGTAGATGTGACACGTATTATTTGTATGCCTTCTCCCAATGACAGCTGTGACCCAAGGCAGTGCTTTTTTTTTTCTTTTTTCTTTCAAGTTCCTCTTTTCCACTATTAGAGGCATTTTGGCACAAACATTTACTTGATGAGCCAACTGGAATTTTGGTGTCAAGGTCACAGTGAACTAAAATCAGTCTACTTCTTGTTAATCTGTTGTATTAGGATTGCTTTGAAGGGATTTTTTTTTTTTTTTGGTAAACATTTGGCACATTTACTCGCACTTGGCAATGAACTGCTTAGATTCTGTACTCGGAGGTTAAGGTCGCTGTGACCACCCCAACACACAATTTATTTATTTTTTTATTTTTTTTACATTTTTGCCATAACTAAGAAATGGATAAGATGCCATAAAGCCATAATGTTCAAGGATCAAGTGTACACAGCCATGGTTGTAAAGTCTCTGTCAAATGGCAGACGGATGGCATACACCCTTGTGGTAGTAATTTGAGTTTCTCTTTCTTCCTCAGGAACTGGGCTTTGAAGAAGTGCAGAGTGTCATGCTGTTAGATAGATTTTCAACAGTGCAGGGTGTTCTGGCATATTATTCTGAAGCAGCCAAAGGTAAGGCCAAAAAAGTGACCAACAGTTTTTCTTCTGGATCAAATAAGTTTTAAGCAAAAATCATACAACAGATTTTCCAATGTATTCTCTTGTTGATGCTTTTTCTTTCCTCAGCAGCAGCTGGGAGCACAGATTCATCTGTTGTGCAACCAGGGTAGGTGACCATGATTGAGCAGTCAAAAATAGAGTTGTTGATGAATTAGATTTATTTTTTAAAGCACTCTTGGTGACATTCTCTCTCTTGCAGAACTCCCTGTCAATCCCTCTGGGTGGGAAATGTGACAACTGAATTAACTGAGAAACACTTAAGGGACCTTTTTAAAATGTAAGATCCTATTCTGGTACAAAATGTTATCATTTAAACACAATATCCCTATACGAAAAATGTTAAGTTAGTTAAAACTGCAGGTGTTGACTGGTCTGCTTGTGTCTCCTTGTATTGAAGGTATGGTGAGATTGAGAGTATCCGTGTGCTGCATGAGAGATTCTGTGCCTTCGTTAACTTCAGGGATGCAAGCATGGCTGCTCGTGCCATGGAGAAACTAAATGTAAGTGCGTTTTTGTTGTTTTGTTGTTTCTCTTTTGTCAGCATTATTATTTTCATAGCACCAGTTATTGCCGTGGGGTTAGATGTGTATATGTGCTTGCTGTCACAGGGTCACTGTATTGAAAACACTCGTTTAGTGGTGCGCTATCCTGACCGCCGCACTCAGAGGTCCCTTCCTATTCCACTCAAGACTTGCCTCCCTGTCACACAGCAGGGAGGCACAGCTGCTGGGTGAGATGCTAACTGGCTGCTCTTTTAAAAACTCTAGTTAAGAAAAATGATGATGATGATGATAATAATAATCATACAACAGGACTGTAGTTTTATAACTAATGTGCAACCTGTGTCTCTACCCAGACCCCGAAGACGCGGCCCGGTTAACGGAGATGAGTGTTACTTCTGGAGAACCACTGGCTGCCATTTTGGGGAGAAATGTCGCTACAAACACATTCCTGATCAGAAGGGCAAGGACAGGAAACCTTGGCAGCCTTGAACACAGTTTACTCTCTGCCTCATTACTGGAAAAAGAAACCGGGATACGCCGACTGTGCCAATGGGACTGGTACTTGCCGCACAAGGTTCTCTGGGCTAAAAATATTTACTGTGGCAAACTGGATAAGAATGGCTAAAGGATCAGAGCCAGCATTCAGGTTCTACTGGAGGGGGGGTAGTCACATGTACCACAAAGGATTTGGACCATGAAGGTTTATATTCTAACGAAAGTCCAGAGTGGATAATTTTTTTTAGTAATAGAAGATTATCTAGAAGAGGCCAACAAAACCAGCTGGTATAGCTTTTGAATAAAAACCGTCATATTCACAGACTTTTATGGGACATGGGATTTTATTCTTTCTTCTAAGAGGAAGAACCTAACACCTCAAGCAAACAACATAAAGAGGACGTGAAACTGCCTCTGTCTGTCATCCGAAGAAAACTAAAAGCTCTGCCATGTATGGTAGTAATGAAAGGAATACATGTGGATGTATTTGTCTTTGGGACTTTCCTTCTTTGGAAATTTCCGTCACAAACCAGTGTTCCCCCCCCCCCTTTTTTTTTTTTCTAAGTAAAATTTAATTGACATATTCTAACTATTGAGGCATATCCCATGCCCCAAACAGCTCATAGCTCGCTTAGATCTGCAGTTATTACTGGGCTTCATTCCTACTCGTTCATGTGCCAGTACTGAAACATTGTTCACGATACCAAAGACTTAAAATTAGACATACCTGACATTTAAGTACCTCACCTATGCAGATGAGAATTTTTGTCTTGCCAATAAGCTACAGAAACCCAGAGGGGATGCCCTTTTGCCCTATGTAGCCTTACAAATGATCTTATGTGGGCGAGTGACTATAAATACAATGATTTGACTTGAAGGACTGCAAAGTTCTATGCATCAGTGCATGGATTAGGTTTATATTCAACTTTAGGTTTATTTTCACCAGTTGGCTGTTTTGGCTTTTTTTGTTTTGTTTTTTGAAAGATTGAATGGTTTCACTGCAGGAGTTTTCTTGACATGTTAGTTGAGATTCCTTGTCCATAGAAAAAGTAAAAGCAACACCTGACGTAATGTAAATGCTGCTTTTATAAAGACTGTAGTCTTCAGTTTTATTTTTGGGTTTTTTTGTCTGTCTCCAAGATGGATTTTTAACCTCTTGGCAATTTTAAGCCCAAAATGTTTGATGTTCTGAATTGCATGAAGCTTCTGTTGTGAAGTGCTTCCATGCTGCAGACTTGTCTCTGCTTTGTGGACTGCAGGAGATCTGTTTTGTGGACCCAATTCAAATGTCAAACCTTTGGTGGTGTTGTTGTTGTTTTTATTATCATTATTATTATTACTATTATTACTTTTTCTCAGCAGGAGAATGTTCTTCTTGCTTTGTTGGTACATTTGCATCGTAAACATGCAAAGTTCTTTACATCTATGCAAAAAGTCCTGAACTGATTGTCAGTTCTGTGTCAGAAATACACACCACTTCTTGAAAAGAGAAAAAAAATAGTAATGTGTGCACACAGTTTAAAATCATACACTTATTGTTGGAACCTTGAAAACCAGTGTTTTAAAGTTTTGGGCCTCCTATTTCAGTATTTTAGTGAACTGAAGGATCTGATAGGTCAGCATTAACACGGCCTCATTCTTTCAATAGTTTTAACACTAGACCGTGCATTAAAGCCTATTAGCATCTGTTTGTGTCATTTAGTAGAAAACAGATCTTGTTTAAGTCCACACTACGTTCACTTGTAAACTATGCATAGCAGTATTTATTTTTCTATTTATACTTTTTTCCCCATGTTTCCTGTATTCAACATATCCTGGGAACTGAATTTACCTTTTATTTACTGGCCATATTGTCTTTTCACTTTCTGGCCAGTTAATGAACCTCTTTCAGGTCTCTGCTGCTTAGTTCTGGCTTTAAGAGCAAACTTAAAAAAAAAAAAAAGGTGCAAATACTGTCACATGCTGCACTTCTGCTTTTCTTGTGTTGCTTTCGGTCTTGTGGCTGGAACTCGTGAAAAAGGAATTGGATGCCAAAAGTTAAGAGTGCATTTGTCTGTTTGGCCCACTTGCTCAGTGCTTTTTGTGATCTCAGCTGTTAACTACGGTTTCATATTCCACTTAATTTTATAGATAAGTTGTGTTTTGTTTTGTTTTTTGTGTTTTTTAAACTAGAATATTTTTAATTGAATAAATATTTCACATGAGAAAGAATTTTATTTTAATGCTTGTTTCGAGTATGCTTAGTCTCTTTACCTTGTTTCAAACTATTTCAGGAAAATGTGTTTCTGATTATACAATACACATTTATAAACAGAGCACTGCAACCTAATCTCTACAATATTTTGTATTATCATTACTGCACAGTTTAAAAAAAAAAAAGGGGGGGGGGGCTTTTTAAAAAATTTAATAAAGGATTTTGAACCACCTATCCCACCTTTCTGAGTGTCTACATGAGTAATGAGATCAACTGGTGGGGGTGGAGGGAGGAATACCAGAGGTATGTACTTAGTGCCTTCCACAAGGTGGCAGAGTTGTACTTGTAAGCTTTTCACTGACGTACAATCATCAACATGACCATCCTTTTGCCTCAGTTGGACCTCCAGAAACCAACATGTAAATTTGAGTCATTCCTTTTGCTGGAAACCAAAACCATGACATGGTAAATCTAATCGGGCCAGGCTGGAGTGGGGAAACTATGGTAACCATCTCATCACTAGTAGGAGACATTTACATGGCGAACATTACATTTAGACCAGTGGGAAGCCACAATTGCACTAAGGAAGTGTATGTGTTTTGTGGGGGGACCATTATCATTATGTAACTGATGACCTTTTTAATAGAGGAACTGAGCCTGACGCCACCGATAACTTAAACTGCAAAATTAAAATGACTCATGTTCAAAGTTTATTAGGATAAGTAAAACTCAGGCTACAGTAACAGTTGTTATAATGCATTTAAGAGTTTTTGAAGCAACTCTGACAAAGTGAGGTTATATCAGCTTTGGCAAAAATACATTTTCAGGCAAATCTTGTGTCCCAAGCAGAATGGGAATGTATTATCTACTGTCTTTGGAGCTTTACTCATTTTAGGATCCTTACTGAGTGAGAAGTACTAGCATGGAGTCTCTAAATACTTAGAAATGAAGGACTGGTGTTTTCTTTCTTACCACCTCTGCAAGACACAATGGATCATAGTGACACACTGTTACAAAAACAAATGATCAACATAACTGAGAAGTGATCATATCATGTAAACATCAGCATTTTCCATCTGAAGCCACAATTTGCTAATGCAGAATATGCATTTGATTTCCAATAATTCGTTGAACCCAAAGGTGAACATTACAGTACAGCAATTTATTAAAGTCTGCTTGTTATGAAGTTGTTGGCCCCTGTGAAGGACTTTCTAATGTGGGTTTAAAAAAAAGACCTCATAAGTATTAAACTTGTCAGTGTGTTGTTGTCTTATAACTCAGTTACTCTTTTTGGGCACTGCTGTATTTCCAGTCTTTAGGATTAATAACAATTATTTATTGGGACAGTGTGGTTTCAATGCAATAGACCCATGTCAGCAACATCTGTAATTACATTATTAAGTAGTCTAGAACATGACAAGTTTGACTGGAGTCCTTATGAATTCTCATTTGCATCTTTTCTTGACATCATGATTTTCTTTGAGGCCAAGAAAAAGTTGTTAGGAGATGACAAAGAAGTCAATGATATCCTGAAATTTTAAATTTCCCTAATTGTATCAATTATATCAATGTAGAGTACCCACTTAAAACTGTCGTTTTTAGCTGTATGAATGTCTGAAAATGATTTTCTTTCTTACAAGAGATTTAACCGAAATCTGTCGAGCATCAAATTTTACCTACTTTTAAATCATCGCACTTACCATTTTTCATTCCATGCAAACATGACCTTAGCACTGAAGTCAGCCTATATTTAGCTTTCTGTACTCTCAACCCCACAACCTGTACAGCCCATACTCTATACATTATGAGCAGAGGCCTACACGCGCCTGTCGCCAGCTAAAAGTAAAAGCGTTACGAAAGCCTGGAGAGACGGCAATGGGGGTGAGCATGAGGAGGTGCTGTCATTTGAAAATGCACTTGTTTATTGTTGGAGAGCATGTATTTATTTCATGCCTCCACAGATTGTGGGTAAGGGCAGAGCCGACTCGGTCGCTGTAATTAGAGAGGTGAAGGGAGAGAGAGAGTGCTCTGCCACAGAGACCTGCTTTACTCAAATATTCATAGTCCTATGAGAGCTGTGTAACACTCTCACTAGCACACACCCCCCAATGAAAGTATTGGCACATAGGGAGGGAAACCTGTCTAGTCTAGTTTAATTAGTCTGATATGCAATCATGCATCATAAATTATAATGAAAGGATGCCGCGCTCAGCAGCGAGTTTTATTTTTTAACCTAAGCAAACCCCCATTTCCTTTTTCCTTTTCTTCTTTTATGTCTCTTTTTCGTCTCTGTCGGCCTTGGAGGTCCCTCTGATTTGGCCCCGCTAATAGGGGGTCTGCTCTTCCTGTTCAGTTTTACCAGTCAGGGAGGGACCTCCATTTCGCCACCCAGTCACACCATCTCTAGCACACACAAACATTTCAATTATAGCGTCAGTGGTTACATTTGAACACATGAATAGGCGCACATTGTAAGGAACGTGTGAATCCTTTTGAGCTTGCTGGAAATCTGCATACGGCGTTTTTTACGGTTGGGCTTGATGTTTTGGTTCCTAACCCTCCTGTTATAACTGAAATTTTTCATGTCTATGAATAAACCTTGCTGCCCTCAAAAAACATGCCCACCAACATTTACTTGAAAACTGAAAAAGGGTTTATCAACAAAACACCTCGAGGCTAAAAATTTCCATACAGCTAAATTTATCCCCAATCTTCCCAAAAATGACTCAAGAAATAAATAAACAGGTTTCAGACCTGCAAACCAATAGTACACATGTGGGAGAAACCTAAACCCAAATCAGGACCGAGCATGAAGTGTTTAAAAGCCATAAACTCAAAATTTTCCCTTTCTTCTGGATCTACACTGATGAGTTAAAGCTTTATGCTTTCTACACCATGATGATAGGTTAGACTATAGTAACATACTCCTGGGCAAGGGTGGTATGGCGCATTCTCATCAGTCACGTTCACCATGGCTATGGTAGGGCTGGGACTATTTTAGACTTGGTGGTTTGTGGCCATCTCAACAAGGAAATATCTACCCTGTGGTATAGGGAGCTTCTTTAAGACACTTGAAACTGGGATGTTTGAAACTATTCTGGATCCAGAGTCCTTCCTGTTGGCTACATTTACATTTCACCCTAAACTTGTGTAACATCGTGAGGGTACAGTTGTGTGAAACACCTTCAGCCTATCAGAGTGTACAAAATATAAAGGGACAAAAAAAAAGAAAACTAAAATACTAGCTAAAATAATGAAAATAGGATTGTGGATATATACAAAGTCAATTTTGTCTAAAGTATTAAACCATGTGTCTTGAAAATGATGACACTGTGGGTGTTGGTGACAAATTTCTGAAATATTTACCTGGAGATTAATTTGTCTATGAAGCACACAATGTTTTATCTCAGAGCTTATTCAGCAGTGCTTCAGACTATTCATTCACAGTTATACAAAAATGTCAACCAAGAGAAATCAAGTACAAAGGGAGCCTAGTTTCACAGGAACAGCTTTATATATGTGTGTGTGTGTGTATATATATATATATATATATATATATATATATATATATATATATATATATATATATATATATTGTACAGACACATAGGTCCCATTCAAATGAACCAGCTTTACATTTTGTAAGTTTTGTACCAAAGAATGAAACCCAGACAGAAATGTACAGAGGAGGGAGGCAGGGAGGAATATAGGGAGGAGGGAAGAAAGGAGGATTGAGGAAAGCCTTTAGTAGGCACACTCCTTCACTCAGTCACTCTCCCCTTGTAAGTGACACCCACCACTACATTTGCTGTCTGCAAGGTGAGTGATCCTTCATCTTACCTTCTCATTATTATTATTATTATTATTGTTATTGTTATTGTTATTATTTCCATGTTTACAGGCTTCTCACTTGTTAATTTCATTTTAATTCAGGCACATCTGACATCAAGTGTAACAGGTGTTTTAAGAGATAAAACTTTGGCACAGGTTCTTTTACTCTGTTAGAATTTCTTTAACATAAAGTGGATACTTTTTATGTCTTCTAGCTTTGGATTTACAGAAGTTTAAACATTCTTAACTGCATTTTTGTACGTTTTTAATATCCACTAAACATTTTTTTTGTCTTTAATGCTTTCCTGTGGCCGTCAGTGATTTAGTGTTTCACTTTTTGCCCCCACTGTGCTGTTGTTTGGCTTTGACACTTGTCAACTTCCAGTTTAAACCTGCCACATGTTTCTGTCTGGTTAGTTAGCCTTAGGGAATGTTTACTTACGTGAACTGTCATACAGAAAGTGCATCTCTAATTATACGCCTGTGTCTGACATGAGTGCAAAGTACTCGTTTTATGTACTCTGGCTTCCATTGCACCACTATAAGATTTATGCGACGACTAAAATCAAAATGTGGAACGCCAAAACAAGTCCGGTTCTATCTCTGATTGTCAGCAGATAAGTTACCACTGCAATGTTAACTGTGTCTGAGCCTAATTAATTTCTTGATGTAATATCAGAGAGGAACACACTAGTAGCATAAACTACCTAGTAGACACACTGGTAGAGTAAACTACCTGAAAGATTTTGTCCAGAGGATGTCACCGTTGGTCTGTTTAATATCCAGGCCTCTCGTGCTATCGTCTGGTTGGCTGTGACTTATGTTTAAGAAAATTACTCAGTACCCTAAAGGCAGTAATACCCTAGTATTTTTTTTGTTGAAGAGGCTTAAATATTGGTATTTTACTAATTTTAAGATGAACTTCAGACAGTTGATAAGGACTGGCCCTTGACTTTATACTTGCTGGCAATCCAGTTAAATTGTTTCACGGCATAGTTCGAATGGCAATTTATGAAAAGTTGAACAAAATAAATAACGTTTTTCAATTTTTATCTACAGACCTCATCTTCTGAGTCAGTAATGGCCTGCAGTCTATCGTTCAGCCTCTTCCTCCTTGTGCTCCTGTCCCTTTCCTGTCCCGCTCGCGCCGAACCTCGGAGGACTACAGCGTCTCAGCGCAGAGTGTCTCGCGCACCAGCTCTCAAGGTCCGCTTGGCAGGCACCTTCGCGCGACAAGCGCACGAAGGGCGCGTGGAGGTGTTGCACAACAGCACTTGGGGGACCGTCTGCGACGATGAGGTGGATATCAAGCTCGCCAACGTCGTGTGCCGTGAGCTTGGGTTCGAAGGTGGCTTAACGTGGGCTCACAGCGCACAGTATGGAGAAGGAACGGGTGAGAGCACTCCCTGTATGAAGTTACCGTGGAGTCTTCTTTGGCAGTCAGAATTTTTTTTTTTACTCTCAGTTTAGTCTTGTCAGGAAAATCCAAATTATATGTTGGGGGGGGGGGGGGGGGGGGGCTCTGACTGGGTTTGAAATTTTGACAGTTAGTATTACACAGACAATTTAGTGTCTATGCCAGCAAACTTACTGTCATACTTCATTAATTGTTTCAACAATGTAATATTATTTTCAACTTTTTATTAGGGCAAATACAAAATGAACCAACCACATGGCAGGAACATGGTGCTTTTAGACATGTAGACATAGTCAGGAAGATTCGGGAAGAAATGTGATTTAAGTAGTTTTGAACGTGGCATGATAACTGGTCTGAGTATTTCACTGCTAATCTACTGGAATTTATCCATATTACCATCTTTGGGTTTTACAGATAATGGTCCAAAAATGTAAAATGTTCAATGAACAATAGTTCTCTGGATAAAAATGTCTTGCTGACACCAGAGGTTAGAAGACAATAACCAGATTATTTATACCTGTACAACTGAGGTATGCAGAAGAGCATCTCTCAATGCTCAACATGCCAAATTATGAAGCAGATGGGCTAATGTAGCAGAAGGCCACACCAGGTGCCTCTCCTGTCAGCTAAGAAAAGGAGACCGAGGCTACATTTTGCACACGCTCACCAAAATTGGAAAACTAAGATTGAAGACGTGTGTACTAGTTTGACAAGTCTCCATTTCTGCTGCGAAGTTCACATATTGGTGGTTGTAAAACTGAAATAGAGAACATTAAAGTAAGGCTCCGCCCTGTCTTGTATCAACAATTTATGCTGATGGTGGTGCAATGGACATATTTACCTGGAATACTTTGTACCAATTGAATATCACTGAAAAGGCACAGCCTACTTGAATATGGTTGCCAACCAAGTCTATCCCTTTATAACCACAGTGTGTCTATCTCCTGATGCCTGTACTCAGCATGATAATCTGCTATATTTCAAAGCTCTTTCTTGAATGGGACAGTGAGTTCAGTGTACTCGAATGCCCTCCACACCTCACCAGATCCCAATCCAACAGAGTACCACTGGTATGTGGTTGAACAAGAGATTCTGACAAAGGATGCACAGCCGACAAATCTGCAGCAGCTGTATGATGCTATCATGTCAATATGGACCAAAATCTTTGGAAAATATTTCCAGCACTTTGTAGAAACTATGCCACTAAGAATTAAGACTGTTTTTAGGGAAAAAGTCAGTCCAACCTGGTGCTAGCAAGGAAGAATAGAATGGAGAGCAAAGGTGTACAAAGTAACTGGTGGGTATAGCTTAACAATTAAGATTTATTGGAGTGGCAGCCAGCCACTAACCTGTCTACTCCAAAACTTCCACAGTACAGTGTGCTTGGCTCACAACTGTATGGCTTCATGAAAAGGCAGCCAATTAAGACATTCAAAATAACTAACATCATAAAGTGACAAAGATAACTCGTTGTGGGATTGGAATCTACATCTCGTTAAGGTTGCCTGGCAGGCCAGCAGAGCAAATATATGGGCCGAAAAAGGGCATTTGTTTTAGAATAATGACAGCATTTGCTTGCCAGAGTTGTGCAACACTTGCCATGGTTTATGGACATTCTTTACTGCTGCTTTTAAATCCAAATTAAAGAGTTGAGTGGATTCGGGGAGCAGGATCTACAGCAGTCTTCCTTGTAAAATACTATGTATCTACTGCTAAACACGCCACTAAGGTACAACCCTAAATCAGTGTAGCACTAAAAATCAAGGGTTAGGTATTTAAGAAGTGATTCTGGCTGATGTTTAGATGCATCGGCCAGTCTGTTACTTAATCAATGAAAATCAGAGCGAATCAAGTTTTGCATCGTTTATTCTTTTTCAAGGCCCAATATGGATGGATAATGTACGCTGTGACGGCTCAGAGAAGTCCTTGAAGGACTGCAAACACAACGGTTGGGGAGTGAATGACTGCAAACACTCTGAAGATTTGGGGGTTGTGTGCACCCCTGAACGTAGGGCGGTGAGTCAGCCAGCCAGCAGAGCCCACACCACTGCTCCAAGGCCTAATGGTAATACTGCACCTCAATGGCAGGGGCTTGTGGACACCCGCGGGCAACCAGGGTATGGATATTATGGAAATGGACATCCATATGAGGTTCCCAGGTTCCAAAGACCCCATCATCATCACCACCACTATCAGGTACAACAGTTAATGTTTGGCTAATTACTGCATTATTTGTAGAAAAATATGTGACAGTAGTGACATTTGTATTCCTTAAGAGGCAAAGTAAGGTGCAAATTGAGGAGGTCCGTCTTCGCCCCATCCTCATGTCTACAAAGAAGAAGAGCCTTATGACAGAGGGTGTGGTGGAAGTGAAGCATGCTGGGAGATGGAGACAAGTTTGCGACAAGGGCTGGAGTCTCAATAGCAGCCGGGTTGTGTGTGGGATGCTTGGCTTTCCAGAGGCTACTCAGCACAATGTGAGAACATATAAGTACGTATGAATCTTTCTCACTAGCTGCACTGACAGCAATACAATCCACTTTTATGAGGCCAGGTCATTAGATTGCAAAACACTGGGCTGTTGACTGTAGTTCAGAAGGGCAACATGCTATGCCATTCATCTGACTGTTAAATGACTACAAACACATTGTGAAGAATGGATTAAAAAAAAACAAACAAAAAAAACAAAGCAGCAGCAGCACTGCAGTTAGAGGTCTTGCTTTGGGCTTATCTTCCTCCCCCAGCCACCGCTTTCCCATGTCCCTCAACCCCCCACCCCCACCTCTTCTTTCCTCAGCCTCAGGATGATGATAAAGGGGATCCCTTACTCCTCTCTACTGCCCTTTCTCTACTCCTCTCTCTAGGCAAATCACCTCTGCACACCTCATTGCCTCTCACTCCCTTTCTCCTTCTGATACCATCTTCAGCCTGCAGCTCACAGACAAACAGCTCTACTTTAACTTTTAGATTCCAATGCAGAGGTGCAATATCACTGCTGATTGTGCTCTTAACTGTCCCATCGATACTATGTGTGAGACAGAGGTCGCTTTTGGAGAGCAGGATGATGGTATGTGTAGAGTGACTTGTCTTTCTGGCAGGAGAATCTCTGTGGGCTTAAGCAAGCCATGCTTTTCTTTACTTTTACATGCCACCACAGAAAAAGCATGTGTGACTTGCTGGCAGTGTGCCAATTACCTTTTTTTATGTTTTCCACCACTGAAAGTTTGGTACATCTACAAAAAACAATGCCTCTTTTAGTGCATTACTTTAGAAGCATGGAAACCTCTGCATTCATTTGTGTTTAATTTCATTCAAGTAATGGTACAAGAACACTTTATAAATACAGCTCACACTAAAACTAGGAAAATATCACAGAGCTCTGAAAATAACTTCTAAAAGGATAAGTAAAAAACACAGTGCTGTTGTCTCACAGCAAGTAGGGATAGGAATGAATCCACTGGCCAGCTGGGGCCTCCCTGTCTGGAGTTTGCATGTTGTGCCTGCATAGACTTCGGTTACTCTGGCAGTCCAAAAGCCATAGGTGTGAATGTGAATGGTTGTCTGGCCTGTGTGTTTGTTAGCTCTGCGATACACTGGAACTCTCTCCTGTGTGTACTTCGCTCTATGGCAGCTGGGAAATGGAGTTGTTGTTGAGAAAATGGATGCGGGCTGGGGATTGTGTTTCTTTATTACTGAGAAACAGAAAAGAACAACTTCTCAATGTGTTCTTTGCTACTTTTTATGTCATGACAGTGCTTAAGCTTTTCATTTTACTCAGTTTGATTGTTCAGTCAATGAAAGAAAAAAAAAACACAGACAAATGAAGATAGTTGTTGCAGTTTTATGTTAGTTTGGCAGATACAGTTTTTAAGCCAGGTAACAAAGTACAAGACGGGTGCACAGGCATGAATAATGAATGGTGTTGACCTCATCTCATTGACTTTTAACATGAAGGAATTTAACTTAAAAACCATCCTTAAAATATGGTTAAGGTTCAGTATAAGCATGTGCTTACGGCAATTGTCCCAGTGAGCATGCATCTTTTGCCCCTTTGGCCCGCATCCTCTTTGTTGGAAAAAAAACCCCAAACCCTCAGCAGTGGTTTTTGGGACTCTTTACATTGTAAACCACGGGAGGACCACACATTAGCAGAGGATTATTGTGGAAGATGGATCCAGGTGGATCTTGCTTGTGGAAACCTGCCATCTATAGATGATTCCCAGTTTAGCTGTTCCGTCCCTCTACTGGCTCAAGTTACTCTGACTCAACTGGTGACAGACCGCAAAATCTGCTGTAGGTACTACAATCCTCATGCTTCTGAAATGCTGTAACTGTTAAAGGGAAGTTGATTTGTTTTATAGACTTTTCTGAGTTTTTATTGACTTGACAAACTATTGGAGTGCAGCCACTCTGAAAGTATTTCTGCATTGCCCTTGAATTATGCCATCTCTGTTGAACTTGTGTGTTATTGGGAACACAGTGAAGCTATAACCTGATTCTACTGTTGGAGGAGGCGATCATATGGCATCATATCTTCAGTAATAAAAGTCCCTCCGAATAAGCTGTTGTTTAACAGCTGAGCCCGACTCTGTACACGGTCTGTACAGGATCATTTATTAGAGCACAGCTTCACCGCATTGCAGGTGTGGTGCTTTTCATGCATCTACTTGATTTTCTTATGCAGTATAGATTCACAGTACAGGTACAAAACACTGTGAAAATGAGTAGTACAGGTTCTTGTTTAGGGGAATTAGATGGATAGATTTGTATAGTTCGAATAGAGGTGATTTGGCTGCTTACCAGGAAGATTGATAAGCCAGTGGAGGACAGGGCTGTTATAGCTTGAAGGGCTTTTATTGACATCTTCAGGGGAATATGCTCACTGTCTTTTTTAATGTTGTTTTTAAATCCTCTAAGGTCAAGTAAAAGGAACTTAACTTAAATAACAGGACTTGTCCTGCTCTTTTTGCATCTGACCAAAGCCACAACAAAGTGCACAATACTGTTTATCTTAATGTTCAGCAAAAAGTACTGTAAGCCAATATCTTGAATTCTTTTATTGCATGTATAAATTATAAGGCTCTGTCATGGAAGTGGCTGTGATACATCTGGGTTTGTCTTTCTTGGGTATGACCAGGGGTTTTGCTAAAGCCTCAGGCACTATATTATTCTCAACCATGATGATGTGTTTGTTTCCAAATCTGTACCTGTTTTCTGTCTCCACAGAAGCATGTTTGTTCCCTCTTTAACATGTGTTTTTGACTTCAGGCTGTTTCAGATACATTTGCTGGAATGCCTTTGTTCCAAGTCACATAAGCAAGTTGTTTAACAGACTTGGTTTCTAAAATCTGAATGTGTTAAATGTGAGGTTACAAAATAACAACCAGAAGAATACAGCAAAAATGTTCATTCTGTTTCAGACTGGGATTAGGGGTAAATGTAAGGTTGCACTTTTGACTTGACTTAAATTGCCACTTTGTACTCTAATTACAATCACGATAGCCAGAAGAGTCATAGAAAAACAATTTGGTAATTTGGTTGTTAAGCGTTCATGTAACATCTTTCACTTTCCAAAAAAAAAGCATAGGCTTGTACTGCATGGTTTGAACAAAGCCAAGCTTTCTTGCCAAGTTTTTCTGTCCATTCTTAGAAATTCCAGACCCTGCCATGACTCTTCCTGTGTCACTTGGATGAAATTCTGAAGATGCTATAATTACAAGTTGGTCAGGACCAAAGCTCTCCAGGGATTCTGCTGAGGGTGAAAAACACCCCCAATTATAGCTGTGTGTGAGAGAGAGTTAGACGGAGATGGCGAGGATGGAGGCAGAGAGTAACAAGAGAAGAGCGGATGGAGAGAAAGACAGAGAGCAGCAGTCAGACGAGCCAGATTTTCGCTTGCTCGTGTGAAATATAGCCAATTACAGCTGCAGTTTGCAGCGCTGCCTGCTGTGTCAGCAGCTGTCTGTCTTCCTCTGTCACCGTAGTGATTTGGGGACTTAACTGGGGACTTTATGTTTAATTATGTTTCAGTTAAAATTTTCTTATGACGAACGTATCATTTTCAGGCTTTTGGGTGACATTTTCTTTGACCAAATTTGGTTTTCCTATCTGATGTCTGTATGATCTTCTTCAGTGCTCTTCCCTCTAATTTATTTTCCCATCTTTTTATTTCTGTGTGCATGCCAGTGGCTATTTTGTGGCTTGGAACAGACTGTGAAAGGTGGTTTTTAAAAAGGACTTGAATCATAGGCATTTTTATCACTTCACTTGGGCCTAGCAACTGTTTCACAAGCAAGATTTTCTACCATAGCCACTCAAAGTAGGTTAAAAATGTTCTTTAATTTCTCATATTGGTTTATATAATTCTCTTTATATTATTTATTTTTTAATTATAATAATTGCATCCATCTCTATTCTGTGTAATTCTACTTGAAATCTTTTTTTCACTTTTCTTTGGTGTCTACTTTAAGGTAGATCTTTGCTGAAAAAATGGATGTAAGCAAGTCTGATTATTATTATTATTATTATTTTTTTGCCAATACTGGTTTTTAAAATTTATCTGAGGTAAAACAAAATGTCATTTATATATAATTCTGTTGTAACGTAGCATCAGAAGATGTAGAAATGACCTAATATCACTGCTGAGCAGTGTAAAGCTGATAAAACCCAAACAGTGATGTAATGCATGTCTTTTTTAACAAGCAGGTGTAGACTCCCTATCATTAGCTTCTGTTCTTTTCCACAACATGTGCTGGACACACTATTTGGCTGATGAATGCTGTTGAGGTGAAAAACAAGTGAATACTGGGGTTGTCTATTCAGATAGCTCAGATATACTTTCATACAGCTCCTATCCCCTCATATTTTAGTTACATTGCATTATTTCTTTTTATATATTTAATGTATTCATGGCTTTCATTGTGCTTGATTTTAGCATGGCAAACAGTGCTGTAATTCCGTTAAATAAAATACCCAAAGGTATCATTTATAGTCTAAGTAGTAGTCCTGTTGGCTTCTGAAGAGGGTAAATGGTTAGCTGATTTGTCTGTGGTGAGGTCACAAACAAGTCACAGACATGTTTGCCTCATGTGAAAATGAGTCTGCTCCTCGCTGTCTATCTTATGGTACTATAAAGCCACATGGTAGACACATTTAAAATGTTTTACAAGTGTAATTCAAGAGACTGTAAAGTTTAAGTGTTAAATTTTAATGCAATGAGCCAGTTCCCAGTTACAGTAAGATGCATGACAATATATAGGGCTTTATTTTAAGCTATGCACATTAGTTAAAACAATGCCTTCATGGGGTTTTGTTTGATATATTTTTCATGTAGTTATGTATCAGGGCAGTGCTATTTATGCAACTGATCTTTTACAGATGTTTGTTTTTGCATTTATGCTTCAAATGGGCCATAGAAAAGGACTAGTTTAAGATTTGAGATATATCTGTGAATTTCAAAACGCATGTTGAATGATTCCTGAAATAAAAACATGTTATTAATACTGAAATACTTTTTGAAGGATTGTTTATATTTTTAGGTCTCATTGTCTACTTACTACTTATAGCTTTAGGAAACAAGTTATTATGCGATTCTGGAAAGTGTAAAATCAGCAGCCCATGACTTTACTCAAACATCAGCATAACATCATGTCACAGGAATGCCCTGAGTTTCATGTCCGAAATAAAAATATTGACCTGCCTTAACTTTCATACAGATATCCCTAGATCTTCGATGTGTTTGTTTCTGTAAATGGGAGCACCACTCAAATCAGAACTGGAGTGTTTTTCAGTTTCTTCAGTGTGTGACTATAACCCCCCCCCCCCCCCCCCCCCCCCCAAATATATATTGATATTGATACTGTTTGTGTGTATTGCCACTGTACAGGGTGGTTTGATGAAAGCCAGTACATGCTGGAGCCCAACAAATAGGTCTTTTTTTCCCGACTGAAGAATATTAATCTTACTTTAATAATAACTTAAGCCACTTGTCCAGACTTATAAAATAAAAATGTCACTGTGATTGTGCCATGTATATCCTTGAGTGTTTTGGTGTAATTGATGTGAATGTTGGTAATGGTGGATGCAGTTTGCAGTGGTTGGAGGATGTCCTGGTATGATCTGTTTGGCATGTGTGCACTGTGTGTCTGCCAAGAGAACAGACGGCTTTCCTTTCCACCGCTCTCTCAATTCAGCCAGCCTAGTTGAAACATAAATCTCTGTTTCGATCTTACAGTTCTTGGACATTCAGCGTCGGGTAGTGCCAGAGGTTTTATTTGTATATTGTGCTTGGTCAAAGCCTGTTTTTTAAGAAATGTTCTTCTTCACAGACACTGGATGGCATGCTTTCCCTCCCCCTAGTGTGGTTTTGAAGATTAACAGCATAGATCAGAATATCTAATTTTTGTTTTGTTTTTTTTGTTATTTCTTTAATCTCTTTATAGCTCACATCTTGGCGTCATTGCGTAAATCTCAGCGAAGCAGCATTGCTTATTCCGAAAGTCAGAAAGTCTGGGTTAGTTTATTTAATGTAAAAGTGTGTAATTTAGATAAAAATTACCCTGAACATTTTTGTTGAACACATATTTATGTTGGTGGGTACAGAACATACTATTACACAGGCTCTAAACATAAACAGAGTACACTTGGTAAATAGCAAACAGCCCACATTCAGGAAAGAAATACATCATACTGAATATATACAGAGAGATGGAAAGTGAGGTTCCTGAAAAAGGACAAGGATTGTACTAAACTGTACTAGTCATTACTATCAATATATCTAACTTTACACTCACCACAAAGCCACATGCTAAATTTGTTCCTGATTTATGTGCAGAAGTTATATATGCAGCTGCATGGTTCATTTCAAGTAACCCAGTAAGGCTACTTTTCTAGTAAAAAGGAAGTTGGTGTTTTAAGTGTTTGCTACTGCTCTCTGTGCTGAAAACACTTTTATGTGATTGGATTAGATAGAAACAAAAACCAGCAGATGATATTCAAATTGGTCCAGGTGTGTGTGAGTGTTTGTGTTTGCAACCTCAGAAAACAGACAGTCCTGATCATGTCTGTTTCTGTTCTGTTCTTTTACAGGAAAATATGGGATACCAAGGTTGAAGATCCTTCAACAAGGTAATAAAAATGACCCTTTTCACCCTTTGTTTCTTATCTACAAATGTGCAATTTTATAACAACATTCCTGTATTAATTATACAGGAATTACTACTACTTAATATCATTAAGAAACGCTAACAAATTAAAACCAAATTGTTAGTATCTTTAAGAATATGTTACCTACAATTTACTTTCTGTTCTTTGCAGACTGAGTCTCATGGCAAAAAAGAAAGGATTTTGGGTAGAGAAAGTTCATTGTATAGGCACTGAGAACAGTCTCTCAGAGTGCCATGCTCAGCTGTCAATCCCCCGTAGTCCTACCCCTTGTAAAAATGGGAGACATGCAGTGGTTAAGTGTGTACCAGGACCTCAGTTTGCTCGCATCTCTTCAGGAAGACCTCAAGCGCCCTATCCAGTTGTGGTAAGGTTAAGAATTTGTATCTACATTTGCACAATCATGTAGTTTTCTTAGTAAACTGATTTTTATTCTCCCTTTTTTGCCGTATACAGCCTGTTCGTCTCAAGGTGGGCCCCAGACTGGGAGAGGGGCGTGTGGAGGTGCTCCGTGATGGAAAATGGGGGACTATCGTAGATCACTTGTGGGACAGAACAGCAGCCAGTGTTGTGTGCAGGGAACTGGGCTTTGGTACTGCCAAAGATGCGCTGCATGGAGCCTTTATGGGTCAAGGTAAGACTAAAAATTGCTGTTGCCCAAAGCACAGACTTTTATTAAACATTCTGGAAAACTCCATATTTAATGAAGTCATTCTGCCTGTATAATTTGGATGCTTGAATGTGTTTATCATGCGTCATGGTATTCCAGAGAAGACAGGGAGACTTTTCAGCCTTTTGCTTATCTTTTGTTTACCATAGACGCCGCACCCGTCTGCTCTGACTGATCAGATAATGTGTGGGCATGTGTGTTTGTCTGTCTGTCTGTGTATGTTGCCTTGTGAAGCTGCAAATGTGTTGATTGCAGTATCTCCAGCTGTGATTATGTGAGTCTTGTGCCAGGACTTCCAGCTGCCCAAACAGCATATGCATGTGTGTGTAGACAAACACTCACTCACAAAATGAAATACTATAAGCCATAGTAGTTTATATTGGCATTTGATACTAAAGCCAGAGACATAATCTTGCTAGATTCAAGCAAGCTTTTCATTCACTTACTGAGAGCTGTGGTCTTTTTGCTTTAATTTCAAATGTCCAGCTTTGATGACACACACAGACGCAGTCAGTACCCAGCTGCACCAGTGGTGACCCCACCCTTACGAGATGTGAGAACAGCTTCCCCATGCCACATGGTAGGGAGTAGTCTCTAATCTTGCTGATGGAGATTAAATGTGGGATGATGTTCTACTGGTCTAGCTGTTCAGTTGATCACAAAAAGCATATTTTTATGTGTTTTATGTGTCCCTTTTACCCGATTACCTCTTGAACTGGCATTTGTGTTACCTTAAAGAACTAAAATCAGCATTTTTTGGCTTTCGTCAGATTCAGTTGCATTAATTTGCATACACATTGTTTTCTGGTTTTAATCAGTTATTTGGCCAGGCTTCAAAGTCATATGTCTAGAATACACAGAGGTGTATAATTTGTCAGTTTTCTATCTCGGTGGAGTTTCGTTTATTTAACCACAATGTTACAATGTTTTTTACTGGGATTCACTTCACCTGGTTCTTCTATTGCACGCATACACAAACACACAGGTAGAGAGAAACTATTGCAATCATAACTGACAGAAAAACACAGTAGCTGAAAACCTTTAATTAGGTTTAAAAAATAAATATGCCTCAGAATTGTTAGATGTATTCTTCTTACATTTGTTATATTTTACTTCTGTGAGTTGGTTTCTATAATTGGTGATTCACTCATACACTTGCAACCCTGTTTTTTTGTGGCTATGCATTGACCAGAGCAGAAAGCTTTACGATGAGATATTATCTTGACCTTCAGATTTGCTCTTCTAGAGACGTAAATAGGTGGACATTTTATTCTAGAGGCCGCACAGTGCATTGCACTGGCATTTCATCAGCAAAGTATTATAACTACTTTGCCTCTAGACTTTTAAAAAATTTAAAAAAATGCAAATACAAAATGTCAGTTAACCACCTCACTTAAGTTAGTTACAATCAAAGAATACTGCTTTATGTGGATAACGTTAGAGCACTGATAATATAATGTCACTGATTTCTTTAAACTCTGAAGTCATTTGAAAATAGCAGAAGTGATACACGATAGTATAGTACAATTACACTCCGCTGTCCACTATATTAACCTCAAATAAAGTATATCCAATATGTACCAGGCTGCTACAGACAAACCATACTTCTTTTATATGCATCAGACCAGCTGGCTGTGCCTTGTTTAGCTCACTTGGCGGTTTTAGAACAATAGCAGTGATATGATCTGCTAAGAGTGAATTTGGAAAGCGTCATGCTGCCAGTCCTAAAGTACTCAATATTCAAAGCTCTCTCAGATTCAGCTTGTCATTTTTACTACCTGATTTCCCTGGTGCTCAGAGGACATATGCATACTGGGCTAAATGTCATTTGAAAAGGCCTAATTAGACTCGTAGATGGAATAAACTCTCACAGGAGCAGCACATCAATGTAAATTTGTGTAAAAAGTGTTTACATTTTCCAACTTGCCTATACCTATACATCTTTAACGCACACACAAAAAAATTCCTCATCATTTCTGTCGTATCTTTTTGCCAGCAGGACCCCACAGAAGAGCATGACTTTATTTATGATGATCAAATGTGATAATGTGATAAAGGCTGTGGTCGAGTTGACTGGTTGATTACAGAGTGCAGTGCACCAGTCAGATGTTCTGCCTCTGAATGTGGCCTCCCTTATCAGATTTGTTGAAACGCTTGCTTGCACGTATTAAATGGCCTTTATAGTATACAGACATAGAATATCCCAGCTGGATTAGTGAAATGCCATCTTCTAACTAACCTTGAAATCCAGATATCAACATAAATATAAAAAATAATACATGCCGATCTCGGTGCAAGTTTGCTTGTGCCATTTAATTTCAAATAAGCAAGCAAATCTGTGCAGAAATTTAAATGACAGTTGCATTTTACAGGGGAAAAAAGTCTTTTGGCAGGGAGAGAGAGAGAGACATTCCATGGAAAGAAAAACATTACACACATTTAACTGTTCCTAAAATTGAGTTTAATTTCAGAGAGGACAAGAACAGGGTTTCCCTTGTAACCACTAACCAACTATTTGCGCTATTCTCAACAAGAATGTAACTGATATTATGCTCTTTCCATCCTCAAAAGTCAATTTTCTAATCTCTTCAAATGATCTTTGGCATATCCCAGTCATAATTACATATCAACCTTGCTCTTTCTTGTATAGACTAAATTTAAGATACCACATTTATATTATGTCTCATTATTGCTCTCATAGATGTATCCACTCTACAACCTAGATATTTTATGCTTGTGTTCATGTTTTAATTATTCAGCAGAATATAAGAGAAGAAAGGTTCTCTTCAGACTCCACCCGCAAACTCTTTAACTCCCATCATCATTACATTTATCATCATCATCATCATCATCAGTGAGTTAAATTACAGGGACAATGTTTCTATTTCCTTTCTTAACCAACATTGTTATTTTTACTGTGTAATTTTACCCGTGAAGTACGTACATATCCAGCCATTTTGATGCAATAGGGGAGATTAGGACTTGGTCTCATTTAACCTAAGCACTGCTGCTGTAAAAACTGTGACAGCTCAGCTGATTCTGGTGTAGAAAAGTAGTAATTCTGATTTGTTGTTAGAGCTTGATCAGTCATGTGACTGTGTTGTTAATAATTAATACATACAATCAATAATGAATTTACAGTTGTGTGTGTTTAAGTTTGTGTATGTGTGTGTGCTGGCACACAAATGTGTCTTTTGAGGATGCAGTATTTTTGTTACTTGTTGGCTCTAATGATGAAGGTGATGATGGTGCCTGTTGTTGCACAACTTTATCTTAAATTTAGATGATTAGAGCTCTTTAGTCTGATTATAATTGATGATCCTTAACCATTTTTATTTCCCCTCTTACACTTGGTGCCGTACACCCAGTGTATAATGTTTGTGTACTATAGTCTACACAGTGGAAACACAATGAGTTTAGTAACACTCTCAGTGGTTGTGTGTATTTGTGTGGATGCAGAGTGCATGTGGCTTTCCTGGAATTTATTTTAAGCTTTTGTGGATTTCCCAAACTAAGGCTTAAATAGATCTTGTCAGTGTTCGTTTTGCTTTAAATTGGCCCCCTGTGTTTGTCTTCATATGTTAAACAGTGGGATTTTGGCTCTAGTTTGTGGCATTTGCCATGCAGATAGAGGTCGAAGTGGTTTAGATATCTCCTTTTTTTTTTTCCATATGAACCCACGCATGGTGACCAGTATGGAAGAAGGCCTACAATCTACCAAAACCAACACAGAGACGTATTTGGTTGGGCTGCAATCTGGTCCCAACTATCTTCTTTTACGCCCTTTTTCTTGGTTTTGTTTTTCCCATAGTTTGTGTGGTTTGGTCGTGTTTATTTCAATGCTACTTCATTTCTCAGTTTACAGTTTGTGCTTTGTGTTTTAGGAAAACACAGAAGCCATAGTTTGTTGATATCCTGTCATCGTTATCACACCAGCTATTTCCCTAAGAACTTTTGCATTTTCCTATGTTGTTTAAAGATTATCTGGGTTTAAATAGCAACCAAATCCTTGTCTGAATCCTTTATAATGCTGACATAGCTTTTACTTTTTTGCTCACCCAAGGTGGTGGACTACACACAATGTAGTAGTCGTTGTTGTTCCTAAATCAAAAGAATGGTGGTAATGAGGTGTGACAGATGCCCAAAGTAGATGTTGGTTGTGCTGCTGCTTGGCTTGCAGAAGCATTTTGTCATGACTGATAGGAACTTTTCATTGTTGGTTTGATGCTAACATAGAGGAAGGTTTTTCATATGAAAGGAATAGTGAGCCTCGGTTTTATGTGTTTGCACTCTTTTGCATGACAGAGTCTCGTAATGCCATTGCCTCTGTGGTGGGTGGCCTCAGACAGTCACAATGGATATTGCCCTTCAGTTATGCCCATGCTTTTTGGGTTTTCATTTGTTCCCACTTTTGTGATGCATCATTTTTTTAATCTAATAAATCTCCTCCTTTCTATGCAGGTACAGGGCCCATCCATATGAACAATGTTCAGTGTACTGGGCTGGAACACTCTATTCTAGACTGCTACTTCCAGGAAGTCCAACCATGGACATTCAAACACAGCCAGGATGCCTCAGTACGCTGCAACGTTCCTAAAACAGGCACAGAAAAGACGGTATGAAATCTACACCATCACAGTTCATGAGCTTATGAGCTTTCACTTATAGCACATCATCCACTTAATTCTTTTAATTCAATGGATTTCAAGGTGCGGCTTGCTGGTGGTAGAGTCCCATCAGAAGGCCGTATAGAGGTGTTGATGGAGGTTGGGGGTCGTAAACGCTGGGGCTCTGTCTGTAGTGAGAACTGGGGCATAACCGAGGCCATGGTGGTATGCAGACAGCTGGGCCTGGGCTTTGCTGCCAGTGCTCATCAGGTAACTATCCAGGTGACAAACATAACAGGTTATTTTGGTCTCTTTTTATAGTGCAACCAACTTTTGCCAAAGTATTGTCATCAGTATCTGAAATGTTCTAAAAGGACAACGAAGCACTCCCACTTCTAACCCAATTAGTTTAATTTTGAAAATGTCAGAGTAAAGTGGTCAGAGCCATCTTTCCTCTAAGATTTATCAAAATCTAATCTGCAGTGTCTTAAGGTATTGATGAGAAATAAATGAACACGTAGAGACCAATCCATAGTCACAGCCCCTTCATTAACTTCAACAATGACTGGGAAATGATGACTATGATACTATTTATTGATAGAAAACTCTACACCCTTCCTTTGACAGGAGACCTGGTACTGGCCTGGCGACCCCAGTGTCAGCGATGTGATTCTCAGCGGAACTCACTGCGTTGGGACAGAGCTTTCAATTCAACAGTGTCGTCGTAACAATCATATCCATTGTCCTCGTGGAGGTGGAGCAAAGGCTGCTGGGGTCAGCTGTTCTGACAGTAAGTTGCAGTTTTTACCTGTAGTCTTCCCTTCTCGTTCAGTTTGAATCTTAAGATAATCTGTTACACCTGCTTCAGCGGCGCCTGACCTTGTTGTGGATGCCCAGCTGGTCCAGGAGACAGCCTACCTGGAAGACCGTCCTCTCCATCTTCTGACCTGTGCCAATGAAGAGAACTGTCTGTCATCATCTGCTGCCAGGATGAACTGGCCTTATGGCCACCGACGCCTGCTGAGGTTCTCCTCCCGCATCATGAATTTGGGTCGTTCTGATTTCAGACCCAAAGCATCGAAAGAGAGCTGGACATGGCACCAGTGTCACAGGTATATTATCCCTGAAAACAGGTAAAGAGAAGTGTAAAATTGCTTTACTGTTTAGGAGTGTGGGTTGACGGAGTGGAAAAAACCTTTTAAATACTGATGTAGGATGTTGTGGGTGCCCTTATGGTCACTCTGAGTGTTTTGGGTTTTCACGAGCTGTCAGAAATATTCAGGCAAAAGCATGTTCTTTATTCCACATATGGATGTGGAGTAATGCCCCTTACACACTGAGTAATTAAAGGTATATTTATTTTAATTGCATTCAATTGCAACCAGGGAAAAAAAACATACTGATGTGTGATCTCATTCCCGTGGACACGGCAGGAAGCATGCAATATGGCCAATAGACATAAGCGCCTTTGTCCGTCACTAGGTCTCAGTTTCTTTTCAGTAGGAACAGAGCACTTTCAAACCTGTCAGGATAAGCGAAGAGGGTGGCATACTGTGCTGACTGGGTGAGATGTCCCAAATCAAGAACCCTTCTACAGCGCGTGTTCATGGAAATGATGGTTGCAATCGTCTGGCTACCACAGATTAGGTGTAATACAAAGGACTGTGCAGCCTACGTGCAGTCAAGTCCGCCTCAGTTTATTACAACATATCAGAGCTATGGATGTGCGTTTCAAAGCCTGCCATTCATTTAGAATGAATAAACATTTCAATCAAGCCAAAACTAAAATAAGCTTCTGTGAGAGGTGTTATGGTGACACCCTCTCTCATGTTCAAGCAGTGAGGTCATAAGGATATAAGCCATAGGGAGCTAGTGTTCAGTAAGTGTAAATGCACAAACTCAGACATGCAGACACACACATACACGCTCTCACCTGGACTTTCCCATCTGTCGTCACAGGCACTACCACAGCATTGAGGTGTTCACGCATTACGACCTGCTGACTCTGAATGGCACGAGGGTTGCAGAGGGACACAAGGCCAGTTTCTGTCTGGAGGACACATATTGCCCTGATGGTAATTTTCAGCACAATTCAGCCCTCCTTCCAAAAAACCCATAATGTTTCCCATTAGTGACAGAAAATTAATATCAATATTTCAGCTACAGCTATTCAGATTTTTACTTTGTGGTTAATGTATTAGATCGCCGCTGTTGTTGTTTGTTCACTCTCCATTTACTTGTTATATCATGGATGAAATAGCTCATATGAAAAAGCCCATTGTTCATACAGTATGCAGTCCAGCACAATTCAGAAAGCTAAAGGCTCTTAAAAATAACAGGGAGTGCCAAGCATTAAATGAGCTTTGATGTTGTGATTGATAATGTTGCTGATATGTATTTTAGGCCTCCAGAAACGCTTTTCCTGTTATAACATGGGTGATCAAGGCATCTCTGTGGGCTGCTGGGATACATATCGCCATGATATCGACTGTCAGTGGGTTGACGTGACTGATGTACGGCCAGGAGACTACATATTCCAGGTCAGAAGTTTATATTTGTCACATTTTCTTTTTCCAATGTGGGAAATTTTTATTGCCAGAAAAATGAAATATAAGTAACTTTGTTTTTCAGAAAACACTTTAAAGTAAAGGGAAATAGGCTTATTCTGTTAGAAAAGAAGGTCTGTTTGGTTAAATTGCAACTACTGTCACCACAAACTGCAGCCTTCTAAGTTATCTCAACAACTTTCTTGTGACTGGTGGAGAATTAATCTGCTGAAAGATCTGCATATAACAATGATATTTTTACACATATACTTTTGTTCTGATTAAACAAACATGATACTGCATAATATGCCCTTTAATGAGCTTCTGTTTTCAAAGCTAAGCTAAGTGATTGTTGGCTACATTATGTATGGCATACATTTAGAGTACTGTGCACAAATCTTAATCAACCTTCATTTCATAAACTTATTTTGCAAAGTGGCCTTGAGCAATAGTTCTCTAGCCTTTCTGAAAGTCTTTTTCTTTGGACTTTGAGTGCTTTTTCCACTCACTTTCAGGTGATTATATCTTTAGGCACTTTGTCTCTAGCAGGCTGTTTCAAAAGCACATATATGTTCCAATGTCATTTGTTGAATCTATGTAAAATGCCAATGATAGCAAAATGCCACAGACATAAAATAATATTTTGCACAAACAAGGTGATTCCTAAAAAAATATTAGCTGAAAACTTGATCCACCATGCAGTACCATCTGGAAAGCATCTGATTGGAAACAGCTTCATTTTTCAGCATGGCAATGATCTCAAACACACTGCCAATGCAGTAAAAGTATACCTGGATAGAAAAACACATGATGGAACAGATCTCAGACCTCAAAATGATCAAAATAGTGTGAGATCATCTGTACAGTTAATGGAACAAAAGGCAGCTACCCTGCAAAGATTAACTTTGAATGTCTTTCAAGAAGCCTGGAGAACAGAGACTACTTAAAGAAATGATAAGAAAGCTTGCCTAAGAGAATTCAGGCTGTGTTGAAGAATAAAGGTGCTCATACCAAACATTGTACAACCTATGCTTTTACTTTGTATGCTTTATTTTGGACACTTTAATACGTTGCTGCACCTATTTCCCATTTTCCTTTTTTTTTTTTTTTTTTTTTTTTTTTTTTTTTTTTCTTTTTTTTGCCTGTCCCGTTTGGTTCTTTTGCCATCAGAATTATTGTCTAAAGGCGAAGAAAGATGCCCAACGGATTTTCTTTACCAAATTGACCATCCCAGCTTTGCCGTAATGGTCCATTTGATTCACCTTTTATTCTTTATTTTATTTTCACTTGCTGAATACGGGACAGACTTGACTGGGGGAAAGAAAAGGGAGAAAGAAAGAGGGGAAGAAAAACAGTTGAGAAGAGGGACGGGGGAGAAGGGCAAAAAACAAAAACCAACAGAATAAGCAGAAGAAAAAAAAAAAAAAAAAAAATACATATATCGATCACCTGAATCACCTGTTGAGAAAGAAAAAGAAAACAAGCAGAAGAAAACGAGAGTAATACAATAAACCACATCACAATGATATATGGGAATATGACAGTAAATACTAAATATTAAACATTATTGTGCAGCACGTAAGATCGACAGCACAGTGTGCATTGAGGTAGGAGCCAAAAAGGGTGTAGTTTGTGTGTGTGATCACCCGTGTGTACACCTGTGAGCATGGACGCGCTTGTTTTCTTAAAAGGTTCCCTCATGTAATGATCTGCTAGAGGGTGTGGGGGGCCACTGCCCCGTCCTCCAGGGCATGAAGCAGGTATGGAGGAGATCAAAACCCCAGACATCCAGAGGCCCCCAGAACACAAGAGACCAAGGAAGACCAACAGAGGGGCAGCCGCGCCACTGTCCCAGAAAGAGCTGAGGAGAGTCCCAGATGAGGGGTCACCCAGCAGCCACGGAGCAGAAGCCAGGGGGGGCTGCAGTGACGTGCCCGTGAGCTCCGCCGGCAGCCAGCTGTGCCTGAGTGACCGAGCCCCAGGCCGAGAGGCCGGGGGCACCCCACCTCCGAAGTGGCCCAAGCGAGCCCCAGGCTCCAGGCCCCGATAAGCAGCCGCCAAGGAGTGAGCCGGTGTGTACCCGGACGCCCACCCCCGGACACAAAGAACCACCAACGCACCGACGTCTGAGGGAGTCCGCCCCCGGCAGGGGAAGTGGTGGGGGGAGATAGGCCTCCAAACCTTGGAGGGCCTGAGCTGTCCTCAGAGAGGTGGCATCTGATACCCAACCTGACATACAGACACAGACATACAGGCACACACAGATACAAACATCCATTCCCACCCTCATGCTCTCATATGCACTTACTCCACACTCAACCAACGTGGAGACAGACATAAAGAGACGCTGTACACACAATCACACTCCCCAAGCGTACTCTACGAACCGGGTCTAGGTACCCTTGCCCCTGGAGGGGGGAACTGCACCCAGACCCAGGTTGTGTTACCCTTTTCCCTGCAGTGGGGAGAAGCAGACCGCCCCGACTCCGCAGCAGCAGGGAGGCCCCACACTCCGGACCCCAGTCGGACGGCCAACTCCTCCTCCTAGCCCCCCTGCTCCAGCAGAAAGCAGAGAACGAGGGTGAGAGAAGACTCCTAACCTCCCTCCACCCGCTCATTGTAGTGTTGATGTATGTGTGTTCTAAGGTGCGTTTAAAACCCAGGAGGGCATGGAGCTACCTGCCAGAGAGCAGCAGGTAAGCGCATAGTCCCTCCTGCTAGCCCTCAATGTCTACGTGTATTTAAAATTGAGAGGTGGGCAACGACGCCGGGGGTGAGGTGTACACCCTGATGGTAATTGGGATTCCGTGTAGCGTGCCCACCCCCAAGATCCTATATTTATGTGTAATGAGAATGTGAGTAATGTGAATGTCTAAGTTGCGGGATAAAATTGAGGCAGAGGCAGCCAGAAGGGGACAGAGGGGGGGGGGGTTACCTCCTCTGCACCCTGGTGACACACCCCCACTCCAAGGCCCTGCATGTGTGGGTGGTTGTGGTGGAGCGGGAAGAGGGAGGCAGCTGGAGATGGGGAGGGAAGGAAGGGAGGAGCAAGTGACCCCTCCCTGGGGCCAGCTCCCCCGCTGACCCCAGTAGGCACCCCCATACTCCGCGACCCACCAGGGAAGGGGGGCCCAGGCCCATCCGAACCGGGGCCCAGCGCAGCGGCGCCGCCCGGCCCCACAGAGCCCGGGGCAGTCCACTCAACCCCACAACAGAGAAAACTGCACCCACCCCATCATCCACTCATCTTCCAGACTACATAAGACAATAGACGCCCAGGCTGAGATCTTCCTCCACCTCTCCTGTATCTCCCCCTCTTGCAGAGAGAGTTCCTGAGAGAGGAAAGCCCCTGCAAGATGTGACAACCCCCCCCCCCACCAGTTGAAGAGCCCCCCAGCTGGCTCGGCGCACCGGCGGCACCCTGCGCCAGTGGCGGGCCCCCATATACCCACCGGCCCACAACCCCGGCAACACACCAACCAGGACCCAGGCCCCCGAGGCCCGGCCAGGGCCCCAGGCCAGAGCCGGAGCGCCCCCAGAACCTCACGCCCGTCCCGGACCCACCCAGGGGCAGCCAGGCTACCAGGTCAGTAACCCCCGTCCGTCAGCACAGACCCTCCCCTAGCCCCGCTGCACGTAGCCACGAGGAAGCCGTCACCTAAGAGCCAACAGAGCCCCTAATTGGCCATGACCGCTACCCCGGGTTGAGCCCCCCAAGGAAGATGCTCCTGGGGAACCCCCCGACGCCCCAAGCCTGACCCTACCCCCACACCAATCACAACAGTGAAGGCGAGACCAAAATATGACCCCCCACCCCCACTAGGTGATGGAGCTGATCAGAGGAGCCCAGAGCGATTGATCTGATGTGGTGGCAGAGGCTGTATCAAGACTAATGTAATCTAATAGATAATTTCTATATTGGTTAGAATTAAGATTGTTTTTATTTTTCCAGTTCATGAGGACTGTTTTCTTGGCTATGCATAGAGCAGTGAAAACCATATGGGCTATATTCTTTTCTGAAGTGACATTATCTAAGCTGCCCAACAAACACACTAAGGGGGAAGTTGGAATGTTACATTTCAGACACTTTGATAAGTCTTCACATATCTCGCGCCAAAACTTCTGAACTGGTGGACAGAACCAAAGAGCGTGGATATAATTGTCCGGTGAATTGGTTTGGCAGTGTGAGCAGTTGTTGGTAGATGCAAAGCCCATCTTGAACATCCGATGACCTGTATAGTGCACTCTATGTAGTATTTTGTATTGAATTAATTGAAGACTGGGATTTCTGATTAGATGAAAGGTTTTTAAGCAAATCTGAGACCAGAAGTTTTGGTCTAAGTTAACTGATAAATCCGCTTCCCATTTTGCAATAGGAAGTGATATTGATTCATCTGTTTTAGAAAGCATTCTGTATATTTTGGATAGTAATTTGGGGGTTTTAAGAGTAAAAAATTGAACCACACTTGGTGGTGTTTGTAGTTCAACTTGACCCAGTTTAAATTTCTTTTTTATTATGGATTTAATTTGTTGATATTCTAAAAATCTTTTCTTGTTGATCCCATATTGTGTAACTAGTCTGTCAAATGAAATAAATTCTGTTCCTTCTAGTATATGTTCTACATATTTGATTCCTTTACCATTCCAATCTGAAAAGTTTATCATATTATTGTTTTGTAATATGTCAGGGTTGTTCCAGATAGGTGTACGTTTGCATGGGATTAATGAAGACTCTGTCAACTTCAGAAACTCCCACCATGCTGTCAGAGAAGAGCTGATGTTGATGCTTTTGAAGCATTCATGTCGTTGGATGTTTGAGCTGATAAATGGTAGATCTGAAATCTCTAGATTATTGCAAAGTGCTTGTTCTACATCTAGCCAAGGTTCATCTAAGAGGGTATGTTTTAGCCATCCTGAGATAAACTGAAGCCTGTTGGCTAAGAAGTAGTGCTGAAAGTTAGGTAGTTCTAATCCTCCTTTATCCTTGGTCTTTTGTAGTGTTTTTAAGCTTATACGTGGGGGCTTATTTTTCCAAAGGAATTTGGACATATATGAATCTAGAGATCTGAACCAATCTTGCGGCGGTTTAGTTGGGATCATTGAGAATAAATAATTTATTTTTGGTAATACCATCATTTTTATAGCAGCAACCCTTCCCATGAGTGATATGGGTAGACATTTCCATCTAGCCAGATCACCTTCTACTTTCTTTAAAAGTGGGGTATGGTTTAATTTAGTTAGATCTGCAAGCTTGGGAGAAATATTAATACCTAAATATTTTATATTTCCCGATTGCAGTGGAGTAGAAGAGGAATTATGGAAGCAGCAATTAATAGGAAGGACTGTAGATTTTGACCAGTTAATTGAGTAATCTGATATTCTTGCAAAAGAGTTTATCAATTCAATCACCCCAGTGATATTGGTTTGTGAATTTTGGAGAAAGAGTAACACATCATCAGCATAAAGGCTGATTTTATGTTCTACGTTCTTGCATTTTATGCCCTTAATTGCTGAATTCTGTCTAATTGCTGCTGCTAGTGGTTCGATAAAAATTGCAAACAGTGAAGGGGAGAGTGGGCATCCCTGCCTGGTGCCCCTCAGGAGACATAAGCTGGAGGATGTCTGGTCATTTGTTCTGACACAAGCTGTTGGGGAATTATATAATATTTTTAACCAGTTGATGAAAGAAGATCCAAAACCAAATTTGTGTAAAGTTGCAAATAGAAATTTCCAGTTAACTCTGTCAAACGCTTTTTCTGCATCTAAGGAAAATATTGTAGTTTCAAGGTTTTTACTGTATGAGTAGTCTATCAAATTAAGTAATCTACGTGTATTTGTTGATGAGTGCCTACCTTTTATGAAACCAGTTTGGTCAGGATGAATTAAGAGGGGGGTTATTTTCTCTAGTCTCTTCGAGAGAGCTTTGCAGATTATTTTGAGGTCTACATTAATAAGGGATATTGGACGATAGCTTGAGGGATATACAGGGTCTTTGCCTGGTTTTAGCAGGAGATTAATGTTTGCAGAATTCATATTTGATGGAAGTCTGCCCTTTTCTTTGATTTCTAACAACGTTCTGTAAAAAACTGGTGCTAGAATCGTCCAGAATTCTTTGTAGAATTCTGCAGGAAAGCCGTCTGGACCTGGAGCCTTATTATTGGACATATTTATCAGGGCTTCCTGGAGTTCACCTGATGTCAGTGGCGAATCCAGTGCCATTGCTTGAGATTCTAATAATTTTGGGAGAGTTATGTTGAAATAAAATTAATTTATTTCCCATTTTCCTAACAGAATACAAAGAAAATGGTTGGCTTAGGACTTTTGAATAGTATTTAGTGTAGTGCAGTATTAATGTTCTCTTCTAAGTTCCAGAAAAAAAAATCACATTTATTTCTTAAAATGTTCAACTGGTTCGTCAAGATCAGAGATCCTTTTATTAAGAGAGGTTCACAGGCTTTAAAGGTGAATTTCCTCATGGCTGGTTGTGGTTTCTGTCTATTTCAGTAAAACCTACTGACCATCTTCTAAACAGTCATCACCTTAACCATTCGTGTATCTCTCATTTCTTTGTCGAATGAAGTCATTGTGACTGCCAGTCTAAAACACATCAAGGACTCCATATCTCATTATCTTCCTTTTTCAGTACAGACCTCTGATCTACCAGTCTTCAGATCTAAGCATGCTCCCAATTACCTTCTCGATGTGGTAGACTGGTTACAGTATAGCTCACTGTTTGATAATTATTGCTGTTACTCAGTTTGTCTGAGAGGTTGCACTAGGTCTTTGTAATTAACACTGTTCTGCTGTCTGTTTAGGAAGAGTTCATTTAATTTTGGCATGATTGATGTGTCATACCCTTATATAAAGGCATTTGTTAACTGTATGTATTTTGAGTAAGATGAGTGGGCGTAATTAAGTGGCACACTGCTGTAGCATAGTATGGAGGCAAATCAAGGCCAATACATGATAGAACAAGCAGAAATTGAGTTATATCAAATGACAGAAAGAGACAGGAACTGATGAAAGTGCAAACGTCATCATGAAAGGGTATGAACCAATTTTAACTGAGAGAAACGAGAAAGTAAAACCTGTGAAGGAGTTTTTCACTGAGGCTGCAGAATTGGAAAAATACAAACATCTCTTATAGCAGTGCTCCTCTGTGCTGTGTTCTTTCATTTATCTAGTAAAGTGCAGATGATGCCTGACTTTACAGATCGCAGGCTGTACAGGAGGATTTAGCAGGCCTGCCCTTGAACCACCCAGTGCTAATGAAACACACAATTTACCCAAATTAACTAGTGCCTCCCTTTAGTCAAACAGCACCTAGTTCCCTTCTTCCATTAGGAACGGCTAATTTACCACCAAGGAATTTCTCCTGCCCTGTTTTTATTTTTATAGCTACTTTCTCACTGAGCAACGCACTCTGTCACCGAACCAATCTTCTGCAAAAGCCTCATACACTCTGGTCCAACACTGTAATTTACACTGAAAAATTAAGAGAGTTTTTCTGCATTCACTGTGTTTTTAAGATGGTTTCTTCCTTTTTTTTAGTATAGTTAGCCTTCTTGGTTGCTTTAAGCAGTTTGTAACCTGTACTTAAAGTGGGTGCAGCAGTTTGCAGAGCAACCATTACTGTAAATGGCGTCTCAGTATTATCACCAGACCAGATTAGGAGAATGCTTGTATCAGCAGTTACAGAGTTGCTCTGCAAATGACAGACTAGGCTATTAGTAGAGTGTATGGCAACATTCAGAATAAGACTAATTTCAGACACATAAACATTCTTATGCATAACTACTCTTTTGCAAAAGACTTCAATTTCAGGCTAATTTCAGGCCGTTGTTGTGCACTCCAATGTCAGCATGAGGAGCAGAGAAGATTTCCCTTGCAGACACTTTGGGCACCTGTAAATTTACAGAGCTTCTTACATGGCCAGTTGCCATAATTTGTGTAAACTGTTAAATCTTTTTGTACAAGATGTAAAAGCAAGAAACAATAGAATTCCTGTGGTCAAACAGTATATTTCGTGCTTTGCATAACACATGCATTTTACTGCCCCATGTAATTCAGTGTATATATTCAGCTGTAGACTACCAGCTTTAGGTTCATGTGAAAGTACCACATAGTGTATTTAACCTTACAATAGTAATACTGTATGGAAAAGTCATCCAACTTTTTATAGATGAGAAACAGACTGACTATAAAAACAATACCAGCTACGAGTGCAGTTTAATAACAGGCCCTCAATTTTAAATCCAACTGCTCTTTATTTAAACTGCTTTCCCATGTGTGGGGAGAAGAGACTTGTTCCTTTCTTAGCCACGAACATGGTCTACTGAGGATACTTTACTAGACCAAAGTGTGCGCCCTGTTTCCTAATAAATAACGTCCTATATTATCGTTTTATTTTGCAGGTGGAAGTCAACCCCTCACTGGACATGGCTGAGTCTGACTTTATGAACAATGTTATGAGATGTCGGTGCAAATATGATGGCCACAGAGCTTACATGTATGGATGCCATGCAGGTGAGTATACTAAAAATCTTTGTTTTTTTCACATTGCCATAAGTTTCAGCTCTCACCTCTTATTAATGATGTTGTTCCTTTACAGGTGATGCATATAGTGCAGAAACTGAAGACCTGTTTGAGCATCAGAGGCAAATCACCAACAACTTTCTGTAGCCTGTCCCAGGTCCCGGGAGGAGGCCTTCTCATGTGGCCCAGGGACCACTAAGGTTGGGCTTACGTTGATGGCATCAGGCTCTTTGGATATTAGGACCCACAATAATATGTAAAACTGTGCCTGCTCATCTCCTTGCAAGATGTGGAAATAATAATACACAACAGCGGCCATTGCAGAGACACTACTCAACTCACCGACTACAAGAGTTGGGAGGTTAAAGATGGTCGACATGTTTTTTACTCTAGTTAAGTAAGATTTTTGTTATTATAACTACACTATTTTTTGTGAATGTGGACTACTAGTAACTTAAATTAGATTTTAAAAACACATACACATGAAAGACCTTCATGTCACTGTAACTAACCTGCCACAAAGACAACAGGGATGCCGATGCTGTAAGGAAATGACAGCCCCAAAGTTGGAAACTAAAAATGAGTGTGTTAGAATTATTTTCCCCAATATTATGATAGAAACTTGGGATTGGATCATTTGTAATACTTGTGTTATTGGTGCTCTTTAACAGTACTGTATGTCATTATATTAACCTCAGTATATTTCAGGTGAACGGTACATTCTGGGTAGTTTTCCTTTCAGATTATTTTTAATGGTTTAAAGAAAAATCAGCATTTTACAAAAGTGTAGCTGTCCCTCTCATCTAGAGTAGATGTCAGATTATTTTTGTGGAACAAGGCACTTTATCTTTTAAACATCAGTATTCTAGTTTTGTCCCCACTCTTGTTTCATTAACCATTAAGAATTTTATCGTTTCATATTTACATGTCAAAAAGTGAAATACAAAGGGGTTTTTTCATATTCAATGTGTTATTTATGTTATACATTATTACTTTATTTATTCAAGAAATTGACACCTAAACAGCATTCTTAGTCAAGACGTTGTTAGCTAGAATCTATATAAAATGTTTTTGCTGTTTTTCTAGACCAGTGGATAAATCATTTATACAGTTGTTCAAGTATTTGGTATTTGAATGACCCCATAATACCGCTGAATAATTGTAGATATATTTTATTTTACTTAGTAAAACAACTGTAATGGTAAAGTGTTTTTTTTCCTCTTCCACCCTCTCTGATGGGAGAGAAAACTGGTGTGACAAGACCACAGCATTGGGGCAGGCAAGAAGGCAGGCTGGGTTTTGAGAGCATATAAAAAGCCTTTTAATTGCATACGTTTGGTTAGACTTACTGTCAAGGTTAACATTCGGGGTATAGTAAAGACATTACAAAGAAACGCTATGGAGTAGTTACTTAAAAGGGACAAATTTGTGTTTGTCCCTTTTACATAGGCTACAAGAAAAAGATTTTCTCAGAGATTTGGCAAGTGGGGGAAAGAGAGGATGGAAAAGAAAAGGAGAAAGACAGAAAGGGATCAGGGTTTGGAGAAAGACTCAAGCAGACATACAGTTTTACTACCAAATCTGCGTTTTTTTGTAGGCAGCCATACAGCGACCACAAGCTGGCATTTTCAGCTCTCCTACAAGAACAACATGTTTGTCTGGGAGAAAAAATTTAAATAAAATGTCCTGTTCATGTTTCAACACTGGCCTTGTTTGTGCTTACAGAAGGCCTGGTAAAACGTACTGTATATTGTACACTTTTGCTGAATCTCTTAGCACAGCAAACAATAATACAACATTTTCTTTACAACGTGGAACACGTGTTAATGATGTTATTTTACCCATTAATGTGTTTGATGTGTTTGGCTTACTGGCTTAGTGGTTAAACCCATTAAGATGGCTTTCTAATGGACAGATTCCAGGACATGTTGTGGAAGAGACACGTCACTCATAAAGACAGCTGCAGACTTAATTAATTTCTTCAGCAGATTGGCGTAATCCAGGACTCTTTTTTTTCCTTGACAAAGAAGGCCCTTTACAGCTTTGTAATATACATGCCCAGCTAAACAAAGAGATGTTTGGGGGGGAAAGTCTAAATTTACTGTTTGCTGATGCTTTTCTGTTGTTTTGTGCTTATGTACAGTGTATTTTGACATATTATGGCCTTTTTCTGTGTTATTTAACATTATATGCCACTCCATAGCTTAAGTGGCTGTATATTCATCATATTACTGTATTGTTTTCTACGGCCAGTTGTGCTTTAATTCTGTCTTTTAAGCTGAGAGTGTGATCTACGTGGTGCTTACCTACAAAGCTGTACTCTCAGGGATTTTGACCTCATCTAAAAACTAAAAAACATGATGTGATTTTAGCTGTGATGCCTACATTATGACACCAAATAAACTGGATCTGTTTTGTTTTTGTTTTTTCTAATTTTATTTTTGTCAGCACTCTTACAAAATGTAATCTGTACCCACATGTTTATCTTGCAGGTAAAATTTAAGGTATGAAGGTGATAAGCTTTGTTACGTCTTTCCTTGAGGAAAGTTAGATAGACACTGTCTGAGTCAGAGCCACATTTCAGTTAAAGAACAAATCGCAATCCATTCATCCATCATTACTGTGAATCAATAAAACTTCATCACATACAAAGTTGTCCTCTGTTTTCTGTCTCCTTCTTGCATGATGTTGCAGAATACTTGTTGATGAGAAAACTAATCAAATTCTGTATTTTCTCAGTAAAAACTGTAGATGTGATATTATGTGTAGCATTACCTTTTACCTGCTCTTGATGTGCAAGTTAATTGGTGGGAAGATATGATGTGTCAGGTATCTTATGTTCTTCAGTTTTAGATTCCCTTTTAAGATCTTAGGTTTGCTCTGACTCAGTCCCCTTGTGAATACTGCCTCTCAGGGGAACTGAGAAATTGACTAACCATTCCAGTAAAAAAACAAGAAAGCATTAATGACTAAATCCAAACATACCAACTTTGGGAGGCGTGGGTAGAGTAATCAACTATGTCTGAACAGAAAGTTTACTTTTAACAAAAGTCTGATTTGATCACAGCTGACAAATCCACCCAGAAAGAAAACAGCAGAGCTGTGAAGTGGTGACTCGCTGAGATGAAACAGCTGCTGGGCAAACAAGACAGGAAAACAGGAAAAGCAGAGCACCTGGGGTCATGGAGTGAGTTCAGCATCCTTTCATGCACTTTCACCAAAGCGCACACGAACTATGAGGCAAAATAATTAACTCTTGACTTTATCTTGACTTCTTTAAAGTAAGTAATTTTATACTACACTTTTTAAGTGAAGCGCATGCAATTTGGAAAATTCCACGTCTTTTACATTTTCACTTGTTCTCTGGAAGACAGTTCCTTACTTCTTTGGAAAGCACGCAATTATCATTTCATGAAGGCAGACACAAGATACTAGTGTCTAGAACGTGCTAGAATATGATTTTGTTAGTCAGAACTTGATTAAATCTCCAGAAGTGCTCATGCTACAGTGTAGACACATGTGGAACTCAAGCAAACGACATTATTGTATTGAGATGAATCAGAAATTGAGGAAGGAAAAACTGCATACCCCATTCATAAGCAGTTCTCATTTTATCCTTACAGGCCCACTTCCTGTTTGCAGCACATGTTTTTATTTGGAGAGCCTCCACTCCGCCCTGACCTGATGGGGTCCACAGACAGCTCCACAATGGAGACTGTGTGTTCTCAGTGAATGACAGACCTGTCCATACAAGCTACAGGGAACCCACCAACCATTCACACTCCAATAGTCTCTCAAATACACACACAAACAACTGAACTACATAACAGGCTTTGCCGTCATCTCTTTTGGAGGCAGTTTTCCATGGTGTAGCAGACAGACACGAGTGGATTTTTTGATAACATCTCAGATTATTGAGCAGGAATGCTGTCCCTGAAAGCCACGTGACAGCTTTTTGCCTTCACGATGACTTGCTTTTTTCTGAATCACTGTCAGGAAGATGAACTTATATAATGTTTGAATTTGAAACTATGCTGAAGGTGATCACTTGGGTTTTCCTCCACTTGGGATTGAGTTTCCTGTTCTCTTTGCTTTGTATGTGTGCAGTATCTGCTCATGAATCATAAGCAGACCACCTGACATACAGCTCATCACCTGGAATTGTTAACGTTTACTGACAATGAGACGCCTTCCTAAATAATGAACATATTTGCATAATTGTAGAGAAAAGCACATCGCAACACACTGCTCATTTTCCACGTAAGGCTCGTTGAGAGGGGAAATGAATAGGCAGCGATACATAATAACTTACAGGGACAGATTAGGTAGAGTGCCTCTGCTTAGCTGCTTTGAGAATTTCATCCAGTTCTGCATTGTCTGAGCATTTTGTTGAACTGAATTTGTCTTCACACATGTGCATGTTATTTAGCACGTTCACTACCCCAACCCCTCCCCTCCCCAGCCTGGACCTCCCTTCTCCCCTAAGAGATTTACTGCAAAACAGCCCTGTGAGAGAGTACACATGCTCTGCCCAGTCTCAGTACTGCACCCTGACAATTACTGCTATATATACCACTCCAAATGAGAGCCATGAACCGGCCTGATTACAGGGTGGAGCAGCAGCAAAGAAGGAGAAGGGGGAAATGAAAAAAGTGAGGCTAGTTGAGATAGAAAGGGAGAAGAGGAGGAGTGGCAGAAAGACAGAGCAGAAAAGGGCAGTGCAATTTGAAGTGACTAAAGTCTGCTTCAAATTGTCTTACGCTTTCTTCATAAATCACAGTGCATGTGACAAGCTGTGTTTTAGTCTGAATCACTTTGAAAATAAGGAAGTAGCAGAGCTTAGATCAAAGGCACGAGAAGCATGCAGTAAATGAGCAGCACCTTCTTCTAGTCTTTTTTTTTTGTGTGTGAAAAGTATCAAGATTATCATCTCTGCTCGCGTGTTTTTCATTCAATTGCGCAGTATAGCTTTAAGTACTACAATACTATATAAGCAAGAAGTTGCAAGTTTGGTAAAGAAGTGCTGCCCTCTTCTGGGATACCAAATAAATTGAATATGGCAAAAACAGGAGAAAGATTTGAGAGTTAAATCACTGTGCAGATCATTTTCTTGTGCACAGTGTATTGAACAGCAAAGTCCAAACCGAGATAACAGCATATGGAGAGAACTATTTCTGGAATCCTGACAGGAAAATAATAAAAGAAAAGAATAATGTTTGACACCAACAGTTTGTTAGATTAGGCAACTTCAACCGACTATGTACAGTTACTGCACATATTCCCTATTCATCTCTCACTTTCCCAGTGGCTGTCCAATATAGATCCTATTACTTCAGCATAGTGAAAGCCTCCCGTCAATGACTGGGCTGCCCTGTGGTCACCTAAGTCAGCCTGTATGGTGACGTTGGGCTGTCTACAGAAGAACTGACAGCCAGGAGGTTATATCACAGCAAAAATCCCCACATATGATTTAAAAAATGACTGCTAAATCTAATCGATAGCTGTAGCAGAGCTCAAACCACCGTGATAAGCCATTTACTATTTAACTAGATAGATCAGTCTAGCTTATAGGGTCATGAGGTTGTGGGGGGAAAAAATGGTGAGAAATGGGAGAAATGGCTGTTCATTTTAATCCCCCCTCCGTGTGCAGAAACCATACCTATGGGGAAGAGCAGCACAATCACATTACCCATGGACTAGTTTTCATCGTACAGAAACCCACGCTCTGCCTCACTCCAGCGGCTCGCATAATTGGAAGCATCTTGGCATGAAGATAGAGTCAAGGTGGCATATCAATAGGCGCATACTCCAAGGGCATGCAGATAAGAAAAGGCTGCTTCTCTTAACAGGTCGTGTCCATGATAGGGTCACTGGCCCTCCCTAATAAAAAGACAGCAGTGTTGTTGATTCACATACAAATAGCTTTAGTTGATCAGTGGTGTGGAGCCTGGCAGTACAATTCACTCCCAGTGGTGCTCATCCCTAACACCAACAAGAAATAGTTTAGTTGCCAAGCCGTGTCTCATTGTGTATGCATGTTTAGCAGCAGAGAAATCCAGGGGCTCCGGATAATGGAAGCAAGTGAGGAGATTTTTACAGTGATTACATGCAACATGGCTGAAAATCCTCTTGTCATCAGCAATTTGCTCTTAAACCTTACTGCCTGTAGCTGTTACATTACCAAGCCATCAAAGGTATAACCTCACCATGCAGTTATTAGATGCATTCTGTTAATGTACAGTTGGCTTAATTGTTCTTAGCACAGATTCAATAAGGTGCTGGAAACATTCCTCGGAGAGTTTGGTCCATATTGACATGATAGCATCACACAGTTGCTTACATCCATGATGTGAATCTCCTGTTCCAACACATAACTCACTGTTATGTTAAAAAAAACAGTCAGAGATTTATCAACACCAACTTTTTCTAATTTATCTACACGTTGTCCAATTTTGTGTCCGCCTATGCAAACTCTCAGATACCTGTTCTTGGCTGTCAGGAGGGGCATCCAGTGTGATCTTCTGTTGGTGTATCCCATCTGTGCTCCTGCCCTTCTGCATACTTTGGCTGTATCAAGGTAAGAAAAAAAGCATCTCCGAATGCTTTATTTGAGTTACTGTTGTCTTCCTATCAGCTTAAAGCAGTTTAGCTATTCTCCTTTAACCTCTGACGTCAACAAGCCATTTTCGCCTACAGAACTGCAGCTCACTGGATATTTTCTCTTTTCCAGACCATCATTTGTACAACCCAGAGATGGTTGTTTGGAAAAATCCCAGTAGCTCATCAGTTTCTGAAATCCTCACACCAACATGTCTGGCACCAACAACCATGCAATGTTCAAAGTCACTTAAACGGCCTTTCTTCCCCACTCCGATGCTCATTTTAAACTTCAGCCTGTCAGCTATACAAACATAGCAAAAGCCTTGTATGTGTGAAAAAGACCTTGAGAAAACATGGCCATTCACTTGAATTTTCCATTTGAAAAACAAGCACTTAATTTAGTTTTTGGATGGTCCATACTTCAGTAGTAGAGTGTGTGAGAAGTTGCTCTTTCCAAGTGGGAAGGGGAAGGCACTTAGATTAACTTAATCTGTCAATGAACACCTGCTAACTTCAGTTAACTTCAGTGGGTTAAGCAAAGTGTTTTTTTCTGTTACAACCGCAAATTACAAGTTCATTGTGTTGATGAGCCACCAAATGTAGGCCTATATGCAAAATCTTCATGCAATAACATGCAGTGTTGTTTTTCATTATACCAGATGAAACATTACAAAATTAAAATAAAAAAAATCCAGTGGACTAGTTGATTAGCTTGTATCTTTTGTAAGAAAGGTGACACTATAGCATTGTCATTTTGATGACTCCTGCAAAGTGTGTCTGATATGGCCACAATAAAAACGGTCAGTTTCTCGTTCTCACGCCTGCTTGCTCTGTTTCGCTGAGCATCCTCCGTCGCCTCACTGCTTCCCGTCCTGCAACAGTATCCACTTTGCTGTAAGCCTCTTCGGAGGGGGGAGAAGAGCAGGATTTCTCCTCCTCCGCACAAATAAAACTGTGTGCCAAGCCGCATTAACCCTGCATCCTTATCGCCTTTTTGACTTGAGACATTTTATGAGCTGGTGCTGTCAACCCTCTTCAGAGTCCAATAACCAAAAGAGCCACACTTTATGCACTGCTGCATCACTAGAACCACTGTTTACTAGACACCACTATCATTTAACTACATGTACACTGCTAAAGGTCACAATTCGGACTTCAATTTATCACATCTCATTGTACAATACATAGAATGTGGGGTTAAAGCTGCATTTGAAATGAGGCAGCCTTGTGGTAAAGTTACAGTATGTTAGTTGAGGTGAAAGACCTGCTTTGGCCTCTGCTGCCAGCTTAAACCAGCTCTCTTGACTCTCTCGAAATTCCTGCCCACTCAAACACCGACCGCACTGGCCCCTGCTGTCTCCGAAATGGCCGTTTATAGTTACTGAGGAGAAAATGATTCAGCAGCTTGACGGGAAAGCGTGCATATTTCCACAAATATCTCATAAAAGGTGCAAAATGGTGTGGAAGCATCTAATTTTAAATCAAATAGCCAGTGGTAGTGTCAATACGCTCCGCCAGAACAAACACAAGTTTACAGTTGAAACGTTTGGCGCGATCATTTCTGCTTTCCGGGGCATTCTGTGGTTACAGTGCATACCAGATAGTTGCACCACCATCCAATGTTTGAATCCAGCTGAGGACCTGTGTTGCGTGATATTTCCATCTATGCTGCCCTGTTTAATGAAGGGAGAAAAAAGCCCACAAAATAATATAAAAAATGTTTTGCTTTTCAGTAAGCATCCACTGTGGGCTCTATCAACGGATATTCATTTCAGCTACATCGCTCCAGCCTGCACTCTGCAGCTTTACTCTATGCAAAACCTCATAATTATTCCATGACTTTAGCCCCTTGTGGTTTCTTTAGCAGTAACTTAATTCTGCTCCACTAATCATAATAATTGTAGATATTACAGTAGCTGTGGTAATTACTGTAGAGCACTGGCTTCTATCCTTTAATGGATGCTTAAACAAACAGATTTCAGATAAGTTTGGGAAGAAAACTAATTTATGGCCTCTGAGAAGAGATCAATCAGGTGACTAGGTTGGGTTTGGGAGGGTGTAATAGGCTGGAGTTTGGTAATTAATACAGAATACAGTAAGAGATGGATCCTGGCTCTCCTCCCTTTTTTTTCAATTCAGCTTCCCTTTCATCCCTCCTGCTCTCTCTGCCTTTGCCACATTATTTATCTGCGCTGTCATACCATTGTTGTGATTATGGATGTCATGCAGTCGTAAAGCGCTCCGCGATCAATAGGCCTGAAATTAAACCAAAAAATGAATTTCCGCAGTGTCGGCCACATGCACTCCTGAGCAGGAATTACCTTGCAGGAGAATGGCTGATTACCCCACTGAGGAGACAGTGACAGAAACACACGAGGAGGGATAGTGTGTTGACTAAGGCTGGCAGCAACGGCAGCAAGGACGCTTTCAGTGCTTTTACACCTTCAGATCACAGAGCACATGGCATGTACAGTACACTCCAATACAAAACATTAAGCCCTCAAATACCAGTTTTTATATTCAGCAAAATATCCGTGAGATGCTAGTTATTGGTGGTTTCTGCTGAGATTACGGTTAAAAGGGATTAAAAAAGATTTTGTGTATTGTATCTATGACTTGGGCTAACTAAGGAGATGATGTAGTCATTTCTCCCAGACTGAAATCAATACACTATTAGGCATAATGAGATGAAAGAGCCCCCATTACCCCTATCATCAGGTCACTGCGGGAAGCTTGTAGACGGGGAGACTTTGGTCACATAGCAATCCATCGGCTGGTAAACAACAAAACAACAAAGTTGACAATCAAGCTCTTCAGCACCAATGAATGAAATCTGCTGCAGCAGAAGAGAGTCCGTTTAACAGAAAGGTGCAGTAATGATGCGCATTTCTGAGTTATGTTCTTTGTAACACAAAAGGGTTAAAAGGTGCAATTGTGTCTTTCTGTCCTTTGGTGTCATCACCACCTACTGCTATTTGTCCTCACCAAGTGATATATAGCTGCAGAGATTAGCAAGGATATCCGAAATGTTTCCAGGCTTTGTTGTAATATTTTCCTATATGCACATCCCTCCACCGGACATGAACGCAACATTTTTTTCCCTTACTTTCTCCCGTCTCTCAACTACAATCGATTTGCTATTAATGCTTGAGCATCTCCAAGGGAGGGTGACAGGGGCTGAGGTGGCTGCAGCTGCATGACAGGCTTCTTCATCTCCAAACAGTAAGTTTGGTTTACATCAGCCATAGGGCGGGAACTGTCACCAAGAGGCCTGAGGGCTAATGGGCTTGATTTATGCTCTCATCTCCTCCCTTCAGTTAAGTTGGAAGAAGCCAAAGTCTTTTTTGCCGTTTTTCTTCCATTGTTTATGATTAAATGTCGGAGACGAGGAGCTGATATAAGATCTATATGAAAATTAAAGAATGTAGATAAGAGCATAAACCCGTGCTTATGTGATTATGACTTTAACGTATTTATGTAACATGGTCAAGTACTTCTGCCTAAAAGAGTAATTTCCTTCCTTCCTCCTAATGTGACATGTCAAGACAAATTTAATTCATCACTCCTCCAAAGAGCCTGGTGCCGGGCAGTTACCACAGTTTGGTTTTCAAATCAATTTGACAAATCCTCAGAGAATTGTAAAACAGTCTCAGAGCCAATAATGGCCTGACACTTCGCGTTAACAGAAAAGCTATGACTCAAGACTGACATCTAACCATGTGGCTTCTGGGTTTGCAAAGAAAAACATCATGTTCTGTCACTCATGACACTGTGACGAGGTGTCAATAAAAGTTAGCATTTTGACCATGCAAAGGACAGAGATACCTCGAAGCAAACTTTTCCTCTACAGCTGTCCTAACCTCTGGTTCTGACCCAGCCTCGTGGAAAAAGTGACAAAAACATTATGTAATTTTGTGCCCTGATTTCACAGTTAGACTAAAGGACAGAAAAGTTGCAAGTTAATAATCTTAATGAGTTCTCTCTGTTTAGATGAACAGTCACCACCGGTTTAACAATAAGGATATGACTGACATTCCATATTTATCGTTGGTTTATGATTTGACCCATCAGCTGTTTTTTTCATCCCATTTCCCTGCTGTTTCCTTCTTTCCATTCCTGTTCCTTCCTCCATACTCCATCTCTCTCACACCCTCGTGAGCATCACAGTGACTGAACTCATTCTCAACTATTTATTTTCTTTATTTCCTGAGATCAGCTATAAAGAACAAACACTATTAAGCCAGCCAATCAATAAGGGAACATCAGCGCTCCTGTCCCCCTCCCCGCCCCACCCCACCCCTTGGAAAACAGATTTATATCCTCTGCCTGGGCAACATAAATCACATATTCATACATTAAATTAGAAATATGATTGATAGCAAAGCAGCGAGTGTGTATAAAACCTCATGATGTTAAAAAAAATTAGTTGGGGACTGGAGAGGGTGAAGGGAAAACAAACATTGCATTTTGAGTACAATTCTTCACCGCTCTGAGGACATCTATGTGCTGGAGATGAGTTGTTGCTTAAGGGAAAGGAATATTGACAGAGTAGGGCCAGAGCTAAAGGAGCAAAGCCTATGAATAAGTATTAGCATCTAACCTCCATTTTATAGGACAATTAACAATGGGAATACTAGCTATGGTAACAGCGACGTTTGTGATCGGAGACCAGCTCCTCTAAAGTCAGAGCTCTTGACTTTAAAGGCGCTGGTCAACTTTCAGCCTCCATCCTGTGCATCTCATTCTGTCAGGTGAACCGAGTGTGAAGAAACAGGTTCATTCACAAAGTGACACTTAATGGGATATATACAGATTGTGTCTTGCATTACAGGGCCCAGTGGTTATGGGAGCATTCCAGAGGAGAGAGGCAGAGAAGTATGGCAGCATCCATCAGAAGCCTGGTCGAAGAGGAAAAGGTGCAGGAACAGAGAGGGAACATGGGCTGTGGGTTGGGGGGCTGCCAAGGACATTTAAGAGAGCTGTCATGGGAGGCTGATCTATGAAGGACCCCGGCGAAACCTATATCCCAGCATGTGAGTATGTGTTGGTGTGTGAGAGTGCGAGAGAGGGCTGGGGAGAGACGTAAGTGTAGTTGCACCAATGCATGCTGTAACACATGCACCCTGGAGGCTAACGCACAGTGGAGTCTCTGTGCACAGGTTCAAAGATCAGCGCTGAAGCCCATCCACACAGAAAATCAAATGAGTCTAAAAAAGCAGTAGGGATGCAAACAGCAAGGGATAAGCTGCCCAACTGCAAATAACACGGGTTTTTATTTTATTTTATTTTTTTTTGGGGGGGGGGTATCAACATTAAAGTTGCAGTTTAGCTTGAAGTCGTGTTTTTCAGTAATATATCACACTCTGTGAGGACAGAAAGGAAGCATACATGATACAAATGAACCAGCTCTTGATTGTGCAAGCATTTTTAAACAATTTCACAAAAAGTCCATCAAACATATACTCTGTGTGTGTGTCCATGTGCGTGTGTGTAACTTCCCTGCCCATAAATGTCCTCACACAGTGACATTGTGGGGACTTGCATCCCTTTTGTCCCTATAACATAAACCATTAAATTTTAGTGCAAAGTCTTGGCCAGATAGGGGTTAAGTTCACATTAGGGTAATGGATGTATTTATAGGTGTTTATATTTCAGCATCCATTTTCATATTTTCATATGAGATTTAAACATGGAGGGTTTGAAATGAAATTATCTTACTGATATAATAAAGACTAAAGACTAAGGCCAGCCAGTATGTAAGAACTCGCTGTAGCTCTGTTGCGTAAATAGACAAAATTATCTAGTGAAATCACTTTTAAACTGAAAGTTTGCATTTAAGAAGTGAGGATACAGGATTTGGAACCTAAAGACATGAACAGAGTCAAGAGAAATAAAAAGAATATGGTGCAAAGATTCATTCTGCATGTTAAGGATTCATTGCTTTGGAGCCAACAGGGGACTAAATGTCATGATATCGCAGCAGCTGTTTATCAATCAATCAAAGTTTCTCTCTTGCAAATCACAAAACCTTATATATAAGTTATCATACATTGTTCATTTAAAAAGATAATTATCATTCAACTACACCCTGCTCACTATGACACAAAAGTTGATAACTAGTGCATTTTGTGTTATGTTTGCACAGTTTGAGGTTACAGAAGTGCATATTGTTTAAGTAACTTTTCTGTGGTAATAATAATGAATTGACATGAACACACAGAGGAGCTCGCAACTCACTAGGAGTTATTTTAGGAAACAAACGCTATCAGACACACCTGAAGAAGCCTAAAGGTTGCAGGAATGCCATGAGAATCTATAGGTAGCAAGCGGGCCTGTTAGCCAGAGAGGAGTAAATGCCAGGCAACCCTGCCAGGAGGGGCACAGCACTGGGACCATTACTAAAGCTTAATGATATGAGAAGTGTTCTATCCACCGCAGAGGGGATTCATCATGATGCTGTAGCACTATACATCTTTCAGCAGCCCTTAAAAGGGAAAGGGGACATTTCTCCATGCTGTAGTAAAAAGCCCCGTCCCTTCCCCATTTCTTCCCACGAGCTTTCCACAATCCTCATCGTCGCTTAAAGAAGGTCTATTTAAGGATCATTGTGTCTAAGGAAGAAGGGGAGGGCACGACCTTGACGACAAGTAAGAGTGAGGTGAAGAGGAGCGCTGAATGGGCGTGTGTAGCTGATGGAAACAGGCGGCGACCACAACATTGTTTCTCGTGTTTGTCCCAGCGTACCCCAGGGGTAGGAATACAATTCACTTTCCGCCTCAAAGTCACACTATACACTGTCACTGGCTTCAGCTGAGTGCTGATAGATGTCTCTTCGTCCCTCGTAAATAAGTAAAAAAAAAAACCCAAAAAACCCCCCCGCCAAAAAACTCTGATCTCCAGTGTAAGAGACTGTAGATCAGGGTGTAAATAGCTGAAGGTATCATGCGCAGTAGTACATCAAGCCCAGAGCATTTTCTCTTTCTCGAACCCCTCACATTTTGTGGCCGTGTCAGAGAACTGTGCAACGTGTAAATCAGCCAGGACAGATAAACTCCAATTAAAGAGCAATGAGACACAGTATGTAAAAGGACTTCTCTTTGGGTCTTTAACTAATTTTATAGCCTGGAGCCAATATGCAGTAATCAGAACATGAAAAAGCTTTCTGTCCTCATGTTTGCATTGTTTGAGTCACAGCCACCTGCCTACAGATTTACACCAGTAGATCACTGACAATAACAGTAAAGACAGAAGTGCACTGGTTTATGACTTCAGCACTTTCAGTTTGAAGTCTTCCAGCACCAGTGAGTTTAAATTATGGTGGGAGACGTCCTTGGGATGTGAACATCTCATTTCACCATGCCGTACGCAACCACACGCACACGCGCACACACACACACACACACACACACACACACACACACACCTACACACACACACACACACACACACACACAACTCATTTCATTGGGGGGGTCTCTGGGAGGCTGGACTCAGCAGAGCGTGACATAAGAATTATACATCTGGCAGCAGTAAACCTGCAAACTCTCTCTCTCTTTCACGGGTATGAGGCAGAACACTAACTTTTTGATGATCACTCTGAGAGGGAACTATTTGTTATTATTGCGGTTTGATATTGATGTTTCTAACGAGCTCTGTGTGGATATGATGCTGTTGTTCCTCCTCCTAGCAGGATCAGAATCAGAATCAGAATCAGAAAGGGTTTTATTACCAAATGTTGAGCAGGTTTACAACATTAGGAAATTGCTGCGGTACTTAGTGCAAACATACTGTCATATAACGCTTAAATAGACATGAAAATAAAAATAAGAATAAGAATTAAAAGTGCTAAGTAGATAGATATATATATATGAGTGCAGGTGGTGATCAGTCCACCATTTCCCTGTCAATCAGCATGATTGTGCAAAAATTAATGCACCAAATTTCTTGAAACTTCTCAAAGCATGGTCGAGCGTGGGTACAGAAAGCACCAGCTTAATTTTAGTGCTTTCTCCAATTATTTTTTTTAAACCGCAAGACAGGGCATTAGCGGAGCCTCACTGGAGAACTCCCTGAGAGCTTCTAGTTTTATGACTTTGCACATACAGCTGAAGCAGCTTTCTGGGCATCTTAAGATAACGAAAAAGAAGCATTTTAAGCATTTTAAGTTTGCTTTCTTTTGCTTCAATGGCATTACTACAACAAGCAAAAAACATATTGAAATGAAAAAAAAAAAACATATTTCTTTTATAAATATAAATGATATAGAGTCACAAGAAAAATCGAAGCCTGCACCTTTTGAAGATATAAATATAATAAGCCTTTATGAACACATAACATATATGGTGGGAATATATTTCAGTATACATGAATGGAGCCTGGAGGCACCGTTTAAACGAACTTATGCTCCAATTTGTTAAATGGCTCATTCAAATCAGTCTGCCTGTGTGTAAAAAAAAAACACAGGAAAAAAATGGTGGCTGACATCCAAAAATATCTAATAACTTTCATCTATAATCACACGTGGATGGGACAGAAGTCACAGCATCCCAACTGAACCGAGTAAACTCCGCATCCTCATCCCAGCTGCGCCCCACTGCCAGATTATAATAAACACCTGCCGACACGCCCACCCGCCGTTACCCAGCTTCCCTATTGGTTGTCGTTTTAGATATTCAACAAGCTGCGCGGAGATTGGCTCAAATCTCATACAAGCGATTTCATAAAGCAAATCTTTTGGAAGTTGTGTAAAGGGAATAAGTGGGGAAAAACCCTTGAGATAAAGGCTGTTTAGCTCTCTCTCTCTCTTTCGCTCTCTCTCACCGTCCCTGGTGTCAGTTCGCTGGAGGATTTTGTCGGAGTTTCCCGAGCGTCTCTGCATCTGTGAGTACCTGAGTCTGCCCGCTGCTGAAGCTGCCGTCTTCCGCTGGGTTCAGGATCGTTGTGGCGCTCAGCTGGGATCTGCTGCGCAAAGATGCGAAAGAAAGTTGACGATTTGAACGTAACTTTCAGAGCAAAACCTCAACCCAGACAGAAACGCTTGTTATCAGTAATGCTGTTAAACGGTCATCCCCTTTGGTTACAGTAGCTGTCACGGATTAAATGATGCTCATAGTTTTAAAAACGCCGATGTGCAGGTAGTTAAATGAAAGCAGGTTTGTTTTGTAAATGGAGTTATCATTACCAAGGTTACCGAGTGCGTTTTTTTTTTTTTTTAACTTTTCTCATTTTTAAAAGAAGTATTTTTATTTGATAGATAGATAGATAGATAAATAGATAGATAGATAGATCAAAAACCAATAAAAATTATTAAACGTTGTTTAAATGAATATGTGGTGGTTTAAACTACTCATATGATGTGTTTTGTGAGTCAAATGAACAATAAATGAACAATAATCCTTGCCGTATTTATTGTTGCCTTATATTAAGTGGTAAATGATAGACGAACAAGAGCTTGTCATTAATGTCAGGTGTTGATTGAAGTGTAATTCACTGTGACTGGTAGAGTACTTTGTGTGTGTGTGTGTGTGTGTGTGTGTGTGTGTGTGTGTGTATGTGTGTGTGTGTGTGTTCTGCAGTGAGGGTGTCCTTCACAGAAAAGAGCTTCTGCAAAAGTGTGTTTGAAAGTGAAGATGTTGCTGGCTCTTTGTCGCAGTGTTATCAGGATCAGAGCTGGGCAGGAATTCTCCAGAAAGCACATGCTGATGTTGCACGCTGTGGTAATGACCTCTTAATGCCAACATAAATAACCACATCGAAAGCATTTCTCTGCTCTGAAACGACTATTCGTTTCCTGGGCCGTTTCATTGTCTTTGAATGGTTTACAGGAGATTACTTTGCTTGATGTTCCCTTGTTTGGGCGGTGACCTCGGCAGATGTTATATCACCGAACCCAGATGAGGGCAAAAATGGTTTGTGGATATGTGCTTGCAGAAAAGTCCAACTTTGCTTGACAACTGAAGAAGGATGTCTTGGTTTTTACTGCAGTGAATCTGGGGTGAAGAGACTTCATGTCCTTGGCTGGATAATATAGTACCTCATGATTTTATCAAACTGAAAAGTCTCCAGTGATTTCATGCACTCATCTGTCCTATCGCCAATCCTCTTTCATGTTGTTAATACTTTGTGTGGGTGACTTATAAGGGATACCAAAGTTTTTTTTTTCCTTTTGTCTTTTTCAGGCTGGTGTTCAACTGAAATATGAATATAACCTTGTATGCATGGCTATTAAAGTTAACCTGTCCACCTTTCTAGTAGAAGCTGCATCATTTACACGTTGTTATCTTGTCCTCTAATTGGCTGATTTGCAGTTCATTTAAAAAGATCTGAAGAGACTGTGTGCTGTTCCATAACACTTTGTTTTTTGACTTTCCAAGTTTCCGTTTCCTTTTCTTTTTAATTTATAGCCCACTCCCCCTATCTAATATGGAGTTTATTAGCAAGTCTGTAAAGTCCCTTTCTCTAGTGTGGAACTGGCCAGCTCATTTGTCATCACATCCTGCTCTAATGGGGAGAAACTGCCTCATCTTAAGCTCACAGTGTTGTTAATTAACCCTTCTTGCTAACAGGCACAGTCTACATTACTACCGGCTCTTCTGCCGGCGTTATCGCTGCGCTGCCTGCCCAGGGAGCTAGCGTTGGCCCCGGCCATATTTCTGCAGGTGTCAGCAGAGGTGCTTCCTCTCCTGCTTTTTGTGCTTTTGAGAGTATTACTCAAGCAGCACTGTGGTTTTATCTTAAATTGAATTGTTGAGGGAGATGTTAAAGAGCCATACATCACCTGGACACTCAGCAGAAAGGGAGAATCTGCAGCAGTATAGATGGGAGCGTCTCAGCGGCATTACAGATGGAATGACGGAGGACATGTTCATAAATCCACAGGCAGAGAAAATCAAGTTGTCAGCCTTTAGAATGCCACTTAAATGTGTGCACGTGCGTGTCTGTGTGTGTGTGATGTTTTGCAGGGCTGTTGCTGATGAGCTTCTTATTTCAACGTTAAGAAGGTGACCCTTCTCTTTGCCAATTCCTCTTTGTTTCTTTTCAGCCTGAGCGTCAGAAACTCCACCTCACCTTTACCTGCCTGCAATTCACAACTCAAATTGGATCAATGTTCACCTTTTATCTGCTTACTACTTAAAGGACATTAATACATCACTGAGTCCTTTTATCCAAACAGAAAAAAAAATCTTTTCCATTTTAGTGTTGGTCCTTGTCTCTAAGGAAACAACACCTCAGGTCTGTTATAACAGGCCGTATTGGTTTCCTCCGTACTCACTTGGCCTCTGGCTAATGCCCTCGCTCCATGTATGGATTTTCTGTCTTGTAATTCCTCAGCCTGTCTGCATGTGATGGGTTGTTCAGATCTAACCCTGCAGAATGCCGCTGATTGCAGTGGTATATCTTCATCTTTATGTCTGAGTATAGCAGGAAGCTTTGCCAGCAATGTTTGCCTTATGATGGATTTGAAGAACTAGCAAAAAAAAAGTGGGGGGATGTGTTGCAATTGCAGATGAATGACTCATATCTTTTTATGGGATTCTCATTACACATCAACTAGCAGGTCACGTGTGCAGTAGTTCAGGTGAATAGCGTTGTGGATTGGATGAATGGTAATTCTGCTGTTCAGACTGTGTATATGTCTGTACAATGTCCGTTGGCGTTATTCAGCACTTGAATTCTTTGAAACAAAAATGGTCGAGTCATGTTGCAAATAATGTGTTTCGCCCTTCAGGTAAGGATGTTGTTGTGGCTGGTTTTGTTCCTGCCCGCCCTCTCAGTGGCTCAGAGGTCAGAGCCCGTGTTCTCAGCTATAACCAAGACCGTCCTTCCTCCAGACTACGACAACAACCCCACCCAGCTCAACTATGGCGTGGCTGTCACTGATGTGGACGGGGATGGAGACCTGGAGATATTTGTAGCTGGGTGAGGAGTGTGCAGAGAAAGATGGACTTACCATCACCATGAAAACCCCCTAAATCCCTTAAGTTTCCCTCCCACTAGTCTAACTCTTAAGCTTGAATAAAAACACAACTTCCAAAAGATAAAGGTTAAAGACAAAGGCAAAAAAAAGCTAAAAGATAAGAGATGCTAAGGCCACCCTGGGGCTCACTCAACTGATGAAAAATGGATATGATCGAAAAGAGTGCCAGTGATGGGAACAGCTTTACAAGACTGCCTCAATCCAGCAATGACTGAGCATGAATACATTTCCCAGTGCTTAACAGGAAATAGATGAACCAAAATGACCCTGCTTATTAGATGTAATTTAGGTAAAACATCCTATTCAGCAGGTATCCTGGATGGGAGCTCATCCCAAAACCTCATAGAGGGTGTAATTTAATTTACAATTAAAAGAATCTTCAGATGAATTGCTTTTATATACATTACACTGACAGTGCCGACCTTCTCTAATATACTTTGGTGACAACCAAGAAAGCTTTTGTAGTGTATATCCAAACATTTTAGACTATATTTTTTTTACTTCTAAGTATTGAGGCAAATTTAGATTTTGATTTCAAACCGGATGTTAGCAAAATGCACTATCAGGAGTAAGTTTACAACATTTCTTGCATACTGGCATAAAAAACATCAGAGGCTTGGATTCTAAATCAAAACCATGAGTAGAGATTACACTGTTGAAAAACAAATGACATCAGTGTGCAATCAAAATTATCCATTGTTCTGTTTTACACCTCTCACTGATTTGCTCCCCAATGCAATGGCACCTGAGGCTTATGGGTAAACAAAATTCATGAGCTCCAATGTGACAAGCATAAGATCTCAGTGAAACGTCTCCATAACATAAACCTAAAGGGCTTCTGTGTCTGGTAAACTAAGGATTACATGACTGACTCATCCTGGACTTACATGCCATAAAATCCAAATTATGAAAATACATGAGTGATTTTATTACGCAATAAACAGAATTCGTTTGCATGTAACGGATATTTTTAAGAGGCAAAATGGTCAAAATGATTTGTTATAAGTAAAAATAAATAAATAAAATGTGAATCTAAAAATTTTGCTTGCCAATCAATCTCTCTGATCAAATCTGCAACTACAGAATAGAAGAGAGATGCAGGAGTCCAGCTGTCATCAAAGTCTTTATAAAGTTAAACTTCAAACTAAACTTTCAGCATGTTCAGCCAGCACTTGCTAAAGCTCATAAACTGTAAAACAAGAATGTCATACTGTCAGTCATGTGCATTATAACAGCGTGCTATGTTTGCCCGTGACAGCTACAACGGCCCAAACCTGGTGCTAAAGTACGACAAACAGAGGAAAAGGCTTGTCAACATCGCTGTTGACAACCGTAGCTCCCCGTTCTATGCCCTGAGAGACCGTCAAGGCAACGCCATCGGAGTGACAGCTTGTGACATCGATGGAGATGGACGGGAAGAGATTTATGTCCTCAACACCAATAACGCCTTCTCTGGTACAGTGCGAGCTGATACACTTTTGGAAAACTACAAAGGCACACACAGGGGTTTCTTTCTTTTTTTTTCCTTTTACACAGAGACAAAGAAGGAGAATCGGTATGCAGATATTAAGCTTATCTCAGCTGAGTCTTCAGCAGATAACAGATAAGCTTTGTGCCGCTATTAATCTGTGAGAAACCCAGAGATCAGACTGCCAAAACTGCAACACCTCACGTCTGTCATTTTTCTTAAACTCCTTTATCACTTTGCTCACTTCCAGCCACAGGAGCCTGTTTTCACTCACCCACAGTTTTTGCATTACATAATGCCTCTTTTCTCCACGCTGTCTTTGTCTTTCCTGAACCTTTTCTCTCTCTGCATCAAGGTCGGGCAACATACTCTGACAAGCTGTTTAAGTTCCGTAATGGGCGCTTTGAAGATCTGCTGAGCGATGATATTAACGAACACAGAGACGTAGCCAACCCTATGGCTGGGCGCTCAGTGGCCTGTGTGGACAGAAAGGTACTTCTCATACAAACACACACACACATCAAGTGCACTATATGCAGATCTGCACCGTACGCACACTCCCTAGAGTGTCTTCTCCGTACATGCACGGGTGCTTCTGTTTGTTTACCAGTGATAACTCATGCCCTGCCTACGCCGCCCTTCTCAGCATGTGCTATGACAGTTCATTTGGGGGGAATGGTGTGCCATTTTCTCTCTTCTGTCCATCGCACCAGTGTAATTACAGAAGCCAGGGCTCGTTTGTTTTATAGAACATCGTACGAGGGGAGGAGTGATGACTGCACACTACTGCTTTCTGCCCGTAGCATTTTTTTCCCCCTCTTTCACTCAGTCCCTTCTCCATTGTTTCCACTTTTATTTTTTAGTCTCTTTTCTCTCACTGACTGACACGCTCACCCTCTTTCTTTGTCTCTTATCTCACACCCACGCATGCAATTCTCACTTCCAATCAGGGACGGGCTAAAGAAGGTAATAGCGGGAAGAGGAAAGTAAAGACTACAATAGATTTTTTTAACCACTGTCCCATCACACTGAGCACTGATAAGTTGTGCTGCTGCCAAACCGATTGGAAAGATATCTGCTTTTAAATGGCACGATTCTTTTGGAAGGAGCCAAAACCCCGATGTGTGCTTTTGCATGTCAGTTCCAGCTGACCAGCAGAGAGAGAACATGTTTTCCTGTTGCTGAACAGGTTTTATTAGAACATATTAAAAGAAACAGCTGCAGAACGTTGCACAGGCCAAAAGCAAAGCATTGCTTTATAGTCAGCTGGGTAGCTAATGCTTTCGATGTTGTTTACTCATAAATAAAGTGTTATCTGTAAGAGAAAAAGATCGATTTACCACCCGACCGTTTCGTCTCTACCCGGTCTCCTTGAAAGTGACATCCCATCATCATTCTAACACAAACTGATGAAGGTGACATATTGAAGGGCTTCACATTGAACTGATAGATTGGTTCACTAAAACTTTAAACTGGCAGGCATGAAAAAATAAACGACTTTTAAAAGCCAGAATAATTAAAAAATTGTTCAAATGAAGCTCAGTGAAAAAGTACAAGATGCAGTTCTTGACAATAAAAGAATAAAAATGCTGCAGTCGCGGCAAGTTAGCTTATTCACACTTCTTGATTGATGTAAAGGGTGTGCAGTCCTTGGACCAACATGCACTGCAGGCATGTATAGCGCACTATTCACAATGCCAATCCCAGTGACAGAAATTAGCCTTGGGTGAAGACTTATTGAAAAACCGTTGACTTTTAAGTTGGTTAAGTAACTGCCAGTTGCCTTTAGCTCTTTCATTGTAATTCATTTTCATGTTTGGCAGCTTCGGAGCGTGCTTGCGTGTCCGGCATGCGGTGTGTGCGCGACGCACTGCTCCCACAGCATGTGACACTAAATGACATTTATATCAACCAGACTCATTTACCTTCCTTGCATTGTAAAGATACAGTATGGTGTAACAGAAATAGTGAAATTGCGTGTGTGCATTTGTTTGCATATGTGCATGTGTTTGTGTTGATTGAAATATGTTAGGCCTGGTGGGAAAGCTCATTGGAATCGAGTGTGTAGTCTATTAGTGTGGTTCCGTCTGTGATTTTGTGTCTGCAGGGACTCTGACTGATAATGGAGTGTGAAATTAATCTCCAAAGGGAGGCAGAGCAAGGAGTAGGGAGAAAGGGCTAAGAATAAGGGGTAAGGGGTAAGAAATGGGGGTAGGTGGAGCTAAAGAGAAAGAGAGGTTTGACTGGGAAAGTAAACAATATTAATAAGCATACTACAGAATATTAATAATAAAAAAAGATGATCTAGACAGTGTTACAAATAACCTGTTTAATCCTATTTTTGTTTGATGAATACTCCAACGTGAGGGTCTGAAAGAGGTTGCATATTTCAAAACATTTGCTTTTTCCGTTGGCTTTAAGGAACTTTATAGTATTTCAGACATTTTTAAGCTGACTACAATTTTTCTGTCCTGTCCTGCAGTCAAGAGGTAGAACATAGATTTATATATTGAGCTTAGAGCCTCCACTCCCGCTCAAAAGAGTAAAAGAAAATTGTGTTGATGATGTAATTAAAGAACTAATGAAATAAGAGAAAATGCAGCCAATCCTTAGTATGGTCAAAGGAAAAGTAAATGTTTTTATATATGACATGAGCACCGTAGAGTCTGTTTTACTGACTACAGACATCTTAAAAAGCTCTTCAGTAAACACAGAAATGCAGAAATATAAAACATGTTTTGTTTTTTTTTAATTTACAGTTGCTTTCATTTCGTAGCTATGAGTGCATTTGATCGGGTTGCAGCATATTCTTGATTTATATTAATGAAAATATGAATACACGTAAATCTTTATTTTTCTGCACAGGGTACAGGTCGTTATGCTATCTACATAGCAAACTACGCCAGTGGCAACGTGGGCCCTCATGCGCTCATAGAAATGGATGAGGCAGCGAGTGACCTTTCGCAGGGCGTCGTTGCCCTCTCCAATGTGGCAGAGCGGGCTGGAGTCAACAAATTCATTGGTGGGTATGAAGCACTGACTGGGGGTATTTGATATAGACGATTGCTTTAAGATCACCCAGCACTACTGGACCTTCAGTTTGATTTATACAGACATTTGCAGAAGGGGCATGTGCTTGTTGTACTCACAGAGGTTGAAATATAGGACTTCGCGACACACAGGGAACCAGACGAGGGGCGAGTCAGAGGGGGTTAGAGAAGTGCCAGGCGAGAAAGAGAAAAAGGGCTTGAGAGGAAGAAGAAGAAAGAGGATGTAAAGGCTCTTTTGGCGCTGTCAGCTATTTACTCCAGCCAAAGTCACAGGGAATCAAAGGCAAAGGGCGGCAAACACATATATCATACCTATTCTAACCATGAAATTCAACTGTTAATCTTGGCATCTAAATCAAATTAAATAGTTTCCGTTTTAGTAAGACAGTAATTGAGAAAATTCATGGATGGCATTAACTATATTTTAGCATTAATTGTTTGGATTAAAGGGTTTTCACATACTGGCAGAATAATCATTACAGGAACATAAAACATTGTATTTGGTAACTAGCAGCACTATTGATTTAGGACAGTTGTGGCGTAAACCTTACCACCACCTTAGATGGTGGTCTAATAAATTTGAAATAAGCCCAAAAACATTTCATTCAAGAAAAAAAGAATACATTTTTTAAGGTTGTACAATGTACAAAATCCGAAATCCAGCTTTAATGTTTTTTTTAAATTTCTTTTTAAAGGTGACGCTGGCTTAAAAAAATCATGTGTTCAAGTGTTTCTTCTTTTTTGGTCCTTTTTCAGTTAAGGGTGTAACTGATTTGCAAATCAACCCCCTATTTTCATTAAAAGTGTTGCTTAGAACTGTTTTTTGAAACAAAATGAATATTTCACTTAAAGGATGTTGAAATGTGTCACTGCAGCCCGCGTCATCACGTGCATCAATTTAGGTCTGTGATATATAGAAGAACAGAACAGTAAATGCAAAAATGTTACCATGATTAATTTCTTCATAAAAGAGACTGTCATGATGAAAAAAAATGCTGCCCCTGTGATAATTTATTATAATCACTGAAAAGTCCTTGTTCTGGTGAGTTTTGGAAATACGAGGTGACTTTGTATGTGAGCGCCCCGGCATGAATCTTCATCATCTATGGATTTTTTTTTTCACGTGCAGGATATCATCTGATCCACCAGGGGGGAAGATGAGCTGGCTCACATTTGCTGTGAATGATGTACGATAGATGGCTTTGTCATCAAACTGCCGTTAATCAGAGGAGAGGGGCAGTCGGTGAAGTTGTATATCTAATGGTTACATATCTCCAGAGAGACATTAGTGGTTTATGGCCGTAGGGGTTGAGTGGTATTTGTCTGGGTTGATGGAGCGGGCCAGTAAATCAGCAGCGAGTCATGACTTGCAGCTGTGACTTTGCATACTGGAAGGACAATCAAAGCCCTTTCAACTCCATAATTAAACTCTGCTGGTCTGAGATGAAGCACTACACTTTACAGAATGTCACTGGAGAATCCTGGGGTGATGCTAAAAGTGTACCTTCAAGTGTAACAGTTACAAAAATCACTACATAAGGAGAAAATTACTGTTTGCTTTTGGTTAATGCAAAAGATTCTTTGTGTTTTTGAATTTCTTATTGTGCTTAGGTGTGTTTACCTGTGTTTGTGTGTATGTAACCCATCAGAGTCAGTGTCTGCGTCAGCAGAAAGAGCTGCCCTACTCAGAGGAAATGACCTGGAAAGACAGTAATAATCTCTTCCCTTTCACTTTTGTTAAGGCGGTGATCTCTCTCCCTCTGCTCTCTCTGTTGTTCCTCATATCCTGCTTCATTTTTTTCCTCCCAAATGTTGCGCTAGCCCTCTTCTGAGCTGCCTAATTCTCCCACCGCTGTGTGTCTTGTTCCCTTGTCTTTCTCTGTGCAGGAGGAAGAGGTGTCGTGGTGGGGCCCATTGTCAGTCAGACTCTGTCTGATGTGTTTTGCGACAATGAGTACGGTCCAAACTTCTTGTTCAGGAACAATGGCGATGGAACTTTCACGGATGTGGCACAGCAGGCTGGTGAGATGATCACGTGCAGTTTACCAAATCATAGCCTGGATCATAAATGCGAGAGGCGTTATTGTATAGAATAAATATCAGTCATGCATGATTCCTAAAATATTTCAACCTAATTAATATAAAAATCTAAGTTTGTTAAACCATATATTTTAATATTGTGGCTTTTAATGATTAATTAGCTGTCAACTGCAATGAAACCTCACAGAATGAGAAAGCAATAAATTAAGTTTATTAAAAAAATAAATAAATCAAGATGATTTAAATACACTATAGTAATAATAACTGGTGAGGCCTCCTTTTCTGTAATGACTCATTGTGATAAAGTATGTGTTTGATCTCTGCAGGTGAAGCGCAAAGCCATCAGCTTATCAGAGAAGCTGTTTTTTTACCATCATCTCATGATGACAAAAAAGTGATTGTCATGAATTCAGTGATTGATTTTAAACATTAGAAATGTAGCACTTCATCGTTTTTATGTCACCAGTTTGTTGTTTAATAAATCAGACACTGAAGTGCTGTATTGTACCCAATGACACAGTTCCAGCAGCAGCACTGGTCAGGGTTACCTGGTTTTGAAAATATTGATGGCAGATGATGGAAACAGATTGGGAACATCTCGAATCTTTTTAGGTGTAGAAGACCCCATGCAGCACGGCAGAGGGGTGGCTCTTGCAGACTTCAACCGTGACGGTAAGACGGACATCGTCTACGGGAACTGGAACGGACCTCATCGGTTGTACATGCAGCTCAGTAACCGCAAGCAAAAGTTTAAGGTGGGCCCGAATTTGGTCTTTGCAAAGAAAATCAGCTCAGTTAGCATCAAACCGACACGACTGCCAGATACCTTATAAAGACCTACTTCAGATGATCACATATGATAAGTGGAAGCATGGGCATTCTCACATTTCCACACATTCCACTCCACATGTGATCTGCTGAGGAAAGTGTGCTCAAAAGTTGCTGTGCTTGTGATTTCACTGTAATAATCGATTGAATAATATGATTTTACTTAGTGAAGGACCCAAAAAGCCCATTCAGATTGTCACTGTCAACTGTAGAGAGTTTCAGAGAGAGGTTGTTGTTCTTCTGTCTAATGAACAAGGAGCACAAATAAAACAAATCAGACCTGTTGTCACTGTGAATCAAAGTACTATCAATCCAAATGGTTGGCGAGTGAATTAACACTACTCAGTGGCTGCCCACTTTGCGTTTGAGTGGTATTTAAAGACGCAAGGTTAGTGATTTACTCAATCAATGACTCTACAGACAGTGTGTGCAAGGGAGCCAGCAGCACGCATCTGTTTGGGTACTAAGTTTTAGAGTGGCGAAGTCAGAGACAGGCCCTGCTGCATAAATCTGTAGAGGATTCGGGCTCGGTGATCTATCTGCCACCACCTGCACTCGCATCTTTTACCTAGGGGATAAATGTCACCCAAGACATCTTTATAGAGGTTGAGTAAGGGGTTAATGTGTGATGCTTTGCCCAGAGATAGTTCCATCAGCAGGACACACACACACACACACACACACACACACACTGAGACACTCAAACCCTGTTACGCCTATACGTGCAAAAACACAAAAGACAAATTGAATTAGCCTGACAAGGGTTTTTTTTTTTTTGAACCAAGATTGTTAAATCACAACCCCAAAACATATTTAAGACCCCCTTCGCCCACACAAGCTGACACTCCTACTAGCCGTGTTGACCTTTGGCATGCATAATGAAGCTGTTGTATCACTTCAGTAAACCACCAATTAAATTGGGCTGAACCAGCAGCTTGCCTGGGCAGTGGAAAGTGCCGATTAGGCCTGTTTGTGCTTTAATTAAAATCTATTGCAGAGAGTTTCCTTGGAATAGGTTTAACATACACTTGTGCTCACACATACACACAATGAATATATATTTAAAAAGAAGAAAGGTTTTAGTAGAAGTTCTCTTGGAGTTCTTTTGCATTCAGTAATCTGAAATAAAAATTGGTCAGTGTAAGGAAATTTAGTCATTTTACTATTTATTTCTAATTAACTCCATGCAGATTATATCTTTAGAAGCCCTGTATTAGTTTTGGGGAGAGCCCTTTTTTTCCCTGAAGGCACTTTTATTCATGCGCCTACTGTCTTTGGCACTTATTACGGAGCTGTCCCTGCTTTCCTCACTCTTGGCCTCAGCTGGCCATCCCCTCTCCTTCACCTGAGAAGCAGAAGGTCACTGTGGGCGGCCCCCACCCCTGCAGCTTTATGAGCCTTATAATTAAAACAGGGAGTAAATACTGGGGGGAGTGAAGGGCTGCTCTATAACTCTTTCCCGACTTATCACTGTGTCACTGAAGCGGGGAGATATCTGTTACTTTCTCATGCAAAAACTCTTCTGCTGCAGACTTTTTTCAGAGGTGGGGCACGAGGGCTGCTGTCGACTTGCCCCATGCCAGAGGATGTAAAAAGAGCCCGGACACAAGCACTGGACACTGATTGACATGTTTATATTTTGAAGGTTGAACCTTGAGGTTATGAAACGGTCTTTCGAGTGAGTGCATCAGGTCACACAACATTGAACAAAATGGACTAAGGAACCACGAGATGTAATCACAGCAGGTTCATGTAAAAACAAGTTCATGTAAAATTACACATCCTTCCAATGTTTTTACCTCGAAAACCTCTTCTGCTTATACAAGTTGTTCTCATATCTAGACAGTTCTTTTGTTGAAGAAAAGGAAAACCCTTTAACCCTGATTAGTCAGTGGAATTGAGCAACTTTTTAAACAAGATTAAAAAAAAGGACAGGAAAATCACTGTGGTTATAAGAGGCAGAAAAGCATACACATGCACCACGTGTATGCTATTGCTATTTATTGCAGTTTAACTTGTCAAGGACAAAAATATAACAAAAATTCAACATCAAACCTTGTAATCATAGCTTTCCTACTTTTTTTAAGTATGGAGTGACAGCTTGCTGATTAGCCATGTTGCCTCACAGCAAGAAGGTCTTGAGTTTGAATCCACTACTAGGCCAGGGCCTGTCTTTGTTGAGTTTGCATGTACCCTGGCTTCCTTCCAAAGTCAAAAGAAATGCAGTTAGTGGGGTTTGGTTAACTGGTGATTCTAAATTACCCATAAATATGTAAATGTGAGTGCAAATGGTTGTCTCCCTCTCTGTGCTAGCCCTGTGGTTGACTGGCGACCTGTCCACCAGGGTGTACTTTGCCTCAACACTCTTGCATGGGTTGGACTCAACTGCAGTAAATAAGTTGATTTATTATTAATTAATAAAATTGGTCCAACTCAAGTACATTAAGTCTGAATAACAGAATTTTGAGAACAGAATTGAGATCAGCTGCTACATGCTATATAATATATTATATAACTATATATAACTATAAATACGGAAAAAGATATATAAATCCTGATAATTCTGGTACCCTAGGCAGTTTATCTAGTAGGTTTCATCCAGATTCATCCAAATAGTTAAAATGCAGTATCCAGCATCCAGTTTCATCCAAATAATTGAAATGCATTCAACTTATGCATGCATTGTGCTTCTCTAAATGCATGCATGTGTTTCAGTGATGTTACCTTTTTCCCCAGGACATAGCATCCCAGAAGTTTTCCATGCCCTCCCCGGTTCGAACTGTTATCGCTGCAGATTTTGACAATGACAACGAGTTGGAGGTGTTCTTCAATAACATCGCTTACCGAGGCCCCTCCGCCAACAGACTTTTTAGGTACTCGCACCAACACTCTCAGATTTTGTTCAAGTATGACAGTAAGTTTTTAACATCACTTTGATGAGAAGCTTAACCGAATACTCTTGTGTCTTGATTTAATATTCTAAAGCCGAGCATGGAAGCTGAGAAGAATTTAAAATTCCCAGCCAAGGATACTTATCTAGTCTGGCATCCCGCCTCCTCCTCCACACATGAATGAATCTTTCATTAAGACAGTTTTAGGTCTCTTTTTGGCTCGTGGTTTGGCTTCCTCTCTTGATAATATTAATGAACTCAGCCCTTAAAATGTAATATATGATACATATCAATTGTTAGGACTTAATAGTAGAATGAACCCATCTTCCTGAATAAAAATCTGATCTGGCATATTTATCTGAACAGGATGCAGAACTCATGATGAACGTTGCCAGGAGCTGTTGGGTTAATTTATTCTGAATATCAATAATCAATTTAAGCCCCACAGATTTCCTGGAGCTGAATATTCCTCCACACCAGGACATCGAAAGAAAATTTGTCTTTCTGGGCATAGTCTGACAGGGGTCACAGCTCCATGGCCTGTGGCTCTGCCATTGTCTGCTCCGAAGATGAATCAGCTTTTTTCAAACTCTATTCTCTGGCACTGAAATAAAAACAAGCCCAAACTAATTAATTCAACACAACTAATCAATATTTAGCTTAGCTGAAGTGTTTAATAGTCAGGATCAGCAGATTAGTGTACCAAGATAGCTAATTATTTTAAGGAGGCAGGTTCATGGTGGGTGATAATGTGCATATGTTTAACAAAGGATACAGGTTTGTAAACTCAATACATTTTTACCAATGTGCTTCACAGAGATATGACAAATTACGAATTGATTTGTCAATAATTCATTAATACAAATCAGTAATTATGTAAGTTTGGAAATATCTAACTTTCTTCTTGTCTTCTGGTTGTTGTATTTGTGTTTGCTGAGATTTATGTGCATTATTTATGTTAGTTTTCTGTGTTATGTGTAGTATTATGCACTATATCTTCTGATTAGGAGACTGCAGGTCACTGTAAAGTATTCCACTACAGTAATTGTCTATTCAAAATCTACTCATAATAGAATATTGTCAGTAGTCTGAGTGGTGCCTATTATATGTACTATGTACTAATTTATTGACATTATCACTACGCATATCAGCAGTTGGAACAATTCATTGTCTTTTTTATTAAATCAAGTATAAACTTATCATATTTTAATCTAATTGTGTAATTTATACATTAAAGAGTTTCCAGTTGTCAGTTTAAAAACAACAAAACAAAACAGTGAATTGTAGCATAGTGACGAGTTTCAGAAAAGCCTTGTGTTATTTGGATCTTTCCTATACTGCAACTACATTTATAGCAGCTTAGAATTTTTGCAGTGATTTCAGGGTAATGTTTGTGGTGCTACTTCGATAGGGTGAGCAGGAGAGAACATGGAGACCCCCAGATAGAAGAGCTGAATATCGGGGATGCAGCAGAGCCTGAAGGACGAGGAACCGGTGAGCATGGCAGAAAAGATAGCTGTCATACAGCTCTATTAAAAATGATAAGCAGCACTACACCATATCTCCTCTGCTATTACAACATCAAACCTCTAGATGGCACTAGAGCTCCACTTAGAATCTGAGTTTCCTCATGCACTTTATTATAGGAAAAAATAGAATTGGTTCCACATTATTAGTTCAATGACTGTTGGATTATGTCCCTGCATGAGGATAATAAATGTTATGAGGAATGTATCCTCGAGTGTTTAGACGCATCATTACTGTGATGAATCTCCAGGAGCGGTAGCCACAGACTTTGATGGGGATGGGCGCCTGGAACTGCTGGTGTCTCACGGTGAAAGTGCAGCACAGCCTCTCTCTGTCTACAAAGTCAACCAGGTGAGCGATTGTGAGACATGTGATACTTGATAGGTAGTGTGACATTAAGCCTTACTCCCTCTTTTTTTTCCCCTTTTTCTGCCTTTTTCTTAGGGCAATGCAAACTCATGGCTGCGAGTGATTCCCCGGACAAAATTTGGCGCTTTTGCCAGAGGAGCTAAAGTGGTTGTATATACAAAAAAGAGCGGCCCACACACAAGAATAATTGATGGCGGCTCAGGGTACCTCTGTGAGATGGAGCCTGTTGCCCACTTTGGCCTCGGTAAGGAAATATCAGAAAATACACACTTAACTTGTTTTATCTGATCCGCAGATGCAACATCTAATGTTAATTCAGTCTAATATAAATTAATAAAAGCATTTCTTCATAGCTTGCTTCTCTTGTTCTCAAATTGGTTTCTGAGGTTTGAATGGGCAGTAAGACAGATAAACATTGCAGAGAGTAGCAGCAAGGAAGAAAACAAAAGCATGTGGAAAGCATTGTCTTAATACATTCAGCCTGATTAGGCACCCACGGGAGCAAAAGTTCTCTGTGGGAGGGAGCTGATTGGGCAAAACATGAAGAGCGGAGGAGGACAGGTGCTGCAGATGGAAGCCAGCCATGGTTGTGAGGAACTAGCTCTCTGTCTCTTTCTGACCGCTCTTCCCTAGGACAGTCAGCTGGTTACCATACAGGCCTGCTGTACAGCCCACCCACCCACTACTCCTCCCTGGCTCTGCTCACTGAGTCTGTTCAATATCAGGATTGTCCAAGCTCACATCACCTTTGGTGGCCCTCATAATACACTCCAGCAGCAAACTATCCAGACAATTGTGGCTTTAGTAGAGACCTCCCTTCTCCAGGGTGAAAAGTGTCAGTACTCTTAGACATGTGAGATCTGTTCCCCACAACAAAATGAGACGGTGTCACGTGGGTATAGAACAGGTGAAATATTCTTTGGCTCTCAGGCAGCACACCTGCTGAGTGGACTGTCTGTCTGGCAAGGTAACTCCAGATCTGTTTACATAAGAAATGCCACTTTAATTAAGGGCTACAGAGGGCCTCTGGAGAGGGGCTTTCTCTATGCCCGATGAAAACAGTTAATAGAGCGAAGAGGGGAGAGTGCATGTACAACATGAGCCAATAAAAAAGAAAGGAAAGAGATAACCAATATATAGAGGTTTCTCACGTTTCATCATGTGTACATTGCTCAAGAATTGTCTCTTGTATTGGATGTGATACAACCAGTGGTTGGGACAGAAAACTGTGTGATTGTAAACTGCTGTGGTTGTTACCTGGTTGCTGCAGGTGCCCATAATTTGCATGAAAGATGGGGATTTGTTTGCAGACATTCGCTAACTACTAGCTGTGCTGTAGTGAAACTTGGAAAAGTGCAGTGCAGACTGGAAAATGGAGAACGTTCTCCTCCCAAGTAAAAGTTGTGCCTCAGCTGACCTGTCAAAATGTGCAGCTTTTACTTTGAAGGTGAAAAGTCTCAGTTTGTGTCACAGTTTGCACAGATTTACTACACCTTACTGGACAGTGTTTGCAGACAAGTTTGCATCTCCCATACAGACTATGGCCGACTAAGACAGGCTGCTAAGGGAGCAGTCTTTAGGCTTGTGTGACTGGGGCTTTAGCAACAACCTTAGGCAACCACCTGCCAACTGGTTGGAGAATACAAATGTTTCCTTTGTGGACTGATGTCTTGACCATACATTGTCACCAAGATTGTTATCCATCTAAAATGACAGACAAGTTACCGCCATGTGGTTAGTCATGTGTCTGACAAACCTCAACACTGTAAGGTTCAGTGATCAGTGGTCATATATTTCTGTATGCACTGTAACTACCTCAGATTCTACTTCTCTGAATAGGCAAGGATGTGGCCACCAGTGTGGAGGTGTTCTGGCCAGATGGTCGTTCAGTAGCCCGGGCCCTCGAGCCGTCAGAGATCAACTCAGTGCAGGAGATCCACTATCCAAGAGACGAGGAGGAAGTTACTCCTACTGTGGAAATAGAGGTACACAAGTGCTTCATAGTGGGTTTCAGCATGTTTTTTATTCTCAATAAACTAAATATTCATTTTGTCCGAATAACAAAGCTACTACAAACACAACACCAACTTCAAGAAACAATCGACATCAAGTTGTTTATTGTAAATTGTTGGGATAGTGCAACAGTTTTAAGGATCTTTCACAGGAGAGTTCATTAAAAATAATATTTCTTACTAATTGTCTCTTACAGTGTGGCCACGGGTTTGCTTTGAATGAGAATGGCCGCTGCACGGGTAAGCTGAGGCACTTTATCCACCTTCAAACTCTGTGCTTGTCTATTGTTTAAAAATCCTCACACACGTCAAGTGTCTTTGCCTTCCTCACCTCTCCCTGCCCTCAGATCAAGATGAGTGTACCCAGTTCCCCTCTGTGTGTCCCTCTGACCGCCCTGTCTGCACCAATACCTATGGTAGCTATAAGTGCCGTGCCAAGAGAAGATGCAACCAGGGCTTTGAGCCCAACGACGATGGGTCAGCCTGTGTGGGTGAGTGGTCCTGGCAGAGTCAGGGTATCCGGATTACCAAGATCGTTAGAACAAAAGAAGCACTACCAGAGATCGAGATGCATTAAGTCTTAATTACAGTGGTTTTGAATAAAAGGCTTAGAGGTGCTTACATTCCTCCAACCGTGTCCTCTCTCTGCACCCCACTGTCTTGCATGACTGACCCTCCTGTGAATGAGCTGTCTTCCAACTACAAAGACACACATGTCGGCTAACATTTCCCTGCCCTTTGTTTCTCTCTCTTCTCGGCAGCCCAGGTGGCTTACTTTGGAGGAACGCGGTCTTCTGGGGAGCGCAAGTGCTCGGGCCTTACTTTCCGGCTGCTCCCCGTCTCTCTGCTACCACTCATCTCTACTCATCTCTATTCTGGACTGCTGTAGCTGTGACTGCTTTCTCCCCTTCCTAACTCTTTCCACTACTAAAAGTGGGTGTACAGAAACTCTTAGAGCAAACTTTTAACAAAAAAAGAGAAATTCCTCTTCACCTTCTCCTCTATGGATCTATGCTATCTTTACCCATCAGCTATTTACAGTCTCGCCTCCTGGTCATCCGCTGCTTTGTGTCACCTCTTGGCTCCCGGCCCCCTCTGGACTATAAAGAAACATACAGGGAGCATGCTCGCTGGGAGCTACAGGGTTCAGAACTAACTGTGCCACAGAGTCCTCACGTCATCACCTGGCACTTATCTTAGTGGGACCTGAAACAAGGCCAAGTAAATAAGAGGAGCTTCGGCATAGAAACCGCTGCGCATACAGCAAACAGATCTACTGGCTCCACAGACCACATTCATTAGAGACATGCTGAGCCCCATCTGTATATCCAAAATGCCGCTATGGTAATCCTTACAATGTCACTCTCATTCTTATTATGCGCTTACTGGGATGCCGAGGAACACCAGGTCTCCAAACTGTATGTTTTGAGTGTGTATTAATGTGTTTGCGTGGCTGAGTGAGCCTCAGTGTACTGGGTCCAAAGAGGCAGTCGCATTGGGGAACATATGCCAGACCATCTGTCTCCGATGGTTGGTTACATTTTGTTACACATGAATTATACAACAGTACAGAGAAGAAGGCAAACACATGTGTGTGTTTGTGTGTGTGTGTGTGTGTGTGTGTGTGTGTAGGTGTGCGTGCGTGCGTGTGAGCACAGGATGAGGCAGATTTTACATTTTTTGGAAAGTGTACTAAAACATATCACCATAGGCATGTGCAAAGAACATGATGGCAAAAGGAAAACACCTAAAACTGAACTGAACAGTGACCTTAATTTATGTTGGTGTTTCTCCTTCTGTTACACTGTGATTACAATCATGAACTCAACATGCAGTAAAAGCTGCTGTTCTTACATTTTAAAGTGTTCAAAATAAAGCAGCAGTCTTCAAGATTTCAGTCCTGACTGATTTTGGGACTCCTACAGGTCTTCTTTTGCAACCGGATATTTGTACAATATCACCGCCACAGGGAATCCATCATGCCAGTGCTCACAGCCAGACCACAGTCAGTTTGGAGCAGTTGGAATCGAGAAACTACTGAGACAAGCTTTGTGTGTTTTAGTTCTGACAGTAGATAGATGATTAATCCAAACAACTGCCGAGTATTTTTCGTAGCAACCACCTTCGAATGCATTTTAAGAGCAAAAATATTCAGTCACTGAATATTTTTATTCCTTTTACATTGGTTTTAGGGGTAGATAAAATCCTAGTTTGGGTTAAATTACACCCTGTCAAAAACAAGAACCGTGTCCTGCAGAGGCTTTGTGACAGAAAGCATTAAAGCAAACCTTCTACCTTTGATGTGGCAGCAGAAAATTCTCAGTTTGCTTAAAGGTAGCTTTTTTTCACCGCTAATGATGCCACAGGCACCTGGTTGGTAATAATAATAATCTTTGAGACTGCCGCTTTAAGTTTTAAGTGCACTAAAGCATTCCTAATAGTTTTCCACATAATATAAAGCTTGACAAGTTGCAGTGGCATTCAGTAGTTTTGTTGCTCTTACAAGACCAAAATCCCTAATGTCCCCAATTACGTTTCAAGTCCCCTACCCTATCTGTGACATTGTGGCTCAAGGTCAAATATACAGTTTAGCTTTAAAAATGAATTTCTTAATATATCATTTCCTAAAACGGTGGTATGCTGGCATTTATACTGACTGTACAATGCAGATTTGGTTTGCAGTGGGACGAGGCATTGACTTGTTAAAAAAAAAATTCCCGTGTACATAAAATGAAGGCACATTGGTAAATGTGTAGCTCAGTTACAAAGGCATACGATCGAATTCTTTATTTTGGTGTTTTTAAAGGATTTGTTGACAATGACATTAAAAACAAATATATGGAAAAAAGGAAGAAAGTGGCTATTTGATGAGTCGTGATTTGCACACAGTGAGGTTTCACATAGCTCCGCGTGAAACCTTCGCTACAGCGGACTAAAATACATAAAACATATGGAGCTCTTCATTTTTATTAAAAGCTACCGATCTTTTTGCCTTATTGCCATGTTTCTTGAAGCGTTTGGGAAACGAATAAATACTTTGGCCAAAAACAAAAAAGACGACCAAAAAGTGAAAGCATTTTCCTCCACTCCACGATGACAGCGCGTTGACTGACAGGTTTTTGCTTCCATATAATTCTGCAGGGGCACATCACTTGTTGCAACACAACCCTCAACTCATCCAGTGTTCAACCACAATCAGTGTCACAGTAGGGGATAATGTTCCTTATTAAATGTTGGCCAGTGCAATTCTCCAGAGAAGCGAATGTCTTTGTATGATTCATGGATTCATCCCTACTCGCTTGCTGAGGCAAGTGTTATATATATTTTGGAAATTCTTAACCACAAACCTCACACATTCCACTGAAGCTCCAGCGCTACTCTCTGCCCCGTGACATCTGTCCTTGAGCCTCTTAATGGGCTGGACCCAAACTCCAGATGCCACCTGTAAATATCACACATTTCAGAGGTTTTGGGAGCTGAACTCAGTTCTCTCTTTTTTAATGAAAATAAGGAGGCTTCGGAGCATGAAAAACTAATAAGCAAATGATGATGGATGTGTTAAAGCAATTAAAATGAATCACCACAGATCCCTATTGGATCTATGCTGACATTGTTGTGACACCCTTCATGAAAGCCAAAGAACCTTGAGATTGAGTGCTCAGTGAGACAAAGTCCACTTAAACATTTTTATGTTTTCTCAAAAATTATGTCAGAGGTTCAACTGAGGTTCCTCTTGAGCTGTTATTGGACTGTAAGGAGAGAACGCAAAACTTTTTCTACTTTCTTGCACGCTGCTGGGTCTGACTTGAACAGAACAAGGACTTGTGTAAGCTCACAGTTTGCATAAATAATAGGATCGGAAAGTGTTCATTATATTTGCACACTTTCAAAGGACAGCGTGCAAATATATTTTTGTTTTTTTAACCCCGTTTATCATATTTAAAGTACACAGTGCTCAAAACAAAAAAAGACATCTAGTATATATATTTTCCTATAGCTGTGTTGAAGTGGGTTGTAAAATTTCAGCTCATTGGAAAGTTTGTAGAGAAAAGTTAGGATTCTGGTAAATAGAAATGGCAACTCCCGTCGACATGTACATGCTAAAATATGCTGTGTGCCGTATTTACTGTGTCTACTCGATCTACTCTAACATGCAGGGTGTCTTTGCATTCACAGCTTATTCTATGTATGGAAGGACTGGAAAGAAATAAAAGCACACTATTCACTGTGATGAATTAGTTGCTCAACCACTGCAAATGTACCTGGAAGCAAAAACATTTTTGGATAGAGTGGATGAACATGCACACATGATTTCATCAGATACACTTAGAGCATAGTGTTTAGTGGGAAACTATGTAATTAGAAAAAAAATCACTTTGTGAGTCTTAAAATTGCAAAATGTGTCTAGAGATTGTCTGTGAATAACATCCAACAACTTGAGGGAGGAAGCTGAGTGTGATTGTGTGTGTGTGTGTGTGGTATCTGGCATGGTCAGTGCCATTGCGTTATTTACATCCCAGAGGCTCCAGCTGTTTTTCTCTCTGCAGGAATGAACTTGAGAGTAGAGATGTCGCTGTGCAAAATAAAACCGGGAACAAAATGCTCGCTTATGTGTGTTTCAGGGGAGTCCAGTGTGTGTGTGTTCATGTGCTCAGTCGGTTTGTGTGCAGGGATTTTGTCCACATGGAAACATATTCCAAAGTGCCTTATTTTTCCGCAGTCTTGCCAATGCCGAAACACCCTGCAAACAGTACATGCACAATGTTCACACACTAGGAAGCTTTCCCAGAAAATGACAGAAGATCAGATATGGAGTGATATGTTAAGAAAACATTTGTACTGCACCGAAATGAATAGAAAAAGAAAAAAGGAACGGAAGGTTGCAAACGGAAAAAGCTGCATAAATGTGGATGTTTTCACTGTAGCGGTCATTTGTTTTTAGCTGCAGCCAGAGAATATGTATGCTTATGTTCTCTTATCCCTAGTGCAAACAACAGGCCGGCCTTCTCAGAGCTTCATGAGTATAATAATGCTGTGTGCAAACTCTCCTCAGGCCAGCACAAGCTTCATTCCATTAAGGGTGCACTCCGGTTCATTGCAGCCTGAGATCAAAATTAAAACTTTATCAACCCTGCTTGTAATTGCCCGAGCACATCTCAGGTCATTTCATTTAAACTTATTCGACTAATTTAACCAAGCCTGCACACTAAAATAAGTCAGTGACATTACAGATTAAGGCACTCGAACAACCACTTGAGCATGAACGGCATCAGCAGCTGACTGTTAAGAGGTTGTAGGTTATTATAAAAGCCCGTTTGTGAGCAAAATAGGTAATTTGCAAAGAAAGGGTTAGAAAAGGTTTTCTTACATAGCACAATAGTCATAAGTAATGGCTAAAAATCTGTTTTTCTAATCTTGTCTCTGCATTTTGATGATAATACACTCACAGGAGTTACTGCTGAAACCTTGGGGCCACATCACTATAGCAACATTAGATCAAAGCAAAACACACTGGGTATTCGATTTTGCTTCAACCTCTCTTCGGATAAATTGTGATAACCTAAAATCTCAGTGGGGCTGGAATAAAAAATGTTTTCCCTCTTTCAGCGATCATTTGCAAGTAGTTGCAACAATCAATGAGCGTCCATCACCCTCCACCATTTAGGTCACAAGGCGGATCCACAGGTCATCTGTTGGGAGGCAACTTGTCTCCAAACAAACGCGGTCCAACTCCAACTAACTGCGGTCACTCTCAGACAGATTGGCAAAGGTTTTCAAATAATTACAATCTAGTTTATAAATGGAGACAAGCTATAAATGGACACATCGCTATCAGTCTGAGTAACTTGTATGTCATGCATGTCTTGTTGAGCGTCTATGTCAATTTTTGGAAGAATTTCAGAACTTCTTTTCAAATTTATGACATTCTAGCTGGATTCTCAGGCTGACTCTGGCTTTGCTGCTGTCCTGATGCACCAAAGTCACTTTGAGGACAGCAACTGGTCCCCATCTTCGAAGTAACTATTTCAAAGGTAACAAGAATGCAAGTTTTTTTTTTCACATGGTCATAGTAATTTTGTTCTTGTTCTTGCATTTTCTATAATCACTGTTTTCCCTAGTGTAACTGTAGCACAAGGTGATTAGGTTTTTTTTTTTACCTCAAACTTCTCACACTGCTGAACATTAGAGTGTTTCTCCAGATCAGTTAAATGGCAATTCTTAGTAATTAGTACTCATCAAAGGTCCAAACTAACAAAAATAAGTCTCCAATCCCCGTAATCGGCAGCACAGGCGATGGAGCACATCGGTCAGTCCTGGTGTAATGTGAGGAAACAAAACTTCTTCAGGCATTGCACCGTTTACTTACCTGTTTGTTTCTCCTAGCCTAATCATTTGTCTACTAAATGACCCCTGGAGGGCTTTGAACTCACAACACCGATCATGCGATTGCTCTGTGTATTTTCTCATCATTGCTTTTGGCCTCGAGTTTGCTGAAAACAGATGCATGTGTTTCACAGCTCTCCTTCTTTCAGCGATTATCTGTGTTTCAACTCTGCGCTCGGCGGGATCTCATCCCTGACTCATTTAAAAGCTATTAGGAGGGCAGGGACTGACACGGGAACATTTATTTTCCTTTAGCGGTAGATCTAAGGAGGAGTGCTCGTAATAAGCGCTGTCTCACAATTAAACAATGTGATCCTAAGTGACATTTTTAACTGGAACCACACATTTCCACTCTCACATTGTGTTTTTATGTAGCATTCTGGGCTGTGCTTGGGGGAGGCCCAGCAGCAAACACAACACAAGAGCTGTCAGTCACACTGAGGTTAAATAAACCGAGCGGATATTGGTGCCAAAGCCAACAGGCGGGGCAGCAGTATGGTGAGGAAAAAAAACAGAAAAATCGACTTTAAAGAGTACACAGCAAATCAAGTGTGGCCAAACACACAGAGACAAATCCTGCCATTTCCACTGTGTTTTACCTCTTTCCACTCTTCAAAGAGCTCCTGAAGGGCTGTGGTTTTCATACCAGAATCTCAAAACAAATGTTAAAAATCAGTTACAACATCCGGCGTTCAAACAATAAGCTGAGAGAGTCCTCGTGGGTGGGACTCTGTGTACAAAATGTCTGAGTTTTGAAAGGAAGACTGGGCACTGGGTCGTTCTGTGCATTGCATCACAGAGTTTTCATTCAGAATAGCAAGTCACTGTGATCCTGAAATTTGGACAGATGCGGATAAATGTTTGGAAGGCCCCAGTGTGCCAGCCAACAGTTGGATGTTTGGGATGGACTGCCAGGGTTAATTTACCTAACTGAGTTCCTGTTGTTATGCCAGTTTTTGTGATTGAACTGAAATAAACGTGTATTTGTTTGTAATCCGGTCCCAAACCAATGTCAAGAACGGAAAATAGGCGTGAACATCCTTTAATGTCACTACAGGCAGGACTTTTCTCTGAGGCCAAGACTCTCTCTCTCTCTCGAGGGGTTCCACATATAACACATTACATGCATTACATGCAAGCACACAATTGTAAACTTCACTGTAACCGGTGCACTCCGTTTGCCAGGCACCGGTGCCAGTCAAAATATGCCTGAAACACAGGATATAGATTTTCTGTCATTTGCAGGAATAAACATTTTAACCAGTCAATGCCGGAAAGCGACTCTCCATTCTCGCCATCTGTGACTAAGACAGAAAAGAAATAGTGGAAAAGATTAAGCAGACCCCCTCCACCCCCCTTTTTAAAAAAAGGAGAACAAGGAATGAGCAGGAGGGGGGTAGAAGGAATAAAACAGAAAAACAGCGTTGTGCAGCCGAAGAATAAAAAATGTTTAAACTTGGAAAGACAAAAGAAACTTAGCTAAAACCTAAAAGTTTGATGAAAAAGGGGGATCTGTGCTGAAGGAAAGAGCTGCTTGCGCTTCGTTAGTGTGAGGCTGACCTTTGTCCGCAGGTGTTGAGATGTTTCTTCACTCCTCTGCTGTCTTTGAGAAAATATCAGTCCACTCTCGCCGCTCCTCCTTCTGTCTACACTCCTGAGATTTTAACTAAGCCTCAGTGTCAATCAGGATGTTATCGCTCATTTATGGCCTTATGAGCAGGCTATGATGGATCTACTGTACACCTCTTATACACACACACACACACAGAATCATGCTTACAAATAGACACTAATACAAAAAGCTGTGCGCACCAAAAAAAAAAAAAAGATGAAAGAAAAAAATATTCATTAGATCGTTGAAAACTTTGAAAACTGGATGTGCACAGGAATCCTTTTACTTATTTATGATGAAGCACTGCACATTTTCCTGAAAATATAAATAGGTAACTCTTTGCACTTTGAAAGCTTACAAGGAACAACCCTTTGATGGTTTCTGTCTTATTTCAGGCGTGCTTACTGAACAAAATGACTGGGTGTGCATCTGAACTTAGTGAGAGTGGTCTCTGCCTGTGCAGCTACCCTTGGAAAAATCCATAAAACCATTTAAATGGTAATCAAACCACATATTTATTGATACATACTGAGGTGTCAAAGCTCATGATTAATGGTGCTGGGAAGTTTGTCAAATGCCGTCTTTATAGGGGAGAGAGTTAGGAAGAAAATTTGAAATCAAGCTGTTTAGTTGATAACTGATGTTACAATTCTTCATAAATTAATACCAATTTTAAGAAAACCGTGACATTTTTGGTAAGCGACAAACTTTTAATGTTTCATTGTTAGATGGTTGCAGATGTTTCAATGTTTCATTGTTCTGTTACTGAACTGTTGTAATGAAGAAGGGTCGATTAGTTACGGACAATTTTGCATTAGTCACGCATCCATCGAACAATTCTTTGGCTAAATAAAGACTAATGTTTATAGAAATTGTCGACTTTATGCAAACAATGGTTAGGTTATGGTTTGGGTGGTATGTGAACAAAACAGCCTACCAGCTGAATATTCAGTGTCAGATTAACCTTCGTGGTTCAGTTTTGAACTTTATGCTGCCTACAGCTTTCTGTTCACTGCCCACTCTGCACTGCATGGGAGACAGAAAAAGTCAATATACATATACACTCACTGGACACTTTATTAGGCACACCTTGCTTGCACTGGGCCTTCTATGTTCATGGCATAGATTCAACAAGGTTCTGTTAACATGTTGGTCAGGATAGCATCGCACAGTTGCTGCTCACATCCCAAAGGTCAGATTGAGATTTGGTAACACTCTCTGGTAATACAGGGACGGACATGGTTGGCAACAATACTGAGGTAGGTTGTGGTGTTTAAATTATAGGCAATTATGAGCCTGAAATATGCCAATTATGAGTTACTCTTCTATCAGCTTGCAGCAGTCTTCCTAGTCTCTTCTGACCTTTGACATAAACGAGGCACTTTAACATAGCAAGCTTCAGCTTACGCTTTTTCAAACTGTAGAGAAGATCCCTGTTCTGAAATACTCAGACAACTCTGACTGTGATTGGAGCTTCAACTAACCAGGACACAATAACTTTATCACACAGACACACCTTTACCATAAGAGTTAATTTTAGGATTAAATAAGTAGAGTGAACTACTTTTTGTATTAAAATTTACTTTCCATTCTGTTATTCAGTCAAAACAAATGCACGGACATTTAGAAAAACACATAAAACAAATTTCAAGACCACTGCACCAAACTCAAAGAGTATCCTATACCAACTCAAGTTCTTCCTGTTGCTATTCTCAGCAATGCGTACAAGAGAGACAGTGAGAGATCGTATATCACGAACAAGCAAAGACACAGCACAGACTGATCTTATAAACAACATGAACTGTAGCTACAAACAGCAGCCTGGAGTCAAAGGCAACGTTCTTTTTATCAGCTTCATCAGATATTTTATTCATCTCTTGGAGACAGTTAAAACTTCACTCAGCAGGCTTTGAATAATAATCAGCTTTGAAAAAAAAAAAACATGTAAAAAGTACATAAATCCATTTTAATTAGTATGTAAATAAGCTAATGTAAACACACAATTAGCATCAAGATAAGATATAAATTCCTCTTTCGCAGCAGCACCGCTGGAGACTTTGTGGATCAGGGACTTCACTTCTTGTCGTCTCACTTTGTTTACACACACATCATGCAGTATTAAACATCAATGCGGTTTTATTCTCCCTGAAGCAAAACAACTCATCTCAAAGCAAGTCAAAGATGCTGGTGCCAGACTCTACACATCATTATTGTCCTTTATATTTTTAGGAAGACATCATATTGCACTATTGAGTAATCTCTCACTTGTAACAGCATAATACACACATGTTACTTCTTGCCGATGAGCCCGTGTATCTAAATGAACTAGCTGCAGTCCCACATACAGTACAGGATAAATACATATCATGGTAGAATTTACATACTGAAATGAACTGTACATCATTAGATGGCTGTTTTTCTGAGGTTATCTTGATAAGTAGCTTGACTGAGGCTCAAGGATCCAAAGTGAAGGCTACTCGCGCCTGTGATCATTTGTTTGTATCTCAATGGACATCTTTTGACAATAATATATTTAATGCTTTATCATAATCTTTACTCCACTGGCAGTCTTCATGAATCAGTCATTCCTGAAAGGACAAGCTACATTAAGTATAAAATAGCACACAGTGCTTCTTCTTGAAAATAAATGCAATACTTTTGATCACTCTACACCAACACACATGCCCACATACTGACACACTTAAAACAACACCAAAAGCCTACATCCATGCTAGCTGCTTTGTGGGGCTGTGCTTAGCAGCACTTAATTGGTTAAACTAATTACCAGTGTTAGCATGGTAACGTTCCCACAATGGCAGCGCTTAATTTTTAGTAGGTAAAATTCTTACCACAGTAACATCTAGTAATTTACACTAATCTCAAAGAAGAGATGATGTTGATGGGATTTCTGTTAGTGTTTTCTCATGAACAAATTGAAACCCGATGATGGTGCTAAATAAAAAGTTCATTTATCACAAAGTTATTACGATTCATCTTGCGGGGAACATTTTACTTGATGGAAATCTGACATTTCTTGAAGCTGTTCATTCAAAGCCATATTGTGACAGTGGACCAACTGCTGGAGGATCAGTAAAGCTATAAACCAGCATCTCCAAGCTATTTGTGCTGATTCCTATGTTTTACATATTAGGATAAATTTAAAAAACAAAACAAACATCTGTTCCTTACCAGGTTTTAAAATTATATAAATACAACCTCACAACAACACATGACATATTACACTGTGACTTTTTTTATTTAAAAAAATTAAGCCAAAATGCAGAAGCAGTGTGTGGAAAAATAAGCAACAACTTGAAGTAACTTGAAGCCCACTCTTCTTCACATTGCTTCATTTGACTGAGATGAGCTCTCTTAATAATTTCAATTGGGTTAAAGTCTAGACTTGGACTGAATCATTGCAACACCTTCATTCTTTTCTTTTTCAGCCATTCTGTTGTAACGGGCTGTAGTGGGAATCAAATTTGAACAAGCTTTAGATGTCCATCAGACAGCCTGTCCAACATTTGAATCTAAAATATTTTTGATATACAGAAGAGTTCATTGTCAACTCAGTGACAGCAAGGTGCTACAAGCTCACGCAAGAAGCTACAAGCTCCTCCACTGTATTAGCATGAAGTGTTCCTCTTTGGTCTCATGTATCCAAAGCACATTGATCCAGAAGGCTTTGTTCAGATCCAGCTTTGCAAGCCTAAGCCATGCAAATTATTTTCAGAGAGAAGAGTGTTTCTCCTGGAAACCTTTCTAAATAAGTCATATTTGTTCAGCCTTTGTCTAATTTTGCTCTCCTGAACTTTAACATATAACATGCTAACTGATGGCTGTAGTGTCCGAGGTGTAACTCTTTGGTTTTCTGTAGTTTCTCTGAGTTTGCAGTAGATTTGCTGGGATCTCCAATCCTGGAAAGACTGGACACAGTCTTTAATGCTTTCTGCTTGTGAAAAATCTTCCTCATTGTAGTGTGGTGGACTTGAAATAGTTTGATAATGGCCTTATAATGCTTCCCACATTGATTGGCAGCAACATTTACTTCTTCAAGATCATTGCTGATGTCTTTCCTTCTTGGCATTGCGTTAACACATACCTGAATGCTTCAGACCATCAAACTACCAAAGCATCTGCTGCTCACACTCACTGATGATCCATTAATCATGTACATTTGATTAGCAGCGCCTGGATCTGAATTCTCTGAATTCTATGCAAGCAGTATGGGCTGTGTTTTTAACACAGTCTGCATTAAGGATATATTTCTGTTAATAAACGATAACACTGTAAAATATCTCATGTATTTCTGTTGATCTGAGGTTGTATTTTGTTTATTTTAAGACCTGCTAAAGATAAAACTTTCCATTATATCCTGACATGTGAAACTGAAAGAGTGTGTACTTTCTTTTTCACATGAATGCACTGCCAAAGACTAAATGAGAGCATATGGCACTGAAGTTCTACTGGGAGTTGAGAAACAGCAAACAGAATGACAGAACTGGGAATCAGAGGGTGAATGGACACTTTGTCAGGCTACCTTTCTGTGAACTGACAAATTGTATTCCCCTAAAAAAGAGTCATTATGCCCATCACTAGTCTGTAATCCCACACATCAACAATAGTCTCACCAAAGCTCCAAGAAAATGTGATTTCTCCAAGAACCTTAGCCTATGTATTTTGCACATTTCCCCTGAGGATCTTTAACACCACCCTTTTCTATACCTCCTACACAAAGTGACAATATTGTTATAATTACCAACAATATCATAAGCTACATTGTTAAGACTTGATACATATGATACTATACAGCAGCTCATGCTGTACAGACAATTTGATCGTCCACTTCATACCCAGATGTAGACAGATTGTGAAAACGTGTATTGATACTGGACATCAGTGATTTTGGGGGGGAAGAAAACGGCGTCATGGCAATCCCTATCCACTTGTTTGTGTGGGTAAACATTGACAAGCATGTACATTACAATTCATCTCCTGTACAGTTCATTTACACTCTGTTGCACGCTCTTTTTTTTTTTTCTTTATACATTGTCTAATGAGCTCCTTTATCTGCTTATTGGCAGTGCTGAGTCATTTTAAAGTCGGTCAGTCCATCAGCCCCAGGCTGGATATCCATTCCACCAGGATGAAACATGAAGGCATCAAAAAGCATAGGAGGCTTAACACAAGCACAACTGAACTCAACTGCTGTGGTAAAAATCTCAATCAACTAGTTAATAAAATGTTATGTTGAAATTAAACTACTTACTGGAATGAAGCCAACGTGTAATCGTTTCTGCAATGACTGTCCAGTGACTAGTTTAACTCGACATGGCTCTGGTAAAAGTGCACAAGGCTATTTTCATGCAAGGGCTCTCTGCAGAGCAGTTTGCTTCTAGCCCACTGTGTTAAAGAATAAGCAAAACCTACACTCTCATGGTTTATTAAGAGACATGTATGTGTTTATAGAGAAAAAGACTGAAGACGGAAAAAGATGAAGACCAACACTATGGTAACAAGAAATAAAAAATGAAAATGAACCATGGTCAAGACAAACTTTTCTGAAAGGCCTTGTCTTTTGTTGGAAGATGTGTGGGCATTGTTGCTGTCTGTTGGTAATCAGCATGCTCGCTGCATCATATTTAATCTTAACAGCCTCCACATATACACACACATACACATTAGTCATACAGTGTTTCATTTCCCAAAGGAGAAATAGTTTTTATGCACTGCATTGTATTGTACTGTAGTGTGATATTGTGAATAAGTAGTTAGATAGATGTGATAGATGATAGATGGATATTTTGTGATCAAACGTAATGTTTTTTTTTTTAATCTAAAAGGATCTACAACTTATTCTTTATCTTACAAAATTCTTTATTCTGCATCGACATATTGTGGTATTTATCAGTTGAAGTCAATAGACAGTTTTTTAAATCCTTGCTTTTGTGTGGGTTTAGGTATTGAACTTCTCTTGCACACATCTATACTCACATATAAATATGCATTTGCCAATAACATCCACGCTATTTCATGCGTGGAACAGGTGTAGAGATAAAAGACCGATGTCTTTCGATTTCTTCTTCTTCTGAACCAAACATGTCAGACTGACTATGTGGCTTCTTAAAGGTACTGCTCTTTGATGTTTGATATTTTCTTAATGATCTCTGCTAAGCTGGAATAGATGGCACAGCCTTCAAGGGCATGAGGTTTGCTTGTTTTCTAAATGAGCTGAGGCGTAGGTCGACTCCAACTCCAAGTCTACCAGAATCTGCTTGCATGCAGCGATGCCTGGCCACAATCTACAGGTGTGTATTTGTGTATATGCACGTGTGCACTCCCCCTCGCTAATATGTGTTTTTTCGAGTGCAGTAAATGACATGGCTGTGTGCATTTCTATGTGAAAGTATGTGAATATGCAGGAAGCGAGAGAAAGAAAGTGAGAAACAGAGTGTGTTTGAGCGTGACCTACAGCTGTGATGTGGATCACTTGTATCCACTGTTGTGAATGAGAAGAATAAATAATTTAAGGTGCTCTCTGTTAGCCTTTTGATATTGAAGCCAAGTGTATGTGAACGGAGCAGAGAACCAAGCAGTCCCACAGCTGGCCTAATTTGCCAGGATTCAAAGCAGCTTGACCTAAACCACCTGAGATGAATGCAGTCATTTAGCAAGAACAGACAGCTACGATTCTCCCAGTAAGATGGCCGTTTCCTTCCTTTCAGATTTCAGAGATGTTGCATAAAACCTAAGATTGCAATGTCAGTGCATAAACAGACAGGCAAAGTGACCTCTCCTTGAAAAAGTCTCGCACTGAAATTTAGTCTAAGGAAGTGAAAGTCTGCAGAATCAGCTACAATGCAGAGATGGTGTGACTCATAGTAGCAGATGTGATGGAATGAGAGAAAATGTGAATGGAAAAAAATTTGAGCAAAAACAATCAATGAGTATTTTAGTTTGATAGCTCTTGGAGAGTGTAGGATATTTCTTCACAGAAACTCTGGTTGCTGTTACGTGTCTAACGATTAGAGTATGCGTGGGTTCTGTTGCACTTGTGTTTATTCTGTTTTGTATCCAGGGTGTGTTTTTAAGCCAGCTCTTCTTCTGGAGGTGATACATTGTCGGCCCCAGCAGAGAGAGCATGAATGTTGTGAATCACCTCCTCGCCTTTTTCTTTCCACTCGTCCTAGAACCTGGTGCTCTCATGTTTCAGCATGCGGATGTTGGTAAGTGTGCCGCTGCCCCTGTGGTGGTATCCGTAAGCCTGGTGCTGCCCCTCCAGTCACCGAGCGCTGCTGCCCGACGACATGGTGCTGCTGGGACTGGAGCCGCCCGAGCCCCGGTCTTCAAACACGCTGATCTCAAGCTGAAAATTTGATGAATGTCAAGGATCACTGTGCGTTGTCGACAAATTCCATGAGAATTTAAAGCAATACAGTTTTAGAAACCTCAGTAAGGTATTTCAACAATTTCGGCAAGCCTAATCTGACCTTACTGTTCTTCAGTGTAACCAGTGGTTTGTTCTAAATCCTCTGTATTTCAATTCATGAAGGGTTCTCTTGTTTGCAGACTGCAAAGAAATTGTTTTTCTTAATTGTGGAAAGAACTCTGCAATCTTATAATTTAGTAGCCTTCTGTGGCCTTCTCCTGTTACTGTGCTGGCCAGTGGATTCCTACTTTTAAAGAAGAAATTTTGCTTTCTCTCTTTTTCATCTAAATAAGAGCTTCCTTCTCTTGCATAAACTTGCAGCTCTTTGCACATCAGCGAGTTCCAGTGAACGGCTACAAACGCTAGTTCAACGCCAGATTTTTTATCTGCTTAGATTGTCATAAAATAACAAGGGAACATCTAGCTGTCGAACTGCTTGTCAGGAAACAGTGAAATTCCTTTTGAGCCACGGAGAATGGGAGACAATGTTTAAAAATTGCTTTTAATTCCTCAATGATTAAAAAATAATTTTGGATTAATGCTTTTTAGTTAAAGCAGAAACTCTGTTCCCTGATCACATCTTGTTGATTGACTTAAAATCCACTGTGGTGGTGTACCGACAAAAAGCGTGTCACTGTCCAGAAATGTATGAATCAAAGTTATCTGAACTCTCTGCTTACATTCATAAACCTTGGCAATGGTCTTACTAGACAGCGCTACTCTACTATCATCATATGTTGATTTTACTGTTAATAAAATGTTCACGAGGCTAAACTTAATTACTTGTGAAGGCTTCTACTATTCTATTGAAAAGGTCAGAGAGAGTCAAGCCTATGGGCTCTACTCTTTAATGTAGTCAGTGGATTTTAATGGTGGCCTGTCTCTGGCACACGTCTATATTATGTTTACTTGTGTTTGTAGCTACATGAAGGTGAGGAAGCTGAGCAGTGGGGAAAATATTAGACAGTACCATATCTGAAATAAGAGATAACAGAATATTTAGAAAGTGTAAGCATGCCCCCAATAGGAGGACAGCTTCTGAACCATATGAACTCACATCAGAGTCTCTTGAAAAATTCCTTCTGCATCAAGGAAATCTGAGCTTATTAAAAAAACAACATAACAATAGTCTGCCATGAATTTCTTCCTTCTGGGTTTCTCCTTCCAGAATTCCTCTTGTCTGCGTCTCTCCCTTTGTTTGTTTATGTATTACTTTCTTTGTAGGCCTCTTCTTTTTTTTATTGATAATAACTTTCTCTGTATGTCTCTGATTTCTTTGCTTCCATTGTTTTCTCTCCTTTGAGACTGTCTGCTTCATTTATTAATATCACCTTTTAATTCCAACCATTCGTTCTCTGCATAACCACTCAGTCTTTTAATATTTGGTAATGGGTTGACCTGGAGCCCGTTTTTTTTCTTTCTTTGGGCCAGTGTGGGCCAGGACTGTGTGATGGTCTATTGGACACATTCACTCTCTCCATGTGTCTGTGTTGGTATCAGTCCAGCTGTCAAAAGGAGATATAGTGCTGTCCACTCCTGAAAATGTAGCAATTCATCTCTAAAAGAACAGCCACATGAAAACTTGGAAATCATTGAAAAGGCCTTGATATAAAACCTTACTTCCGATTGACCGCATTAATATTATTTATTATTTGCATATTTCCATTTTAAAGTAAAGAGGTTTCTGTTTTTTTCAGAGCTTTTTTAAGATTTACTCACGATAAAAAAATAGTTGGCCCCTGAACAGCTACTCTGCAGCAGCTGGACTTTAAGTGTCTTGTTCATGGGCATCCTGATGGTAATTTATGAAGAAGTTTTTTTCATCCATTTGCTGTATCAAATCCAGATGTTTCCATCAGTTTCAATAATTCTAACCAATGTCTTTCCACGCCATCTTTAAACTGTCTTATAAATGTTGAGCTGTCCTGTCTGGGCCTTTATCCACTATCTATTTGTTGCACAGAGATTACAGTAACATATGGGAGGAGGATACAACCCTCATTCCTCTCTCTATGGGGTCTGTGAGCAGCAGACCTCGAGGAGCGTAGATCTTCTCATTCTGCTCCTGGATGAAACCTGATATCTTCCTCAGCACCTGGAATAAAACAAGGGGGCAGAGAGGTATTAGAACAAGTACCTCTGGAGGTAATCCAGATTTGATTAGAAATGTTGGAGGTAAGATGAAAACCCAAGCAGGACAATCAGGCTCCCATAAAAAAATAATAAGAGAGAACTGAGATTCAGTACCTGCAGACTACTTTTTCAGGATGCGTTCTGTGTTACACGTGGTATCTAAAAGAGGTTAAATTGGCCCAAGTTACTTTAACCTCTGGAAAATATGAAAAATGAAAGAAACTAATTTGCAGTCCTCCTGCGCATACTTAGCATGCGGCATATGATACCAGCTCTGTCAAATCATTGCCTGGCTTTATTTTTCCTGCGCATTAAAATCCAAACTTAAAGTAATTCCATTATGCTCCAAGTATAGCAGCCATTTTTTCTGCATACTTCCAAGCCACTCATGTCAAGCAGGGCTGCATGAATTGAATTACTAAAAATGATGAGAATGAGCTTTTCTCCTTTTGAACTTTTCCATTTGGAAGCTCGAGTTCCTAATTCAAAAGATGGCTCTCTTTAAGGCTAAATGTCATGCCTTGGTTAACTGTCAAGGCTCTAAAATATGAAGTGGACAGTTTATTTAGATTGCACTGGCAGTGGACGTTTTTCTCGGTTTTGCAAGTGAGCATTGCAGCAACTGTGCGAAAACCACAGAGCAGCAGTGGAGTGAATCTGTGCGGTTCAGGCCATGCTTTGGCACACAGATTCAAACAAGCATGTCTGTATACATTCTCTCATTCATTGCAACTGCGCACAAACCGTTTTATCTGGAGATTTGAATAGTGTCTACGAAACCTGATAGCAACCAAATGTCTGCAGACTGATGGCCAGTAATGCCAAACAGGCAGCTATTAGCTAAAGTGGGTTTATTAGAACGGCTTATTCAGCCTTAGCTATGCCTCCATGGGAACAAATCATGCTGATGTACCACGGCTCGCCTAAACTCTGCCAGTGTCATGTCGGCCAGCGCCGTGTTCCTCTGTGCCTCATTTGCACCCACAGAGCTGCTGCCACTACACATGTAAACCGATTTGTACAACTCTATTAAAGAGAGCTTATTTAAATTCTTTATGACTTTGTAGAGATGCTGTACATTTCCTCAGGTCTGAGGAGGAGACAGGAGAAGCATTTGCTTGCTGTGACTTCTTCTACCCGCCTAAATACTACCCGCCCTGTTTTAACAAGGGCATTGCACAGATTTTATAATATTTGGCAGGGTGCAGACTCTGTAATGTCCAGTGCTGCTGATTCAGACATTGATTGATTGATTGGTAATTTATTTCAACATGTGAACAATATACAGGTACATTTAGAAAAGAAAATAAGAGAGAAAAAAAATACTATACAAAATACATACAAAAAAAACGTTCTGATTAATTTACATGTTGAAAGGGAGTGGGAAGAAGTAAACACTTATTTAATCCCACCCCTTTGCCATAAATTATCATTTAATATTTAGTCAGCTTCCTTACTGATATAATTTGTAATAAAAATAGTGAACAGATTTCTGATATACTATATACTATAATATCACATCATGAGTTTTTTGGGTTTTTTTAAATAGAGACATTCACTTAATTTCAATATTTTCCTTTTCTTTATAGTTCGAGAAGATCATATTTTTATAACTCTTTTTGAACAGTTTTATGTTTGGACATTGCTTTAATTCCATATTCAGACTGTTCCATAGTTTCACTCCATGAACAGAAACACAAAAGCCTTTTCTTGTAGTACGTACCTTCATTGTTTTGAAGTTACAAAAACCCCTTAAATTATAACTTCCTTCTTTCAAAAAAAACATACTCTGAATATTACCTGGCAGTTCTTTATTTTTTGCTTTGAATAGAATTTGTGCTGTTTGGAATTTCACTAGATCGTCAATTTTCAATATTTCAGACTGCAAAAATAGTGAGTTTGTATGCTCCCTATAACCTGCATTGTGGATGATTCGAATTGCTTTTTTTTTGAAGAGTAAAAAGTGAATGTAATGTGGTTTTATAGTTATTGCCCCAGACCTCTGCACAATACCTTAAGTATGGTGAAACCAGTGAACAGTATAGAATATGAAGTGATGTTCTGTCGAATACCTGCTTTGCCTTGCTTAGTATTGCAATGCTACGTGATACTTTGGAATGAATATATCTTACGTGAGCTCACCAGTTAAGTTTTTCATCTATTATTACCCCCAGAAATTTATTTTCACTGACTCTTTCAACACAACTCTTACATTTGCATTCCTAAGTACAGCTCTGCTGCGTAATGACTTCAAAGTTTCCGAGCTGCAGTACGTGTGAAAATGGTTCTATTGAACATGACAAATTCACATCCTTTTTTGTGAGTTAGCTAAAGGTCATTGCAGCACACAGCCTAGAGCGATTAAAACAACACTGAGCAGTTCACTGAGCACTGTGCTCCTCTAGTATGTCAAAGGCCTCATACAGCTGCAGGCCCAGCTGCTTATACAGTGACCCTTGTTAGTGGAGACTAAACAACAGAAGAAATATTTTTTCGTCTCCCATTGGAAAAAGATACTTTTGCAATAAAATGTCTGGAAAACATTAGGACATTGCGTTTCTCTGTGAAAAGAAATTGAACTGAAGCCATCGAAATTCAGCGGTTTTGCCCCGCTGTTCTTTAAATCAGTGAGATCCATGTGAAATAGCGCTGAGCACAAAGCAATCAATATTTGACTTATAAGATATCCACACATTTCTTAACGCAACACAAACCATTTCCTTTGCTACAAACTCCAAGAGAATCAAGCATCGCGGTAAAGTGGCAGAGAGACACACAGAGGAGCCCTGACTAATCAGTTTACTGTGGTTCAGGGAAAAGGCCAATCCTTTCACTTGCTAGCGAGCTCTCGGGGCAGCTCAATCCTCTTCGGTGTAACAATATGACAGTCAAGTATCCAAGCTGTGCCTGTGTTGTACTGGCATGTGTGTGTGACAGCCCTTCTGGGAAAAGCTTTGTGTTTGTGACAGCATACGCACAATCCCCTGCTTATGCTACTGAATGCAATATAAAGGATTTTATGTGTGTGTACACGTGTCCTTTAGAAACCCATACTGTATGTTCAGCTACATTCTTGTCAATAATACGAGAAGAAAAGTAGAAGATGGAGGGCACAAAGTATGCATGAGGGAAGTCTTGTGAATGTTTTTACGCACATGTATCTGTTCTGACATGCTGGGAGCAATCAGTGTCCTTTGATGGTGTGATATGTAAGCATCAAGGGACTCCAGTGAATCTGCACCCTGATCTGCGAGCGCTGTGTTGTGGGACTCGGACGCACATGAACATGCAGCATCAACTTGGGTGGGTACACTTTATCATCATCAGTCATAATGTTGTTCAGCCAAGATGGCTGAGTTAAGCAAGCAAATAAACAACTCTCCTGAGAAACTGATAGAATCTCAGGATCTTAATGGGGCAGCACCCAGCTGACAGGGACATGAAAAGAGCCTCAGACTAGGCAATTTCTGCATGGCTTCAACTCAGCAATAAGTCCTTTTGTACTTCTTGGTCAAGCTCCTAGTACCTCATAGTGCTTTGATGAAGAAATGTTTACAAAATGCAACAAGACAAGGGAGATGAATGCCGCGGGTGACAGAGATCAGAACAGAGAGGAATGCTGAAAACTTCATGCAGCTCCACTTCTATCTAAAACGGCAGCAGGTACACACAAAATCACAAGAGGATTAATCACGCTCGCTGTGTCTGCCTATGCGATTGTGTTATGTGTGCGTGTGTTCCTGTTCCATTTCAGTGACTAACAAGCAGCTACACAGCCATGCGGAGCTTTAACCACCTGCCCTTTGTCAAGATGGGCATCTTGGTTGCACTTTAGGTAAGCGACAGCTGGCGTGCCATGCCTTATCCAGCGGCACACTTGTGTGGCCTTTAGAGTGAGTTTTAAACTCTGGTGGACAGACAGACAGAGAGAGAGATTGCATCTCCTAGAACTGTGTGTTCTCTTCTTAAAGAGCCGGATGAGGCTTAATGTTTTTTTGAGTGGGAAAGAGTTGAATTCAATAGAAATTGACACACAGAGGAGAAAATAACACTTCTGTAAGTGGAGTTCATCACTGCACATTAAAAGGTTCACCTTCATCTCAAATTCTGAATTTCTGGGCTCTGTCCACTGAGGCATTTGTGTGCATCTTTTACTGTTTTTTTTTCCAGGTTCCTCAGTCTCCTACCAAGGCATGTGGGATACGTGCAGCATGAATAATGTGCTATCACTTGTGAACTGTGTTTGGGTTTGCATGGCGTTTTCGCTATACCCAGAGAAGAGAGTGCAATACAGGTTGTCTTGTGCTGCAATTTAAAGACACATTCTAGTTCAAGATGTGGTTTCAGGTTTAAAAAGGGGGACAGGTATAGAAGATGCTCACTGAACTCCATACAAAACATAAAAAAAGCTCATAAAGTGAGCCTGAGGAATAGATGGTGGCTGAATCGAACTGTGCAGTAAACTGAAAGAATGGTTAAATTTACAGCAAAAGTCTGTTGTTTTATCTACAGCAGATCTTTTGATTTTTTTGATTTTTGATTTTATTGATTAGCATTCAAATATCTCAATGAATACAGAACAAAGATCTACCACAAAGCAAGAAAGCATGAGACCATCTTAAAGACCATCTTAAAGATGGTTAATGGAATAATAATTGTATTTTTATATTTAAAAGGCTAATTTTAACTCATTTTAAAGCTACAACTGCTATAAAAAGCAGCAAACTGAAACAAAAAGATGACAAGTTACAAAAAAGTTGTGATTATACAGTATTTCCACTCAAAATGTAATATTTTGTGTACACAGACTTCTTACCTTTTCATATCGCGTTTCCATGCAGAGGAAGATGATATAAGCTGTTGCACAAGCCAGACATCCTTCCAGGTACGACTGACCTCCAATTTTTTCAGCCTCAGTATAATAAGAGTTAAGGGTCTTCACCGTCTCCTCAAGTAAAGTTCGTTCAATCTACTTATAAACAAAAACAAACAAGACCAACAGCGGTTGTAAGAATGGCACAAGTGAAATATGTTCTGTTAGCCTGCCAAATATGCTGCCTGGATTCTACTCAAACCAAAATACAATTTTTTCAAGGAATTAAAACAACAACAACTTTGATTACAGAATATGGAAAACCTGATGAACAATTACTTATAACTACGTCAGCAATGTATTTTTTCCATCTGACAGAGAACATTTGCAGTAAATTGATGACAACTGATGTTTTCTTGCTCTGCTCTTTGTGTGGATTGTCTGCTTCATATGCAAATTGTTAGACAAATATGCAATAATACTCCTACATATGGCCATTCACTAATTAAAGCAAGGTAAAGAAAGTAAAATTGCTCTTTAAATAAATAGCACATTCTCTCACACAGTCTTTAACTAAAGGCATCTACTTTTGCTTTAACTGTTCACACATGCATACATTCAGGAGATGTTAGATGGGGAGAAACATATATATTACTTATACAACAGACATTTGCATCCATCTGTGGATGATGCCCTTGTAATTATTATGCATAATGTGTGCATTTCAAGTATTAGCTTTTTGCGTTTGAGGACCAGCGTTACAGGAATGAGAAGTTTCCTGGTTTAAGAAGCATCCCATATGCATAAGTGTTGTTTTAAGTGTATCTGCATCTATCTGTGAGTTTAGCTTAATAGACAAGTCTACAGTATGGGCCATCAATCTTTCTGTATCAGTCAAATTAGAGTTATATGAAGTGGGGGGTTATATTGCCTTTGTCTAGGTATTTGAGTGTGTGTTTGGACTCACCCTGTTGTCAAGCTCTGAGGGAAACTTGGCCTGGAATCGGCACACAGTTCCTTCACTGTAGTCTCTCTGTATAAACACCTTGGTGACCAGCGATGGACTGTGCCGGAGCTCCTGAAGGTTGTGGAACTAAGAAGTTACAAAAGAGAAGAAAAAAACAGAAAAATTAATTTTGTGGTCAAGAATACATTTCAATTCATGTACAGTACTCTATGGATATAATAAGAGAAGATTATACATATATATGTATATGTATATATATATATATATATATATATATATATATATATATATATATATAAGATATATAATAATATATAATATATAATATATATATATATATATTAGGGGTGCAACAATACTCGTATCGATATTGAACCGTTCGATACAGTGCTTTCGGTTCGGTACACATATGTATCGAACAATACAAAATTTTGTGTTGAGCGCTCAGTTGATCTGTGTTCGACTACTCCGCCTAGGCTGCACTGTCGAGCGCAGATCCACTGACAAATTAAAAAGGCATGAACATTTTTTTGTATTTTTTTGTACTTTGTAAAATATCGAACCGTGACACCATGTTCGGGCTCCTCAATCTGCCTCTAAAGTTGGGCTCAGAAACTCTTTAGAGCAAGCTAATGTCTTCTGCAACCCTTGTTGGCTTGGCTTGTTTGGAAAGGTTGCCAAGAAGAGGACTCTTCCCTTCAAAACGAACATGGCTGTGCAGCTTAGGTTTGCCAAACTGCATCTGAACGAACCACAAGATATCTGGAACAATGTCCTTTGGAGGTTAGATGACAGCAAAAGCACAAACAGCATATCTGCACAAACATCTCATACCAACTGTAAAGCACGGTGGTGTAGGGTTGATGATTTGAGCTTGATTTGTAGCAACAGGATCTCCTCCTTTGCCCTCTGATCTCCTCAGTTTACCAAAGCATTAGTTAAATGTGAGGCCATCTGTCTGACAGCTAAAGCTTGGCCCAAATTGGGTCGTGCAACAGAAAAGTAATCCCAAGCACAGCAGCAATGGCTGAAACAGAAAAGAATCAAGATGTTGCAATGGTTCAGATGAAGTCCAGACCACAATCTGACTTAAATGCTGTAGTGGGACATCATGAGAGTTGTGTATAAGTGAATACATGCAAACCTCAGTGAAATGAAGACACTGTGAGCCAGAATGCCTCTCCTATGATGTGAGAAACTGATAAAGTCACACAAAAGAAAAAGACAAAATACTTCAAGTTCTTGCTGCTAAAGGTGGCTTTACAAGCTGTTGAATCATGGAATGTTCTTAGTTTTTCACAGGACTGCATAAATGAAAGTGTAAAAAGGCTTTTGCTGCACAATAAAATTTAAGTTTAAGTTCGAACTGTTGCGACGTTAATGCACCAACATCTTTGACTTAAAGTAGCTGGCACTCTCATTGCTGTCTTCCAACATCAAAATTGATGTTGTAACATTAAAAGACTGGTCTTTACAGCACTTTGTTGGTGAACAGTATGTTTTACAATCAGTCATTTACATTAAAAGCATACAGCAACAAGCAAGTGGGGCACTGTAAACTTATCCCCTGCTGATCTAAATTACTGTCCTCAAGAGGACGGTAATTAGGGATACAGTAAAAGTATGCAGGAAGAGGAGAAGGCAGGGAGAAGGAGAGAAAATAAGGTGGGAAATATGAGGTTGTGTTCACTTCAGACAGAACCTGAAATCATTTTATAAAAACACTATGGTTCACATGATAAGCTAAACATTTGTGCAGCTGTTAAGTTTTTTCTTTTTTTTTAAAGGCTCGGCCAGTTACAGCAGTGTCACTGTGACCTATATATTATCCAAGTACATGCTTGTACATGCATGAGGCAGAGAAAGACATTCCAAAAATTTGGGATACAGTGCATACGTCACTAGAGAAATCAATTTGCAGATCATTTCAACCTTGCAGTTATTTGTAAATAGTAGAAAAAGAGCATATTTAATGATACTGAGTTTTAAAAAAGTCTAAAAAATGTACAAAAGTTTAAATGGAGGCCACAAAAGACTGAAAAGATATGTCATGCTAAAAATCTTTGCCAGAAATGGAAAGGCAGCAGATGGAAATAGTTAGATTAGTTACAATTTAACAATAGCACTTCTTAGCATGAAACTGCAAGAAAGAATTCATGGATTTCATTATCTGTGGTCAGTAATGTGGTGGATGATAAATCAAGCAAAATGTCACAGACAATACTGAGTAGCTGGAACTACACCTAATTAAAACATTCATTTTTTTAATTACATGCTGGTGTTGTAATTACATGGCTCATGAACACGTCTCAGAACCATGTCAGTGCATCCACAAAACACATGTAACCAAGAACAGGAAATATATGAACAATATCCAGGAAACACTACTGTCTTACCTAAGCCTCTGATAATTTAAAATAAATTAAGGTGAATCCTCAGAGTTAAGAAGGAAAGGGCCCTCCAGCCTGTTATCAGTGCCTCCCTTAATGATGCCATAGTGCATTAGTTCACATGGCCAGGATAACTTGCACATCTGTGCACACTATGAATGCTAAATAATATATTGAGATTTTGGAGCAACAGATGCTGCCTTGTGGACATGCACATTCTACTGATATTATATCAGGATGTTTCCACGTCTGCAGTTTGGATCATTGGATCATAAAAAAAAAGACAAAGAAGACAAACTGTTGAGGAGCTGAAATACGTCAAGCAAGAGAGCTTATCTTATAGACCTTAGTATTTAAGTATAGTATTTACTGATAAATAATAAAGTTTAAGTTACTTTAAAAACACTGCATCTTTTTGGTAGTAGCCAGACCTAGTACAATGCCAGCCTTTCATCTCTATATATGGTGTATCACTCACGAGCAGGAATAGCATCCAAGCTGCTATTTTTGTCTGCTAACAGCCATAGTCATCCATCTCACAGCCAGAGCTTTCAATACACCCCCCCCCCCCTCCCCAAAACACACACACAGTTTTGGGTTTTTTTTTGCTTTCCCTGTTTCTCGCCACCACGGAGCCCTCACTCTTTCTAGTGTTATCTTCAGGCTATCATGATGAACAACAAGTCCTTCTATTAATAGAAGCAATTTACAGTTTCAGCACAGAGCTGAGCATCATTTATCCAAGTCAGAATCAGCTGGCCACAAGAGAGACTCATTAACATCACGCAGGTCCGTCTTTTCTGAACGTGTGCATGTGAATGTGATGCTATACATACATGCACTGCATGCATGTACATACGTTAGATGTCTTTTTAGAACTGAATGGAGACAAGGCAGAAATATTTGTTGTTGGTCCAAAAGGTCTCTTTTTCTATTAGTTGACAAAGTTTTCAATGATTTGGCCGCCAGTATATCTCTGACTTGCTCATTGTTTATGACCTGTCTGGTCATCAGGTGGAGATCTTTTAAATGGTCCTAGAATCAGATCCAAGTATGTTGAGGGTGCTTGCAGTTACTGTCTGCTGACTTGAGATCAATTACATTTGTACTGACATTCAAACACAGACTCAAAACCTTCTTTGCTCACACGTGTCTACCCTCAATAGCTATGTGTGTGGTTGTGTGTTCAGTTGTATTTTGCTGTTTTCATTGCCTTAAAGCATTGCGAACCTACACAGCTTTTTATAGTTTTATCTTCTGTGTTAAGCACGTTGAATTTATGCATAATGATCAGTGTTATATAAATAAAACTGTCAAGTGGCCTCTGTGATGTGGTGCACTAATCAAAAAAGAACAAAATGAAAAGTTCTGTTAAATGCACATACCAGGGCTGGTTAAACACATATGTAAATAAAAAAAAATCTTTAACAGTGGGCATGAAGAACATGTAAAATGACAAATAAAATGGAAAAAGTATGAAATAAACAAGATTTAAAACATTGCAACTTATTAAGCTACTATGCAAATAAACTCACATAAAAAAAAACACCCCTGTAAAGGAGTGACTCAATGCTTATCCTGTGGTTTTAATTGAAAAAATAATAGAAACATCGGATTTTTCATCCTGCTAATACCTGAACACTTGCACAGAATACCAGGGTAACACCATGTTTTCACTGACAGTTTCTCTGGGAGCAGTCCAGTCACCCAGTCACGAGTCATCTGAGTAAACCTTGTTGGCTTGCCTCACACTGTCACATCCAGGCCAGCAGGACAATTGGCCCCGTCCTGACCAACTGACCTCTGCCTTACATTTCTGTACTACACATAACTTACACTAAAAGAAGAAAAGCGGGTGTCTCCCTCCCTGTGATTTGTCTAAACATGAGGCTTCACAGTATCCCAATCTCGCACTCCATGCAACTAAGGCCGATGAGATTAAAGCTGGAGAAACACTCGCAAATTCAGTCTCATAAGAGGCTACATATTTAACCTTTTAACCTGTCTTCTTGCCAAAGCTCCTTTAGACTGAGTGACATCAATAATCATAATTATGCCGTCAAACTGGGAAATCAGACTAATAAAACATCTTTGTCAAACTCATTGCCATATTTCCTGATATTTTATGACCTGCATTTACTAGACCAAGTCTGCTGGTGGAGATGAGTATCAGGGGTGATTTGTAATAAAAGGACAGAAGGGAGAGTGAGAGGGAAAGTTTAAAAGATGGTAGTGAGATCTGCTTTTATGGATGGTTTCAAGTGAGTATCAGTAACGAAATAACAAGAAGCAAAGCTGGAGGTGTCAGAGTTGAAAATGCTAAGATTTTCATGGTGACCGTTAAGACAGGATTAGAGATGAGTATATCAGAAGAACGGTTCAGGCTGAGCAGTTTGGAGACAAGGTTAGAGAGGCAAGGATGAGATGGTTTGGACATATACAGAGGAAAGACCACAGAGAGGATTCATGGATGCAGGGAAGGAGGGTTAGTGTGACAGAAGAGGATGCTAGGGGTAGGGTGAGATGAGGGCTGATGACTTACTCACATAAGTTACTGTGTTGACCCCTAAAGACAGCGTCCAGTACCTGGACCAGTAGGACGCAGGTGGATGGGTCTGACTCGTTATCTATGACAGTTTTATACTCACTCGAGAGTTACTTCCAGTTGATAAAACAGCTATTTTTCATTTATACTACTGAACACAAAAAACATTTCTTAGTCTTCTGGTGGTGATATGAAATGCAGAAGTATCTCTGTATATTTATACCTTGAACACAAACAGGTTTGTCTTGGTCGACTGCTTATTTTTCCTCTATGGTAGCCAAGGGTTCGAATCTGGTCTATTCCTGCATCTAAATATAGTGCAGAAGCAGACACCAATGTTAAAGTGTGATACTGATCACACAGGCCTCTGTTAAGAAGCTCTGCATGGTGCTACGCTGTCTGACTTCTATTTCCACCCACCCATCTTTAACGTTATGTTTAATATTTTTTTGCCTGCACACTGATTAGATTTCAGAAAAACGTGCATCACCAGGTAACAAGCGCATAGAAAGGTACTGCATCAAGTAAACAAGGATGAATAAAAACCACATAGATAATTTTTACTGCATGGCAATGACAGACATATCCTAAATTACTAAATAATAAATTGCTGTCCCCTTATACACAGTTCATTTCAATTTTATTGTGAATAATTTTCTTGAAGGACTTTCATACGATGAACAAAAAAAGAGCATTTTCATACCCTATGAGCATACTCTGCCAAGTTGAGCAGACAATTTTTTTTTTAAATCAAACGCAAAATGCATCAGTGAAATCTGTTGACTGAGAAAAATATCATTTTTTCTCTGTCATATTCTTTCAGTCCTACATGCAGAATTAAACCCACACTTTAATTCCTGCAGTTTGCATCTGTAGATCTGTGAGCCTCATTGCTCTGACGTGTTTCCTAGTTAAGTCACTCCGACTCAGGGAGCGCATACAGACGACACGGGTGAGTGTTGCCAGTGGGCAGGCATTGCAAACAGACGATTACAGCACAGTAAATGCACCCAAATTCATTCACTTCATTCTTGTTTTCTGCAGCCTTTCAGCATGTTTTGTTACAGTCAGCTCCCTTTTCAGCCCTTCATAATATAAGTGATTCTCTGCCATTGAGAGCAGAGTTTTTAAGGCTTGCTGCCAAGCTGGGTTATCCAGAGGTCTACAAATCAATAATGTTTAGACAGTGTTGACAAAACTGTGACACTGTCATGATATCTAGGTCGAAGAACAGTAACTGTTGGACCAAAGCTTACAGAAGAAATAATTTTCAGGAAAAAGGACGACTTTTCTTTCCTTTTCTCAGTGGGGAGCTAAGTCTGTGCAGGTCTCTGTGGGGGTTTCAGTGCTTTTGCACATTATTTCTTAACAGTGTCATACTCAAGCTGGAGTAAACCTACAGTCTGCGAGGAAACTCTGGCAGTAGTGGACTTAATGGATCCAGAGAGTGTCCATGCAGCATAAACAGTCTGCAGAATGAGCGGAGTGTTACTCAACACTTAATGCAGTCGTTTGCTGACTTGGCAAACAATAAATGTCATAGAATGAGTTCTAATATAATATGTGACAGGGAGGTAGAGACAGGCTGAGAGGCAGATGGATAGGAAGCAAACTGTGGTGCTCATCTCAGACTCAAATCACCGATGGTTACAAACTGCAGCAGCCTGTTCGCATTAAATATGGCATGGATAATTGATGGGCTTTGGACATTAAATCTGTCCTAGGTGCATACACTGCATGTGTTTAAGTGCGCGTGCATGTTGTGTTCCTGTGCAGGCATGTGTGTGCCTGTGTGTGTCTGTGTGTAATTGATGGGGCTTGGACAGGGATACTGGCAGACCACCAATGGAAGTCAGGGACACTCTGCCAGGGTCTTGCAGGCTCCGAAAAAAATATATGCATCGATCTTGCCAAGCTTCTTATCCCCTGCACCTTTACCTGCAGAATCACTATTTAAGAATTATACCTTCACTCAGAAATAAGTTGGATGGTCATGTATGTACAGCCACACGCATGCAAACACACTGTTGTATGAATATAACCAAATGTGCTGTCTCCTGAGATCATGATTATGATAATGTCTTCACCAATATGGTGATGCAAACTGACGGAGAGGAAGACGTGCTGCTCAGCCTGATGGCTTTTGGGGTATTTTGGCAGGTACCTCTGTGACTGATTTTCTGAGTGCAATAGCATCACAACTGTGCTACATATAGTCACAAAACTACAGGTATGTAGTTGGGTTGTGGATATGTTTAGTCTGATCCATGAGTACTGAGAAAATGACACTTTAATTCGCACACAGCACAGTGTGTCTGTTTAATATATTTTTGACTTCCATGTATCTTTACATAAACATATAATCATTGACACACAAGGCTGGGGATTGATAAGTCATCGCAGTTGGCTGGTTATCCAGCAGTTGTGCTCTGTGATATTAACCGATAACACTAACAGTTATGGGATCTCTGCATTTTCTTGAATAAATAATTTCTATGTTTTTTGTGGGCGTGAAGGAAATCGGACAGTGGAGAGTTAAGTGTGTGGCAGGGATAAAGATTTATCGAGCTGATTTAAAAGTATGACCAAGGCAAAGACATGGTTAGGCTGTCCCTGTCCATGGTGCTGACTGCTCCATCATCATTACCACTGTCATCAGCCTCCTCCGCTTTGAGCCTACTGGAGCTGTCTGAGTGATACTGGTTTCTGTTTCTTATCAGGCAATGCCCGAGAAAGCAGTATCTGTGTTGGAGGGGGAAAGGAAAACAAACACTTGTTTATCAGACGATATTAGTCACAGCTTCTAAACACTGATTAAAGTAGAAGAAATTGAAGCCGGGGAAGGAAAAAAAATGTCCTGACGTAAGGACAATGTTACACGACTTCAAATTCACACAGCTCTCAAGATCCAGTCGGCTGATTTGATTGAAATAAAACAGCGTTCACCCGAAACACGATAAGACACAGAAATCGGAGGCACAATAGGTAAGACATTCAGTTACAAGACGGCAATTCTCAAGCTGGATTTCTTAGAAAAACAGCAACGGGAGGTGCACAATACATCTTGGAGCTTTTTTCATAAAGCACTCACAGAAAATGTAAAGAATTTCCTTACCTCTGTCGCCATATTGCAGTGAGTGGGTTGCGAGATATGTCCCGTGCTGAAAACGGCAACCGTTTGCGCGTGCTGTTTGGGACAACGCAACTACAGCCCGCCGGTAAGCGGTCGCCCGCATGCACGTGTGTGTGCGTGACTGCGCGCGCTCCTGCTGGAGACTCACGGCGGGATGCGGTCACTGGTGGTTATGCTAATCTGAATTTCTGTTTATCCAGAATAATCTGCTTTCAGATTCAGTCACAGTTTCAGAAAGCAAACGGAGGTTACTTTGAAGCATCAGCAGTTTATTTGGGTTAGTTTTTCCTTTTTTGCCCCCCTTTTATTTTAGGGCTATATTAATAATTACATTGATTATCAATAATTCAAACAAAGTGCCCTGGCTGCTGCTTCTGTTTGTGACCAGTCAGGATGCCCAACAATCACTTTATCTCAGTCCTGTTTCTACAGCGTGGAGTATTATTAATAATGATGATAAAAATGGTCATTGAGTATTAGATCATCACATTGAATGATAAAGTGATTCCACTGGGAATATTACAGCAAAGTTTGTTTTTTTAAACAGATGACTCACTCCTAACTGCTAGCATGCAGAAATACTTCTGTTCAGTCATACTGTACCGTGTTTTCATATCTAGGCACTTCTTATACTCTTATCTGATTAAGGGAGACTGGTTATGATGGAGATATGAATCATACTGTAGTCCATATGTCAAATGCACCATCAAGATATACTCGTATTCAACATTTCTCATTCAGAGCCCATTCAGATGCACCGCATTGCTGCATTTTTCCCTTCAAGAAACAGAAAATTCTTCCAGGTCATGGACACACCAAGGTCTTACCTGAGGTGAATTATTTAGAAGGTTGGCTTAAAATTCAAAAATGCGACTAAAATGTGGTAGCATGATAAAGACTTATATGTTTGTGCTACTGAAAATGTTTTTCTTTACATAAAAATGAGAGAATGAAGAACTGCAGGGAGTAAAAAGACTTTGTTTGACACCATGAATGCAGTGAGCTGAAATGAACGACTTCTCCAAGGCTTACATTGCATCCTTGGCAAACTCCCTCAAATCAAACACAGGCAATGCAAACACACATTATATTTAGAAAGACACAACAGAAAGCAACTCTTGTGAATGGAAACAGAATCCAAAAATAAGACAGGAGTGCTCTAGCAAAATGAAAATTATGCAAAACTAATATTATCTGCCAAGATCCCACTGCTTGCTCCAGATTGCTTGAAAAGATGCGTATCTAATCACACACTGGCACAGATTCCTTTGGGCTGTGTTTATTTATATCCACATTCACATGTTTTGTTTGCATGTGAATCTGTGTGTGTGTTCTCCATATGACAGTCTCTGATATATCTTAAGCTCAGTCACATGTACACATGATTAGGCACACTGACCGCACCATTTGCCTGAGCTGAAACACCCTATTATTCAGCTGATGTGGGTTTTAGTGTAAAACTTTATGTGCATATTGAAGTGGAATACATTGCAGTGAAACTCCTACACTGCAACAGGAAGAAATGCCCATCACACACCCGATGATGGTACATGCACCCCCATGTAGTCCAGCCCCTCCAGGATGGCAGATCCAAATGTGCCGTTGCAAGAAGGTCTCCCAGCACAGTCTAAAGAACGTGGAAGAGAGGGACCACACCAGCAGGACCGGTATCTACGCCTCAGTAAAAGGAAGTAAAGGAGGAGCGCTGGCAGAGTCCTCTACGATGACCTCTGATGGGCTACTTGACCATTTTTCTGACAAACAGACTCCATGGGGCACGTGAGAGCTCAACATCCCATGTTTTGTGAGACCTGTGCTCACAGACCAGTACTGTGCAGCTCAAGTTGAATTCACTCGCAGACACTGGCACTTGCAGGTCTACCAGTGGTGCCTTACTTTCTTTATAGATGAGAGCATATGTACTCTGAGCACATTTGATAGACATCAAAGAATCTGTGGCAAACATTATGCTGCTTGCAACATCATCTCTAATGATCTGTAATGACCTGTGATGAAGTCTTATCTTATTTATATTTTTTTCTTTTTAAGTAGTGCATATTCCCGACTGTTGGACTGACTAAAGTCAGCTGGAAAGTCTCATTCGATGATCTTGAATTGGATGGTCACACCTAAATCGATTACAGTATTTGCTTTTGATTAGCTTAGTTTTTTTTTTTTTTTTTTTTTTTCGCCTGTCCCATTTGGTTCTTTAGCCATCAGAATTGTTGTCTGAAGACCAACAAGGATACCCAATGGATTTATTTTGCCAAATGGATCATCATGGCATTGCCGTATTGGTCCATTTGATCGACCTTTGTTTTTATTATTTATTTTATTTTCAGTTGTTACAGACGGGACAGACATGAGTGAGGGATAGGAAAGGGAGAAAGAAAGAGGAAGGAAAAGAAAAACAGAAGGGGAGAGGGACAGTGAGAAAGGGGGGAAGAAAAAATATCTCCGGGATCACCTGTTGAGAGAAAAAGAATAGAAAACAAGCAAAAAAAACAAAACAAAGCAACATACTATACACAACACCATCGCATTAATCTAGCTAAGTGTGAACAGCAGTAAATACTAAATATTGAATGTTGTTGTGCAGCACGCAGGACAGACAGCGCACAATGTGCTTTGAAGTAGCAGCCAAGAAAGGTGTGATTTAAGTCTACGAACAGTGAACACCCATGTACACACCTGTGTGGATCGGCGCGCTTGTATTCAAATGGTTTCCCCATGTAATGGTCTGCTAGAGGATGTAGAGAGCCATAGCCCCGTCCCCCAGGGCATGAAGCAGGCATGGAGGAGATCCAGGCCCCAGACATCCAGAGGCCCCAGAGTGCAAGAGCCCAAGGAGGACCACCGGAGGGGCATCCGTGCCACCTTCATGGGAAGGGCTGAGGATCCCCAGACGAGGGGTTTGATTAGCTTAGTTAACCATAAATATTCCTAGCATACAGTCACACAGTCCCGGATAGGATAGTTATTGAGAAATTTCATGCTGAACTAAAGCATTGAATTAATGGTCTAACATAACCAAACTATGCTGTGCCATGGCTAAGAAGGAAGGTGGGGCTGAGATGATGTGATGTTGTTGCGGACAGCTGTGGTGGCTATTTTGTGCTTGTGTGAGCATTTATATTTGATCACAGGATTGACACATATGTACTGATATGCTAAGATGACTGAGATAGGAAAGGTATTGGGATTTGAGCTATCTTTTGGGTTTTCAGCGGATATAAGCGAGCTGTAGAAAATTACAGGGTTGTTGCGTTAAACCTTCCATCATGGCTGAACATATGCATTCCTATTCATATTGAGAAAGTAATGAAAGAAGACATCTTCATATAATATCTCACTCTGCTATTTCAGTGTGAGTCTAAATCAACACTTCAGCAGAAAATAATAACGTTGCCACAGCCCTAAATTATCATAATGACCCATAGTGCTGTACATAGACACACACTGACTGCACACAAATATTGTCTTTTTCACTTTTCGTATTTCATGAAATATTTATTTCAGCAAAACATTCTTGGTTTCTGCTTCGCTCCAGAACTGCCAGTTTCTATTTGGACCCTGTGCTGTGAAATGTTGAAGATGGTGATACTGACCCTGCAATGAAAAGGAAAATAAGAGCTTAAGAAAACATCAGCTATTTTTTTTTCTCTTCCCATGTCCTTAAACTTGCAGTGTTAAGGTAGAATTAAACACTTTGTCAGGGTTTCTTGGTTAAAGTGGTTTTGACTTGTCAGGTTAATCAAATCATCACCTGCAATGTGGAAGAGTGACCAGTACATTGCATATGACATGACATGTGAATGGACAAAAAAATAAGCACTGAGGATTTTTAGTCCCCATGCACTTATTAACATCCCAGTTTGAATAACACTGTTCTTGAGCATTATGTTTGGCTCACTGCTACACAAATCAGTTTGTCGGTGTGCTTGGTTGCTGTCATGAAAGTCTTGTCTTTATTTGTGCCTTTTTATGCATGTGTGTGTCACTGGATTTGTGACTGTGTTGTCCTGAAATGCCAGTACATAAAAGTGTCAGTACAGATTTTCACTTTACTCTTGTGCGTCTCTCATGCTACCTCTACAAGGGTGTAATGCATGCGACTTGCGCTCATGCATGCCGTATTTTGTATCTCCAGCACATCTGGGCTCAGTGCCATTGCAAACACCCTTCTCTGTTGACTTAACCACAAGTTGAGAATCTCTCTCACACACACTTATGCACAGAATTGGGCTGTAAGACAGTCAAAGAGATCCTGTTCTCTTCCATCATGACAGGAAATGAGAACACTCAACCCAAAAAAATGTATTAACTTGGAATCTATAAAAGCAAATAAACATCTTCTCAAATGCCTCCCAACATTTTGGATAGTCAAATGAAATAAAGCTCAGCAAGTTGTCTTTTTCAGTCTGCCACACATCCTCAATCTTTTGTAAGAACCCATTGGCTTATGTAGTGTCTTTTTGGCCTCTCAGCAATTGGTCTGGTTCTGCTAGCAATCGGATCTGAGTCAAAGACGTTTCCATTTTAAAGCCAGAGGATGTTCTCATATCTGATGTCAATGCTGGCTAGGTAACTCCCGCATATTAAGCTAGTATATGGGAGATTCACATGTCATTGTCGTAACACAACTCTAAGCAGACATTCAGGAGGAAAATGCTTATTCTGAGTGAAGTTAAAAGAAAGGAGCTGATGAATAGAATTATAAGAAAGGAAGAGGCTTATTATTACAGACAGAGGGGAGGAAGCTGTGATTCAGAGTATCCAGCCCTTTGTTTCTTCTTGCTGAGAAATAGCAAGAACTGGGTGGCAGACAGATAAACGAAAGAGGCTGACAACATTGCATGTTCCCAATTACGTCGTGCTTGAGCCAAAGTACAAACAGAAGAAATAAGGAACATCCTTGTTATAAAATGCAGAATCTTCAATAACATAAAATGTCGTACTCAAGGGCTTGAATGGGGCAATACAAAGAAATAATCCATCTGTATAGAGATATGCATTCATTCCCAGACAGGCTAAAAATATTTCAATAAGGAGAGATTATAAGAAGGAGCTGAACGTGATTTATTGATGTATAGAATTCAATATGAGGTATTTGGCGCTTAGACTCTGATGGCCCATCACAGCAGAACAGAATCCCAGTGGTGATAAAGATTAGGACAGGAGTCTAGATGCTTTTGGTGGAGATGAAGATGGCGGATTGAATGATGAGGAAGAGGCGGTGATGGGGAGGAAGTGGGTTGCATCTGCAAGGAAGAAAAACAGATGCGCAGTGAGATTTAACATACGTGGAGTGAAGGCAAATTGGCCCGAAGAAGGCCGGCAGTGTGTAAAAGTGGAAGTGATGTAAAGTTTAAATTAGCCGCCAGCACCTGAGAAACAGACAGGTGTATGACTACAGATCTTCCTTATTGAACTTACTTAGCGTAAGCTTTATTAGAATAGAACTGAATAGGACATTTGGGATGAGAGAACGACATGCCAGAAGCATACAAAAGATTTTCATGCAATATATTTCAGATCAAGGGAAACACATCAGCATTACTGAGGTGCTCTGAGCTATCCGACACAGAGGTTGCAAAGGAAGAAAGAAGGGTGAGTGATGGGAAGGGAGCGAAGTCAAACAGAATACAGAAAGGTAGAGAGGATGCATTTTTGTGCATGTAATCCCGCATGAGCAACAATACAGTTAATTTAGCGGTGAGGAAGATAATAACATGCAACAAATGAAATTCCCTTGCCACTTTGAGGTAGTCAGAGGCTTCACAAAGGAGTGCTATGTAAATTCTTGTAAGAATAAATAGAATGGAATAAGACAAGAGACGATGGAGATTTAAATGAGTTTGTCATGAACTGGGCTCCATTGTAAAGCGCAGAAACATTGCTGTAATGCTTGTTACTCAAGGCACTATGAAGGCATAAGGATGGCATGCTCATATTAATGACAAACGGCAAGCAATGGTTGTGATAGACTCTCTATATCTATATTTCGATAGAGACTGACACAAACACTTCATCTTTTTCCCACTTAGATGCCACAAATTGTATTTTGCATTCCCTTGCTTTCCGCCGTCCTGCAAGATATTACTATTCTCACTGTATGCTGTGGTGACAACTGTGGCTCCTCAGTCTACCCACTGCCAGAGGGAAGGAGGAAAGATGAGTCAACAGATTCCTGCCTAGGTCTTCATATGCACACTGCTGCACTGCCATATAAAGACATATTCAGCTTTGTTTAAATAGAACACACATACACAGAGAATAGCTGTCCCTTCCTGTTGAAGCACAGAGTCAGAGTGTTAACATGTGAGCCTTACCGCATGGTTATTGAGTGCTTATGTTGTCTAGCTTTAATCCAAAGCTTTGTTTGACATGAAGCTGGATTTGTAAACAGATTACTGGTTGCAAAATCCTAAATTCACAAAACTTATTCTCTCATAGTGGATTGGTGTTCAGAGTGCACAATGTGGCACTTTTGTTTTTTGCCAATGTGCCAAAAGATTATAGAGATGTCCCCTGACTCACTCTATTTGGAGACTGATATCCATGGGAAGGTCTAAGGCCAAGGCTGCTACAGAGGAGGTGAAGCAAGCTATAGTTAGCCAGCTGCTACAGCTGCTACTTTTTAGCTTGGCAGGCAAGCTAATTTTAGCAAGAATGAAATACAATGAAAGGACTGACACCCATCTGGACAAATGCAGTTATTAGGGTGGCTTTAGATTTATGCATCCTGCCCTATGATAGCAGGGATATACTCCAGGCCCTCCTCGACCCTGAAAGAGAATGGATGGTGCTAGGGATCAAATCGTTCTTACGCAAGCTTCAGGCTGGTGTTAGCTAATGATAGCTCATCTGCATAAATGTCATAAGCATCACCAGAGCAATCTACCACAGATAAAATATAGCTAGCTGGCTAAAGTTACGTTCATGCTAGAGAAAACAGTAATTGGAGACTGGTGCGCAACCAAAATGATCAGTGTAAACTGTGTGTAATTAACTTGCAGTCTTGTTGCTTTTGAAATGCTTGTTTTGAAGAATGGGACGAGGTCTGCGACCACTCAAAGTCAGCTGCTGTCCTCAAAGCAAGTTTGATAGCGATAAAATGACAAAAAGCCAGAGCCTGCTGCTACAAGTTTGCAACTTAATGAGGAAAAGTTGGCAATTATATGATAATGTGGTGATGATCCAAGATAAATCAGAAAATTCTACCAACACCTTAAACAGAAATTCTCATTCACTGTTTAGATTCAGAGTCTAACTAGAACCTCACAGATATTAAATAGAAATTCATAATTCAGGAAAGTGATTTAACTGCAAAATGACACAATGATTTATAAGCCTCACTTTTATGGGTATATAATTGGAATACAATTAGCTGGCCACCAGTTGAGTCAAATCCCCTATTGCAAAGAAATGTGTCGCTGACAACTTATGATCATTGATGCAGGGTGGCTCAGATTGCTTGCAACTTTTGGCAATCTGTGTTCATATATTTAATGGCAGTTATTTGCAAACATTTACTCTCTGCCTGAGATTGCAATCAGTGATTGCAGTCATTCTAAATGGGATCGTGAATGTTTGGAGGCAGGTTGCGTCTTGCCAGGCAACCACTCCACGTATTTTAAACCTCACAGTTCATCTGTCATTTTCCCTTGCAATGCCTTCGTGCAACCCACCTCCTCTTCATTTCTTCCTCTTCCATGTTACTCAGGCTCCATCAAAGTCTCCATCTTAGTCCCCACCACCAGTGTTTAGAGTCCAGGGAGTCTGCTGTAATTCCTATGACTGCTGTGATGGGCTTTACGAGTCTAATTGCCAAATAGCTTGATTGAATTTTGTGTATTAATAAATCACGTTCAATTCCTAGCAAAGGAAAGGTTGGTTAACCACCTAATAGTAAGTCAGACATGCAGCATGTATATCTAGATCAGCATATTGAACTACAATATGCATGATATGCAGTACAATAGTTCAACATAAAAGTGTAGGACAGTTTAACCTAAGCCATTTTGGCTAATGCTAGCAACAGGATGCAGACTACAGTTCCAGCCATAATTGTTGTTTTCTAGATGCTAATTAGAGACATCCTAAAGGATTATCACTTCCCTGAGCAAACACAGAAACATCCACATATTACCAGCTGACAAACGGAGGTGCAATGTTGTTTTAAACACATCTGATTATCACACAAAAATTACCACACTCGTCAGTGACAACAACACCTGTGAAGCCTTAAGACAAGACTCCACAAGCAACTACAAAAAGAAAGTCATCAGTTGCCTACAAGAACTGGGAAAGGAAAACTGACTGCCCTACATACCACCAACTGTACCCAGGTGATGCTATACCCCCTGTATATATGAACTTCTGAAGTTACACAAAGGACTCCCACTCAGACCTAACAGGATCAACTCAGCCACCTACAACATTTCCAAGCACCTTGCCACCATCCAAGATCTCCTTGTGGGGTCCAGAAACTTACACTGGATCCAGATGAAACCAGAGTGTCTTTTGATGTGGTCTCACTCTTCACTTGCATACCTACAACTGAGGCAGCAGAAAAGGTCAGAAAACAGCAATACAGCTCCTTAGAGAACAAAACCAGCTTTACCCCCAATCAGATTTGCGCACTTTTAGACCTCTGCCTTAGCACCACATATTTTAAATACAATGAGGGTTTCTACAGACAAAAACATGGAAATACCATGGGTTCCCCTGTATCATCTACTGTAGCCAACCTTTACATGGAGGAAGTGAAAAGTAAAGCTCTTGGCTTCAGCATTTATAGCATTTATAGATATGTGGATGACACCTGAGTCAATATCAAAATCCAAGAAGTAGAAACCTTCACTGTCTACTCAGTGGATAGAAACCTAAAGTTCACCAGGGAAGACACAAAGGATAACAGCTTGCCATTTCTGGACTGTGCCGTGCACATTGAGGAGAATGGAAACATCAACATCGAAGTTTACTGGAAGCCCACACACACAGACCAGTACCTACTCTTTGACTCCCACCACCCTCTGGAACACAAACTTGGAGTATTCAGGACCCTGCAACAACAGGCAGAAAACGTTCCCTGTAAGCCAGAAGGGAAAACGAAGAAAAACACACATTTAAAGATAGCTCTTAAATTTGCTTATTCTAATTGGGCTTTCATCAAATTAGCAGAGATGCACGGTAAAGAAGGTCAGACACCAACTAGGGAGAAACAGATCAACCCATATGTAGCAGGTTTATCAGAGAAACTCAGGAGAGTCTTCTCCAAGCACGACATTCCAGTGTACCTCAGACGCAGCCACACACTCAGACAAAACTGGTTCAGACCAGGGACAACACTCCCAAACACAAACTAAACCACACAATGTATACTGTTTAGTGCAGTGAGGAGTGCTGAGCCCTCTACACGGGAGAAGCCAAATCGTCACTCCATTAATGCATGGAACAACATAGAAGAACAACCTTGACAGGACAAGACTCAGCTGTACATCTGCACCTTTAAGGTCTATCTGCCAACTACAATACAGTTGTGAGATCCCTTCCCAGACACGTTAATGCCCACTCACATCTTTCATCAGCTAATCTCAATAAGTCACATGATAGGGTAAGGCGAGGTTTCACAGCGGCTTTACCCAAAACCTCTGCTGATAATGAACCCCACTCTCTTTCACATCTTGGCTCATGTGATGAGGCATATGATCAATAGTGGTTCAACAACTCTTTTAAGGGACAACTCCCAATAGGGCTTAAATACCTGGGACTCTCCACCATTTGGTCTTAGAAATGAAGAAGAAGAAGTCATCAAGAAACTCGCTTTTCTTTCCAAGTTTCCTAGAATACCATGATCTGAATGACTGAGAACCTACACAGACATCCTAAAGGATGATCAACAGTCGTGGTGACGTTCATGCTATATTCAATCCTGAAACCTTGTTTAAAAAAAAATGATCAACATGTCTTTCAGCTCTAGCTGCTTTGAGACGGCCACATATTTGAAACAGTCTGCTGGGACACAGAGACACACACTCAGAGCTTCCCACTGAGCTAGTGGAACTCAAATATGCCTGGTTTGTTGCTATGGTGGTTTCTCTCACCTTAGAGCCTGCTACTGTGCCTTGTAAAAGTCCCCCAAAATAAAACTTATTTCTAAGGCATGAGGGGATTTATTTCATATTCCTGTGGAAATGTAAACTGTATTTATGAATAATCAATGAGGTAGCTTTCACTAAACAGTCACTCTGCTGTTGCTCTCCAACTTGATAGCGTTTCTGTCTCTTTGTCGTTGATGTTTATCTATTTTCAGCACTGTTTGATTTAAACCATTTGGACCAAAATAACTGTCTTTTGTTTCGTTTTTTCTCCCGCCTTTGTTTGTGTAGTACTGTTTGATCAAATTCAGTATCAGCTTCCCTTAGGGCAAAGCACCAGAGCTGCCATGCATGATTATTAAACAACAGCCACGGACTCACAAAAGGGCACATTCATGGCTAAAATTCAATGATGTCATTTCATTTTGTGCTTGAAGAAACCCAAAACTCAGAATTCTTAATGAAGGCAACAGCTAAACTTTTTCCCCCCTTCATTTCTACAGAGATGATGTCAGCTGAACGCAGTTCTTGTATACAGAGCTGTGTAATCTAGATCAGAAGCTGATCTATTTAAAACAGTCAGGTTCGATTGCTTTGAAGTTCTTGATGTTTGTTCTGGATTAGAGAGCTAAGATTATACATTGCTGATTTGAATAAACAAAAGATATAGGAGTGTGTGTCTGGAATGACTTGTGTAGCTCAGCCCAACAAAACACATCTTTTTCAATTTTTACTGTATTAAATGAATTGTTTTCCTTCTAACTATTGTTTGCAACAACTTAAAAGATTCAAACCAGATATAAATCATTTCAATAAAGCAAAACAGAGTTTACATGAAAGCTGCATCTGTGATTGTTCTCCTGCTGGTATTAACCCAGATTATGGTCTGCAGTATTGATTATGATGAGAGGAAGTGAGTGCATCATGCACACACTCATACACACACACATACACACAAACACACACACATCTGTATTCAGCTCCACAGTTCACAGTGAAGTGAAAACATGACAGGAAAAGGGGCCTTATTCCAATAATGAAGAGAGAGGGTCGTGCCAGAAGGTAGATGACGCTGCATTAGTCTTCTCTGCCTGGAAAGAGAGATGGGGGAGAGGGAGAGGGAGAGAGAAGACTCTGTTCTTCTTACATAATAGGTGATTTTAAGAGCACTGGGATTCCAGTGTCCACCCTGAATGAATGCTTGGTTGAGCAGAGGACTCTGAAACTGAAATTGTTTCAAAGCAGTCATGGGTCTTTGGCATTTCTGTACACACAGAGCTCCTGTCCTGGTGTGGTGTTCTGACAATATTTGCACACCATAGGACACCAGACACAAAAGGCTGACTTGTTAAACATAAAGAATTTATGAGCTTTCAGGACTTTGCACTGCAAAGCTCCGTCAGTGATATTGACAGTAACAAGCATGAAAGCTGTTGGACAGAGCCCCATGATAGAGTGCTCTGTAATGGAGTAGAGTGTAATGATAGCGCTACCTGCAGCCATCCTACTGAGAGAAGAAAAATGAGCCTGTCAGGAGAAAGAAAAGAAAAAGACAGAATTAAAAAAAATGCCCTCTCAAAGTTTGAAGTTTGGCTCTGTATCTGCTTTTCGCAGCCAAGTTTCTGTACAGATTAAAACGCACTTATTCCATCAACATCCCGCAAAGCAACCTGCCACTTATCCAGCTGCTGTTTGTTTACAGGGTGGAAGAATCTGCCTTTCAGAATGAGGACTGAGAGCAGGTCTATGCTGATCTGGGGACTTGTGGCATGCGTGCAACAAGGACGCATGTTTTAGGTGTACACCAGAAGGAATTTTAACTGTCACAATAATGTGCCCTTCATAAGCGTGATAGCTGCAAGTAATCATTTTTCAGATAAACAAACTAATGCATGTTTCCTAAATTAAATCAGACAGCAACACCCCTTTCACTCTTAACATATGAAAGTGGCTGTCATCATAAATGAAAGTGAAGGTTCAGGCTGAAAGCCAAGTGTGCCTTGTTATAGCTCACAGTGAATTCCAGGCTGTTGGGAAGCTTAGTTCTTGCTCTGGCTGAAGTATAGAACAGACTACTGGGGTCTGTAGTGGAAGGTAAGCTAGAGCCAGCTCGGTTTCCTGTCTTCAGATGGTTAAGCAGATGGCCTGAGAGTCCTGAGAGCCAGTACAGTAATCTAACTCTCCATCGGCAGCACTTGTTTCACCTTCACTGAGTGTATTTTAACGTTTCTTATGAACACTGCAAGGTTTTTTTTTTGTTTGTTTTAAATGCAAAACTGAACCCAGAGTACCTGTCTGCTTTTTAAAGCAAATTTCATTATTTGCTGCAGCTGTATTATAAAAGTGACTTTCCTCCACAGTTATAGAGGTATGTGGTGATTTTGGATTGAAAACAAAAACATCAGACCTTCTAGCACAACAGGTTAACCAGAGGCCAAAGGTCACATGTGTTCACTGCCCCCTCTAGTGGACAGGCATTAAGGAAAAATGAGGCCAAAATGACAAAAATAAATCCAATGTTAACTCAATTCACCAGGAGAAATGCTAATATTTAGGGCTGTGGTTTGGGTGTTTATTAAAAAATAGTTCTCCAAAGAGAAACTTAATCAGTGACTGATTATCTGATACATAATGCATGCAATTCTTTTCCAAATAACAAATTTGGCAAATAAACAGCATAGAATGGAAAGAATGAAAGGTTCATGTTGTTGCTGAAGGAACTTAATCCATCCCAAGGGATTGTTTTTGCCTGTATTTAATAAACGGTGCCACAGACAATGTTTTAATTACTTAATCAAAACATACATTTAGAATGATTAAATACAAACAGTTCTGTGGTACTGAGGGAAAGGGAGTAGTAAGTCAGCCAAGGACACTGAATACTTTGTTTGACAAGTCAGCACATATTTTCAATCAAACTTATTCTGAAAGAAACCCAGGATGGGTGTAGGAATCTGCTATCCTATTTTTCATTCTGCTGCACAGTCAGCCACTTCTCTGACCATACAGGAAGCTCATATTAACTCGGCTTTAAACAGGGATGGAGAATACAACAACAAATGCTCATCAACATCTTGTCCTTAAAGACATGATAGCGCAACAACAACAACAACAACAACTGCTGAACACATAATGAACACTAGCTGCACTGTCTTTTGAAAGATAGACATCAGCAAATGAATGAAGAAGTGCAGACACGTAATAACGCACACACACAGACACAAAGGCACACAGGGTTGTATTATCACAGATACTGGGAAGCAGCCACAAAGAGCAGAAGCCTGCCCACGTCTTCCCAGAACTGTTGGCTACTTTATTTGAGCTTAATCAGAGGAGCTGAAGAGTGTGAGCGCGTGAGAACAACAAAGACAGAGGCATGCAGATACTTAGACATGCACAATAGCATTTATGATCATTTCAATTGCTTTTAATGATAAAAAAAATGTATGCTTCCCCTAATTAGAAGCATTATTTTTCACACAAATATAAAAATGGGATACGAAGAAAAGTGGAGAGAAGTGGATTAGCGTATTAGCTTCGACGTGCTGTGTGTTTAGTTTCCCCTCCTTCTTCCATTTCCTCTCGTGTCTGTTGTTCTGTCTCTCACCGAGAACAATTTAGAGACACGTTCTCCTTCCCGTGTTTCTCTTCGGGTGCTGCCTCTCCCTCTCTATCTCCTCAGACATCTTGCTGTCTTTGCCAGTCGTCTGTTGCTTTGAAGTGCTTTGCGCTTTCCACACTCAGACAGCCTTCCTCTCCTGTTCTGAGCTCTGGCCCGGTCCTGACGGGGAAGGGCCAAATACAGATATGCCGCTAATTAAGGCGGAGTGTGTTAGTGTGTCTGTGTGTGAGGCTGCACATAAACCCCCAAGCATTTCTCCATCTAATTACACCAAGTGATGTCTTCGTTCGTCACTCTCCACTCATTATGATTCTTGAATTATCCGAGAAGTGCACTTGATATTCAAAATATTCTATATTTTTGTTTTCTTTGGAGTACTTCTGTTATTATGATCCATAAACCTGGCTCTCTTAGCACCACGCTGCACAGGGTGGCCCTGATCTGGGAACTTCTTGGCTCAGATATCTTTAATCAAGCAGCCATTTTTTCCAAAGTGTAAGAGTGAGCCTGGATTATTTTTTAGAGCTTTTTAGACTCAGGAAATTACACCTTCTCCTGTTTTCTGACTCAAAGGAACATGAGCTCCTAACTGTCCTCCAAATCGCACATCATCTCCAAAATTTGACAGAGACAAACTAGCAGACATGTCAAATACATCAGCAGAAATGTATTTGACATTTACAGGGAATAAAGGAAGAGAATGAGGTGTGAGACCACAGCAGGGGTGAGAGCAGAGAGAAGGAGAAGTACAATACAGTGAGAAGGAGACGGATTTGTGTTGAAATACTTTGGCTGTACAACATCAGTGTCCACATGCTTGCATTTTATGGACAAGAGTAGCAGGATAATGCTCTGAAAATGTTGGATGGTTTGATTATTGGAGCCAGGACTGAAACCATTTGATCTGGGAGTGCACACGAGAACTTGGGACCTTAATAAATATGTCTGGGATCTTGGAGAATATGAAAAGAGTTTTTTTTCTTTTTGTGCGCGGTTATGTAGCTGTGCGGCAGTTTGATTTCTGCCAGGATTCCACTTTAAACATCTGAAGTCAAAGAATGAGCTTTTATTGAGGTCAGTGCTGGGCTTACAGCACCAATGATCAAGCGAATCAATGAAAATTTCCACAGTTAAACAAGCAAGAAAGGGGCCCTGATTTCATATTTATTTTTCATGTTTATTTCCACTAAATTATTTATTGGCTATTTCTGGTTTTCGGCATATGAACTATATAGTTAGTCCATGCTCATAATTCAGGGTAATGTTTAAATTACTGCATCAAATGGAAACAATTACAGCAATAAAAAAGTGGCATATGTACAAGATGACAGCAGACTTTTAGAGGAAGTAAGGAGAAATTCCAGCTGTCATGTGGCACAAAGTGTATCCAGACTGCAACGATAATTAGAGCACTCTCACAGGAAACAAACACAGAGACAATCACAGAAGGATATGATCAGGGATGAGGGTGAAGACAACGACCAAAGAAGCTTTTAATCACCCAATAAAACAAAATGATGCACACAGCGACGGAAAAAGTACCTGTCAACAACTAGAAAGGAATTGAATAATTACAGGGTGGAGGACAGTTGTCTTGCGACTCTGGAACGACACTTGTCCCATCACCACAAAGGGCAAATGAAGGAACGGATCCAAGGAACATATCAGCTAATAGCTCTTCATTGCAGCGGATGAAACTTAAACCGTACGCCATCTGGATGGATTTAGATGAATTGCAACAAGGACCACGTTCAGCTTGCTAATCTAAAATGATGTTACACAGAGAGAGAATAAGAGAATCACAGAGGTTTGTCTGCAAAACGGCAGTAGTGCCAGAATCAGGCTGTATTGTAATTCAATTTAAAGCAGCTTATGATATGATTTTGACAGGGAACAGCTATGTTTATAATCAGGACCTCTGCGACTTGAAGCTCTTTCTCTACATCTAATCATCCAGTAGGAACATAGTATGGCCTTTTCATGAACGTAGGCTCAAGTATAGAACATTGTACATGTACAGTGGTCTCATTTGGCTCAAGTTAAGTATAACCACATACAGGGCATGCACACAAGAACACTTTCATGAATTCAAATATGCAAGCTGATTTTTTTTTCAGGTGGTAATTCTTTTTAGTCACAACTTATTCAGGTCACCCACGTTGGGGGAAAAGGAAAATGTTAATGTGCCTGTCGGTATAAATATCAACTGCATGTGTGACCACAAAACAATCAGTCATGCCTTGACGTAGGGGCAATATGAGTCACGGGAGACAGGTATAAAATCAGTCCAATCACAATAATAATGGCAACAATTCATAAGCTGAAAACAGAAAGACCATTGATCAAGAAATCTTATTAAAATATATATTTTTAAAGTCTTGATTTCCTACAAATTCTTAAGCTCCTAGAGGACACACCGAATCCCTGCATGTGTGCATGTGTCCACCAAGCGGTCACTTCTTTTTTAGAAGTAAAAGTTCTTTTTATGCTTTCGTGCTTTAATCAGCTATCAGCAGTCCCACATGGGCACCATAGTGTGGGTATTAGAATTGTGGCCTTCAGAGTTGTTACACCCCTGTTAGGCTGATAAGATGAACCTCCGAGGACCAGTAGCTTATGCATCCAGCACATATGGGGCAATATCTTTCATTCAACTCTGATAGGTTTGTAGCTTAAACCTATTCGCTGGAACGTTGAAGACAATATAATTACACAGCAAAGCAAGACCCAAAGTAGGCAAAGTTCTTCATGTTACTCATGCATGAGGGAGACCTGCCTGGAGCCAAGTGTCGTTCCACCACTTGACCTCCATCAGACTCTCAGCCAGGTTCCCCATAGCACTCCTTTTATTGTGGTTACATGAATATGCATAGGGTCATTAACATATAACATCTTACATAGGTAAACATGTGAACAAAGGATTGTGTGTGTGTGTGTGTGTGTGTGTGGGGGAGCGTGACCCCATAAAGACTTCCCTAAACCTACTGGTCTGGAAAGTCCAGCAGTTCACATAAACAAAAGGCACTTAGCCTAAAACAGATATAGCCACGTTTATCCTACCATAAAACAATAAGACAATGTACGACCTCTCCCATGCTCCCAGGATGTAGGTGTGGATTCCAGAACACTCTGGAATCTACACCAAGCCTTTGCAGACTATTAAGGATCACACATCCTATCACTACACAATTGATTATACACCTCTAAGCATATATAAGTAGATATTTCTGAGTAGGGCTGGGCGATATGACCCAAAATTCATATCTCGATATATTTTACCTGGACGGCGATATAAGATATATATCTCGATATTTTTTTAAGCCATAAAGTAAGAACAAAAAGAGAGTTCTTAGTCAAAGCTGTGTCCCAGATGTCACACGGGCACTTTTATTAACATAGAGCATAGATGTACATAAAATTTACTCAAAAATAAATTATGAGCATTTAATAATGCAAATAATAATGCTCCATAAATAAAAGAAAACAATGTTGTTTTTGTGCACAACAAAAAGCTCACAATTGTGCAGTCAAAATGTAAACTAAAAGATGCAGAGCATAGTAACAAAGACAGATTTCACAGCTGCTCTGTTCCCAACTTCTACTGTGTGACTGACAGCATTGAGTTTGAAATCCTCTTCGTAACCACGTCTCTTAACAGGTGCCATTTATGGTCCTTATACACAGTAGGGTAATATTACGTTGAAGCACAGTACGTATCACTCCGCGAGGCTCCTCGGTAGCCGTAATGCTCTGACAATCCATCAACCGGTGCAGCACGTAGCTTACCAAAGTCGTACTAAAACATTTTTTGACAGATTGCTGAGCGCTGTGTACCACATAAAATCGCTTCGCGGCCATCAAGCACAACCAGAATTCATACATAAGGCGCGCTGTCAACTTTTGAGAAAATGAAAGGATTTTAGGCTGTGCAGCGCCTCTGGGCTGCATGGCGTTAGCGTGGTTAGCTAGCTAACACGTTGACGGCGTCCAGCCCCACGCACGGGGCGATGCGCAGTAACTCGTTAACGGAGATTTGCCGTGTCCATCTTGTCGCTTCCTGCAGGTGAAGCGATGGGGGAGGAGGGGGAGTTGTGTTCAGTGAGGGAGGGGTGAGGCCGAGTAATGTTGCGTAAAGACAAAAGTGGACGAAAGAGAGGCAAACTTGCGGCTCCACAAGTATAGTTATAACGTAACATAGACTATATCGATATAAAGGATATTGTCACATCTTATATCTCGTATAAAAATATATCGATATTTTTTAAAAACTCGATATATCGCCCAGCTCTATTTCTGAGCATAAATGACAATCAACAATACAAAACCTAACATTCCCCCCTTTTTGACCTTTATGCTAGAAAAGTTCCCAGTTATGATCACCTCATGCCTGACAGTGTAAATGCAAACATTTTTACACACAGCATATGTCAATCACCCTAAATTACTGTAAAAGTACACAGTTTAACAAATGTATTAGCAGTTATCCCATTCCTCATTGATCTCATCCAATGGCAAACTGCATCCTACGAGCAAACAAATGAATTGTTAATTTAATAGTTAAAATAAGAAAGTAAGATTTTCAACAACATCTCAGCTTGGTGGTGCTCCTCTGGGCATGCAAATCACATGTCTCTCTGCAGAGTGGTTTAAGTTCTGCAGGGCGTCATGAATGTCTCTTCCAGTTGTTTCCATCACTGTCCATAGGACCAGAGTCCAAATGTATGTAGAATAGACATTCAAACATACCAGTTGGTTTTGTTGTTTGTCAACATGGGTCTCAGTTATCTCCAAAGCTGCAGACCTCTTCAGCACTCTAGTTTCATGTCCTCTACCAACCCCCATCACCTCACTTCAGGCCTTCGTCCTGCGAGGGGGATACTTATGACTCCTCCATTGTCCATGCTCTGCAGAAAAACCCCTCTGTGGAAAGGGTGCTGGGTCCAGTTATCTTACTGCTGTTAAGATCCCAGCAGTCTTCAGAGTGTCATCATATGCACAGTACAGTGGCACAGCATTAGGTGATGTTCATAGGAAACTGCTGCCATCACCACCATAGCTTCTGGTTCCTGTGCTCTTCACAGAATCATGATGCCATCCTTAGACTCCCTCTGCACTGTCGATGGAGCTTGGCACGCTCCCCTCATCTTTCAGGTGCCCGTCTGTTGTCCACAATCTCCTCTGTTGGCCTCTGGAAAGCCCCCTTGGCACAGCTCTCATTCCAACGCAGCTTCGTGGTCCTGGCTGTGGCTCCAAAGTCTGATCTCATGATGGGCCCCAAACAGCTCGACCTTTGACCTCAACCACTGCCTGGACTGTCAGCCATGCCCGGAATGGTTCTTGTTTCTCACTGGGCCTCTGGAGATTTCTCAGGAGATTCCTTCCAGCAATACTCTGACTGCTGCACCTATATTTCCTTGCTAGGAGGAAAAACTTCTATTTGGAGAGCATGTCAACAATCATCAAACCACATTCTTTAGTTCAGTGAACTTCACTTATAGGCCATCAAAGCCTCATCTGAACCTGAATGCAACACTTGCGTAGGTTTAATACCCATAAATGAACTGTTAATCACACAAATCACTGCAACAATAATAGAAAACATTGTTTCATGTTAATCCTGGACCCCTCCTCTTGACTCATGGACACTCCCATGAGTCAACTCATCAAACCTAGATTCCTGTCTTAAAGAAAAAAGGTTAGCTAGATCATGTCCCAGGCAACATCAGGGCATCTCCTCCGGAGTAGCTCCGTAACCCTGCAATAAAAGATGTTAGTGTGTTTTGCATATTAAGTTTGCTTAACACCTGGCTCCGCCAGGAGCCTGCATACACACCATCATGGCCTGGAAAACAAGATCTGGAAGTGAAATCAAACTTCACACCTATAAACAATTGTATCATAAGAGTAATAAAGCATTCAACATCAGCAAGACAAGTGTCATGTGCAGGTTTTCTCAAATCAGTAAACTACAATTAGTTCCATAATTTGCCTCAGACATGGATCATCCCATGTGCTCAGTCAACATTAATGTAATCGGTGACTTCTCTTAAGCAAAGTCACTCCACTCATGTATCACTATGAGCTCAAAAAACTTATTTGTTTTTCTTATGTCACTTGTCCGCTTCTGCCGAATCCTCTACATGTACTCTTAGAAAAACAAACATTAGCAATACACATTGACCATCCCGGTGGTCAGACGCAGGTCGACAGGTTCCAGAGGTGCTATAAAAGGACCATAAAGTTAACCATCCATAGCTGTGGAAAGAATGTTATTCACATCATCAAAGTAACCTTCACATTTTCCCAAAAACACAGTGTAACAGCATCACCACTCATAACCTGTAAACACAGTTATCTTCACAAATAAACCCAGAAATCCTGTAGTAGGAAAAAACATCAACCAGCTGTCCTGGTATAAATCACATGATCAATTCACATGAAGAACTGTAATGCTGTAGAAAAGAAAATGCAAATGTTAGCGCTGCGCAGATGTATACACTCTTTCTCACAGTTTCTTCTGTGAGCAACACAAGGTAGTGAATAACACCCCTGGTAGGTGCACAGACACAGAAAGTGGCACCTAAAAGGTTAAATCATCACGCAACCTCGAATGTTGCTGTCATCTTTCTGCTCCTGTAAAAAGGAAACACACATAGATTCATCCACCCTTTTGTCCTGTCTAGGTGGAGGTTAACCTTGAGTAGTGGTCAAGCCTTGTCAGCTTTTACCAACCAGTTTTTTTTTTTTTTCTCTTTCACTCATTCATTCATTCATACATTCATTCTTTCTTTCTTTGCTGATAGTGGAATCGATCGTCGCATTACGTTTCCACTCTCAGCAAAATGACGTCATTTCAAAAAGAAAAAGAAGAACTTTAGATCGGATTACCTCGCTGAATCCTTTTTGGACAGGAACTCTCATTTTCTAATTGTCCCAGATAAGTGACTTTCTCCTGAGCCCATTTTAATGTGGAGAAGCTCACTTGTAACAATTTTCTTGACGACGTATCGTATAGCGCTTCTAATCGTGCAGATCTGCTCAAACAGAGATTATCAAACAAAACTTTCAGTGCACTGTGAAAGTAACAAAAATAAAAAGGCCTTGTTAAGTCATGACACAAGCTCCTCATCTCAGGAGGGTAAATCATACCATCAGCATGGTTTATCATACTATCATACTAATTGGCAGGCTCAACTTCACAACAAAAGAAAAATCATCAGCTAAATTCACTCCAAACCAACCATCAGCTGCACAACACACAACATAGGCCTAACGTCTTATTATCTAGGAGTTTAATCCCCAGGTCTGTGCTCTTCACTCATTTAGGCCACACACACCCATTTTATTCAGTTTTCCTTTTTCCCTTCATCATAAAACATGTGACATGCTGTCATGCACTTCACAAAAGAAGTTTGTTCTGACGTATTCAGAGTTGTGTATCTAAGTACAGGATTCACTCGCACATCAAAACAGGAAACTCAGTGTTTTAGAGTCTACACTCAACACACAACAAACTCCAACACATCTCATTCACTCGTGCTAGAATTCAGTCACCTTTCCTTAATCTAAGAACGATCAACTAATTTGCATATCAGCTATTAACCCACTAAGATGACAGGACAACAGAAATTCATGTTCAAAATGTTATCACAAAAATAGAATTCCCCTCATACAGTAAATTATTTGTTCTGCATCAATCAAGCAGGAAGCATCTCCCAATTTACTGTAACAACTAAATTTATTGTCTGATCACTGGGTGATCAAACCAGAATCTTTTTTTTTTTTTTTTTTTTACAAAAGTTAAACTGTTGTCCTGCAACCTAGAGAGTTAATTGTCAGCATTGGATAAATTCAGTATTTGATAACAAGTGTCTGTTAAATTAACACTATTTTAACACTGATGAAAGATAACAAGCTGACTTTCATTGCATGTGTGTTTGTGTTATTAGGCAGGTTTAATCAATGTCTGTGGAGCTGCATCTCCAGCAGAACATGTTCTTAAAGCTGCCTTTCCTACACATTTCTCTGCTATTATTTAATCATTTCTTAACTAATGTGCTATGAGTCCACTGGTCTTTACATCACACAAGGTGACTTGGACAAGATGATAAACAGACTCACATGCTTAAGATGTTGTCTAATCTTCATGAGCTCTCTTGTATTTGGAAGTGTTAGTAGGGTTAATGCATGTTCTGCTTGTGTGTGTGATTTTGTATGTTTCTTTTTTGCAGTGTTTCAGACTCCTTCACAATTTTCCAACTTAAGCAGTCAGTTTTCTTTTCCCCAGGTTTGCTAACCCAAATTTTGATTTCCCATATTAAACAAAATTCCTATGTGTTCTCACCACCCATCTCACTCTGTTGTCCTCTCCCACTTCAACAGTCCAACAGCCGGCAGTTCTCCTTCAGCTTTGTCCTGTGTTTCACTGTCTCTTCTTGCCATTTTCTCCAAAGGTGGCAAATGTCAAACTCCAACAGTCTCCTCAGTTCTCCTCAAATGTTCTTGTCACATGCACAGTGAAGTTGCAGCTTGTTGGAAACACAGTGCCATTCATCCAATCAGGCAGGATGATGGGTTTGCTCTTCTTCTCTGATGCTGTTTGTCCACACTGCTGCTGCTTGCTGGGACTCTTTGCTCGGGAGTTTTTGCTCAGGACTCTGCTGCTGTCTCTTTATCTGCCATGTTATTGCTCTTTGGAGCTGCATTCCTTGTCTTCAGGGAGGAGTGAGAGCTTGCTTGTGAGATTGAGAGACACATGGTGCTGTAAATAAGTTAGCCAGAAACTTGGCCTGAATGTTTCCAATGATGTTAAACTATAACTTTCTTCCGACCGCTGCATGTGGAAAATTGATTCAGGTCTGCTTTTCATCTGAAAGTGACAAACTAAGACATTTTCATTATTATTATCACTGCTTAATCAACACACATCTCTCTCTCTCTCTCTCTGTTTTTGTGAACTCTCCTTTCTTAAAAGCAGAAAATGAGATAGTAGTTGTTCTTGGCTGATCAACACAAAACCTTTTTCCTATGATTATTTTTCATCTACAATGTAAATTTTGTCTCTATTGTACTCTCTTTTTTTTTTTTTTTTTTTACAATAGCTGGTGACCTGCAGAATCACCACTCTCACAATCAAAGGCAATTACTTTTACACAGCGCACAAAAACACTGTGACGTCAGACACATTCACACTCACTTTTTTCATCTGCGTACATAAATCATTTGGCCAATGGCATGTGCCATGGTGATCCATAAGTATGATCACAAGTTTATTTAATTATTTTCAACCCAACAAAACAAATAAACAAAAACATGATGCTGATGCTATGAACACTCTACACACATGAGATAAGATGCAGGAAAACTGCTCACGGAAACTCTGCACACTCCAGTTATCACAGTTATCATAGTTCTGTTTCCCTCTCTTCAAAGAGTTCTCAGCCAGCTCCTGATCTGATAATGTGTAGCTTGATCGTCAGCTCAGAAGAGACCACAACGCAACCTCACACAGTGGTTGCGTGCTTTGCCCCACAGTGGCAAAGACTTGCACTTTCATATTCAATTCAGCTTCTCCATCATGTACCTTTAGATGTTTCATACAGGGTTCAGCATATTTGTTGTTTTCATAGGTGTGCTCTATATCTCAACAATGGCTCATATTAAGATGACAGTCTTTCACACAGGTCAAGTGCCTCTATGCACATCATTAGTTTAAATATTTACCTATTTTACTTCATCTCATATATCATTGTACTTAATTTGAACAACCCTAAGCTTAATGCAGATTCTTTTAACACTTATCCACCTCAATTAAATCTATGGTCTGGAGCACAGGCTGTTGTCGATCAGGGCAAGCTAAAGAATAAACATTTTGTGTCAGCAAGGGGTGGGGGAAAGCCATTCACCAGAGCATATCTTAAGTGCTGCTGATGTGGGCTGGCCTTCTCCACACGCTCTTCAAGGCTGGTGTGTTTTCTGAAAACTTCTAACATTTTCCAGCAAGCAGTTTACACTCAAAATCATTTTTTGTGCCAATATTCAAAATACTTTACGCTGCCAAGAGCTTAGTCCATCATACACTTCTCTTCACCCTCTGACGCACTCTTGGTTGCTTTGGGAACCCACGATAACAACAACAGCTGGCGTCACAGAATATGTGTTCTACTCCACACTCACTCACACAAACACAACGAACACAACAACAACAAATATCCTCACACACAAACAACAAAAATTAGGCCTATTGTCTCAACGCAGTCTCACACAGTTGCTGCGCGCTTTGCCTCACACAGTGGCAAAGACTTACATAGCAGTGATCACGCGCTTTATCGCACACAGTGATAAAGACTTCCAACGCAACCTCACACAGTGGATGCGTGCTTTGCCGCACACAGTGGCAAAGACCTCCAACGCAACCGCACACAGTGGTTGCGTGCTTTGCCTCACACAGTGGCAAAGAATAGTCGCACACAGTGACTACACACTTTATCGCACACAGTGATAAAGACTTTAGAACTCAGCCTCACACAGTGATTGCGTGCTTTGCCGCACACAGTGGCAAAGACTTACACTTACTTGGTGTTGCTTAGCGTGTAATATCAGCCTCGAATCCCGCCAATCGTCATTCATCAAGGAGAGAAAACAGACAGCTAATCCACCTGCCCGATGACGAATTCTCACGTCTCGGGACTTTACTACAGGAACTTCCTGGCTGACGTCAGTCTTTCAGCGTGTCTCTTCTCCCCTTGGTGAATGTCGACTCCAGGGATCCGGCTCTCGAAGGACCAATTAATGATAGGTTTGTAGCTTAAACCTATTCGCTGGAACGTTGAAGACAATATAATTACACAGCAAAGCAAGACCCAAAGTAGGCAAAGTTCTTCATGTTACTCATGCATGAGGGAGACCTGCCTGGAGCCAAGTGTCGTTCCACCACTTGACCTCCATCAGACTCTCAGCCAGGTTCCCCATAGCACTCCTTTTATTGTGGTTACATGAATATGCATAGGGTCATTAACATATAACATCTTACATAGGTAAACATGTGAACAAAGGATTGTGTGTGTGTGTGTGTGTGTGTGTGGGGGAGCGTGACCCCATAAAGACTTCCCTAAACCTACTGGTCTGGAAAGTCCAGCAGTTCACATAAACAAAAGGCACTTAGCCTAAAACAGATATAGCCACGTTTATCCTACCATAAAACAATAAGACAATGTACGACCTCTCCCATGCTCCCAGGATGTAGGTGTGGATTCCAGAACACTCTGGAATCTACACCAAGCCTTTGCAGACTATTAAGGATCACACATCCTATCACTACACAATTGATTATACACCTCTAAGCATATATAAGTAGATATTTCTGAGCATAAATGACAATCAACAATACAAAACCTAACAAACTCGGCAAAATCTATGCTAGATACTAATATTTGCTTTGCTTTTTATCTTTTGGAGCTGGGCAGTAAATGTACACAACATAGAGTAACTGGTTACTGTGGTGTGATGGTGTATTGTGACTGTGATAAAGAATGCTTTAAATTAACAATGTTTTCAATCACAGCATAAGAACAACTACAGCTATGAATTAAACTTGTTGGATTTTTTTTTACAAAATTATAAATGATCATTTATACTAAATAAGCATATTTTTCACAAAATACTGAGGACTAGAATGATATAGATGCAGTTTACTTGCATGAAATAAGAATAAAATGTAATATATGAAATCTTATTTATATATGCACTGCTTAAAATGATGTTTCATGCCAGCACACTCATTACAAAAGTATCTGAATGATGCTTCCTGCAAAGTCATTGAATGGGAAAGTTTTGGAGCCGCTTAATTATTATTAATCTTTTTTTTCATAAGCCAAATTTTAGCTTGTAAAACAAACTCTCCGGGTGGTTGAATCCACCCAAAGATCATCTGAACAGTCCAATAATGTTTCAAGTTCTTCTTGTTACACATTTTTGCACCTGCAAAATTGGTTAGGTTGGTGTAGATTACCCTGAATGAGACTACAGTGAGTCGAACAGCAGGCTGTGCCCTGGACCCGGCCCAACACATGCCTGTCTAATGGCTGTGATATGTGAGTGGGACAGAACATGCGCCTCATTGATGAAGACGGGGAAGATTTTCCTCTGAGCAGGCATGGAATAGCCAGGTGGTCTGCCCTTGACATTTTTCATCTGTGGAAATTAGTTTGTGTGGGGTAAAAACCATGAGACAGAAAGAGAGAGACACACACACACTTAGTGATCAAGTGGGAGAGAGAGACGAGAGAATTATGCTTTTCTTACTCCAAAGTTTGTGTTGTCCAAAACTAGCATAGGTGTATGGTAACCAGACTGGAAGAGGACAGATGAAGTGGTTTGGAATAAGGGCCTTGCTGCCAATGTTAGACTGCTGTTCTTCCATTAACACAGTACAGTAGCATGTCTGCCCACTGGATTAGTGAAAAGCACCATTGTATTTAACAATTAACTGGTTTATTCTTACCTTCATTTATCTGGGCAGGGTTTGTTCAGAACACATGGTCTTATGTAATATGTCACATTCTTGCAGCTATGCACAATCTGTCTTGTACTTCCCAGTCGTCTACTGCTGGCTCCTGACAGCTTCAATTATGTGCTTCACCCAAGGACTGCTAAAATATACAGAAGTTGCTATGGAAGAATATTAGTAATGGATTCATCTTGGTGTGTAGCCTATTGTGTTGAAATAATGCCCATTTATTAAAAAAGCGATCACACTTTTGATAATTCAAATGTACAAATGATTAGCATTTTTTAAATTCAATGTTTAATTGTTTAATTTTTGGTTTACCTTTATACTTCGACATATTTAGCAAGATAGGTCTAAAAAATGAAGCTTTACTATCAACTCCACTTAGTTTTATATAAAGAAAAAGTACTTGCTTTTTATCTGCATGAGAGAAAACTAGATGAATGAAATTAGCTGGAATTGTGGTTTATTTTTTGCCATCTGATTGAACTTCATTTCATTTTGATCTTGGACTGAAATAACCCTGAGAGCTGTCACTGTGTCCATAACACTGATTACTGGAGAACAAACAGAATTTTTTTATTGCAGTGACATCTTTAAAGAGTCGTTATTCCCTTACTTTTGACTTTGTGTCAGCGTTGTTCATTTTGATAAATGTGGACGGCCGTGAAAATAACCTTGTGAGGGCTGCTTAACATTTCAATAACAAAGCGCCCATAAAACACTACAGAAGGAAAGCAGAAACATGCAGTCGCACACAGCACTGGGCAAGAAGCTATTGTATTGTTATTCCATTACACCAAAGCATCAGTCTAGGTTTGCTCACTTTATTAAATCACATTTCAAGCTTTGAGGTATCCAATGCATTCCAGTGGTGTTTATCACTTGTTCCAGCTCATTTATAAAAAGGACCCTCATGAACTATTTTTCTGTTGTACAGTAGGCTTGAGGCTCAAAGACAAGACTATAAATTAAAGGATTTTATACAACTTTGATGATTTTTTGGAAATAATGACTGCTAAATGCTTACATAAATGCCAAGACATGTTCCCGTGTAAGACTAAAATGTTATCATGAAATCATGGGAAAATCCTTTCCATTTGTTGAAACTCATATCTATCTATTTCCCAACAGAGGTGAGGCCTGATCCCTAACTGATGACCCTGGCCATTACTGAGATAATCAGAGAGGGCATGTGGATACACATGCACATAACCAAAAAGATGAAGAGAAAGAGTTGAAGAGGAAAAATGGTTTCTGACTGTCTTTGCTTCACATACTTGGGAATGAATGTTGAAAGACAAGCAGATGTGTCGATAGATACAGAACACACACACACACACAGCAAATAGATCAAGTGACAGGAAAGTGTCTGACGTGACAACTACGGCTCATAAATCACAGCCGATGTTGCAGCAACAGCCTAAACACACAGCTCACATTTGGGTTCACATTACGAACAGCGACTCCTGGAACGACACCAATGAGTAAAAGCCTCGTTACAACCCACCAGCTCACCTGCAGGTTGTGAGTAAAACCAATGCATTTAAAGATAATCCGAGTCAATTCCAAAACATTCAACACACACGACTAAATCTGTGTTTTAAAAAGCTCCACATACATTTATTCTGAATGCCTGAATAAAGCCGGAATTGTGGTTGCTTTAAGCCTTTCATTTTTCTTTATCTCTCCCACCAAAAGAAGTCTGCTAATAGTTGAGTCCGGTTTCATTGAATGGAACTTGCTGAGCCTCTGTTGACTTTTCAAAACTAATAAAATCTCTGCTTTGAAGTGTTCCCATCTGATTGCCTCAAAAATGCAGAGATCGAGTGGTAAAATGTCATGGGGGTAAGGATTAGTCTCAACTTGGTCCAGCTCATAATCAAGTTAGTCAAACCAGTCAAAAAGAGTTTCCGCTTTTTTGAGTTAAGACTAAATGTTCCATGAATGTGCTTTGTCTGTGAAACTGAATTTCCTCTGTGGGAAATATAGTCTTAAAGCCAGTACTCTTTTCACCTTTTCACTGTCTCTGCTGTTTTCCTCTCCGATTCTGTTATTCTAGTAGCTGACTACAAAGTTCTGAAAATACTAAATAAACTAAATGGGACACTGAAGGTGTCACTTGCGAATCCCAGTTGGAGGAATCGCATTTTTCCAGGTAGAAATGCAAACTGGATATGCGAGCATGCTCACGCTTACACACATGTACCAAATGTGTGAAATGTATCACGGTGGTAGCAAGTTTACGCAAAATGCTGACAAGAGCCATCATTTATGACCCTTTTACAATAACACACTGTTGGAGATGTGCTGCTACTTGTGTTTATAGTACATGTGTATGTGTGTCAAAAGATTCAGAGGAAATCTCCCGTCACTCATAAAAAGAAAGGGCCTCAGCTGACGTTTGGGTCTCCCTTTCTCCTCTCTGTCTCTTTACATTGGGTTCCATGACGGTGAGCTGGTCAAAGCTCCTTTACAAAGAGTCCGACTTGGTAAGCTGGAGCGAGTTGTTAAGAGTTTGAGGTGCGTGTCAGTGTCTAAGTGTGTAGCAGGTGGGCAAAAGATGAGAAACTGAGTAATTGTCTGTCTGACTGAATGAGTGAATGTACCTTCTGACTCCCCCTACGTCAGCCCTGACATCTAAAGGAGAAGCCTCCAGTGCCATAACGGTACAACAGGAGGAGTTTTGATGGAAACAGACAAAGTAAAAAAACAAAAAATCAAACAAAAATATTTGAAATAACAATTAAGTTGTGTAAGAGAGTTCATAAGACGATGGCAATCACCTATATACAGCATGTCTTTTTACCACTGCCCGGTGCGATGGGTGTTTGCGGTTATAGCACTTTGCTCTGTGGTGCTAAAATCTTCTAACATAATTTCATCACATTTCAACAGCTATGTGCAACAGTACCCTCTGACAAAGTTGTTCCTCAACTCAGGCTCAGTGGAGTGACTGTGTATACTGACTGAGGTCTGAACTGAAGCAGAAGTCGGCCAGATCTCATAAGCCTGATATTTCCTGGTGGCACTGACACTCATTGTGCAAACCCATACTAACACTCTCCGATTATTTCTCTTGTTTGGGTTTGTGTCTGCCTGTCTGGGGTTCACTTTTCTTTTTCCATTGTGGTCTGTAGATGAATAACCTCTAAATATAGTGTGTTACCTACAAATTTTCCATATCAATAAGTAGAATTGTAGCCAAGGAACAAGTGAAAATTTTGTTCTTTTGTTGTGCAGGTAAATAGTCTGTTTTATGATAAATTCCAAGTTATTTTATTTTGTAAGCACTGGCAGCACAAAGAAGAGCAAGTCCCAAATCTGTCAGTTGTACTTGAAGCAAGTGTGCCCCCAGTGTGTCTTTTGCCCTGTTTTCCTCTCATCACCTCCAATGGTTGTGGCAGAAGGCTGGAGGTTTCTTCCTGTTAAAAGCAAGTTTTTCCTTCCCAGTGTTGCCAAGTGCTTACCCAAAGGGGTTTGTTTGATTGTTGGGGATTTTTCTTTACTTTTGTAGGGTATTTCCTTACAATATAAAGCACCTTAAGGTGACTGCTGTTGTGATTTGGCGCGATATGAATAAAACTGTATTGAAAAAATTGATCATTGTCAACAGAAGCTGAGTCAACAGGTCAAAGTTAAGTCTATTATTACTTAAAATGATGCATGCAACCAAGCTGATAATTTTTTAATACGTGACATTAAAACTTGAAGCTACAGTCAGTCATCCTTTGAGGTTATTAGAAAAAAAACGTTATTTATACTGTAAATGTACATTATCAGTGTGTAATTGTGCCTTCTGTAGGTTTCAGAATCCAACAAAGCTAGAGCCAATTCAAAGAAAGATTTATCAATGCTGGCTAGCAGCAACTAAAACAGGCTAACAGCAGTTAACAGTGGCAAAAACAGCAGCCCTTGCTGATAAAAACTTCAGGATATCCTCAACAATTTAACTCAGTATCCCTGTCATCAGACAGACGTGAGCTCCAATGTCTCATCTACCTGCAGGGGACACTTTTCAAAACGTTTTAAAGACTGCTCCAGAGTAAATTGATAGGGACGCTTCTCACCCGACATGTCGACAGCTGAGGGGACTGACAGCCTTCACCAATTTGGTGAGTTTTTGAGGTGACTCAGATGTAAAAATGTAAAATACCTCAAAAATACTTCATTGACATATATTCATGTTTTATTCTTGATTTAATCTTGAATGTTGACATTGTTTAAATATGTTCAAATATAGTGTGTACAAAAATGGCTCTATACAAAAACAGTAGAAGAACTGGGGGTGGTAAAAACATAATAATTCAGAATTCAGTTGACTGCAGTGTTCATTGCACTGACATCTAATGGCAAGATTTCACACACTGCATCTTTAAGTGTGAACTCGGAAAGCAAATAAAAAGTCTCACAAGTTGCCATTTCTTTTGCAGTTTAAAGAAATAATCAGGCTAATTGAAGGTATTTATGTGTGTGTGTCTGCTGGTGCATCTGTGTGAATGTGTATGTGTGAAAGAGAGAGAGAAAATTTATGTTGGACACTAATTTTTGTGTTTTGACAGTTCTGCAAACTAATCTTTGTTGTCGCTTTACAAGAGTAGGTTGAGTGTGTGTGTGTGTGTGTGTATGTGTGTGAGCATGGTGAGGAGAAGCGGGTTCATTCAAAACCTGTTACTGCACAGATAAAGTCTCCTCCGCTGATATTATATTTACTTCTTGTTCACTGAAGTGAATGAAAAAAAGAGAAATGTTATAATAAGTTGCATATATCGGACACCCAGTTCAAGTATTGACACTTTTAATGAATGGATAGAAAAAACGTTTGCTTCGGTGAACCAAAAATTACTATTCATCTGTGGTGATTTTAATATTGATTTGCTAAATCCAACAAGGTTAAAAGCCATTGATGACTTTACTGACACGATGTACAGCTTATCACTATATCCAACAATAACGAAGCCAAGCAGAATAACATTACATAGCGCCACTATTATTGACAACATTTTTACTAATGTCATGGATTTCCAAATTAATAGTGGCCTGCTTGTCTGTGATATAACTGACCACTTACCAGTTTTTACATTGTGTGACTGTGATTTAAAAAAAAATAGATACCAAGATCATGATAGCAAAGCGAATAATAAATGAAGAAGCAATTCATGCTTTCAATTTTGATTCCGCACAACAAGATTGGAGTTCGGTGTATGAAGAGTCAGATGTGGACAAGGCTTATGATAATTTTCTAGATATTTTTACCATGTTGTACGATAAACATTGTCCTGTAAACGAACACATGACAAAGAAAAAAAAGATAAAAAGTTCTTGGCTCACAAAAGGAATTATTAATGCTTGCAAAAAGAAAAACAATTTGTATAAACAGTTCATCAAAGTAAAAACAAAAGAAGTGGAACAAAGATATAAAGCATATAGAAACAAATTGACTGATATTATAAGAACGAGCAAACAACTTTATTATAGAAGAAGATTATATGAAAATAAAAACAATATAAAAGGAACTTGGGATGTGTTAAACAACTTAATTAAACAAGGATCTTCTGGAACATCATATCCTGAATATTTTACTGATGCAAATGGTGAAAATCACAACATGAGTAATATTGTCGATGGGTTTAATAAATTCTTCATAAATGTTGGCCCTGAACTAGCAGCTGACATCCCGTGTCATAAAAATGAAAATATCAGTAATATAAAATCAAATCCCTCTTCACTGTTCCTCTCAGCTACAAATGAGCAAGAAGTAATAAATATCACATTAAAATGTAAAAGTAAGTCTTCAATGGATTATCATGACATAAATATGTCTGTAGTTAAACAGGTTATTCTGAATATTGCTAGTCCCTTAACATATATCTGTAATTTATCATTTCAGTCTGGTTGTTTTCCAAAAAAAATGAAAATTGCGAAAGTAATACCACTATATAAAAGTAATGACAAACACAGTTTTACTAATTATAGGCCTATTTCTCTACTGCCTCAATTCTCAAAAATTCTAGAAAAACTTTTTAATTCAAGATTAGAAAAATTCCTTGAAAAACATCAAATAATTAATGTTGGTCAGTATGGTTTCAGAACGCAAAGAACCACTTCAATGGCGATAATTGAGGCAGTAGAAGAAATTACTGATACACTGGATAAAAATAAATATGCAGTTGGTATTTTTGTTGATCTCAAAAAGGCCTTCGACACAATCAATCACTCAATTTTATTGGATAAATTGGAAAGATATGGTATTCGAGGGAAAGCTGGTAACTGGTTAAAAAGTTACCTAACGGGTCGGGAACAATATGTTAGCATAGGGCATTACCATTCAGAGAAACTTGGTATTACATGTGGTGTTCCCCAAGAGTCAGTGTTGGGACCAAAACTTTTCAATGTATACATAAATGATATTTTTGATGTTTCTCAAGTACTTAAACTCATACTGTTCGCAGATGACACCAACATATTTTTCAGTAGCGATGATTATACTGATCTTGTAATAACCGTAAACAGGGAGCTAAAATTAATTAAAAAATGGATGGACATAAATAAATTATCATTAAATATAAATAAAACTAAAGCAATGTTTTTTGGTAATTTAAAATATAATATAGAATTACCAATTATCATTGAAGGTGTACCAATTGATAATGTGAGTGAAAACAAATTTTTGGGAGTCGTAATTGATAACAAAATTTCATGGAAACCCCACGTTAGACACATAAAAACCAAAATTTCCAGAAGCCTCGCAGTTTTGAACAAAGTGAAACCATACCTTGATAAAGATGCACTTCGTACTTTGTACTGTACCCTGGTTCTTCCATATCTTACATATTGTGCTTGTATGCATACGCCCATCATTGCATACAGACCCATCAACAGCCTAACAACTTAGGCTGTTGATGGGTCTGCATGCAATGATGGGCGTAGCTGCGGGAAGTTTATTGTTTTTTGTTGATAGTGAGTATAGGGGTGGGATTTAATAAGTTTTCTTCGTCCCACTCCTTTTTCAGGCAATTTTTGTTTTTTGTTTTGTGCATTTTATGTTCAATATAGGTATTTGTTATGCCTGAAAATGAACAAATAAATGAATGAAATGAATGAATGAATGAAGTAACATATTTTGCAGAGGAGCATCTGCTGAGAGGTTTGAATCTGTCTACTTTCTGCTCATTTCAATGCATGAATACACTTTTGAAAGGTTACGGAAAATCTGATGAATTACCCATGCTCTAAAGCACTGAAAAACTTTTGAGCTTTTCTTTACTCAGCTGACTTGAGTATAAGTGACGTAACGCAGTACTAGGGTTGCCAACTCCCTGAGAAATAAATAAGGGACACCTCGTGGCCAGGGCCGGGCGACCCAGTTGTCTTCACCCTTCCCAGTGTGGTGAATTTTTTAGCTCTTTTTTTGTGTGTGAAATTATTTTTTTAACCATTTGACTTGAATTTGATTCAAGTAGACGCGTATTCTTTGTGATATCAAGACATGGGAAACAAAAATCATTTAGCCATTTATTTTTAGCTCAAAATGACAACATTAACACAATAAAACAGGTCTCTTTCTTAAACAGAAGCCTGTCATGCTTAACTTTTGAGAATAAAAGTAAATCTTTCTTTAAAAGAACTCTGTCCTGCTTAACTTAAAATTATATAAATTAATAGAAAACAATAGAAAGAAAAATATTCTTGTAACAGTGCACATTTAGTGCATTTAGTGCAATTGGCTTCAGTAGAGGCATTATTTCAGCTTTTGCTCCCGTTTGTAAACCCACTTGTTCCCATGATTACGCATCATAACTCATCATCATTATTCATCTATGTATTACTTTTATGTATTACTCATCTATTTGTTGCAATATATCCTTGCAGTTGTTTATTACACAAAATAAATTATATTATCACACTTCTGGCCACATAGCGCTGATATTCACTGCACATGCCCATTTTAACCTTAACCAGAGGGTTTAAAAACAAACAAACCAGTGTTTACCATATCTGCTTCTGCCGTGGCCTGGTGGACAAAAATTGGTTAAGGGTTCCCCGAGCTTTCACGCCCCTCCTGTTCTTCATGTGCCCACCATTAGAAGCATGCCTATGGAAAAAGTGCGCCGGCACACAGTGCAGTGCGCTTTATAGGTGTTTTCCTTTTCCCATTCCTCCCTGTACTTTTGAAGCCTTTTTTCTTTCTCTGAGAGGAACAAACATTGCTGGTCTAATGCTGGGCTCACACTCTGCGATTTTTGGCCCATTTTGAGCCGATTTTTGAGTCGTGCAACCAATTTGGTGATCGGCCCGATTTTGGCCTTCATCGTGCATCGTGTAGTATACGTGGGGTAACGAGAAGCGATTAACACCTCACGATCATCAATCGCTCGTGAGGGTGTCACCGCAGCCGCTCACACTGCGCACGCGCAAACACGTAAACGTCGGTGAAAAAGACGGACGGCTGTGCAGCGTGTGATCTGGACACAAGCGATGGAGGCACAACTTGTAGAACTTTGGAAAGCTCATCCGAGCCTTTTCGATGTGGCATCACCAAATTATCACGACCACAACAACCGTGAAAATAGTTGGATTTACATGCTCAATCACAGCTGCCTGATCAGTGTTTTTCATTAGCAATTTAGCAAAGTTGATGGTGGTGTGTGTCTGTGTGAGTGAAAGACAGAGAGGGAGAGCGAGCGACAGATTTTCTGTTATAACCTTCATTTTATGGACGCACAGTGTGACTCAGGTCGCATCAGAGCATCGGGCGGTATAGTGTGAGACCTGCATCGTGACCTACGAACGTCTAACCCCTGCGAGCCAATCGTGCAGTTTGAAAATCGCACAGTGTTTGCCCAGCTTCAGGTGTACTGTCGTCTGAGACTTGCACCGCAGTGTCGGCGTTTGTTTCCCTGTTGGCCATGCTTTTTGTTGTGGTCATCTGTTGTCTTCCGGTATTTTCTCCGCAAGCGACCTTTCCTCAACCAATGAGATGAGCGGTAATCTGAATTGTCATACTCGAATTGTCATAAGTGTGCTGTCAGCTCATTGGTCACAAAGCAGGAGCGGGGCTGGGAATTATGTTTTCAAACAAAGCGTTAATTACATTAAAACTTATAGACTACTTTTGATTCTCACTGTATTACGGGACAAAGTGCGTCCCTTTTCAGCTCAATACGGGACGTGTACTTTTGTTTCTAAATACGGGACGATTCCGTTTTTTAAGGGACGGTTGGCAACCCTACGCAGTACTGAACTTGGTTTGTTAAAGACACTCCCTGCACTTTCTGTTGCTTGTGTGCAGAGAAAGACATGCAAAATGCTGGCATGTCTGTTGTCTTTTACATCATCTCCTCCATCTTCTTGTGTGGTTTGGTATTCAAACTCTGCTTGGAGGGAATATCTGGGCGGCTAGCCACCTCACTCACTCTCAAGCCTTTCCTCTTTAGAATCACTGTGACACACACACACACAACCATCCATACCCACTACCACCATCTCCAAACAGACAGGCATACTCACACAATTGCCGAGACACTCTTTTCAAACCATGCTAAATCTTTCGGCCTAACAATGAAAGCTGGACCTAATCTTATAACCTCCGTCCAATCAGAAGGCTGGAAACTGAAGAGTGGAATTGATTGGCCAGTGGCCACAGGGGCCAGTTAGGGGAAAGAGAACAAGAGGAGACAACCATTGTTGATTGATTACCATGAAAGACACTTTTGTTACTGACTTGAAGGTAGGACACTGTGCTTGCATCGAGAGGAAACACTAGCAGGCCTAAAATAGGTCACCAGTGCGCTAACGTGCATACAAAATCCTTTACCAAGATAGTGAGGTATGCACAAGACAGTCCCACCACCCCTTGTTAAAAGAGTAAGGTCCACAGATCATTAGCTGTGAGCTACGTTGATTAGTTGTAGTGCAAAGGTTAGCAGTCAGTACAGCATGTTGAAGGATGAAAGTGTTACTGCTGGGAAAGACACAGTGAGTCAAATAAGTCTTGGCGGTGAGGTTCTGAAAACAAAATAAGTGCTTTATGCTCACCCAACAATGCTTTTATTTATAATTTTCCTTCAAAAATGGCTACATCAGCTAACAACCATCTTATCTTTCTTCATTTGAAGGTTATGCAAACTGCAGATTTTGTTCGCTCTGTTGGCAGCTTTTCCAATTCACCGAAAAAAGTATCTGCACACACTAAGGGCGTACTAACAGGGATTTGAAGCGCAGCCCAGCATGATAAAGTTGAAACACATTCAACTCCATTGTCGAGTAAAAAACGATTTGATGGTGCAGTAATCTTCTTCAGTGCCCGGGTTTGGAAATAAGTGAATGTTTGGTCATGATACTATAAAACTCTACGGGCTCTTGGACTTATTTTATTGATGTGCTTGGTTAACTGTTATTAAAACATGATTTTCTCTATTTCATATCATCTTATTGAATTAGATTCTACGGACTCACTGCTGTTTCTGGAATTTTATCTTCCACCCTACAGGCGCAGAACAATACTGTTCCTGATTCCCATCCAAGTACACCGCCAGCTGTTTGCAAAACACACATGCACGCACTTTCCCGGTCCCCTTGTTTGTACTGCCACATACAGTTTGTTTACTTCGTCTTAGTCTCTCCACAATCCAGCTGCAGGATGATCTATATGGTGTCTTCACAATCCACATATATCTTGATATAGTACAGAAAACAGTCACTTTAAAATCATCTGTATTGGCCTGCATTTACAGTCTATTCACATGAGGAAAAGCATTAATGCATGACGCAGATCAAATAGCAAATGCAGGAACACCCTCCAAGTGAGCCACTGATCCCACATCCTGTTCACAATGCTACAGGCTTTTGAATCTGAATGTGACCCTTCTAGGGAGTTTGCTCCAAAGATGAAGGCCCTCACTGTGTCAGTGGCACTGATAGAAAGAGACAGATATGCAGCGTGCCTCTTTTCACAGCCAACATACACATTAGCATAACTCCCTTGGCGCGGATAAACCACCTAGCCACCTGTAGTTGCACAACTCAGTAACCTCACTTCTCCCATGCTGGTGCCCTTTCCCCCCTCAACTTCATTCATATTCTCCTCCTGCATCTCTCACGTTTACAGTTATGCATGTGAATGTGTGCACTTGTAAGTTTTCTCACTGCTGATGCCAGCCAAAGCTGCTGCCAGACTGTTTTGAGCTAATGAAGTGAGCGTGCTTGAATTGCAAGCACACATCCTTTGTTACACGTGGAGCAATCTGCAGGGAGCCCGTAGAGTCTGTCTCTCACAAGCAAATGGAAGTGGGCTAAAGAGTTTAGAAATCCATCACAAAAGCAACATGAGTAAGAGGATGGCAGTGTCTTCTGGATGTGTTTCCAACTAAAAAATCGTGTGCATATTCGAGAGATCAATATAAAAATGCAGCTGTAGAAACTTGCCACAGGCTGCTCTCTCTTTCTTTCCTGTTAAGCTCTTCTGGAGGAGGGCTTTTGGTGAAAATAAGGGGCAGAAGGAGTGTCCTGAGGGCCAGTGGGAGCCTCCCCCTGGGGTTGTGATTGGCTGGAGCTGTTCTGAGTGAGTCCAGGGGAGGCCAGTAGGAAGGTGAATGGTCTGGACGCCTGCTAGGGGGCAGGCAGCAGACGAGAGCAGCTACCACTGCTTCTTAAAACCTAGGTACTCCTCATTACAGACTGATAGACAGAGAGCAGGAGAGAGCTGGAGGCAGTTCTAGGAGAGCACCAGGGAAAGAAAGTGAGAAACTGTGAACAGGGAAAGTTAGGAAAAGTAAGAAGTCCTACTTGTAAGCTCACTCTTCCCTGACTGCTGCCTCTCCACTCCACTACCTGAGGCACATACACACACACACACAGGGAGGTGTTTCAGGGAGGCTTAGAGGGTCGACTCTCCAGGGAAGAAGGGAATTAAACACTTTTGTTTTCAATCCGCTGCGTTCATACTCAGGAGAAAAAAAGGGATTACAGCTTTCACGCCTGCCCCCCCTTGTTTCTCTCTTCTCCTTGCATTTTGTCTTCACTGAGTTACTTTGGAGACTTTGGATATAACCTTCTTGAATTGTTGGTCTGAACTCGTAGAGGCATGGCAAACGGACAAAAGAGCCCCAGGTGGGCATTAACCCAGGGCTCCTTCAGCTTGGCACTGGGCCTGTCGCCCTTCTCCCTCCTCCTCCTCCTTACCGTCTCGGCCGCAGATGAGTATGACTACTACAGCTGGCAGTCGGACAACTTCCACAATGGCCGCTTCTACACCAAGCAGCCCCAGTGTCTGGACATACCAGCTGACCTGCGCCTGTGCCACAATGTGGGCTACAAGAAGATGAGGCTGCCCAACCTCCTGGACCATGAGACCATGCCCGAAGTTAAGCAGCAGGCAGGCAGTTGGGTGCCCCTCCTGGCCAAACGGTGCCATGCTGATACGCAGGTCTTCCTGTGCTCACTGTTTGCACCAGTGTGCCTAGACAGGCCCATCTACCCTTGCCGCTCACTGTGCGAGGCTGTCAGGGACAGCTGTGCTCCGGTGATGGAGACCTACGGCTTTCCCTGGCCGGAGATGCTGACCTGCGACAAGTTCCCCATTGATAACGACCTGTGCATCCCCATGCAGTTCACCGGGAACCATGCGACCCAGCCACCAGGTAGGCCACCTTCATTCATGCACGCTCTTGCAAAATACAGTGAAGAGAAATGTCAATGAAATCATAACCAATTTTAATTTGCATAACTACTGAAGAGGCTACTGGTTAAAATTACAGCTTTTCCAGCAGCAAAAAGATAATCTGGTGCTTTCCACAAAATGTAAATATTATGTTTTAGCAATCTCTTTTAAAAGATTTAATAATTCAATAAATGCTCATTTAATAAATCTTTGAGTTTTTTTTAAAATAAAAAAGCAGTGTTTAAATATTCTGTCCTGGTATATTTGATAAAATCTAGTTGAAAACAAGAGATATATGAATGCGCATATGTTTTAAATTCGACAGAAGGAAAAGATGCCCCAAAAAATATGCTGTGTTTTGCAGACGCAGGCGCTGAGATGAAAAACTTAGCAGAAAGTAAACGAGGAGATAAAGTTCTGAATTTTTCATTGTTTTCATAATATTACTTTAGCAAATGATCGTTCAAGTCCTTGCAATCGGATACACTGAGAGTCTGTAAACTGTGAGGATGAGAGAATCAGATGGCTTCCATACATTTCAACAATGACAGACAAGAGATTAAGTGGAAAACTAGCCAAAGGAGGTCAGCGAAAGAGACGGGAGCAGGAAGATGCTACAGGGGAAAGTTCTAAGTGGACAGTTGAGGATGGCTCTGGCCATCTATATATGCCTCAGGGAGGTACGGAGACAGACCAAGGGAGCCAGGAGACTTGGAGACTCCAGCAGCCAGATCGCGCATCGAGTTAAGATAGATGGACTGCGGGGGTATTAACTGAAAGTTACACAGAGGCACATGCATGGACACACACCCTTATCAGTAGTCATCCATCTACAGCGAAACAGTCAAAGAGTGAATGAATCATGTTTTATTTCATGGTTTGCACAGAGTCAAATTACCAAATTAACCTTAGCTGGATGAAACAGAGGACAAATCTTTATCAAGAGTTTCTGAGAGAGATTTGATTCACAAAAATAAGAGAATATATTATTCTTCACAAGCAATGAGTAAGAGTATCAATTGTGAATAGTGGGACTGAGTGGGAACTAAATCCAAAGAGGTGTGCAAATGCCTGTGTGTGTGTGTGTGTGCATGTGTGTGAGAAGCACAACTACTTAAGCAGCCTCTTCACAAAAGCAGTCAGCGCTGAGAGGGAGAGAGAGGGAGTTGATGAGAGTCTTTAGACAGTGGAGGGGGACAGTCCCCACTGTGTCCCAGTCTGCTCAGCCATTGTTGGGTCTGGCAGCCAGCAGGCCAATTAGCTAGAAGGCCAATTACTGAGTTCCCACTAATTAGCTGACATGACAGGACAAGAGACGCAGGCAGAGAATGGGAATCGCTAAAGTCTGATTGTCCCTGAGAGAGCAGAATGAAGAGGAGTGAAAGGAGAGGGAAGCAGGAGAGTAAGGACAGGCACACAGCGAATAAAAGAGGAGAAAAGCTGCTTCCTGCAGCATAAGAAGTGTTTGCCTCTGCTTTCAATGAGAACCTGAAGAAAACGGTTTAGATCCGGTTTAGAAAACGGTGCAGATCTCTTAACTATTCCTAGAATTAGATCTAAGTGTGCTGAAGGTGCTTTCAGTTACTGTGGTTGTGTGTGGGTTGGTGGTGGGGGCAGGTGCCTGTTGAGCCAAAGTCAATTAAAACTGTGTCCAAAATTAAAAACCCTCTTTAAATTTTTTATTTTTTTTATTTTTACAAACTAAGCCTTAATTTATCTTTTATGTTAAGGACACTGAGTTCGTACGTGCTGAAAAATGCTATATAAATAAAATGGCCATTGCCATATTGCTCACATTACTTCACGATTTGCTTTCAACCGTTTAATCTCATTTTTCATCTTCTTTCGTTTATGGTGAAAAGGTCTTTTTTCACTTGAAATGTCCTTTCTGTTACTTGAGATGTTCTTTGACAGATAAACACATTTCCTAAAGCGCTGAAAACCAATCATTACAAAAACAATGTCAGTCAGTTGTGTGACATATCTTTCCTTTTTATCAATAATGGTCACAGCATACTGACATCTAAGTATCTAATCTGATTTGCAAAAAGCAGTGGGAAAAAGACCAGTGGAAGATTTTTGGGTGAATTAATGCAGTTCTGACTTTTTCCATTAGGGAAAATGGCCGTTCTGTTTTTGTAGGACTCGTATCAAGTATGTGACATTTTGGTTTGCGGAGTTATAATTCATTCTTCTACATGCACTTTGAGAAGGAGGCGGCTTGATGTTCATCTGCCACCTCCCCAAACAGCCAACTGTTTGTTGATCCCATCTATTCAAATAATGATCAGAGGAGGATAGATTACAGATGGTCCTGAAGAATCAGTGGAAATAAGGATTTTTAGTGTTGGGAGATTTTACATACAAAGAACAAAAGAAAAAATATGCTGATTTTAATTTTTAAAGAATAAAATGACACTCAAAAACAAAAATGAAATAACGGTAAAGTTAAATTTGGGTGTGTGCTTTTTTAGGCGTGTGCATGTGCATGTATTCTTGTGAGTGTTTCAAACTGAGAGTGAACCCATATCACTTCTAGCCCGGAGGCTCAGCCACTGACATTTCGCTAAGAACCAGAGATTCTCAGATGTGCCGATGAGGCCATCCCGAGGACAAGCTTTTGGCTTCTAATTCCGCACGGATGCACACCCGCACACACACACACAGACACACACACACACACACACACACACACATGAAAACACAGCCAGCAATAATAAAAAGGAATTTCAGCTAAGAGCTCTTAGAAGTGAGTTTCCCGGGAAGCTTCTATGTCACTGGAGGACACTGACGATTTTCTTTACACGGGATCGCATGAAGAATCTTGTGGTAAACACGGTGAATCTTTGGGAGTTGGATCAATCACAAGAATTAGTATAGCTTTACTCGCTGGTCTCCCAGTCCGGGAGGCCCCAATGCTATCTGAGCTATTCTGCAATTACATGATATAGCACGGTTCGAGGACTCTTGTGGAAACTAACAGTACAGAGCAAGATTCACTTTCCACCTCTGTGTCACAGCCAAAACTGGCAGAAACTCACCACTACCTGAGCTCAGGTTTTGTGCTGGCACTTGTGCCTTTACATGCATGTGTGTGTGTATGTGTGTGTGTGTGTGTGTGTGTGTGTGTGTGTGTGTGTGTGAAGAGCCCAAGGGGTGTGATTATGTGAAATACAAGTCTGTATATTATACCACAGAAGACAAGCTGACTGCTGACAAAAGAGGGCCCAGGCATCCCGGGAGCGGAAAAGGCCAGCCGAGCTCAGTCTGTCAGACAGGGAACAATTATTGCCACACCATCAACTACACCTCATTGTTTTAATGATGCCACTTTTAGCTGCTGTCAGCATCTGTAAATCAGTATGCATGATTATCACAGACTGGATTCTGGTTTTGTTTCTTAACTTAGTTTGCATGTTTGCACCAGAAATGAACACTCAAGATATGTGCATGCCAGTGAAATTGCATGGGAGGAAAGGTCTGTCCTTGCTGAAATCTGTGATGAAATGTGACTAGTGTGATTTACAACCACATTAAAGGAGACAGGCAGCACTGTCAGGACCCCAGCAGCACAACAGTCACTGCTCATATGAACTTGGTTACTATATGAAAAGGAAAATATGATCCAATGCTCTGGGTATGGAGCGCTGCCGAGGCGTTATGAGGATGTATTTTCTCTTCTGTGTAGGCTTCCTACAGATGCAAGGAGCATGCTGTGTTTTAGGGGCCCCGTGGGTTCCCCGAGTCATGCTTTAGTTCTCCTCCGCCCCGAATTTCAACAGATGTTTGGCTCTCCGATGTAAATCACGTTGAATTTCATCTCCGGGATTGTACCATTTTATGTCATAAGTGCTGCTGCTCATAACTTAAAAGACCCAAATAAGGCATGAGATAGTGACCGGCGCACATTCTTCTTATAAAAGTCGCTGTGGAGCTCGGGCAACGAGCAATAAGGTACAAGAAATGTCAGAGAACCAGATGACGGTGCTGTTAGATGTGGTCGTCAGATGTGTGAAGACATGTGTTTGTGTTTATTCAAAAGTGCACATAAGAGAAAGAGGCAGTGGTGGCATGTAACCTCTTGCATTTTTACCCGACTATAAAAACGATTCCGAGCGAATCAGTCAAATGAAACAAACATAAAATATGATTTGTAGTGTTTGTGATTTCAGCTGCATGTTTAAAGTACGTTAATTAGATTGTTAAATATCATGCGATGACAAGCGGTGTCTATTAGGAATTCACTGTGAACAGGCACGATGATTTGTGTTGTTGCCCAATAAATTTCATGCCAGAAAGCAATTTCCTAAGCTAAGTAAAACAAAATAAGAATAACTATGTCATTAAAGAGAACAGATATTCCTTTGCATTGGTACACGGTGCCACTGCTTTGTATTCCAAATTTATTTTGCAAATTAGTTTTCACGTTCATAAGTTTAATAGGTTTTTCTTGGAGATTTCTTTATAGACAAAAGACACTGCAGAAAGACTGAAATGTTATTAACCTCTGAGCTATGAGTAAGTGAAGTTTTGGAGAAGTTTCCCCCTCTTGCTGTGCACCATTTCCACCCTGGCTTGCTGTTTAAAGATTAACAGCAGGGCCTTCCACAAGACCTCCTCCCTACTCACCCCGTTCCCATTATCCCTTTCCTCTTATCCTCAATCATCAACTCCCAACCTCCTCATCCTCCCCAGGTTCTGTAAGCTCTGTAAGACAGTAACATTTGTCATAATAAATTGGAACATTAAAATTCCTGTAATTAAGTTTATAACGCAGTAGGTAAATGCCAAAAGTAGCACACAAGAGGTGGTCAAGTCCAAAGTCAACCAGAGTGAGAGCAAGATTTTCACAATTTAATCGCATGGTAAAAAATTCTTCAGCTGCTTTGAGACGATGGCAAAAAATATATTAATGAGCTCAAAGTCAAAATATTTACTGAGCAGAAATGTGTCCAGGAAAAAAGTACCAAGCCACGCAGCAGTGATTCCCATCAGAACATGACGGTGATTCCCTCGACAGAGACCGACGATGAGGGCAGTCATCCCTTAAGTGATTTCTAAGCGCCATCCAAACGCTGGTTTTCGGTCCAAGCTCAACTAAGTTTCATGGAGGGACTGCTTTCTCCTGACACATGCTCTGGCATCAGCGCAACCGGGCCTTCTGCCAAAATACCACCCCTGTGAAACCAGAATTAATTACCACCGAGTCTGAATAAGACCGAACGGCTTCAAGGGGACCATTCAAGACGGACAAATCCAGAGAAGTTTTGTTGTCTCTTGTTCTGTGTGTGTGTGTGTGTGTGTGTGTGTGTGTGTGTGTTTCCATGCTTCTGTCCCAGTCTGCATGTCAGCACCAAACAATTAGAAGCCTGACCTTGCAGGCCTCACAGGTCTCCTGCCTATGAAAGCATGGGAACCCTCAGAGGAGAAAAAACTGGCAGTTGCTCTACAAGAACATGGCTCAGCTACCTCCAACACACATATAGGCAGACACACACATGCATACACTCACTGGTGGTTAGGGGGTTCACCTCCCCATGACCCAAGCAGCGAAGCATGTTAAACTTTGACCCATCTCATTATCTGGCCAGACGCTGAGGTTTGGGCTGAGGTGATAACCTCTGAACCCTGACTTTTAACCCAGGGCCTGCACAGTGCAAGGAGAGGTGTGTCGTTTTGCATAGGTGTGTTTCTGGAAAGTGGGAGACACAGAAGGAAAGGGAAAGCACAGGGAACTCAGGGGGTGGGGGAATAACACATTTTGGATCTTGCAATGAGGGAATGTCAGAAAAACTAAACTCTCCTATAAGCAGTTATCTCGAGAAAAAAAAGGCTGCTAACTCAGCAAAAGTTCTGCACTGTTTTCCCTTCATGTTGTCAAATTTATCCCCTAGGTGTATAGGTATGTTGTCAGGGCAATGCTTCTATACCACATCCTTCTCTCTGTGGCCCTTTCTAATATTGTACTTTTTTTTTTTTTTTTTGCTCTTTTGGCTTGCGGCTCTGTTTGGTGGATGAGTGGCTTGATATTAGATGTGTAGAGCTGGAAATACTCTGGAAATAAATGGAATCGAAGCAGTAATTGTTTTGATAATGTTTAATATCGAGGGGAAAATTACAAGACGGTGTGTGTTCGTGTATGTGTGTGTCAGAGAAGTCTCTGACGCTTTATAAATCCTATTAATTGAATGGCAAGGCCTTATTTGTTCATTTCAGCTATATACATATAAAAGTATGGGAACATGCAAAAAATACATAAAAAGGATTTTATGCAGGGCTTGTATTTCTTCCCTCATGTGCTCTGTCTCAACTGTGTGGGAAGACAACAACAACAACAATCACAAAGTCCCATATCAAAGTTAGACAGGCCAAACACGCTCTTGAGTAAAGCATGCATGACCGTAAATTTTGAGTTAAAAATAAACTGAACTTGTTGCTTTGGTTTCCCCATCGCTCTTTCACAATGTGCGGTTGCTGTGTGGCCTAAGTGATGGCTGCGTCTGTGTACTGAATCACTTTTCACCATGTTCAGCAGCTCCCGCCGCACCGTTTACCTTTCTGAACAGCCGAGACCATGCCTGCGCCACCAAAATATACAACGGGCCAGAATAAAAACATTTTCTCCAGTGTAATTGCAGGGCAAACATCAGTCAGCCTACTGGACTCTGCGTTCACTCAGCAGCAAATAGCCTCTGACAAGGGAGGGGGCGGCGGCAAATAAGTGCCTCAGAAGTGCTCAGGGCTTAACGATTTCATACTGACACTACTTTGGTTTTGCTCACTGCACTTGACCTCAACGCTGCCGTTAGATGTGAGCTAATCTGGTCTTAAAAGCACCAAAGGAAACGAGATTGAATATAGGTGACGACAAATTTTTCTTCCTTCTTTTTTTCCCCTCAGTGTCAAAGGTGTGCCCACCGTGTGACAATGAGCTGAAGAAAGACAACATCATGGAGCATTACTGTGCAAGTGACTTTGGTAAGTAGTAAAAAACTGAAAAACATAGTACCCGACTACGGTCACTAGCATACAGCAGGGTTATGGAAACGTTCTTACCTATCTGCAGTCTGGTAAACTGGAGTTTGTGAGAGATTGACAACACAGCAGAAAAGTGCAATTGCTTTGTGTACAACAGTCAGCCAAGTACAAGAGTGCAAGCAAAACATTTCACCACGGTGTTGATTTGGATTTACAAGTCTGTTTCATGACGTAATCATAAAATCTTTTTTTAATATTGTGTCGAAAACTTGTAATAACAAACTAAAAAGCCAAAGCACTATGTCCTTAAAAACTCCCATCAACATAAATGGCATGGACATAAATTTATAGCAAAATCACCTAAAACGAAAGCTTAACTTTGAGCTATCAGTGGTTACATAAAATGAAGATTAACTGGTATTTACGCTATTTTCCTTTGATTATGAACTAAAAAGCATGTGCAACCACACAGAGAATCTCATCTGCACATCCCTGTTTCTCACTTCTGATCCTCCCTTCGGTTAAGTCTTTATTGCAGCCGTTTCGCATTAATTTTGCTGCTAGAATGGACTTTTTCTTCACATGAGCTGATAAATGACTTCATTTCTTAGCCCCAATTTCAAACTTTCCACTTTCCAGCCTTCGTGTTTCACAATAGTAATGACCTTAAGATGAAGCCAGAGTATAATTATATAAATATTCTGTTATTTGAATTCATCACAGCAGCTGAATTGTTTACAGTGTTTACAGTTAATGATAAACTGCTGTCTATTTGCTCTGTTCCAAACACGTTAAGCACCAAATGAGGAATGGTGACAAAAAGTTGTGAAATTACAAAAGCATGTGTGGCCAGGATCATTTTTTAATCTGCATATTTCATGTTTCCCGCAGAGGCGATGCCTGCAGTATAAAACAGTTTTACAAAATAACCACATGTACAAAAGAGCCAGAATATACAGAGCATGACCCATAATAAATGATAAAACCACATCCAACAACAACAAAACACGTCCGTGCGCACCTTCTTGACTCTCTGAGCCACAACCAAAATGCAGACACGTCTCCTGTAATTCATCGTGACGTTACCAAATCAGGGATATTTATTTGTCTGATTAATTGCGGGATTATATAACTCAATCTTTTAACCAGAGGTTGCTTCAGGGATCATAAAGGAAAACACAGATTCTTTCTGTTCATTAATATGAAACATGATTGCAGATAGCCGCAGAAAGACGTTTTCGCAAGGGAATGCATCGAAAAGATAAGTGTGACACATGGATTTGGAGATCAAGGAAGGAACAACTCTACAATGTTATTCTGTAGTGCGAGAGCTTGAGCTCATACCTCATGAATGCTGCTACCTATTCATCTTTGGACACTGTTTTTGCTACGGTCTGCTTTTCATGGACAATCTCATGACATTTCTTACTGCACTATCCAGCTGCTGCACAAATGACAAGAGTCTTGTCTAGCCGACACCTTGTTGTTAGAGTAGATTGCTTGCTTCAGCTTGAAGAAAACCTGTTTCTCCTCAAAACAACGGCATAATCCTCACTCCCTCTCTTTCCAGCTGCTTCTACCTCGACGCCCTCCTCTTCTCACTTTAAAGAGAGCGACTTGGTATAAATACGTGGGCACAGCCTGTCACAAAGATGCTGGCCAGGCAGCACAGAGGGCCCCACTGCATCACTTATGACTAAATATGACTGATTACGGGTGGGCATTTAAAGTGAAGCAGAGGGAGATGAATTATCGTCCGTACCTTCACTGAACACACGCCGTACATACACATGAATGCGGTCTTTCACAAAAACACACGCGGCTCAGGCATGTAGGCAGGCAAATACAGCACATAAACACACTCGCCGCGAAGGAGCTGGATGTGAACAAGGGGCAACTCAATGCACACATTCCTTTTTGAACACGCTATCACTTCACATGTACTGTATACCTATCTGAGTGTACCGAGGGATGTTTATGCAGCCATAGACAAGCAGGCGAGAAGTGAAATGGCGATCTTCCAGCAGGCCGGGGTACATAGCGATGCTTCATACCGACCCCACACCTTTGCCCGACCCGTGATTAATTTCACCTGTCAAAATTCTCACCCAGAGAATTCCTCTTTTGAATGTTTGGCAGTTCAATTTTAATCTCTCGCATATAAAAATATGAACTTATAAACAGAAGGTGCAATGGGAGATTCAAGTCAGTACTTCATTAGGCTGATAAACTTTGAGTTTGCTGTAACCAGATCCTACATGTAATAAAAACTGTGCACAGAGGTTCTCTGTTCTGTATATGTTTTGCCTAAAAATACACCACTGGTTGCAAAACACTGCACTGCAAGTGTGTAAACAATGACACAGGCAGGGCAGAATGACAACAGATGATAATGATTCCATGTAGCAATATTAATCTTATGCTGCAAGCAGTTTTTTAGACTTATGGATGTCCTGAACCTGACTATAAATCTGACTTTGTCTGAGACTTGAAAGCAAAATCATTTAAGATGATTTTTGCTCAGGAATAGCCCAACAACAACAAAGAGAAGACTTGTGATTTATATTGCCAAAATATGTACACCAAATTCCAAAATGATGTTGGACTGTGGAGTTTTTCCCGAGTCAGACATTCACAAGGATGCAGTTTTTGCACACTGCTCAGGAAAGTCTAAATGATGATACTCGGGGGAGGTGTAAAATAGCTACTGCTTTAGAACAGTACAGAGCTCAGTACTAGACTTCCAGAAGTTAAAAAAAATACCACAGCTGCTTAAATAAGAGTGAAACACTGGGATCAGAGTGACACATTAAGAGCTTTAGGGTTTTACTGAATAAAAATCCATTTAAATATCTTCTTCTCTTCTCCTTTAGTCCTAAAGATGAAAATCAAGGAGGTGAAAAAGGAAAAGGGTGACCGGAAGCTGATTGCAGCACAAAAGAAGAAGAAAGTTCTGAAGCAGGGCGTGCTGAGGAAGAAGGACCTGAAGAAGCTGACCTTGTACATTAAGAATGGTGCCAACTGTCCGTGCTCCCAGCTGGACAGCCTGGGCTCCAACTTCCTCATCATGGGCCGCAAAGTGGACCAACAACTGCTTCTCACGTCCATTCACAAGTGGGACAAGAAGAGCAAGGAGCTCAAGGTCGCCATCAAATACATGAAGTCCCATCAGTGCCCCACCTACCACACCGTCTTCCAGTGATGTGCTTCACTGCAGTGTTCGCTGAACTTTCCACAACTTTGCTTTTCAGATTCAACCTTTGTTTCACTTAGATTATAGCAGTTATTTCACTAATGCATCCCTGAGTCATGGATCCTATAAAATCTTTTACCAGCCCCGAAGCTAAACACGAATCAGGTAGTTGTCCTTTTCTCCTTTGATGTTAGAGATCATTATTATTATTATTGGAGAGAGGAAAACTGCTTTTTAAATAAGTCAAGTCCCTCCCTTCCATCAAAAAAAGACAATAATAATGATTTCATATTGATTCACACCCTGGAATCTAATGTACTCTTCATTAATATGCTTGCCTATTCTGATATTATAGAATCACTTAAATCATATCCTAAAGCAATCTTCTTAGACATCAGCATTAAGAAATGGAAATTTAACTACTGGAATGAAAACACGCTCGACGCTGTAGTGAAATGAAAATTATGGGAAGGTTTGTTTCTGTGCAAAAAGTGCCGAGAGCAATGAGAGAGTGAACGTATGTGGGTTGTGTGATGTACCAGTGCACACGCTGGCACAGTGCTCCAAGGAACAACATCAAAGCACAGAAATATTGATGATCCACTTAACTGCATGTTGTAAAAAGTAGGTAATTCAGACCAACACTAAATGCTTAGAAAACTGGGATTTGTTTTATTTTTCTTATCCATGCTGGGAACGAAGACTGATGGAATGAGACAGACTGACTGATGCTTCCACTGACTTTGTACAGAACCATTTCTGTGGCCTGAAAGAGGGAAACTTGAATATTTTTTACTTTTTAATTTTGAAAGAGAATAAAGTTAGGGCAGTGAAGGCATCGTCTGGAAAACAAGTGGAGAATAAAAGAGAAAGAAAGAGAGAGAGACTCTGGACACAACCAACAATGTTGGATTCATAAGTCTCTTGTACTCGCTATTTTTCACTATCAGTCTTCAAATGTTTCTTTTTTTGTACTTTTTTATTTTATTTTAAATGCTTCAGTTAAACATCTATGGTATGAAAACAAAAAATCCTACACAAAGAGCACCTGAATACACTGTTGATGTAACAATGAGAGATTTTTTTTCTAACCTATTAACCTGTAAGTAGTTCTGTTACTGAAATAGATCTTTGTTTTACAGAAAAAGTTAATGAATAAAATATATTTTAAATTTTTATAAAGAACACCTGCTTGAAATGTCATGTTTCACATTTATTACCAATAAACCACAAAGTGTATATTCATGCCTAAAAAATTATTTTCAGACTATCATCTGCATAAAATGTTCGACTGGTTTAAAAAAAAAGAAGCGCGTAAGTAACTAACACACTTGAATGAGGATGCTCAGTATTTTACGACTTCATTTATTTTTTAACATTTTTCATATTAAACAGATACTTTTCTCACTGGCCAATTAGATGCAATAAAATGGGACGAATAGAAAAGGAAACTACTCTGATTTACACTTTTTCAATTTTTTAATCTACCACACCAACTGTCAAAGCATAAAATAAAGTTGACAAGTTGAAAATGTCTTGGTCTGATGTTTCTCAATGTTCACTGTAGGCCGTAAATCAAAAACAGTGATTTTTGTTTGTTGGTTTGGCCATCCTATTCTCTTGTGATGTGTTTGACATAAAGCACACTGTCTATTTATCATTTAAATTCACATTCCAGCCAGAACCTCCTGGTTTAAAACAGAAGAAGATTTCTCCACAAACAGTGACGTAGCTACTGCAGGATTGTGATTTAACTGCAACATAGCTGTAAAAACACCGCAAATATTCAACAATCTGCCTGAGATTGATTGCAGTCAGTCCCAGATCCAACCACAATTATTTGGAGACAGGTTTCCTTCCACCAGGCGACTCGTAATTACTGTGTGACTGAAAGTGGTCATCCAAAGTTTGTATTAGGTTTTGGAATTGGTCTCTGAAAGTGAAAACAAAAAACAAAACAGGGCAACCACCAATAGGTTCTCATCCTATTTTTACTATAGTGTGACTGAGCTATAAGTATAGCTCTTAGTACAACTGATTCACAATCTCAGTTTTACATCATTTAAAGCAAGTGAGTCAAAAATAAGCAAATCTGTTTAGTTTTTGTGAATGGGGGTATTAGCCACTGAGACCTAAACAGTTTCGGTAACAAACTGTCAGTTTGTTTGATTGTTTGTTTCCACTGGTAAGGTGGACATTTAAACATGGAAGCTGATGTGGACTGGCTTCCCTGTGGGGCGAGTGGTCATTTGAGGAACAGGTTGGAGATTATTTTAGGCAGTGTTACACACACCCAATATAAGCTGCAGCTTTTCCAAAAACATCAGGGGATAAGGATCGTGAAAGTGCGCATAGGCTGCCACACACCTTCATTTCTATTTGCAAAAGGAAACAAAGAAGTATCAGAAGTAAAATCTCATTTTTGCTCTGCTCTATTCCAAAACCTTTCAGATCCACACTGGGCCCTCAGCTCTAAGCAAAGCCTGGGCAACAAAGCCACCAGTATTTATTGACAGAGTGAAGGGGTGATGCAGATAGACAGCAGGCTGCGCTGAAACTGACCAACTTTATCAAAACCATACGTAGCTTGAACACTCCAGACACATACACTACTAATTTACTACAAAAAAAAAGAAAAAAGATTTGGAATCTTTGTTCTCCAAAATGCAAAACGGATCAACTGTGACACTTTACAGTGTTTATTGTCTTCCACCCATATTTCCCGGAATGTGGAGAGTTTTGGAGGCTGTTTCAAGCGTAAACGCCAGTGGAGTGGCGACCTATTTCCAAGTGATTGTTGAGATAGAGCACAGTCTCTAGGCTGTGGAATGACAGAAACAGGAGGGGACAGGCATATTGGGTAGAAATATGCTGGACAAGAGTTCCTTTACTGGAAACTTAATCAAAACCGATTAAAGACTGAGATAAAAGTTTAAATGCCATGAAGCTGAAGTGAGGAAGCCTTTGTTGGAAAGTGTTGACCTCTCCTTTAGAAGTGAATCAGCACACGTGCAGTAGATAAAATGTACCTTCAAAGAAAATGATGAGCAGCTTTCATTAATCAAGACGTAAGTTAAAGCAGGGGAAGGCGCAGAGGGAAGGTGGAAAAGGAGACAAGGGAAAGCTTGGCTGAGTCCCAAAGACATCCATCAGCAGCTCCTCAAAGGTCACTTGTGTAGTTAATGAGGGCCTGATGAGGGAGCGACCAGTGACACACGTGGAAAATGCTCACATCCATTCAAAAGACACATATGTTGGGAATATGTAATAAGATGACAAACTTACACTGACATGCCTTGTTCTAATGAGGCATCCATTCAAATACACTTGATTGGGTCCAGAAAAAAAATGGTGGAAAAAAATGGATCACCACACACATGCATGCCCACACTTATACACACCATAGAAGAATGGCCACATTGTGTATTTTTATTGCAGAGTCCTGATAAGCACGACCTTTTTTCTCAGTTAAATAGTGGCAGTCTGTTACGCTGTAAATTGTAGGCACACACGTGCAAGCATATCTTAGATCACGGGCACTCGCACCCTGTCATACAGTGTGCATTGTAAATTGATTTTCCTTTTAAAAAAAAAAACATATATTTTTTTAACATTTTCCAGAATCCACCCACTTGTTTTCTTTAGGCTGTTGATTTCCTGAGTTTTCACTAATTTCTTTTGACAAAACCCAGAGAGCTGGGTGTGATCGACTTCCAACCACTTTTTCTTTCAACATTTGAAAAAATATTTTGCATATGCGATAACATTCATTTGGGAAATGAGCTTTTGAAGCATGAATGTATGTGAAGTCGGTGGCTGTTAAGTACTGACTTTTTTTTAAAGTAATCCTAAAGCTATTTATTACTTAAACTTCATCTGATTTCTTTTTGAGTTATGGGCAATGAAAGAAAAAAAACTCCATTGATCCAATACTCAGGGTGGGAGAGAGCTACAGGAAAGTTTGGAAATCATCACTCTTCTATTTAACTGACAACAAAAAGACTCACATTAAATGCTCCTGGAGAACTGGGAACTGGCAACAAGAAACATTTTTTCTTAATAAAACAAAAATACCATCCATTTTCTTAACCATTTATTCAATTTAGGGTTTCAGGGGGGCTGGAGCCTGTCCCAGTTGTCATTGGGCAAAAGGTGGGTTACACCCACGCTCACATTCATACCTATGGCCAATTTAGAATCACAAATTACCCTAATATAATGTCTTTGGACTGTGAGAAAGCCAGACAGAGAGAACATGCAAGTTCAAACCAGGACCCTTCTTGCTGTAAAGCGAAAGTACTGAAAAATATCATTCACACCTGAAATTGTGTATTTACAAGAATAAGTCTCATACGCTCATATTTATCAGGACAATTATGAATAATCTCAATATTTGTTCAGGTTTTTAAAATTCTTTAAACAGAAACATGACGCAGACTCAAATATCCACTCTCAGACCAGTCAGCATATGAATGAACACGCACACGCTCACAGGTTAATCAAATCTGACTAGTCTGCCTGCAAAGAATGAGACCATTATATAACATCCTGGAGAGTCAGAATAATTTCTATTAGGTGCTGCATGCCTCCCTCTAACCACCACACAAGGTACCATTAAAACAGCATTAGACAGTAAGCCAACATCCTTCTGGTCTGAAGCACTAGACCACCTTTCTGCAGGAAGGGTGGACACACAGACTTGTTCTTTCATTTAGAAGAAGAAAGTGAGAGAGGGAGAGAATGGAATGGAAACAGCAGCGCTCTGACAGAAGCACTGCACTGTCTCAGAGCTCCGGCCTGCCTTGTTCAGTAAAATGCAATAAAGATGTAGCATGTTTTTGTTGTGTGCTTGTGCATGTGCATAAATTTGCTAAGAACACTTGTTTAAAAAGGCCTAGAGCAAGCCAATGAATCATTTTCTCCCTTTAACCCTTTAAGACCTACCATAGAACCAAGGCCACCAGAGCTTACTTTATATTTTTATATGCTGTAGTGCCATTTTTGGGAGCATTTCAAGTTGCTATACATCAATACAACTGTTATAGCCCATATTTTAATAATATGTATGCATTAAGTCCATAGTAACTACATAAAAAAAGCAAAAAAGTGCAATAAACTACAAAAAAATTGAAAATCGTTTTTGTTTTTTTTACATATATTTCTACCTGGAGAAATTTAAGAGGTTTATCCCTCAAAACTTTAAATACAAAAAAGTTGCAAAAAATAGTTTACAACAACAGGAAATTTATATTGAGTGTCTTTATAGTTTTATTTTTGAGATACACCATTTTTTATGTACTACAGGAAAAACGAAAATAAACACTGTAATGCAAATTTGCAAAGAAAACAGCATGTGCATCAAAATAATCTATTTTAAGCAGTGCAATTTGAGTTCTAAGCATCCCAGAAACTATTCAGAAAAGCACAAAGTCAAACATGACTTATAAAAACACCAGTATAGGCTTTTAAGGCCTACAAGTAAAAAAACTACATTTCGTCGTCCGGTTTCGGGCAGGTAATGGCGGACATGCGATGTCTGTTTCAATGTGGGAAGTGTTACGAACAGCTGATTGGATCGGCAAAGCGTGTTTCTGGAATATTGTGTTTTTGTTCCTGCAAGCGCTTTTTATGCAATATTTGCAAAGCTATATGTGGAAGGAAACCGTGACCTAGGACAACTGATGGCATAAGATGTAAGTACAACTCCTCCGGTTTCATATGCAAAAAAAATTATTGCGCTAGCTTACGCGGTTACGGTTCTACAGGGATTTAAAAATAGTTACGCAAAATGAAGCGTGCCCGCTCCGACCGGCTTTAAAGGGTTAATAAAGTCAAATAAACTTTTTACATGTGGTCCTCCCATTGAGAAGTCTGTTTTCCACAGCATTGTTCTTATTTACATGCATACTCGCTCATGCTAACACACCAGTTCCGTTTGCTGCACTCTTCATCATTTATTGCTCTCTGTAAGACCCTCTGTAAGAAAATGCATCATTATTTAAAGGTGTTCACGTGTGTTTACATGTACCAGGTCCCATTTTTCATAAAAAGATAAAATGTGTATTATAACTTTAGATAACTTATCTGACTGCATCTGTCTAGTTTTCCCTGTACGTGTTGCAACTCTTGAAGGTGTGACTGCTAAAAACAATCTGTCAGAAACATTCAGATCATTTAGTAGTTTCTTTCTTCTTTCATCCTCCTTAATAGAAATGCCATCTGATGACAATGTGTAGGTCTAATGCACATAGAAAACCCATAAAATAAAAGCACATTCACATATTTTAAACTGGTGTGAATACAAGAAGCCAAAAACTTCTTAGCCATTCAACAGCAGTTCCTCTAAAGTGCTGACTGAATTTACACTTTAAAAAAAACAAAAACTAACCAAAAATGTAGAATGTGAACAAGTGTGAGCTGCTTCTCCCACGCTGACTCACCAACACAAAAATACTAATAAAATCACATTCACAACCTATCAGTTAGCCTGCAGCACAGGGATTACATCCACAGATCACACACATACACAACACTGACGTAGGAAAAAGAAAACAGGGGACAGGGACTTGGGAAAACAATGGGGGGGAAGACATGACTGGATAAGAAAACAACCAAGCTACTCTCAAGGGACTTTGGCAATCGGAAACAATCACATTGGCCTCAATGCCTCCTCTGCAGTGGAAAATGAATAAATTAATAGGTGGAGTGGAAGGCCTCCCATGGGCAGGGCCTTGACGCCATCTGTGAAGGCCATCAGTGTGTCCCAAACCTGCTGTTTCACTACTGAACCAACATGTCAGTCTGGAGATTTACTGCCACATGGAAAGCGCGCACATAAACACACGCCCACACACTGACACCCTCACACATACAAACATCAAAGAGGATCCACCCACAGGTGCAGCCAAACACGCATCCATGCGTATTTATACAAACTCTTGCCAGGATGCAATGGCTCAGACAAAACAAATATTGGCATAAACACATAAGCAGAAACTAATGCTCATGCTCTTCGCACGCCCACGTGCGTGCACAAACACTTGGCTGGAGTGGAGATTTACACCCGTTTGGAAAGACAAGCATTGGCCAATAAATAAATCTGTTTCCCTGGCGACCTGTTGACCCTCTGTGGCTCTCTTTTTTTTCACACGCACAACAGCAGAGGTCAAGGTCAGTCAGAAGGTTGGAGGGAGGTGAAAGTGTGTTGTTGAGTGTGTTTGTGTGTGGGGGGGTTGGAGGCTGACAAAACTGTGTGCAGAGTCAAAGCCCTCATTTGCAGCTGGGGGTTAGGAGCCCCCATGTTTTGGCAGCAAGGTCATGAACTCTGACCCCATCAGACCCTGAGAGACAAGGCAGTTTGGTCAGGTGGGACTGTGGCCACTAAATGACATAATCTCCCATCTCCCACTCGCCAGTCTCTTTTCAAACAGAACAGTGTGTCTGGGCGAGAGTGTCTTTGGGTGGCATACCACTATTGTGCAGTGAAAATAGTCCCTGGGTTATTGTTCACTCTGCTGCCAGGAGCTTTCCTTCTCTTCCTTAACGGACCTGAATCTGAGCAGACTTTTTACTGAATCGCTTGGTTAGAAAAAAATCAATATAATCAGAACCAATCGTGAAAATAAATTGCCTAGTAAGATTTGGTTTCCTTAATAACTCTGGAAATGTTGTCGACATGTGTTGTCAGGCCAACTATGGGGAGGGAGGCTTGTGCGGTGTGTTGTGGTCCAAGATTTAAAAACTAATTAAAGGGTTTCAAATTGGAAGGCAGAAAATGAGCCATAACAGATGTCACTTTTAAAATGCAAAGAAATGAAAAGAGAAAGAACACGTACAGTGTAGTTTCCTTTTGATTTATAGGCAGACAAAGAACTTGGCAAATGGATTCCTTCACGTTTGTCTTTCTGTAATCTTATGGAAACAATTGTGCAGTATGCACCATTCTAACAGAAAAGCTGGATTTACTTGCACAAGTGTTCTCATGGTAATCAGCTTTGTTGAGCATTGTTTCAGCTGTTTTAAACCCTACCTAACCCTGTTTTTGCATCTTGTTAGGCTTTCAGTCCTTTGCTATATTTTCACTTCTTCTTATTTTCTTTTGCTTCTCTTTGCCCCGATGACAAGCCATATAATTAATGTTTTACTCAGTCTTTTTTGTATCACTTTTCTTTCAGTACTCTGAACGTCATAATATATCACAAAGACCTGGAAATCTTTGCCAGAAAATTTACAATAAAGTGTAAAGCGGTAAATATTCACACAAATATGTTTTAACTGAGGTTCTTAAATGTTTCCCACTGCTATTTGTCCTTGGTGTGAATACAGACTGCAAAGCTTTAATCATCAAAATCTTTAAACTTCTGAATCCTTTCCATGAGCAGATCACTTGCCCAAAGAAAAAAATAGAAATCTGTACTTTCCCTCTCCTGCCTGAAACAATAACCCCACCAAATGTAGCTCAGTTTCAGAGAAATTGCTCTTCAGTGTTTGAAGTGTTTATGGACATTAACGGTCCAACATTTCAAAAGACCAGCACATGTTTGGCATAGTGGAGCACTTGGGTAAGCAGACAGAGCGTCCATCAATGGGAAAATGTTTCATCAGAAGAGCTGTGTTGTTTTATAGTGTGGGATATGAGGGTTGTGTGGTCTAGGTTGGGTGAGTACCCCAGGGATGTCAAAACATCAAGTGTCCAACCACAGCGACATCTAAGACGACCAATGAAAAACAGGTGTTTAAGTAGACGTCAGAGCTTCTTGGACACAAGTGCAGGTTTCAGATTTACAGATGTCATGCTCTCCTCTTGTCAGATCTGCTCCTTCATTTGATATATGCTGCTGGGATACAACTATTCTCTCCTCTGTCATTATCAATCAGTCTGTTAAGCATTTTCTTGACTGATCTGTGGCCTCATAGGTATTTCCCAAAAGCCAAACATGACATCTTCAAACATCTTGTTTTTGTCCATTTTGTGTTTTGTCGATTGAAATTATGACATAAAAAACCAACTAATTTTAAATTTGAGAAACCAAAACTAGATAATGTCTAATATCCATTTAAGAATTACTAGAGATTATCAAAGGAACTGATGATTAATAACTGATTACTCTACAAACCATATAATCTCTAATGTAATCACTCGCTATTAAAAAAAAAAATCAACAAACGCATTCCTTATTTTAAAGTAGGGCAGCTTGATTATGACAAAAACCATAATCAAAGCTGTTCTGGTCAATGCTGAAAGGATTAGTGTTGACATGGTTGGGTTTGGAAACAAAACATATTCATTTGTTACACTTTTTTAAAATTTCAATGGATGATTTGGGGGGTTTTTTTGTAATTCAGCTGATTGCCAGTGCTGAGTGGTGAGTAAGCTTGGACATTTGATAAAGTAAAAAAACCTTGCCTGGTTGGGGGGGTGGGGGGTCCAATTTATAGCAAAACATTGAGCACCACTGCAAGACAGAATTATCTTGTTTTAATTAGGCGTCAAAGTCACCACTGAAAGCAAAATCTGATCAATTGCCCAGCAGTATTTTATGCAAAAGTTAAGTTAGTAGGTTCAGTATCAGCAGCACCTAGCTACTACTTACCCTACTAACTTGTTTGAAGAGGTAAGACTTTATTTTCTAGTGGACTGTATGCATAGATAATGAAACAGTTAACCTGAAACCTTTTTATATGTTAAAAACACACATACAGAAAGTATGCAGCCATGAGATTCAAACAGTACAGGCACGCCATTCCGTTCTACCATGGAGGTTTTGTGGTCGTCTAGAGCAGTGGTTCCCAGATGGGGTGTGGCAAGTCCATTTGTGCCCTGGGAGTTCATTTATTGCATTACTATTGCAATATACAACTGCACAAAAAAACATAAATTGTTAATTTATTTCATAATTTAAAGTATTTATCAGTACTTTGTACACACACCTTTCCCCTGTAAGACCCATTTTTGGAAATGGAAACAAAATATCCTTTATGAGATGCTTGGGATACTTCAAACAGCACTGGATCTGTAACCAAAGCTGACAAGTCACTGGAGGTAATGTAGTTGTGGCATGCTCGCAAAAATTAAAATAAAAATGTAGGTGTCAAGGTGCTAGGACCTTATACCTAGCATGACAAATGGGCTGTCAAAAATGCATTAGTCTGATACGATGTCAGATAACACAGGCTATTTTGCATAGATATGAATAGAGGTGTGCCATGAAATCTTGGCCCATCACCCTGTGCAACTTGGTAACACAAAGTTTAAAATCCCTGGTCTAAAAGGACAGATCAAGTGCCACGTTCTTTACAAAAACGTTTTACATATAAATCATTCATAAATCGCGTAAAACCTGCTTTCTCTGCATGACCTACTGGCAACCCCTCTCACATGTGGTAAAAATATGAAACAGCGGAACAGACTCTAAGAATGTCCACACGTTTTATGTGTAGGTACAGTAAAGGCAAGTGCAGCTGAAAGCATTTATGTCAATCATATATAGCCATGAATTCATTCCTCATGGGATTTTTTCAGTAACTCAAATGAGTTGCAAAAACACTGAACTCAACACATGGCATGTTACAATGTTCTTTATATCAGGTTAAAAAAAAGAGCCATCAATCTCCTACAAGAAGCTGTGGAACACTTGAATCACCTTGAAGCACTTTAAATAAAGCCATCATATATAGACTGTATATGAAAGATGACTCTGAAAAGTTAGGCTAATGTTGAGCCCGCATTGTTCCTAATGGCTAGCAGGGGGCAACTCCTCTGATTGTCTTTTTACTATAAACACAGGGTAATAATTGCACTGCTGCTGGCATGATCTAAGACCTCAGTAACACTTTCATTTCCATATTTTTATGGTCTCAATCACTAGTTTCAAGTCTTATTTACTAAATGATGAAGTAAATTGCAGGCCTGTAAAATAAGTAGTGTAAAATAGATCATAAAGCACTGTGGTTTTCCTGTGATTGTTACTCATTACCAGTGTTACTCAGACCGATGTTTGTTATACATGGGTCCAAGAAACCAAGATGATTGTGTTTGAGGCTTCAGAATGAGACTACACAAACCAATGGTGTCAGGGCTCTGTGTGCAGGCGGATGGAGAGGAGGATCCAAATGCGAGACTCGGACACTGACTACAACTCAAAACCTCAGCTTTATTGCTGACAAGAAACAAAAACAAAAGTGAACACTGAATACGGAGACCAGAAACACAGGCATAATCTGATGGTACGACGCGACACTGGGTTGAGGAAAACACAGGGCTAATATACACAGGGTGGTAATCAGGGAATGGGTCACAGCTGGGAGAAATTGGGGCTAACGAGACAGGAGGAGCAAAGCTGGACACACTGATATAAGACACAATCCTTCAAAATAAAACAGGAAACAATACACAAGGACGCAGACTAGGAAACACAGACTTAACACGGGCAGAACTAAAAATAAACCAGAATAAGCTGGAACATCATCATCAAATAGATCAAGAAGATAACCAAAAAATACAAAATCAAACCAAAACATGAAAACTCAAAATACTGGGTCAAAACTGACCCGGAACTGTGACAAACGAGGGGAATCCTCGCTGGTGTTATGTCCATCTTATAAATACAGTCTTAAGATTTCTCCTGTCGTATTCGCTGATAGGGAACTGCATTAAGGCACGCTGCACCACAAAATTTACAAGATGCTCCTGTTACCTGGGTTACATGTGCTGCAACTGCAGGCGTTGGGCAGAACAAGAATAGGTTTATTATTCCTGTTAGTTACTAGATCCTACATGTGCAGTGGCTCATCTGCATGATCTACAGGCTTATGGCTGCCTCACAGTGAAAACAGTTCAACTGCTACGAGTTTAAAGAAGCAGATACAAGGTTATAATCTTGAGCTTGGTTGAAATCCTAGTTTATGACTTTCTAAATATTTTAACTTGTCTTGTTCTTGTCTTGTCTAAGTCTTGTTCTATTTTCCTCCATGTTAAAAGCAACATGTGCTTTTAGAAATCATTAATAAAAAGCATAGAGATGATTTTATAGTTGTATCTTCTTATAAGTACTGTAAGGAAGAGCACAGTGGTCTGTGTAGTTGATGTGAAACCCTAGAAGGTGGTTTTGACCTTCAGCTATCTGAAAGAGCTTCCCTGGTTCTTTAATCATACTCTAAACAACCTCTGTCTCTGTCTGTCAACACCAGCTTATAAAGATGAAAAGTCATCACAGGACGACAGCACACACGAACATACACTCATTTTTGATTGTCTGCCCTGCCATCATTGGTTTCACTAGCATCTTGTTTTGCGATTAGTATATTTATAGTCTTGTCTTGTCCTGCTTTAGCTGTCAGCTTGTTTGTGTTCCCTGGCTGCCTCTGGTCATTGCCTGTGTTTTTTGAGTGACTCAAGTTGGTGCCTTTTTTTTTGACGTTGTACGTTTCGTTATGTTTAGTATCCGGCCTCTGTTCATTCTCTGTGCTTCTCGTTGGCTTTTATTTATTTTTTATTATTGGATTCTGCACCGGCTTGCTCACTCAGTGTTTTTATTTCAGTAAAATTCATCTTCTGAAGCCTGTTTGTGTCCTGCATTGGTATCCTGCCTTTTCTCTCTCAGATATAACAGACTGGCACAATCAAAATGGAGATTCCTAGCCTATGAATGTGTGCTGCCAGTAAAAGAGGGTTATCTGCTTTGGGTGCAGAACAAACACTGCCACCCCACTGCCTCACCCCTTCTTGTTCTGTATTATCCCTTAGACGCCTTTCCTGGAAACCAGCCCTCCCCTAATATACATTTATCAAATATCCCCATCCATCCTTACATTCTGACTCTGACCAGCTCTGACAAGCAACTTTCCTTTTATTCACCACTCAAAGGCTTGGATGAGCTGTACTTGCTGGATGTGTCACTGGTGCTACCCAGGGGACCGACCCTTTGCCTGGAAGGCACAGCGTCAGGTTTTAATCCAAGCCAAGACTCACCACTCAAAAATTCACGTGTAGTGACCCTATTCGTGTAAGTTTCACTCACATGAGCAGCTTCTGTCATATGCTTTGTTCTCTGCGTGCTAAGGGTTTGAATAGCATTATAAGGATCAGTTCAATCAACATATGCCCCATATACCCAAATGCAATTAACATGTGTTTAATCTCTGTCAAAGTTGTTTAAAATAGATGCAGCGTATGACACATGGATAAGGTTATTGCAGTGTACTGTTAGCTGTGAAAGCTCTTGTGATAAAAGTGGTGAAAGCATTGTTATACACATACAAGTGTGATCTAAACCACATGAGCTGTTAAAATGCCAAAACGTTTGGTTAAGTGATGGAAAATTAATTAATTAGAGTCGGATGACTGATGAACTACACAGTGAGTGACATTTGCTGGCACCAGACTGCAATGCGAAGATGTTCATATTGAAACGGGTTTGCACTCTTAGAAACTGCAGCCCTAAATGAATGATAAATGCATACGTTGAGTGCTGTCTGGTGTGTGTGTATATCCTCAGGACACAGTTTACAGGAGACTATGATCCGTTTGATGCCAGTCCCGCACTGTGGTCCAGCCCAGTCTCTGCGCCCTTCAACTTCTCTTCCTCTCTTTCTGCCATTTCACTAGCTGTAGATCAACTGCTGGCAGCTCTGTTGGTGTAGAGGGACAAGTCAACAAACGAGCAGCTTCCTGTGCTGAACTCATCATACAACACTCAAACTGTGCTCCACTGGCTCATCCACACATGGACAGGAGTTTGCACACATACGTATACATACTAGCAGCACAAATAAATGCAAATGCCTGTAATTAGTCTCACGGTTACACTTGAAACACACAGAATTGTCATTGATATGTTTTTATCTATATTTACCCTGCACAAACATGACACAGTACCTCACTTCACAGCCAGCAGCTTGGCAGCTGCCTGATTTAATTTTTCAATGGCTTAGAATAGACCTTTACAAGTTTGCCCTATGCCAAAGCAAACACCAACACATTTTCACAACAGCAACAAGAGCTCTGAGAGTCATTCACATCAGCCAGAGATTCCAGTAAAAGCCAGAGCTACTGTAACTGAGTCAGCTCCTAGCATGGGGATTCTCAAACACAAAAAACACAGCCATAGCTGTGCTTATCATCTGTTCCTCTACTTTTTTTGGTTTCTAAAATGTAGTACAGCCAAAGGAACAGCATATAATATGGCATGTAAATATCTGATGGATTTAACCAGCAGGCGGTGCGTATACTACCACTGTTCATATTTTATTAGCTAAGCCAAATGTTTGAGAGTTTCAAAGACTTTTTTTCAAGGATTAAAAACACTCACATAAGAAAAGGAACAGCATGCTTGAAGGGATGTGGATGTACCAATAAAAAGCAAGTAGTGATAAAGGCTGGTTGCAGGCTTCAAGAATGCAAAGTGGGTCACGTCTTTGTCAAAGGAACTACAGGGGAAGAAGAATGTGTGTATTCAGAAAGAGACGGGGACAGAATGGTTACAATAATTCATCCTGTCGACCCAGAAAATGATGGCTTTACTGGCCACCTGTCAACAAGAAATGCCTTTGGAGAAGATACCGTATCAGAGCAGGGCAGTTATGCGTCTGTGTGTTGGTGTGTTATGACCGGTCATGGTCAGTGGCAAATAGCAATCAATTAGGGTGTGTGCTGAGGTTTCTAGGTAAAGGTTCTTCCTCCTAGACAAGGTCAAAAACATCAGATGAAAATTGTCACAAAGTTTCATTTAATAATGTCATTTCCAACAAATAAATGGCTAAATGATGAAAATGTCTTTTATTCACTAAGACATGTGACTCAACTATTATTAAAGACTCCCATGTGGTGAGGCATTAAGACCTAACCTTGAAGAACAGCTCGCAGTGTGTCACCTGTGCATGTGTGTGTGAATGTGTGTGTGTGAGTAACAGCATGGGCCTCTCAGAGCACTAATGGCAGCTGATGATAGGCTGAGAAGAACAGCTCTTTGACTGATGAAAGCTGCTGCGACGCAGAAGCAGAGGAAGGGGTCAGATTGTGGTAGGGTGCACCGCAGCACACGCAAGATAACACTAATGACAGAGCTATTTCACTATTTATTGCTTGGCCAACACACTGACAAAGAAAATTAAAAGCCGCACCAATGACCAAATTAGATTATGGACTTGGAAACCTATTTTCCAAATGTGATAGATAGTGTCCTAAAATTAGAAAAGTTTTGACTACACAACAAGTGGCTTTTCTAGTCTATTTGTGTTTTTGTCTAAATTATTTTGTGTGCGTTAAATAATTATGTAACATATATATAAACGTAAATGCATTAAGAGTCAGTAATAGACAGGTCTTAACCATAACATTTCAAATTAAAGACGCAAATACCCCCTGGAATCCTTTGGTCACCAAAGAAATGTACTTGGTTGCTGGAGCTTGCTGTGTGTGAATGGGTGAAGTTGTATGAAGCACTTTGAGTGCAAGCACAAAAGCACTATGCAGAGACAAGTCCAATAACCAAAAAGCAAAACATTTGCTTTAAAGTCAAATGGTCTCTGTTTATGGTTTCTGTCACATATTTCACAGTTTGACCACACTTGATAAATTGTTTACAAGTGTTTGCAGACAAGTCAACATCTTTAATGCAACCAGTGCAAGTCCATATACCTCTTTGCAACCTGCATCACTTACTGACCGGTTTTTGCCAGGAGGTCTCTAGGCCTGAGTGACTGACTCTTAACACACTGTTTTGTGTTTTATCACAATGTGTGACCAGCAGTTTTGTGGTTGTTTTGTTAGTTTTTTAATAGACAAGTTTATTTAGAATCTGGTCTTTTCGGGTGTCAGTAGTCTTGAGGAAGATGCATGCCACTCTCTCATCATGTGTTTTAGATCCATGCCACCAGGGAGTGATGGCAAGCAGGATGGAACTGGTCAGACCATCAGGTCTTGCTGATCTCAAAAATATGTTAGGAGAATGGAAATAACATGAGGTATGCCGTGGTGCACAGGCAAATCTAACCAACTGTTAACAGCAATGAATAAAAAACATTCTTAACTCTTATGGAAAAAATATTGTCATATCCAGATCTAGCATGACAAGAAGATTTGAATCATTTATCTTTGTAACCAGTATTACAATATTACATGATAACCATTGTATCGTGATGGTGTGATTCTGCGATAATTGATAAATTGCAGGAAAAGATTATCTATGATACAACAGGATATAATTGAGAAGAAAAAAGAGCCACAATTTGTATTTGCTTGTTGCATTGTCTTTTTGTTGTATTGTATTATATTGAATTATTTCAATACAGTATTTTTCATTCTTTCAATTAAGTTAATTAGCTCTTTGATGTGGTTTCTCAAATCTTCTATCATTTTCCCCAATGATTTTTTTAATTTCTTATTTTAAATGCCAGTTATTAACTCCTGTTCACTTTATCTACATTTGTGATATTTAATGAATGATAAGCACCTCCATGAGGAGGTCTAATGGGAGAATATGGGGGGAGCTCATTCATGTTTACTAAAAATATCAATGTAAGATAGTAGTGTATTGCTAAATATATCACAAGTGTAAATTATGTCTCACCCAAATTGTTTTCATTTTAGTGTAGCTTTTAAAAATTCTTTTTTGAGAACCTGATTCCAGAAAATACTTAACTTCTTGAAGCATGATAAAGGAGGCTCAAACAATGCTGTGACAAATGATGACTGACCTCATCAGCATCAAAGGCCAGCCAAATCTCTACTGTATAGCCTAAGGCAGACTACTCAACAGTCTGGAGACAGCACTGAGGTGGTGCTATACATTCAGTAGATAGCATCATACATCAAACAAACCCTGGAAATACAACCCTGTTCTTTGGCTGCAGTGGAAAGTGATCTGGTTTAAGCCCACACAAGGCTCTCCATGGAAAGCATGCACGTGGAATGTTTCAATATACTTCAACAGTTTCTATAACTGTGAACATCCAGCTTCAGCATGCGCTTCACAATCTCGATGCACAATCAGCACCCTGAGCCTACGTATCGATTTTAAACTCATGCTACAAGGGTACACAGTAAAACAGGATCTGACAGCTGTTTCTTCTTTAAAATCAAAGGTCTAATGTACAACTGCTGCATGCCTGCTACGAGTATTTTGAACATTCAATACTCCTTCACTCATTCCTTTGGTAAATAGTTGGAGGGTGTGTTGAAAGGGAGTAGGAGTTACACCCAAAATGAGGGAGAATGGGATGGTGGTCATCCCCTTGCTCAATCACACTTGATAAGGGCAAATTTGGATTTTATCTCATGTAAGAAAAATCAGCAACATAAACCTTGATGGTGTGTGGTACTGAAGACATGTACCACACACCACAGACAAATGTGCACACGATAAGTTGTAGATGCAAGAGGCACGGAGATGTTTAGAAACATAGAGCTGTACACTCTAACCTCACTAATCTCACTTCAAACTCATTAAAAGTGATATACCGACCATCTATTATTGTCTACACAGAGAGAACTGTATACACTAGATGACAGCATACAGACGCTCACTTGAGTACAGTCTACATAGACAGCAGACAAAACTTGTAAGTATTATACAGGACATGGCACCGGGAAGCCCACACAGAGTCTTCTGCCCTCAGGCTGAGAGCAAAAGTAGCTTCCATGGTGAAAAGCTGTAATTGCAGCCTAAGTATGCAGCACAAACACAAACAATTTGGTCATATCCTGTACAGATAAAAACAAAGACAGGGGGAGGAAAGACACAAGAACATCTGATGCTGACAAGTCCACATGCTTTTACAGACATTAACGGAAGCGTTAACATTTTCAGACTGAAGACAAATAGATATCTGATTGGTGACAGGACTGCTAGCAGAGTTATAAAAAGGGCAAAACAAAAGTAACAAGCAGAATGAAAGCAGGCATAAAGTTTGGAGAAGTGAGGGAGAAAGGGGTGCTTGGGGGTGAAAGAGAAATGGGAGGGAGAAGGGCAATGTCTGAGTTTAGGAGACCTAGGAATGTTAATCCTCTTTGTATGTCTCCCAGCAATGATTAAACTTTTCTAATATCAAGCATGACAAGAAAAAACGGGTCAGAAATGGGTCAGCTGTGGGAGAAGAGGAAAAAACAATGGCAAAGCTGGTGGTTATGCTTCGCAGCATTAGAGCTTTAAAAAAAAAAAATCACACAATACAAAGCCGCAAGCAAGCTGGACTTATTGCCTCTAGGCGTTTGTGCAGAGCATCAGAACCAAAGCCTGTTGGTAGCATGTTTCAGTTCCACTCGACTGGCTGTAGATCTGTCGTACAATGGGCATGCATATTTGCACCATAAGTGAAACCAAGCTACGTTAATTAGTAAGCCATACCAGTTTATCACAATACCTGGGACAACATGACTTTAGAAATAGATCATGCTTGCTGCTACTGTGTGGAAAATGCTTTCGATCTGGCAGGCTTAGCAGAGGAGTCACAGAGAACCACTTAGCAGCTACGCAAGGCTAATCAGAGGTGTGAGGTCACTAAAAAACTGTGTGTGCATAACCCCTGCGCTTCCTGGAAACTGTGCTCTCTGGAGAAGGATGAAGAGACGACGAGCACGCATTTTCCACAGTTTGAGAATTCCCTGAGGCTCTGGGGACTGGACGTATCCCTCTCTTTCTTTTCACTTTTTTTTCCACTCACAGTCTTTCTTCCCCTCCTCTCACCACTTTCAATGAGCTGCATCATTACCAGCAGATTTAAAGGCAGGGCAGATGAAGAGCAGCACAGGAAAGTGAAAGGCAAGGGGTGGGTTAAGGGGGCATGTATGCGTCTGTTACGCACCGGTGTCAGCGGGGAGACAGATTGAAGAAGTATTTCCTTGCCTTTCAGAGGAAAGGCCCTCTCACAGCAGGGCTCAGACACCGTAAATCCTCCCTGATTTTTTTCCATGCCCTTCTCTCTCTATCTCTCTCCTTCTCTCTGAGCCCAAATTCTAGTTGTAGTGTCAAAAGGAACTGACTCATAATCCCCCCCTGCGTAGAACAGCATAGCAGGCCTCACTTTCACACGGGCTATTCATCAGTGTCTGTGGTCACACACTTAACCGGCATTAACTTACAGTACAAGCCTGCCCAGTACCCAGAGCAGCCACACTGGACTCTTTCCTCTGATACGTCATTAAACTCTAACAGTGCTGTTTATCTCTGTGATTCTGCTGTGCATCATGTTAAGCACTTTATTGCCTTTATTGTGAAATACCATAGACACCCACTTAGTCCCTTTCACACGCTTTCACTTGACTCTATATATATATTCTTCCATCAAAAGCAGAGCAGCCCTGATCATTAACATTCTTATATTCAAGGGGAGTTTTATCACTCCAACCACACAAAGCAGCCCCTTCTTTGAAGCTGAGTTATGGACAGCGTCAGATGAGCAAAAACAGTTGAATCTGGCTATTTGAGAAGGAAAAGGGCCACTGTGTATCTGCTGAGTATGTGACAGAAGGATTTACACCCTCACCACTGGACCGGTTCACTCATCAGGTCATACGCGTTCCTCAGATTCTTTGCTCTGCAGGGGAAACCCACTGCATGAACCCCTCCACCCCCACAACAGATAAAATCACACATACGGACACATAAGACATTTTAGCACGCAAAAAAAAGCTTTATCTGTAAACATAGCCACTATTTATTTATCCTGCACATGACTGCCCTCTTCTGGCCTTTTAACCTTGAATTGAATGGCTTAAAGTGTTTTTCTTTATTAAATTAAGGGAAGTTTGGAATTACTGGTGTCGTTTTTTGCAATAAATTACTATTCATTTCTGTTTTCACTATTCAGATTTTTAAAATTGTGATAAGTAACTTCATATTTTGTCAGTTCAGTTCATTTCAGTTTTATTCACATGACACCAATTCACAGCTGTTGCCTTAAGATCCTTTACATTGTACGCTATGGACCCTTAAATATTAAACAAAACCAAAAAAATAACAGTTAAGAAACAATAGTGATTTATCACATACTGGGCCTCAGTTCCTCTTCCTTCCTTCTCATTAGCTCTTCCTTGCAAACAAAAGACTTGAACATCATGCGAGTTGGGACTGTTATGTTAAGAGCCAAAGCGGTGTGCCTGAGATATTTATGAATAGCTTCTGTCTTTGACTTCTATCCCTAGCATCCTCTGTAACGCCAACATTCTGCATGTCCTCCTTCACCACATCCATGAATCTTCTCAGTGGACTTCCTCTTTTCCCTTCCACCTGGCAGCTCGGTCTTCAACATCCATCTGTACTCTATTCCCTATACTCATCCATAATTTCAGCCTTGCCTCTCTAACACTGGCTCCAAATCATTCAACCTAGGCTCTCCCTCTGATGTACTCATTTCTAATCCAGTCCATCCTGGTTACTCCAAATGAAAATCTGAGTATCTTTGCCACCTCCAGCTCAACCAAAACAAGTTTTTTTTGCGAGGGCCACCATCTTCGAACCATACATCATAGCAAGTTTCAGTACTGTCTTGTAAACTCTCTCACTCTTTGACAGGAGTTGAAAAACTGAGCAATTAAAGCAGTCTAAAGCCCGAGTTTTTGGCTCCCATGGATTTCTTGCACCTACTCTGACCTCATTATTCGAATCTCTGGCAATATTTAATATGGCCATCCATCACTGTAACAGTATATATATGACAGAATGTAGGAAGTGTATAATAGGTCCACTTAAAGCTCAAGTGGACCTATTATTAAAGCCCAGATAATGTAATAGAAATGTGTGCATCACAGAAAACTTATTTTTCCCTGTTGCTTGCGAGAGACCCCGTGTGCTCTGCCAAACAGGGCTTTTTTTTCCATTTCTAACAAGAAAGGTTTGATTTTAAAAAATTTCCTCTCCTGTCTGCCATCAGGAGGCACGGAGCTAATGTCGTAATAACTCACAAAATGTGTTTTATTTCAGTAATGCAACTGTGCTCCAGGCTAGAGTGCTTTTGAAAACTCACCTAATACAATTTTCCTCCAGAACCAGTTGTCTTAGTGTGCTTTTTGTCTCGTACTATGATTTACTCACGAAAATGGCACCTTTTCATACAACATGTCTACTTGATGTTCCTTTTCTTTCTTTAAATGTATTTATCACTTGGGACTACGCAGAGCATGTATGCTTTTGAATGACATGTTCAGTAATATGTAAAATACCATTCAAGGTGTACATAAAAGGTCATTTACTAAGTCTTCTGTTTGCCTTTTTGTCTTTCTTTTAACTTCCCTCCCCCTCTCAGGAACCCGAAGAAGCAGAGAGGGTCCCATGTATTCTTTCATCCATCCCCAGACTCACATTCCCTGAATAAGCACTCTCCAAAACACTGCTAGTTGCCATGGCAGTGCTAACAGCATAAGTAAATAACAGAGAGGGGAATAATATCCTTAGAGCCCGAGAGTGTTAAATGTGGTGGTGGACATTAAAGTATGTGCATGTGTCTGTTTTTGCCACTGTAGAGCCCTTTGGGAGAGCTGCCTGTTTGCATCACTGTAGTCTGTGCAAACACACACTGACATCCTAACTTGCCACACACAAACCCATGCATGTCTCATCCTTGACTCCACCACAAATGGTCATTTACTTGGTGTCAATGTTAAGCAGATGTGCACCACTGAACCACATGCGCTCATTACTGTAATTGCGTATTTCCGGATGTCTGTTTACAGAATGGCTACTTGTTATTCTGAAATAAACCACATCTACTGTCTCTGACTCTTAATCCTGTTTAGTCTCACACACGCACATGCAAACACGCAGGTAAAGCCTGTTTAATCTGGTTATGGTATTTCCCCTCTAATTTCCTCTAAATGCGACGTCACGTTAAATGAAAGCAGCTCAGATGGTCCAGTTGCACAAAGCACGTTAAGAGTATGAGTCAGGTAGATACTAATTACAAATCACATAAACAACTGCACACGCTTGAAGATTGACGATGATTGTTATCAGACTGACCCCTATTGAAATTTCATCAGATGACATGTTTGTAATAAACTGGTGAAGAAGTGACGTGGTGGATGTTCAGATATGTGTCCATACACACAAACACATGCATTTGTTGCTTGTTGGGTCCCTCATTAAAAACGCTGTACTGTAATTCTGGCTGGGATTGGTCTAAAACATCAACACCAACAGAGATTAAAAAAAATAAATAAATCCCACACCCATGTTCTCTGTCTCTCTCTCGCCTTCTTTCTCTTTACCTCTCTATCTGACCCAGCTCCACTGAAGCAGCTAAATGCCAATTAGACACTGATGAAAGACATGAACAGAGGAATTTGCTTACTGAAAGTTTAATCCTTACTTGTCCAATGTTCACTGTGGGTTCCCTGTTGATTTGTCAGTTTCTGATCATGTACACATAGTACATGCATGGACTTATATCAGTGTATGGTATTTGTGCATGGTACAATGTTTGCCACATCACAGGTGCAGATTGTATGTGCACTGGCTTTCTTATATAAAGTGACTGACTAACTGCAGCACTGCAGAGGAAAACAAAAATCGCTCTGGTCTTTTAGGGATTTAACTCATTTGTGATGCAGTGGTGTCAAATACCAGGATTCATCTGAAATAGTCTCTGATTCAGTTTGGCCTACTTACCATACTTTTTATTTTAGATCTCTTAATCTCGTCAGTTTTCTGAAGTCTCAGTCCTTATGCCAGCCACTCATAAGTGTACATTAATATAATATATTGTGAGAATGCCAGCTTCATCAAAGCACTGAAAAGACGATACAGAGCACCTTCAAAAGATTTGGGGCTTTTGCTGTGAGACAAATTCCTGAAGAAAAGCTTATGGATCAAAAAGTTTTCTTTATATACAAAAAGTGAATTATCAACTGAAGCTAAATACTGTGCAAACCTTTTCATATTGGGTGTTTTGGACGGCACCTAATTTTTTTTCCTCTGAGCTGCCATGCATGTTTATCTTTCCATGTTGGATATGAAATGCAACAGAGAGAAAAGGCCTGAAATGAAGTTAACTAGCTCCTTGGTTAATACTTGGTAGCTTAAACACAACCCATAAAACACACCTCAGTGCACTTTACAGACACATAAAGCATGTTTTGTATACAGACTGGACCACTTCAATGACAAAACTACCCACTTCCTCCTGAAAAAGAAGTGGCACCGTGGTCTACCTTGATTATACACATACTGTATGTATGATATATAACCCTGCGCAGCACTCACTTCTGACCCCGTAAGAACCCTCGGGCAGGTAAAACTGGCCCTCCATTATGTGCCTAATTATCCGGAATCCACATCTGGAGCTAACCGAGCCCTCCAGGCCTGAGGTGAGCCAAAGTGTAGCCCGTCATGGTCAACACATGCTGCAGGAGAACAGCTAAAGCACCTGGGTTCAGGATACCCAGGCTCAAAGCCTCCAGACGAATGATACAGCACAGAGTGAAGCTTCAGTCTGCACCTTAAATGCTCTTCTCGGATTGGTAACATTTTAATGATCCATCTGCACCTTATAAATCACGTGTAAAATTCATGTCAAACCCTCCCTCTCCCTGTCTGTTCATTTAGAATGTGTTACTGTTTTACTGACAGAAGAATGGCAAGGACATTTTCTCTAAGCGTTTCTGTGTGTGTGGTCATATGTGACTGTATGCACTGGCCTGCCCTACATATTGAATATGTATGTGTACCCTGGGAACTTCTTGGCTATAAGTGTTTATGATTATTCGTTATCTAAAAAACTGACTGAGCATTACCAACGTGAGTAAGGCTTGTGTCCGCCTCAGCACCTCATAAATCTCCTTCCCCACCCTGTCCCTGCCTGATGACACATTTCTGTGTCTCACTAAGTATCTTGCTCCAAAAGGATACTTGTTCCAAATGCCACGTCATTAAGGGACACATTTATATATTCAGCATCCCCACGCAGAGACACACACACAGGACATGCCAAGTCATTAGTGCAGAGAGGTGCACAATACAAAAAAAAGTTGTCCCACAGTTACAGGAAAGAGTGAACAGACAAATGGGGCTTTCTGCTACGCTAGTGAGGAAACAAGGAGAACAGCTTCAGAGGAGCAGATGTGAAGCAACAGGATGCAGAGGAGCAACCACAGAGACACAGTGCTGTGATGTGATGGCGTGGCCAGCAGTCTTCTGCGTGATGGATCTCCAGGTGTGATTAAACAAACAGCCTGTTATCAGAAGCTGTAACGGCTGTAAAGTGCAGTCCCAAAGTCTTTTCCCCTGTTTACTTTACATTCACACTCTCTTAAGAGACATCACTGGGGCATTAAACCAGAGAAAAACAACACTACCGATCTCTGCACCATCTGATATTTCCCCCAGAAACTGTGTGTCCATCTGAGAGACATAAATCACTGCCACTAGACCTAGTGAGTGAGCGCCAAACACAAGAGAGCCACCTGGGCACAGCAGTCAATCATGTTTTGGCAAAACACACCAGAAGTGGAGAAGAAAAATGTAGGAAATGATGGATATCGAATTAGTGGAATAACAGTCTTCACACTCACAGACACATACACCAAAAAATACATAAATGGTATAGGCCTCACAGGTAATTCTCCTTGATGACTTCGACAAGTCACCACTTCCATTTTTCTTGGACTGTCTGTTTAAACACTTGCAGTGTAATATTAAATTTTATGTTTGTTCAGGCCAAACTGGAACAAGGTAAGAAGTGTGCACAGCAGATTCCAGTGTGCGCAGCAGACTGGAGTACCCTTGCAGATTGATATTGTCACATTTATTAATGCGTGAGGAGTGACAGGAGGAAAAAAGACTGAGTATTTTGACTTAAAATCATTTTTAAATACACCTGCCCAGAACAGATTTGGGTTTGCACTCAGATCGGTCCAGGGTTCACTTCACAAATTGTTCTGCATGTCTAAGACATTTCTCCATATCAGATTTTCTTCATTTCCCCCCACTTCCTTGGGTCAAAAATACTTGACAAGCAAGTTGATCCTGTCATTAACATAGAATAACCGCTTCTGCTTAAAGCTTTAAGCAAATTTTAACCTAAGGTCAGATTTATAGCTAAATTTGTCTGAGACTGCATTTTCTGTAGAGACAGATGCAAGATTGGCCTGATAATAATATCAGTAAATAGAAGTCTATTATAGAAATCTATCATAACTGCCGATGTATGAAATTTTACAGATCATACAAAACACCAAGTGTGTAATAATTTGAACTGGTGCCATCAGACTTCCACTGACTCTCAACGCTGTCTGCAGCACATGAAGCCGACTAGGCATGAGATGGTGGTGCACGGCTGCACGGTGAATTATCAAGTTTGTGCAATATATTGCTCATAAATAAATGCACTTAAAGTTAATCAATTTCCTCTGCTTTCTTTGTCTTTTGTCCTTTTGAAGTCTGATATAACTCTGATATAATAAGTATTTGTTCCAGCTGTGCATTGCTTCAAGACGCACAAAGAACCATATTTCACTGAAATAAACATTGCATACTATCCCACATAAACCAGTGTCCAAGCCTTGGAACATTGCCATGTGAAGGTTTAAATCTCTTCTGACTCAGTTAATCTTGAAGCTTTTCAGAAAATACCACATTTGTCCCGAGTTCCTTTGGTCGAAACGTGTCTAACATTTTGAGGTTTGTGAAAAACATGTTTGTTTTTGTTTCTTCTTTTTTTTCCCCTCTCTCTTAATCAAATCAAGTCCAGATGCGAAAGGAAGCATCATGTGCGTTCAGCTTATTGACACAGTTTTGAGACTTTAAACTGTTTGGCTGTAATGTCCAAATGAATTTGGCAGCAAACACAAAAACAGGAAACAAGCCCTTATTCTGCAGGGATGAGTCTCCAACAGCTATAATGCGCCTGTGAATAAACTGTATTTGTTGGTATGTTCTTATTGTTGGTTTTAAGTGCAACTGAGGAGAAGGGTCACAGTGTAAAGTTTCACTTTCACCCAGGCTGCTCTGCTCTAAGTCTCCAGTAGACTGTAATCCTATCATCTGCTAGAACGACGAACTGCCGGAGACGAATTGTCAAGGTACAGTTCAAAACCCCAACAAATATGCAGTAACACCGCACACACATGCACACAGTCACCAGCACAAATACATGGATGCGACTACACAGAGACCTCGCGGCATACGGTCTCTGTTAATGTTTTTGTTCAGTTACAACCACGAAACCATGAGTTCAGTCTTGTTAGCTGGAAAGCTGAGTCCCTTTTGTTCAGAAGAAAGAGAATAATGGCTTGTTGGAAAGGGTTACCATGCTTTACTGTCATACCAGTGGTTGTTACAGATTTCTGGGGATTTAGAATAAAGCCATTTGAGGATCATGTCATTGTTCAGAGTGGCATGGATACACGGGGAATGGAAATTCACAGAGATTAGGTACAACTTGTGGTTAGGCATGTTTGGAAACGATGATGGTGAGATTAATCTACAAATACATCTGTAGGTGTGTCTATTTACATTCTGAGCCATGCAAACACATGGATTTCAGTGCATGTGAATAAATTGTGCATTGTACAACCTCAGTACAGCTTAAATATCCCAGAGAGATCTAGATAAGACCAGGATGTGCAAAGGGAAACGTTTGGATTGGGAAGTCCAAAGGTAGAAGGGGGGGCTGAAGGGATTAAAATGTCCCCACTTCCTCAGCAAGAGGGGAACCAGATCATGAGTCACACAGATTGTTGGCAATGAGCAAAGTACTTTACATGGCTGGGAACGTCAGTGAATCATTGCAAAAACATGCTCTTCAACTGGTATGGCAAAGAAGACATACCACAGTGCACACAGAATGTAAATACCTACATGTACTGTAAGATAATTAAAAATGATCTGGGTATAGACACACAGACGAGCACACACGCACACACACACAAACCCAGGCACAGGGAGATGCACAGCGACTGAACGCAACCGTCTAAATTCCAAGGAGACATGTGTAATGAGGGCTGAGTCATTTGGATGTAATTATAGGCAACCAAGTGGAAAAGATGAAGTAAATCAACTCAATGTGATTTCAGTATAGAAAAACTCAATTCCGCTGTGTAAACTCAGTTCGCCATAAATTTAATTAATGTTGGTTTAAATGGAAGCGCTCAGCCTATTGTGTGTCATAAAACATTGCTGAGGTTTTGACTTGACTCCCTCTATCTCTTACTCTTGTACTCTAATTTGTCTTTCCTCTAATCTCAGCTCAGCCAGCATGGAGTGAAACTGCAGCTCTCTAGCGCCATCTTGTGTTCTCTAATTACCGCTACAACAGGTGAGACTGTCCTCTGCACTTGTTTTGAATGATTACATTTTTGGGGTTGGGGCACAAGTATAAAAAACTGAATGCAGTTCAATACAACATCTGTGCTACAAATGATAAACTTTCATTTTCTTTTGGTAATCTTAAAAATGTGAAAATGCTGGTTTACTGTTGCTTACATTTTTTATATTTACATGTAATTTTTAATTTTCCTTTAGCTTATTTTTGAAAGTTAATTTGAATTATAAAAATAGAATAGAATAAATAAAATGAAATTTTATTTAATCTATTCTATTTATTCTAAATTTATTATATACATATATATATGTGTGTATATATACATATATATATATATATATATATATATATATATATATATATATATATATACACACATATATATATATACATACATATATATATACATACATATATACACACACATATATATATATATATATACATACATATATACACACATATATATATATACATACATATATACACACATATATATATATACATACATATATACACACATATATATATATATATATATATATACATACATATATATATATATATATATATATATATATATAAAAACACCCAGCACGCCCCTGCGGGCGGTTTATCATTCAAGCTCGGGTCCTCTACCAGAGGCCTGGGAGCTTGAGGGTCCTGCGCAGTATCTTAGCTGTTCCCAGGACTGCGCTCTTCTGGACAGAGATCTCCGATGTTATTCCCGGGATCTGCTGGAGCCACTCGCCTAGCTTGGGAGTCACCGCACCTAGTGCTCCGATTACCACGGGGACCACCGTTACCTTCACCCTCCACATCCTCTCGAGCTCTTCTCTGAGCCCTTGGTATTTCTCCAGCTTCTCGTGTTCCTTCTTCCTGATATTGCTGTCATTCGGAACCGCTACATCGATCACTACGGCCGTCTTCTTCTGTTTGTCTACCACCACTATGTCCGGTTGGTTAGCCACCACCATTTTGTCCGTCTGTATCTGGAAGTCCCACAGGATCTTAGCTCGGTCATTCTCCACCACCCTTGGGGGCATTTCCCATTTTGACCTCGGGACTTCCAGGTTATACTCGGCACAGATGTTCCTGTACACTATGCCGGCCACTTGGTTATGGCGTTCCATGTATGCCTTGCCTGCTAGCATCTTGCACCCTGCTGTTATGTGCTGGATTGTCTCTGGGGCATCTTTACACAGCCTGCACCTGGGGTCTTGCCTGGTGTGATAGACCCCAGCCTCTATGGATCTTGTACTCAGAGCTTGTTCTTGTGCTGCCATGATTAGTGCCTCTGTGCTATCTTTCAGTCCAGCTTTGTCCAGCCACTGGTAGGATTTCTGGATATCAGCCACCTCCTCTATCTGCCGGTGGTACATACCGTGCAGGGGCCTGTCCTTCCATGATGGTTCCTCGTCTCCCTCCTCTTTCTTGGGTTTCTGCTGCCTGAGGTATTCACTGAGCACGCTGTCAGTTGGGGCCATCTTCGTGATGTATTCTTGGATGTTCGTTGTCTCATCCTGGACTGTGGTGCTGACACTCACCAGTCCCCGGCCCCCTTCCTTCCGCTTAGCATACAGCCTCAGGGTGCTGGACTTGGGGTGAAACCCTCCATGCATGGTAAGGAGCTTTCTTGTCTTTATGTCAGTGGCTTCTATCTCCTCCTTTGGCCAGCCTATTACCCCAGCAGGGTACCTGATCACGGGCAGGGCGTACGTGTTGATGGCCCGGATCTTGTTCTTACCGTTCAACTGACTCCTCAGGACTTGCCTGACCCTCTGCAGGTACTTGGTGGTTGCAGCTTTCCTAGCGGCCTCTTCATGGTTCCCATTCGCCTGCGGGATCCCCAGGTACTTGTAACTGTCCTTTATGTCTGCAATGTTGCCTTCTGGTAGTTCAATCCCCTCAGTTCTGACTACCTTCCCTCTCTTTGTTACCATCCGACTACACTTCTCCAGCCCGAACGACATTCCAATGTCATTGCTGTATAGCCTGGTAGTGTGGATCAGTGAATCGATGTCTCGTTCACTCTTGGCATACAGCTTGATGTCATCCATGGGTGGCGCTGTCACTTGGTGTTCGCTCGCTCGCTCTGTGGTATAGTATCGCTTCCTGTTCCTGCTCAAACACAGTGGTGTTTCTGAGTAGCTTATTTGCTTAGCAGTTTAATTAACAACTTTTAAATACATTCTTTTTTCACAGTATAATCTTCACGTGCTTCATCCGAAGCACACTTTCTGTGTACTCACTACCTAATTTATAGTATTCACTCACTGTCTCTGTACTGTTTCGCTAGCTTAGCTTGTAGCCGACCCGTTAGCACCATGGCTACTTCACCTGCCCCTTCTGCACTTTCTTGCTCATTGTGTCAGATGTTTAGTTACTCCTCGGCCTCCTTTAGCAGTAATGATATCTGTAACAAATGTAGCATATTTGCAGCTCTGGAGGCCAGGATTACTGAATTGGAGACTCGGCTTTGCACCCTGCTCTCACCCTTAGCTAGCCAGGCCCCTGTAGCTGGTGCAGCCGAAGATAGCGTAGGCCCCGCTAGCTGTTCCCCGGCAGACCCCAAGCAGCTGGGGAAAGGCTGGGTAACGGTGAGGAGGAAGCGTAGTCCTAAACAGAAGCCCCAGGTACACCACCAACCCGTTCATGTGTCTAACCGTTTTTCCCCACTCGGTGACACACCCGCCGGGGGTCAAACTCTGGTAATTGGTGATTCTGTTCTCAGACATGTGAAGCTAGAGACACCGGCAACCATAGTCAATTGTCTTCCAGGGGCCAGAGCAGGCGACATTGAAGGAAATTTAAAACTGCTGGCTAAGGGTAAACGTAAATTCAATAAAATCATAATTCACGTCGGCAGTAATGACACCCGGTTACGCCAATCGGAGGTCACTAAAATCAATATTGAATCGGTGTGTAACTTTGCCAAAACAATGTCGGACTCTGTAGTTTTCTCTGGTCCCCTCCCCAATCAGACCAGGAGTGACATGTTTAGCCGCATGTTCTCCTTAAATTGCTGGCTGTCTGAGTGGTGTCCCAGAAACGATGTGGGCTTCATAGATAATTGGCAAACCTTCTGGAGGAAACCTGGTCTTGTTAGGAGAGATGGCATCCATCCCACTTTGGATGGAGCAGCTCTCATTTCTAGAAATATCGACAAATTTATTAAACCCCTCAAAACATGACTATCCAGAGTTGGGACCAGGAAGCAGAATTGCAGTCTTACACGCCTCTCTGCAGCTTCTCTCCTCCTGCTACCCCCCCAAAAACCCATCTCCATAGAGACTGTGTCTGCTTCCAAAAAGACAAAAAACAAACTAAAAACCAGCAACAAACAACTTAAACAATCACAAAGAAAGAACAATACAGTATCCACATCTGAACCAAAGAGTAAAACAGTGAAATGTGGATTATTAAATATTAGGTCTCTCTCCTCCAAGTCTCTGTTAGTACATGACTTAATAATTGATCAACAAATTGATTTACTCTGCCTTACAGAAACCTGGTTGCAGCAGGATGATTATGTTAGTTTAAATGAATCAACACCCCCGAGTCATTCTAACTACCAGAAATCTCGAAGCACAGGTCGAGGGGGCGGTGTGGCAGCAATTTTTCACACCAGTCTATTAATTAATGAAAGACCAAGACAGACTTTTAATTCATTTGAAAGCCTGATGCTTAGCATTGTCCACCCCAGCTGTGAAACTCAGAAACCAGTCTTACTTGTTATCATCTATCGTCCACCTGGGCCTTACACAGAGTTTCTGTCTGATTTCTCAGACTTTATATCTAATTTAGTTCTGAGCTCAGATAAAATAATTATTGTGGGTGATTTTAACATCCATGTAGATGCTAAAAATGACAGCCTCAACATGGCATTTAATCTGTTGTTAGACTCAATTGGTTTCTCTCAAAATGTAAAAGAACCCACCCACCACTTTAATCACACTCTAGATCTTGTTTTAACATATGGCATAGAAACTGAACATTTAACAGTGTTTCCTGAAAACCCTCTCCTGTCTGATCATTTCTTGATAACATTTACATTTACAATAATTGATTACGCAGCAGTGGAGAGTGGACTTTATCAAAGTAGATGTCTTTCTGAAAGCGCTGTAACTAAGTTTAAGAATATAATCCAGCCACTGTTATCATCGTCAATGCCCTGTACCAACACAGAGCAGAGCAGCTATCTGAACGCTACCCCAACAGAGGTCGATTATCTTGTTAATAATTTCACCTCCTCACTACGTACGACTCTGGATACTGTAGCTCCAGTGAAAACTAAGGTCTCTAATCAGAAGTACCTGACCCCGTGGTATAATTCTCAAACACGTACCCTAAAGCAGATGACTCGTAATCTGGAGAGGAAATGGCGTGTCACAAATTTAGAGGATCATCATTTAGCCTGGAGAAATAGTTTGTTGCTTTATAAGAAAGCCCTCCGCAAAGCCAGAACAGCTTACTACTCATCACTGATTGAAGAAAATAAGAACAACCCCAGGTTTCTCTTCAGCACTGTAGCCAGGCTGACAAAAAGTCAGAGCTCTGTTGAGCCAACCATCCCTTTAACGTTAACTAGTGATGACTTCATGAACTTCTTCACAAATAAAATTTTTATCATTAGAGAAAAAATTACCAATAATCATCCCACAGATCTAATATTATCTACAGCTACTCTTAGTTCCATTGATGTTAAGTTAGACTCTTTTTTTCCAATCGATCTTTCTGAGTTAACTTCAATAATTACTTCCTCCAAACCATCAACGTGTCTTTTAGACCCCATTCCTACAAAACTGCTCAAAGAAGTCCTGCCATTGATTAATTCTTCGATCGTATATATGATCAACCTATCTCTAATAATCGGCTATGTACCACAGGCCTTCAAGGTGGCTGCAGTTAAACCTTTACTCAAAAAGCCATCTCTAGACCCAGCAGTCTTAGCTAATTATAGGCCAATCTCCAACCTTCCTTTCATATCAAAAATCCTTGAAAGAGTAGTTGTCAAACAGCTAACAGATCATCTGCAGAGGAATGGTTTATTTGAAGAGTTTCAGTCAGGTTTCAGAGTTCATCACAGCACAGAAACAGCTTTATTGAAGGTTACAAATGATCTTCTTATGGCCTCTGACAGTGGACTCATCTCTGTGCTTGTCCTTCATGACCTTAGTGCAGCATTCGATACTGTTGACCATAATATTCTATTAGAGCGATTAGAACATGCTGTAGGTATTACAGGTATTGCACTGCAGTGGTTTGTATCATATCTATCTAATAGACTCCAATTTGTGCATGTAAATGGAGAGTCCTCTTCACACACTGAGGTTAACTATGGAGTTCCACAGGGTTCGGTGCTAGGACCAATTCTGTTTACATTATACATGCTTCCCCTAGGCAGCATCATTAGAAGACATAGCATACATTTTCACTGCTATGCAGATGACACCCAGCTCTATCTGTCCATGAAGCCAGATAACACACACCAATTAGTTAAACTGCAGGAATGTCTTAAAGACATAAAGACTTGGATGGCCACTAACTTTCTGCTTCTTAACTCAGATAAAACTGAGGTCATTGTACTCGGCGCTGAAAAGCTTAGAAATATGGTATCTAACCAGATTCTTACTCTGGATGGCATTACCTTGGCCTCCAGTAACACTGTGAGGAACCTTGGAGTCATTTTTGACCAGGATATGTCCTTCAACGCACATATTAAACAAATATGTAAGACTGCGTTCTTCCATTTGCGCAACATCTCTAAAATTAGAAATATCCTGTCTCAGAGTGACGCTGAAAAACTAGTTCATGCATTTATTACTTCCAGGCTAGACTACTGCAATTCATTATTATCAGGATGTCCAAAAAACTCACTGAAAAGCCTTCAGTTAATCCAAAATGCTGCAGCAAGAGTACTGACAGGGACTAGAAAGAGAGAGCATATTTCTCCTGTTTTGGCTTCCCTTCATTGGCTTCCTGTTAAATCCAGAATTGAATTCAAAATCCTGCTCCTCACATACAAGGTCTTAAATAATCAGGCCCCATCTTATCTTAATGACCTTGTAGTACCATATCACCCTATTAGAGCACTTCGCTCCCGCTCTGCAGGCCTACTTGTTGTTCCTAGAGTATTTAAAAGTAGAATGGGAGGGAGAGCCTTCAGTTTTCAGGCCCCTCTTCTGTGGAACCAGCTTCCAGTTTGGATTCAGGAGACAGACACTATCTCTACTTTTAAGATTAGGCTTAAAACCTTCCTTTTTGCTAAAGCATATAGTTAGGGCTGGACCAGGTGACCCTGAATCCTCCCTTAGTTATGCTGCAATAGATGTAGGCTGCCGGGGGATTCCCATGATGCATTGAGTTTTTCCTTTCCAGTCACCTTTCTCACTCACTATGTATTAACAGACCTCTCTGTATTGAATCGTATCTGTTATTAATCTCTGTCTCTCTTCCACAGCATGTCTTTATCCTGTCTTCCTTCTCTCACCCCAACCGGTCGCAGCAGATGGCCGCCCCTCCCTGAGCCTGGTTCTGCCGGAGGTTTCTTCCTGTTAAAAGGGAGTTTTTCCTTCCCACTGTCGCCAAAGTGCTTGCTCATAGGGGGTCATATGATTGTTGGGCTTTTCTCTGTATCTATGAAGCGCCTTGAGGCGACATTTGTTGTGATTTGGCGCTATATAAATAAAATTGAATTGAATTGAATTGAATCCATGTACAGGAGGTGGCTGACAACTGCTCCGTTCCGTAGTCGGTATCCGTAGCCAGTCTTGTTAATGATCTCACTGAGGGGGTTCAGGCCTATACAGAACAGCAGTGGGGACAGAGCATCTCCTTGGTAGATCCCGCACTTGATGGTGACTTGTGCTATGGGCTTGGAGTTGGCCTCTAGTGTTGTACGCCACATCCCCATTGAGTTCCTGATGAAGGCTCTTAGGGTCCCATTGATCTTGTACAATTCTAGGCATTCCAGTATCCAGCTGTGGGGCATTGAGTCGTAGGCCTTCTTGTAATCAATCCAGGCAGTGCACAGTGGTCAGTCTCGGCTGACTGTTCTGTCTACCAGTAGCTGGTGTTTTGCGCCTCTGGTATTCTTGCCAATTCCTTTCTGTGTCCCGCTCATGTATTGACCCATGTGCCTGTTCATCTTAGCCGACAGGAGCTTCCATGTAGTACTGAGGCAGGTTATTGGTCAGTAGTTGGAGGGGACTGGTCCCTTCTTGGGGTCCTTGGGGATCAGGACTGTCCGACCTTCGGTTAGCCATTCCGGGTGTCCCTCGTTAACTAGCAGCTGGTTCATTTGTGCTGCCAGACGCTCGTGGAGTGCAGTCACCAGTAGGCGTGAACCATGTCACTGAGAGTACACCTTTGCTGGTTCTGTGGAGAACAGCTGGTTTATTCTCCCGCCTTCTATCTCTCTGGTGTACCTCCTCAAGCGGCTGGCCAAGGCTGTGAGTCTTTGCTTGGCAGTTTCCAAGGCCTCAGGTATGGACAGCTTGCTGTATTTCTTATGCACCTTCTTTGTCACACCTTTCTGCAACTCCGTTAGTTGGCTAACCTCCCTCCGTGCTACTTTGATCTTGCCCTCTAGCCTCCTTCTCCATGGAGGGTACTGCCCCTTGTGGCTGTTCAACTTGTAGCCAAGCATCTCACTGATCACTGCTGCCGTATTGTAGATCAGCTTGTTAGTGTCGGTAATCGTGGTTGTAGGTATTGTCCGTAGTGCTGCATTAACATCCTCTAGCAGACCTTCTGAGGGTACTTCACGTAATCTTGGTAACCGGCTACGGGGGGTCCAGGTTTCAAGCTTGGCCATGATCCTATCTTTCAGGTCAGTTCCTCTTGCACTCAACGATCCTTCTCCTGTCGCACTTGGGGCTATGTACCCAATCTCGGGTGGGGGTGATGATATCTCCCCCCTGACCTGGCGTCCTGACTCCTCCTTGCCGTAGCATTTATGTTGTACCTCGTCAATCTCTAGCTGCGAAAGCAGTCCCTTCATTCGAATGTTGGAACACTGAGCTACTAGTTGTTTCGCCGTCATTGTGGATGTTGGGTATCGAAGAATCCATAGGTCCCTCATCCTATTCATGTAGCCAAATGTGGCAAAAAAGTGCTCCAAGAGTGAGGTGTTGTGGCCATACTTTCCCAACCTTGAGACCTCAGAATTAGGGAGACATTCAAAAGGGCTGTTGGGGGGTGATAAATACATTTTACAGTGTTTATTTATCGGATAAAATACGTTCAATGTCACCGTTATTATTGGCCGGCCCGGAACCAGCGGGGCTGTCCAAATTCAGAGGTTGCTTCCACCTGAGGACCCGGCCTTCGTGGTCTAAAGAAAGCCGGGTAGTACGTCACGAGCTCCCTCGGTGGAGTGAAACTCTGCCGTCTGCTCGGAGGAGCCAAGATGGCGACCTGTGTGGACGCTTCTCTGTAAGCTCGTGAATTTCTGATGAGTACCTAACATTTTAAATTATCTAAACTGACTCAGATAATTCCTTTATTAGAAGTGACTTATTGCACTTGTGTTTTGCACACGTACAGGACATCTTTATAACATAAAACCAGGCCGAACTGAGGTTTTTTGGGGTTTTTTTTTCCTGCCGAATTCTGACACGGTGAAGTGTTAGCTTGTATAGAAACATTTAGCTAATAGTCGCCGGATAAGCTTGCAAAATGGCCAAAAAAGAGGCAAGAAGAAAGGAAGGACTGATAATGGACTTGGAGCCAGACAAAACCTTTGCAAGCTTATGCAAACCTCTCCCTCAGACTCCTCTTAACAGCTCCAACCCAAAGAAGAGCCGCATCGAAGTGCACGAGGTGAGAGAGGAAGCTGTATCCAATGCCGACATCTTGAAAGCTATTAATGGGCTGAATGACAGATTCTCCAAATTCGAACAAATGGTGAACAAAAACACGGCAGAGATTATTGCCGTGCGGGATCACGTGAAAGGTCTTGGAATACAGAGCAAAGAGACAGAGGTTACTGTGAAGAAGCTGAAAGATCGCATTGCTGCACTTCAAGAGAAACAAGAGGAGACGGAGAGATATAGTCGGCGGTGGAACCTGCGTTTGCTGAATCTCCCAGAGCATAGTAACGAAGACATACAGTGGGGCAAAAAAGTATTTAGTCAGCCACCGATTGTGCAAGTTCCCCCACTTAAAATGATGACAGAGGTCAGTAATTTGCACCAGAGGTACACTTCAACTGTGAGAGACAGAATGTGAAAAAAAAATCCATGAATTCACATGGTAGGATTTGTAAAGAATTTATTCGTAAATCAGGGTGGAAAATAAGTATTTGGTCACCTCAAACAAGGAAAATCCCTGGCTCTCACAGACCTGTAACGTCTTCTGTAAGAAGCTTTTCTGTCCCCCACTCGTTACCTGTATGAATGGCACCTGTTTGACCTCATCATCTGTATAAAAGACACCTGTTCACAGCCTCAACCAGTCAGACTCCAAACTCCGCCATGGCCAAGACCAAAGAGCTTTCGAAGGACACCAGGAAAAGAATTGTAGACCTGCACCAGACTGGGAAGAGTGAATCTACAATAGGCAAGCAGCTTGGTGTGAAAAAATCAACTGTGGGAGCAATCATCAGAAAATGGAAGACATACAAGACCACTGATAATCTCCCTCGATCTGGGGCTCCACGCAAGATCTCATCCCGTGGGGTCAAAATGATCATGAGAACGGTGAGCAAAGATCCCAGAACCACACGGGGGGACCTGGTGAATGACCTGCAGAGAGCTGGGACCAAAGTAACAAAGGTCACCATCAGTAACACACTACAACGGCAGGGAATCAAATCCCGCAGTGCCAGACGTGTTCCGCTGCTGAAGCCAGTGCATGTCCAGGCCCGTCTGAAGTTTGCCAGAGAGCACATGGATGATACAGCAGAGGATTGGGAGAATGTCATGTGGTCAGATGAAACCAAAGTAGAACTTTTTGGTATAAACTCAACTCGTCGTGTTTGGCGGAAGAAGAATACTGAGTTGCATCCCAAGAACACCATACCTACTGTGAAGCATGGGGGTGGAAACATCATGCTATGGGGCTGTTTTTCTGCCAAGGGGACAGGACAACTGATCCGTGTTAAGGACAGAATGAATGGGGCCAATTATCGTGAGATTTTGAGCCAAAACCTCCTTCCATCAGTGAGAACTTTGAAGATGAAACGAGGCTGGGTCTTCCAACATGACAATGATCCAAAACACACCGCCCGGGCAACAAAGGAGTGGCTCCGTAAGAAGCATTTGAAAGTCCTGGAGTGGCCCAGCCAGTCTCCAGACCTCAACCCCATAGAAAATCTGTGGCGGGAGTTGAAAGTCCGTGTTGCTCGGCGACAGCCCCAAAACATCACTGCTCTTGAGAAGATCTGCATGGAGGAATGGGCCAAAATACCAGCTACTGTGTGTGCAAACCTGGTAAAGACCTATAGTAAATGTTTGACCTCTGTTATTGCCAACAAAGGTTATGTTACAAAGTATTAAGTTGTATTTTTGTTATTGACCAAATACTTATTTTCCACCCTGATTTACGAATAAATTCTTTACAAATCCTACCATGTGAATTCATGGATTTTTTTTTCACATTCTGTCTCTCACAGTTGAAGTGTACCTTTGGTGCAAATTACTGACCTCTGCCATCATTTTAAGTGGGGGAACTTGCACAATCGGTGGCTGACTAAATACTTTTTTGCCCCACTGTAAGAAAAGAGGTGATGGATATAATCGCCCTGATCATCCCAGAGGAAAAAAACAAATTCGAGTTCATGATAGATACTGTTCACAGAGTTGGTCGAACAAGAGATGAAAACCGCTCACGCCCCATCATCATACAGTTCACCATGCGCACCTTCCGACACAAAGTTTGGAGAGCTTCCCTCAACTCTGATGTGATGAAGAAGAAGAATTTCGGGTTGGCTGAAGAGCTCACCTACATGGAGAGACAGTGCAGAAATAAACTGTGGCCAACTGTCAAACAAGCCCGTGACGAGGGAAAGAAGACCAAATGGATTGGTCCTGTGGCCATCATTGATGGTGTAAGACACACTGCATAAATAAGAGGTTATTAAAAGATCAGCAAGATGACTGAAATACTTTAAGTTCACTCTGTAAGTTACCTAACATTAACAGGTACTACCTCAGGCTCCCAATGTTACTGTTCAATATTTAGTAATTTTGAGGCACTTGTATATTGTTTTTTGTTTTGTTTTTGCTTGAAATACCTCAGGTTCATTAGGTAATATGTTTACAACCAATAATATCCTCTTTAAATTTTCTATAAAACTTTTATACCTCCAAGTTAGTTGTACCAATATTTGGCAAACATTATTATGGTTATGTTTGGACTTGCTTATGTTTTACAGTGTGAGTAGTTAAACATCCTACCTTTATTGGTGTATAAATGTTAATTTGCTTAAGCATTTGGGTCACTTCAATGAGGAAAAGGAAAACAAACAGAGTCTGAAGACTTTTACTTAGGTACTCAACATTTAGTGTTCCCGTTTGAGAGTATCTTCTTTAGGTGTTTATACCTTAGCACCTTATACGTTTCTAGTTAATTTAACAGACATCCAGTTCACTTTATTCATTCGCTTCTTCTCTTATGACAGACTTACATTTCAGTTCCTTAAAAATACTATCCCTTAATGTTCGAGGTATTCGTGACAGTACCAAAAGAAAGTCAATTTTCATTTTCTGTAGACGGAAAAATGCTGATTTGATTTTTCTACAAGAAACTCATTCGAGTGATAATGATGTAAAATTCTGGAAAGCACAGTGGGGTAATCAGTGTTATTTTTGCCACGCCTCTCAACATTCGGCAGGCGTAGCCATTCTCCTTAACAACTTTAAAGGTAATATTATTGAATCATTGTCTTCAGATGAAGGCAGATGGATTATTCTGATTTTCAAATTGGACAACACCTTCTTTATAGTCTGTAATTTATACAGTCATAACAACACAACTCAGGCCAAATCTATGTGCATACAATTATCTGAGAAACTTGAAATTTTTTTTAAATCAAAATATAGTTTATGGTTTTTCAATTTTGTTGTCCAGGTGGAATGGTGGCTCCGGGATTCTCCCGGAAAAATCGGGAGGGTTGGCATGTATGGTTGTGGCAACATCATTAACCTTGTCAAACACCTCAGAATAAATTATATCACAGAATATGAGGCGCGTGTGTTGAGGTGAACTGAAGAGGAGGACAGGGACAGGTGCTGCTAGGGCGAGACAGACGCACGGAGTCCTTTAGTGCTGCAGGCAGGCAAGGTGTTCAAATAGCACAACTTAGTTTTTTTTTATTTCTATATGATGAACTCTGCATTATTAAGTGATAAGAACAAGTAATCTGATGTCCTGTAATCATTATGACGCTATAATTTGAGATACAATAAATAAAATAAGTTTTTGTACAAAGTATCGGTATCGGATCAGTATCGTCGATATCACCCTGAATATTACTTGGTATCGGATCGGAAAAGAAATCAGTGGTATCGCACATCACTAGTCAGAAGGAAAGTTGATAAAATAAATTAAATATTTTGTATTGTTCGATACATATGCGCACCGAACCGAAAGCACTGTATCGAACGGTTCAATATCGATACGAGTATCGTTGGCCATTAAATACAAATTCATGAAAGCAAAAGGTTTAATAAGGAAATGAACTTGATGTTTTAATTTCTGTGACAAAAGCATCTACAGACGCTTTCACATGTACTTAGCGTGAACGTGCTCTTGGGCAAATACCAATCAAGATCTGTGTTTGCTGGGCTGTGAGCACAGATCCCACTGAAGGATGGTGGGCCCTCGTGGAATCTGGTTATGACAGTTTGAGCAGAAGCATGCACATGAGTAGCCTGCTGGAGGTCATTTTGCAGGACTTTGAGAATGTTCCTCCCAACACGGAGAAGCAGATACCTCTCCTCCTGAGATTAGTGGGACACAAAGCAAGCCTTCTTGCAATAGCATTTATGCATCTGCAGTTTTGGGCAACCTGAATGAGCTGAATAAGTATGACCTCATGGTACCAGCTGTGACAAACACACGCACAAAGTAAAACTAGAGAAAAATGAGTCTGGAACGATAAGGAGACAGCAATGATCTCTCCCGTTGCTTCTCCAGTGCACTTGTTGTCACCTTCATTTGCACCAAAGCGGGTCGAATTGATTCACGATGGTTTATGCTTCCTAAATCGACAGATTGATGTCACTGAAGTTTGACTTTGTGTTATACTGTGATGACTGAGTTTTCCCTTAATGTTTTTGAGCATTGCAATTTATATGTATATGTATTTGTATAAGCATTTTCCCCCACAGACACTGGTATAAAAAATAAATCTTACACGCATTTCATACATTTTTACAACAAGTTGAGCCCGAAAGAGTGAAACAAAGAAAGGCAAATGATAAAAAGAACAAATAACAAAACAATCCGTTTGTCATAAGCTCCATTTTTTGCTTCATTTTCTTTGTTTTTAAGCAACTCTGTCCACATTATTATGAAGAATTTTCCTCTTGTAAATCATGTGTAATTTGGGATTATGTGTGTACTAAATCTTTACAGAATGTTCCTGTTATTGTTGTTATTGATAACTGTGGTGCTGTAAATACTAACCATCTGCTTTACTTGCACGAACTGATATTTGTTTGTTTTGTTTTGTCTCTTATTTATAGTCCAGCTCTTTTCTTTATGATTGAACAAGGAAGTGAATCAAAGACACGTTTCTTTTTCACTTTTCTCTTCTTAGTGTGCGTTAAATTTTGGCTTCTTTACAGCTGTCCTACTTGCAATTTGTAGTAACTCATGAAACAAACAGTGATTTTACATGCAATTGAAGATTGAAGATTACATGCAATTCAAGATGACTGAGATTCATAAAAGAGGGTCGCGAATTAACTAAAAATCTTGCAAAAAGATTGCACATGCACATTTAGGTTTCGGAGTGAATCTACACAGAGCTTTATGGCACATGGAGATTAACCCCCTCTGGGGACAAGTCATACGATAAATGTCAGAAAATTAACAGGATTGTAGGAAAAAAAATACACTAAAAATTATATATATCACATATATGTTCACATATTCATCATAACATTGGGAAGTGAGTGATTATTTTCAGGTGAAAACCACCAATGCAGTGTGAGAGCTTTTAGTGTAAGGCATGTGAACCCTCACTATACTCATCTTTCCTCTAGATGGAGACAGCTACCAACTACACACTAGACTGATAGAAGGACACAGCATTTGCAGCACCACAGGACTTATTAAAAATGTGTGATGGTCAACAAAAGCCATTGTTCTCTAACTGCAGCACACCGGTCATTATATTCTAATCAGCATTCCAGAAGCTGTAACTCCAGATTTGTGCTTGTTATTTCATCAAAGAGCACAAAAACAAGGAAGAAAATGAGGAAATTCACTTAGAGAGCTGTGGGAGGCTATAAAATGAGCAGCGTTGGTATTTTATAAAAACAAATATGACAGAAATTGATTCACAAGAATCCAGCTAATTTGTTTTTCACACATCAGGTTCGTGACAGAATCTCATGCATATTCTAGACCATTAAAAATACAGCTCTTGGCATCTGATGACAAGTATCGGGTCTGTACACTGGGGCTGACATAGATCTGTCTGTCACCTCACAGTAAATCATTTTCACACACTCGGAGGTCACACGTGTTCGGTGATGGGTTTTGGAGGAAAAAAGCCCGAATATTAATTGGAATAAATAAACGGGTAGAGCTGATGGTGAAAACACTTGTAATATTTGCCTTAGAGGCAAAAATGGGGCTTCATCTTTGAATTGCTTTTAACAGGTTTGTTGGTAAAAGGAATAAGACACCAATCACAAAGATATTTCTGTAGTGGAGCCGACTTTGTAGATATCAATTACTTTTCTGTTCTCACTCCATCTTCCCATCCCAGTGTTCAGGGTGGTGACAAGATCATGTTAATTTTGATTTAGCGCCCTCTGTACACCCTCAGTGTCAGCTGTCCTCTATATATGGCTTTTTGTAAGCGATCCAAGCTGTAAGTGTACGAGCTGCTGATGCTCCTGAAATTAAATCTCTCTCTCTCCCTGGATTTGCTCTCACCTGTTGCCAATAAACACCTTATTGGAGAGAACATCGGACCTTTATTTGCCGGTATCTTCTTAGTTTTACATTCACTTAACTCCTTAGACACACGGGCACGCTGCACATTCAAGCACGCTCACGTCTATTGATGCATTTCTGCATCTCTGACCTGTGGTGTACAAACAGCCATATCACTTTTTCAAATTCTTTGGGGACCACAATTCTTGGAGCTGGCCTCACTCCTTTTTTCTTTTTCCAGATATAATGGGCAATCCACCCTGCTCGGCTTGCCACCAACTGGCAGCGCCAGCAGGCTGCCCCCAGACCTTGGAACGGTATCAAGCAGACCGGGCCAGTATCCTAGCAGCCAAAACCCAACAGATGCACCACACTGAAGACAACATCACAAAATCAGGGGACTTACATTTATAATGTTCTCCCTCACACATAAACACACTCATATTTTGAGCTAAATATAAACACTGCCTCAGCAAGGGAGTTAGCAGATGAGTGGAAGTAAAATCTGGTGTCTCAGTTTAATCTCTGCTGTTTTCTGTTTGTCCTTGCAGGTGCTTCGCTGTTTTATAAAAAAAAAAAGAAAAAAAAGCTTACCGTACGGTTGAAAAGGTCAGAGTTAATAATGATAGTATCACAACTTTGTCTCGGATATTTAATGAAAAAGGAGATACTTTTTGCTTGCTTTAAAAGGGCATTGCAGCACACCTGTATTAATCCATGGTACCCTCAGGAACTTCCTCAGGACTGATTTGCATGTGTGTGTTATATTTAATCCACTCTCAGGCCACAGCAAAGAGATTATTTCCAGTGCATAAGCTTCTCCTCAAGTCACAATGATCCACATCCACCACACCTGTTCTATATGATCAAAGATCTGCACAAAATCAATGAAATAAGTGAATTAAGAGTGCAGTTACATCATGATTGATTTGTGATTGAATTACTTTGTATTTATGTCTGTCTCTTGTTTCACCTGAAAAGCAAAAACAGAAAGACAGTTTCAGAATTCACTTCATCTCAGAGCTGACCAGTGCCACTTAGCAAGGACATCCTTGCACGGCAATATGTCGTGAAATCCCCTTTTGCTTGTCACTTCAACACACCCTTCCCAAGCACTGCTTACTTTGTCTGCTTTGCGGCAGTCTAATAGTGGATTCATTTGGGCTTATAAATGCTGTAAAACTCTGACAACAAACATCAATCTTGCAGTTTAATGAGAAATAACATGGGACAGACCCCTCTATTATCGCTCCCTCCCTCTCTTTAGCACCCCGGCTCTTTCTAACAAATTCATGTGCACACTTTCTTTTCTTGGCATTAAAGCACCTGGCAATCAAAAGAACGACAAATTCCCCGCTTCGTGCAGCCGCGTCAGCAGGCATCAGCCGCTGATGCATTTTACCTGAGAAAATTAGCCCGAGGCCAAAATGCACATTGTGTTAGGAAAATGATTTTACCGTCAAGGAAAGTCACAGAAAGTTGCACACAAACACAGAAAGAGAGGCACATCCTGTCCTCTTTCTACAGACCAGTGCTGACACTATACGTCCTCGGGCCTGCCTTAGCTGGTGGTTTGATAAATTGGCCCTTTCATCTCGTCGATGTGCATTGTGTCAGTGGATTTGTGTGTATTTGAATCTGTGAGTGCATGCATTCCTGTGTGTGTGTGTGTGTGTGTGTGTGTGTATGCACGTCTGCCTGGGTACATTGTCTGAGCTGTGAAGTGTTTGGCTTCCTCACTGAGGGCTGCTGTCACAGCCTCTGAAAGCGTGTAATAGGCGCCCATTCTGCCGGAATGAATACACATCCATACACTAGTGAGAAAATGTGGCATTTCAAAAAGACTCGGGATAATCGAACAGAAAAATTATAAAAAAGAAAGGATAGGGGGGGCATGGCAATGTCATTCTTTTCAGCTAAGCTCTAAATTTGGTGCATGATTGCTTTGGGAACTGTTTGCAGGCCACAGTGAATTAATGCCATTTCTAATAGATCAAGAGCCGGGGGGGGTTTCTGTTGTTGGCTGTGGTAAACATTCTGGCTTCAGATACTGGGTTCCTGTGAGTTTCACTGGGATTCACGACTGTGTTAAATTGCCTCAGTTTGATTGGGATTCAAAGGCAACGGTTTGTTTATTCAGATTACACTTCAAAATAATTCCTCTTGAAACATTGAGTTCATTTGCAGCAATTTGTTTTTCTTTTTCTTATTTTTTATGAGATAATCATTTTATGGACTCTGTGGCTGAGGGAAAAAAAAAAAAAAAAAAAACCTGTTCACAGAGGAAAAGTCACACTGGTTCTATGTTTTGCAGGTCTGCAGGATGTCAACCCACCTAAACAGTTGCATCAGTGGACGGTGAGCAATATAACAAAAGACTGACATCCCTGTTATTTTTTTATTTTATTTTTTTACCTCACGGTATTTAGATTTAGAGGACCATTCTGGGTTGAAGAGAACAAACTTTTTAACATAGAGCGTGCTGCTTCATCTCAAACTCTATTGGTAGATGAGTAGATGCACGTCTCAAAATCTCACCATTGTCGCTGCAAATGTGGCAAACATGCATATAGAAGCCCGGCTGCACAGGTGGTCAGAAGAAAAGTAAAGGTGGAGGAAAGAGATTATTATGCTATGAGTTGTGTGTTTTCTGATTCTTTCTTGCCCTAACAAACCTTTAAAAGTTATCATTCAGGTGCATTTCTTGGTAAGTAGTACATTTTGTATACTTTTTTCCTCTTGAAGATGAAAAGAAATCTGAATAACTTTTCTCTCAAACGAGCACAGTGGAAATATTCATGACTAGTCTTACATGACTAGTCTTACATCAACGCATTGATTTAGCCTACAAATGGAATTTGCAGTCTGGTGGTTTGTTTGACAGAGAGGCCTGGGATGAAGTCAAATTCCCAGCCTTGATTACGGTTTCGGGGCACCTCTGCACATGAACCCTATGGTTCTTCTGAGTGCTTGATGAAGACCACACAGCTGGAAACTACACAACATCTTCTCAACAAGACAGTAACAGTTCATGATACGCCTTATAATGAAATGATGGGGATTAAAAAGTGAGTGTGAGCAGAGACGCGTTAGTTTGTAAAGGGGGGTCATGGAAACAGAGCATCGATATTACAGTGACTGGAATGACAGGGAATCTGGGTGCTCTCTCGGGTTATGCTCGTGTAATATGACATGCGTGTGGGTGCGAAGACCTACTCACTCGACCACTGCTCCCACTCACTCACTCTACAAATCGAGCGTTCTGTGTATCACTCACACGCTGCGTGAGCCGAGAGCGCTTTCTGTCTCTCATTCATCCCAGTGAAGGCTGCTCACACTTTTTTCTTCTTCTCTGCCCCCCTCTCGCTTACTTCAAGCTGGGATAGCTCGCTTTGTGTGTGTGTGTTTTTCTCTCCCTATATTTGTTTCCTCTCCGCGGTGCCTTTCGCGCGGAGTAGTGGTGGATAATATCAACAGAGCTTCGTTCCTTCTTACCTCCGCGATACCGAGGATTGGAGAGGAGTCGCTAGGGGACAAGCGCATCACGACAGACGGCGGCGCGAGGGAGTTTTTCTTGGAGGGGGACATCGCAGCTTAAGACGAGGAACAAATCAAACAGCTACACTGGGAGGACTGGCGCTAAGTTTTGACGGATTTCGCGGTGCAGGTGCGCAGGTGCATCGGGTTCGCGGAGAGGAGTCAGTGCCTCTGCGGAAGGTGAGCGATGGACTCTAAACTCCACCGTCGCTATGTCCCCCCATCAGTTTGTTCATTGGATGACTGTTGTATTGATTGGCCCTGTTTGATTTGTGTTGTAGAATACGTAAGTTTTTACACCACTCAGAGCATCACGTGGAATTGCTGGGATACTCATCGTCGGTTTGGGGAAAACCTTTGCAAACTTTGTTTTTGTTCTCTAACTGTAGGCAAACCAGAAACGTGGTATCAGTGCATGTTGACGTACAGCCATGCTGCTGCATGGTGTCACAGGTTTTCATCTAATGCTCATAACATCTTTCTTAGCTGCTTTATTATTTAAAAAAAAGCAGCACTTTGAGTTATTTATTATTCATTCATCCACTGGGGCCATCTCTGAGTGTGTTGAACATGATAAGTTAAACTGATGTGGAGAAATCTGATTTGGGTCTGCAGCTAAAAATTGTTTTCATTGCCGGTTAATCTAGGTTGTTAATTTATTTGTCTGATCTACAAAATATCAGAAAAGCCGTCAATCACGGGATGCCAGAGTCTAAACATTTGCAATCTAAAGAGTGGAGTGACACAAAGAGAGCAGATGCAACACTGGAAAACATGAAACCAGAGAACAGATGGACTGCTGGTTAAATGACTTTAATGAACAGTGCATTGCTCAAATAGTTTTAGATTAATTTTCTTATTGGAATGATTTAAACATCCCAGGTCGAGTTCACTTTTCAGTTAAGTTACAGAAAGTTGAGCTTGAGTTTAAAATGTGTGCAGGAAATTTTCTCATTCTGAAACTGTTCAAAGCATCTGGTCCACATTCAATGACTTCCTGTGAAACATGAAAATGAGACGCGTCGGATGTAATATGGATTAGTTTTGATGCTGCTTCACTGCTCCATATCCATTCTCATTTAGAGCACTCTTGTTGCTAGCATCTGTCACTTTGGGAGGAATGTCCAGTCAGCTTGATACCGGGTGTCTGTAGCAGAGTGATAAGAGCTTATGGTCTTTTCAGGCATTCACCTACCCGTCAACAGGACAGACACACACATACAGACACACATAAACAGCACAGGCTTTCCTTAAAAATCCCTCACTTAAGCACGATGTGATGAAATATGAATTTGGACAATTACACTTACTAATATCACATGCGGCCATCATCTCAATGTCCTTTTCAGTCTTTTGTTTTGTCCCTAAAATGAGCATATATGACTTCCACTGAGTGGCACTGGTTCAGTTTTTCCCACATTTGCCTCAACTGTCCGAACAGCACTGAACCTTCATGCTCTGTTTACATAGAGTTACACTATCGATCACAAGTCATCGCAAGTGATCTTCAGTCCTACACTGTGATCGATTCAGCCAGCGCTGACTTTTACTGTACTTTAGGTCAGTGCAGCAGGAAGGCAGGCAGGTGGGCTGGGTCTCTGAGCACTGGAATGGAAAAGAAAAACACCCTCTGAAGGCAACAACTAACTAATCGTTCATATCACTGTGAAATTTGTTAAATAGACAGTACAGTAAAAGGTTCTCAGTTCCAAAATATGAGAGCTAAAGCAGATGAATTATTGCAAAGTGCCAGTTTATGGACATAGATTAAAAAAAAAAAAAAAAAGTATCTGAGAGGATTTAAAGTACATAGAGTGCTAAATCATCTACCACTGCTTTGCAACATATTCATTTATTTACAATAGTAAATATGTTTTATGCTTTACATTCTATTGTATTCTTCTCTTTCGGGTTCATGAAGAGTATAATGGCTCATTTAACGTATTGTTATTGACGCGAATAGAATTGTTCCAGCTATTTGTGCCAGTTCCCTCTATGATGAACAACAGAGTTCATAGTCTAATTAAAGTTTTTAAATCACCCTTCAAAAAATAAAGCAAATTAACAGGCTTGCTCATTATGCCACACATTATGCCGTGCCGTTGTTCTTCCCAATTCTGAGGCGTCTAGAAGTATGGTAGCCTATTTCATTCTCCCCCTCGCTTTCTCTCTGAGCCTCTCTGGTGAAGAATCTGATTAACCAACTGGCATAATTCACCCTGTCCTAAAGGAACAAATGGAAGAGCAATGTTATTCTTGAAGAATGGCCCCTTTTTCCTTTCTAAATATAAAAAAAAACATATGAAGGAAAAGACACAAACGCTGACACACACACACAGAGTCCGAGGGCAATAACTGAAGCTGAGATGCTCTTGAAAGATGCTGCAGCTTCATTACTTTCTTTAATAGGACAATGATTGATTGCGCGTGTGCGTATGGACATGCATGTATATGTGTGTTTATCTTCCCGGGTGTGCGATTGCTCCATTTTCTTTAGGATTGATAGAGCATCATGTGTAGGTGTGCGTCTTTGTGTGTATGTTTTCTTCTCAGAGTGCTCCATAGCAACAGGCAGCATATCTTCTTCAAATATCTTTTTCTCAGTCACTGTGAGCCCTGACCTTACTGCTCACTGTGTGCTGTCTTTGCACGGGTGCATCTGCTTCTGTGTTAATAAGTGTACGTGCAAGAGAGACCATGTACAGTACATCAGTGTGTGGGCCATTTGGCCTCTCATTAATAGCAGCATAGTAAGTAATATGGACCCGCTCGCTCTGACTGTCTACACAATCAAGATACTGAGTCCATCTCATAGCAGCATCAATGCATTGCCAACTAGAGCTTTTTGTTCTCCTTTTTCTCTCAAACAAAGTAGATATCATCAAAACTATGCAATACTGACATTGATTTGTAATGCTTTGAACAAGTGGCAGTTTATCATTTTTAGCCTTTTTTATGTATCTCTCAAAGGAAACAAGAGCGACATCTCAAATATACATCTTGACACGGTTGTCGTGTTGTGTTAATATCGGGGTTAGACTAATAACTGGTTACGTATTTCATATCCGGGCATAGCAGCTCTTTAGAAATCAATTTTCTTTTGCTCCATCACCGTGTTAGGAAACTGGCCTGCTGCCAGACAGGGAGGGAACATGGGGAGGAAAGGGGAATATTGTGGGTGCATTAGTGAATGAGCAAAGAAAAAAAATGCTTATCAGATGTAGAATTCATGCTTTTGCTTTTTATTTCTTTTTCAGACTCAGTTCTCAAAAACACACTCATACCAAAAGGAACAGATGCAAGTCAAAGAAGCAAAGACACTTTATACAGGTTATTTATATAGGCTAGGTGCTGCAAGGTCATACCCTATTTACTTCATGCCAGTGTGTGTCTCTGTGTGTATACATCTGTTTATGTGATGCACAGCATGTTTTTTACATTCAGTCATATCAGTGTCACATTGCTTTGTGAGGACGTGTGTGTGGCCATCCATGCACACACAGCGTGAACACAGTGCTGCAAGTGTGCTAACTTTGTTGATAGCAGTACAATGTTCATGTGGAGGCTGTACAAACTCATATACCTTTAGCCTTGCTGCTCTATAAAAGAATCGGTGCTGTACTGTATTGAAAATATTTCTCAAACGCAAAATAAAAACCACCTTTTCATTTTTAATTGGATTCCCAAACTCACACGAGGTGCAACTGCAATTTTGCAGTTGCAACTTTGAATTTACCGTCAAAGTGACACAGCGAGAAAACGACTTCTCTGGTCAAACTTACCTAGCTTTTATATGAAGGATCACCACTGATGTTTAAGCTAGGTCTCTGGCTTTGACCCAAAACCAAAACACTCACTCCAAAAATGCCATGGAAGTGAGTGTTTATTAACGTTTAATGCTCTACCTCCTGAAAGCTTGCTTGACCACTGAAGCTCTTTTTTCAACTGAGCAGATTCTGTCATATTTCAAGCCTATTTAGTTAGCAAGTGTGATCTCTGCCTGTGGAGTTTGACTTGGGAAAAAAACCTGGAAACAATTCTATTGCTCATATATCCACATCTTTATTGGCACATACTGAAGTGTCAAAACATGTGGATATCTGGATTGAATGAATACCTGCCATAGGGGGAGAGGCGGGTTACACTCTGGGCAGGTTGCAACTCTGTTGCAGGGCTAACACAGAGATATACATATGGGCAATTTAGAATCACCAACTTAGCCTAACCTAACCCCACTAATTGCATGCAAGCCAGAATACCTAGATGAAACACATGCACAGGGAGAACAGAAAGCAAGAAAGACCTTGTTGTGAGGCAACAGTCCTAACCACTGTGTCATCATGCAGCCTTGTGGAGGAAAGCATTATTTTAAAAGTTACAGAATGTTTAAGTTTTAGCTCAACTTAAAATGGCTTAAAGTTTTAGGTGCTTTCTTGTCTGGTTAATTTCAACATGGAGTTTATTCCCTTTGTTTCAGGAGTTGAGCTAGTTGCAGTAATCAATCTCATTAATTGCTTCCCTGATCGTGGAGCTGCAGCTGATGGAAGTACAATTCTCAAACAAACACCCAAGGGCCAAGCAAGCTCTAACAGTCAAGCCCAGAAACCTCTATTTGTACTGAAATTAAAAAAAAAAAAAAAAAAAAAAAGCACACTGAAAAAAAATCTCTACAGTGCAAAATTTATTCAAAATTAATTGTCAAATTGGAAGTTGCAGTCAGCATCCTTTATCACAACTGCAGTTACCAGGCTTGGCTCTGTGCAGCTGAACAGCTCTCTGCGCATACACCAGCAATTAGTGGTGTACAGTATTTGTACGCTTTAATGTTGCATCAGATAATATTGCCTGCTGACATGCAAGAGTAAAATTGTCACGCAAAAGTAACATCAATGGGTTTGTCACTTCAGCTTGCATTCACACACTTTACACAGACACACATTACACACATATATAAAACAGAAGCCCTGTGACTGACAGATGATCGTACCATGATGTCTTTGTAACGTCCTCTGAGGATGTAAATAGAAAATCAACTCTCAGCTGTATTGTACTGTATCTACTCACACACCTGCTTCATAGTCAGACATGCGATAAGAAGACATGCAGTTATTTAACTGAATGATGCTGTGGGATAATCTGTATGTATTGATGCTTCTGGGAATTTTGAAGCTAAACAAGCTTGTTTTAGTAATTAGAAAGAGCGATTGGCAATTAGCTTCATGAAATCATGTCAGCTTATGTGGCTTGTGTTGTTTTAGTTGTTCCACTAAATTTTATGCTCGATTCATTTTTTACTTCTGTGTCTTTCCAGTATGTCCTCGTATTGTGTGCATCTCCCTCCTGCTTGGTCTCAAATGTATATCTTTCGCGTTGAGGTGCATGTTGCCTCTTGGGAAATCTGTCTGCTTGCTCACTTCTGCTCTAATCTGCTTGTATAATATGGTTTCTTTTTGGAAAAAAAGGAACAATATTATTCCTGTATGACTTTTTGTTTGGGCTTGGGAAAATATATTCATGAAAACGCTGACTTATCTTTAGTGCCTTGATTCCACTTCCATTCACTGCCTGTCAGAATGGGTCTCTGTGTGTATAGCTGCTGCCATAATGTACAATGAGACAACCATTAAATGCCAAAATCCTTGTAGCATGTTCTTTTGTACAAAGTTCCTCTCCACTTCCTTGCTTATATTGGATCTTCAGACTGTTCTTTGATGTCACATAGTTTTTTGGGGGGTGTGCCATCCAAATACCAAGTCTGCATTTTGTCAAAAGTTGTTTTACCTTTTTCAAAAAGAGATTTTAAAATGAAAACATATCCAGAAAGTCCCATAACATAGAAAAAGAACATCTGGCCATAAGGGGGCAAACTATATAAGCATATAAAAGGAAAATCCAATCAGTTGCTAATGAAACTGATAAACCCCAACAGTTTTGTTGCTATCTAACATGGCATTTCCCATATGTTAAAGTAACTTAACAGCCCCCATTCAAATTTCAGGCTGCCTTTGGTCTCCCACCATTAACTCAGTTTGCCTAGAAGTCTGTTACTGAATACACACACACAGGCAGAGAGACACTACGCGGAAATGTGAGCTGTTAAACTGCAAACCTAACTTTGCCCAGGATAATGGTCTTCTTTCTCCCTCTAATGAGCCCATATTATGTCCTAAATGGTTAGATCTGTTATTAATACCATTAACAGCTAATGGTCCATTGAGAGAAATTTTCAGAGATAAAACTAACAGAGTACCCTCGTGAATACAAGGGTCTCATCAAGCCAGAGAGGTTATAAAATATAAATGCATTGATAAATAGAGATGACTAATAGACACTTTCACTTATGGAAAATCAGACACACACAAAACACAAAAGCACCACTGAAGCATTTGATCTATTCAATCCACACCAGCACCGATCTGCCTTCAGCATCACTGCCTTCAGAACCAGTCTGTCTCTCAGAAGTACAGAGGAGCTGAAAGGAGAGCGTTCAGATAAACTGTCTTCACCAAGCTGACTGACAGCATAAATATTCTTAACGGAAACAGTAAAATGAAGCAATAAACAGTGTATAGATTTAGTCGTTTCATTGATCGCTTTGTATTGACAGCAAAGCCAGAAAACAGGTGCATAATCAGAGTCTAAACTCTAGTAGTCTGTGTGGATTGGTGCATTTAATAGAAGTAAATATCTATGTACTAGTGTACCTTAAAAAACTGAATATCGTCAGATGCATCTTACCTGTGCGAACTGTGCTTTCGTCTGAAAATGCCTCTTTTCAGATTTAAAAGAATTTTGTATTTCATTTGGAAATCAGGGTCCCAGAAACTGGAGGAAGGATTGAGAGGCACAGAATCCAAAGTGTTTGAAGTCCAATGTGAAGTTTCCACAGTCTCTGATGATTTGGGCTGCCATGGCATCTGCTGGTGTTGGTGGTGGTTGGCTCACTGTGTTTTTGTCATAGACAGCAGCCCATATTGTGTATTCTGCTAAAAAGACATAACACCAAAACCATAAACATTGCTAAAAGGCTCAGTGATTCTAATGAGCTCAAATCAGCTACAGCTACCTGTGCTGCCAGCCATCTGTCAAAGCTGCCAAACCCCTGATAAGTTACACTGAAAAATTATTGTGCGTTGCACAATAGACGTAATTGGGTCTGTATGCTAAAGGCTGACTAATCAGGAAAATGTGTTTTTACAATTTTGTTTTGTTTCTGTTAAGCTTATTTTGTTAAGTCACTATTACTGTTATTATTACTATTATAATGATCATCTCCTTGGCTGGGATAAGCTCAGAATTCACATATACATCCATCTCAAATATTACATAAAATACCAGTATATACCTCTCAGACGAATGTGAGTCTCCAACTTTAAGTTTCACTAAAATTCATTCCAGTAGTAAGGTGCATAATACTGCAGCTTATCTCCTCTTCTCTCCCAAGAGTGGATAAGTCGAGCCTACACCATCTTTCATGAATAATCCCTGCCCTAAAGGGCATATTTCCACCACTGGGAGAGAAAAGAGGCAAATGAGATGAAGATAAGAGACAGTGAGATAAAAAGCATACTGTGACTGTCTTTGACTAACAGTATCAGAATTAGGGATGAGATTGGTTGTACCATGTGAGTGATTACACACTCATTGTTTTCCAAAATAAGTGGCCAAAAGTGGTGCTGCGATCAGTATTTATGTCATTTAAACTTTTTTAAACAGTTGATGTTATGAAATTTCTTACTTTAACATTGCAGTCGCAGTTGTCAAGCAGTCACGATTGTTGTGCGTTTATATTGTGTGCTCTTTGGTCATGGCTGACAGAGAAGATTGTTGGTAAAGAAAAGTGTGGTATTTTCTTTAATTAATGAACAAAAAATTAAAATGAATTAAAAAAGGAAAGAAAAAAATTCAAAGATTATGTGCATGCAAACAGTGTAATACCTACAGGGTCAACATTCAATTCAATTCAAATCAATTTATATATTGCCCATTTACAACAACAGTTGCCTCAGGTCGCTTTATATCATAAGATAAAAACAGAGAAAACCCCAACAATTAGATGACACTCTACGAGCAAGCGAAAACTCCCTTTTATCAGGAAGAAACCTCCAGCAGAACCAGGCTCAGAGGAAGCAGCCGTCTGCTATGACTGGCTGGGGTTGAGGGTAGGAGGACAGGACCTGGAAGACAGCCAGAGATTAATAATAAGTAATGATTAAAATCCTGACATTTTATAAATCTAGAGCAGTCCAGCTTTTTTGACTTATACAGCAAACTGGCTGAAGTACTGACCTCGGTTCAAGGTAACATTCACTCCTCAGTCATTATAGAAGGAAACTCGGGCAAGAAGTATAGCATCTCAGAGCTGTCACCAAGGTTATTGTGAGAAGATTTCAGGACTTGACGGGGCGATTGTCACACAGATTCGCAACGCAAATTGATGTGTGAGAACTGTAAAATGCATTAAAAAGCACAAATGCACAGACATGCGCAGACATAAAGTTAGAAGATCACACAGCCAATTTTGGAATAAAGTATTGTTGGTTTTCTTTCTGCATCGCAATCACACACTCTCTTCTTTTACTTCTTGATTGAACTTGTTGGATTTAACTCTGGGGAACAGACGGGACCTCTGTTTCCATATCTTAAGCTTTTGGCTTTATTTTTTTTATTTGACAGCAAATCCATGTGCTTGTACCCACGCTGTATTTGAGGTTGTGTACGTATGCAGTTTGCAGTATTTAACAAGAATAGTACAAAGCAAGCTCCTGCAGTGCAAACAGAATGAATGTGTATTTGGATTCAGACTCTGGCTTCAGCTCCTTTGAAGACTTTGTTCCCTCAGTCTATTACCTTTGATTGCTACTGTACAAAGGGGAGGGTTATGAATCTTGGAGTGTGTATGCGTGTGTTTGTGTGTGTGTAGGGGTTTGACAAAGGGGAGACAGTGTTGGGAAAGATTACATTACCAGGCGTGAAACAAGAAAAAAAACTGTGATGTGGAACATCAAAGTGACACGCCACAGCGCCTTTGCGATATAGGGTTCCATATTATTAACCTCCAACCCTTGCTCTTGTCATTGTGGCTTGTGACTCATTCGACAGGTCATTGGCTCACAGGCTGATGTCAATATTTCAACGTCCGCATGCATAATTTGACACTTAAATGAGGGGAGCACTTTATTTTGAATGAAGCTGTATGAAAATGTGAGCACAGAAAATGGAAGAGGAGGAGAGACAGTCCAGTTCACAGCAGCTACCCCCTGACGGAGCATAAATGAATAAACTGAGAAATGGGGGAAGGGAAGATAGGATCTTGTAAAAAAAATGTCTCAGTTTTTTTCTTTTTCACCCTCTAAGTTCATCTTAAGGACACATTTTACCAATAAAGGCGTGCTGTCAGGCTATAAAAAATGTATCTGTGATAGGAGTAGTGTCTCTAAAGTTCCCCACTGGGCAAACACTTGATGCTATATGTTTGTCTACAGTAGGGTAGGGCTTTTGTTTATTACACTATTACACTACATCTAGTTGCAAGTAATATTACAACCTAATTAATATTCTAAGCTTATGTGACAAACACAGCCCCACTAGCTGCATTTATTAGAAAGAACAAAAAGTTCCTTCTATTCCAAGGCCAGCTATTTAATGAAGAGTGGGCCAGAGGCTGAGATTCTAAGGAAGTTTCAAAGTTCACATCGATGTTAAATACTTGATGTGGTCTTAAAAGAGCGTTCCCTTTTGTCTTTATATTCCTTCCGATGAAGACAGAAGGTTTGTGCATGTGCCGGCTAAGACTCATTTACTTTTTATAATTCTGTCTAATTGAGTTTGGAGGTTTTTTCATTTTTTATTGGAGATGCTGTTTTTGTTTTCTGTCTTCACTTTAACTCTTAAAGACTTTTAACTTTCTTTCACATTTTAATTCTAAGCCTTGTTTTTGCTTTCATACACTATATTGCCAAAAGTATTGCCTAGTCTGCCTTCACACACATATGAACTTGAGTGACATCCAATCCTCAACCTATAGTGTTTAATGTGACGGCAGACCATGCTTTGCGCTAAAACAGCTTCAACTCTTCCAAGAAGACTTTCCACAAGGTTTAGGAGTGTGTTTATGGGATTTTTTTTTACCATTCTTAAGAAGATTATTATTGGGGTCAGGCAATGATGTTGGATGAAAAGGCCTGGCTCACAGTCTCCACTCTAATTCTTCTCAAGGGTGTTCTATATGGTTGAGGTCAGGACCCTGTGCAGGCTAGTCAAGTTCTTCCACACCAAACTTGCTCATCCATGTCTTTATGGACCTTGCAACAACCCCACACCATAATCCCTATTCACTAAACTTTACACTTGGCACAATGCAGTCAGACAAATACTGTTTCAAACCCAGACTCGTTGATCTGAAGGCCACACTAAGTCTGGAGGTTTGTCCTGATTGTTTATATGAGATGTTCATAGAAGCAGTCTACCTAGGTGCTTGATTTTATACATCTGTGGCCATGGAAGTGATTATAACACCTGAATTCAATGATTTGGATGGAGGAGTGAATACTTTTGGCAATATAGTGTACTTTTCTCAAACCTACCCCAAAGCTACCCCATCAGGTTCCAAGCTCTTCACATCTATTGCTCTACCAGACCCTTCGAACCCCTGTCCACATCTGCGTGGGTATTCTGAAGCACATCTTTTCTATGTGTTTTGGCCTTTGGTCCACACATTCATTGCATTTTAGGTGACTAAGAGTTTTTGAAAAGTTCCATCTTGGACAAAGAAAATGAAGATTTTCTCTTGAAATATCGAAGCCAAATTAACTGATCGTCTTCATAGCATAATACAAAGCCAACAACACAAAGCAAAGGTGAAAATCAGCACGAAGACAGTGATTCTACTTCAGAAACACGAAGAGGTAGAAAACAGCGGCTGCAGCCTGACTGCTCATCAGTTTTTTAACTGTTGAAATTCAGGGCCTGGCTGCTGGGCTGAGGTAGGCATTTACTTAGTTTTAACATCACTCTGGGTTCCTGGCCAGCATCCTGTCTGTGCAGATGCTGTGTCAATCAGCAATATTCTTCACTCTCATTGGTAGTTGATACAGTGGCTCGCTTGTTGAGAATGTCACAGAATGTCATTCCCTTTCATGGTTACAGCAAATCACTTCCAGTGTGTATCTAGCTTCATTAAATCATCTGACAACTTCACATCAGAACCTTTTCTCTAGAATGTAACAATGAGATTTCCATTGTGTAGGACAGGGGTCAGCAACCTTTTACACCCAAAGAGCCATTTGGACTCGGTTTCCACGCAAAAGAAAACACTGGGAGCCGCAAATACTTTTTGACATCTAAAATGAAGATAACACTGTATATATTGTTTTTTACCTTTATGCTTTGTGTGAACAACTAAGGTGTGTTGCTTATGAAATCCATGAAGTGCTACAGAGAAAATTACATTTTATTTATGCAATCAACACATTTTGAACTCTTAAAGAAATATAACAAAAGGAAAGACACCCAGCTGAACTAAAATGATCCATGTAGCAAACAAAAACTGTTGTCAGCCACCACCCTTATATCGCCTCTGGGCTGTTGGAGCCTTGACCTGACTTTTAAAAAATAATTGGTAAAAAAGCACTATGCTGCTGAAAAATTAAAAATAGATATTTGCAAAATTCTGCCTAAATATGTATTTTACCAGGTTAATGCGTGCGGCGGGGCGTGGTCTGCAGCACCGCTGTAGGGGAGGCGGACGCACCTGAGCGACACCCGCAATCATGCCTCGCTGCCTTTACGTCTGCGCTATCTGTGCTGTTGTGTTGTTGGTAGTGTATGTCGGGCTGTGAGGTGAAAAGCTACAGCCGGCTGTATGCGTACAGCAACCGTGTGTGAAAAGTGGTCAATAAAGAGATGCTGAAAAGCGTGTTCATGCAAACTTCGTCGGTCTGCCGTGATATGTTTACAATGGGACTTCTGCTCCTGAACCTCTGCGCACAGCGTCTGCTAATCGGGGCTGTACGAAGTCAGTTTACGCAGGACTGTAAGCTGTCATCTGTCAGGCGTGAGCGGTGTTTGTCTTTAACATAGTTCACGGTGGAGAATAGCTGCTGACATAATGTGGATCCGAAGATCTATAATTGGCCTGCCTGGGGTTAGTCTCGATAAATGCACGGCGTTTCGGCGGGTACACCGGCTTCCGCGACCGCGAGTGTGACTCTTATTTTGAGCGATGAAAAAATAATAGAATATAATTTTATTTTTATATTTCAATATCACAATAATCTTCCAATTTAGAACTACAAGTTAAAAAGAACTAACATAAATAAAATACACTTCAGCTAAATACTAATTTATTTTCCCAAACCACGCGGAGCCGCAGTATAAGGACTAAAGAGCCGCATGCGGCTCTGGAGCCGCAGGTTGCCGACCCCTGGTGTAGGAGGACCAGGCCTCAAGGGCTGGTGTCCTGCAGTATTTAGATGTGTCCTTGATCCAACAGCTGATTTAAATGGCTAAATCGCCTCCTCAACATGTCTTGACGTTTTCCAGACTGGTAATGAACTAATCATTTGATTCTGGTGTGTTGACCCAGGGTGATATCTAAAACCTGCTGGACACCGGCCCTTGAGGCCTGGAGTTCCCCACCCCTGTCCTACACCAAAGCAATAAAAGAGAAGGCAAATACATTTCCTGTGTAGTAGCATGACTTTATACTTGGAGAACAGAACAGGTAGATTGTGGATAGGTAGACTTCTAAAAGGACAATTATTGGTGTTATCAAATGTACAGCCTTTTGTTGCTCCCATCCCAATCTTTTTTTAAATGTGTTGCAGCCATTGAATTAAAATTACTTTAATTAAAATCTTTTTCTTATTTCTATATTTTTCAGGGTTCTATTGTAAATACAAACTAGAGTAACCATTGTCATTATATGTTATATGTTATTGTTATTATGTTATTTATATTTTGCAGTCTCCAAACCTTTTTGGAATTAGGGTTATATATTGAATTTTGGTTTAATAAGTAAAATGACTGTGAAACAGTACTGTTGCAGAATTTTCAACACTTTATTTATTTATTGAACAAAGTAACTGCAAGTCTATGAAAAGCCACTAAATGAGTTAAGTTTGCAACAATGAGGTGAACTGAAGCATAATGATTGGTACAACGAGTCCTTTATGAGCCCTAATATACCCTTTTTGCTGATATGGTGGCATTTGGCTGATAGTTAATGTGATTCTGTCACTAATAACACTTTTTCAGGAGCAAGTCTAAAAAATGGCATGTTTCATTTAAGTTATCACTGAAACTGTATGCACTATCAACGACTTTCTGGTGCAAGTGTAAGCCAAATAATTACTTTCTAAATTGCATTTCTGTCTGTTCATGTCAATTCATTGAGAGAAAACTCTAAAATGCAAGCTCTATGTGGAAAGTTTTGGCAGTACAACAGTTGCTGTCCTTCAGCTACAGCATGCCGGGAATTGTGAGCTGGGCAGACTGTGTGTGCCATTTTTATTAAACATGCACAATTTGTTAACTCTCACCAGAGGTTAAGTCTAGTTCTTAATCAGTCTTCCTATATCAACAGAACACATTACTTCTCTGCTGACTCTGTACAGTGCAGTGCATCAGCCACTTCTCTTTTTACAAATTCTGTCAGAAGAAAATCACAGTGGATGAAATCTTTGAGCTGCCTCTTCTAATCCTTGTCCAGTTTCTTGTGGTAGCCCTTCTGATAGCTACCGATCAGTAGTTCAAGCTTTGACCCAGGAATTTTGTTTTGCTCTGCTGGTGCCGCCAGAAATTACCACCACACTTTCCCCTTGTCCTGCTGATGCAGAGTTAGTGGCCACTCTAGAATCACCTCCACCCATTCTAGATTGGGCACCAGCACCATATTAGTGTTTGATGGAGCTCTTTTAAACAATATTGATTAAAAACGACAAAATTATAATGTTACTATGCATTTTTAAGTCAAAATTGAAATAGTTAAGAGTGAATTACGAATTATATTGCAATTGTTATTGCTTTTGTAAGTGTTATTGGCTCATGCACATACAAGTTGAGAACAGTTAAGTCCTTAATGACTGTATGAATTAATTGTGTTGCAGCAATAATTCATACCATTCGTCACACACCAAACTATATGTCATGGATCCTAACTGCAAATGATCAGTTCTTTGACGTAAGAGTCTATTAATGAACTTCCCCAAGTTTGCAAGTTTGGCAGGAAATCCATGTGTTCACACTATTTTAGTTACCAAACGGTTTTATTACTAAGAAGTAGCTCATTAAGAAAATAGCTTTTCTGGGCTTGACTATACAACAGCTTCACTCCCACTCCCCTTCTATTTAAAAACTCTCTTTATTTGTCACAAGTGATCACGTTGTCTGCAATGACTTGTGCATGCATCCAAGTGAAAAAAAGGTTCTAAATTAAAAGATGAGCTGAAGGTAAACTTTCCACTGATACTAAATATAACACATATATAATACATGCCCTGTGGTTCAAATTGATACTAAAGCAGGAAGAGCGCATCTATTTAACCCTCCTGCTGCCTCCCCAACCTTTTTTTTCCTCTTTCCTTCCATCTTCAATTAGGTATCCCACTATCTGTCTCTCCATCTTTTCGCTTCACTGGGCCTGCCATTCTATTAATCTTGCTAACAGATTGCCTCTATTAATTAGTCTACATCCCCCATCTTGCATGTAATATTCAGAGGTAATTGAGATATTAGGAAGATAAGGATATTTCTGCAGTCACAATCGTTTTTAATTAGCCTAAAGATTAAAAGATAGACTCGTTTCCGCTTGGCTGACGTCCAGGCTGGCAGTGCAAGGTCTTTTCCTGTCACAAATTTATAGGAGGTTGCAAATTCTGCTGCAAATTTAATGTGTCAGTTTCCAAGATATATCTGTTCCATCATGCCTCATAGGACACTTCACGTTGTGGAGGTAATAATGCATCTAGGCCTCCAGACAAAACAAGTTTACAGCTTGTCATCTGTGGCATTTCAGATTGAATATTGTGCCTCTCAAGCATGTATAACTTACTGAACACAAGTAAAGACGATAGTAAATTCTGTTACTGTAAATCAAATGCAGTGCCTTTTCATTTTAACGTGCATTATGTGGGTCTCACTGCAGCTTCAATTAGATAATGAAAGAAATGTCCATACAGCGTGTCTGCAGTTAATTGGAAGGTCCAGGGTGCACTAAACAGACAAGATGAACAGACAGGAGTAATTACCACTAACTGTGTGTGTGTGTGTGTGTGTGTGTGTGTGTGTGTGTGTGTGTGTGTGTGTGTGTGTTTGTGTGTGGAGCGTTGTGCAAACACATTGGCTAAATGGAATTAAACACTAGGTGTGAAACAAAGAATACCAATTCATTTTCCCTGCTGACACGTGGAGTACATTTTGTCTGATCTCATCATAAATGTTGTAATTCTCAAGATACACAAAAGGCCCTATTCTTTCAAAATTACTAGAGCTGACCTCAGCAGGATCCTTGTACTTCGTAGCTGTGAAAGACTTTGCCTCTGCAAGCCCTCCGACCTGCCACTTCCTTTCCGAAAGGACCTCAGACGATTTTAATGGCTTTGGTTTGTTCACTATTCCCTACAGACCAGTTACTCACTCTTAACATGTCAGAGCGGTGCCTATAGGGCGCACATAATGAATAGAATAGAAAATTGAACATAAGACCCCAGAGCAGATCATTAAGCTGTTTCTATTATTGTACTCTGTATATAAGCAAAGCACTGTACTAGGCTTCGAGCCATCACTCCCAGTAGGATGCTCATGTTTCTATGGTTTAAGTGGTTCCCAGCGCTCACCAGGTATAAACACACCTTTTCTCACAGGGAAATGTTACTGGAAACAGGTTCACCAAGATGTTAAACCCTCTCTCTGCCTTACAACATTAGTACTTTCCTTCCAATGTTCAAAACTTCCTGGGAGTTTCAGTTGCTTACAGCATTTCCATTACATACACTACTGCTTATTATGGTTAGCACAGCTGAAATTTTTTACCTGGTTAATTTTTACAAGAACACCTCCACAAGTTGCACTTTCTAAATGGCACACAGCATACTAAGATAAATATAGTAAAATCTAAGTTTAGCAGTCTAAGATAGCGTGTTAATTTAGCTCATGTCTGTGGCAAAGGCAGTAGAAACACAAGCACGAGAATAAAAAGAAAGCATGGTTCCAAATATCTATCGTAAACCAGTCATTAGAAGCCAAGCTTAATGATTATTACCCTATTATTAAGTACCATAAGTGTTATGTACTTAGGTTGGGTGTCTAATTAAAAGGTAGCAAAACTGTGTACTGTAAGGAATTTTACTGAACCATGCAAACTCTCACTGAGGTTGGTTCACAATATGATCGGGATATTAATAAATAAAAACTTCACCCAGAGTAAAAATTCTGCCCAAATGATTTGGGGTAAATTAATGCGCACATTTTAAGAATACATCTATGATGTCACAAGCTCATTAATGTCTAAAATAAAGTCGTGACTCATTTGTACTTTCCCTGTTCACATTTGTGCAAAGAAGCCGACATTTGTGCTTCATTATTTCTGAAGTCATCACATTCTCATTTGTCTGGCCTGTAATGCTAATAAAAATAAAAGCAAATGGAAAACATGTATGAGCTTATCAACCTTACTGAGATAACTGTGATAGCTGAGCCAGCATGGTGAGGCTTGGTTTTAAAAATGTAAATCTTCTGATCCAGATTTGAAAGAAAAACTTACATTACTGGTTTTATTACCAGGTTTGATTTATTCAATTAAAATAAAATATACCTCAAATTAGGAATTTGTTAAGATTAGGGCGAAAGTAAATCACTTTAGTAAATCACATTCTTGTTTTTGAGCATTTGCACTTTTGATATTTAAAACAGTCAGGAACCAATTCTGTTTTTTCTGCTGTGTCTGTCATCAATAAAACCATATCTAAGTAAGCTTTTGCTCTCAACATCATGTTAGAGCTTACTGAATAATTTTTTAAAAGTTTATTACTAAGTAAAATGCAGAAAACTCGAGCAAAGAGCCTCAGGCCATTGTTTCCAAGTCTAGAGCCAAAATCCATGAGAAGATGTTCTGACAGAGAGGATCAACATATTTTAGGCTGCACTGTCATAATGAATCTGTCATTCTGAAGGAAAAACGATTTCTAAATTGAGATATTTGCATGCTCATGCATCTCAAACACACACAGTAAGGTTCACTGACATTTTATTCCGTCCTGCATTTTAATCATATTCATATTTGCATATGTTTGGGTGTGTGTGTGTGTGTGTTTTTGTAGTCTCAGATGAAGATGAAGTCTGCGGGCGTTGTGGATGGAGGCTTGTTCACAGAGAGCTATTGTAACATCTGCAATGCCCAGCTCATCTCCGAGTCCCAGCGCACCGCTCACTATGAGGTGAGTCCATCTCCTCTGCTCAGTTTCTGAGGTATTTTCTCATATTATTCCAGAATAAATATGTGTTCAAAATCTGAAGAGGACACAAAGGTTCTTATGCATAAAACAAGCCAAAATGTTGCAACATTTACTGCATTTTCAGGCAGATTCCTGCGTGGTACATTTTGCAAATGCCTTATTTGTACCAATTTCTGCTTGTGGCATTCAAAATAGTGCTCATCCATTAAACATAGTATTAATGCAGCACTGTAATGTTAGTTATTTGCACAACAACAAATGTGCACACACAGTTTTTATTTTAATGTAGTATAGCTTTCAGCAGACTCTCTCAGAGTAATTTATTGGATGGCCATTCAGCCCTTGCATTATTTAACTAGAATCTAAATGTGTGCGTTTGTGCATGTGAATGTGTGCTTGCGTGAGTGTACTGCATTAAAGTCGTACTTAATTACAAGATACAATTGGGATTAACAAGCAGACTAATGAGGGTGAGGCCCTTATCTAGGCAGACTAAAGCAAGGGCGATGATGGTGTGTACGGTAGGTTTCTGCATAGATGTGCACCTACAGTACGTCATTCACTTGTCAGTAATCTATTTCTGTCCCTCCCGAGCCTGACAAAAACACACAGCCTTGAGTAGAGCAGATGAATAGGCAAGCTGAGTCATTGCATTTCATCAGTTCCAAAAGGTCTCTGTAGAGGTTAGCAGATCAAGGAGACAAGGAAACAAATAATTTGCAAGCAGGAATATTTTGAATGTTATATTCTAATCAGATAGCGGGCAAAGATGGGCAAACCTTCTTGAGCGTCTATCTTGAGATGCTCATTTCCTTCAGCCCTTCCTTTAATTTATAGCAACTCTATCTTGACACACGTAACACGTCTGTTCTCCATCTTCACCCTCTGCTGCAATGCCAAAATATCAAAGTGCCCTCCACTCTTGTACAGGTACTTCTACTTTATCTTCCCAGGGCCTGTCAGTTCAACAACATAAACATAGCGATTAACACATGACCAGATGATCAGGTCTGGTCTCAGACTAGAAATGTCAGTTTCACTTGGTAAGAATCTGGCACGTCAATCAGTATTGACCTGCCTTTACTTAAGTTGCCAGTGTTTGAGTGCTTTAGGTTTTAGCACCTTATATGAAAGGTTTTAACATTGCTTTGTGTGTTAGGGCATTGAGGGCCATTGCACTAGCTCTTCTTTTATCTTCAGTTTCATTTCTCACACACTTAAGCATTTGATTGTAAAGGTTATAACAAAGATATATTTAAGCACTTCATTAAGTCCCTTTAAGTAAGCCTCCTTTTCTCAGTTCCCCTTCCACTTTTTTTCACAGTGCAGTGTCTTTTGCATGTCTGCCTACTTTTTTTTGACCACATGCTCCTCCATCACCACCACCAGCCATCATGGTTTTTTTCTTGGTTTCATTCTTTTTCATAGCCTTTTCCCCCTCTGCTTTGTTCAGAGGGGAAATTTCCATCAGCTGCCACTGACACTGACAAGTATGTCCTTTTTATTGGATTTGAATAGAGACAACTCTAGCATTATCTTGGCACGTTTTTATTCTTCCGTAGCATAAGACAGTGTATGTGTGAAGGCTTTATTCACTGTTTGATGAGACACTTCTCTAATTGTGAGCCAATCAATACTGCTTTCCATTTTGAGATGCCCTACATGCGATTCAAAACACTTTTCAAAGATTCAAAGATTCAAGATTCTTTTGCTTACACATATACAGTGTTGGGCAATTTACTTTGAAAAAGTAATTAATTATAGTTACTAGTTACTTCTTCAGAAAAGTAACTGAGTTAGTAACTGAGTTACAAGATTCTAAAAGTAATTAATTACTTGAAAAGTAACTATTACGTTACTTTAAAAAAATGTTTAACCCTCTGGGCTCCAGGGTATAATTGGCCATTTTTAACTACTTTTGATTTTCCCTCTAAAAACTATTTACTTTGCCTTGTTTGGTATCATTCTTTTCAGCAAAACCTCACGTTTCTGAATTTATAGTTATGTTTTCATTTTGACATACTGCATTAACACAACTGATCTGAAATCAAACAAAAAACATAAAATCCGAGTAGAAAAAGTTATATTTTTTAACAATCACAAACATGTTTATTGAATCGTATTTCATAACTCTAAATGCAAATATAAATTTTACGATTTTAAATTCAAATGCACACGTTTTGCAAACAACAAAGTTATTTGCAGCTATCTACCTTTTACCCTCTTTTTTTATAACCATTTCAAACTATTTATATAACAATCAGGTGTTCTGCATTCAATATGTACGTACTCACTCTCTCTCTTTCTGCTGTCGTTCTCTCTCTCTGTCTCTCTCCCTCTCTTTTGCCATCACTTCCACCTCTTCCTAAACAACCAAATGTCATGTTGCCATATCATTTTTTGATTGGTCGACATGGTGCATTTTTCCAACAACACGAAACTAAGTTTTTTTGTTTTGTTTTTTTATTTTTTGCTCATAAGCAGAGAGTGCTTGCTAGCGCTGTCCTTAGATGTTCGACGAGACGAAACTGTTGAGGAAAAAACGCCGCATATATATTGTTTATCATCTACATTATGGTTTTACGGGGCCTATCAACACAATTTAAAAAACTGGTATATATCACCTTGTTGCCTTGTCATCTTGAAGTGGTCATGTGATTGGCTTACCGCGACTACTTTAATCTTCCTCAGTCAAACAGCAGCACTCGTGTGATTGTTTTGCCCCCTTAGCTCCAGGTGTTGTGGCAAAAAGTGATCGTGATTACCGTCCGCGGGAGCACGCGCAGCTGCTTAAAGCTGTAGCGCCCAGATTACTTACGTAGTCAGCTACTTCCGTGCAACTGATATAAGATGCGGTAAGCTGAACACAGCTTCAACTGTCTGTTTGTTGAAAAAAAGTAACGCGACCGCACCACATTTTCCTGTTAGTAACTGTAACGGCGTTGTAACGATAGGAATCGTAATTAGTTAGATTACTCGTTACTGAAAAAAGTAACGCCGTTACTTGTAACGCCGTAATTCCCATCACTACACATATATAACTGTGCCATGCCTAGCATTGCAAGTTCAACCATGGAATGGCCAAAGCATCTCTGACATATCAGGACATGAATATAAGACCTAGGAATGTCCTTTGCTGTCTGGCACTGGCACAGTTATTTGCAGAATGGGCCTCCATCAATCAGGCTTGTTCAGGCACATCACAAGTGTTCTCAGCCCAGATTAGGATCTGTAGAGTTTGGAGGCTGGACCAACATCTGGGGCTTATCATCTTCCATAAACCATTCCGATTAGTTTTTCCAGAGTGGTAGGAAGGTTTTTAAGTGTTCTGGTGGCACAGTGATTCTCTGCAACTATATTTACTTTAGTGGTTTCAATCTTGGGGCTGATTTCTGCCCATGTCACTCCTGGCCATATCACAGCTCTAAATGCCTTTGTGGGAGACATTTTTATGTAGCTGTCTCCAGCCCTGTCTATCTCCTCCAACTTGATTTTACACTCAGAGAAACAGGGGAAGACAACACAGAGAGACATGGATAGTCCATTAGAGAAGGGCGAGCACGGAGGGTTAGTACAGGGTCACCATGGTGACATGAGGTCCTGCTTTTAGCCCATATCCCAAAGCCATCAACTACATGACCATTTATACACCTATGAACACAAGGCACACACAGGCACTGACAAAATGCATCAACAGTAGTGTGACAAGTGAAGAGACGTGAGTTTGTGGTGAGGTTCTTCTCCTCAGGGCCAAGAATCCAATCAAAGCACTGGAGCATCAACTACAATGCCTTGTCATTTACTTTCATATCATATGGATATGATGTCATATAGATCAAAAGCATTTGACAAATATTTTTACTTTGATCTAATCACATTAATCTCTCATTAATCCACAAATTCCACATTTTTTGTTCTTGACGCATTTCATTATCACCGTCTTTACTTGTGTGCCTGCACTTGGTTGAACAATCTGTGTTTGCTGCATATGGAGTAGTAAAGGTGTAATCTTTCTGATCGTGTCAACACTGAAAAAATAATGGCAGCCCTAGAATTTATAGATAATGATATACGTTATATAGTAGGAAGGAATGAAAGCCAGAGCATGGCAGTAAAATTATGTGTATGGAGGAAGATAGCAGTGTCAACCAAGATAGCATTGTCAAAACACATACACACTCTGTAATCTTTACCCTGCAGTGTTACGGGGGATTTTCATTGTCCCGCATTAAAGTGACAGTTAGCAGCTTCAAGGACGGCTCGCTGTCCTTTCATGTAAACACCACTCTCGCTTATTATAGCTTATATTGGTTATACCCTTAAGTACAGTAATAAATGCAGACAAAGAAACACAGCTTAGGTGTAGCGAGAATAACATATTAGTAACCAGAACAGAATAGTCAAGCGCAGCAGTAAAATCTACAGTCAATTAAGAGGTGAGTCTCAGATAATGATGGGGAGCGTGTGTGCTGCATATTCCTGCAAATTTCCACAGCAAAAGCCTTGAAATGAAAGGTTTCTTTCAACTGAAATGGCTTTTACTGTCATTTGAAGTGGTTACATGACAAGCATATTTTGAATTATAACCTCCTCATGGCTGAACATTGGTTAAAATGTCGTACGTATCATGTAATAATTCGTTTTTCTAGGGTTGTTAAATACCTGTTTACAGTTTCTTTGCTCTTGTTGTGTTTATTCATGTTTATGCTAGTGAAGCTTTGACAGCAAAAGTGCAGTACGTAGCTTGATTGATTACTGTCCTTGTGTTAGCACAGTTGGATTTGTGTAAACTAATTCACTGCTTATTGAAAAAAATACAAGTAAATGAAATAAAAAAGTAAAAGAACCTTCGATGAATAGTGTTTTAGGAGAGAATGATTGCCTCCTACAGTATTTTATATTCAGGTTAACACAATAAAGTAAGAAGAGCAAATTGAATTGTTTTGGAGTGCGCCTTGTTTAGAGCAGAACAGAAGGAAACACAAGAAAAATGAACACTGCAAGCAGCAGTGATCATGTCCTTGCACCATGGTGCATGTTGGGTTATAGACAATACAGATGGACATAGGCATTTCAAGATGGTATGTTTGAAGCATGGATTTCGGAGTGCCCCTTGTGTAGCGCTGGAACCCAGTCACGATGTGTTTCATCCATTTCATAGGCTGGTTTGCTGCAATAATGCCAAATAATTAGCAACTCTATAAATAGAACGTAGTTCTGCAAAATCACTCATTAGGATGCTTGTTCTAATTTGCTATGACCTCAGAGTGCATCGAAAATAAAACTAATAGGCTATAAAGAGTGATATGAACTTATTTAGAACTTACCTGAATGAAAATGTCTGGAGCACCAACAGATATTTGGAGATGGAAGAGAACTGGATATCAGCTCGTCTCACAGCTGCTATCCAGAAGATAAACCATTTTCAAGCTTATTCTCTTACCAGTCGTACGATCTAATATTGCAACCGACTGCACAGCAAGTGCGAACGCGGGATGTCAGCAAACATCTAGAAACGAACTCCTCACAGCGCTTCGTTACTACGTTATTACCCTGACGGTGCTCGCTGCACTACATAGATAAATGGAAAATGCTTTGCCCATTTTGTGGCGTTAGCTTCAGCCTCTTCACTCCTTTTTGTGCATCCCGCGTTTAGCTGCTGCTTCTTCTTCAACAAATTTTGGGGGGTGGCCAGTACCCACCACCCACTTAGTAATGCCCCTGGTCAGGCCAACTGTTGGTCAACATGGCCACAACCCTAACTCCATAGGTCAGGTGGATGACATATAAATAAAATAAATAAAAGTTTTTAGGATGTTGAATCATGTAGGATCATGTTGCTGTATATCATGTGTTGAATAAACAATGCAAATCTTTACTACATGGTGTCTGTTGCACAAGATTGATTTACCTTTGCCCTGAGAGACTATGACGGTGACTCAGTATCAACATTTAGATATCTCCAGACCTGGTCTCTAGACACTGTTAATTTCCTTGTGCTTATGCTTGACATTTACCGTGTCCACAAAACAGAAAAGCTTAGTATCGCCAAGAAGTTTTTAATTACATCTGAGGTTACCAGGTTTCATGAATTTTCCCACCCACCCTGACCCACTTTTCTTTTCTTTTTTTATATCCATCATTAGGGTCTTAAAGTTCTTCTGAACACATTTGTCATGCAAATCGTGTAATGGACATGTCGGCCTACAGTGTCCATTTCATGCTTTGCCTCTCCAAAACATAAAATGTACACACAAGCAGAAGTAAGATGCGATAACAGCAGAGAGAGAGATTTTATTTCAAGCCAAGATGAAAATAATCACGGAAAAGCATTTAAACAGACATTATTAACACATTTACATGTAAGTATATATTAGCTGTCTAGCTTAACCGTGTCTGGTGATTAAGGACCCTGGAATGTACTTCATACGTATTTTCCGTCACTATCGCCCTCTGCTGGTCATGCAACTTCTGCATGTGTCAAGTTTATGTTTTCAAGAGGCAAAGCGTGAAATGGCCACAGTGGACTGGCTTGTCTAGTACACACGATACTGGGTTGCAATTGAGGTGGATATGGATAGCCTGTCAAAAGGAGTATATCAAAGTATAAAGCTTGTCATTTCATGTTGCCACACGGTGGAGTTATACCTGTCGCTGAATATTAGCATGTGATTTCTCCTCTCTGATATAAAAGTCTTTCCTCACTTCCAACATTTAGCACTTCACAGTGTTCAATGTGTGCAGATCAAGCAAAGAGTCTTCAGTCCTCTACCACTAACACACTTCTCCACATCTTAGTCAGGGATCCACAAAGCTAAGGCAGGGCCAGACCATTAGTCACCTGGCCAGGAGCAAAATGTTTACTAGCATCATCAGCTGAAAGAAAGCTAAAAGCTTGCAGGGAGTTGCTAAGATAGAGTGACAGTCATTGATTTTTTTCCACTTGGCACAGTTGATAAAAAAAAAAAAACCTCACTTCCTAGTTGACCCTCTGTTTCTCTCTCTCTCTCTCTGCCAGAGCAAGAAACATGCCAACAAGGTACGTCTGTTCTACATGCTTCATCCTGAAGATGGAGGACCACCTTCCAAAAGACTGAGGCCAGATAATCCAGTATGCTTCCACTCACTGTTTGCATGTGTCCGTGTGTGTGTGTGTGTGTGTGTGTGTATCTACCTCTGTGCAAATATATAAAATATAAACCTAAAATGTATATTATCACTCCAAACTTTTTACATGTATGTAAAAATGCATTAAATATTTACTGATGAACTAAATAAGTCGAAAGAATTTTCTGCATTGCAGTTAAATAGAAACTCTAGTATGAATAAAGGCATTTATTTTGAATGCCCTTTATCACATGTGTATGACAAATACCTAAGTTTTTGATTAGCTTTAGTCTAATCCTTTGCTAGGCTCGTCCACTTTCATCCTTAACCATTGTGTCCAAGCGCTCATGGGAATGTTTGATCTCTTGTATGCAGTTGTGGGCTATAATTCTCCCAAGAGAGGTTATGCCTGCTTCTGGTCACATTTAGTGAAGGCAGACAGCGCCAAGCAGCTCTGTATCTGACTATTGCAGGCCATAGCAAAGGAGGTCAGTGCATTACCAATGTTTGTGTGTCTGTCTGTGTGCATGTGCAGTCGGAAAGCCATTGTGTCCCTGTTTCTGGAGCCTCATTCTGTAACTGTGGCAAATGCTGAGATGGCGTTTGTACCCTACATTGAATTGTTGGGCTTCAAACATTAAGTATAACTGCTATTTTGGTAATGATTAATTTGTGCGTGTGTGTGTGTGTGTGTGTGTGTGTGTGTGTGTGTGTGTGTGTGTGTGTGTGTGTGTGTGTGTGCGTGCGTGTGTGTGTGTGTGTGTGTGTGTGTGTGTGTGTGTGTGTGTGTGTAATTGACTATTGTGTAAAGGAAGATTTACAATATTACATTGTGTGTCCCAATTATCTTGCTCGTCCCATGTGGCATAAAATATACACTTACACACTAAAATCACATACCGTGCACACTGTGAGGACACAGCTGGTGAAAAATAAAGGTTTTAAAACTAACTGATAAATCTAGCAATTCCAGAGAGAGAGAGAGAGAGAGAGAGAGAGAGGGAGAGGTGAAGAGGGTGAAAGTCTCTAAAGTTTTCAGATAATAAATCCAGCGAGACTAAAATGTAAAAACAGACCTGGATTAACAGTTTCAAGCCCTAGAGCTTGAGCAACCAAGTGGTGGTGTTTAAACTATGCTTCTCGACAGACTTACGTTATTTGGTCCATGGACTGGTTTGTTCCCCCACTGTTTACCTTCACATGAGCCATGATCATTTTACACCATTTCCTTTATCCTTCTATGCAGAGTCTTTCTTTTCCCAATGATTGCATACGTTTAAATTTTAAGAAGCATTCTTTTAGATCAAACATAGATCAGTAGATCAATCCAAAACTATGAGATTTCAAATGCACTCTTTAGGATCTGTTATCTAAACTGTCAGAAGGTTGAAGAAGTTTATAGGCAAAACTTAAAACAAAAATAAAGGCCAGCTCTTGTTTATTTTTTTTATAAATATTGCCTACTTTCTACACACGTGTCAGAAATAGCTGTGTGACAATATTTTGAAAAGGAAAGTGAAATTAAGAAAAACTAACTATGATTTGGTTTGTAATGAAAGATGAAAGATCGAGCAGCGACAGCGACTGAGCAGCGACTCCGTGGCAACCACCGGTCTCTAGGGAATGGCAAGTGGTTGCTAGAGATTGCTGACTGTTGTTTAGTAAAATCGGTTGCACAAAGCTTGCTGCGCACACAAAAAAACCTCCCTGTGATTGCTTTTGTTTTGTGGTTGCTTTTGTTACGTGCCGATTTGCATTAGTAGACTCCAGCTTGTCTGCAAATACTTGCCAAATACTGGTGCACTAGTGAAACGGAAAAGTAGAAAGCAAACTGGAACCAAAGGAGGTTTTGGGTGCAGCTCCAAATACTTCTTTGTGATCAATTTTACCTAGAGGCTGTCAATTTGACTCACAAACCAGTCAGGGATAGTACATTTTCCCCTAGTGGCCTGTGGTTTCAAGAGGGTCATTAGTTAGTCTCTAGGACTGTGTGACCTCGGCCTCACTCAACCAATGGAACCATAGTTCACAACAAAAGTTGTAAAAAGGTAACGCATAACACTGCAGACACTCACAATATAATATGTCAAAGGCCTATGAGTACACACACACACACACACACACACACACAAACACACACACACACACACATACTGTGGATGTATTCACACCTGCGTCTCCATCTGTCTCTCTAAAAACCAAATAAGACATGACTCAGCTCACTGTGGATCTCACCTCATATTGGACACTAAACACATATAAATAGGCTGTGTGCACAAAGACACACACATCCCACATCTGCTATACTGTAACCTACTGTGAGTGCCACAGCTAGCACTTTGTTCATAACCTTTCACGCAGAGATGTGACATTGATTATTTGACAAGGCGGGAAAACTGATGTAAGATGAGCAGAGATTAATTTCATTTCCCGAGGTGAAACTGTCGGCTTTCAATTCAGAATAAACTTTTCTTCTTTCATCTCTTTCATCTTTCATTTTCCCAGGGGAAGCGTTGCACGTCTTTTCTCTAGACTTCATCCCAATGTTTTTTCCCTCCTGTTTTGTGCTGATTGACATGGTGCAGTCCAATGGGAACTGCAAAAAATGCTTCCCCCCCCCATTTTTTTTTTTGCAGAGTGATTGAAATGTCAGTGTAAAATGCCATGCTTTAAGGTTTTTGTGCTTGTGTGTACAGGTGAAAGTTTTTGTCACAGAACAAACAGAGAAAGTAGGTCGTCAAGGTGCTCTCAGATGAAAGAGGAGACATGATCCATTTTTCTGCCCTATTCTCCACCCTGTTCTCTCTCTCCATCTGTGCAGTTTTTCACTTGCGCAAAGGGCAAGACAGAAGAAAAAAACGTTTTTTTCTTCACCTTTTATTCTCCTCTATTGTTGTATTTTCACTGTGACTACTTCTAATTTACACTTTCAGAGCATCCTTGAGCTCTAAATGAGAGCTCTGTTTCCCTGAGCTGCTCCACGAGTATATTTAGCGATGTTTCCCACAGCGCCCCAACACAGAACAGTGGGGAGAAGTGAGGAGGAGCAGAAAAAAGAAAAACAGAAGGAGAGGAAGATAAACACAGCTAATTAGGAATCTATTGTTAGGTGCGTGAGCAGATTGAAGCCACCCAAACAGAAATGAAAAAGAAAAAACAAAATCTGCGATACAGACGTCACTGTCAGGCAGCGGACAAACAGGCATACGTGCGGCATGTGCAAACAAAAAACACACACAACAATTAGGTCGCATGCAAATCGGTCTCAACAGATGCGCGAGGTGCGACAGGTAGAGACAGCGAGGTGTGGAAAACAGAGAGAAACACAGTAATAAGCGATGGCAGAGATTTAGAAATCAAAAACGAAGAAAGCGAAAAGGTGACGACTTTCTGCACGATGGAGGAAAAACAGTGAGTCAGAGATGCTATTTATTGTTTGAAGTGGTTTGGTAGAATGGCAGCTGTAATGAGCTGACAATTATTCATATGTCAGTCACCCACACATGCTTCAGATTGTTTAAAACATTGCCCGCGCTGTCACTAAATCCCTGGTGTAACATCTTTGATTTTTTTCGAGTAGATGCTTCTTTGTGTTTCAATTCCATCTCTGTCGACTGCTTCACTTACTTTTTAGTGTTTGTTGTGACGGGTTAGACTGCTGCAGACTGCCACAGAGAAACAGCTCAGGCTTTTTGTCCTGAGTCAAAAACTGGAAAAACAAAACAAAAACCCCAAAACACACAAGGATGGGACATCAGCCTATTGCAGTTTATCTTCCTCCTTCTGGTACAGCAAGATCTTAGTAGAACAAGAGCTCAACACCACTGCCCAAGGAAGGAAAAGGTATAGGGAGTGTGTGAGGGGGAAGTGGAAAAGCAGAACAATGGGACAAATAGCGAAGGAGATGAGAGGAGGCACAAAAACTGAGAGGCAGCGGGGAAGATATGGTAATGAGGAAGGAGGGGAAATGTAGGCAAGAAGGAAAGATGGAGTAAGAGAAAAAAGTTTCCTAGAGAAGAGAAGAAAAGAGAAGAGGAGACTTGTCCTTACAGAGTTTCTGTCGCCCCATGCTGCAATCATGAATAAGAAACACTGGATAAATATTGATAAGCTGTTTTTTACTTTACATACAACAAAATCAAAATGGCAAATACACATTAGACAGTGCTGCATGTGCTAATAAAGAAACCAAGATACTTGGTTACTAATAAGATACTAATAAAAATTCCATATCAGTTTCTAGAAAGCTTAAAATTCCATTATTGAAATATCAGCTGATATTCTTTGCTAACAGTGCTTTCCAATAAGATTTTTAGAACCTATTTAGCAACTTACTGTTGTCAAATAGTCCACAAGCTTCTTCTGCTCAGCTGCACTGCTTAGTTTGCTCCATGTGGTGCAGATAATGGTTTGAGTCTTAGTCTAACCTGATTTGTTGGAAAAACTGTGAGATGACACTGTTTCTAAAATATGCTCCATTAATTAAAAAAATTAAAAATTAAAAATTGTATAACTAATACCGTTAGTGTGTTCAATACCGTAAATAATACAGAGTTCAATATTGGCGGATGATATTGGCAGAGCAAGATAACAGTGTAGCTCTAATGCTAATGGTGATGGAGGGGGGAGGTCTGGGACAGTTCATAGCAAGCCTTTAACATGATCACAGCAGGGAGAGTCAGTGAAGAGGAGAGGAGGCGAGGCGGGAGGAGGGAAGAGGAAGGAGGAGAGGCGGTTGCGCGGGCCTGCCAATACAGATAAATATTTCATCCCACAACACACAGAGTCACTGAGACTGGAGCCCAGGGGGGGAGAGAGGATGGAGGGAGGCAAAGAGATATAGAAAAAAGCTAAGAGTGAAGGCAAGGCAGAGAGACATAAAAGTAAGAGAAGAAGGAGCGAGAGAGAGAGATAGGACAGCTGAGAGACAAAGCTAAGCCTGCAAGGTAAAGGTGTCCTTAACTCTCACATCCAGTGTCCCTGATGCTAACCAGAGCTGACATAAGGCACACATGCAGACACACAAACACACACACCGCGTGCACCCACATACTCAGATGTGGTGTCTCAGACACATTTCTATTATTGTACTCTCACCGAGAGTGAGGTCTCTCTCTCCTCCAACCCGAATTAACACCTGGACTAAAATGTGCGCTGGTGTGAAAAGAAAAAGAAAGAAAGCACGGATGAACAGACAGAAGGTGGAGGTTCAATGCAAAGAGTTCAAGGAAGACATAGAAACGTTGCTATAACAGCCTCCAGTCGTGTGGCAAGGGCTATCCGCAAATTCTGGCACCTGGATTTGACTTGTTTGAGATGCTAAAGCATTAGCAGAACTAGAGACTAATGCGTAGACACTGTCTACAGCTGTTTCTTTAAAGTGTCCTTTTTAAAAGTGGACAGCGCTGAATACAAGGGTAAGATAAGACTATGAAGGCACATTAAAAACAGATCACTCAAACCACTTACCAGTGTTGTCTGGGGGGCATCTTTCTAAGTGCATGGGTCCTGATGCTTCCCAGCAAACATGTAACAGAAAGAAATCAATATACATTTCTTGTCTTGTCTTAAAATGTTTTGCTTTCATTGCACTAACAAATTCTTTGCTCTTGACTGGCAAATAATGAAAGTAGTAATAGTGTGTAGGGACCCTTTGACCTAGTCTAGTTAAAGCTGAATGAAAATGGTTAGTTGGACAGCTTGGATATGAGAGATAAAGAGGTCTCCTCTGCTGAATTGTAATTCAGTCGTGCGAGCTCCATTTTTAGGTTGATTTAAGGCACGGAGCTGACTATAACAGGTCATTGACATAATGAAACAAGAAGGTACCTTTCTCAAAGCTTTTCTTTATATAAACCATAAAGACTTCTAATGACAGTGTCTCTGTTTCTGCAATATCAGATATTACTCTGACCTGTCCCTGTTCTATGTCCCTGTTAAAATATGTATAGATAGATAGATAGATAGATAGATAGATAGATAGATAGGTAGATAGATAGATAGATAGATAGATAGATAGATAGATAGATAGATAGATAGATAGATAGATAGATAGATAGATAGATAGATAGATAGGTAGATAGGTAGATAGATAGATACAACAAAGACTGACATTGACAGTTATTTGCAGCATATGTCATATGTGTGATATGTTGCACATTCTAGTAGGCTTTAAAGTGTTTCTGAGTGTTCAGGACAAGACTCAAAGTAAAGTACATGCGTGCATGTATTACTCATCCTGTGAGTACATAAATGTATCGTCACAGTCCCTCTGGATTGGTTTAAGGTTGACGCTTTGATTTAGGGCAAGACTGGGGTTAGGCAAATGTTCATTGCCTAACGGCAAGTCAGTATACTCTGATGGATGAAAGAATGACTGTGTGTGTGTGTGTGGTTGCATGTTTGTGTCAATCAGGCAGTTGGTTGGTCTTTTTGTTTGTATTCTCACTCTTCCGTAGGGAGCAACTCTCCCTCATCATTAGTAATGAACCAGCTGCGGTGAAAGGCCGAAGCCACAATCTCAGCCCAGAGAGACAGATGAATATTTGATTAGTCCTCTCTTTGCCTTCATGTGTGCACGTGTGTGTGTGTGTGAGTGTGTGTGTGTATGTGTGTGTGAGAGGAAGTGAGAGAAAAAAAGCCCAGTGAGGTCAGTGTAAAGTCTACATCTTTCCATCCCCCCCCCCCCCCATCTCTCTTTTTTTTCTCACTTTTACCTCTCCCTGCCTTTTTTCACACCATTCCCATCACGATCAGCCTACACCTCTCCACTCGCTATACTCTCCTGTACTTTGATTTATTTTTCTCTCTCAACACCTCTCTTCACCCTTCTGACACTTTCTTTTACCATTTCTCTTCCTCTGTTTCTGCTATAGGACTGTGCAGAGACAGAAGTGGACAGGAACAAGTGCTGTACCCTGTGTAACATGTTCTTCACCTCTGCAATTGTGGCACAGTCCCACTACCAGGGCAAAACCCATGCCAAGAGAGTCCGCCTGGTGCTGGGGGAGCCACCCAGTGTACCCACAGCCATAGCCAACCCCACAAACACAGGTATCGCACACAGTCTAGTTGCTATATTGACCTGTGTTAGACTTTTACATAAAGATTAAACTCAGATATTTAAGTTAACGTACTAAAGCTGTGCAGCAGTTTGCAAATGGTGTAGTAAGGCACGCTAGTGTGCCTTTGAGCCAAATGCTGGTGTGTTGTGAGATTTTATGACAACCATAGTTATAAATGAAGGGAACTCCAGTCTCATTTTGCAGTTGCTGGCTGGTGGGATTTATCCGTGTGTGATACATCAAAGGCCCTGAATGACACCAAGGAAGTTAATAAGGGGAAAAAAAACACATCATTTTCTTGTGTTGAGTAACTACCTATCACTGCAGAAGACACACAACTTTTAGAAATGAGAAAAAAACCTGTCAGCAGTAGGGATGGGTATCGTTTAGGTTTTATCCGATACCGGTGCCAAACTGGTACTTTTGAAACGGTGCCGGTGCTTAAACGGTGCTCAAACCGGTGCTTAAAGAATGGAGAACACAAAATTGGTCCAAAAACCTCTCATGTTCAGCTGTTTTTTTGTAAAAAGATAACAATGTTAGCCTTTTCTGCAGCTATAGGGCATATATGGCATCACTCTTGGCTGGAAGCAGTGCTTAAACAAAAACAAACTTTGTCCAAAAACCTCTCATGTTTAACTGTTTTCCACTTTTTCTTTAGTCATTTTAGCCTTTTTGGCCAGGGTGAAGGGAGTATCTGCCATCAAACAAGAAGACAGCCGCATGTAGCTATGATGATGTTTGCTAGTTCACCTTACATGCATTAATGTAATAACGTGGTTAGCCTACTCAACGTAAATTACACACGAACATCATGAAGCTACTCACGCAGAGAAGAACGGCTGCTGCTGCATCATCATCCGTCACCACCACACCCGCAGGAGATGCGCTCGGTGTGAGGTCTCGCAGCAAGCTATCAAATACGGCGCATTTTTCTGCTTTAAAAAAAAACCGCTATGCGTCGCCAGGTGTTTCATCGGATTTGAGGTGTTACCTCCTTTGACAGTATCACAGTATCACCTTAAAGCACTTGTTGCAGGCTGCTGAGTTTGCATATTTTGCTGTGAAGTACAGCCAGACTTTTGACTGCTTCGCCTTGGGCATTTTTAATCTGTAGCTCTGCTCTAAAAGTACGTACGTACCTGGGCCCGCCTACTATCCTCGGAAACGTAAAATGATTGGCTAGAATTCAAAGTGTGTCACAGCTCAGGAAAAAAAAGCACCGAAATGAAGCACCGAAATGTGCGCTGCTTTTCGGTCTGGTTACTACCGTTTATGTCAGAACCGGTGCCATCATGGCACCGGACACCGGTACCCATCCCTAGTCAGCAGACACTATCACAAAAGCTGCATGTCTCTTGGCTACAGAGGTGTCAACACTATTCAGATGCATCACCTGTGAGAAGTTTGCTAATGCTAAGAAAGTGCCAGGCTCTTGGAAACCAAACAACCATTCTGACAGAAACGCAGCCCATTTCAAAAGCTTGCTGGATTTGAACCACACGCAGCAGGGACTTTTGTTGTCTGATAGTTGGAAAGGGGCAAGGCATATGGTAGTGGACAGGCAAGTCTTGCAAAAAAAGAAAATTACATGTCAGAGGTCCAGATGCAGCAAATAGATTGTCAAAAGTGAAATTACTGAGAATAAAATCGAAAAAAGATGTGCCCGACAACACAGAAGCTGTTTTGCACAGATATGAACACGGGCATGCCTTGAAATATTGGCTTGCCTCAAAAAGTTTAAAAAACCACAGTCACAGTACTTTGTTTCTGTTACAGCAGTCACAGCAGCATCTTTCTTTACTGTTGTTGATGAGAGACAAAGCCCCTTCCAGCAGTCAACAGACTACCAGCTAACAAGCTAGCTAGCTAACATGCCCTAGCTAACATGCTTCTGTCATGCGCTCATTGTTGCTATATTACTGTGCAAAACCCTTGAGCCAGTCCTTATTTCTTTCAAAGTTTTTCTGTGAAACATTGGCTGATTTTTGTTTTTGTTGTTTTTTGTTTTATTTTGTTCTTTGATTGTTTAAGCTGACTCATTAAAGCATTAAAAAACTGCTGTGTACTTAGTAAAAATGAAAGGAAAATAGTCTCTTTAGTCACTTTGGTATTAGCACTCTTTTTCAAAAACCACCAACAAGATGCTTCTCAAATAGCTATTTTCTGAAAGGTTGGCATATTTTGGCAAAAAAAAAATCAAAGGAAACTAGACAAGTTGAATAACAAAAGAAGAAGTCTATGAAACTATCTAATGCAGATGAACCATATCTCAAGTCATGTCCATAAGAAACAGGAAAGAATCAAGCAAAGATCTGACAGAGAAACTGAGAGATGTGTTTGGCACTTCAGTTAAACCATCTAATATTCGCTGTCAACAAGCATTTATTAGGAAGGGAATCAAGGATAAAATGCTGTGGTATTAAAGTAGGTAGAACTGGACTGAAAATCAGTGTCAAGTTGTCTTTTGTAGTCATAAATCCAAATTTTAAATGGATTAAAAACATGCATCAACATCTGTCATTGTTTGGTGCTGCATTTCACCAGTGGGGTTGGGGTTCTTGTCAAAACTTCTGGCATTATTAATATAGAACAAATCTGCCAGGATTTGATCTACTATTACCATCATGAAAATTACAACAAGTTTTGAGCTTAGCAATGATCCCAAACCCATCACACAACATTGTTGAAACAGTGAGGGATCGTCTTGACAGCAAATAGAATAAAACGCAGCCAAGATCCGAAGAAGATCTTTGGATGTCCTTCAACAATGCTCAAGAACTATTCATGAAGACTACTTAAAGAAATTACAACAAAGCGTCCCTTCAGGCTGTGTTTTAAAATAAAGGTCATCATACCAAATGTTGACTTACAAGCTTGTTAGAATAGTCCAAACTCCGTTTTTGCTTTATTTGCATAATGTTTGCACATATTTCAATAATTCGCTGCACCTCTTCCCCATTTTTCTAGGAAAATATAAAGAAGTAAGGGATAGCTCAAGGCTTTTGCACACTGCTGTTGGTTACAAAAACCCTCTTTAAAATATACAATGCTGATATCGATTGATTTGGTAAGAGAAGTTATCCTGATGAGTGCAGAGGTGTTACAAAAGCCCAGCTCTGTGAGCACAGTGCAAAAACATGTTCTGTCCTGATGGTGTTTTTTGTGGCAACAACTTTAAATGCTGTCAATGGTGAGCTTTACGGGATGGTGTCTCTCCACGTGGGCTCTTATACATGTCGATGTCTCAAAATTTGACAGAGTTTGAATCATTAATTGTTGGCTTATATTCTTTTTTACATTATATGATTAGAAGCTTGAATCAGAAGTGTTAATTTTATTCTGGTTAATAATATAACACATTTAAAGCTCTTAGACTGCTACACTAGGCATTTTGTCTCTTTAGCATTTAAAGGGTATGTTAAAAATTCCTTTCAATCATTCAGCAATACATAACAGACAGAACACAATCTATTATTCTTCCATGCTAAGCTATGCATCTATAAGTTCTCATTCCTGATCTTAACACAAAAAGCCTGTCATCACTAAAGACCATAACTCAGTTGTCAAATAGACTCTCACCTCTGCTCGTATACATCCCCTCTTTGTGACATGTTTTACTGAACTGAGAACTATTTTTACTTCAAAGGCTTTATTTTTTTATCTGAAGTGGATTTGGACAGCTTTAGTGATGCTTCAGTCAAAACTACTAGCCTGGGATTCAGGGGGAAATGTGTTTGAAAATGGCAACATGCCAGAGGCCCAAGAAGTAAAACTTAGCAGATGAGGCACACAGAGAGATATTAATTTATAAAAGTCTCCTGATTAGTAAAATGTGTTCTTAACAAATCAAGACATCTGCTGATTGATATTTTTTTGTTGAAGCACAAGATTGTTCAAGATTAGTGTGTTTTTAAGTGTCTGTGCTGCTAAGTTGACTCCAGGGGAGCTTTACATAATGTGATTCAAATTGGATTCAAAGGGGAAACTCACACAGCTATAAAGGCACAATCGCTACAAAATGGAGTGTTATAATCAAGCCCCTGAGTGACTTTTGCTAAACTCTGGCCTACTTTTGGGAAAAGTGTCACTTCTGTACAGGCACTGTCGTGTAGTTTGCTTCGTTTTGTGACAGTAGGACCTGAAGGAAAAGAAACAAGAGAACAAGAAGAGAGAAATAGTGACCTGGGAGAGAAGAAGAGGATTTCAGGAGAGATTAGAGTCAAAAAGCACCCTTCATGATCATTCCGAGATGAGCGCGCCACAGAAGATGCACAGCCAAGTTGACAGGCTTGAGCACACATGGACATAGAAACACACACATGCACGCACAATCATTATTAGAAAAACACAGAGGCAGGATAACTGACGCAGGCACTCATGGCATTCACTTGCATCTCAGGACACTTGGACACTAACAAACACACTAACGCATATTCCCACAAACATACAACACAGTGAGATTAGAAATAGTAGAGTCCGTGTGTGTTGGAGAAGCCTTTGAGCGGTAGAGAGCAGAGATCGTACCTGCGCTCCCTCCCCGATGCACATCACATCCCCATACACTTCAACCCAACACCTCTTCCTCCAGAACACACACTATCGTGCACACTGCCTATGCCCCACTCTGTGAAAAACACTTATTTCTGCTCCACTGTGCAGAGATCACAGTCAGGAGAGGAGAAGTGGTGGTGCAACAAGGGATAGAGAGGAAAAAAAACATCACAGGGTCTCTCCCTGTTGCTGCTCATCACATGCAGTTCCGTAGAGCTGTCAGAACCGAGGAGTGTCATTTACGCACTGGCACACGCAAGCACACATGAATGCTACACCGGAGATTTGATGATGGACTTGCCTTTGAGCTCAACGGCAATAAAATAAAATGACAGTAAGAGAGTTGCAGGGTTGAGTTTTGAAAGTGAGACGATGGCAAACACAAGCAAAGGGAATGTGAGTGGGTGTGGTTGGTGAGATGAACAGAGACACAGCCATAGATACAGTAACTATGTGAACAGAGCCTGAAGACACATCAAGGTATGAGGAGCCAATCAGCTCAAAGGGCTGGAGTCAATCCGGCGCAGGCCCCCACACTAAAAAAGACACATAAATGAACCCACCTCACACCCGTGGTCACTGGTCAAGGATTCATGCGGGCATTTGTTAGCAGTGAGATGATGGTTGTTGTGAAAGAAGTGATATGACTCATCTGAGCTTCAAAGCATGTGTGAGTGGGCTTTTGTTTGTGATATAAAATGTGAACTAAACGTGCGGCATCGGGGCTGTGTATTCACAGTCAGTATAACTCGAGAGTCATTGACACATTGTAGATGGCAAATCGGCACATTTGGACATGCCATCTGGCACTGTAAGCTTTCTCACGCAATTTGGCTGTGGACATAACCCCCTCCCTTCCATCCCTTCTCAGGATGATTTGTTTGGTACACATACTGTACCTTACACATGCAAACAGCTTATTCTGGAGCTTCTTTCACACACATGCACGCGCACACATATACAAGACTTCACACGTTTTCTTAAGCGTGGCTTACACATTCTGTCCGCCACCCAAACACCCACATTCACACACAGACACACGAGTAGCCACACGCGTGTACGCAGTTTTCGCTGTGAGAGCTACAACCCCGTCCTGTGGACATGTCCGTGCCTGTTGGCTATTAATGGGCAATCACCATGGTAACCAGTGCCATGTCATGAGTAGCAGGTCACCTGGAAATCTGCCGTTTCTTTTTTTTTTTTTTTTTTATTCCCTTGCAGAAGAGAGGAGAGGAGAGATGGTGCAGGTTGAAAAAAAGATAAAACAGGAAGGTTCAGAAGCCAGTCTCTAACACTTGCAGACTGGACCCCGGAGTGCAGATGGCCTCCTTCCAGCCCTCATCTATGCTCCACATATGTGGCTCACAGCAATCCATTTGCTCTTTGCTCTCAGCCTTGATGAGTACAATCTGATTACGGAGTTTTTAAATGTAAATGTGGTTTTTCAAGCATGTATTTGAGAATTCACGTGTCTGCGAAGAGTATGCGCGTGAGAATCTGTGCAAATGCATCAAATTTTCATGTTAACGAGTTTCATGAAAATATTTTCATTTCATGTAATTTTCACATTAGAGCTTGATTTGCATTTGAATTCATGTTAATATCCTCCCTCCCTCACTCTGCCTTTCCTTCTCCTGTTCTCATTTCCTTCTACAGTATCTTACCCTTGACTTGTCTCTAACTCCTATCTTTTCACTTCCGCTTCCAGATTCCTCCCCTTCCACCCCACTGCCCACAGACCCCGCGTCGTGTCCCCCTCCTCCACCTGCCCTTCCCTGGCCCATGGCGGTGGTCAGTGGAAATGGTGGGAGAGAGGCTGGGAAATATTGCTGTCTGTGTGGAGCCTGGTTCAACAACCCTCTGATGGCCCAGCAGCATTACGAGGGCAAGAAACACCGCAGGAATGCAGCCAGGGCACGCCTCCTGGAGCAGCTAGCAGGCAGTCTGGATGCCACAGAGAGCACAGGTCAGCCTCTTGGACCCAATCCCAGCAAAAGTGGCAAATGAAAGGCAGCAGGGGTGTTACGACTTTGTCAGAGGAAAGACGATAAGTGGGAGTGCAAGATGCTGCAAGATGTGCAGCAGTGAATGAGGATTCATGAAATGCTGATATCCCTTTCAGTGTGGGGGTACATATCATATGTTAAACTGAGGTAAGGCAAACCAGTTATTCATTGATAAATTTAGCACCATCAGCACTACTTAGTGTTGAGATCTCAGCTTACATGCATTTGGATAAAAACATGGCAGTGTTTTTGCAAGGATTAGCCAAAGCTTCTTCTTTAAGTCAACTACCTCTACATTCCTACTGCTGGTATCTGTCTCACTGATGGTCACAACACAACAGTATATGTGAAAAGCTGTATGTGAAGTCTCCTGGCACATTGCAAAAAGCATACTTAAGAGATAATGCAGTGCAGAGCAGAGAAGGCTCAACAGGTGAAATCCACCACATTACATGCATGCATATTTATGTGTGTGATGATTCACACAAAGTGACACATGAAATGGTCAAACATTAGTAAATTAAACAAGTAAATGTGGAGATAATGGGGCAATGATTCCAACACTCACACAAATATTTCTAACAGATGGGTACTTTAATTGAATTATGAATAGCATTTGGCACACCGCTTCTCTAGTTCTTAGGAGTGATATCATCCAATATCACCAAACATCATCCTACTTCAGCAAAGGAGTCCAACATGCATTCATGAGTGCCACACGACACCTCTACCGCACACGACACCTCTACCGCACACATACAAGTTTGACGCATGCTCGTACCACACAGCACACAGCCTGTGACAAACATAAATCCACTTGTGAAGCCGTAGCAGTGCCATTTGCTGCATGCTCCAGGTGCCATGACACAAATCATCATCTCAAGAAGCCAATCATATTAAAAGCATGAGTCATGTTGCCGCCTACACTGGCTCAGAGGCTTTAAGTGGTGTCATGTTAGATATCATCCCCCATTCACATACTGTGACCCAGATCCCACAGACTCCAAATTTCATAATGTAACCACGGAAAACACTTTTTTTTATTTAATTAGAATTTTGTTTATTTTTAAGACACTCGTCCTCATTGAAGAGCAAGGCTGCACTGCAAAATCTTTTAACTGCCCTTGAACAGGAGACGTTTAACGGGTCGAAGTTTTCTAAGTGAGCTTGCTGTTGCCGTGATTTATTATACGTGTCGTCAATCATGTGTTTGTTCCAAGGCCTTTAGTCTGGAACGCTTTGTTCACTACAGAGCAGCTCCATTGTTTGTACTCGTTTGCTCTTGAGTTAGACGAATTTCAATTGGTTCGAGATTCTCACGTCAGATTGGCTTTTTATCACCACTTAAGGTATGAAGTCACAGGTGTATCAAGTGTAATCGCAGTGGGAGGGTCGAACAGGAGGTGGCAGCTGAACTAAGCAAAATACGCACAGGAGGGGGAGGAGAAAGGAGGAATTTGGCTTCTGCCAAGCACAGATTCATCTATGTCCTTTCGTCCTCATTTTCCCTTTGTGGAATAGTTTTTTCTTTACGTTCGTTTTGTCTCTTTCCCACCCCCTTCCTTCTGCCATACTCAGTCTTTGTTTTGGTTACATTGTGTCTAAATGTGTGTGTTTGTGTAAACCACTGTGGCGTCCAATCTGGCATCATGTCTCATCTGCCATCCTTATTATCTCCCCCACAAGGCACAGGTGAATTATTTGCACGCCAATATTCTCTTACTCTCCAAACTATGGCTACAGAGTCTGCCTACTGTGTTTTCTTGTTGTGTCCTATTGATGATATTGACCTTTACTTGTGTTGTCTCATCCCCCTGTGGCCATGAACGAAACTTATCATAAGACCTCTTGACATTTAAGCACATGCAGGTTCTTATTTTTTTATATGTATTTCTCTGGTTTAATTGCACAGACGGGACACAAGCAAGAATGTCGTGACTTTCCACAGCTAGGTGCCAGGCGAAATCCTTGGAGATGGATTACAGTGGTGGACAAGGGAGTAGCTACTGACGAGGGATGGGGCCCGGCTGACTCGGCTGTGTCTTTACATAAATCATGACAGGGGGAGAAACCCCTTAAGACAGAGCCAGCGCATTGTCTCTGCTCTCTGGAGACTCCGAAGAGAATTAGAAGCAGTGAGATAAGCGTCTAGGAATGGAGAGTGTGTCGGTGTATGTGTGTGTGCAGGACCCAAGAGAGGGTGAAGCACTAAAGCCGAGAGAAAATTGTGTGTAATTGATGACTGTGCCAGAGTTGTGAGACGGAGCTGACCTCCTCTCCCACTTACTGTGACACAGTCACACATCAGAATTACATGCAGAAACACATAACTAAGATGTAGTGTAAGCACCGTAGGTCCGAATACCAGCTTGCTCTGGGAATTAAAAACAGTTTATCTAACAAAGCAGTAAATTTACCGAAAACCAATATATACTTTTAGGCTTTTTTAAGTATTCTTTGAGGATATATCTCCTCAGTTATGTTAATAGTACCCAAAAGGTCTTATTTAACCCGATAAAATGGGCTCAAATAATATTGTTATGTGGAAAAGTGACTCATACTGAAGAACATGGAAAATTATCACTCAGCTCCATTCGGCAGCGTGGAGCATTTTAAAATTTTTTCAGCTCCTTGTTGTTTTTTAACAGTGCAACTGGCACATCTTTCTTTAGGCTCACCACCCTCGACGGTGTCATTTCTAGCAGCAGCAAGCAGCTGTTCTCACCAGTGATAAACCAACTACCTGTCCAACAACACATCATGTGAAGTAAGCAGCTCCCTGGTGAATGTAGTGGAGCATTTAGCAGCTAAAGACCTGTGTATTTCCCTCTGGAGTTATTATCGACCAAAAGCTCAGTTAAAGACAGGAAAATAAAGTGAAATGTTGGACCATGAAACACGAGAGATAAGAGAAAGATGCCACTAAATGCATTCCTGTTTCCATTTCTTTTGCCCATTTCTATTGGTAAATCAATTATACCAATAATAATTATTATTGTGTCTTTCAAAGGTTTTACTGAACGACTCTGGCAATAATCCCCAAATCCATGAACTTCATCTTAATAAGCTACCTTTAAGAATTATTAGTTGCTTACAGTGAAGAAACTAGAAAACTAGAAAAATCTAAGAGAATCTGGAAATCCTTTTTTAAAAGCAATAGATCACAAAGATAGTTTCCTGCGCCTGGTAATTTTTTCTTTGTCTGAAACAGATGGTCTCTCCAATTACTGTCACACTGGCTGCAAAAAAATAATTAGTCTCTCTCTGAGTCCTTCAAAGTTTGCTGGTAAAATTCCACTTGGATTTAATCTAACTCTCACCCAAATCTCAACCCCTCTCTTCTATGGTATTTGCGATATATTCCTTTGAGAGGCTCTGTCAAGTATTTGCTGCAGACTGTTAGTTTTGATTGCATCTCAATGGGCTCTTCTTGGATTCAGTTCATTTTTAATCTTGCAAAGCGCATGGTGAACTAAAGCACAAAGGCTCTGGGGTAGTAAGCGCTCCATAAACTAATATCCTACAAGAAGCATGAATCACATTACACATGAATACCCTACAGTGAGTGCAAATTAGAGGAAACTCTATCTTGAATGTATCCATATGAAACTTGATGTTCAATAGTTGTACAAGGCCCATTTCCCTCCCTCTTTGTCTTCAAACAATCCCACCGTTCACCAAAAGTGTGTGCAAAACACTAGATTTCACAACTGCTAGTGCTAACCGCTACCTGAAATTCCTCTGAGCCTCTCACATAAAAAGGAGCTGCAGTCAGAGCTTGGCAGCGCATGGTATTGGAACGAGCCACAAATATCATGCTCCAAATGGGTCATTAATGTTGCTTGAGTTGGGACATAGTGAAAAAGCTGAAAGCTAAAATTCATCACACACTGAAACTGCAGCAGGATGTTGAATTTCACTGCAACAAGACTCTTGAAACAAACATCATTTTCCCAATTTTCTAAGCACAAAATGTAACTCATTACTTTTTTGACAACCGTTTAGGCATCTCCACACCAGGGGTGCCAGCAATGCCAGAAGGCTCTGTACGTTAAACGACAGCCACAAACAGCTCCACACCCACTGCCTTAGCGCTTCTCACCCCCTCTTTTCTCTCTTCTTGGCATATCTTCTTGTGTAATTAACAAGGCTTAGAACTCCCTCACAAATACTGCTCATGCTCGCAAAAAAACCCTACATTCACAACCCTGAGCCACGTGCTGTCACTACCGTTGCACACACACTTTCCCTGCATGTAATTAACATGGATTAGGGCACAGTGTGGTCTTATGCCAGAACTGCTTTATTAACCAAAACACGTTATCTGTGCATGTGTATATGTTTATGCATGTGTTTACAAAAAGCTGGTGCTGACACAAACTGCAGCATATTGTATATCTCTGCTACTCGGGCAGTCAGTGTGGAGGTGACATCAATCAGGCTAAAAGCAGGGAAGCTGCCTTTGTCTGCGAACGCATACACATGCACATGTAACACACTTCATAATCACACATAAAAGAATAGACCTCTTTATGTAATCCTTGCAGCAGTATAGAATTACGGGGAGGAGAGAGGAAAGAAGAAAGAGAGACTTATCTTTCCTTTCTTTCTAAATTATCGCTTCTCCAATTAATAGCCTTTTCATTTAGAGAGAACAGAAGTAATGACATTTTGGCAGTGGAAGATGTGCCGGCCCTCTTTTTTCCCACTCTCTCTGTCTCTTTTTCACACACACATACACACAGAATTAGTTATTAGCTCTTAATAGTTGCAAAAATATCAACATTTAAGCCAAGACAGCAGTTACTTCAGGCAACTAATTCAATCCTGGCTTTCTTGTAAATGACTGCTTATCCTTAATCACCCCTGAAAGAGACTAAGGGACTCTTGAGGCAACAGGGAGTAGATATGCCACATTATGCAGCTCTAGCCCAAGCCTAAACGACCTCCCACCACTCCTAACTATATTACAACTTCATCTCCCAGTGTACTTCACCAATTACCGCTACGAAAGGTCAAAAGGTGATGGAATACTAAGACAAGTCATAAATCTCAAGGACGATAATGACAGCAGCGAAAAGGGCATGTACACACAAGCAGGCACACCCCAATTTTAAGTTGCACCGCATAACTAAAATTTCACACCCATTGTCAGAAAATTACAATTTAAAAAAAGGACAAACTGAGAGGGAGAGGCTTCAAGCCATTAATTTTTGACTTGTTTTTGGCATACAACCCCGAAGTGTCAAGGCAGATTTTTTTTTTCCGATGGAAGTAAAGTTCTGCTGTGACGGCTCTGCAGTGTGCAAAAAGTGAGAAAACAAAAATAGCTCTTCATTGTATCTCTAACAGGGGAAACACGGGCAATTATGGCGTGTTGCTGATTACCCAGAGAGATCATTTCCTCTGCTTCTTTTTATGAAAAAGAAAGAAGATTTTAAAATCGGTGCTCTAGTTACCACGGGACATTATTTTGGGGCTTGGATACACATTTTTTTGTGGTCATTAAACCCCAGCATGAATGCTACATCAATGCTGCAGTGTAATAAATCATTATCCATTCCCTCCTCTGTTTAAAACATCATATTATTCTCTGGATATTTCCTCTCTTTCACTCGCTTCTTCTACCTAATCCCCATCTCCGCACCACCAAATCTCCCTTCTCCCCACTCCATGAGTATCTCCAAATTCATCTATCTATTTTTGGGTGTTCATCGCGACCACCTGCAAACCCTCTAATTAGTTAACATCTGTGTCTGAGCTGCACCAACTCAAGCTTGCATTCACCAACACAATACAACTGTGCATGCACACAAAACAGGCATGCACACATCCCACTGTGCTGTTCGTTTCTGATTCCTAGAGTCCAAATTCTTCTGCGGTACCCGCCTTTCTAGTGCAAGTTTTAAAAAGGAACCTCTCACACACACACAGCCACTAAAAAGAAGGGGGAACTGATCCAAGGCTCTAAAAATGTAACTGGTTTTCTGCTAATGATCAGTCTAATCAAATCTCTTTCCAGATGCACTCTAATTAGGAAAATTACCCAGCACTACTGAGGGTAAAAATTAGACTGTTACTTAGTGTCAGTACAGATTTTTATTGTTGCTCATGTCGGGCTCACTACTACTAGCTGGTGATCCAAATGATGATGATGATGATGACAGCTTTTAGGGATTGTTATAAATCATACTTACAGAAAGTGACTTACAGTAACTATATTATGTTTATGTCTCTCTAGGGCTGCGAAGTAGTTACTCTTGCAGTGTCTGTAGTGTGGTCCTCAACTCCATTGAGCAGTATCATGCACACCTCCAGGGCTCCAAGCACCAGAACAAGTGAGTACAACAACATACAGCAGATTTATACTTCTGTGTTAACTCTACATCTTAATGACATGGCATGCACTTCCTTGGATAAGCAACTACACTTCGCCATCAATGCAGCCTGCATGGGTATAAAGAGCTATAAAGATTCACTGTGCAAGTATATTTCAGGCATTATTTTAAAATGTCATTTTGGGCTTTTAATGGTTTCTTTGAACGGTTCGTTTTCCAGCTCAAAGTCCAGTGCTAATACTTTCAATTCATTCAATTAATTTTTACAATTTTTTGGTGTCTGATTTTCCCATTTCTAAAAGTTGTTATATGAAACTATATTACAGTTTGTAGTTATACATTATCAAGAGCGTGGCAACTCTGACTCACATATGAGTGCTGTTCAGTTAATACATTTTGTTTAAAGTTTGTATTTCACTTTCTAAAGTTAGCATTCCAGTTAAAGATACTTTCAAGCTAAATGTTGCTTCCTTATTCAGAAGCAGGTCACTACAGTGGATTGTTATACTTCCTGATACAGCCCAAAGGTTGTGGCTTGCTAACCAAGAGCTAACTAGCCAGCATAGGCTGACAACTCTCAATGTCTACCCTCTTATCCAAATATGGTTACATTTGCTTTGTAAAAACAAGACAAATGCAATGCAAATACAATTAGATTCAGAACAGAAACCACAAACTAATGGGTGACATCATACACTTTCTATGCTCATGTTTATTACAAATTAATAAAAGTCTTGTTTTGAAACAAAAATAGAAAACAACATAGATTTAATGACAAGAGCTGACTTGTGTTGTAAATGCCTAAAAACTGACGTTCACTTATTTACATTACTTTTACTTTACCATGCTGTGTGAGGAAAACCATTTGGGGCTGCATTTATCACTGTAACAAAATATACTATAAAAAAGTTCCAACATTAGAAGCGGTATGTTGTTTCAAAGAGTAAGGACTGATGGTTCCATTAGTTTCTGTTTTATCGGATGTATATGTGAGTAAAATGAAATATAATGAAAGTTCCAGCAGATTTGAGAATTGCAAAAATAACAATGTGGAATTTATTAGAATGAGTCTTTCACAATTAGGCTTGGGTCATTACTGATTTTAGAAAATCCCAAAGAATCACAGAAATTATATCCACCCACAGGATGAGACTGTGATATGGAACCGTTACATTTCATGCGTTTGCCATGAGATAGCTGTCGGCATGGTTATAGGCAGGTTAATGGTGCTCGTCTGTGTGCTTGCATGCATCTGTCTGTATTTAGGAATACAAAAAAGGAATACAGTGTAAATTAAGTCTTTTATGAATGTATTTATCAGATAAAAGGGCGCTTGAGGATATTATATTGTTAGTGCAGCTTTCTGCTGTTTTGTTTTTCTTTTGTTAGAAATTTGAAGCTTTTTTTAATTTTTTGGTATTTAACTACCCTAGAGCGTATAGCTGTCTGGGCTGCACAGACTAAACTTCTGTAAGCAAGTTAACTCTTAGAGACTGGTGGGTGTAGTGAGAAAAGCAGCAGCAGCTATAACAAGGATGAGAAAGGCAGCGAGAGAAAGAAGTGAGAAAAACAGAAAGCAAAGATTTTCTTTAATCCATGAAAAAATATGTATTTGGTTGTAAGCATAAAGAGCAGATGATGCTCTGTATGTTTATCATGAGAAACATCAGGCATGTTCTGCCAGCTTTAAAGATTATACAGTGTGAGGACACTTTAAAATAATTGACATATGTTTTACCATTGCCTGCACCTGTACTTTGCTTAAATAAGTCACACTATGGAAAACAGTGGTGAAAAAATTGGTGAAACTCTGTGCAATGAGCTTGCAGTCTCGTTGCCTTTGAAATAGTTGCGTTAAAAATGGGTCCAGGTCTGTGACAACTGGCAGTCAGTTGCCATCTTCAAAGCAACTTGCAGCGATGAAACTCCAATAAGATGGTATCAGTCTGCTACCATCAGTATGAGATTAAATGGGGTCAGGTTGGCAAATGCATGTAATCGGTTTGTTATAATAAGGCGATTAACTATGATCAATTGGCAAAAATTGTAAATCTGTTGCCTTCTGCATGCACAAAAATTCACATTAACTACTTACTGCAACAACCAGTTTTTCCCTTGTTGTAGTGACACAAAAAAGGCGCATTTTCAGACGGTGTTACATTTCAAATAAAGTCTTCATGCAATTTCTGATTTTTCATTTGGATGATTCAGGCAAAAATGTTATAAAAACCAGTGGATATTAACCAGAACCCACCCTTAACCCTAGAAATCTCACTAATCATCTGATGGCTGTTTAAAAAAAGGAGAAAGTGTGTCTACAAGTCAGGCACAGAGATAGAGGCAAAGTTTAACCACATTTTTTTCCTACCCACAGTGCTGTCTGGCCCTACTGTCATTTACTGAGATGCAAAGAAGCTTCTCACAGCGGTACAAATAGTATCTGATGTACTAATCAGAGGCTTGTGTGATTTGAAAATGAGAATTAGCAGGTCCAGTTTCGTAGTTGTTGAACTTTCATGACAAGTTCGGTGAATAACCTTGAGTAACTCCATGATTACATTTCAGAAGAGATGCTACTCACTCGGAGGAAAAAGTATTTTTTTTAATACTTGGTGGTAAGACTGAAGGTCACAGAATTGATTTCAGAAGTCACTGTTCATTTACTTCCACATACCAGTAAGAAAGGTAACTCAATCTAGTCAACCTTGATAAGAGCATAAGCTAAACTCCTGACATGTGCAATTGTTGAATTGTATAATGTCTCTGTCCAGAGACAGTAAATCATGGGGAGCCAGTGGCTCATAACTCTCTCCTTCTGTCAGTTTTACTGTCACAAAGCAGAGAAGCGGGCAGACACACTGGAAGAGTCATACTTTGGAGAGAGAATGAGAGAGTAAGCAAGACAGATAGGTACTAGAGAGACAGCACGCACCACAGACACAGAGAGACAGATGGGACAAGAGATACAAACAGACACATTACGTTTGGGACAGAGGAAAAAGAAATAAAACGGGTATACAAGACACGACAAAAGGCTGAGGAAAAAAACTGATAAGGAGGGACAGACAGACAGCAATGAAGTAATACAGACACAAGGATGCAGAGTAAAACAAAATCACAACAGAGTAAATCTCCTTAAACTGAACTGAAAGGTGGGACCAGAGATATGTGGAGCAAATATATAGTGGACAGTGAGATGAACCCATTGTTGCAGACAGCTGTGAGGTTTTACTGCTTAAGATGGAGGTGATGGATTTACAGGGCATGATAGATGAGCCACTGAGGGAGAGGTACCAGGACGATTTACAGGGAAACCACTGAAAGGTCACTGAACAGAAACAGAGGAAGTCCCTTACACATTTTATCTGACAGGCTTCCAGGAAGGTTTGCAAACACAGTTTGCTGGATATGTCTGCAGAGTTCGTCTTTAGTCGTTTCTTTTAGAACAAAGGCATTTACTCAGGTTTTTTCAAAACATTAGGGCCTGAAGTTTATAATGCAATAAGTGCTTTAATCCTATAGGCATGAAAAAAATCTCTCATAAGACACCGTGTAGTCCTGTAAAAAACCCACGATTCATTAGCAGTAACTTGAAATAATAATTTTCTGTATGATTTTATCCACGTCTCACATCGTTGTGGAGGAATTTTGTCCCACTCTTCTTTACATCTTTGATTTGTTTAATTGAAGTTTGTGGACATTCATTAGTACACAGTTCTCTTAAGTTTCCACCACAGTATTATACATTGGGTGGTTTGCTTGGGAGCACTGTCCTGTTGTATGTACCCAATTTTGGCCAAGCTTTATCTGTCAGATGGATTGCCTCACATTTGACTCTAAATTACTTTGTTATTCAGGGGAATTCATGGTCTACACAGAGACTGCAAATTGTCCAGGTCCTCCGTCTAAAAAATAAACCCCAATCATCACTGCGTTTCACAGTTGGCATGAGGTAGTCGTGCTAATATGCTGTGTTTGATTTTTACCAAGCATCTTCACTTTGGTCTTGTCTGTTCAAAAGACATTGTTCCAGAAGTTCTGTGCTTTGCGCTGTACTTTGCTTACCTAAGGCGCGCTGCCATGTCCTTTTTGGATAGAAAAGGCTTTAAACTGACAGCCCTACCAAACAAGCCATACTTATTCAGTCTTCTTGTAACGTACTGTCATAAGGTTTAACATTTATCATGTTAACTGATGCCTGAACAGTCTGAGATGCCACTCTTGGGTTTTCTTTAAGTATTGCTGTGAATTTGCTGGAACATCCACTCCTGGAGAAATTGTAGCACTGTGCTACAAACACACACCTAAATGCTCCAGAGCAGCAAAGTACCCCAGACTTTATAGAGGTGCTCACACTTGCTGATAATCACTCAGTCATATGATTGCCAGAATCAGGCTCCAGTGTGTGTACGTGTGTGCGCGCGTGTGTGTAGTTTAACAGAAGAAGTGTAGCGGCTTGACCATTTATAATGCAAAAATATTCGAAATTACCATCTTCTGTTTTTTTATTGCTATCGTTAAAAGTATGCAAAAGTCCACGAGAGGGCCTTTATAGCACAAGCAATTTAAAAGTGTGACAGCTGTGAGCCCTTGTGGCGTTATTGCGTGCACATGCTAAATTCTGAAGTCTATGAAAGCAAAAACTGGTACTGTAAAAAGAGTCCTGCCAGCTCTGTTGCACTGCTGTTATTGATCCACTGGGAAACAGAGAACAAGACCGAAGGTTCCACCTCATCAGTCTCACTTCCTCTGCCTTCACCCAGTCACTCAGATGAAACAGAAAACAGCCGCCTGGATGTGTGTGTGTGTGTGTGTGTGTGTGTGAAACCAATAAATCTCTGTTACGCACATCTCCTAACTGTTTCTACATCAGCACGCTTACCATTTTAGCCTTCGCAATAAAAGTGTAGCATCAGGTTTGGGTATGATAGAAAATATTCCACTTTCACGTTTTATTGTGCTAAAAATGTTTGAAAAGTATTTTCCTGCTGACATAAAAGTGCAAACGCAGTTCTATGCACACACCAAGGCTGCAGCACGAATAAAAGACCAGACAACTTCTAAGGAATTGCTAGTTTAGATATGAATGAGGGCAGTGCATTTTTTTTCCTTTGCTTTAGTTGGTTTTGTTGGCTGGCTGGCACATGGCTTGAGTACAAATGTTTTTGCCAAGTCTGTTTCCTTTAAAAAACAAGCTGTCGAGATGAAATGTCTTTTATATTTTTGTGCATCCCCTCGACCCCAAAAAGGATGAGCAGAGGAGAATGGATAGATGGATGGATGTGTGTTAAAATATGAAAAACCACGTGCAAAGGAAGCTTCTATGACTGTTCCTTTCACAAGACTGGATGGACAAGACTTTGGCAAACTTATGTGCAATCTTACACCCTAAGTTTAAATCTCTGTGTGTGTGTGTGTATGTAATGTATGTGTGTTATTTCACACTCAGGATGAGCTTTGGCTTGTGTAAGGAGCTTTCCAAAAAGCACGGCTGACAGCGGCAGGGGATTAGCTCTCACCGAAGAAACATCCATGAAAAATGCGTGTGTGCGTCTGCATCTGTTTCTGGGGAGTTTTTGTATGAGCGTGTGCTGTTTGGCATTAGGAATGTGTCACCGTAAAACAACAAGAGATTTCTGCATTCTTTAAACAGCTGGATGCATCAACCTGCCAGCTCTGCTTATCAGTGCTGCCTGTTTCATACACAGTCAGCTGCAGGTCAGTTGAAATGCTACAGAGTCCAAGCAGTTGCTTCAGACTGGCTGTTGTAATTGGACCTGTACAGGATGATAACAGCAGAAATATAACTTGATAAACTGGATGGAAGGCTTCCACGCTTTACAGTATGTTGCAATTAAATTGATGCACCAAGATAACCAGGAGATAGAGACACAAGTAGGCAGCAGACAGAACCGAAACAGACAGATGAGCATTAGATCCCCGTGTTGGTTTCTAACTCGACTACTGCATGCTAATGGCTAAGTAGAAAAAAGTGAAAATTAAAGAAGGAACATAAGGCCATCACCCAACAAAAGCTGAGTTGGGATTTTTTGCAGCCCTACTGCTGTGTAAAAATCTGGGAAGTCTTCGCATGATGGGAAGCAGCTCCCAGCAGAGACTGCAAGCCTGCACTCATAGCATGGGTAATATGAGATCAACTTTTAAAACTTCTATGTAACTTTTTGCCCCACAAAAAAAAAATCAATTTGATGGCTGACATACAACACAAGTTAATCTAATGCAGATGTAGTCTGTATATACTACAAATACAAGATTATAAATGACTGAATTAATAATTAGGATGTAAAAATAAAGAAATAGTTTGTTGTGAAGTGTGCAGGAGGAACTGAGAAGTCTCCCATCCCTAGCAGGTCTGGTTATACGGCTTCTTTGTATTGCTTGCCAGTTAGCAGCAGGGTGAACGGACTTTGGACGGTTTTCCATGAAGAAGCAGGAGTCAGCTACTTTTGAATCTTGGTCCAGATGTGCTGGTACACAGACACACTATAGTATTTATCAATTATTTACTCTACGGGTATAACTTCCTGTTTACTGTGAACTGTTTGTCAAGGATTTGCACTAGAAACACTTATTTTTTTTCACAAAGTTGTCAATTGCAAGAAACCGCCGAATACACTAACACTAATGTGTCATATTTACCCTTTTATAATTGGAATTGCATTACCTCCATACAAATATTGCATTATTTACAGTTTCCATAAAAGAGATTTTCTATTACCCAGTAAGTAAACATAAATAAAATTCACTATGATGGGTTTCAGGGCTGTCAAAATTGGCAAAAACTCATATTTTTAATCTTTAATTGTTTTATTTTACATCCATTAAGTTAGCTCATGTATTTAATTGCTTTACTCTTAGTATTAACTATTATTTATTTATAAAAACGTCTAGGAAAGGTTAGAGCCAGATAACTGTTTTGAGTTTACACCTTTTACCTTCAGTTCCTCAGCTTATGTTCTCTAATTAAAGCCAGCTAAATTATTCACTGCTCTCTCTCTCTCTGTGTCTTTACTCCTGCTGAGATGTGTCTGAAGACTGGAGCAGTGAGAGCTGCATTAGGTGTGCACCAACACAGTATGCGCTGTTGCAGGTGGATAGCACTCAGTTAACAAGCCAGAAACTTTGCCTCTATCTCATTTTTTAATGTTTTTATTATATATTTTAACGTGTTTTTCACAATTAAATGTCTGTCTTTTTAAATATTAATTAGTTCCTATAATCAAATCTAGAATATTAATCAACAGTACTACTTTGAGTGGTTTGGGCTTGCAAAACTTCTATTATAGTGATGGGTCGTTCGCGAACGAAATGGCTCTTAGAGCCGACTCTTTGAAGTGAACGACGCGAGCCGGCTCCTTATTGGGAGCCATGAGGTTTTTTTTTTTTCTTTCTCTCACCCTCTCTCTCGCCCTTTTTTCCGCTAAACTCCGCATGCGCGGCCTGTACTTTGCGCTGGGCAGAGGGGGGAGGGGCGTTAGTTACACTCGCAGCAGCACCAGTGTTGCCAACTTAGCGACTTTGTCGCTATATTTAGCGAGTTTTCAGACCCCCTAGCGACTTTTTTTCTAAACAAAGTCGCTAAAAAAAGACGTGAAAGCGCATATCGCTTTTACTCTCAACAAGCAGCGGGTGCTGTAACGCAGTCAGTTCTGGTTTTACTCTTATGCTGTTTTGTGGATCAGGTTTAAAACTACTTATAAACACACACACACAAAGTAACTCCACCAGAGTGCCTATTTCGGGTCACTTTTGCAGGTCCAAGCCCGGGTAAAGGAGCAGGGTTGGAATTGTGACATTACAAAAAACAATAATTGCTAAAAGAAATTTAATTTGTAGTTCTAAATAAATTCTAAATGCATTTAGGACGTTTTTTGCTCACTTTATGTCTCTTCCACGATGTTATTTCTCTCTCCAGCAGCGTAGGTTACAATTACATTAGCATGACCAATTATGCAAATTAGGCGATGACATCATTTAGCGACTTCTAGCGACTTTTAGGACAACCAATAGCGATTTTCCTTACTGAGGAGTTGGCAACACTGAGCAGCACAGGAACAGAGCCAGAGAGAAAGAGAGCGAGGGACAACAAAGTCACATTAGAAAGGGATAGTAATCATCCACTATTTTCAGTTGCAGATGATAAAGGATTCAGAAATCATGCAGGCCCATATGACAGAGAATGTGCATCTTCTTTTTGTTTTAATATTTTAATTTATATTTAATTATGTTGTGGTTTGCAGTGTTTTGTGATGTTTCACGTTAAATTTGGTTAAAAGGTAAAAGCTGAAAATTTAAATAGTTAAAAGTTTAAAATGTAAATAGTTGTTCTTTGTATTATATGATTTATTTATTACATTTTATGTGGAGTGAATAAATAAAGTATATTTATGGTGGTTCTAAAAACTCAGAAGCACGTACAAACTCCAAAACACGTAAAAACTCAGAAGCACGTACAAACTCCAAAACACGTAAAAACTAAGAATCACGTACAAACTCCAAAACACGTAAAAACTCAGAAGCACGTACAAACTCCAAAACACGTAAAAACTCAGAAGCACGTACAAACTCCAAAACACGTAAAAACTCAGAAGCACGTACAAACTCCAAAACACGTAAAAACTCAGAAGCACGTACAAGCTCCAAAACACGTAAAAACTAAGAAGCACGTACAAACTCCAAAACACGTAAAAACTCAGAATCACGTACAAAAAAGACAACAGAAGTACTCCAGGATGCTAGAGTGCAGTGTTGAGCTTTTGTTACCTAGTGGCTACACAAACCAGCAAGTATCAACAACCGGATTTGGTGTGTGGTAGTAACAGGTAAATGAATTTTTTTTTTTTAATTATTTGAATAAATATGAGTGCTTGTCTATAAATACACAAACAATACGCACATGCTTTCAATTGTGTAATTTAAGTGATCTGGGTAGCTCTGTTTTAGAAGTTCAGTTAACGCTAGAAATGTGTTTTGGAGTTTGTATATGCTTTAGAGTTTGTACGTGCTTTGTCTCTAGGGGCCATATATAAACATATATAAATAAAAACACTTTTTTTTACATTAGTAATTCCTTTTCTGCATAATTTTATATTATTGTTAATGACTAAATAATTAAAGCAACAAAACAATCTGAAGATCCGGTTCGGAGCCGAAAGAGCCGGCTCTTTTTAGTGAGCCGAGCCGAAAGAGCCGGAAATCCCATCACTATTCTATTAAAGAACTCATAATTGACATAAAGACTACCTTAAAGGCTTTTTTAAGGCTATTTTCCAGTAAATATAAAGCATACTGACACATCCAGATACGATTCTATGTGTGTAAAGATACACTGAAAGTAAAAAGTAAACAAAGAAAGGTCACTAATTACCTACTTGGAACCCACAAGTGAAAACCAAGTGCAGTAGAGTGTATTTCACTTGATGTGAGCTGTCAGTATGGTTATAATATATACTTATTCTCTGACCAATGACACTGCCTGAACTTTAACTGCCCATTTAATATTGTTTCCATTCACATCACCCACTAGGTTTGCATGGCCTTTGCTTTTTGGGCGCTTTGTTTTGATATATTTCGACCTGTGGCTTGCTTTAATGTGTGTTTATGTGCACCGTGTGTACTTTTTTATGATGATGCTGATGTTGCCGTAAGCCCCAGAGGTATGATGGTGAGGTCTGGGACAATCCATTTAGCCTACTCACCCTGGTAATTATTTAGCGTCAGAGAACACAGACACAAAATAGACTAATGCACATTTAAAAGGGAAAGGCTCAGAGAGAGGGTGGCAACGACAGTTGGAGATTATAGTGCTTATTGTCAGATAAATCCCATGCAAATAGTTGACTTGTCGACCTGCTAATAGGCCAGGCTTGCTATATGCATGCATGTGTAATAGCCCCAGCAATGTGTGTGTGCATCCTCTCACTGCTTGAGGCGAGGAAAAGGTTAATTCAGGATTCGTCGGTTGGCTCTCGTCTCACATGCCCCCTCTGTCACACTTGAACACACACACACTCAGAGGTAGGCTCATGCCTTGGGCTCTTTTCATCTCCCCCAAAGGTATTTGTCCTTGTCTTCCCTTACACCTTTCACCCAAAAATCAGACAAACAGGCAGACTTTGTATGCAGACACACACACACGTACACACAAGCTTGCGCATACACCGCCCTGGGTGTTGCTGTCCGTTAACTTAATAAGGTAAGGGTGAGTTTTATTTATTTGAGTTTTATTTTTTATGGTGGTGGTTTGTGTTGGGGGATGGGGTTAGCCGGATCATGCGTGAACCATGACTCACATCGCTGCTCCCTTTGCAACTGCCACTGCTGAACTGTATACCTGACACGCAAAAACACACACGCATCCAAAGCGTGCCAAGGTGACCTTCACATCCTCACTAACACCTCCCTCGGACACACAGGCTCGTGCACTCCTTCTGCCCTCTTTCGCACACACATTCTCATCCTCATATATCTTACATCCCACATGTGTGGCCCTGGGAGAGATTATTGGATTAGTCTATTTATTAACGACCTCATCCACTCACAGACCGTGACCTTTATTTGTACCCCTTCCCCAGCTTCACCTTCTAGTGTCCTGCTGCTTTTCTTGGCTCTGCCATCTTTCCAGCCTTCATCATTCTATTCCTCACCATGTAACACCTTGCTCATACACCGGACTAATAAATGTATGGCAGGGCTTTTTTCAAGGATAGTCATCACCACTAAAATGTTTTCTTGACTGGATTCAATCATAATAAATATTTTTGTTAAGTAAACGTTAAAAAGAAACAGGAAAGTGCTTACAAATTTACTATGTCAAAAGCACTCAATGTAAAAGTTGAATGCATTATGCAAAAGGGAGGAACATGTTGGGTGTTTGTGTATTCACTACACACTCAGCAGATCCCTCGACCGTGTTGCTCTATAGAAACAGACCCGCCAAGGGACATTTTCCAAACAATATGATAAATAACCTGGTAATTAATGGAAGCTGGGACCTGCAAGTTCAAACATATTATTGAGCAAACATAACATACAGACCTGAATTTAAACACAATTACAATTCCCTCACGTTTACCCAGGGAAAGTTTCAAACCATAATATAAATCCTAGAAACCATTCACAGCCTTTACTTTACTTAATTATTTTATGGAAAATAAAGCTCCCTGAATCAGTTATTACACTGCCCTTTATGAAATTGCTTTATACTTACAAGAAATAAATAAATAAAGTATGCCACTGGTATGCCACATGCTTTCAAGCATCAGGGGGAAAAGCTCCTTGAGTAAAAAATATATATGTACCTCTCGCACCATAAGATGTGATAGAATTGCTCAACATGCTATAGTGTGTATCAGTTGTTTATTGTACAGGCATGACTTCCCTTTGAAGTTATTGTCAAATGTTTGGCATGGCTTTGCGCACTGCATGCACAATTTTTTTTAAAAAAGATATATATATATTTTTTTTTAAAAGGCTGCGCTCCATATTGCATTATTAAACAACTGGAGACATGCCCTTCACATGGCAGTCACAAGAAAACTGTGAAACACGATGTTTTGACCTTGTGCAGCACTGAACATGTTAAAGGTGCTAGCAACATTATTGTGCGTTCATATGAAAACCAACTGTAAAAGCTGAAGGACGTGGGGTGGAAATTTACTGTGGATTTGCTGTAGTACATATTTGTGCCACCAGGTGGAGCCTGTCACTGTTGATGGAGTTAAAAGGTGTACCTGCTGACAGGTTGTAAATTGTAAAACACGTGAGTCTTCCTGCTAGTGAAGAAAAAAAACATCGTCCGCTTAACTGTACCAGTCTAATGATGTATTTAACACAAAGATTTAAAAAAAAATCTGGTAGCTCGTTTAGCCAACTACCTGAGGCTGAAGCTAACAACCAATGAACTTATGCGATAGCACGGTGAGTTCGTCTGTCGCTCCACAGTATGATTGGTCAGATGTTAGCAAAATGGCATTTGTACTGGATTTGACTTTTTAATGAATTGTGATTCTCATTAGTTTGTGCAATGCAGCCAACCAACAATAAAATGTATCACTGTCTTTCTGTACTTGACACATTAAAATAACCTGTAACCTGTGATGTTGTCACGACTGGGGCAGCAGCCGTGTGATGTGTGGAAGGAGGACTCAAATGCAGCACTTATTCAGATGTGAGGGTGATTTATTAAGAATACCAAACATAAAGTGGGGATGGCAAAACAAAACTACGGATGAACTAAACTGGGAGAAACTAAACCAAAGAGTAGCAAACCTGAACATGAAGGGAGGACAGCAGGGAGAGCACGCAGGGGATTCATAGAGTAATGCGGAGTACGCAGGGTAACACAGAGGATGAACACAGAGGGGAGGCACAGGTAGGGATGATAGAAACACACAACTCAAACCCTAAGAACAAATACAAAATCAGAATAAACTAGAAAAATGATAATAAACTTAAAGCGATGGGTCACCGACCCAGGACCATGACAGATGTATCATCAGCCGGATAAACATTGTCATCATTAACAGTATTAATGCTCTGGATCAAGAAAGAATGTTAAACATATGCTGATGGAACCTCCTAAAATATGAAGATTGTTTGAATAAATATCAGTCCACATCTGAGTGGTCGCAAGAATCAATAAATATAAACGAATTAGAATCAACCGTAAACTATAAACCTGATGTTAAATGAAGAAGGGATGCTACACAGTGGTGAGCATGGTCCTTTGAGATGTGTTCCTGCCATCAAATTCAAAATGGGTATTATTTATTTATTCAGAATAAATTGTTTATGCTGTATTTAAATGGCTGCATTTTGTTTTGTTCAGTGTCCCAAGTGCTTGGATTGGGATTTGTAGAATGGTCAAAACAAAAATCTCTGGATAAAATTATTTGTTTAGATAATTACTTTGTGTATCAATAACACCTTTTGTGTATGATGTTTACATATTTATGTAGAATGTACAAAGAATTTGGATTCAGGCCCTTTCTTTCTATCAGCTCACATCATTCTGTTGACTTTCTTTGACCCCTTCTTCTACCCCACAGTGTTTTCGCTCTGCCCCTCCCACCTTGTTGCCCTCCTGCCCCTCCTTGCTGCTACCTGTCCCTTCAGAGAGAACAATACAAGCTACCAGAGTCGTGCCCTCCACTCTTCAGAGAATCTAACGTGCTAGATGAATCCTGACAGACCAGACAGGGTGTAGAGGCCACTGTTTTAACAGCCATTACCGGAATAGGTGCTGACAGCTATGGTGCCCATAAATCCTCTCTCTTTCTCTCACTCCATTTCAGCTGGCAACGTGTGTGTGTGTTTCAGTGTGAGCGGAGGAGATGCTGGGTGGGTGGGGACAACAGCCCAATTAGGACAGGAATGACAGTTTAACAAGGACTGAGCTGAAAATGGTGGAATTTGTTGTGGTTTTTCGGGGGACACGTTGTCAGACTCAGACTGATATAGACGTATGAAGCCAAACATCTCATTTTCACTTGACTTTTATCTCAGTTTGTGGAAGTTTAGCTCATACTGGAGAGAAAACCTCTCAAAACAGCATCATGAAAGTTAAAAGGCACCTCAAACTGACGTGAGGAGCAATTACACAACAGCGTCGCTGAGATGAAGGAAGTGTTGCGCATTATTGTTGAGATTTCTGTTATGGCATTTAGAAAAGTGAAATACCAAGCACTCATTTCATTTTCTCAAGATCAGCTGTGGGATTTCTCAAGAATTGAGTCCTTTGAACACCCTGCCCTAAAAATGCCTACTCAGTTAGGTGTGTGTTGCGTGGCGTGATCTTCAATCCGATTTATCTCCTTGTTTTAATTAAATGTGGCATGTTTGCCGCCGCACTTGCTTTGTTTCATGGCGATAAAGCCGCAGAATGCAGCCGCAGCAGCCATCATTGTGAAAAACAATCAGCGGTTCAAGATAAAGGCCAAATCCACAGTAATTACCGCACCTTAAACATGAGGGTTTATGCTCGTATCTTTCCTCTTTGTTTCAATTTGGAGTATAGCCAGACAGAAGGCTGCTGTAATTATGAGAAGATTGTGAAACCGGATTATTGGTTAATGCTTTACATAAAGTCGAGCTGTCACTCCCTGTAAAAGGGAATTATTTTCAGTGCAGCAGATAATACGATATAATAACAGCAAAGCAAGGTTACAATGTCTCGTTATATTACAAATGACGACTGCACTATATGAAAAACGGCATGAGACGCGGATTTACAGGTAAATTAAATTGCTTCCACGGGACCAAACATATCAGACACTAAAATATCTTTCGCCCCATGGGCTTGATATTCCCTGTGGTTAAAGAGCCCTGTCTTGTCGGATCTGCCTATGTCAGAGACAGAACACGACTAACAAATTCTTTTCTGTGTTTTGTTTTCAGCCTGAAGCAACACCAGCAGTAAGTCAGAGAGACAGGCCACTCTGGAAAGAAGAAGTGATGAAGACAGAGATTATTGGAATAAACAACTTCCGAAAAGAGGACTTGTCTTAGTATGCGAGAGTATGCGAAAGTCATGCAGTGCAACTTCAGTATGCGTGTGTTTGTGTATATAGCCTATAGGTGTGTCATAGGCACTTATGCACACATCTGCAGTACGAGTGCGTGGGTCATTGTGAGTGTGTTAATTTCTATCTTTGATCAAAAAATAATATATCTTCGAGATTTATTCAGCACCTTCAACGAGCTCTAAACACCGGCGGCCGTCAGAAGACCTGCGGCTGCGTATTGCCATGTAATTCCAGTGTGAACCACAATCCTGAAATTGAAATGATGTCAGCGCATTGCTCGGAGTGGTGAAAACCATGACAATGATCGTCACAGAACAGCAGTTACAGTAACCATGTAACTAGCAGTCCCCCGCCCCCAAGTGCTCTGACCGTGAACCAAGCCTGAACAGAATCTTGTGTTTCAACATGTATTTAATATGCAGTGATGCTGACGGTGCCGTGAGCGCGGCTCACTTTCAGACCACTTGAGACCTACTCAGGCCCAGACTTTCAAGGACAAGAAACTTCCCGATGACCTCAGCCATTGCAGATTGCATGAATTTCCATAATTTCAAAAAGCTGTTGGTTTGAATCTAGTGTTGTCTACCAATTGCGGATGTGCCACTTTGAAACCCATTTTCACATATGCCAAAATAATCAAAACCTAAAGATTAAAAGGGAGAGAAAAGTAGCAAAGAAACTATTTAACTTCTGCTCTGAAGAGGGTCTGTGCAACTCTGTGAATCATCTACTGCTCAAAACATTCCCATAGCACTAAATACTGATGTCAGATGCAGTCTGGAGGTGATAAAAAAAATCTTTCTGAGAAGGGCAACATGTAGATATGTTTTTTATTTTTCTGTTACTGCCAGAATAAAGAAACTTCACACTCATGTAGCAGCCACTGTACAATACAACTGGGGTGTAATTCAATGCATGCAAAGTGTAGAACATTGCATTCACTTGCCTTCTCGAAACCTACTTCTTGCGCATTTTGGTAATAGCGCTGCTTTGTAGTGATAGCTAGGTAATGAATTAATGCACATGCTTGTACCTGAACAAAGAAATCACCTTTTAGTGCTGAACTGCCTTCATCTCAACATCTTACCAATTCATCAAAAAAAATAAAGAGGAGAGCCTTTTTAGATATTAGTCCAGTAACCACTGCACAACAACCTCATTCGTAAGTGTCTTCAGGCTGAAAAGTGTATTTCAACAATGGTCTGTAGCACCACAAGAAGACGTGCTCCACTTTCCCATGCTGGCACATCACATTGGCTATGAGCAGGGGAAAAGACTGAGAAATACAGCAGTCAATGCAAAGCTACCCTCTGTTTGTTCTTGTTGGTCATCTGTAAACACATTAAAATGTTGTTGCTTTTCTATTTTGCTTATTTCGCGGTGAAGAGAGTGAACTACATATTACTTGATTAGAAACTATTTTTCTTCTGCAGATATATGGTTGAGATATATGGTTTTTATGCAATCGTGCTGATAGTAACAACCATACAATGTGGGTTTGAAGTGAAATAGTTCAACAAAGCAAAAAAAAGCAGTTTGTGTAAATAAAGCAGTAGCGACAGGTGAAGTTCGTGTTTTTAGTAGTACAGGATTTTTGTATTCATAGTGTTTATCTCCACTGAGCCACAGATGATAAGGGAAATGTTTCTTATATTATTGAAAAATACAAATATGTTGGCACTGGGATGAGAGTCTTTTGTTGGGTCATGTTTTTCATAGATAAACATAAGTGAAAATAAAGTAATGGTGACTCAAAGAGTCGGCGATGATGGACCAAAACTCTGTGTTTGGAAGCCAGTGAGTCATCACATTCATTTAGAGGGATTCTGATAGCCGTCATTTTCGTGAGGAAAACTGCAGTCGCTATAAAGACAGTCCCCGCAGAGAAACATCTGAAATGCCAGTGGATTCCTAAAGCTGCCAAAACAACAAAGTGGGACTACAAACCGCTGGATATTTTTATACCATAACAAAACCACAAAAACAAGAAGTCTGTTTTTTGCTTGTCGATGTGCATCATGACTGTTCTGATGACTATTTACACTGACTTCATTCTTTCAAACACTAGTGTATTCACAATAGGAGTGATATCTGTGTGTGACGATATCACAGTCTGTGCAGATGATGACTGCGCCATGAGTCACATATTTCAGCAGATGTTACATAATATATGACAGAGATGTATCTATGGGTAGGAACTGTGTGATATGATGCTTGCGGGTGGGTGTCTGTGAATCTATCGAAGCCTTGCTGCGAGCTATGCAGCCTGAGCACATTTGTAAACACACACGATGATGAATACAATGGTACCTACAGTATATCTATTTTCTCTTGCAAAAACCACAAGTGTGTATTCCTTTCTCTGACTGTGTGTGCCACCATGAATATGTCTGAAATGTCCTCTTACTTAAGCATTCATCTGTTATCACACTGCTCAACTTCACAATTTGCAGTAACAAATAAGACCTCAGTCAGACAGCCCTGGAAACTGGTTGGCAACCCAGTTGCCAGGGAAAACTGTATTCCCCAACCAGCTGGGGAGTGGTTGCCTGCTGTAACTAGCTGAAATCTGTTGCAAAACGCACACATCACTGAAAAAAACTCCTTGTGATTGCTTTGGTTGCTGGCACATTGCTCCGGTCAACCATAGTTTGCATGGAGACTTGTGTTGTCTGCAAACACTCTTTGAAATTTGAAAGCATGACACAAACTGTTAACAGACCTTTCACCTTCAAAGTGAAAGTTGTACCGTAGCCTTGCAACCAACACCTTTCAAAATCTGCAGCTTTTTTAAAGAGCGTCACACTTTCACTGGGAGAGCAGTTAGTGCTTGGTTGTAGACCAGCAGGCAATATTTCCACACTACAGCCTACTGCTGATCAAACCGGTTGCAAGGACCGCCTACCATTGCAAGTAAGTTTTCGACGCAGCACTATATAAGTCTTTATAACCAGTTTTGCCTAGTGACTTCCAGGAGCAACCTGAGACCCGGTCAGGGAATTCACATTTTTCCATAGGATTCGAAGCTTGCCAGGCTAACTGGTCACTCCTGGTTGGGGCTAAGCAATCGATTTCACAGACAGCCAGCAACCACTCACCAACAAATTGGGGAATACACACTTTTCCTTAGCGACAGATAGTTGCCTGTGGTCTATATGGCCTGAGTGACAGATCTAAATCATTTAGTTTATCGACGAATCTCATCACTTTCTTTGCCACTTCCTTCTCCAAACTGACTTTTTATATGCTCCTTAGACAAATTATAATACAGCACATGAGACAAAGACAAAGGTGCTCTGTCGTTTTATACACAGAAATAATTGTAGTTGAAATTGTGGGTCAAAAGCATTATTCTTTATACTGCAAAATCTGACTCGGAAAATAATTTCTATATTAATAGTCACATTGATAATGATTCTACTAAATTCATACAGGTTTAGAAAAGTAGAAAAATTCAAGAACTAATTAAAGATTTTATTCATTCCTAGTGGGATAGTTTACTATCATTTACTATCATTAGTGTTTCTTTATTATTTATTTATTTATTTATTTTTCAGGAATTAAACCATGTTCTCGCAAAATGGTATCTGCTGAAATATCAGCTTTTACTTTATGGCGATAAATTACACCAACCATAACCAATCTACAGATCAACATATCATGCAGATTTAGCTGATGTCCTTATTCCTGCCAGACTGCTGGAGGCTCTTATAAATACACAGGCTGTTATACCTGTATGTTCACCATGGTGACGGCTCATTATTAAAGTAGGAAGCGTGTGAAAAGGGAAAAAAATTATGGCCAGGGACTGAAAAACTGTGTGTTTGTCATTTGTGTGTGTGTTTGGAATAAAAGCAGAAAATGCTGGAAGGTTTTGTATGAAAACGAGTCGAAGGGAAACAAACAGCCTTAAAGTTTGGTTCCCAAAATAGCTTATGTAGATTCGGAGTAACAGAGGAGGAAAGTCTGGGTGGGGTGTGCCAAGAGCAACCTCACAAGCACACACAGATGCTTTCTTTAAACTTTTATTTAAATAAATGAGCATAATAACATGCTGAGTGGAGTGAGGCTGAGCTGCAGGAATTCTTTATCATATATTGTTGTAATTTTCTTCCTAGAAACCAAATTGTTATTCCAAGCAAAAAGGAAAGAAAAAGAAGAAGAAAACAGAACACTAATTGCATAAAATCAAGTGCAAGAGAAAGGGAGAAGAGGAAGCAGCAGGTGGGAGAGAGTATCAGTGTAAACAGCAGCCGCTGAGCACTAGTAATGGTGCAATGTAGTCAACAGGAGATGAGCTAAATAAAATATTAATTCTGGTATTATGTCATTTGCACTGCACCACCCAACCTCTGTGTACTAGTCAGTGGGTATGAGAATACTAGGCCATCGCTCCACTTAGGCAGCAGTAGGGTATGCTATCTGAGCTCATCCATATTCATGATCCTATCACTGTAACCCCATGTTCTACTGGGATGGGTTTTTGAAAAGGAAATCTTTTCACTGTAGGTGCAGTTCACAGCTCGCTTTCTTCTAGTCCTGCCATGACCCGGCATCACCGTGGAGTTTGCGTTGAATTAACTGCAGTAATCAACTGGATAATCAACATCAAGGGATATCAGTGAGTCACACTGATGGTACCCAGCGATTTTACAGTTATCTCCCTGCGACAGCGTGCAACCACCCCATTATGAGAAGCATGTGTTGAAAATGTCACAATAAAGATTTGGTACGTCTCCAGCTGACATTTTAAAGGACATGTGTGGCACAGGGTGTGAACAAAGCTAAATCCCACACTGAGTCCATGAGTGTGTACTGACACGACGTCTTAAATTTGCAAAGGAGCTGAATCGAAAAAGGCAGACTTTCGGGGGAGATTGTTCTAAACTTTTCTTTGATTTGACAATATTTTATTTTGTTGAAGAATAACAATGCCTGCCTTGTGGAAAAGGTTATGCAGACTGAAACCAGAGTGAATTTAATTATTAAAACCTCTTAGCAAGGACAGACAATAAAACATTTAATAAATAATAAAAGAGTTTTTGTTTTCTCTTGTTACACAAATACATCAGTACAAAATTAGACATCTAACCTACATATTTCACCAAATCAAAGGCAGACTTGGACTTTCTACCATTTTATCATGTTACATGCTGTGCCTATGCACACTAGCTGTGATGATGTGAACCCCAGACAGCCCAGGAGCAACAGATTTCCACTCTGGTGCTCTGCTCCATGCATCAGGCTGTTGTACTTATAGCCTGTCAGAGACTCCCTGTCTAAAAATCATCCTAGCTATTACAATATTGAGCCCACAGCCTCTGCTGGTTCCTGAGACAGCACCTCATAGGCTGGTGGGTAACAGCCAGACACATATGAAGCAGGTTAAACTGAAAGCATCTGCATTAAAACCAGACAACTAATGATAATGTGATAATTCTTAAAGGCAGAAATGAGTGTTATCTTGCAGCAATGACCAATCTGTCCAGGCTGACTTATTCTAAATGGGCAACAGGCAGCCCTTAGACCATGTCCACATTAACTGTCCCTTTAAAGGTCAGAGCAGTTGGGATACACGACAAGGATAATCATGCATACATAAACGGAAGAACATTTAATAAAATGTACAGTTCTGGATGAGTCACAGTTGCAAACCTTCCAATCCATTTTCTATCCATGCTGCAGGGGCAACAGTGTAAGGACAGACGCCCACACTGCCCTCCTCCAGCTGTTTTGGAGGACCACTGAGGTGTTCCCAAACCACCTGAGAAACATCATTTCTCCAGCATATCCTGGCTCTCCTCTCAGTTGAACAACCCCCCAAAAAACCACTTCACCTTGGAGCCTTCCGGGAAACTTCCTTGCCTGATAATCAAACCACCTTCTTTTGATGTGGAGGAATATAGTGGCTGTTACTCTCCCAAATAATCAAGGTCCTCAATCTAAGGGGGAGACCAGACACCCTTCAGAGGAAGCTCATTTCCACCATCTGCACTCTCATTCCATCGGTCACTACCCACAGCTCGTTACTATAGATAAGGTTGGGAATGTAAATTGACCTGTAAATCAGCAGCTTCACTTTGATGCTCTCTCTTCACCACCTTCTGCTCTCACTCGTAAACAAGAACCGGAAAGGTTTGAAGCACTCCACCTCCGGCAGTGACTCACTCCAAAACCAGAGTGGGCACCCATTTCCCACTGAGAACCCTAGCTCCATATTTGTAGGTGCTAATTCTCAGTCACAGATTAAGGCTTTTAATACAAAAACAATCAGAGAGCACAGCTCTAAAGAGCAAGGGCTTTACTAAAACTTTGATGTTTTATGTTTTTGCTACAATGTGATGACATCAGCTTGTTATGGCATCATTGTGCCACTATAGGGCTTCATATTGAAAAAGTGTGTTGTACAGCTCTCTCCATGCCCTTTCATATGATATTTTACAATATTGTTTATTGATTTTTTTTCTCACTTTAACCTTGGGTGCTAACAATGAAGGTCAAGGTATATTGGTTAGCCAAACTAGAAACTAATTTCCCCTAAGGAACAATATATTTTTGTGACATTTGAAGACATCCATAAAAAATTGTGAGTAACATGTGGCGTGACCTTGACCTAATTTTCACCTAAATTAAATCAGTGTGACCTCTTATTAATATGTACACACAAAAAATATGAAAATGATATCTTGAAGACCTCGGACCCTAGACTGCTAACATTCACTGCACTGTACTGCTAACACATACAAATGGCATGTGTGCCATTTCAGTGTCGTTTACAACATTACTTGGTTATTTAAGGATGTGAGTAAGAATTTCAAATTAATTGAGTTGTGCTCAATTCTAACACTTCAAGAGGTTTTTTGTTCTTCTTTTATCATTTATTATTATTAATATTCTGTTAGTTAGTGTCTTTTTCAGACAAAGTCACTGTTACTCAATGTAACACTGGGACAGTGGCATTTGACAGCATGACGGGCTTCTTAATTAAAAGGCTGCTGAAAAATTAAACATCTGGACACCATTTGTGGTCCGGGATGAAATCAAAAATCGAGATTACTACTAAAATGTCAAGTGCCAGATATCACAAAACCTCAAAAAGTGTGGGAAATGAGCCAGAAGGACTGTGGTTAATGATAATATTCTCTTAAGTGCATGAGTCATCGCTCAGTAACTCACCTCCACCCCACTTCCCTTGTTGATAAGGCGAAATGAACTTTGAGCACAACCCAAGTGTTTACATCAATGCGCCTGTTGCGAAGTTGTGTCCCATCTGCCTTTGCGAGTGAGGCCAATTGCTACATAATAATGAAATTATATCAGGGGTAATGCTGATAGATTGCCTCGGTGCTTTTAACCTTGTTTTAAGCCAAGACAAAAGGCTGTGGCTCCAGTCAAGCAGAGATATTGTTTTGGCTTCTGTTATAATCTAAATCTGTCTCTTGCTGTTTTTCAAATGGGGAAGCTTTGCCAAGCACCAAACAATTCTTCGGTAAAAGCTTTTTGTTGTTCCTGCTCTGTGGCCGGCCAGAGCATCTCCAATTAAAACTGATCTGACACATTCACTGTTTTAGCCCTGAAACACGTACACTTTGGGAGTTGTGCTTCTGTATGTAAAATAAGTGTGCACCAGTGTTCCCAGCAAATTAATATGCATGTGTGCACAGATAACGTTTATTTACTTCACTTTTTTGCATATTTCTTTGCTTATTTTTGTCTCCCTGAGTATCTGCGCGACAGATTTATGTGAATGTTTTGGCAAATAGTATATGCTATGTGCATGGGCCCTAAAAATTCATTAAAAGCTGCTCACTCAATCTTAAAGCTGTTTTACCATCAGGGAGACTTTTATGACAAATCAATCTTGTTCCTAGTAAGTCGTCCAATTTAAATAAAACAGGCACAGAATGCCGACGAGCCGACATCTGGTTCAAATAAATACTGAAACTTACCACCTACCAAAGCTAATTTACCTGACACACTTGGTCTTTTTTTCTCTTTTAGTTACATTAAATCAAAGGAACTAAGTTTAGAAATGTTACAGGGATGGCCCACAATACCTTCCAGACACTTCCAAACTAGGCTGTACATAAACTGGGCCAGTAAGGCAGCATTTGGCCTAATACAGTATGTATCTGGGCCTCGACTCAGGAGGGGGACAGACAGTGCAATAAGTCTGTCAGCTGACGGCTACATCTGATAACCCCCTCCTGTGACTGCTGTCATCTCAACATCCTGTTCCCAGCCTGCAGAGCGTACTCCAAACCAGGGATCACAATCTGTAACCAGCATGCAGACATAAACACACATACATCCACAGGCAGCCTGTCTGCAGCTGAAATTATGGGTTGTCAAAGCCTAGTCAGAAGCCCCTTTCCCAACTAAACATCCTTTTATGTTCCTTTTGTAATAAATGGAGAATCAGTAACCAATAATAGGCTTTAAACACAGCTATGTTGGATTTTTTTTTTCATTTTACTGACAAAAATAAGTTGAAAACAGAAAAATAACATTTTTCTTAACATATTTACATCTTCTGGAGCTGCTTCAGCGTCGTGGTGAGGCAGTTCCAGAAGATGCAGTTTTATTTTATCGTCAGTTATCAGTAAGTTTTCAGTAAGCAGGGTGGTTTGAAAGAAAACCAAACAATCAGCTGATTTTAGTTCATATGCTCAGAGGAGGAGATAATGACATTACTTTTATTTACATTGCATAAAAGGACAAGAAAAAGTTCAAACTGCCTACAGGGAAAAAAGGATTATACTGAGAGCAGGACTTCAGCTCTTTGTATTAGCATTAGCAATTAGCCCAGTGCTAAATATATTTCACATCTCTGTACTTATCTTTCCACAGTTGGCACAAATTATGCCCAAGGTATCAGCGTATACCTTTCTGTTTGTGGTTACTATGCAACAAAATGGGTAAAATGTCAGACAAATCAGAGAAAAAAAGATCCTTGAGCAAAAACACAAAAGAAATCCACAGTTTCAATTAACAGTTTCAGTTAAGCAGAAAATTACTTTACAATCCTGAACACAGATCAAATAAAAGGTGTGCATGGAAATAGAACAGGGCACCAGCTTTATCAGCAATTTGCAAATGTGTGAGAGACACCGTAGAAGGAGAAGGAGCCTTGAAACAAAAGCCACACTTTTCAAACGTGGGGAATTATACAACTTTTAATTTTACAGTTTTTCCCCTAATTTGAACAGTGATCTTGAACATTTGAAACCAAAGCAGAACTGTGAAATATTCATGACAGCCTACGTGTTCACTTTGCTAACAAGACCCTGATAAATGCAAATTTACTAAGAAGGATTTGCACAGAACTTGCAATATCCTTTACTGTTAAGTTTAGTGCACAAATCAAAGTAAAAAAAAATAAATTAAAAAAAAAAAAAAAGATCATTGTTTTATGATGCAGAGTCCAAAAAACTAAAATATGGACAGGGACAGAGGACCCTAACCAACAGGAGACAACAGGCAGTGTGAGGACTAGGGTTATATATAAACACACTAAGAATAGATTGAATAACAAGACACAGGTGGGAGCAGGACAAAGTTGAACACACCCAGCAGGTAAAAAGAAAGAGGCTGAAAGACACTCACAAAGGAAGTAAAAAGAGCAGGAAGTAAAACTAGAACAAAGACAGTTGTTACTAAAACATGAGGACACGGCAACATGAAAACAAACACTTAAAAACAGAGACAGGGAAACACAGGAGGCACAGGAAGACAACTAAACGCAAAGTGGCACAACAAAAATCAACAAAGAAATGGGAATATGACATTATCATGTTTTGAATTCGATATTTATATAATATTTATTTATTTAAATTTAAACGCTGCACTTCCTGCTCTATTAACCAAATTTAGTTACCCCAACATAAAAGCTTAACGTCTGCACAAGCCGAGTGTCTCATCGACCTTACTGCTGGTACCTTATGTTATGACTGCAACGACAATGAGCATCAGTTATGAAACTGCATATTCATATTGTCACTATTAGAGAGACTGTCGCACAATCCCAACCGCTGAAATGCAAATGAGGACAGCAGGAGACAGTGAAGAACAGAAACCTTCCTTGTCATCACTCATCAATTTAACATACGAGTACAGAAGATTTCACAGCACAGCTGTTAGTATAAACTTGCCTAACTTTGGTTGATTTTATCTGAACAAATGCACACATTAAAACAATAGAAGGCCTAAATGCAGGTAGAGCAGCAAGACCCCCCCCCCCCCCCCCTTACACATACAGAGAAGAGATGAATGACAACGGTCATGTCAGTGATTAAGTAAGAAATAGCATGCACTCACTAAAATCTGCTTCAATAACACATATTTGACTTGACAAGAGCATGCAAATAAGGGAATGAGTTAAAACATCAGCTGATTTGGCCTGGTACGAGATTGGCTGATCTGTGGAGGCTGTTGGCTGACCTTGCCTCTGTAGGAATCCTAATGTAATATTATGATCTATATTTTGAATTTCACAAATATAACTGTGTAGCACAGATACAACTGAGGGGGACTGTTTGACGTAAAGGATTTGCCAAGGCGACTTTATTTGTCCTCACTCTCTCAGGCGGTTTGTCTCTTGCTAGTAAAACGACGCAAACACATGCAGTGTAAGTATAGAAGTGTTAAGGATTATATCACACCGAGTAAATGCGTAGCTGAAAATTTATTTTAAGTTCAGGCTTCCGAGAGGCAAGTCAGTCTGGAAAAGACAAAAACATACCAGAGCTCGCACAGTGCAACACAACCGAGGCTATAAACATTAGAGCAAAGCTTTAGTGGGCAGGAAAAGGGACATGTGGGAGTTTGGAAGATGGGAAAGGGTTGTTAAATAGTTTGCATTGAATTTCACAACAGAGTTAAATAAATATGTTTATTAAAAAAACATTAATAGTCATTCAGAAACTCGAAGCACTGGATCAGCAAGCATGTCTGTAAAAAGCCTACCTAAACCCATTGTGTGGAATATGCTATTGTAAAAATATATTCACATAAGTTATTACAGTTTCTCGTGGAAGCCTTTTACTATATACAGTTTATGTATTTAAGGTCTTGAGAGTTGCACGAGATGAATAATTGAACACTGAAATGACTGAACTCCAGTAAACCTCTAACAATGAATAACCCATCTCCCTGTTTAAATAAGAATATTTATGAGTCTTGGCCTTAATCAGGCCCTGTTGTGTAAGAGAACCGGATCAGATGGGGCTTAATGCAAAGCCATTAGAACACTAAAACGCACTTAGCCTTCATTAGAGGAGGAACAAGTAGGAAGTGGCTGCACCGTAAGCAGATTCATCTTTTGTGCTGGGAAATGTAAAAGGCCGGGGAGTTAACTGTTAGCTGTACACGAGCAATATGTAATCTTTTAGGTCACAAAGCAGAGGGCGGCCGTCATCGCGATCACTGTGGGATATTAAAAGAAAAAAAATAACACCACAAGGTTTTGAAGAGGCTGATATATATCTCAGATCCCTTGGGTGGATGACGTCAAACCTCCTAAAATCTGCGTCTGTTTTGACGCTTGTCAACGGCAGTTGACAGCGTGCACATGTGAGTCAGAGGCTTTACTCCTTCATAACAAATCACGTCAAAGAAACTGATTCTCTTAATCCAAACAAACATGCAGAGAATAAGCCAAACTGACTGTTTAAAAAGATTTTAAAAATGTGAACTGATACAAATGCTCTGGCACTGACGGCATGTCACACAACCCTATACGCGCTCCATTACAGCTGTCACCTTTCTAAGTGAAAACATCGTCTAGATTTAGAGTAGACTAAAGCCTGCACACATCGTTGTGCGGGTGTTACGATTACCTCACTGTGCAAAGCCGTAACAAGGTCACGCCGACCTTGAACAACAGCTGCATTAACATCAAAGTTGAAATGATTGATCACCTGCGACTGACTTTTAAATCCTCATCTAATACAACAGAGCTGTTGTGGCTCGCCAACGGCGACATGTTTATCTAATTACAGCCTCTTTTCAGTTCACAAAGGACTAATTGCAGACATCTTTTGCCAATTAGACATTTTCATTTAAAGGTAACTGTTTGCCAACAAGCAGTAAACGGATGCATTCATTTGAAAATGAAACCAGAGGCTCGTTATCCAGACTTTACAAACGCATCGGCATCTGAAAATCAGCATTAAATAGCGAACTCCAATCAGCGTCTGAGTCATGGCTTAGTTAAGATTCAGATCACACAGTTGTGGGAAATTGCATCATAGCTGCATGTTTGACAGGTGACAGAGCAGCGCTGAGAGGAGACACAGGGGCAAACGGGGATAGCAGAGGAACTGTCAGCAATTGGACCGGTTACCCTGTGGGTACAAATAGCAGCGAGCGTGAGAAGGGAAGGGAAAGTGTGGTTTTTTTTCACCATTTCAGCCACACACAGGTTTTCTATTAGATGATAGATGACACGCTTCACACCCTGCACATTGCAGATATCACTCAGCATAGCCCTTGCTTCCTCCTCCCTCCCTTCTCCCTCACCTCTCCATCTGGCAACTGCCTCATCCCAATTTTACTTCCCCCCTTCCCTCCAGCACCGCCACCGCCTCACCCCCACATACCGCCATACATTGTCTATTTGTCTATCAGCGTGACTTCATTTCCAGAACTGAAGTTCTAGCCAGGTATGTTAATGAAGTTAATCGGATTTTCCCCTCGAGGAAAGCAGCACAACTTTCACAAAGTTCCCAGTTAATTTTACCTTAATTCAATCTGCAGTTTCCCATCTTCCTCTGCTCTGTGTATGTGTGCGTGCACGCGTAAGACCAAAGGTGTGTGAGTGTTTGTGTCTATGCATTTGGAGGCATTTGTCTTCCCAAGCCACATTTACCAGCCGTTTGGCAGAAATTAGCTATAACAATATTAGCCAATGTCCCTCCGCGTCTGCTGCGAGGAAAAATGTGGGACAGAATTAGCAGCAAGTTTGCCTCCTGTTTATCTCCTGGTTGTGATCCAACTCTCCTGACAAATACAGGAGCTTAAGTGTAGACAAAGACCACTCCAAAAGACTGCATAAGTGCTGACAAAGATACTGGATGGGAAACTTGAATTTAATGGCACAGAAGTACTACTCAAGGCATCAGAAATCCTAAATACGAGGCACTTATCTTATCATTCAGTAACAACGTGGATCAGGTGTCACAGGTTTGCGGTGACACAGTGGTGTTCCTTGCTACGAGTGGACACTCCTGAGGATCATGTGGCCCCGAAAACAAAACAAAAAACTGCTTCCATCATAACATTGACGTACCATGGTCCTTCATCCTTGGCACCTGCTGTGTGGAAGTGTGAATATGACTGAGGCAGTACTCTATTTACCACAGAGTGTATAAGCACTAGGAGGCCTCTCCATTTTTATTCTCCCCTGACAGTGGCCGTGCCGTGCTGTTTCCGCACTGTCTCCTCCTTAGTCTGAATGCCACTGCTGTCAATCAACCTCCTCACCTCCCCCCGAGCTACCTTAGGGACTCTTCTAATGAGGTGTGTGTTGGCATTATGGCACAAAAAGCTGCCTGTGAAACTGTTTCATACAAGGGCATCCATTACCCCATCCATGTGTGTGCCAAGAGAAAACAGAGACCAGTAGAAACATTATTTAAGCAATTCATAAGCTATAAACAATGTTTTTCTGTTGCTGCTGCAAAACAACAAGAAAAGGCATTACTGTGTACAAGTAGTGAGCCCTTTTGTCACTTATAAATCCCTCAATGCCCTCACCCCTCAGTACCTGTCTGACCTTATTCCCCCATACAAACAGTTTTGGGTGCTACAGTCCTCAGCTGTGGGTCTGCTTTCAGTCCCTTGTAGCCAACCTCCACACCTCTATGGAAAACTCTCCCATCTGAGATTCGCAGTGCCCCATCACTGGCCTCTTTTAAGAAACTCACCTTTCTAACAAAGCATTCAACTTTTAGTCTTTGTGCTCATTTATATATTTTTTTAATTTATACTCCTTTGTAAAGCATCTTTGGGTTTCTTGAAAGGTGGTATACAAATCTAAGTCACGATTGAGCCACCACTCATGTCTTTATATGTTGCAAGAAAATATGTGCAGAAGTTTATTTATACATTTGCAGAGTTTCTTCAGTCCCGATTAGCCTGAACGTCAGTATTTGGTATACCTCAACATTACTGAAGCAGTGCGCGATCATCTTGGCAGACAATAGAAGAAAAGGAAGCCAACATCCGAAGAAGAGACTGGATGTCCTTCAAGAAAACTGGAGAAGACATGAGAAAAACGTATCTAAGAGCTCAGGCTGTGTTTCTCTGGGGAGTCCAATCTATGACTAATAGTTTTCCATTGTGTGTTTTTGTACCCAGTTATACTTTTTTGCATTGGCAGTTTGTTTGGGATCACTGCTTAGCTGAAAAATGAAGCTATTGCCAATCAGACGTTTTCCAGATGGTATTGTCTGCTGGATCAAGATCTGACTGTATTTTTCTGTCATGATTACATCAATTTTGACAAGATGCCTGACACCACTGACTGAAATGTAGAATGAAACCATAACACTCACTGTCTTGGGTCTTTCTTGATGAGCCGTAGTAAATGAAACATTTTTGAAAACTGAGTTTTTATTGAACCTTAAAAAGAACCTTAAAATAATAGATTAATTCAATATTAATTTGAATATATTGTTTTCATTTGTATCATATTTGCTATTTTCAGTATTTTTGTTATTTATTGCTCTTTTCCCAGGAGGGGGGGAAGCTGTTTATTCTCAAAAACTCATATATCAAATATGATACATTTGGCTTTTATTCTGCTGAATTCTTTCCTATTTCTTAAGGTCATGACATTCAGATACTGTTCATCTGCTCCAGATTGTTTTTCAAAAGAAAGAAGAAGATACTTCTTCTTCTTCTTCTCCCAGAGTCATCAAGCTGACTCTGGGAGTCAGCTTGATGGTGCAAAATTACAAAGTTGAGCATGTCAAACTTCATTTTTCTTGGGCATGTTTCAAAAAGCCTGCTACTTTTTTAAAAAAAATGACAAGTCCAGCTACTTGTCAAGACTTGCACAGTACAATACCTGAATTTCAGAACAGTTTTCCAAAGTTCGTAATTTTTCAACAAATATCTTCTTTAGAGACATATTTAACTTTTTACAGGATAAACCCTCGTCATTAAAAGAAATGCCACTTCAGTGTGATGGGTCTTTTTAGGACTTTATTTTGTCTTAGGAAACTTTGTATGCCAGATCTTGATGGCAAACAGCTGAACTGGAAATTTCACGGACAGATTTTAGATACTAAAAAAGGATTGAAATCTGGTATCCAGCTCTGCACACTGTTGGTAAATTTTCACCCAAATGTTAATTTGGGGTGAAAAGTTACTGTTGACAAAATTTTGAGAGACTTGACTTGGAGTTTGTATGATTTTCTACAGCAACAAATAGTAGGACAATAGTGCCAGCTGTCTGCATTCCAGAAAAACCCAAAAGCAAGGCTCCCAAGAAATAATGGTCACTCTGGTTTCCTCAAATACACACAAACAGTGAGATATACAGTCAAAGAGCATTTGCTGACACAATGTTAAACTGGTTCCCTTTTTCCCCCCTTACACATTCAAATACATACTGCTACGCAGCTTCCATGCACGCTTTCTCTCACACACTAAACTGCATCTGAAGGTGGTCGATCAGACATTTAATTGTCCTCCAGTGCTGACAAAGGCCTCTCACTAGTGGAGACAGACAAGTTGCTTTTATCGACTGGTTTCCAGAGGGTCCTGGCAGCTATTATAGCAGCAATGAGTGTCTGGCCCAGTCAATAGACTTTCTATTAGTGGACTGCTCCCTCAGCTCCACACCAGAACACACACGGAGCTTGAGAGAGAGAAGGGACGAGAGACTTGGAAGCTCTGTGGAGGTTTGAAAGGAGCAGCGAACCCTCACCCCCACCCCCCGTGGAAAATGTATTTGGTTGGAGCAAGTAGACCAGAAGTAGATCAATAAGGAAAATAAGCAGAAGCACCAGGATCAGAAATTAGAGACATGATGCTATAAGTTGCCTAACGCACGTGCATGTGGAAACACTGATTCTGCTGTTATTGACACATTTCTAAAAGATGTGTTTTATTTGCACACAGAGCAGTGAAAGATAGTGATGACTAACCTTAGCTCTTATACTGTATATAGCACACAGTATGTGAACGTGATGGGAAAGCTTCAATGACCTTGGCCCTGCTTGCCTGAGGCAGATTTAGACTGATCTAGATGAGCTGCAAGGTAGTCATGCTGTTTCGCTCTAACAGAGGGAGTAATAGCCAAAGCAAACACCTTCTCTGAGCTTTTCATGTAATACCACCTATTATAAATGATGCTACACTGCTTAAACAGACCAAGATTAAGCACAGAGAAGAGCAAATCAAAAAGAAGAAAGGCAACGGGTTGTGTTGGCTACTGGCTTTTAAATAAAGACATATGTTTTCACTGAAATACTGGCACTCTGCCTCTTACCCAATTTGATTTTAGTCTTTGAACTCACAGATTATCAGATAAATCATTTAGTGTAATACACAGCTGTGAACAGCAGCCATTGTCTCTGTTGATACTGTTACAGGCATAGTTGAAAAAGTAAAGAATAAAGTCTACAGGAATATTTGTGAGGGATAGACAAAGATATTATACCTTACCTGCTCTGCTGGCTTAAAACACATGATAAATGAGATCAAACATATCTAGACAACACAAAAACATATATGTAGTCAATAAGGAAGCAATAGTATTATTTATTCTTTTTTAAGTCACTTGGCTTAAAGTTGCCCTTTTTGAGTCTTCAGTTTCAGTATTTATTTACCCTCAACTGACATTTTGGGCAGGTTTTTATTTCAGACCCTGTTATTTCAGCCATAATTCTTTTTCAATCCATAGGGCTACAATTTAATTAGTTAGTTTTTACCATCAAAAGGTCAGTCCCCACAGCAGACATTTTTGTCTAGTTGCAGTGGTGGAGGGAGGACCCAAGTGGAAAACACAGGGGCTGATTAAATAAATAGAAAATAAGCCAGTATAGGCAGAAAAAAAATCCATAGTGAAAAAATGAAACAAAAACAGAAGCCTGTAATACAAAGCAGGATTTGGACTTCCATCCAAGGTTAAGCCTGGCTCTTCAGTATTGGAAATGCTGTTTACTGCTTAACAGGGTACACTGCCATGGCAACTGATATAGCACCTAACCTGCAATGGAGCAGGTTATGTTCAAGATTAGAGATCAACAGGAAAAAAAACCCCAATACTGACCATTAAGGTCTCCAGAAAATGTCACTAATCATGGAGTATCCCTCTGACCGCTATGCTTGGATAGTATAAAAGGTTAGTGTTTTTAAATGGGATCTAAAGTCTCTGTCATATTTGAGCCCTGGATTCAGACTCGAGATGCCAAAGGGAGCCTTAAAAGATTTATTGAAAGGCAACCGGTTCTTAAATATTGAGCAAGTGTGAAACTTGAGACTTTGGTTTTACAGCAGCAGTGACATAGCTTGGAGCACTGTGGAGTAGGAGAAGTCAGATTAGCTAATGCCAAGGTGGGTATAAATTTTATAGTAAAAGGCAGAGTTCAAGTTTAACAGTCTTACTCGGAGGTGTGACTGAGACTCAGGAGGGGTCTTCAGAAGACAGAAAAGTTTCTGGAAAAGGTGAATCTACCTTCTCATTAAAGCTAGATTCCAGAGGTAGGTGGCTTTTGGTGTATGCAGATTTCCTCGGAGCTGCAGAAACAGAGCACGGCAAGATATGAGCTGACGATGTAACTGAAACACCAGAGGCACCTGATTACCACCATGATAGCAAAAACAATCAGCAAGAGATCTGCTGCATAACCAGCCATCCTGGTCAACCTATCGAGTTCATTTCACTTTGATCTGCAGACAAACTGAACTGATTTTCCTGTCTCCTTCATCAAGCTGTGGGACAGTAAATTGGTCTATTTTAAAGTTTTATGCGTCACCATTCTCAAACACCACTGAGGCAGCAGCTGTAACAGTAAAAACTAAAATGATTTCTTACACTCATCTAAATATTAATTTAAAGTAATAACTAGTGTAATCCATCAGATTCCCCCGTGTCTTAATGCTAGCACTCTGGTTCTCATTACTATGTCAACTTACACAGTCATCATTTTTTCACAACTTTCTTTCCCAGCTTCAAACAGTCTAAACCTTATTATTATAGAAGGTATTTTCCAGTCTTACTAACCGAAATGTACATATTTATATTTACATATAAATATGTACATATTTAATACTAAAGTACTCTACAGTGCTATTCCTATTACCGACAGTTATATCTTCCTTTGTAAAATCAGCCGCAGTGTTTTCAGTGCACTTACCCGTATCTGTGATTGGTCAAATGCTGCTTATGCCACATATTTCATGCGAGGACACTTGTCGCTAGATTGACAAACCCTGAGGTAACTTATTGAGTTGATAACCGCCTTGATATAACTGCTTATCTTGATTGAGGGTTGGGGGTTACTGAACTTGCCCCTTTGTGCCAGGAAACTGCGTAAACAAGGAAGCACAGCAGATGATGTGATGTGACAAAGAGTGATAGGGAAAGTAGGAATATATATTATTAATTAGACAAAATGAGAATGAGCTGAATACAGTTGAAAGCAGTCAGATGAGGGTAGGGAGGTAATCACAAAGGATGGAAAACAGAAACATTTCAGAAAATCAACTGTCCAAAGACTGAAATACTAAAAACAAAGTCAGAGGGAGAGGAACAGAGAAAGCACACGAAGTGAAGAACCGATCCATCACGGTTCACAGGTTATTCTAATGTGTGATGTACAAAATGAAAGTGATGAGTTTTCTTGTCATTGGATATTTTCATTTCACAAACTAATGAGCTAAATTCCACTGAGAACACCAAATGTGACCTTGACCTTGAGCACAGTTTAGCTGAAGATCCATTAGTGGATCACGGTGTTCTAGTTTGATTCAATTCTAAACAGTATTGCAACAACTGGATCAGACAGAAGGCCAAATATTGTTCAAGGTGAAAGCACAGACCTTTTTCATACAAATAACATCCAAAAGAATATGTATGAAAGTATGTCCTACTTTATCTATCATGTTCAACATCTCTTTGTGACTCTGCAACTCTCAAACAGGACCTGCCAGTGGGGTTCCTCTGCCACTGTTTTATACTTCAGTGATGTCAGCTCGTGTGGGCTGATCATGTTAGAGTTGGATCTCTTTGATCCTGAAGAGACTTCAGAACTGGTTGTCTATACAAGGATTGGTAGACCATAACATTGGTTGGCAGCTTGCCTAGGCTGATGTGAGACTGATCAGCCTGTCACCAATTATGACGGAAAAACTGAAAACCAATCATTCGATCTTACTGTAACATGTAAAAATATCTTCTGTGAACAAGTCATTTCTATATTAGTAAGCAGCCTCACTTTGCTCCTTTGTGTGTGTGTGTGCGTGTGTGTGTGTGTGTGTGTGTGTGTGTGTGTGTGTGTGTGTGTGTGTGTGTGTGTGTGTGTGTGTGTGTACTTTAGGATCATCCACATAAATATAGCAGCAAAGCAGTATGTAAAGGAAGTTCACAGACTGAAAAAGCTTTCAAAAAATGTATCTGAGTCATATTTTGCAACAAGGAGGCCAAACAGACTCAAATGTAACAGCTAAATGGAGAATTACAAAGTCCGTGACTTGTGACTAAAACTTGGAAAGGATACTGATAAAGAATAGATGTTAGCATTTGGAGAAGTGGAGAGAGGCTGAATCATTATGAGACTGCTGTCTCTAGGAGGCCTCTTGATCTTGTGTTCAAGGCAGATGACCAAAGTCTGACCATACTTTCAGTCAGTAGACATAAAATGAAATGAGGGGATTGAAATACAAAGGAACAGACTGCTGCATCTCAGTGCTCCTTCTTTTGTATGCTTCTCCGCACAAAGCAGGAAACACACTGAGATATGTCAGCAAAAACAATTTGACAAAAGCCCAGTTATGTTTATTTTTCACTTACTAATGCAAAGTCCGCCCTAGTGCTGGATGTAGAAGTCCGCAGTACTCTTGAGTTTGATGTAATTACAATGAATATTCATTTTCTTTCAGAAGATGTTATTGTTTATTTTAGTATAATCCGAGGGGGCAGCTGCATGCCTGAACACAAGGGCAAACTAAACAGGAGCAAAATTAGGAAAGACATAGAAGAGGAAGCTTTCGCTTTAGCTGGAATTTGTTGCGACAGTCACCAAGAGCTCAAATGCTTTTTGCAAAGAGCTGCACACAGGACTAAAAAAAAGACTCTCTCCAAAATGTTATGCGGGCATTTGTCTACCATCTACCGCTCCAGTGTGAAACTAAAAGCCCACTGAAACCTGTGAAATAATGTTTGGATCCACAATGTTTATTTGCTGCCTCAAAAGCTAGTGATATTAAAAAGAAGCACATTAAATAATTCACATAGCCTCGGCCGAGCAGCCAGTTCAGTTTGTCTGTTTGTTTGTTAGCACAAATACTCAAAAGGTTAAAGACAGCATGAAAGCATAAAACTTTAAAGACTTTCTTTCACCAGACTTTGCATCAGCCCAAACAAATCATAGCAATAAAGGGAAAAGAGAAAAAAACAAGCCTGATTTCATCAGACTAAACAATGCAGGTTTAAAAACGCCCTCAGTGTTTTCTATGGACATTGTGCACTGGCTTTTATTTCAACTACTGATATGAAATTCTAAATAACCAAGAAGTGGAGAGCATTGGCTTCAGTGGTTGCAGGATCTCTACCCTGCTTTTTGTAGATGGAGTGATTTGGTTGTCTTCATCAAGCCCTGACCTGCTGCTTACACTGAGCAGGTTTAAAGGAGAGTATGAAGAAGCAAGGATGAAAATTAGGACCTCTGAGTTTAAGGCCCAACTTCTTAGCCAAAAAGCTGCTGCCCCAGGTGGAGGTATAAAAGTATCTTGGGATTTTGTACATGAGTGAGGGGAGAGTGTAGTGGGAAATTGACAGATGGATTGGCGCAACATCTGCACTGATGCAGACACTGGATTTACTGTTAAGGTGAAGAGAGCTGAGTGTTAAAGCTAAGCTGTCAGTTTGCCAGTCCGTCTGCATTCCTACCCTCCCCTGTAGCCACAAGCTCTAATTAATAATAATAAGGATAAGACTGCAGATACAAGTGCTGCAAATGAGCGTCTTCTAATGAGTTACTGGGCTCTCACTTGGAGAAAGAATGAGTAACTTGGCTATATGAAAAGGAGTCAGAGTAGAGCTGATACTCCACATTGAAAGGAACTTTTTAGAGCATGTCCAACTGGAAGGAGGCGATGGAGCAAATTAAGGACACACTGGCGATAGTACTGCCTTGTGCCTTCAGAGGTGGCCAGGGAGAGGGAAGTCTGGGTGTTTATTTAGAGTGCTGCCATGGATGGACTTCAACATGTGCTGTGTTTTGTGCTATTGATGTAGAACCATCCTTAGTTTAGGGGGTCTGTCTGGTTCTCTAAATCATGACAGTTAGATGGATAATGTTAGTTCATGTCTATTTCTTTTTTTATATTATTCAGCTTTGTGATGTGTATGGATTAACTCTGGTCTCCAAGAGGCAAACATAGCCACTGTAATTTACTGAGGAAATTGGTACCATGCTTAATCAGCACAGTACCACCTGGACCGATGAGAATCAAAGAGAAGCCTACATGGAAATGAAAACACAGTTGGATATCATGCTACCTTACACTCGAGAAGGGCTGAAGAATGTAATTTTGACCTATGACTGTTAAAATATCAGATCTCGCTATTCAGATGGAATTTTCACAACCATTCACAGGAATGTCTCACACCGTTTCAAAGCCTTAAAAAAGACCATCTATACATTTTCTGCAGAAGTGAACACTTACTGATTACTACGTATATTAAAAACTGTGTTGCAGATTCTTATTTTTTAAAAGCGTCCAAACTCTCTGTCCCCTTCTTTGTCAGATAAACACACACTTTCATTCCACAGTTACTTATTCACAGTGTGTGCATATTCCTGCAGGCAAACGTATTAACAGCATCCTTCTGACAGCTTAATCATGCGTTCAGAAATGTGACTGACTCAAATTTTAGGGACAAGCCGGGAACACTGACTTCACAGGACTTTTTAGCATGCCAGTTCCTTATGCTTCATTAATAAATGCACTTTACACTCACACATTATGCAGACACTTCTTTTTTTTTTTTTTTTTGCCTGTCCCGTTTGGCTCTTTTGCCATCAGAATTATTGTCTAAAGGCGAAGAAAGATGCCCAACGGATTTTCTTTACCAAATTGACCATCCCAGCTTTGCCGTAATGGTCCATTTGATTCACCTTTTATTCTTTATTTTATTTTCACTTGCTGAATACGGGACAGACTTGACTGGGGGAAAGAAAAGGGAGAAAGAAAGAGGGAAAGAAAAACAGTTGAGAAGAGGGACGGGGGAGAAGGGCAAAAAACAAAAACCAACAGAATAAGCAGAAAAAGAAAAAAAAAAAATACATATATCGATCACCTGGATCACCTGTTGAGAAAGAAAAAAAAAAACAAGCAGAAGAAAACGAGAGTAATACAATAAACATCATCACAATGATATATGGGAATATGACAGTAAATACTAAATATTAAACATTATTGTGCAGCACGTAAGATCGACAGCACAGTGTGCATTGAGGTAGGAGCCAAAAAGGGTGTAGTTTGTGTGTGTGATCACCCGTGTGTACACCTGTGAGCATGGACGCGCTTGTTTTCTTAAAAGGTTCCCTCATGTAATGATCTGCTAGAGGGTGTGGGGGGCCACTGCCCCGTCCTCCAGGGCATGAAGCAGGTATGGAGGAGATCAAAACTCCAGACATCCAGAGGCCCCCAGAACACAAGAGACCAAGGAAGACCAACAGAGGGGCAGCCGTGCCACTGTCCCAGAAAGAGCTGAGGAGAGTCCCAGATGAGGGGTCACCCAGCAGCCACGGAGCAGAAGCCAGGGGGGGTTGCAGTGACGTGCCCGTGAGCTCCGCCGGCAGCCAGCTGTGCCTGAGTGACCGAGCCCCAGGCCGAGAGGCCGGGGGCACCCCACCTCCAAAGTGGCCCAAGCGAGCCCCAGGCTCCAGGCCCCGATAAGCAGCCGCCAAGGAGTGAGCCGGTGTGTACCCGGACGCCCACCCCCGGACACAAAGAACCACCAACGCACCGATGTCTGAGGGAGTCCGCCCCCGGCAGGGGAAGTGGTGGGGGGAGATAGGCCTCCAAACCTTGGAGGGCCTGAGCTGTCCTCAGAGAGGTGGCGTCTGATACCCAACCTGACATATGGACACAGACATACAGGCACACACAGATACAAACATCCATTCCCACCCTCATGCTCTCATATGCACTTACTCCACACTCAACCAACGTGGAGACAGACATAAAGAGACGCTGTACACACAATCACACTCCCCAAGCGTACTCTACGAACCGGGTCTAGGTACCCTTGCCCCTGGAGGGGGGAACTGCACCCAGACCCAGGTTGTGTTACCCTTTTCCCTGCGGTGGGGAGAAGCAGACCGCCCCGACTCCGCAGCAGCAGGGAGGCCCACTGCAGACACTTCTAACCCTCACGCATTATGTGTCTTGTCATTTCATTGATGTTTGAGTCTTCTCATCTGTAGGTGGTTTAGGGCTGTGGCACTGACATTTTTTTTTTCAACTACAATATTGTCATGGCCAGTAATGATAACATTGGGATATCTAGAGAACATCATAAATAATGTAGACTTTGCAAGTACCTACAGAGCATATAAAGGGATTTAAAACATTCAAAAAATTCACTATTTTCTTGTGAATGAGGCAAATGATTAAAAAATAGATTGGCTAAATCAATATGAACAAATGTCACTGATAAATGCAATACTCCAGTTGTACAAAAAATATCATGAAGCCAGAAAAAGACGACCAAACTGCAGCGACTCAAGCAAATCTTCCAAAACCTGTAGACCAGGGGTCGGCAACCCTGGGCACGCGTGCCACAGTTGGCACGCAAAGGGTTAAATGATGGCACGACCATAGCTGGACTGGCCATCGGGCATACTGGGCATTCGGTCGGTGGCCCGATGATTTATTTTTTATTTATTTTTTATTTTTGTAACGGTATAAACAATGAAAGTGGTGGATTGGTCAGATGCTGGTCGGTGTGTAAAAAAAACAAAAACTAACTCAGTTGTTTGGTGGTGGCTACGGCGGAGCCTCCACAGATTCAGTAACATTAATAAGTGGTGGATGCCAGCAGGTGGATGAGAGAAATGGGAGGCAAGAGGAGAGACCCAAGGCGGCCGTCGATCCGAGTGTCAGGTGAACTGAACTTCAGGTAAGAAGTTATGACCTGCAGTCTATCTGGGTCAGATATAAACCAAGTTTAGGTGTAGTTTATTTTCGTTATGCTGACTTTTTACAGTCAGTTACAATAACTCGTACTGCGTGCTAGCTAGCATGACGGAGTGTCTATACAGCTGGGTGGGTGCTATGATGTTAATGATGTTGAACTTTATTTAATTCATGAGGTTAGTTGAGTTGCCAACCGTCCCATAAAAAGATGGAATTGTCCCACATTCAGAGAAAATATTACGCGTTTGGTGTTGAGCTGAGAAGGGACGCAGTTTGTCCCGTACTTCAGCTAGAATGGATTTATTCTGTTACACTGAACAGCTGCCTCTTCTCTCATTCTCTCCCCTCTCTCTCCTGTTGCTACTTCAATCATGAAACTGATCAATCATAAGCTGATCGGCTTTTCTCTCTTGTTTGTTTATCGCCCACTTTGCGCCAGAAAGAGGAAACCGCCGGATGTCGCGCTAAACAACAGCAGCATGTTTAAGCTTGATCAGCTGTTGTTAGAATTTATTTAATATTTCTTTCTAGTAGCTGATGTTTGCTGGAGCCACAGCTGTAAAACCTGCTGGTCATGATATCGGTTTGTATATCTGGTGAGAGGGAAACATGCTGGTGAAACCAGCAGATGTCCTTACTGAATCATCAGAGCTGAACAGGTGATGGAGAAACAGGTTTAACTTTTAGGTGACATGAATGAGTTGAAGGGTTGGGTTGAATATTAACAAACATGCCATATTGGCCCAGTTTATTTCTCTTATCATTGTTGTGAGGAGACCATAAATAGCATTTGTATTTTCTGTTGTACAGTTCATTTGCTGTTGTGGAGTTCTTGTTATGGATAAAAATTCTATAAAGTGGTTCTATATATTGTGTAACTGTTCATATAGAGCGTTATTAAATTCATTGCTAATGCAGTCATATGGCACACTGACTTCTGAGGAAATTTTAAATGGTACTCGTCGTCAGAAAGGTTGCCTACCCCTGCTGTAGACAAACCTGTGAGTCAAGGCCCAGGGCACAGCTGTGCATTAGTTTATGAGCACAAAGATAGGACATGAGACATGAGACATGTAGCTGACATTAACTGATTCATCATAAACATTTTAATGTGACATCAATTTATTTTTTAAATATCACAGTTATCAATATTACAACACTGCTTTATTTTTAGCACCACAGATTCAACAAGCTGCTGGAAACATCTCTCAGAGATTTTGGTGCACATTGGCATGATAGCATACATTAGTTCCTAATGATTTATCAGTTGCATGTCCATGATGCAAATCTGCTTCACCACACCAGACCTGATCTGCTGGCCTGAGATCTGGTAACTGTGGATGACCCATAAGTACGCTGAAGTCACTGTCATGCTCAAGAAACAAGTTTGAGATCATTTGACTTTTGTGACATGGGACATTATCCTGCTGGAAGCAGCCATCAGATGATGGGTACACTGTGGTCATGAAAGGATGGGCATGGTCACCAATACAACAATACCCAGACAGGCTGTGGTGTTTAACAATGCTCAATTGGTACAAAGGGATCCAAGCCAAGAAAATATCACTTACACCATTACAACACTACACCCGTTTGAACCATTGATCCGAGGCTGGGTGTTTTCTTGTTGTGTACACTGAGTTCTGGCCATACTACTTGAATGTTAAAGCAGAAATTGAGACTAACAGACCAGGCAATGTTTTTCCAATCCTCTGTTGTCCAATTTTCTGAGCCTGTGTCAACTGTAGCCTCAGTTTCCTGTTCTTAGCTGACAGGAGATGCACTTGGTGTAATGCTGTAGCTCATCTGCTTCACTGTTAAACGTGCTGTGTATTCAGAGATGCTCTTCTGCACACATTGGTTGTAATGAGTGGTTATTTGAGTTGCTATTACCTGCCTTATCAGTTCAAAATAGTCTGGCCATTCTTCTCTAACATCTGCAATCAAGAAAGTGTTTTTTCACAGAGAACTGCTGTTCACTGGATATTTTCTCTTTTTTGGACCATTCTACATTGGCATGGGGAAAAGTTTCTGAAGTACTCAGATCTAACCATCGGGCACCAACCACATTCCACATTCAAGGTCACCGAAATCACCCTTCTTCCTCATTCTGATGTTTAGTTTGAATTTCAGCGAGTCATCTAGACGATGTCTATGCGCATAACTGCATTGCGTTGACGCTACATTATTGGCATATTAGATATTTGCATTACAAATACAGTTAAAAGATTGTAACCAATTCTGTATACCACCACTGCTGCTGTTGGCAACATGATAAATAGACAGGGTTGTGGATGCCGGACCAGTCCCAGCAGGCTCCTGGGTGAGTGAATACACCCTGAACTAATCCCAAGTATTACATAGAGTTTACCTAATTTGCATGAGATGGCAATATTGCTCCCACATATAAAGCCCCCAGCTAGGCAGCAGCTTTTATTAACCTAGAACCTAATCTGTCAGGTAGCAGTGTCGTCAGTGCAGGCTGGTACAGTGTTCACACTGAAAGTAGGGCTGTTCAATTAATCAAACTTTAATTTCGGTTACAATTTTAGCTTCCAACGACAAACCAGAAATAAAGGGGCGCATGACTGATGTATGCAATTTTGCTTTATGTTCGGCCATTTGATAAACATGAATGTCTATTACCTTTAAGTTATTAAAAACCCAAGTTAACCAAGCTGTACAGTATTTTTGTTACAAAGCTTTGGCTCAGTGGAGCCCTCTGTGTCTGTATTGTATCATAAGCTATGTTGCTGTGTGTCTTGTTGATGATGTTGATACACTGGCATCTCTGACAGAGGATTCTCCATCACCAGATTAAACCGACCAAGATTTGCAATAAATAATATTTACAGTTACTCTTAATAATATTTCAAAAAGCTAACATCAGATTAATTGTCATGCTCAGTATTTCTAATATAATTTTGTTAGCCACTATGGACACGAGGGACAAGAAAGCCCTGTTTTATTGTTCACATGAGCACCTGATTATTTTTATATAAGACAAAAATTTAAAAACTGTCCTTTGATCCAGCTGAGAACATCCTGTCACTTGCGGGCTCCATTATGGTCAGTCTCACCTGATCCTGCTGCGTCATATCCATTCATGTGCTTGAAAAAGATGTGAACAGAGCAGCACAGCTGTCTCTGGCTAATGAGACAGCTGAGCCCACCCACTCCTCGATCATATTCACTATCATTGATTAAACACCATGACAACAGAAAGTTCTTAATATAACATAAAAGAGTGCCCAAGTCTGCTGTGTGTCAGGAAAAGGAGTGTAGATGATAACACGCTTTAGAAAACAAAGGCAAAGGGAGTGCATATTTACTTCCGTTGTGTAGTATCAAAGAGGCCTTTCTTGGGCTCAACTGTGACCACAGCACAGCTTACAACTCTGAGAGGGCAAGTACCCATTGCTAAACATAAATCCCACCTCAGCAGCTCAGCCGCTCTCTCATTATGGGACACTAGGGGCTGTTGAGCCCTGGGGAGGAAAGTTGAGGGGGTGACCGTTGTGGGTGTGGGGGTAATCCTTGTGCTTTTGAGCCAATTTCCAAAACTCAGTTTGGTGTGGCAAAGAGATGGGGACACTGTAGGCATTTGTGCAGGAATTCGCAATCGAGGTGGGGGGGGGGGGGGGGGGGAGAGAGAGAGAGAGCAGGGACGCATACAGAGGGTTGGAAGAAGGTTGAAGCATGCAGAAGAGAGAGAATCGTAGAGATGTGAAAGAAAGGAAGGATGAGGCATTAGACAGATGGAGGGGAGAAAGATATGAAAAGTGCACGTGCCAGTGCATGTGAAGCGTGTCCATCTATGCTCACTTGCCTGCTCCAGTGTGTATGTGCACCAGACTGACTAAGCTTCCCTTTATTTGCTGTAAGGATTAGGGGGACAGCACCGACACATGCACATTCTCAGGCTTAACGCGGTGCCAGACTCTGAGGCACACTCACAAGGGGGGGTGTGAACATAAGCACACGGCTGCAGAAAATGACGAGCACAGTCTCTGACTCTTGTTGAAGGCTCCACCATGAAGACAACGACAGTTTATTACACGATGTGGTGAATTTTGAATGCCAGTACATAATGCTGATATCTCAAGAGGGCTGTTATCCGATTAGGAATCGTTTGGTTACTGGTCTGAAGCGATCCCACTAAGATAGGACCATTTTAGGCTCTGTTTTTACTCAATGTTTGGTTACATTTAAGCCCTAGAATGACTTGGCAAGCGTTATAAAAGATATTACAGCTAGGCTTTAAACCAACACTTTTAAAACATTAACCAATAAGCTCGAGTTCTGTTTGATGTTCTTTTCAAAAAGCGATGACTCCAGCACACTTTCAGGCAACTGCTAAATGTTGCATAGCCTTAAAAATGTAGTAAACTCCTCCCTTTACGGCAGGACAGTCTGAAAATTTCATATCTCTAATTTCTGAAAATGGGTACTGCTGAACAAACTTTCGTCCTTGATCTCTAGTAGCTTATGCGTTACCCTCAGGTGGAGCTGTGTGCTACTGCTTCACCCAGTATGGTCATGCAGGTCAAACACTATCATACCAATTCCCTAGGTTTGAGTAGCTGCTAATCTCAGCTGGCTCGGGACTGGATTATCCAATTAAAAAACCCTGACCCCTGAAATGACCCACTCAGCACTAAGCACAGGTCTGTATACTACTGTCACTGTGAGAGATAAGAGGAACAGGATTGGATTTGGGGGTAACAGGTAGATATGGGAAAGATTTTTAGTAATTACTTTCTGCACAAAGCTGGAGATAAAATGGATGAAATTGCACCTAAATTTGTTTTATAGGGAGGATTATTTTCTTTCAATCTCTTAAACAGTGTCTTAGCTTTTACTTAAAAGCTACACACTCACTGGGTGCATTATACTGTTAACAGCACCCCTAAATCCTCTTAGTTTTAAAACTTCACATTTAAGTTTGAGCTGACATAATTTGGCGATTAATCCATTGGTCCACTGATAGAAAATTAAGCTGCGAGTATTTTTGCTCATTCCGAATCAACCACCCACCAATCATCCAGTTTTAGTAGTTGTTTTGTTTAATGAAAACGTGGTACTGGAATGATTAATTGAACATCTGTGTTTGTGTTGTCTGTGGTATTTTATTTCTGGATATTTCTTAGTTTTGCATTGCTGGTCAGATGAGACAGAAACATTTTAACAAAGCAACAGAGGCATTAAGAAAGATTTTTTTGTGGACCAAACTTGTTTTTTTTTTTTAATCCAAATAATTGAGAGAACAATGAGTAATCAATGCTGGAAACAACTGTTCAACTGACTAAGAAAATAAAACTGCACTCACTGCCCATTTTATTAGCTACTCTTTGCTACTACTGCTTTGCCTTTTCCCTTTAGGTCTCAAGAAAGCAGTGTGAGACTATCTTAGCTTTGTTGCATGGTACACTATAATGTTTGAAGCCTAAGGTGGATCTCCTTCTTCTTCATCTTTTGGCTCCTCCCTTTAAGGGTCACCACAGTAGGCCATCAGCCTCCCACCCTACCTCCTGTCTTTTTGTTGGCAGTATCGACCTCCAGACTGTACATCATAGGAGGTCTCCTACCTTCTTGTAAACCTTACCTTTGGTAACCTTGCAAAACCTTACCAGGATTCACCATGTTGTGCATTCAGAGATGCTTTTCTGCATACCATTGTTGAATGGTAATTTGAGTTACTCTCGCATTCCTGTCAGCTCTAAGCATTTTCACCCAGACATTCTCTGTAAACCCTAGACTGGAAATGCACTCCAGTTTCAATCATGTGATTGCCTGATAGTATTAACAAGCTGTTGAACAGCAATACCTAAAGTACAGCTGTACCTATAAAGTGTTCAGTAAATGTATTCAGTTATCAAGAAAAAAGTTTATAAAGTTTATCTGTCCTAACTGTAAATGGATGTTATGTCATGGGCCTGAATCTAGAAGCTATGCTTTCCTTTTTTATGGTAAAGTTTCTTCTTGGGTGAAGTAGTTCTACAAGGGAAGTGACTGAAAAAAAACTAACACATACCATCCAATCAATATGTCTGTAAACCATGAACATTTATAAACTTCTCTTTATCTTTGGAAGTTAGCTAACTTATTTGTCCTGATTTTTTAAATTCCATCTCTTCTTTTTAGTAGACAGCTTCAGTCATATCTGCATTCGCTGATTTAATCAGAGGAAATTGTCTTCATTTTAATAATCAAAAACCAATTTCAGAGGATTCCCAGACAGGCTGCTGCCTGGCTTCAGCATGTCTGATGTTTGTTTACTGTATTCACTTCAGAGTGCAAGAAATTCCCTGTCAGTCATCACAGAGACAGAGACACACAAAAAACTCACACATTGCCTTCACATAAACACAAATTTGTGTCCCTGACCTATATATGGATAATTTGGCAATGCTGCAACTCTCCCACTTAAGATTCCAAACACACCCAGCCTCTTTTTCTGTCTCCTCGAGCAACAATGTCACTGTTTGTAAAATCTATTCTGTTATTAGATGTTAGGCATACACAGTACCTTCTTCAGTATCACCACTACGGTTCATTGCTTCTTCTACAGTCCTGTGCTGTTTCTTGTCTGTACAAGGTATACTACTGTTCAGAAAAACTAGGCTTTTTTCATTTCTCTAATTCGTGCCTCTTTGTCTCAACCATCCTCCTCCCTGTGACTCAGAAATTAACCTCAGTGTGCCATGTTGGAGGATGTCTCAATTCTTAAAATGCATCTGAAGGACAGAGGACAGAGGAAGCCTGCCAGAGGAGCTATAATTGAGGATGCACAGGTGTATCCTTGGCAGAAGTGTTTTTACCTTCCAAATATAAAACAGAAGAGGCTGACTGGAATATACACATCATGGCAAGACTTTTTATTCATATGTTGTTGCAGTTACTCAAAACCCCACCTCACACAGACTTAGAGACTGTGCTGCAACCCCCCTGGGAACCCCACACCCTTCCGACCTCCAGCAACCGCTCAATGATTAAATTCAATTCTTAATTCATTGGGTGGTTTGCATTGGGGAATGGACATTCCACCATAACAGAAGACGGTCCCCCAGGGGTCAAATGGTCAGTGTGACCGAGGCTTAAGATGATCAAACTTTCTGCCCTTTGCCATGTGTATGCGTGCGCATTACATCTTGTCACATTGCACCATGTTGTGAGCTGAAAAGAAATGCAGCTCTAACATTTAAAAAATACCAAACCCACATTACACCTGAGATGATAAATAAAGAAGTCGTTGGGCTAAAACTAAATAATTAATGTTGTGACAAACTTTAGAAATTTAGATCGCTTTATAATGGGCTACCAAAAAGGACGCCTGTTAAATGTTTAAATGTTTGTTGCCTCGATTCCTCTCACGCTTTTTGTCATCATGCCTCCTCTGTTGCATCTTTGGTGGGTAATGCAAAGTGGAGTCGAGGACAGAGATCAAGTATATGCAGCTTAAAGAAATGAGAAAGGAACATCCTGAATCCACATACCCCAAAAACTTTAGTCTGTATACAAGATAACCTGAGTAATTACAAAATGCTGTTTTTAGGTGATGATTCCATGTTTTAAGGGAACAAAGATATGCAAACCTACCTGGCCCTGGCTCTAAGTAAAAAAGCAATTGCCCATAAAGCTAATAACTGGTTGTGTTACCCTTGGCAGCAAAAACTGCAATCAAGTGTCCAAGTGGCATAAATATCGCTCCGGAGGAATTTCGGTCCACACTGGAGTTTTCAAGCATGAACATTCTGTTTAAGGTCATATCAAAGCATCTGAATCAGAGTTAAGTCCAAACTTTGGTTAGGCATCTTGCTGATCATGAAGACAGAGACAAGGCAAACTTTCCTTCAAACTTTCCCATGGATGTCATGAATGATGAACTCTGACCTTAACTAGGCAAGTGTGGTCTGCAAGTCTTTAGATTTTGCTCTTGGTTTTGTTTTGTTTTTTTGTGAACTCCTGGATGAGTCGTCAGTGGCTTTGTTTCCCTTAATAGAATCATTATTTAAAAACTTCTTTTTGTGTTTAAACAGATGATTTTGATCTAACATTAAAATTTATGTGTTGATCTGAAACGTGTGACAAATATGAATAAAAATAAGGAATCAGGAAAGGGGTAAATACTTTTTCACAGCACCGCATCTTTAATTTTTTTTAAATACAAAATATCTGATGTCCACTGATTTAAATACAAATTGCAAGGCAGAAGAAACACGCAAACATCCGTCAACACTGCACAATGACCATAGCAATTCATAATCTTTCATTTGTTTGACTTTATGAATGAAAACCCTCACTGTGATAAAATGGCACTAACCTGCAGACTAGTTTCCAATATCCAATGTTTCCTCCAGCATGTGAATGCAAGATAACAAAAGTAGCTAAGAAAATGTTACAATAGAAATCCAGAACAGAGATCATCATTACACTCTCATCAGCTGCTCTCACTGGACAACATGACAATACTGAAGTGTTTGGATGGTTAATCACATGTTACTTCAAACACAATTTTGTTTTGCTTTTCTTGTGTTATAAATCAAGTGAACCCCTTTTCTGCACAATGATAGACTTTAGCCCCTTCCCAAAAGTCCAAACAAACACTGTTTAGTTTCTCTCAAGCCAAGATGACAAGAAGAAAGGCTTTTGCCAGCAAGCCTATCAAGAGGAAGTAAAAATCATAGTGTGTCCAAAGGCAATGCTGCAAAGGGATTATTAACAGCTGTCTGCTGCATCCCCTCTTTTGTCTCAGCATCACTAAAGGTATCTCACCGAGTCTACTTTCAGCAGTGCCCAGTGACAGGAGGCTAGGTATTCATGTAAAGTCTCTAGAGCAGGGATGTCAAACTCACTTCACATCCTGGGTCACGTACTGCCCACTTTGATCTTAAGTGGACCAGACCAGTAAAACTCCCCTTTCTGTCACTACACATTTAATCCCTGACATATCTTAATATAAGAAAAACAAATGCAAACTCACAGCATGTCTCAGTTTTTCTACAACATAAAGAAATGCTATTGTAGTAAATGAAAGAAATCTGTCAGCACCACTCCCTTGGTTTAAATTGTAAGAAAGATATATGTCGTGTTGGCAGCTCATTGCCCAGACTGTCTTGTAATCATAAAACAGAAAGATTTTGTTGAATTCACAGAACTTCGTTTTTTTTTTTCTGTAGACCCATTGTGCACAACAGATAGTAGATAGTGAAAAAAAAACCCTGAATTATTTCTGTTATTTAATAGTTTCTTTATTACTGAATCATTTTGGTGTAGTGGACATAGACATGGGCAACACGTTCTCACTCCCAAAGCGTAACATTTTTTTTTAACATTTTATGCTAGGTAACAAATTGTCCGTATATTACACTTCCGGGCACCCAACACATCCCTGTATTACGAGATCGGAAAAATTAAGAAACATGAGAACCGTTTGGAATGAATCTACACATGTGCGTTCGTTTTACTTAAATCGCTTTGGAAAACACTATCTAACGTCATTAAATTGCTGGTTAAGTTGACCTGGCGCGTAGCATAAGAACGCAGAAGGTCACCTTTTGCGATCCTCAGGAACGCCGCGGGACAAATCGTCACTATATTACACCTCGGGAGTGAGAATGCGCAGTTGAAAGTCCAACATTAATACACTCTGTCGCATTTTCCAAAGCCGTCCAATGGGCCAGGTTTGAGTGTTTGCCAAGCTGATTCTGGGCCTCATGCCTTATGTTTGACATCTCTTTTCAAAAGGCACAACGGTCTGCCGCCACCTGGCTCTGTGTTGCTCCCCATCTACATCTTCAGACTGAAAGCAGTGGAGGTTGCAGCCAGCTCATCCTGACATGCCACATTATTAAAATAGAAATACAAGTTTATGATCTTGAAAAGAGAAGTGGCTGTGCAAAAGGTACGCAGAGGTGCTGCCAGCGCCCAGGCCTGTACACCGTGTAAGAGTGAACAAGTTAAATGTGTGTATGGGACTGTGTCTCTGATGCAAGCCAGATGCAACCGTAGCAGTGAAGCTTCCTTTTTATCAAGGTATATGCTGGCTTTGTGTCGCACAACTTCTTGCATCAAAGATGAGCCAAGGAAAACAGGCGTCTGAGCAGATAAGGAACCAAGCTGGAATAAAGGAAAGCAAAAAAAGGAAAAAGAAATCTGGTATTTTTCCTATGATGGAAAGCTTAACCTCCTGCTGTCATGGCTGCCAATTTTAGAAGCACAGTACAAATACATTTTTGCTTCATCCTCAATGTCATGCAGCTGCACCTTCATAATAAAACTGGCTTTTGAAATCTGCTCGCATAAAATATAAAAGTTTCAGAATCTCTTATTACGAAGCAGAGCAAAAAAACCCCAAAATGTTTATTCCTCAATGACCTTCATTAGCCTTGATTTTAATATTTAGAATAGTGAACAAATCCAGCCAATCCATAATTCTCAGCCACGTGACTGGCACGGAGAGCCGAAGGGCAAAAACACCATTCCACCATGGCCCCAAGCAGTCTGCAGGCCTGCAGCCTGATAGTTTTCCATCTGTTTTGAGCCACAAATATTTAGATCACCTTTTAGAGCAAAACAAATATGTGTAGAAAAAATTTGCAATCCACACACAGCACCAGCTGGAGTATTTCAATCATTAAAAACAGTGAATTTCTATTTGTATCCTATCATTGCATTAAATATTACATTTCCCCACCCTTCTTTTTTTCCTGCTTGTCCTGCCTTGGACATTGTTGTACTATACCACATATAAGGTAATAAGTGCAATAACTCAAATAGAAATTAATAAATAAACAGATAAAGGACTCACATAACCAAGAGGAGCATTGAGAGATTCTATAAAGCTGTTCTGAGTACAATAAATTCTGCATTGTCACAGCAAAATAAAGTGCTACAGTAATTAGCTATATGAGCTTAGTCCATCAGGTTGTTGCAGTATTAACCAGGCAGGAGAGGTGTGCTTGCATGTAGTGCTGTAGTTCACACTGTGAACAAAGTGAACGACTTATCATCCCACTACTATACAGCAATTTGGCTGGACAAAGCTGGTACCACAATAAGAGGCAGTCAGTGGAAGAAAGCCTTGTTTTGCCCTCCAGGTGGGCATTCCTGCCATGATGTAACATCACGGGAAAACTATAAATTGCCTTCAACCACTGGTGACAAGTGAAGGATTCCTTCCAGCAATACTTCAGCCATTACTGACTCTTTGAAGGTCACACCACTCGGAATGAGCTTTGGCCTCATCACAAAGGCTCCAAATAAAGACTGAAGTTATGGTTTCTTTATTTTTGGGGTCAATGCTTTTTATGAGCACAGGTTTTTGGCCCGGAGAGAAAGAGAAGCAGTTGGTGGATGGGGAACAAAGGAACAGCAGAACAAATGAATAAGAAGACCTGAATAATTTAATTTGGAGAGCAGAAATGTCATCTCAATTAGACCGTGAGATGAACTCAGCACCTCGCATGCACATGCGTACACACACGCTACATGGGGGGAATAGAAGTCACTTCAGTTGCAGGAATAGACGAAACCATGAATAGAGAGGAGAGAAAGACACAGGGGGAGCCATCTGCCTCGTGCATTAGTGCATTAGAAGCTGCGGACTTGCTCCAAGAGTGCAGTGCTTGAAGATGAAACAAACCTCGCTCAGTCTTCACTCTCAGCTCAGCTTACTGTCCAAATCAGCAGAGACATGCTTACATAAAATTGTGTACACAACACACACACACATACCTATGAAATAAGACCTGTAAATGCATGTCCACCCAAGTAATAAGCCTCTCGCTGACAGCTCAGAAGCCACATTTACACCATCTCAGTCTTCCTCCATCACTCCCGAGCATGATGCAGTATATTTAGTAAGAGGGATGAGAAGAGCAGCAGAGGATGAATCCTCTGATTAATGCATCTCTCATCCCCACTCTAATCCCTGGTTCAAGCACCTGTCAAAACAGGAACTTTCACATGCACTTGTGAAAATCTCCACTTAAATTGCACGTTTGAGTTGCATGAAGGCCACAGCAAAACTTACTCAATCAATACATTTGGTTACACACAAAAAACACACACAATTAGGCCTAAGATTAAAGGCTTTGTAGTGCAGAGAAAGAGATAGCAAGGATTCCCTTGTTGGGGTAAGAGAGTTCAAATCCAGCTGGTGGAAGGGTGATCTGTGTTTTATAAAACGTGGTGCATTTCCCCTTTATGAGTAAGTACTGCCATGTTTACTTATTCCACACCTTCTGCACTAACCCCTGTGAAGGATCCTGTGTAAGCATGGGGCAAATCCCCAGCTCTGGGGCAGATTAGGCAGATTACGTTAGCACCTTGACGGAGAGTTGCAGGAAATCTGAGGCATTCCCATGGCGATATATAAGTCATGTCAGCCCTGACCTAGCACAAGCTTTAGTCTGTCAGCCACACATAAACCATGGCCTGGCATCCCAACAAGAAACACTGACGAGGACTATCAAGCTTCTGACATGGCTCAAGAGAAGAAGACATACTGGGAAGCCAGCAGGGGTACAGATTGTTTTCATTATTTTGTTGGATTAACAAATCAAGAGGAACTAAGTATACATGACTACATTTCCCCATTCCCAACCCAGCTAGGAATGTGGTTTAGTAAGTTATCAGGGTATCTTTCTGGGTAAATTTCAGAGCTCCCACACATCTACCCGGATGTCAGGCTCTCATAATTGGATAGTGGTCCAGTGTGTATAACATGTCAGATTGAAAAGGAGCCCGGGGAATGTTTTAGTTCAAAATGAGGACTCAAAATGCAGACATGACAGGGAATAGCAGGTAGGTGGTAAAACAAGCAACTTTAATGAATGAAAATGTGGTTACAGAATGAAGAAAATGACTAACAAAAGTCGCCACAGGCAACTGATCCAAAAAAAATCAGTCAGTCCTGCAGAACAGAAGAGACTTGTAAACAAAAGGGAACAGAAATGACAAAGACTGAGGAAGAACACGCAGACTACATACACCCACAAGGGAGACAAAGGTAATAAGGAACTCAATCAAACACTAACTAGGGCGACAAAACGAGAAAAAAAAAAAAGGAAGGAAAGTAAAAACACCAGAGCGCACATGAGGAACTAAACTTCAAAATAAAGCACAGAAAATAATTTAATGCAGAAAAGAGGTAGATGAGGGAGACACACGAGGCACACGAAAAGTCATAAAGACATGAGGGATATTTGAACTGACATTCAAAAACACAAAGTAAGAGAAAAACTAACAATAATAACAGAAACCAGAGAATTACAAAGACTGTTTACTTGAATCAGAATCAGAATCAGAATACTTTATTGATCCCTAGGAGAAATTATTTTCCCCTAGAAAAATAGGGAAATCCCTAAAAGCTTACCTGGATAACTGCATACATTAACATACTTCTCAAAACAAATACACATCATTGTTTTTGCCATAAAACAATAAAGTTATTCTAAATCAGCTGGTTTCCACAGTGCTGGAAGTATTTCACTGAGACAAAGGGGCAGAATGATTAGGCATTGATCTCCTGACACCATCCTTAGATGGATATTGATAAAATTTTACTGATACCATTGTTATTATCCATTCTGCTTATAGGTGCCATTCTTTATTGATTACTTATATTGATCCCTTTTGTGGGGGGGGAAAAAGTAGGCGTCTACAGGCATCAACATCTATTGACGTTAACTGTGAAAACTGAAGAGAGGAGAAAACTGGCATGTGACTCGTGTGCATCAGCGCCATAAATATGGGTTTGATTGACAGGTTCTCGCCCCACCTCCCAACTCTTACCCCACGCAGCTCATTGTTAAAGATGGTTGAGGTAAAAACAGTTTTCCATGCTAGGCATAATAAACTGAATAGTCTCATCACACAAAGGATGAAAATTAAGGTTTTCAGTCCCTCTAACTTGGCTATTCTTGGCGATGAAGAGAAGAGATGAATGACAAGGAATTTCCAGAACTTCTGTTTTGTGTTTTTTTTTTCCAGATGTTAGACCGTGCGTGATGTGTTTTAAGGAGAAGGAGGGGGTGAGAATAGATGTCCCAAGGCCTCTCCAGATGCTTCATCTGAATAAACCAGTCTTTTTAATCAATAAATCATCTACGCTCTCTGAAGAGGACTGAAGCTGCACAATCCAAGATAAATACGCACACATTCATATATACGCTTGCATATAAACACATTCAGACTCTTGAAAGAGTGAGAAAGAAAGAAATACAGACTGACAAAAAGAAAGACAACTGTTTTTATCTTGTTAAAGGCCTTTAGGATAAAGCAAGCCTCTATTCACATGACTGGAAACTGTGAATGCGAGAGTATGTCCTCAAAGGGAATAATTTTCCTCAAATGGTTTTAATGCTAATTAAAATTTTGAAGATAGCTGAACAATATACTGTGTTAATTACTGCTTAAATTTGCATGAAATCACACAAACGGGTTGATTTTGGAATTTGATCAGCGGTAGTACATCATAATAGATGTGGCAGGCCTTTAGCTGGATATTGATACTACGTGCGGTTCTGATTTGGTCGTTTCACTTCTGTGCTGTGTTGGACTTCCCACGCCACATGTCAGCACCTGTGTTGGTTACTACCATAGTTTGGTGAAAGCCAACAGTAAACAAAGGTATTTCATACCAGTGCCCACAGCTTTTTGCTGTGTGTTTGCAATACGTTATTTATTTAACCACACACTGCGGTCAGGTGAGCTGACACGAGTGAACACTTCAGACACTGATGCCTTTCCTATTGGCTTCTCTGTCTCGCCCCCTCTTGTGTTGCGTTCAGTGTTCAGTGTTACTGAGCTTGGGGTAACATAATGTGTTGTTAATTCAATCAATAGTATTTTACAGCAGCTGTCTCTTGTTAGTGCCACATGCAATGCACATGTCTAGTACACTGTCTATGATCTGATTGTCCCAATGGACAATGATTAAGCTTGTTTTACATTAGAGTAATATTATCATCAAGAGGCTAATGAGCCTGAAAAGAAAGCGACTGGACTTCTTTAAGTTTCTTGAAGACGTTTCACCTCTCAGAGGTGAAGAGCTGAATAAGCTCTTTCTAACCCTTTCTAAAACCACAATGGTGGTGAGATCCCTTCCTATTGAGGTCAGTTGAGGCAAGGTCTTAGGTACAGGCACTTGGGTTTAAATACCTGGGACTCTCAACCGTTTAGTTTTAAAACTTAAGAAGCTTCTTAGATGAGAGGTGAAAAGGGTGAGAACCTTCTGTCATAAAGATTAGATTCATACATCTATCATCTTCTTCTGTATCCAGGTCAGGGTTGCAAGGCAGGTGGAGCCTTTCCCAGCTGTCCTGGGTAAACAGCAGGGTACCCCCTGGAAAGACAACCATTCACACCTAGGGTCACTTTAAAATCACCACTTAACCTAACCCTATATATGTCTCTGGACTGTGGCGTACTAGGAGATTCATTCATCTCCTGGGGAAAAGACACAGGGTGAACATGCAAAGTCCACACAGAAAGGGCCCGGACCAGTGCTAACCAACACACAACCCCTACTGTATATAGGATTCATATTAACTTTTATCAGCCTCAGTATAGTTTGATTTTGGCATCCATGCACATATCTGACACTTGTTACATGCATGCTTACACTTCTTCACACTTTAAATTATATGCATGTGGGTCATTGCACATTACAAAACCAGAAAAAGGCACAAAAATGAATAAAATGGATAAATCTGATTGATCTTTTATTTCATTTTTAATTAACAGAGAAACTTCTGCTCTGTTAATTAACTGTGCTGTTTCTTTGCAAACAGGTACAGCAGAGCATACCCTTTTTTATTTCTTCTCATCTACTGTACACGATGCACGCATGGCAAGCATAATCTACACAACATAATCTACATTTAGGTTTTCATCCACGGCTAATTTGAGGCAGCTTGTCTGACCATCTGGTTTGTTGCCTTTTAGTATTCTTTGCATCACTGCAGCAGCACACAGCAAATTGCCCTGCAACTTAATTAAAGCAACTTGTTTAACTTATCTGCAAAATGGCAATATGTTGATTGCAGTTTTTATTTTTTCTAAACTCGTTAGGTCTTTTTTCCCAGAGGGCATTTAAGCTTATCGTATAGACGAGCGATCCGATCCTTTTCCCTAAGTCCCATTAAGAAATGACAGGGTCACAGTGAGCAAGCGTGCAAAATATCAGGACCCTGAAACTAAAGCAGCTAAATGCGATTCAGTCATTATTATTTTTATGTTAGACAGCTGTGCTTTTCCTGTCACGAAATGTTGTCTTTTGTGGAAAAAACTGGTTTGACTGACAGTTGCCAAGGGCAAAGGCAGAATTTCTGAACTTCAGCAACAAAACAAACCAGAAGGTATAAACCTGCCAAGAGTTTCTCAAAATGCTGAAAAAAAGTTATAGCTGCTTGTTTATTTATATTTCACAGTTAGTTGCAAAAAATTACCTGTTTGTTCAGATTTTTTTTTTAACGATTATTAGTTAATCCTCCTTTTATGTTCGTTTCTCAGGTACAGCAATGTTGTTTTTGGGTCAGTTTGACCCAGTACATGTTTAGTTGTTATTTATATCTCATTATTAACTCCTTTACCAACTATTTCAATCACTATTTAGCGCAGTGGTGTTCTTTACCTGTCAAAGATCGTGGTTCACGGAGGATATATTACTCATTTTTCATAAAAAAAATGTACATTAAAACTTTTTTTAACGGGCAAAGGAAAGACTTACTCATCCATATGACATTTTTTTATTTATTAAAAAAACAATTTTTTTGATGGAGTAATAATAGCTGAAAACATCTCTCTCCCGTCTGACAAGGCAAATTTCTAGTGGCACAACCATTTGCTCTGCCTGTCTCTGAATCCCACAGAACAGCTGTTGAGTTATCCTGTGACTTATAGACCACAAGAGTGACAAAATATACATTTACATGCAAATTTACCCATGTAAAAGCATTTTATGCAGCACCTTTCAACTCTCTCCCCAAAGTTAGCCGTCTGTTTAGATTCATCTTTCCAAGAATGATTTTCTGTATTGAGTTTGGCACGACCAGCTCAAAAGCTGACCTGACGTCTGATAAATGCTTATTTTACTGCCTCATTCACCTACTTTATTTAAACAAAATAACAAAGTAGGTGATGGATGTAGAAGATTGTAAACACTTTTCATTTGATTCATTAGAAAAAATAAATCTGTCCTTTTGTGGTTAATTAATATTCCCTTTTTTGTGTTATTTGTACCACTTAATCCATTGCTTAAACCACTCAAAAGCACTTACAATGCTTACATGTATCACCAGCCCATACAGCAGCAGATTCATGACTTCACAGTTCTTTCGCATTTCATTAACCTTCAGTTTGTCAGCTGGGATGGCGCCAAGTCTTTGCTATTTGCCGTCACAGAGATTTTGCCAAAAGCACCGGAGGAACAATAGAAAGACGGGAGGAGGAGAGAAATGGCAAAAGGCAGACAGTTCAAATGGGAACGGGATAAGATGAGCTATTTTTACCTGTTCTCCAGGTTCAAGGAGCGAACAGGTGCTGGAGGAGTTCAGGTGTCCTAAAAGAGGGCCGGCACACCATGAAAATTTGAGTGTCGTGTCAAAATGACAACTGTTTTCTTCTCCATCTTCATCTCGCTCTCGCCGCTCTCTCTCAAAGATAGCTCTCTGTAGTCATGAATAATTCATTTTCATACTTCTGAAAAAGAGAAGTGTGGCGTTTGTACTTCGACTGCTCTGCATACTAACAAGGAGCTCTTTCCTTTTTGGGGGGAAAAAAATTCTTGTGAAGTCAATAAATGAGATGAGAAATGAGGATGAGGGATGAACTCAGCGAGTGAAAGCAGCGGAGCCTCATCAGGAAAGTCAAATTTGCACTCGGTACCACTGATTGAACAACTTTGCAGAAATAATTTTTCTTTTTTTTTTTCTTTTTTTTTAAAGGTATCCCTGAGTGAAAGCCTCCTTTGCTTAGCAGGTTTGGAGAGTTTTCGATGAGAAAGTCCAAGTCGTAAATCTCCCAGGCTGTGAACAGTCTGCTGGGCATCGATTGGGGTCACGTCCTGTCTGTATCGTGCACAAGGACACCGAGCCATCGCTTTTTTGTTTGTTTTTTCTTTATCCTGACAGCCATTTACTTTTGACTTTGAAAAGTAATCAAAAAGCTGCCAACCTAAAGTCTGTTCATTGATTAAATGTCAAGATGATTGCAGTTTAAAAGTTGCAATATTGTGCTTTTTCGTTCTTTTCCTTTAGTGTAATATATGTTTGGTATTTTTTCTTTGCAGAACTCTGAATTGCTTAAAGTCCACACTAAAGGGAGTCATTCTGTCCCAGTAAACATTCTGACCTACCCAGCACATTTTGTTGGTAGTTGTTCACAGTTTCTTCCAATACTGATCTGCAGTTGACCATCTCACTTTGGGTAAATACCAATCTATATACCAATAAATACCATATAATACAATAAATACCAATAAATAATAAATAAAAAATAAATATAATAATAAATAAATACAATAAATACCAATCAATATCTTTTGCCATCAACATCATTCTCTTTCTCTTCTCTTTAGTTAATATCAACGTAATTTTTTTAGCTAGTATTCAGTGTTTGCATACCATCATTCGCGTTCATAACTTTGGAACCTGCGGATTTATGTTAGCAGAACAAGTGCTTCCTCTGCCGTTTCTGCCACTTGGTCAGATTGTTGGTCCACCATCATCTAATCAGCTGTTAAAGCTTCTGGCCAGTTGTCCCAATTGTTTTTCTATTTCTCTCCCATGTTCTCTGAGGGCCCATGGGCACACCTGTTTCTCATCATCTTCCTGCCCATAAAACCACCAGCTTGGCCTCCAGCCTTCACCAGATCATAAACCTATTTCAGTGACGACTAGTCAGGCAAACGTTTGGTTATTTCTGAGTAACCTTTTCCCTGCTCATTGATTTTCTTCTCCCCATTAAGATTCTGGATTGTCTCATTCACCTGACTGCTCACTTTCCCTTGGACGTCCCTGAGAGATTGATTATATTCTTACTAGAGACTGATCTAAAGTTTATCACCAGCTGTAACTCCTATGTCATCTGGCTCCTCTGAATAAATCACTATCAACCTGAGCCTTCTTTTAGAAATCATTCAAGCTACTACATCCCATGTTTCTTACAGAAAAACTTTGGAAGAGATGAACACTGTGTCAAAGTCATAACCTTACAATGGTCCCAAAGCCTCTGTCAGTGTCCTAGTTTACTCGTAAAGTTCATCCATGCAATCACAAGACACAATCTACTCGGGCTCTACAAAAAACCATAATTTTTACTCATGCCTGATGCATGACATGTAAGTTTTCTAGTTAATCGGTAAATGAAAAATTTCAGTAACAGGAAGTAAGTAACGTTTGAATGACAAAAACCTTAATATTTAATTAAATATTCTATTGAACAATACATTCATGTCACCACAGCCAGTAACAGAACAGCTCTTTCACTGCAGGAGTATCACTCTCCTTGAAGTTTTGTTTGTGTATACAGGAAATAAAAGAGGCACTAAATTTTCTGATGTTTCTTCTCTTTTGCCAGTTTGCCTGAAGAAGATGCTAAGATTGATCTCTGCGCTGACTGAAAAAGCCCTAAACAAACATCCCACCGCAACAACACGCTCAGTCAAAAGTAATAAAAATATGATGTAAAGATTTGTTTTTAGGGCCAAAAGGAATTCTTATGATTCTGAAAAATGCTGAGTTTTATGGAAGTTTTTGACAATGCATAAATCATTGGGCATTGGAGAGCGTGTGTGTGACAGAAAGCTTTAGAAAGAAAGTGCTGCACTAACTTATTAAGCTACTTTATATGCAGTGTGAAGACGGTCATTTTGGATGGGGCATGATTTAAACATTGAAAACAACTTTTTCAAAAGTGAGAGAAAATAAAAAGCAACATTTAAAAAAAATCAGCCCTGATGCCCAACACCTGAATTTCAACTGTGTGAGAGAATAAAGGGGCTACGTGCAGTTTTTATTTCAGCTTTATCATAAAGTCTTTGCTGTGCAGTTCCTTCTATGTTCTCTCTATGATATACACTTTTTATGCTTTAAAAAAAACCCGCATAGGTGGAGAAACAAAACAGCAGAAAAACACAGATAAAGTATTATTATTCAGATAGAGGAGGGGGAAAAAAAGTTTGTCTTGTTATTCTGAAATTGTACATTTCACATCTCAAGGCTCCACCTGCAGCTGAGATAAACAATCGTGGTGTACAGTTTATCAGCTCCGACAGGCCTGTTTTCCCCTCACCTTTCCCCCGTGCTTTCATAAACAGCCAGAGCTGAATAGGCTTGCTGTAGAAATCCTTGAATACAGAAGATTTCTGATGTGATTTTAAAAACCACCGTCTTCTTGTGCAATTCATTCTCACGTCTATCAGTCCCCTCGGTTATTCTGAACATTACGTCTTGTTTCCCCGCTAAATTCATCCTTTTTTTACCCTTTTTCCAGGATGTGCTTCTTTTCTTGGTGCTGTCCATCTTATTTCAAAGGTTTGAATGTAATTCATAAAACATCCAAGGACACCCCTGCTTCTTTAGTGTGCATGTGTGTCCAAGGAGAAGACCAGCGTGGTGCTGCCAAGGCCTAAATCTGTCTCCAACTCTTAATTAAACCATGGGCTCCAGTGGCCCTAACTTATTAAAGACCTAGAGAGTGTAACACCACATCAACCCTACACACACAGATACACACACAGACAGGCCGATGTACTCAGACACATCTGTAAGCTCAAAACATCCCACCTTTAAGCTACCAATGATTTAATGCATCTCAATATTTCACCTTCCCCGTCTGCTTAGTGACCCACTTGCAAGGAAATAAATTATTTTCCGGACTCTTTTAGGAGCTGCTTGAAAGTATGGAAGGAGATCAGCAAGGATGGCTACTGAGTGGAGACTACAGTTTTAAAAATAGCTTTGAAGGAACTTATGCTTTATTACTTGACGTGGTAAATGCAGACAGGCGAGAGGTGGAGAAGCTTAAAGAAAGAGGCGTGCTGCATGAAACAACATTAAAATGCAACCAAATAAGAATTCAAGACAGGATTGTGCAGGAAAGGCTTACTGCCTCAGTGTTTACAGGTTTTTGGAAAGAAACATCAGCCTGTCGATATTTTCCCACTCGAGGGACGAAAAGGCAGGTCGCCACATTTCCCCCAGTGCTAAAACTCACTCTCACAGGGAACTTGTAGCTGGAACACACAAGTACTTTTTATGCCAGTTTTGAAAGTCGTGGGTAGAGTCTGTTGTGTTCCCTCCAGCAGTCCAGCAGAAGCTCCACACTGGGTTAAATGAGTGTTGGGAAGAGTGTAGCTCAGATGCTGTACCTCTCTGGTCTTCAAGAAACTCCCAGGGGGGGTGGTTATATCTGGAGTGGGCGCATCCTCAGCAACCTTGGAGAGTGTGCTAAATAAAAATGAATGATGAATAATCATCTTATCAAACATGTCATATAATCCAGTGTTAATTTTGTTAACCAAGAATTTTTTTCTACCAAAAACAAGACGATAACTAAATAAAAACTACTGGACGAGGATAAAAAAATCATGATGAAATGAAATGGATATGCGAATGACCACGCCAGACCCGTGACATGTTCATGCTTTGCAGCATCTTTATTAACCACTTTTCCAACACGCGGTTGCTGTACACTCACAACGGGCTGCAACAACCACGACCACAGGATGGGACATGATTGTGGATGCTGTGCAGGTGCATCCGCCTGACCACGCCCTGCCACAGGATACAAGAGGAGATGAAAATATTCTGGAGAGATGAGATCTAATCAGAGCTATTTCAGATGTGTGAAAATAAATCTGGGACGAGTTGATCCAGTCAGAAATGATCTCCTCTAGCAGCACCCTGAGATGCACAACCCTCAGATCTGCGTGTAACATGTTCAGCTAACTCTCATGCTCCTCTTTCTCATGAAAATGTGACAAAATGTCAGCGACTGGGAGGAACAGTTGACATGTTGGACACATTTCACACTTAATGTCAAGGAAAATAAGATGCTTTTATACTTTAGTCAACTGGATGAACTTTTTTACATTTAGTCTACTATAATCTTTTATTTAACTGGCTAAAGCTTAAATAATTTATGACTAAAACTAAATTTTCTGTCAAAATTCACACTGATAAACAAAGTTCATTACATCACTTGATTTTAAAGCATTTGAATCCGCTTAACTTTGTTCATTTATATGAAGTTTTATTACATAAACATTATTACCAGTATTATTGTGGATGCTATAATGTTGCACAGCCCTAGCTGGCAGCTTCTGATTGAACTGCACTGAGTATTTGTAGTGTCATATGCACTTTTTTAGGGGAAAGGTTAAAAATTAAAAAGTTTGAAACTGCAGTGCACATGGGAAACCAGCAAAGTTCAAGTAAAGAATTTTTTTTTCTTAATGTTGACTGGTAAAAGAAAATGCCAAGGCTTCTAACATCTGTAACACTGCCATTGAGGTTAATCAATACTGCAGAAAATTTGTTCGTGATGTCGACTTGTACTAGAATATTTACAGTGTCCTCCTCAATCTACCTACTGAAAATGCATGTCATGGGTCACCTGAAACATATTTTCCCTCTGGTCTAACTGTACTGCAGCATAATGAAAACACACTCATACAAATATACTGTGTATATCATTATAAATAATTCCCACCGCAAGCATTAATATTCATGGATTTAAATCATGAAAATTCTGATTCCTACCTCATATATTCTCAGTTGGGTTTTTTGACAGCCTCCCCTCTTACAGTTATTAATGTGAAAAAGTCCAGAGAACTGAAATGTTTAAACTGCTGCCAAAAGAGGATGGAAAAGCGTTTAACATTTGGCTGAATCACTGACAGCTTGGGGCTCATTTATATTGGAGGTTAAAAAGATATCAGCAATTGACATCTATTCATTAAGTTACCTGGAAATCAGACTGCGGCTACAATAATATGAGGTTATTCTGCACAAAATCTTATATTTCAGCTCCATTGCTTGTATTCATTTGCTGGATCATTACTGTATCATCAAAATTATAAACTAACCCACTCTCTGTGCGTTAACTGGGTGACAAAATCTAAAAGAATAAATGCTTAACCATATTCAAGTTGAAACTTAACAAACCAAATAATCTCTGGTGTTTCTGTTGTCTCAGCATCTGTTTAGTATGCAAGGAAGTTGCAGTCAACCACTGAATAATACGTCTTGATGCATTCTCAAACATCCAGGAAAGTAAATCTCCAAAAGAAGTCACTTGGATGAGTGACGAAACGTTTCTCCCACAAAACGCTACGTCCAGATGAACAGAATCAACTTTTGGACACTGAATAATACCGTCTATAACAACTCACAGCAATATACAGATGAAATTCAATGCCTATATCAGACACCTAATAACTAAATACATCTGCAGCATTGTTATATGAGCATATTGTATATTACAAAAGCTTCGCTGATACACGTTTATTAATACAGGATTAAATTAATGAATTCAGCTACAGGGGAACATCAGAACAGGCTTTATCCACCAGTTTCCATGCCATCTGCTGGCAACTTTCACAACAAAATACCTGGCTTTCCATCCAAATGCATCTGTCTGATAGCTGCCTGTCACACCTGGATCACACTGACACCTGCAAATTCTACACAGACTACCAACCAGGAGAGCACTGATCACAGACACAAACAGACATTTGATGTGCTCATTAAACCAGCTAGAAACATTAATACCCAATAACAGAAGGAGCTGTCTTACCTCAAACAAGCTGCTTGTTCAGTTTGTTCCGCAGCCAGTCAGCTAGCGTTACCATGAAACACTGTCAGCTCCAGAGGCTCAGTTACCGTTAAATTTACTCCCAACTTTCACCTGTGTTCTCAAAATATGCACTGTCACCATCGCTGTCACCTTTCACTGTTTGGTTCTTTATTTCTCACTTTTATTTATTAAGACTATAATAAATCCATGTAGTAGGTGGTGGCTAAATATTGCATAAGCATAATGCATTCACTTGAGAAACTTACACGCATTTTTGGATTAACCATGCAAGATTTTAATAAAAATCAATCAATAAAAATTATCTCCCTTTATGAATTCAACAACTCAAGCTCTCAAGAGAGGCTGCTCATTGATCTGAGGGCCTATTCTGATTGGATTAAATGAGAATAAGCTCTTTGGGGATTAGCCCAAAGCCTCTATAAATAACGTAGACGGTATAATTAGTAGTTTGTTTGTTTTTTTAACTTTGACACCTTGTGAGATTGCAGTTTTTCAAATGGAAAGTGTATTGTGGCATGCGTAACACTGCAGTGGTTCTCCATGACAAGTTGAATTAATATGTAATGCTTTATGAATGCATGCATTTAGACCCACTGTTAATTATGGAAGTGTCGCATTATTTTATTTATTTTTAACTGTCCATAAGTGAAAAAGTGTGGATGAGTGAAAAATGTTGTTTTATCTCAAACTTTTGACCTAATAACTCAAATATTTCCAGGGGTTTTTGTCTCTTCTTAATTATATAAATAACACAAATTTTTGACTCACAAGTTATGGCCCTGGTGGCCATGGCTTGTTGTCTTTTCAGTCTTAGGCTACTTGTTACCTCCACATATCCCCTGGACTTCACACCTGAAACAAAGTACTGTTGCAGGCTGAGGCTGATTACTAGTTGAAGCTTATTTTGAGCGCTGAAAAACAAACAAAACAGTAAATCCAATTTTTTTATTTTTATAAAACCCCTTGAAAATAAATTCTGCAATTCAATCACACATTTATTGTTTCATTTTGAATCCACTGTGGTGGCGTACAGAGGCAAGAATATAAGAAGTGTTGTGTCTTTTGTCCAACAACTTGTGGGTGTAATAGTGTGTGTGGTTTCTAAAGAAGCGAATACAGTGCACAGTGATTTTAATTATCTTGCAATATTACTTCTATTATGGGCAACGGCTTGTGAGGTCTAAAGAGTTCCACAGTGTATTAAACTTTAATTATGACATTGCAGCCATACAGACTCTTTTTCACAACAGAAAACTTGACCTGCAAACCACGTACTAAACATTCACAGCAAGGATGGAGGATTCATGTAATTACTGACATAAATAAACGCTGTATTTGTCCTGTTCAGAACTGTGGTATTTTTCTTGCTCCCTCGCCACAATGGCTTTTAGTCAGGCGTTTAAATGGACTGGATTCCTGTTATTACTCTAACACCTGTGCTTTTTCTTATGTGTCATGTAACACCTGCTTAGTATAGTAGGGTTAAGCTTATAGACTAGATTCAAGAGGAGTAAAATAAATTTGAGAGAATTGAGTGTTGAACAGCCGGCAGATTTATTACAATGTTACAGTGGTGCAATAACCCAATGTAAACAGCATAGAAAATTAACAGAAGATCAACAGAGAAGAGCGCTCTTTTGAAAATAACAACAAAATAAAATAAAATAAAATAAAATAAAATAAAATAAGTAGTCTCTTTAGACCTGACTCCTGATGAGCAGGATATTGGGAGTTCAACAGTTTCCCAGAGAAACAATCCGTATCAAGTAAGCAGTTTTTGCTCTTGCTTATCTGAAATCCTGCGATTCGAAGTAATTCAGACTGTAGCTCTACTCCTGCATCCAGAACAGCTGGCCACACTGCTTTTGGATTCGCCAAGAGTTTTCACAGGGTCTGGCTCGCCATCCATATCCAGAACCACTTCAGATCCAGGATCACAAAAAAAAAAAACAGTCGGAGTTCCCAAGAAACAAACACACGCTCTGCCTGGTTTTGGTCGAGAGTAAAACACATAAAGGCCTTGTGTAGCTTGTTAATTGCTCTCGGGTGTCTTGCTCCGTTTTGCCTAGCTTAATGCAGCAACGTGCTTTTGTTGCATTCACTGAACTACGGAAAATCAAAGTGTGTTCAAGGGGTGTCGGAAATAATAATACCAGGAAAAAACAAGAAAATACTAGTAACCATGTCTATAGGGGTTACACCCTCCCCCTTTGAATAAACATGAGTCCCTTCATGTACTTAAAATTTATTTAAACATCATAGATTTGAGTGTTTTCATAGCTACTAAATGACTCAAGAGCTTGGTTAAAGTTATCCAGAAATCGTTGTGCAAAGGATATAAGGGGTTGACCCAACTGGGGGTAATGAAACCGTCCTGGGGGTCGCTTTAATCTCTCAGATTTTCTCACTTGAGGTGTTTCAGGAGTTATTTCAGGTGTTTGTTCAGCATGTTGGTCAGTGATATTTTCACTCTGCTCTGTGTTTTCTATCTCAACATCTGGTTCTCCTTGAACTTGGACATTATGATTCTCTCCCATGATGTTGGAGTGAGATTCCTCATTGAGCAGTTCAGGTTCAGTTTGATTTCTCTGTCCATGGCCAGTCTCGTCCGAGATTGTCTCCATTTGTTGAAGCAAAGAGTTGTCACTTTTGAGTGTACATGGATCATTTTGAACTTCGGAGCTTGTTGTCTCATTTTGCACATTGGAATGGTTTTGAGTTTGGTCACAAATCCTGAGAAACGTCTCGGTTTGGATTGAGGGATGACCTGAAATGCATTCATACTCCTCCTCAGACTCTGACATTTCTGTATCTTTAGGTTCAGAAAGGCTCTGACGAGTCTTAGGTCGACGTGGAGGTTTGGGTTTTGTCTCAATCTCATCCTCAATGTCTGAGAGATCACCACATGCAAGTAAAAGGTCTCGATGAAGAGTCCTGCTCGGACCACCACCCTTCTCTGGTTGGACCACATACACAGGAACATTTTCCAGTTTCTTAACAACACGGTACACCATGTGTTCCCATTTATCGCCAAGTTTGTGTTTACTACGCAAGCGAACGTTCTTGACTAAAACTCTGTCCCCAGCTTGAAGTGTGGACTCTCTGACCTTTTTATCAAACCTGTTCTTGTTTCGCTCAGCAACTCTCTTGGAGTTTTCGAGTGCAATCTGGTAACTTTTCTCAAGCCTAGCTTTCAGATTGCGCACATACTGGGAATGGGATGTTGGTGAGTCCCCTGTAACTGGCAACCCAAAGGCAAGGTCGACTGGTAGCTTGGGTTTTCGACCAAACATTAGCTCGTAAGGGCTAAACCCGGTAACCTCACTCTTTGAACAGTTGTAGGCGTGGGTAAGAGGCTTGACAAAATCACACCAATGAATCTTTTGCTCATCCTTCAGAGTGCCCAGCATACCAAGCAGGGTGCGATTGAATCGCTCAACGGGGTTACCTCTCGGGTGATAAGGACTGGTCCTTACTTTTTTAATGCCTGTGGTTAAGCACAATTCCTTAATCACATGTGACTCAAAATCCCTCCCCTGGTCACTATGGAGGCGTTCGGGGAACCCGTAGTGAACTAAAAAGTTTTCCCAAAGGTTTTTTGCCACAGTGGTTGCCTTTTGGTCTCGGGTGGGCAAGGCCACTGCATATTTTGTGAAATGATCTGTGATGACCAACACGTCTTTGGTACTCTTACTGTCGGGTTCAATAGAAAGAAAGTCCATACACACCAATTCCATTGGGCGTGTGGTTTTGATGTTAACCAGTGGTGCTGCTTTTTCAGGCAAGGACTTCCTTCTAACGCAACGACCACAGTTCTTTATTTTGGTCTCAATATCAGCACCCATCTTAGGCCAATAAAATCTCGCCCTCACTAGATCATGAGTCCTCTCCCACCCCATATGACCCATATCATCATGGAGCAGCTTGAGAACAGTAGACCTAAGAGAGACAGGGAGTACAAGCTGGTAAGTTGTAACTGAGTCACACTGTCGTTTCCTATACAGAAGGCCATTTCTCATTTCAAAACGTTTCCATTCTCTGAGCATCAGTTTTATGTCAAATGTTTCAGACCTGTTTTCACGTGGGACATCAGCACCAGATTCTAGTAACTGAATGACGTGGTTTATGCTTGGGTCGGATCTTTGGTGTTCTTTAAGCTCATGCTCAGAAAACAAGGGAGCAGCTACTTGACCAGATGTTTCAGCATCACTGTATGCATCAGGAATGGCATCAGCACTCATAGCCAAGGACTCAACCAGAGTGACATAAGGTGCATTTTCACTTTTCTCATTGAGAAGATGCTTATTACATATAGCTGCTACAGTGTCAGGGCATACACTGTTAGAGCTTGGAAGGGATCCGAGAAGACGTGAGGTAAGTTGTTGAATCCTGTTTTCCTCTTCCAATGTCGCATTATCTGCAGCCAGAGTTTGATGAGGCCTCCGTGATAGGCCGTCAGCATCCTGGTTAGCCTTCCCAGCTCTGTATTTGATTTGGAAGTTGAAGGTAGATAACGCTGCTAACCAGCGATAACTCGCTGCATCAAGTTTTGCCGTGGTCAGAATATATGTAAGCGTTACAACGATAAACTCGTTACCGTAAAGATAATCATGGAATTTTTCGACAATGGACCATTTCAGAGCTAGAAATTCTAGCTTATGAGCTGGATATCTGGTCTCGCTTGGTGTCAATCCCCTACTAGCATAGGCAATGACGCGCATTTTACCATCCTGCTCCTGATAAAGAGCGGCACCCAGGCCCGTGGTACTAACGTCAGTGTGCAGAACATATTGGAGCTTTGGATCTGCAAATCCCAATACAGGGGATGATGTTAACTTCTCCTTAATGCATTCAAAGGCTGACTGACAAACAGGTGTCCATCTGTCTGCAAAGGGTTCTCGAGGATTGAGATATTTGGAAGTGCCTGTTTGTTTCTGGCCTTTTCTGAGAGGTGGATAGCCACATGTGAGATCGTTTAAGGGCCGGACTATCTTTGAATAGTCCTTAACAAATCGGCGATAATAGCCTGTGAACTCTAAAAATGACTTCAGCTGTTTCAAGTTTTGCGGCACTGGCCAGGTCCTGATAGCAGCAACCTTTTCAGGATCTGTCTGCACACCATTTTTGGAAACAATATGGCCCAAATATTTAACTGATGTCTGGAAAAAGCAACATTTTTTCGGGGATAACTTTAAGCCATATTCACGAAGACGGTCCAAAACATGCTTTAGCCTCTGTTCATGTTGCTCGAGGGAGTCTGAGAAAACAATCAAATCGTCTAGAAAGACGAGTACCTCCTTGAGATTAATGTCTCCCATACACCTCTCCATTAACCTCTGAAAGGTGCTGGGAGCATTTGTGATGCCTTGGGGCATTCGATTGAACTCATAAAACCCCAGTGGGCATACGAAGGCTGTTTTGGCTTTATCCTCCTCCTCCATCTCTATCTGGTAATAGCCTGACTTCAAGTCCATGACAGAGAACCAGTTTGAACCAGATAGGGCGGAGAAGGTCTCTTCGAGGTTTGGCAACGCGTAAGCATCTTTTACCGTTTGCACATTAAGCTTACGGTAATCCACACAGAGGCGTACCTCACCATTCTTTTTCTTGACTACAATGATGGGGAATGAGAAGGGAGATTCTGACTGTCTTATTACCCCAGCGTCGAGAAGCATTTTAAGGTGTTTCCTGACTGCTTCGTAGTCATTTGGATGAATGGGCCACGATCTCTGTTTTATAGGCGTTTCGTCTTTAAGCTTGATCTTATGCTTAACTTTAGTGGCATGGCCAAAGTCGAGATCGTGGCATGCAAAAACGTCACGGTAGGCACTAAGACTCTGCGTGACCCGACTTTTCCATTCCTCGGGCAGAGGTGAATCGCCAAAATCAAAGGTCAACTGGTCACTGGGTAATGAACATGAGTCTGCAGACAGGCTGCAACAGCCTGCAGTGTTCGCACTCGACGTGGTTTGAGTTTCAAGGACTTGGTCTGCAATGTGTAGTTCAGCAAGAACGCAGTTGCCAGGAAGGATAATGTCATGATCGGTTTCGTTTCTGATCCAAATAGGATGCTTGTAAGGACTTTGACGTGGTACTGTGATAAGGCAGCAATCTACAAAGATTCCTCCCGGAAGGGCTGAGGAAGTTGGCTGCTCTACAACTGCCCATCTGTCAGTGGGTGGTGAATTTAGGTGGGCGTAACTCTCTAGGCAAACCCTTTCATGAGCTGGTATTACGTAAGGTGTGTCGCCCCTTAGTGTCATTAGTCCAAGCTTTCCTGTGCTTTTTGTTTCATGTCTATGTTCAAGGATTTTTAAAATCTGACTATAGCCATAGACAGCTGATGAAATGGGAGTATCCCTACAGTGTCCTTCATATAAAACATCAAGGGCATTTGTACCAATTAAAACTGGTAAGTCTGTGCTGGAACATAAATCAGGGACAATGAGAGCTAATGTAGAAATTTGGGGCTCAGACTCAACAAACTCTTTTGGAAAGCCAATTGGAACTTCTACATACCCTAGATAAGGTACAACTTGTCCATTTGCACCCTCAACATCAAAGTCACTGATCGGCTGGATGGGAAGATCAGACAGATGTCTTTGGTAAAATGAGTGTGAAATAGTCGTTACTTGCGACCCAGAGTCTAACAAAGAATTGCAACTCACTCCAGCTATGTTGACATTGGCTGTGCACTTCTTGCCAATTAAGCCCTTTGGAAATCTGGGATGACGCATACTTGCTTGTGCACAAGACTGTTTTGTTGCGTGGTTTGGAGTGGGACTTTTGTCACTTCTAGTTCCAGTTTGTCCCTCAACTGAAACAGGAACTAGTTTAAATCAGAGTCACATTGGTCTTCCCAAGCTTTTTGTTTTGCCCTTAGCTCTTTCCGCTTGGCTTCAACAGTACTGGGATTCGGCTCATTGTCACAAGAGGGAGCTATATGGCCATCCTTGCCACAGTTAAAGCAGAACCATGGGCGAGGCTTTTTGTTTTTGCCAAAGCCTTCACTTTTCAACGGAGAGTTCTGTGTTTGTGCCTCCCTTAGCTGCTGTTTCTTTACAGCTTTTGGGAACTTTGCCTGAGGTTTCTTTGCAACCATGGTTTCCATTGAAGCTTTTAAGGAAGTTAACTGTTCTTGCAGCTGAGCAATTTGCTTTTGCAATTTCTTGGCAGATGCTCTGAGCTGAGCTGTCAGCAGCAGCAGCAGCTTGAAACTCAGTGTTTGCGTAAACATTTAAAGGATTGGACTGCACCTTTACTTTTGAAATTCCCAAGTGCTGCTTCATGCGAGTTGACTTGGCTGCCTGCTTATCTTCCTCTGTTCGCAAGAGTAAAAGCAGCTCAGAAAAGGAGGGTGGACTGGATTTCTTTTGCTCTAGATGGAGGCTAGCGATTAGGTTATCATCCCAGCATCCCCTACAGAACTGCTTCAAAAGCTGCCGATCGAAATCACTAACTGGGACTCCTCCCCCTTTTACAACTTTGTCAAGGGTAGTCTGCAGCCTGTGCACATAGGCTGAAGGTTTTTCGCCAGCATTTTGGTTTGTACTCAAGAATTTTGCGAACAGCTCATCAACGTCATCTACAGTTCCATATGCAGAATCAAGCAAGCTCAAAAAGTCTTTGGGGCTGGACAAGGGACCCAATTGTTTAACAATGTTTGCAGCTGGTGGTAAGAGGCTGTCAATGATCTTCCGTACTACTTGTCTTTCAGGAACAGAAGAATCTGCAAGATAAAACTCAACATGAATTCGCCAAGTGTCATAGTCAACCTCCGTATTAGGGCATGGAGTTTTTCCAGAAAAGGACCTGAATTTTGCAGAGCTTGGATAGGATTGGGACATGTCAGTACTTTTGACAATGTGCTCCACAATGACCCTCTGGACTTCAGGTGTGGTCAAGTGTTCGGGGTTCAAAATAGGAGCTGGTCTGTCAGTAACGGAAGGATTGATGGTGTCAGTGGTCAGAGTGGGTGGGATAGTTTCACTGCTTGGTCGTCTCAAAACGGAACCAGGTATTAAAGGGACTGGGTCATCTACTGAAATGACCTTAGAGGGGGCTTTACCCTCCCTTTCCCCAGCAGAGGCCTGAAGTTTGTTAAGTTCACTGAGTAGCATCTTCTCATAATCTACCCCACTCACCTTAGCAATACCCTTTAAATTAGAAAGGTAAGACTCTGTAGTACTAGTCGTTAGCTTAGCACTGTAAATTGGGGATAAGAGTTGGATGCTGTGAACTACATTTGGGTCAGATGTTGTTCTTTGACAGGGTAGTTCACCCTGAATCGACTCAATGGCTGTGCCATACTCAAACTCAACTATAACTGTATCTTTAAAGTCAGGGTCAGAACTAGCAATTTCCACTGTTCGTGCAATAGAACCATAGTGTTGCAAAAACGTAACAACTTCTTCATCAGTCTCTGTACCAGAAAACCCACTGATTAGTACAGCATTTGGTACCTTGATACGTTCACGTTCAATGACATCCATGTTACTTCAGTGGAAAAGTGAGCAAAAATTGTCATAAAACTGCCAACTGTGTGCCAATGATTGGATTAAAGGCATTAAATAGCCAAACTCCTCCTGGCTGGCTCGCCACTTTTATGTAACACCTGCTTAGTATAGTAGGGTTAAGCTTATAGACTAGATTCGAGAGGAGTAAAATAAATTTGAGAGAATTGAGTGTTGAACAGCCGGCAGATTTATTACAATGTTACAGTGGTGCAATAACCCAATGTAAACAGCATAGAAAATTAACAGAAGATCAACAGAGAAGAGCGCTCTTTTGAAAATAACAACAAAATAAAATAAAATAAAATAAGTAGTCTCTTTAGACCTGACTCCTGATGAGCAGGATATTGGGAGTTCAACAGTTTCCCAGAGAAACAATCCGTATCAAGTAAGCAGTTTTTGCTCTTGCTTATCTGAAATCCTGCGATTCGAAGTAATTCAGACTGTAGCTCTACTCCTGCATCCAGAACAGCTGGCCACACTGCTTTTGGATTCGCCAAGAGTTTTCACAGGGTCTGGCTCGCCATCCATATCCAGAACCACTTCAGATCCAGGATCACAAAAAAAAAAACCAGTCGGAGTTCCCAAGAAACAAACACACGCTCTGCCTGGTTTTGGTCGAGAGTAAAACACATAAAGGCCTTGTGTAGCTTGTTAATTGCTCACGGGTGTCTTGCTCCGTTTTGCCTAGCTTAATGCAGCAACGTGCTTTTGTTGCATTCACTGAACTACGGAAAATCAAAGTGTGTTCAAGGGGTGTCGGAAATAATAATACCAGGAAAAAACAAGAAAATACTAGTAACCATGTCTATAGGGGTTACAGTCATATTGACAGTGCTTCACTATTAGCCTACACAAGTTTAATAGCAAAAGGCGCATTGCAATGTTATGGCTTATTTGCTTAAGTAAAACACTAATATGCATTAAAAGTTCATGCAAAAGTGTTTTAAATACCTCATTAGCTGTGACCAGTGCAATAAATGTACATATGATTGGTAAAATATGTGCTGGTTTTGGTTAGTTGGTTAGTTTTAGTTGGTTAGTTTTAATGCCTACAGAAATCCACTCAAACTCCCAAAACAGATATTGTACTTAATGTCTTTTCATTACCAGAGGTATACGATATAGGCCTGTCAGAAGCAAACTGGCTCATTTATTTGTTTTCATTTGTTTCTACTGCTAATGTCTCTCTAAGCATACAGGTTATATTATTTTAATGGATGTAGCTGAATGAATCTACAATGTAGAAACCTCTGCCTCATGTTGAAAGGAAAAAATGTTAAAGACTGGAAAACAAAATAAGATAGAGGAAAAAATATATATAATACTCCAACAGGCTCATGAATAATAATCTTATTTTGAAAGCCAAATTCAAATCTCCAATCCAGATGTGACAGTTTTGACACATGACGCATTTTAGTATTAATTCAGGCTGACAGATTTAAAATCAGAGAATCCAGAGAGAGGGGACGGCGAACATAGGAGTGTCAAAGGTGGTTCAGGAGACAGCGAGACAATAGATGAGTCCACGGGACAAACTGACAGACACCAAAGGATGAATCACACTTGCGCTAAGAATGAATTGCTCCTCGTGTGTGTTGGGTGAGGAGGTTATCTGGGTCTTTATGAGTTTATGCGTGTGTCGTGGCAGTGCTAGAGGAGATAGCAGCATTTGCCCTGTGATGAGGCACTGCAGATTGTTGTGAAGTGAGAAGCCAGTTCAGATCTTGCGTAGCACTGTGCATGTCACATTGGATCTGAGTTAAAGGGGAAACAGCGGGGCCATCACATTTAACAGTCTCTCTGTCCTGCTGATGATGAGTGGAGGATGAATCCAAAAGCAAAAAAAAAAAAGAAAGAAAAAGTCCAGCAGCATGGCAGCTCTGTCCACTGGGACAAGCCAGAGGCAAAGACCAGAACATGCTGCAAGGTCACCTACACAGCATTCACAAGGACAAAGTCAAAATCATTGTTTTTCAAAATTTTGCATGTAAATCAAATTAGTTTTAGCATATTTCAAGTCATTTCCAGAGTGTGTGATTTGCTTATTACTGACACATTTAAGTGTTTAATCTACTTGAAACATGCTCAATTTTTAAAATTTCCTGAGATCTAGTGTTAAAAGTAATCCCACTACTGTCATTAGTATAAGTGCTGTAAACAATCACCTTTTCAAATAAAATGTCATCTCGGACAGTTCAGATCAGAAAATCAGAAGGTACAGTTGTTTCAATTAAAACAATATACAGTGGCCTGTATGCACGCTCACCACGCAAGACTCTCTTACTGAAGAAATGACACGTTGAAGCACATTTAAGGTTTGCTGAACAACAAATAGACAAGCCTGTGAAATACTGAGAGATTATACTCTGGTCAGATGAGACCAAAACTGAACTCTTTGGATGCCATAATACATTCCATATTTGGAGATCAAAAGGCATTGCATATCACCCCAAAAACACCCTCCAACAGTGAAGTTTTGAGTCAGGAACATCATGCATTGGGCTAGTTTTCAGCATACGCCACTGGCACACTTCACATAATTGATAAAAGCTGCTGTTATCTAACAGGATGTTGAAGATAAAACTAGAGTGGAGGTTTCAGGAAGAAAACGATCCCAAACACACAGCCAAGGAAACTCTCAGTTGGTTTCAGAGAAAGAAAATAAAGATGCTAGAATGGCCCAGCCAATCACCTGACCTGTAACCAACTGACAATCTATGGACGAAGCTTTCAGGATTTAAAGATTGTTTGTGTGGAAGAATGCTCCAAAATCACACCTGGGTAATGCATGTGCATGTGCATATACAGGAGATGTCTGGAAGCTCCCATCACCAAGAAAGGCTTTTGTATGAAGCATTACATACATTTCAGTAAACTTGTGGTTTGATGGTTTGATTTCTTTGCATGTGTGGATTGGATGGGCTGTTATCAACATTTGCTGCAAATTACTTGGAAAATTGGTGACATGTCCAAATCTTAACCAGCTGTTGTGGCTCTTAGGGTCACATGTCTGATCTGCTGACAATAAGTAATTGTGACAATATTCAGAAAATAAATAAGCATGTTTATGCATGTTTTTATGTGTTAATTCATCAGATCAGGTTTGAGGTAGCAGGAGGAGGAGGTGGAGTGGAAGAAGGAGCAGGTGAAGGAGGTAGATGAAGAAGAGGAGGAGTAAAAGATAATGAAAATATAAATGTGGAAATCTTAAATGGAATAGCAAAACCTTTGGGAGTGAACAAATCAAAAAAACAAATGTAATAAAAAAAAAAGGAAACACGACAACTAAAGGGAATGATCACAGAATTATTTCCTTCTTGAAGAAAAACGCAGTCAAGCATACTCTCACGGAGGTGCTGTAGACTCTTTCATAAACAGAAATATCCATCAGTTCTAGACTTCAGACAGTAATTAACTGCAAAGTATTTTCATCCAGGTATTAAAAACAGTCCTATGTAAAATTATTCTGGTTTGTCCAATTAATTTTGAACTTCTAAAAATGGGGGATTTACATATAAAATGAGTTACCTAAGTACTTTTGTTAAACTTGTTGAATTAAAGCACTTTAATCACATCTTGACTGTTTTATTTAAAATCCGCGGTGGTGGTGTACAGAAACATTACTATTTTTTTTTTTTTCCAGTTTCAATGTCGAAGAATTTATGGACCTAATTATATTTGTGATGAGCTCCGAGATTAGACTCCAAGCTCAAACTGCATCCTGCTGCTTTATTGAATCATTTCAAATGTGAGTTGTCTGATTTAAATGGAGATTAATTTAAAATATTCATGTACAGATTAAGGCTTGATTTCATTTTTAAAATTACTAATTTAACATTGTTACATTTAAATTTGCTCCAATTTTTTAAATCAGTGTTATTGCCACAAAAAACTCCACATTAAAAGTACATTTACTCTTTCTTCTGCGCTGAAAAATCCAAGACTCATACATATGCAATTAAGTTATATATCAAATATTTAACTGCTGAACGCAGGAATCCCTCTGATGATAAATGTGAAATGTAAAAGTAAGCTTTAAACCCACATCTTCCTGCACTGTGTTGGTCAAACATCCAAGTGAGAAAACAGCGCACAGAGAAGTCAGACACAGCTCGTTTAAGCCACAGATTGAGAGACTGAGTGAAACAAGCCAGTGGATAGATAAATGCGCATCTATAGTATTTATAGGCTTAGCAATCAAAAGCGTGAAGGCGGAAAATTATGACGCAATTATGTGAAAGCTCACAGCTGTCAATCTCATATTTGATAGAGAGAGACGGAGACTCAGCTGGAGTTGGAGAGAAAGACAGAAAGATGGAGAGGAACAGATCAAAGAAGGAGGTGGAAGAGAATGAGGATGGAGGGTGGCTGGGCTGGAAAGACCATCAGTTCTTCTGCTTACTATTCAGATATGTTTAGAAGAAAGTAATCGAATGTGAGGCTCTGCAATGAGGCAATAGACCTGGCTGTAATGCAATCGTGTGTGGTGTAAGAAAACCACCGGTATGGCTCTGCTGATGTCATTGATCAGGGTTTGAGGGCTGGAAAAAAATCATGACATTAAGACGTACTGACAAACAGAGTGCTTGACAGAGGGTAAAAGCCTGAAAATGTGTCCTTTTCTTCATGTAGCCCTTCTGTTTCTCATCATACTGGCATTATTAAATAACCTTTGTCCTTATAGCTACCTTTCTGTGCCTCCCTGTCTATAGTTAAATCATATACAAACGTGATTGAATAAAGTCGTCTGCTGCAAGACATCTAATGAGGAAACACTGTATACATTCATGTAGGTTTAAAAACCCGTGGTAGTGGCCTCTTCCATCTTTTCCTGACATCAGAGTCACTTCCCAGATGGGGGGTGCGTTCAGATTTCCGTCTGTGCCCAAAAAACTTCCTGGAAACCCCGGGGATTTAATTAATCTTCATTTCCCTCCTGCTGCTTTGTGCCATGGCCTCATCTCTCTCTGCAACATCACCTCTCTCCCTCCCTGAAATGAAACCTCATGTGGAAAAACTTCCTGCTGAGTGAGGCTGACACATTGTGCGTGTTTGCGTAAAAAAGAACCAGCCTGCATGTATGCATGAGCAAATGGGTGGAATCACATCACCAGCGTTGTGAACATGAGCCATGAGTGTGAAGGAGAAATATAGACCCACTTCTCTGGCAGAATTACGATCCTGGATGCAATTCAAGAACGGGAGGACTTTGTGTGCTTGGAACAGCAGAGAAACTAAGCCTGTGAAGAAGTTATTAGTCCTTGCTAACATAAATAGCACCTGTCATATGAGCGCTGCGTTTAGTCACAACATTACTATGCATGAAGCTCACAGGGCCCCCGTGTTTCCCATCACATTACCTTTAAGGAGAAGCATAGAGAAAGAGAAAGAAGCCAGAGAGGGCACTTTTTCCTGCCACATGAAACTCCACCCTAAATATTGCCATGCTTCCTTGAACTTTCATCTGCAATTTCACCGCTACTTGAAAAACCCAAATAAGCCACATCAAGTGATTTACAGAGAGCTGGTGGCTTCACCCCAGCATCCCTGTCTCCAGCCTCTCGGCCTGTTGTTTCTGTCTCCAGCATGAAACCCGACTGAATAATTGAACAGCGAACAGAAGATTCACGAAAAGATTGGCTGCCAGAGCGCTCCAGGGGCCCAATGCTCAACAAAAATCCCCAGAAAATGTGAGAGAAAGCAAGAAGCTCATCCATATTTACTGTCTCATCACATCTCTGTACACTGGGGGAGGGAAGGAGCTGAATGCTTCGATTCAAGTACGAATGTGGAGGTGATCCAAAGTTTTTAAAAGCAAAGCTATGGTTGCTTTGGTGCGGGGAAGTATTTTTTTCCCACTTCTAGCCAAAAACTGCTCTTTTGATGCTAACAGTGGGTCACTACTGTGCAGATGGAGGAAACCACAGAAACAATCATAGTAACAGTGACGGTAATGAATGAAACTCGAATGACACAGTTTTTTTAACCTGTCTGTTAAATTATGTTATGTGTATGATCAATGAAACAGCAGCTTTGGAGTACAAAGGTTTGTCACTAAAAATAAAGAAGGCATATGCAGCATTAGACCCAGAAAAGTCAAGACCATTTATTTTTATTTGCTAAACTCAAGTAAATAAAACTCTTTTCCTCAAGGGGCTGTACAGTTTCTAGAGCACATGTCACTCTCTCTTTGTAAGACGCTGAGCTCAGATAACAAAAAACTGCATTAATAACTACATTTAGTAATAAGCTCATATACACTTGCCTCTATTATTTAGTGGGATCTGTTAGCTGGCTGTAAGTCTCTGAACTAACTAAAAATACTCATACATATATTTGCAAAAAAAAGAATGTCAAATATCCAGCTGCATACAAACAGCTATATAAATGTGTAAATTATGGGTGTCTTATCAGTACAAGCGGCTTTCTGTTGTTTGATATACCTGAAATCACAAAAAGCACCAACAAAATCCAGAAGAATGGATAAAAAATGGTAAAATCACACAAAATGGGGCGAAATCTAGCCTTTTTTTATTGGTAAAGACCTAAGACTACATTTGAGCTATAGGCAGTCTGGAGAGTATGGCCTGGGGTGTTGTATCTGAGTGTAAAACAGTGAGTTGGCTTTATGCATCCATATAAAAAATAGTCTTATTAAATGGGCTACCCCTGCAGTTCATCTGGTAAAGCATGCCCCGCAATGTACTGCAGCCGACGTCCTTTTTGCATGCTGCTGTTCACTGCGTGTCATTCATCCTCTCTCTCCCTAATTCCTTTCCCTGTCTTCCTCTCTGTACTGTCTTGTCGAATAAGGGCCATAAAAGCCCAAAACTGCATGTAGCCCAGGGAACATCCCCTTATTTTTGCTTTCTAGGTAAGTCTATCAGTTACAAGTGTGACAAAATATCAGAATTGCCTTTTTCTCCACAGGAACACTGTATTTGATTTATTTGCCTTTATTTGACCAGCATGGATTGATGCCACATACTACAGCCTTCCTTGGGGCATTTTGAAGCTGTTTTGGAGAAGCTCTAGAAATGTCTTTAAAGTACATAACTGCAAAATAAGAAAGGTATCCTAACAACATATACACACAGTAAATCACAAAAGGCACAACTCAACAAAACTGTTTGTAGAATACAATTTTGTAAAATTGTTTGCGCAAAACTTAAAGAGTTGTATGATTAAAAAAAAAAAAAAAACAAGAGAACAGACCATTGACGACTGCATGAAATAATGCTTTAACAACAGTTTCACTTAAATTATTCTAGTCAGTATAAACTTAGAGGTTTGTGGACTTCCTTACACAGAATAATATGAAGCTTTAGATGAGCACACCTTACAATTTCTATTGTCCTCTTCTTGTCACTTAAGCAGAAATATTGATAAGAGCTGTCCAAGTACAATAGGATGGGAACCTGAACTGACAGGAACCTGATAGTGTGTGTATTATAGATATGCTTAAATTTTAATAAAAGGAATAGATTAAAAAAATAATAGTTTGACCTTATCAGCTTGCTATCTGGAATTTCTATTGCTTAATTATTCAATTCAGTTTGTTTCAATTTTATTTCTATAGCACTAAATTACAGCAACAGTTGTCTAATTATATGGTAAAAACCCTATAGTAATACAGTACATAGTAATAATATGTTAATATAATGTATGTAATTTAAGTACATATTACTATTAATGGTGCTGGTGAGCTTGTATAATTGAGAAAATAATAATTGCTACATGTTTCTTATGTGTCATTTTGGTTCCTCTTGGTGGGTTGTTACTAGGCAACATGCTGATGTCCTAATAGCCGATACAGATAAAAAGCTTCAGGAGCCTTAGATGTGCCTGTGTACTAAGTTTGTCTGCTCAACTTGTGGTGGTCTAGGACAAGTTTGCAGACAAACAAGCGCACAGACGAAGATGTTGTGTTATAGTAAGATATCCACCACGACACAACAGCAGATGGCTAGTTGAGCTCCAGCAGGGAAAGGTGCGAAAGAAGTAAACAAACCAGCTTTGTAGCTCACACCAAATACCCCAACTGTGTGCAGATGGTGAGTTGTTAACAGTGCAAAGGAATACCAAGAACCACACCAGCAATACAGGTATGCTGTTAAATGTGCTGGAGGCGAGTAGCTAATTAGCAAATGAACCTTCAGACCGACTTGAGCAGTGAACTTTTGCCTGCTGAATGTTTCTTTAATTGCTCATTTAACAAGCTAAGGTGTAGGACCAGATGAGTGTTGGATAAATACAAGTCTTTAGAGGTGAAGCTGATGTGTTTTGATAATAAAAGTCTGTGGCCAGCCTTGTATCGTAAGCGAGGATGCTCTCAGCTGTTCACCAGTCTGACCTTCCTGTCTCTGGTTCTGTATTTGTTGCTTCAAATGCAAATAATGAATCAATTTGAAGAGAGACGAAAATGAAGAAGAAGGGATAGCATGTAACGAGAGAGAGAGGGCAAGCACTGTGCCACACACTTGAAGATATTTTTGTCGACTCTGTTCTCCTCCTTTACCCCTCTTCTCTCCTCCCCTCTGTGTGTGCCACTCTGCACTGCTCTGAACCCCATGATCAAAGTTCGACCCCCTGAGTCTAATCCACAGCCACACATGGCCAGGATGAGCCACACAAACACACACACACAGCATGATAACCAGATCCTCTTCTGAAGATTCACAGGATTTAATGAACCACAGTCAAAACCTTAATTCACTCATACACACAGACACATATACACACACACTAATATGTGGTATAGCTGGATCGTTCAGTGTAATTAGAACAGATCTGCTGAGCAGTTCCACAGTAAAAGGACAGAAGGTGCCATGAAAGAGATTTAAGCAAAGGAGCAAGTCATGGAGAGACAGACGCTGACAGACGGTGGGAGAAGTGGGAGTGGTGACACGGTTATTTGATATCCTGGCTTTGAATGTGAAAGTGTGAAGTCACCTAGACAGAGTCACTACTACTTATAAAGCCTGCTCACTAACAGAGCATAAAGATTTCTTCAAAGGTTTGTGACATAAAACATACTCAAAAACTGTCTTATGCATGAGACTGCACTAATTCATCATTCATAGCCTGGCATTAAAAGCCCATAACAGTGAAGACTGGATTCACAACCACAGAATTCATGTAGGAATTTCAACCAGTGATTCTACATGGACTAAAGATACTCAAGCCACAGTTAAACCACTGACAGGCGAAGTGATTTACAATGATTAACCTGTTGCAGTGCAACATTCTGTTACTGAAAACCTTGAGTCTTGGTATTCTTGCAAATGTTTACTTGCCATCAATATATTGCTGATGACCAGTTCTCCCTTGGGGCAATACAGGGTTCGCTATGTTGCTTTGGGGCGCATAGGGCAAGACAGTGCATGCTGTCACAGTGCAGTGCTTGTGCCCCCAAGGCAGGACAGTCCACTCTGTCACAGTTCAATGCTCAGGAACGTTTTGATCAAAAGGGAAAGAGCCTAGGGTGTTTACCTGACCTCTGAACACCCCATGTCCCATTTATATCCAGTGGAAGTCGAATGTACCACAGGTAGTCCCCCTTTTTCAGAAGGGGACTATTATGATCCAATGTTGTCAGTGTTTGTTTTATGTGTGACTCCTCCCACCAGAGGATGGCTGTGGGTTTTTCCCATTTTCTTTCTTAGGAGGTGGACACCTGGGCGTGCCTGCTGAGTAGTTAGGTAGAGTCTCTGCCTATCCTCAGATTGGATAATTGGTTGATCACCTCCAGTATTTAACCACCAGATGACAGCCACCTGGCCCCCTCTCTCCTAACCTCCACCATCCAACAAATCTCCATCCTGTTTTTGATTCGTTGCTGTGTAGAGTGTCTTTGCCAATTAATTTGCAAGCCTCACTTCATGTGTGTGTGTCTGGCGTTAGTACCTTAATCTTGTAAATAGCTGTAAATAGATTTGTAAAGTAGCAATTGTGTATTTTGTTCACCTTGTATATATTGTTCACTGCAGCAGCCTAGTAGGCGTGAGAAGCCATTTTTGTTAAGTTTTCTCCTGTTTTTCGTTTAGAAAGTTAGGTAAGCGAATTGTCTTTTGGTTGGTTTTCATTTTGTGTAGGAAAGCATAGGGACCATTAGGGAGTTTTGTTTGTTATTTTTGGCACTGCTCACTGCTGAAGCAAATAAATGGCTGCTTAGCACTTTTAAAGATACTACTGTTCGTGTTCTTTCTTGGGTGGTGCGTGAGTGGGGCCAATTTCTTGTTGCGTTCAATACACGCCTAGACTAAGAACATAACAGGACAAACTAACATATTTTTAAATATAGGGATTATTTCTAATCATATCATCTTATTTGACAGATAATGTGATATGCTTCAGGTTATGAGCCGACCGTTTCTTTCTTCTCCTTGGGTCCTGTCGTCTATGTGGATCTTACTTTGACACTTACGACCTGCCTAAGCATTGTTACAGACTGTGTACACCCTTTCATGGAAACAATGTATTTCCTGATAGCGGGGGCCTCTTTCAGCAGGATAATGCAACCAAAGTGAAAATGGTTCAGGAATGGTTTGAGGAGCACAACAAAAAGTTTGAGGTGTCGACTTGGCCTCCAAAATTCCCCAGATCTCAATCCAATCGAGCATCACCAACACAATATTAGGCAGCTTGTCATAATGTTGTGCCTGATTCGTGTATATATGCATAAATATGACAAAATGATCAATGCTTTAAATTTTACGCTTTGTCCTTAACAATGTTGACAGGGTGTATTTCTAGCATGCAGACGTACAGTGAGTGACTGAGCATTCTGATTGTCTCTCGTGCCCAAGGATACTTTTTTGTAGTGACACTAAACTACTAGCTTTCAACCCCTGACATTTAAATTAGGATTTCTGAACACAAAGCCACCAAATCAATCAACTCTGAATTCTGCTTATAATCACATTTTTCATTTCAATCATGTTTTGTATTCACTTTCAGGCATAGCACACAAAGGCTTCTCACTTCATTCCTTTTTCAGTTTTGTGATGTGTGAAAATCATCAATTATGAAGCCCTAAGTAAACTTGCTATTAACTAATCAATGCAACTTGTCGTTTCGGTAATTGTGTTCTGCTCATCAGCTGCCTACTTATTACTGTGTGAAAGAAGCCATTAGTTGAACACTATTGTGTTTCACAGGGCAATTCAAAAACATTCAATAACCATCACAAAAGGTTCACTTTGTAGGTTAGACAGGCTGAATTAAACGTGATTGGTTTCAGAATGTCTCTGAAATAGGGGAATCTGATTACTTTTCAGAAGCAAAAGAAATTCCAGTGTTGTTTGAAGCAAGGCAGCAACAGAGTTATCGCTTGAGTTGGTCTGAAGCCAATAAATAGACATTTTCATAATGAACTGAAATAAATCCTGCAAACCTCTTCAGGGCTAAAGGAGCGAGAGGTGAGAGAAGCTGATAGCCACTTATGGTGAAAATCTACCAACACTGAAAGCACTGTGCGATGTGCTTTCACCACCCCTCCACCCCTCCACCCCCACCCACCTCTTTAGTCCTCATCTCACACTGTACATCCTCCTGCTAATGCCCTGATATCTGAGTAGCTGCTCTTCACTGAGAGCTGCAGAATGATAGAGTAATTTTCATAATTAATGCAAGAACCCATTAGAGCCATCTTAAACCTATCATAACACATCATGACAGGTCAGAGATCTGATGCATTAAACCAGGTGCATGGAAGGTGAGGCGTGTTGAACTGGGTCACTACTCCCTGGATTTTCAGCTGTTTTTTAAACCTGTTCACAAACTCCCGCAGCTCTGAATCCTGATAAATAATAACAACAACTGACAGCAGACTGTCAGCCCTTGTCTGTCAGTCATTTATTATACTGACCACTTTTTTCCCCCCTCATAACACATCAGAGAGCTCACAAGCAATTATATCTTCAATTTAATATGCGACATTTTGCCAACCTAGGCCCTTTACTGTTGTTTTAAAGCCATTTCTTGCACCAACTACCCACTTCTCTTCCACACTGCACCTCAAATAAGTTCTCCCTCTGAAAGTGACAATGCCTGCAGGGAGCTGTGTTCAGACATATTTGCGTTAGTAGTGTTTGAATTAGCCCCTTTGAAGAGACTAATCTGAATGCAAAGTGATGGGGAGGGAGACGTCTATAAAGGTGCAGGGTTTTATCTGCCACGCACGTTCTTTGTGTCCTCTCATCGGATCAAGGAGGTTTAGAGGGCTTCAGGGGTCTTTTTCCATTAAGGATATCATTCGTTTAGCCCTCTGTCGCGTCCTCCCTGGGAGCTACAGACTAACTTCAAAGGTGTTGGTGGAAACCCTTTAAAATGCTTCTTTTCTTGAGCCTCCATCCTCTGGAGTGCTTTCTTAGCATGTCATGCAGAATGCACACAGAGTACTTTTTCTTTTCTTCTAATTTGGGAAATTAGTGGAAAGTTTGCATGTAATAACCAGATCATCCTTTATAATGTAGCTACCTACATGTGAGGAATTTAGTTGTGGGGATACAACATGACTGAAAGTCTATAGGACACTAGTTTAGTGGGTTAGCATGTCCATGTGCTAAATTAGGGCAAAAAACGTATTTTCAAATATTTAGTCACCATACAAGGTCGGGCACTGAAGAAAAACATGAAACAAAATGTAATATTTGATATTAAGAATAAAAAAATCAAGTTTTCTACATTGTTACCTGTATTTATCTACTTTTGAATTGAATTCTTTAACCTATTTTGATATTTGACAGCAGTACAAATATTCTTAATGTTATTCTTTAGCCTGAAATTTGATGATCATCAAATTTACCCAAATTGCCGCAGAGACAGGCACCAGCTGACTGTTGAAAGATGATGGTGAAATTTCAAAACTGACAGTAAAATAGCACAAGACATGGATGGTGAGCAAAAGGAGCAGAGGCCAGAGAGTGCCATGACATAGGCAAGATCTGTAATAGTAGTACATGGTTCCTCCTACAAATCAATAGGTTTTATAGGTGGACTTTGCATGTTCTCCCCACACCTGGGTACTCCAGGTTTCCTCCCATATTCTGAAGACATGCATGTTAGTTTACCTGGTGATTCTAAATTAGCCGTTATTGTAAAGTAGATAAAAGAGGGGGAATGGTGCGCAATGAAATTAAACTAAAGAAGTGTTATTTAAGTGTATCTGCATTTGCAATGTAACAAAATAATCTAAAATTAAACAAATTAGAATTCATTCATTGTGAGCTAACCGAGACTCAAACAACAATCAAAAGATGGGCCAGGGAGTCATAAATGCACCTGAGCTGCCATTTCAGTCAGTGTGGGGAAACACACGCTAGTCGCACACATGCAAGGTTTCCTGCCACTGCTTTGAACACACACAAAACAATAAGGATTTTTTTATGTTTTGTGTTTTAAGTATTAATTGACTCTCTGGAGTCAAACACACACCGACTCATCCTAATCACATGACAAATTTAAGGCAACGAGCAGCAAACAAAACCTTGTTTAGTACCGGTTTTGAATCCTACCAGTGGAGTTGAGTGGATTTTATTGACAGGTTGATGCATGTGTCCTACGCCACAAAAAAGATTTGAAGCCACCAAAATAATCATGGTTATTTAGGGATTGGTATGATGTGTTTTATAATAAGATAAGATGAGATAAGCTTTATTAGTCCCAGAGATGGGAAATTCACAAAGCAAAGTAGACAGGATATATTTTAGATCATCTCAATAGATATTTTAAATTAAGGTATTTGTTTCACTTTGACACTGTAGATGTGTTTCTCTAAAATAAGTGTTGTAAAACATAAAAAAAACATTCTCCCTGTTCTCTGAAGCATTAATTAAGTATTAACCACCAATTTATTAATGCCAAATAGGCTAGTTAGACAGTTTAAATATGGCTGTAGTTCAGAATTTGGTATAGACACATATCTTGTGGGAATTCTAGGCCCTGCTCAATTTTGATCTGGAGCACACTGTCAGGGCATGAAACAGGAACATAGTCTAAGGATTAAAGCAGAGTAAGTGCATTTTTCCATTAACCGAATGTATTTATTCCATCTCAGCATATTTCCTTGAGCCAGCATTTATTTATTTACTCAGTATTAATATAACTGCAACCTGTAAAGAGAAAGAGATCCAAAATATTTGGAATTTTACTTTTGAAAAACCACCACATTGTTACTAAGCTTTAATGAAGTGAGTCTCTTGAATAAATGCATAATGAAAACACCTGCATGCTTCCTTTAATCTGCAGCTGTGCATTAATATTGTAGCACCCTAAGAGCGCTTGTCGGGGTAGATCATTTGTTTGTAGTAGCAAAGCTTGTTAACGTTAGTTAAAATGTGATGCATAATCTTTAGATAAGGAAAGCTGTGACACCATGAGTGCAGTGGATTACTTACTTGATGACAATCCCTTGTCAGTACAGATAACCCATGACACAGGTTATTTGTGGTCAAAATGATTCTTTAGTCTTAGTTTTTCCCCAAAAAAAATGTATTACTGTAAGCTACAGCTAAAAGTAGTGGAATTGCATTTTATTTTCATAACTAGACGGCAATTAAAGGATCCAGATGTTGAAATGTAAAAACTAGCTTAATCGAGCATGACTGACTAAAGCAGACTAAATGGAGGCTGATCTTGTGATTTTCTTTTAAAACCAGCAGAGGGGTTACAGAGTTTTCTCTAAAAACTATAGCTGCAACACAGCAGAAATTGACCATAATAAATCCACTGAACCATCAATTCCTGACATCAAAGCCTTATGTTTTCAGGGATTTCCTGTTTGCAAAAATGTTCTGCATCCTTGTCTTAGTGTAATGTGCATGATGGTTCTATGTTTAGTGTGGGCTACACATAAATATCCCCTGTATTGGTTCCATGTACTGCCTGCTGGTGTGCTGGCTGGGAATGGAAATGGAGAACAGGGATCAATAAAAGCTGAAATTCTCACAGGAACTGCTCCTTTTGTACTTTATTCTTTTCCAATAAAAATATACTGAGGGAAAAAGAAGCAATGAAATCGAGCCATGCCACTAAATCAGTTTTGTCAGCCTGTGAAGCACTTTTTATTTCAGCTATTCAGCACCACTTCCCCCTTTAAACTCATACTATCACACACAATGAAGCACTGCAGAGGTGTTTTAGTATTCCTCTTTATGTTGTTGAATTTGTGTCTTTCTGGGGTTTTTTATTTGTTTGTTTGTTTCTTTGGCTTGATCTGTGAGGACACGGCCACATATGTGTGTTTACGTCTGTGCATTTAATGCTAGATAGTATCTCCGTCCCTGAGGTTGTGTTGAGCTGTGACAGACTCTGTGAAATTTGAAAAAAGGTCACTGAACAAACTGCTGTCCTGCCCTATGCTGTGTTCTGTCACATGTGTAACACATATCACCCAGCTTGAGGAAGACCAAACTCTCTTCAGGGCCTTAGATGCATAATTTTAAGTTTGAGCACCCATGCATGTCGGTGCACGTGTGAGAGCAAAAGCACAGGGTTCCCATACGTGATACGTGAGTAAGTCTGAGTTACAGAAGAAAGCAGTAAGCAAAGTTGCTGTGTATATAGTGTGTCACTGGCTCAGAGGTCTCTTTTAAACTCAATTATTCCGATGTGCCTTCCCTCTTAGTTCCAACTCAGTGATACATGCTAATATAAAATTAGTCCCACTTTAATCGTCTGATCTTTATTTGCACATGCTGTTATTACAAATCACAATAAACCAGATCTCCTGCAACCAGATCTCCGAATAAATTAAGGTTGCGTGATTGCCAAGTCGCGGGGAAGTGAGAGTTTTCTCCTGTTTTCTTTTACACAGGTTGTACTGAATCCACTGGCAATGTTTGCATGCACATAGAGTATTAACTATTTAACATTTAATAGTTTTAATTACCACTAAAACACCAAGTGATGAAGTTTGCATTTAACTAAAATCACGCTGCACTGCTATTTTGTGTTGTGACCAGCTCTTGAAACTACAAAGGCAAATTTCCTGCAAGCCTCCTGAACTAAAAGTGGTACGGCTCGGGCACTAAGTGATTGAAAGTGTATTCTGCCATTTTCTAGCTCGAGTAGCACCATCCCAGCCGTAAATCATATACTCTGCTTATATGAAGACTCCTCTGTGCTGCCATTATCTGCACCATTATTATCCTCTTAGAATTTTTCCAAGTTCTGTCATTTCAGTCACTTATGTGAGGTGCTCGGTCTCTTACGTAAGCTTAAAATTTCATTTTTGGATGCAGAGATTGCAAATACAGCAGCCCCCACTAGCAAGATACACAAACGGGATAGGTTTTACAGGTATGTAATGCATTTTTCTCACTCGTTCTATCTCACCGTCGGACTGGATGTCACACTAAATCTCCAACAAGCAGACGTGTTTACACAGCACCAAAATCCCGGGAAAACAGTGAGTGAGAAATATTTTTTTAAAATGTGAGATACATGAGAAATATTGTTTTCATTTCATACACTACTGAACCAATATAGAGAATACCTCATTAAAATTTCATTGAATCACTTATTTGTTTCCTGATAATGCTTGTTTGCATATTAATTCGAACCTAAAACAGACAACTATAACAGAAACTCTTCCAGATTTGGGCTTTTGGAGATATATAAACAAGCTGTACTATAAACAAAATAATATTATTGTGTGTAATGAGGGTTCAGAAGGACAGAGAACAAAGGAGCAGCACAGTCACCTGATATGTGACCTTAGCTACTCAGGTATGAGGATGCTTTGAAAATCTATTCTATGCCCTGCTGCTCTGAACTGTTCAGGCTGCCGGTGTCGGCAATGCAACATTATATGATGTGATGTGAAGTTGACTTTGCACGTTTCACCACAGTCGAGAACAGCCCTGCAGGCAGCAAAGCATGAAGACGGACCAAAAGGTCTCAGATGTGGAAAGCAGTTTGACCTTGAGCAAATGAAATGAAGGCATTGAGGCTGAAGTCCATTTTATATAAGTGACCAGAGAGGAAGGTTGAACTCTGAATTCATAACCAGCGCTTCGGCTCTCACATCGAGTTTTCTTTTCGTGGTTACAGGAAAATGATCTGTCTTCCACTTCAATAAAGCAGCTTTCATGTCTAAAGGTTACAGAAAGTGTTTATGTTACTCGAGTCCCTTTAAATTAAGCGAACTGAAAAGGCGCTAGCTGACACTTGAATCATGTGTGATGTTTTGTGTTCAGCTCAAAGGGAGCAGGGAGACAGTGCCATGTCTGTGTTTAGAAACTGCAGAAGCCAACGAGAGCGTGAGGCGGTACAGTATCGAGAATAAGAGCAAAGGCGCACACTGACACAGAGGAAGGAATAACAATGAATGTCGTGCCGCAGTGTTGTGTGATTCTTCCGTGAACAAAGACGAAGTGCAGCACAGAGGTGTGTGTGTGTGTGTGTGTGTGTGTGTGTGTGTGTGTGTGTGTGTGTGTGTGTGTGTGTGTGTGTGTGTGTGTGTGTGTGTGTGTGTGCATGTGCGTGCGTGTGTTAGGGATGATTATCAGAGCACAAGGAGCATGTACTGTATATATCATTTCATTAATTACTGTTCCGTGCTCTAATTATAATGCAGCAGGGACAGATTCAACTCTCAGATCTATGCCTTTGCTAAACCTCCATACCATTTCCATTGTCAATCACACACACACACACACATAGACACACAAAAATAGAGAGAAAAAAAGCTTGTTTTCCTCCTTTTGAAAATCAGACCTGCTCCCCGCGCTCTCCATACAGCTGTCACTCTTCTCTTTCTTCATCTGTCGTCAGCTTTGAGTTGATTCTTCTTCACTATAATGTCTGGAAAGCAATGCAGAAAAACGGGCAACAGATTTGAAATCTGGGTTTCTCCTGGAGAAGCATCAGAAAGGTGTTTAGGGGACATAGAAGACAGGTTGCAGGTAAATCCGCCTCATGATCATCACAAAACAGGATTGCATCGAGATGCAATATCAGTGATGGAAGTCCAGATTTAAAGGGGAAACTCTCAAGTGTGCACCCAGTTATGCGCAATTTGTAACTGAAATGGAGCAACAGAGAGTTCTCATAAATACAGAGAAGGATCAGAGTGCACATAAAAATGTTTGTGGACTGAACAGGTTTTGGGTGGACTGCTAAATATGAGAATACCTGACTGTACAAACATTGGAGATAAGTCAGCTGAATGCATAATATAAACCTCAACAAGCTGTGTACGGTTTTGGAATGAGGGCCAAAAATACATGCCATTTGCAAATGCCCTGAAACATTGCACAGAAAAGCCTTTTCTCTGTTATTTTTCATTAGCTGTTGAATTTGACTCAGAATTTAGGGAGCTTAAAGATGTTTCATTTATATGCACATAACTTAGAAAACCGCTCGTTGTGCATGTTGCCTAAAAGGAAACAATACCACAAAGGAATCTGACTTTGCCACCACATTGCTATTGTGTACAGAATTGCAATAACTAGCACAGAAATAGAGACGTCAGCATGATTAATTGTGTTCTGCAACTCTTTTAAAATTTAACCTAGATTTAGATGCTAAATATACCAAATTCAAACATCTCAATGCACAATTTAATTCATTTCTCTAAGCAGTGAAGTGATTTCTTTGGGGTTCTGATCCATTATTTTTTACGCTGCTACCTCTTTAGCATCAAAGACTGGATCCTGGTGCACTTATTAAAAATGGTTGCAATTCTAGTTTTCACTAGACCCTATTTGACCAACCCGCCATACCTAAGACCGATTTTGATATTTAATTTAGTTTCAGGGTTTCCACTGTGTTCAAATGCCACGCTAGGGCTCTGCTTTTAAATCATACCTAAGTAAGAATACAGAAGTGCTCATTCTGCAGAAGAATTATAGATGTGACCATAAACACTAAATCTAACGGCAGCTGTATGCTGGATCATCATTCCACCTTCCCTATATAGTCATAAGATTTAGGTACTAAATGAAAAGCTAAGAAAACTTGTATGGGCACTAAAATTTTCCGTGCAATAAGCTCATTTTAGCACAACAAGGTGAGAAGTTCACCGAAGAGAGGATTAACTCTGAGCCAGACTCCTGCTTTCTCTATACTGAGGAGTCAGCTGAGGTTTCAGCTCCTATGAAGCAGCCCCATAGATGCCTCAGTTTTGCCTCAGGTGGAGTTAGGGGGGAAATGGAGGCGAAGAGGACATCTGGTGGATACAGAGTAAATATGATCCTTCACACAATCTGGAAGATAAAGTCCTTCCTGTACTACTCTGTGGTATCTGTGTGAGCACAAAGACACTGGGTGGTGGGATGGATTTTTAAAAAAAAGTCTCATGGGCACATGTCAATTTTTCTTTCTTCTTTTAAATTGTTGAGAAAATGAATGACGTAGATTTTTTTCAAATAAACTGAAGCATAGACAGACGTACACACCAGGACTGCTACCCGAACACTTGGATACTCCTTATTAAAGACTGGAGAAACAGGATTGTCTGTTTGTCTAATAAAATTAGTCTGACCTTTAAGTTCATGAAAATTTTAATATGCAATGAAAGTATGAGCGACATAACCATGCTCAATACAGCGCTTTAACCACAAAGTAAACTCTTTGGCGCCATCTAGTGACTGAAGGTCGTGAACGCTGCTTTCACAAATACACAAATACACCAGAGAGAAAATACAAAGACTTTATTACTAAAAATCAAAAATGACAATTTCAGTTTCCAGCCATCTGATGAGGTTTTATATTTATCGGCACAGTGGGATTCCACACTGTGAGCTTAAACACTGCTTTTTCAAGTTTGCCTTTCCCTGTGCAGTGAGCATTGCACTCAAAATGTATTATTTTTGACTTCCTGACACTTTAAACAAATGAAGCTTTGGTGAAAATTCTATTCAATACACTGGGAATCCCTCCTCTTTATACTATTATTTATGCTTTGATCTGCTTAACCACTTCCTCCAGAATGTGCCTCTTGATTTGTTTCTGGTGGCGCTATATGTGAGCTAATCAGTCTGCTGTGGCTACTTTTTAATGTATATGCTTCATTCACTCTTTTAAGCCTTTGACTATCCAACCTGCATCTCTAAATCTCTTTTATTCCACCATCTAGACACTCAAGCATCCTTCCTCTTTCTATTTACCCCATTTCTATGTTGTCAGACTTAATAAACATCTTATGCATTCTCTACTTATCTCTGCTTATTGAAGCACAAACCAAGGACAAGATAAACTGGTGGAGCAGTTCAATCAATGTGACATTTGACTCATTCACTCTGTACAATGACGTGAGTCCAGAGTTATTCCTACTTTTCATAATATTTATAATGTAGTGTAATGTACCACACTCATGACTCCGGAACATGGGGGGTAAAATGCACCTGATCTTGGTTGTGTGACATTTTCCTTTTCCAGCATTGGTTAGTGTTAATACAAAATTTGAACATTAACATATTTTCAAGCTAAATTACAAACATATAAACACGTGTGCATACATAAAGTATATAATATGGAAATACATATGCCTTCTGGTGGTACCGAAAGTGTGACTTTGCAATATAGTTAAATCGTTTTATAATGGGTTGTCCGGATACTGATTTCAAAATGGAAACCACTTAAACTCATATCAGCAATAACAAGTTGTCAGTGTGCCTGGTTAGTGTGGCTGGTAGGATGCATTTAAGAAAACACAAGGCAGTTATGGAGAGCCATTCACTGTAAAAAGGTGTGAGATACCTTCAACCAGTCACTGGTTTGTGCTGAAATGTTCAAGTGGATGTGTAGTGCAGGTGTGCCACAGGGCAGATCCTGCCAATAAGACACTTTGGTATTATGAGAAACTTTTCCGTTATTAGTTCCACCTAAAACTGCCACTGCCTCATCTGTGCCTATGTTATATTTCAACCTCGTTCCAGTTTTGACTGTGAAGTCAGTGGAGTATTCGGTGTAGGTATCTCTCTGGTTTGTTCTCCCCTCCTCTTCTCAGTACTGAACTGGATCTGACTGGTTTCTCAGGTGTCATTGCAGGGTCCTGGCTCTCATTTAGTACCACTGAGGACCCTGCTACTCTTCCTGTTCCTACTGAGGTGTGTCTTCGGGGCTCTGGACTGCTCTGTGCTCCTGCCTCAGAATCGCTCTCCTCGCTGGGATCTTTCCCCTGGCTGCTTGGTGAGCTCTCCCCAATCCTGAGAGACAAAAATTCCTTTCAGATTCACGTAACTGAAAGGTTGAGTTTTTTGAATATGTGTTAGGTTAGCAGCGTTTCTACCTGAGGTGGCTGAAGGCTCGCAGCCAATGTGTGCCCAACGCATCCCTTCCATTAGTCCTTAGCCCTTTGTGGTGGCTTCGGGCCCTCAGTCCTATTAAGGCCTTAGCAAGTTCAGCCTCATCTCCGTGGCCCCAAATTAACTGGGCCCTCTGCTCCGCATCCTGGTCCCCTGCTGCCCTGAAGAGCTTCTGGAGCTGCCACAGATTCACATTGCTGAAAATGTTCGCTGACCCAGCCTTTCTGCTCCTCCTCTCAGACAGACGCCACAATGTGGAACGGCCCGCCAACATGGAGGAAGAAGGTGAGGCGGGTCCACTATCCATCCAGAGAAACACAGGCAAAGGTGGCATACACGGGGGCTATGCTGTGGAGAAGGAACCGAGAGTTTCAGCTCTGACATGAAGGGTGCTTAGGTTCTTAAATTCATATTTGATTAAAAAAAAACAACAACAACACAATGGTCATGCCATGTGGAAATCTACAGCTGTCAAAGCACCTGGCAGTCAGCTGTGAGTCTTGAAGTTTGATTCTATAATCCTTCTTTAGGAAGTGAGTGACAGGCTGCACGTCAAAGCCCATTAGACTGCAGATGGTAACCTTGTCTTGCTTTCACATACAGTGAGCTTCAGAGTGGGATACTACCAGATAGATAAGTCATCAAGGTCATGACTGATCATGGGTCAGAGCACTCACTTCAGTGACCTCAATAAAGGTGTACTTACCGCCTTCCTGCACAGCTTTCATCTGTAATCCATCTAATAGAATTACTTGTTTAATCCAGCCTGCATTTGTTCTGTTTAAGTCTAGCATTATTTATGTACATTAATGTCTCAGATGTATCAGCTCCTGGCCAGGAAGGAAATTTCCCACACTCTATGAACCAAGTTTCATTCTGCAAAGGTCCACGTCTGCTTTCCCTGTTACACATTAACTATTTTGTTCTACATGTTTCATAACCGTAGAAGCCTCGGACAGTTTCCTGTGCTCTGTGGGTGTGTGTCATCACAGACAAATTATAAACAAGAATTCACATTGTAAGCTACTTTGCATGACATCCAAACACTGACGCTGTGGTGTGCGGCTTTAACGCAATGTCGCACATCTACTGAGCTATTTAGCGTTCGCTTTAAAAGTAGGTTACACCAACCCAAACGTCACTGACTTCTCCTTTCATTCCCCGAGCTGCGTTTACTGTTTGCATAACAAACAGCTGCGGATCACTGGTGCAGACAACCTACCGGGTCGCTTTCAAAATGAACGCTTCTGGAAAAAGTTCAGCTGATCCTTGAAATAACCTTGTTTTAAAAAAATAAAAAAGTAAATAAAATAAAGCAACATGCATGCAGAGAATAAAAAGTAATAGCCCTAATCCGCGCTGTGTTCGCTGCCCTGTGGGCAAAAGGCAGCAAACAAGAATCTCCTGAGAGTCATGTGGACAATAAAAAAGCTTCAGCTTACCCGGAGATGACACCGAAATGTTCACTTTTCTTCTATCGCATCTCTCTCTTTCTCTGCTTTGTATTCATCGGTGTTCCTATTCCACTCAAAACTACTCCAGCCGCTGCAGGACCGGGTTTGTCCAGCCTCCGCGATCAGTAAGTGTCCTCGGTCTGGCTGTCAATCACAAACGAATCGAATAAGATCTGAAGTGTATTCTACTCCAGCCTGTCTGGGCTTGGTCAACGTTTTTGCTCCACCAATACCCGCTTTAACTGGGTGGACATGTCATTGGTCCCGCCTATTGGCCACGTAGGGCGTGCGCACTGAAATCCATTGACGTCAATGAGCCTGGCTGGCACGAGAAGCATCTGTCAATTATGCGAGAAAGAAGTAACATGTGATAATCCTGCGCCTTACACACGTAAACACAGTGACGCAGGGGGCTCATAAACACTGGTGCTGTACGAACAGACGGTGTATTATCATGGCATGTTAGGGCGGAAAGGCAAAGTGGAGAAAAATGCCACATCTTGATAATAAAGAAGAAAAATAAGCGCTTCCCGCAGGTCACCTATTAAACAAGGGCTTGGCACAGCGGGTAGCCTATATTTTGATCTGCCAGATTTTTAGACCGGATGCCCTTCCTGACGCAATCCCGAAGGGATGTGTGTCTCCTCCTGGAATCGAGGCATGGGTTTTTCAGCCGAAAGAAACTAAAGTTTCTTGGCTCTAAAGTTGAAGCGTCGAGGTTTGATGTTTGTACATGCATGTTATACATTCCGTCACACTGGTATATAAAAAGGGGAACTACACGAGGAATCTAGCAGCGGATGGGTGAAATGTTCGTTCAGTCCAGCAGAGGAGGAGCAGGCTTTGAATTACAGGCCACCCCCTATCCATCTCCCAGCCCCCCTACACAGATGCTACATTCAACGGAGGAAAAACGGAAAAGACGAAACCGACAAGAAGGTTTATCATTTCAAAACTCCGGAGCTGTGGAAAGAACAGAGAGTTCCCTTTTAACCCCACACTCACCCGCTTTTGTCCCACCAGAAGCCCGGCCCTCCAGGCCTTTTATTTTCACACTTTGCCCATCTTTTCCCCAGCTGTTTGCAGCTGGCAAAAAAGCACCCGCCCTGTTCGGGAAAAAGTGGACCGAGAGTGACCGGAGGAGGAGAGAGAACGATGCCACCCCAACCTCCCCAGCCGCAGGTGAGGGGGAACATCCTGAAGTTCCTCAGGAGTTTTATGGGAATTACGCGGATCCTGCAGATCGTGTTCGGAGCCTGCCTGTGGGTAACCATCGCCGCCAACAAATACGGGGGGTCTATCCACTTCGTGCTGTTCGTCGCTGTCTTCTTTTGGCTCCTCACCCTGGCCCTTTTCTTCCTCACCCTGCTGGACAAGCAGGACCTCGTGCCTTTGCTGGGAGGGGATCGCTGGTCGTGCACCAACCTGGCGCACGACGTGGTCGCCGCGGTGCTCTACCTGCCGGCCATAGGCGTCATGATCTACAATACCGATCGAAACTCATTCTGCAACTTGCCTCAATACATGCATCCATGTCTGTACAAAGTCTACCTGACAGCCGCTGTGTTCGCCTGCTTCTGCTGGCTGGCTTACCTCCTGTCCGTTATTTGTGGAGCGTGCAGAAAGTGTCAAAGAGGGTGAACTGTTGAGCAGCGTGGAAGCTTAAGGGTGGTCATGGCAAGATGAGGAATAGTTAACGTCACTGTAATTTCACTCAGCGGTTACTCTAATCTCTGTTTTCTCCTCTCTCTTAACAATCCACGGTGGTGGTGAAACAGGATCGGCCACCGTTTTCTCGGTGTGTGTTTAATGGTTACTAACATGAAAGAGACCTGTTGGTATGGTGGCTGAGTGCCGTGTGTTGTCTCCTTGTTAAGCTCAACAATAGCCTATGTAGTTATGAAGACTCTTATAATATTAATGTATGGACTTGTTATTGTGACCTAGCAGTATATTTAGTGGTAACAGTGAAATGGCCTTAACATAGCCTACATTTTGCAGATTACTATTGATACTGGTTAACAGTCCACCTTAAACTTTTTTTTTAATAGAATTGCTACAGTTGTTTTAACAGGGGTTTATTTTCATTACCTTTTTAAATATATTTTTATGTTTACTTATTTTTTACTAAAAGGTTGGACTGAAAAATCTGTTTGTTTGTTTGTTTGTTTGTTTGTTTGTTTGTTTTAAATCAGTGCCTTCTGTCCTAATGCTGTATACTCAACAACAAGGTGATAACAACAACTCCACAACACAGATGTGACTGGTGCTACAGTGTGTATGCTGAACAAAAACCTTTATCAACAGTTCATTGTGTAAAAATCCAAAGAGCAAAAAATAGGCTTTTATAATAAAGACTAGTCAGTCAGTGAGCTCTTTCTTTCATTGTGATCGTATATCAGTGCTTTCAGATAAGCTGCTTCAGGACATTGTTTTAATTAAATCTGGAGACAAAACCGGGCGAAGAGCACACACAGCACCGAGCCTTTTGTGGTCTTTTCTTTTTTTTTTCTTTTTTAAATGAAACACATAATTAGAGCTGAACAGCAATGGAACTTCCTTTCAGGAGATTAAAGCGTCAGCCAATCAGCAGGGATCATTTACATGCCACGCCACAAAACCACATGAAAGACATCAAACCTTAGACCTATGTGCTTCTTGAAGTAAAATGACTCATTCGAAGGGGCGCAAACAAAATGCATGCGCTGTAGGATAGAGCTGTCTGGGAGTTATCCTACTTTGTAAAATATGTTTGAGTGCATGTGTTTAGTCTCGCGTGAACAATAATCTGGGAAGAGGCTTGTTCTTACCGGAACAGTCTGTTGGGGTTCTGGAGGTGGGCTAACATTCAGCCAATGAAAATAAAGCCCAATGAGTTAGAAGATGATTTGATGTCTCATATATTCCAGTCAGCATACAGTTCCTAAAAACATGCTGCAGACAAGTTGCTTGAACAGCACCTAAAACTACATTCTGGCAACTTTTTGACCACCTTTATTCAAAAGAGGCTGATATGTACTGATATGCTGCATCCTCATTGCTGATATGTAGTTAAAAAAACACAAACACACTTTTTTGGACTTTACTTTTTTTTGCCTTGCATACTGGCAACAAACCATGATGAGTTTTTCTTGGAGAGGAGCGCAAGGATGAAATGTTGTATTATTACCGCTCCAAATTTTTGCATCAAGTGCCAGAATAAAGGCAACAGCCATGCAGTTAATGGATTATAGATCAGCAGTACAATTTAATTATTATCTGAAAAAGAGCTGGAAAAAAATGCTTTTGATTCTGGGAAACATCTGTGGCCAGAATTTCAGGAGTGAAAGGGTTAACATTAACCAGCTGGAGCATCAGGATATAAATCTAGTGCTTCTAAAGGAGGGAAGGAGCCCCCCTTCCATACACGCACACACACACACACACATGCACCCCTCCCTTCCCCCTCTGAGATCAGGAGTGTCGTCCTGTCCACGTGTCGGCGCCTGTGGGAAAGCACTGTTGTATACAACCAAATGGAGACGGCACACAACAGCCCACTTTAAACAAAGCAGTATCAAACCGAAGCCATGGTTTCGGTTTGATACTGAAAGTACCCACGGAGAGTCAGTTCAAGTTTTGGATGACTCACGGTGACGGTGGACGCTCACAGTTAAGGCCAGAAAAGGAGTCTCCACATTTAAACCTCTAAATTTGACCACATTTACAGGCCCCTCGTTATTCACTGACCGCAGTTTAAAGATCTTGTGTTTTGTGAATGAGTTCATTGTGAGTTTATTTCATAAACATTACATCGATTGTCCAAACAATGAACCCATTTAATCACAGGTAGCGAGACTGGAAGCTTACTGGTGTTGGTGCAACAAGGGCGAGGTTGTTGTTTTGGGGGTTTTTTTGTTTGCTACAAGGGGCGAAAAGAAAACCCAGACACATAGTACATATAGTCAGACCATACCCTGGAGTGCCAACTGTGTGATATTTTTTCTGGCAAGTCGACCAAAGAGACGTTTCCTGTATGCCTGCATGCGCTCTCCCACCCTTTTGCAAGCAACCAAGTTATAAAGAGTTCCTCTGCCTCTCCTTGGAAGCACAGCACCCTGTTACAAACTGCAGCCGTGGACTGATGTCACAGAAAAACTTTATTGATCTAACAATGAGGCCAAAAATGGATAACAATGACATGATTATGTCTTATGGTTGTAATTAAATCACTGGTAAGATGACCAAATCCAAGACTGTCTTGTTTTTTTTTTGTTTAAAAACAAAACTTTATACTGCCAGACGTACAGTATTTAACAGGTTAGATGAACAGGAGGCTCAGTCTGGCTAAATTTAAAAGGAACAGCACACCATTTGGAACTGTATCACCTCTCTTTGATTTTCATTTGGAGACATTTTCTTATTTTGAAAATTCCACACGTGCAGTGGAAGCAGTTTTGTTGCTTCCTGTCCACAAAAGCGGTGAGTAGAGCTGTTTCCCCTAATATGGGAGGAAACATATAATCATATGATGAGTGATTTTAAAAAATTGATTGAAATTCTGATGCCTTACATTGACATCTGGTCAGGATGATTATGGACAAGAGGAACCGAGAACATAAGAAGTGATCGAAATACCTTCTGTATAATTTTAAGACAGACTTGAAATAAACATGCATCCATCTTTTGAACATTTTGGGATTTATACATGCTCAGCATTATTCAAACGGAAATGTTCACATTTAAGAAACGTTCACTTTAAAACCACATCCTTCTCTTTTTACTGAGCCTACTCCTGATCTTCATCCCAGTAGATAATTTGGCAAAGCATTCTCACCAACCAGACCTGGTGGCCTATGACGCTGTATTTTTTTAGCAGTAAGAGCCAACTCCAAGACTGGAAGAGGTCCTCCGTGTTCCTAGCGACCCAAATTCTTGGTGGGTAACTCCCACTGGAAGTGTTCTGTCCTACCCGTGTGTCCTATCAGTTTGTTTGGCTCTTTATTTCCTGTTGGCGGACATCCTGTCTCACTTGGGGAGGTTACGTGTACTCAGATGAAACATGAAAACACTGACAAAAGCACACAGCCATGCCCTGTTAAGCACATTTTAATCGGCAAGTGCTGAGACGTACATTCCACCGCTGCAGAGAGGGAAAGAGGGGCTGACAAACCAAATGGAGGCCAACTGAACAAGTGAATGAGCAAGGGGGGGGGGAAGTAAAATGTGAAAGGGGAAGATGTACAAAAACGTCTTTGAGGTCCCAGCAAGAATCTGAGATAGACATTTCCTGTCTGTGTAAGGCATGAATCAGCACAGTGTTCTGGGCATGGAAGGTTTGTTTGCCAGTGATGTTTGAGTTTCTGGTTTCCTATGGTAACTGGGATTTCTTATTCTTATATCTGTTACAGCAGTTTTTGCCCAGACAATTTCTGAATGTTCACAGTGTTCATGTGTTGTGTGAAGGGAATGCCAGCGAGTGGTGGGAAAGGATAATTGCTATTTATAGCCTTGAAAATACCACAGCTTCCCTCCTCAGTCCGCCAGTCCTTAGTCAAGATGTTGAGTGTGTTACAGAGTGAATGTGTCAGGAAAAAGGGGAGGGTGTGGTGAGGTTTTTTGCGTCACTGGGTGGATAAAATGGCAAATTTCCTGTCTGACATTTAATGATTCTTATTTCCAACTTACATTATTCACCCTTAATTCATTCGTCATTAAAACTTAATGTCAAAGATGATTATTTTTCCTTTGCCCCAAAACTCTTTATGCGCTGTGTACACAGACGCACTCTGGGATGTAAAACAAACATTCCTTCCAAGCGTGGATCATGGAGTCCTTGTTAATAGCTCACATGGCTCTGAACTGTTTCCCAGCTCAAGTTTACCCAAGCACAGTCTTCACACAAAGAGATCCAAACACTTTTTGTTACATCACACTGCTGTTGTAAGGAAAAACAGCAAATAGCTCTTTCAACCCATATCTCCTCAGATTAGAATGTGTTTAAAACAAATGTGCCTGAGGACATGACACAAGAAAAAAAGAAATATTTGTTTTAATTTTAAACTTTGGATTTTGACTTGTTTCTAATAGATTCAACTGCACCACAAATCTCTACATGTCTAAAATCTATGTGTAACGCACAACTTTTCACACACTCTCATTTAGCCTGGAGAAATAGTTTGTTGCTTTATAAGAAAGCCCTCCGCAAAGCCAGAACAGCTTACTACTCATCACTGATTGAAGAAAATAAGAACAACCCCAGGTTTCTCTTCAGCACTGTAGCCAGGCTGACAAAAAGTCAGAGCTCTTTTGAGCCAACCATCCCTTTAACGTTAACTAGTGATGACTTCATGAACCTCTTCACAAATAAAATTTTTATCATTAGAGAAAAAATTACCAATAATCATCCCACAGATGTAATATTATCTACAGCTACTCTTAGTTCCATTGATGTTAAGTTAGACTCTTTTTTTCCAATCGATCTTTCTGAGTTAACTTCAATAATTACTTCCTCCAAACCATCAACGTGTCTTTTAGACCCCATTCCTACAAAACTGCTCAAAGAAGTCCTGCCATTGATTAATTCTTCGATCTTATATATGATCAACCTATCTCTAATAATCGGCTATGTACCACAGGCCTTCAAGGTGGCTGCAGTTAAACCTTTACTCAAAAAGCCATCTCTAGACCCAGCAGTCTTAGCTAATTATAGGCCAATCTCCAACCTTCCTTTCATATCAAAAATCCTTGAAAGAGTAGTTGTCAAACAGCTAACAGATCATCTGCAGAGGAATGGTTTATTTGAAGAGTTTCAGTCAGGTTTCAGAGTTCATCACAGCACAGAAACAGCTTTAGTGAAGGTTACAAATGATCTTCTTATGGCCTCTGACAGTGGACTCATCTCTGTGCTTGTCCTTCTTGACCTTAGTGCAGCATTCGATACTGTTGACCATAATATCCTATTAGAGCGATTAGAACATGCTGTAGGTATTACAGGTATTATCTAATAGACTCCAATTTGTGCATGTAAATGGAGAGTCCTCTTCACACACTGAGGTTAATTATGGAGTTCCACAGGGTTCAGTGCTAGGACTAATTCTGTTTACATTATACATGCTTCCCCTAGGCAGCATCATTAGAAGACATAGCATACATTTTCACTGCTATGCAGATGACACCCAGCTCTATCTGTCCATGAAGCCAGATAACACACACCAATTAGTTAAACTGCAGGAATGTCTTAAAGACATAAAGACTTGGATGGCCACTAACTTTCTGCTTCTTAACTCAGATAAAACTGAGGTCATTGTACTCGGCGCTGAAAAGCTTAGAAATATGGTATCTAACCAGATTCTTACTCTGGATGGCATTACCTTGGCCTCCAGTAACACTGTGAGGAACCTTGGAGTCATTTTTGACCAGGATATGTCCTTCAACGCACATATTAAACAAATATGTAAGACTGCGTTCTTCCATTTGCGCAACATCTCTAAAATTAGAAATATCCTGTCTCAGAGTGACGCTGAAAAACTAGTTCATGCATTTATTACTTCCAGGCTGGACTACTGCAATTCATTATTATCAGGATGTCCAAAAAACTCACTGAAAAGCCTTCAGCTAATCCAAAATGCTGCAGCAAGAGTACTGACAGGGACTAGAAAGAGAGAGCATATTTCTCCTGTTTTGGCTTCCCTTCATTGGCTTCCTGTTAAATCCAGAATTGAATTCAAAATCCTGCTCCTCACATACAAGGTCTTAAATAATCAGGCCCCATCTTATCTTAATGACCTTGTAGTACCATATCACCCTATTAGAGCACTTCGTTCCCGCTCTGCAGGCCTACTTGTTGTTCCTAGAGTATTTAAAAGTAGAATGGGAGGGAGAGCCTTCAGTTTTCAGGCCCCTCTTCTGTGGAACCAGCTTCCAGTTTGGATTTGGGAGACAGACACTATCTCTACTTTTAAGATTAGGCTTAAAACTTTCCTTTTTGCTAAAGCATATAGTTAGGGCTGGACCAGGTGACCCTGAATCCTCCCTTAGTTATGCTGCAATAGATGTAGGCTGCCGGGGGATTCCCATGATGCATTGAGTTTTTCCTTTCCAGTCACCTTTCTCACTCACTATGTGTTAACAGACCTCTCTGTATTGAATCGTATCTGTTATTAATCTCTGTCTCTCTTCCACAGCATGTCTTTTATCCTGTCTTCCTTCTCTCACCCCAACCGGTCGCAGCAGATGGCCGCCCCTCCCTGAGCCTGGTTCTGCCGGAGGTTTCTTCCTGTTAAAAGGGAGTTTTTCCTTCCCACTGTCGCCAAAGTGCTTGCTCATAGGGGGTCATATGATTGTTGGGCTTTTCTCTGTATCTATGAAGCGCCTTGAGGCGACATTTGTTGTGATTTGGCGCTATATAAATAAAATTGAATTGAATTGAATTGACACTGTTACAAGTTCTTGCTATGATCCAGGCATCCTCGGCAACTGCAAGCAAGGACTAATTTTACCCACAAGGAGGCACAATTGGGACAAAGCATTTAAATGAGTATTTCTCTTAGCTGCCCCATCCACAGCCCCTGAGAATCATGAGAGGGCTGCAGTGGGACAGTGTCTGCAGTGTCTTAAGTGGGTCTGAGGTCTGACACATCAAAAGTGAGTCGAATATTCATGCAAACTTGAATATACACTCTCTGGCCATTTTATTAGTTTCCCCTGTTAAACTATTTGTTGAACAAATTTCTAGTCAGACGGGTCAGTGGCAGTAACTCCATGCATTATGCAAGTAGACATAGTCAAGACTTCCTGCTGAAGTATTTTAGAAATTGCAGATCTACTTGGATTTTTTTGCAGAGCCATCAGCAGTTCTCTTGATGAACTCGGGGTTCACCTTGTTCATGTCAGAGGTGATGCCAAGGCTGCTTTGAGAAGATATAAGGGCAACAGTAGCTCAAATCTAGTTCCAAGTCAACTTAAATTCTCACAGGCTCATCAAATTTGGGCAATAAAAGACAGAAAAAAAACCTTCCCTGCTCTTTCTGTAGATTTCAGATGTTGGGGTCTGAATTTGGTGTATCAGGATTCGTCTCTCAGGATTTGATGCATCCTGCCTTACATCAGCGATTCAGGCTGATGGTGGTGGTGTAATGGTGGAATATAGGTATTTCCTTGGCACACATTGGGCCTCCTTATTACCAACTGAGCATCCTTCAAACGCCACAGCCTGCCTGAATTTTGTTGCTGTCACATTATAACCACTGTGTACCCATCATCTGATGGCTGCTTCACAAATGTGACTCACAGCTCATATCCTCTCAAACCGGTTTCTTTAACATTACAGTGAGTTCACTTTACTCAAAGCACCTGACAAATCTGCAGTAACTGTGTGATGCTATCGTGTAATCTTTGACCAGAATCTCTGAGGAATGTTTCTTGCAACTTAGTGAATCTAGTTGTGATGGCAAATGGGGTCCAGCCCTGCAGTAGCAAGGTGTAATTAGTGAAGTGGCGAGTCAGTGTATTACTCTCATTTGTCCTTTTCAAGACTATTAAGAGACATTAAGAGAAATATTACAGATATGTACTATTTCTTGTTCATCAGTTGAACTACTTATTCTTCTACAAAAGATCAGTTTTCTTGAGTTCTCTTTACACTGAAGGTTTTTGATGATATCCATGTGGTTTTCATTGACTCATCAGAGGCTTGTTCCAGTAAATCAGCTTTCAGACACTCTTCACATGCACAAAAAATGCTGTTCCTCAATTTGCCCACTGAATACTTAGTAGTATTGCAGTATTATAAAAGATAACATCAGAACACACAAGTCCATATTTAGCAAAGAGGACCATTCTTGGGGCTGACTAGCTTCACTGGAAATTTCTAAGAAGTAATGCAAAGGCCATTTTAAATTGGATTAGTTTAGATCTAGGGCATGACCAGGAGATTAAAAGTGACAACACAATCAAAATACCAACATTTGTTTACCACTCATAAAGACTTTGCTTTAAAAAATGTAGCAAAATATCTGTCAAAAGTAGGATGTAACAGTGGATGAAGGGGAAAAGTCCCATTTACTGATCCAAGTCTAACAATTCTAGTTGTAACATATGGTTGTAATGAAATGAAGAGGAGAAACATTGATGCAGCAATGTATTAAATAAAAATTTGAAAGAACCAGTGACTGCTGAGTGTCACTGATTTCTCAACTTGACTGAACATCCAACTCTTGGCACCCAAGACTCCAGACATGATAAGGAACTCTTTGAAACACCGTCACAAATGGCTGGTTATCAGGATTTGCACAAAAGCGGAGTATACGACTATAAATATACTGTGTTTCGTCAGGTTTGCAGTGAAACATTTGATATTAAATCTGAAGCTGGACAAAAGTGAAGTTTCTTCACCGGACGTTTAGGCTTGCCAGATAAGTCAGACATTACTTAGATTCTGATTGTATTTGTTATTCATGAAATTTTATTCAGTATGTCACACAACCCGTCTCTCATATCAGCTCCTTTTTGTTGTTTTATTTTGCTCTTTTCTTACAAACGCGGTTACTTAACCTCTTAAGCCCCAACCCTACCTGATCTCCTGCTTTTTGCCCCCGTATCAGGGGGCGTTGGGGCTTAAGAGGTTAACCTTTTAGTTCTTAAGAATCTCTCTATAAATACACGACTGCTACATTGCAGTGTCACAGGGGTGATCCTGGTCATTTCCCCACACTTTAAAGGGAACTGTTAAGCTTTTCTTTATTTCCTATCATGAAAAAGTATACCAATTACTGAAGTGGGTGTTCATATTACAGATGAACAAATAATAAAGTCATCATATATACAAATAATCTCTGTAATCTCTGCTGGAAAATAAGAGGGGCTGTTACTAATTTGGTTGCCAGGCACTCAGTAGCATAGCATCTCTAACCAACTGCTGTTCAAACTTTCTTTTTGTGAAATGCAACCAATGAGAAGACAGCTCAACAAATTATGCAATACTTCTAATAGAGTCCAAGGGAAAATTTAAATATGAAACGGGTATTGATAGCAATAGATTCTAAATGTATAATAGCCATTTCAGTAAGCAGTAGCAACAGTTAAATGTTTTATAGGCAAAGCACAAACAGGTAAAATAGAGATGCAACTGGATTATTACAAATGCAAATGTCCATTAGAGAATTAACTTCTTTACCTTTCTTACATGCTGCTTTCTTACACTATACCCATAAAATATAATATAAATATATTCATATTTCAAATATAAAATATGTATTGTAAAGTATTAACTAATCGCCAGATACATAGATAGATAGATACTGTTGAAAAGACAAACAGCCTAAAGAAAATCAATAGAGTACAATGTACAACATGAAGGTCGGAGATTCTCCACCGTTCACTCCCACCTCGCCCATTGGTTGATAAACATCATTCTGCTGAGCCTCATTGGTTCTGAAAACCAGGAAGTGGGGGAGTAGCCAATCCAAGGGATAAAACGGTTTGACAGCAGCAAGTGGAGTCGTCTATGTCTCTGGAGTTGGGGGGTATAGATTCAGCATCCTCAGCATCCTTCAAAAAAATACTTAAACTAACTAGTTTTCATTGACGGAAGCAATCGGCTGAGACATATCTGTATCACTCATGGCAGCCTACAAATTAGTGCTGATTCGTCACGGAGAGAGCAACTGGAACCAGGAGAATCGCTTCTGTGGGTGGTTTGATGCAGATCTGAGCGAAACAGGTGAAAAGGAGGCGAAGAGAGGAGGACAGGCCCTAAAAGGTGAGGACGAACCGATGTGAAGTCTTCCTTCATTCCGTGTGGTATCACGCTCTCGGCAACTAGCAATTGCATAACCGCATACTCTGAGCGCATCGGGTCATATACCGCCCCCTGACCGTGTGCAGACGTGCTGAGGCGATGCTTTTATGTGGCTGCATTGCAACAGAAATAATAAAGGCCTGCAGATCAAAGAGGGGGGGGGACCTTCAAAGTAATGTATTTAGTTAAATGTTCATGCAACTGGCTCTTTCACCCAGCTTCAATCAGAAGACCTAATTTTGTTACGGCTCAATAATAGCTAGACTTCTGAGCCCCAACCAAAATAGTCAAGTCATTTTCCGTGCACTCATACCAAACAGCGGTCATTGTGTTATAATTAGATGCTTTTCATTGTTATATGCACCATACCTTTTATTATGAGGTTGAGGTTTTTGACTGCAGAAGCATATTGGAGACTTCACCTTGAGTTCTGAGCAATCCTAAATGAAATTTCTGCAAGGCCTGAGATACAGGCTTATCTCTCTATATACATTACATCATTGGCATTATTCCAGGTGTTATTCATAGACAGCAGAGTGAAGAAATGTAATAACTACACAACTATGCAAGAAATATATATTTTACCAGACAAAAAAAAACCCCTCCAGTGTCTCACACTCTATGAATCTCACAGATGCTAGCTTTGAGTTTGACATGTGCTACACCTCCGTGCTGAAGCGGGCCATCAGGACACTATGGCTGGTTTTGGACAGCATTGACCAGATGTGGGTGCCTGTTCATCGGACATGGCGGCTCAACGAGCGTCACTATGGAGGCCTGACGGGGCTAAATAAGGCAGAGACTGCTGCCAAGCACGGAGAGGCTCAGGTGAAGGTCTGGAGGCGCTCATTTGATATCCCACCTCCTCCCATGGGTCCAGACCACAACTACTATACTATCATCAGCAAGGTAAGATATCATATTGGCAGTGCATGAACACAATCAATGAACTTTGCTGACTTCCGAGAGAAACAATGGCTTTGTACATATTGACTTTCCTAATCAAGTATCTCCAAACAAACTTAACAAAAATGAGCCATGACTTGAACATATCTCTGAATTCAGGCCTAACCAGCTTTCTGAGAGAAATCAGCAGAAATGGCACGAGTGTTTAGAGATAAAATAGTGGATTTAATGTCATGTGTCTCAATCTTTTTATCTCCAGCATACTTAGCTTAAATACCACAACAGTGCAAAAATCAAGCATGGCCACCACAGAGACGTAGTAAGTTACTATTTGCCAGTAGAAGCCTTAATGCTATTGCCTAATACTAAGTTCAGTGTGAGTTAATGTATGACTGAAAGAGTTCTTCTGCGTTCAGGTTCAAAGTTCAAGTCAAGGTAGAAACAAATTTCTAATGTCTTCCTTTCTATTTTTGAAATGTAATATAAAAAAACCATGTGGGTTTTTTGGGTGGGGGGTAAAATAAAGCTTAAGATGCTATCTCAGTTATTTTGTTCTGTTATGTAGTTTGCACAATGAAGTTGTCATGTTTGCAGGATCGTCGTTATGCAGACCTGACTGACGACCAGCTTCCTTCCTGTGAGAGCCTTAAGGACACCATTGCACGGGCGCTGCCCTTCTGGAACGAGGAGATCGCCCCTCAGATCAAGCAGGGAAAGCGGGTGCTGATCGCCGCCCATGGAAACAGTCTGAGAGGGATCGTCAAGCACTTGGAGGGTGAGTAACACTAAAGCTTCACTTAGACTTCTGCGAGAAATCTACATCCTAACTGGTGATGTAACCAGAAACACCACAACCTTTCAAGCAATTCACGTCGTAGTATGCATGTAGTTACATTTCTCGGGAGGTCATGTAGAAGGTTGCAGCGCAGGGTTAAAATGAGGTTCTGGTTATAGTGTGAGTTACAGCAGAAATCTGATGCAAAAGTATGAGTCACATTGAAATGTTTTAAAATTCAGAATTTGACTTGGTAGGTTCACAAATATATATTCATGCTTTAATGTTCAAAAAACACATTATTTTCTCATACTGTTCACTGCTTAATCACCTCTACTCACTCTCTGTCTGGAACACCCATCATGTACGATATAAAACAACTGTGATGTTTTCCACTGTCATTGTTCTGTGAAGATCCTTTTATAAAGACTTGAGCTGAGCATTTTCAATGTTGCCATCTGAGGATCGAAGTGTGAAAAGTCACACTCACTGGCTAGTAACTTCTGTTTGACAAGCCTGAGTGTCTTTTACATTCCTACCCTAATAATGACCATAATTTCTAAGTGGACTTTATATGTTATGTTTATGTATTTGCTTGAAACTAGCGACTGAGCCCAGAAACACATCAAGAAAGTGTTTACTGAAACATAAGTAAACATAAGTCTTTTTTGTAAGCATAGGGGCAGCCCCCCCCCCTCCTCCTCCTTCAGAAGAATGCATGTTTAACCATTTATTGACCAAGATTCATACAAAATGTTTCTTAGGAACAGTTGAATTTTCTCTCTAGCCCAAATGCTTGAGAGGAAAGCTGATGTGAAGTTCACATGGTAAACTCTAGGTGGAGCTGTCTGTGAAGGTTCTCAGTCATCCAGGTCATCGTAGTCAAAGGAGCTTGCAAAGAAAAGCGTCTGGACTTCTTTAAGTTGCTTGAAGACGTTTCACCTCTCATCCGAGAAGCTTCTTCAGTTCTAAGGTCAAATGGTGGGGAGGTTTATGGCATAGCCTTGTGAATCCATTATGATACCATAATACATTAAATAACCCCGTAAAGCTTGTCTTTTCTTCTTTCCACAATCATTTGAATTTTGTCTTTAGCATAAACAGTTATGCAGTTACAGTCATTTTAAAGTTAAGGTACTTCTGCATTAGCTTTACATTTTCAGCACAGACGCCATCCCTGTTATTTAGACTGTCTCTGCACTTCATTTTAGCTCCTTTCCTCCCCATGTACCTTTGATGATGAGTTTTGACACTTCACTATATATCAGTTAAGATGTGCTTTGACAATCTTTACAATAGGTTAGGGTTTTTTCCAGCCCTGGTAGGCCATATCGGTAGAGAGCACCCTCACTAACCTATTCTATTTTGTTCTGTAGGATGGCTTTAAATATGAAAGAAAAGAAAAGCAAATTAGGGGGGGGGGGAACCCCTGGGCATCAAGGGTGAAGAAGTTAAGGCCCCACTTCCAAACAAAAGGGTGTTCCACTTGGCTAGTTGGTTATTATAAGCTCCTAAGGACCGAAATAAACAGACATTAATGAGGGAATATAGTTATAGCTAAAAGCCTAGGCTACAGGAAAAAAACAAAACAAAACAGGATATGGTTATACAGAGAACTGGGGAGTACCCTGTAGTCAATCACTCTGTCAGCAATTGCAGTATATCTGTACAAAATTACATTTTTCTGTTCTTTTTGTAGGAATGTCAGATGAAGACATCATGGAGCTGAACCTGCCAACAGGGATCCCTATCCTTTATGAGCTCGACAAAAACCTGAAGCCAGTGAAGCCAATGCAATTCCTTGGAGACAAGGAGACTGTACGCAAAGCCATGGAGGCTGTTGCTGCTCAGGGAAAGGCCAAGAAGTGAAAAACACCATGAAAGCTCCCTTTGTGTTCGATGAAACAGGTTGTCCCTAACAGCTGGCCTTAGATTAGTGTTTCCTCTAAATTCTGATTTATTTTGAGTTGTAATATGTGATGAATATACTGTAGTTTGCTGTCTGTTTGTACAGTACAGGGGAGCAGTAGACAGTAAATGACTGATAAACATTAGAGCCATGGAGGGCATGACTTTCAAGAGATTGTAAATATTTTTGCCTAAATATTACATTATAATCTTATATTATAACCTTTACAGTGCAAGTATTGAAAGAGAATTAGCAATGCCGTCAAAAAAGACAATAACTAGAATATGTAATTTATGTCCTTTTTCACTAATGACAGAATTATAACACTTTGTTTTTGTTGTTACATGAAACAAGTCTTTGGCTGTGACATCGTTAAGCAAATGGCTGTGATATTTGAATGCCTTTAAATAATAAAAAAGCAGAGGAAAGACTAAAATCCATGTATTTATTTTATGCTGCAGGCAATTCCAAGGTTAGCAATACTATTTACATGAAGAGATGAGGTCTCTGTTGGCCTCACATACAATACTGCTACTTTATTTTGGTGAGACACTGGCAGCGGTAAAGAAATTATACCTGTTTAGATGGCATTGTTATTTCTCTGGGTGACCTAGGATACTGGATTATTGTAGGATATTAGAAATTAATGTAAAATATAGATTTTCTGTATTATTATTTTTTTCATAAATAGTACCACCAAAGTGTACAGAAGTTATTTTCTAGGTCATTAATTTCATGCTTTTCACTAATAACAGGATGTAATTTTACAATCTCTTGAGAGCAGGATGGGATGACAAGGAAAGGCTAACAGTCCTTTTCTCTTATTTTGCTTGTCTATGATTGAAATATATGCTGTCTCTTTCTATGTTGTTGCTATCTGTGTTATTTGTTGACATTTTGAATGGTGCTATGCTGTGTGTTTTGCACCGTACATGTGATCAATCCACTGTTTAGACAATGATATTGTGACAAATGAATTATAGGAATAAAGATAAAAGGTCTAAATTTATCATTGCACTTGTTAATGTTTTTCTTTCTCCTCATCCTATTCCATCAGCTGACCTTGCAGTTGATTTTAGACCAGCTAAAAATGTGTGAAGTGGTACAAGCAGTTATTAGTTTTCAGGGGAAATTACTTTTTCACACAGTGACAGGTAGGTCTGGGTGGCTTTTTCCCCTTAATAATTGAAGTTAGATCTGCATTTTGTATTTACTTGGGTTATCATTGTCTAATATTAAAATGTGTTTAATTATGTGTTTGGTATGTAAATGTAACAAATATCCAAAAGTAAAATGAAGGAAGCGTGAAATCTTGGTGGTGGTCAAACCACAGTTTTGACTAAATTCACGAAAGAGAGAGTATTTTTTTATCCCAAGGGCATATTGTACTTGCAAGACATTTTCCAGAAATAACCATTTGTCATGACGACCTCGAAAAAAATGAAAAATTACAGGGTGGGTTCTAATAGATGGATTCAGCTCTATTTCGGAAGCACTGGAAAAAGACTTGGGGAAATAGTTTGAACATCTACAGAAAGAATTCCTTTAAAGTGAAATACTTTTGAACTCCAAGTTCCATGATGCAGTTCGTGTTGTCTAAGCGGTAGCAAGCGGGAGAGGATGTTTGTAGCACCGGGATTCACCAGTAAAGTGTTATTGCCGCCGTATGTAGTTGCAAACAGACTTCCCAGTCCTCAAAATGAGGAAAGCAACAGAAAACTAAGGAGACACTCGGTATGAATAACTGCTAACTGATCATTTGCACGCGCGTTAGCCAGCTAGCTAAACATTACTTCCTCAAACGACATGCTAGTATTTATTATGCATTTTATTATTCGTTAGCTAGCTACAGAAAGACGTTTATGTAGGTTCTAAAATAAAACGTTCATAGATGGCTTTGTTTCTTCTTAAAGCGAGTCCAACACGACGCAAGGAACTGACGCTAATGAATAACGCTGTCATATTTAGCTTTCTTTTTCTCTAGCTCCTAGCATATTGACAGGTAATGATATTTAACGGCTAGCCAGTTTGTTGAAGTCTGTTTGGGACTGAGGTTCTCAAGCGACACTGCTAGGTTGTGTTAATTTCAGGCGATAAGGCATTTTTATGTCAAAACAACATCACGACATGTCAAAGCGTGAAACTATTTGATCTCATGTTGTCACCTCAAATAGCATGCCGTGATTGGTAGCCATTAGCCAAACAGAAATTCCCTAGGAAGTGTCTCCCCCGTTTTGTCTGTGGAAGGTTAACTCGTGCTTTGTTGGACGTCTTCTTTTTCTCATTTTTTGTGTGTGGGTAGAAAAATAAAACAAAAACTGAAGTTGCGTCATTGTCGTCGGCTTGGTGACCGGGCTAACTTCAAACGTTAATAGAAACATGTTGAGTTCCCGTTTCTCCGTCTTTTTTGCAGCCCACTTGGAGCTTGCTTCTCACCGAGAAGTAAAGGTGAGTCGAAGTGACAGGTCGAGTGTTAATTTTCATTAAAATAACCTTTTACTTTTACCTGCTCCTTGAGACTTTGCCTCTCATGTGTATGCTTTTACTTACTGTGCAATAAAGCACTCGACTGTAATGTTTATGATGTAAGTTTTTGTTTGTTTGTTTTATTATATAGTCTCACTTATTGTGCAGTTTCACGCTGTGGGACTGTCAATGAGCAGTTAAATCAACAACTAAGCCAACCAAAGCGTCAGATAGTGCTTTCGGTTTAAAGAGGAATCAGACACAATGAGAAAAATAAGTTTGTCAAAGGGAGATCTTTTTGGCACTCTTGTAAAAGCTAAACACAAGAGGGTAAGCTAGTCATTACTTTTCTCTTAAAACAAATTCAGACCTGTAATTTAAAAAAACAAAAAGCAGATGGATAATCCTTAGTAAGTACAGTAAATGGGTAAGGTGTAATGTAACAGATTCTTCAAAAGACCATAATACATGCATCATATTTCCTTTGTACCTTAGTAAAGGACCTTGTTGTTGAGCAGCGCTCCCTATCCAACACATCTTTTCACCAGGAGACTCCAATGAAGCCTTCTGGGGTCCCTAACCGGCTTTCTAATCCACCACCGAGGAGAATGTTGCCAATTCAGGCACCTGAGGTGTGCTACAGGGACAGAATTGGTCCACACTGGCAAAATCCTCATCCCCCAGGACTAATCCATTCATCAGGATTTAATTCAAGCAATTCACTTAATCTTGGTTCCCCCATGGAAAGACCTTATTTTATGCCAAAGGAAAGGTTGGGTTCTCCAGAACACTTTGGTCAACCTCCAGGGCTTGTGCCAAACAATCCAGGTACCATTAGGATGTCATTAAATCCCCCAAAACCAGGAGGCCATCAGCCAGGATCTTTTGACACATTTTGCTTCCAGTGGCTATCAACCAATCACCATCTTCCCACATAGGCCGAGATCAAACGACTGAATTCAAGGCTTCTTTATTCAGCTCAGAAAGTAAAACTGGAACAACACAAAGACAAGAATCAGATAAGGTATTGTTTCATCTTTTTTCATATGGTCTTAGGAGAAACTCAGATTTTGTGCTGGTTGAGTGTTTTTATGATAAATATGATTATGATTAGTTATGCTGAGTTGATGTAGCTCTTAACATTTTGTTAGGCTCAGTCCAGTGATGTGGAATATTCTATACCTACGGTCCAGCTGCACAGACCATCTGTGAGTGTTACAACCCCATCATTCAACTACAGAGCACCCAATGAAGTTCACCCACAGTCCCCTTCATACTCACAAGGCTGGTATCCTAATATCAGCCATTGGCCCTCGCAGGGCTACCATCTCCATCCAAAACCCCACTCATCCGACAGTAGTCGTTTATCCATCATGCATATCTCTGTAGCCTCTTCCCAGGTAATGTTTTTATATCTTTAATAACACAAAGTTTATTTCGAGTTTTGAAATCATGATGAATGCTTTCTACCTTTCCAGTCTTATGCCAGGCTGGTCAGGCTAAGAGCTTTTCAGTACTTGGTTGGATTGAGGATAGAAGATGACATAGCCAGCCTCGGCAACATGATATATATATTTTTTAAATCAATGATTTAGTACTTTAAACAGACTTAATTGCCTTTTTTTTTTCATCTTACTATTTAGCCATTACTAAATTTAAAATGGTTTTTAATTTGCCAGTAGGAAGACATGTCTTATTAACATGTTACTGTATGTTATTTAACACAGAAGTAAGGCAATTTAAGAGCACCTGTTGACTTACAAACAGTGAGAATTTGTTGCCACTTTTTGAGTTTGCAACACCACCATAATATCTATTTTTTCAACTTGAATCAGATATTAAAATATTTGTGAACAAAATCAATACTGAGACTAACTATGATTAAAATTTATGAAACTGGCAATAGTTGGAAGGTATTTAGCTAAAAACCCGACCTGTTTTCACACATGAACTGTGGACATTGTCAAGAGATTAGATTTTTTTTTTTGATATGGGCTGGTGTAACCCAATCTCACATGTAGCACACAACAGGAGATTGTCTGCATCTCTTTGGTTCTTGTTACTGTAAATATTATATATTTATATTATGTATATAAATATTACATTTGGTTTAGGCGAGGGGTGGCAGAGCATGGAAAGAAAACTGAGCACTCAGTTTCCATAGGACAAACTAGCTATTATTATAATTTTATAATTGACTTTATAAAATGGAGCTGGCAGGTTAAAGACAGTTTTTTTTCCTGATTCAGCTGGTTTGATTATTTGTTTCTTTCTCATACAAGTTCATTGGGTATTGTCTAGAAAAGTTTAGCACCAGAGGGCATGCAGAAAACAGCTTTAAATAAGTTAAAGTGCATTTACTAGCTATTTATTAAGTCTGTTTATTTAAAGAAATAATTTCTGAACTGGTTGTCACTTGTTTTGTTTTTTATAAGATAAACTGCATAGCCACATTGTTATTGCTGTTCAAATATCACTTAAGTAGGTCACTAACTTTTTTTGTCTTTTTTTTTTTTGTAGAGCCAGCAACAGGAGCAAACACCTTCAAGTGAAAAGTTAATTTCAGGTAATATTGTAATTTAAAGTAAATTCTAAACTTTCAGATAAGTTATGTTTGGCAGTATTGCTTGTTAAGTCCTGTAGCTGAAAAGGGGGTAAAAACAAAGCAAAATACTTGGACACTGCTAGCACGGGGTGCCCACACAAACGCAAAGCAGAAGATGAAGCATAGCTGAATATGTTTCCAAACCAACTTCATTCTAAGCCAAAGACTAGAAAATATGCTGAAGCATATCTTCCCTTTGGCTTCACTTGCACAAGTGCTAAGTTAGGTCTCCCCTGCAGAATTGGTTTTCCAATCGTGAGGAGCACGCGCTGGGCTTTTCAAATTACGGACAAACAGTATCCCACATTCTTGATTTTTGGTTCACAAACACTTCTGATAATAACTAACTACTCCTGACATTTTGGAGATATTAGCTCTTTATACAGTAAAGTTACAGCGGGATACAAATAATATCAGGCTGATCCTGCCACGATTTGTTCCCCGGGATCAAATCACGGACAAACAGTATCTCACAGTTGTTTATGTCTTTGAACCCATTTTGCACAGAGAGGCATTTTTTGAAAAATGTATTGATAGCAATGTTGAATATTATTACACAGAAAAAAACAACTACACGTAAAATAATCACACCGCGACACCTTTGCCTTTGTAAATGGAGGGACAGTAACTGCGTGTGTGTATGTAAGCGTTTAAAACCTGAAGATAGTCAGATTAACAGTATTTTGTCTCTAACTGTCATTCTGCAATTCATCTTGTGTAAACAATAATGTGGCGCACAGCGTGACGTGAAAAAAGGCACATACCTTTGATGTTGCGTGACAAACTCTGTATTCCTCGTCCACACGTAAATACAAAAAAGGACTTTTAAAAAAATCTCAGTTTTCGGTGATTCGAAACACCGTTTATGTGTGGACGAAACAGCTGCGTTTTCAAAAATACCCGTGTAGGTGCGGACGCAGCATAAAAGAGTTAGTAGTTTATTTTATTACTACCTGTAATTTATTGCAGATTGCTTAATTGTTTACTAAATGTTTGAGGTGTGAAATAAACCACAATGGAGCAAAATATGGGTGTGTGTGGTTGGAGGATGTGTTTGTGCGCGTGCGGGGGGGTGGGGGGGGGGCGATCATTTTTCTTGTAAAACAAAGGGGAGCCTAGCAAAAAAAGTTTGGGAACCACTGAGTTAGGAGATGAAAACAAATTGTACTAGGCTGACTATATGGTTGGCATGCTGCAACAACGTTATTATTATTATCATCATTTGTACAACCCATAAAGTATTATCCCCCTCCTCTAAAATGTACACTTGGCATAAAGCCGTTAGGCAGGTAATTTTCACCTGGCATTCACCAAATCCAAACTTGTCCAATGGGTCAACTGGTCAACTGCCAGATAGAGAAATGTTATTTGTCATTCCAAAGAACATATTTCCACTGTTTCACGGTCCAGTGGTGCATGCTTTGCATCACTCTGATTGTTGGCAGTGTGCTTGATGACATAATGCTTTCATGTCATTAAAACCTATGCCATACTATCACACTCCAAACACACAGTACTTGTCCTGATGTTCATGTCAGATGAGGTTTTAAAACTGTGAAGTTACTGAGAGTTGACAATTTTAATGCACTATGTGCCTCAGCACCCACTCTCTAACTTTATGTGGTCTGCCACTTTGTGGTTGAGTTGCTCTGGTTTGTAAACGCCTACACTTTTCAGTAGTCCTACTTACAGTTGATCATAGAATATCTAGGAGGGAAGAAATATCCCCACCTGACTTGTTGCAGTGGTGGCATCCCATTACAACAGATGCTTGAATTCAGTGAGGTCTTTAGGTTGACTCATTCCTTCGCAAATGTTTGTCAAGGTAGACTGCATGGCTTGGTGCTTAAGTTTTTACACCTGTGGCAGGGATTGAAAACCTGAATTCAAAGTTTAAGAAGTATGGCTTTTACAAAATCCCCTAATCCTGGTCTGTTGTCACTATAATTTGTGCTTCAGATGTCCCTTTAGGAATTTCTTCATGCTTAAAACAAAATATATCACCTACTCTTCTTTATTTTCATGTGACATATAGAGCTGCAGTAGATATTTTCATGATTGATTTGTTGATTTAAATATTTAAAAAAAAAAGACTTTTTCATCTGAGCTGTAAAATATAATACCTAGGGGGGGAAAGTGTCCATTGCATGTGTGGTTTTGTCTGACTGCCATTTGTGACTCTGACAAAAATAGTAAATTTGAAAGCCTGGAATCATAAAATGTATAACCTTATCCTTTAAAAGAAATGATGAGTTTATTATCCAAATAGCTGCCAGTAAATTTCTGCAGTTGCAGACTATCATTCTTTTGTTAACAGATTGAGGTACATTTATCTGATGTGGATAGTAAAACCTTTTTAAGACAAAGTTAAAACTATCAAATTCTGGTCATTTTGTAGACATTAGTGAACCCTGAATGTTGTTCAAAAGAAAATATCGTCTTTTTTTTTCCTTTCTCCAGCAGTGGACTTGAATTTCTCATCACACAAGAGGCACAGCGAGTATGAATATGGTTCAGAGAATCCCAAGAAACCATGTCCTCAAGGGGCAAACTCAAACAAAACGGAGACAACAAAACCCACTGTTCCCACTGCACTTGCGCCTCAGCCGTCAGTGATGCATTCTTCAGAGTCAGCAAACCAACACAAAACCACAGATGGCTATCTACTTACAGAACAGGCATGTGGACAGTCAGCATGCTCAGAGCTGTCATCTACTGTTGGACGTTCTCAGTCATGCTGCAAGTCATCATCGCATAAAGAATGTACAGAGAAAATAACATCAACAGGTGCAAAGGAATCATTTATAAATTATTCTCAGAGTCATGTACCACAATTAAAGGAAATGAGATCACATGTAAAGCCAAATGAGGGAAGTGTGAAAAAGACAAGCGAGCAAAAAAATAAAAGGGATAAATCAAGCACTTTGTTCAACTCTGATGTTCCTCAGAAGGACACTACTTGCTCTTCACCTGCTAAGTTAGGCAGTCACCACTCTGGTTTTTCTTCCAGTAGTAGCTCTGTCAAGACCCCGAAAAGAAGTAATCCCAGAGGAGAAAACAGAAAACACAGCAGTAGCACTCACAAATCAACTTCAAAACCAAATTCGAGTTCTTTGACTGGTCGGACAGGAGAGCGGAATAAAGCTTCTCGTGCACGAAGACCTGTAGCTTCTTATGATGCCAATGATCTTTTCACTCCTGATCCTGTGACTTACATTGTTAGCTCCTCAAATAAGACTGTAAAACCCAAGATAGATGGGGAAACAAGCAAAACAACAGAGAAAGGTTTATCCAGCATTGCAGGAAGCTCCAGCAACTCAATTACTGAGTCCTCTTGTGAGAAACATCAAAACTGCAAAGTAACCGTACCTCTTCTTGAAGCATCGTCCACTTTACCTAACCCACTAGGAAGTTTTCCAACTGTAACGTTAACACGGGTAAAACTGGAAAACCTAATACCACCTCCTCGAGATAAGGACACCAAAAACAGCCCCATCCCTTCTTCACACAGGCAGCTTAAGGGTGACCAAAATCCATCTCTCCTCTGCAAAAAAGTGAGTACAGGTGCTGTAGAGACTGACAGTGTTGCTGCTGAACAGACTTCTACCTCCAGTTATTGTCAGTCTCTACCACTGAAGGGGCAGGAAAGTAAAGGTGATAACAAGCAGATAAATGAAGAGGATCCCATAGATGTGGAGCTGGACTTGGGGCTGAGTTTTGCAGTAGATGTGGATCTAACCCAAAGCTCCCATAGCAGTGACGATGAGCAGCTACTTTCCTTGGAAGAGATGATGGAGCGTGCTACTAAACCTCCAGATACACCTGAGAAGGGAACATTCTCAGATCCTAGTCCACCTAGACGTCTGAGCTCTCAGTCAAAAAATGTAAGTAAAATGTCTTGGTCTTTGTTGTACGCAAAGTTGTTACTGTATGAAAATAAGCTTGCTGAGCTAAAGGACAGTACAACTTTATTTGGATGTTAACTATCACATGTTGTTTTCTACAGCAACCATTTCAGTCCACAACAAAGTCAGGCAATTACAAGAACAATCTTGACCAAATACTGAAGGAAATAAATAACAATAAAAAGTGAGTTGTTCATAAAGTTTCACTGCCATTTCATTTCAAGAGCTACAGCATCTTCACCAAACTCTCTGCATTATTCACTAGATCAAAAGAGATTGAGAGACAACTGCTAACTGCATGTGAAGAGGACCTGTTGAAGATAGCTGAATATGAAGAAGCAGAGGAGAATCGAGAGGAGGGCATTTCTTCCGAACAACAGTAAGGCACACAAAGACATGCTGCCACTTTACATTTTGTCTCTGGGGAACCGTGTTTTCACTGTAGTTAGCTAAACTGTGAACTGCTCGAATTTGTTTACTAGGGAATTCTTGCAGCGGTATTCATTGATGTCTGCTGCAATCAAAGAAGTCCCTCCAGGAGAAGAAGTGTTCAACCTGGAGAGGTTTGGTCAGATCTTTGACCAGGATACATTACAGCTCAGGCAGTGCCTGGTCAATCCACAGGGAACAGCACAAAAAACTCTTCTGTGGTGAGCTGAATTTCTGTGTGTAAAAATGAAAGGGCAACATTTGTTGTACTTTTGTACTGAAAATTAGATATATGTAAGTAATTATTATTTGGAGTGCATGATTTTTGATGATTTTAAACTTTTGCCCAAATACTGCATTAGCAACAATCTGTTCATCTATAATTTCTTTAAAGTTGTCTTGAATACTAATTGGACAAATTACATTGAATTAACCTCTGAGGGCATTTTTGTTGCCTCAGCTTTAAAGGGTAAACTGGCCTTCCAATTCAGCTAGAAACTTAGCAGAGAAGCCCAGATTTCCCTCTCCCTGGCCACCTCCTCCAGCTTTTCCAGGGAAACACAGGGGTATTCCCAAGCCAGCCAAGAGATATAAGCCCTTCAGCATGTCCTGGGTCTGCCCCGTGGCCTCCTCCTGTTTGGACATGCCCAGGAGGCACCCTCACCCAGGAGGCGTCCTTGTCAGATGCCCAAACTGCCATAACTGGCTCTTTTGATGTGGAGGAGTAGCAGCTGTATTCTGAGGTCCTCTCAGATGGCTGACCACCTCACCTTATCTCTAAGGGAGAGGTTAGCCACCCTTCAGAGAAAGCTCATTTCTGCTGCTTGTATCCATGATCTCATTCTTTCCATCACTATCCAAAGCTGCAGCACCAGTCTGTTGATTGCCTACTCCCCTCACTCGTGAAAAAGACCCCAAGATACTTTCTTTTTCTTTATTGGATAGATGCAGTGAAGGCTAACAGGAAATTAGAGGGAAAGAGAGAGGGGGAGACATGCAGCAAAGGGCCACGGGTCGGACTCAAACCCGGGCCGGCCGCTCTTAACCATGTGGTATATGGTCGCCTGCTCATCCAACTATATAATAATCCAACTAGATTCTTAAACTCCTCCACTTGGGGCAGTAACTCGTCCCTTTCCCAGAGTGAGCACTCGACCCTTTTCGGGGTGAGGACATTGGCCTGATTGTGCTGACTTGCATTCCCGCCGCATCACACTTGGCTACATACTGCTCCAGTACCACCACCTGATGAAGTCAACAGAACCGTGTCATCATGAAAAGCAGAGACAGGGTTTTGAGACCACCCAAGTGAAAGCCTTCTGCCATTTGATTACACCTAGAAATTCTGTCCATAAAAATTATAAACAGAATCGATCCAGAACATCCTTAGGGACCCAGTCAAATGCATTCTCCAAGTCCACAAAACACATGTAGACTGGTTGATTTTTTTCTGTCTTTCTTTTCTTTTTTTTAATTTAAATTTAATGTCAGCAACCATGTAAATCTACGTCTACTTAAACAGAGGTTTTATGAGTCCTGCATAGTGTACCATGAACAGAGGATTCACAGTCTCTTGAAAATAAACTGTTAAGTGGGTTCCAGAAGTCACCAGAACTATTTGCAAAAAACAATAACAAAAACGCACAAAGTTAGCAACACTGAAGTTAATAATGGTAGGAGGAGTAGGCCTGTGGGAATTATGATGGTAGGGTATGATGTGGAGGGTTAGGGAGCATGTGGAAGACTAACCACTGGTCATTGTAGGACAGCTACACAGAGCAGATAGTGGGAGCTCTCATCAATAAGAAGCTTCTATGAGACTTGTTGTTTCTTGGCTGGAGAGTGAAGTGTAGCCTTGAGAATCACTCAAAGCTCATTTATGTCCCTTTGAGAGTTTGTGTGTGCTTATTGTAGCTGAGCAAGAGACTCTTCGGTGTGTAACTGTTGGGAGGAGTGTTACAGTCTGTCTGTTGAACTCTATAAAACAGCGGTCCCCAACCTTTTTTGCGCCACGGACCGGTTTATGCCCGACAATATTTTCATGGACCGGCCTTTAAGGTGTCGCGGATAAATACAACAAAATAAAACTAGTACCGGTACAGAAAAAAAGAAGATTTATTCATAACACACGTGAAAAGACCCAGGAAAACCAAGTTAATGATAAAATGATAACAAAATGACGCTGAAAACCAATATAAACCCTGAAAACCATACATTTCACACCTGAGCCTCAACTCTTGCGGCCCGGTACCAAACGACTCATGGACCGGTACCGGTCCGAGGCCCGGGGGTTGGGGACCGCCGATATAAAATATAATTAGCAGTGAGCTCGTGTGTAATTTACTGAGATTTATAGAGTGTGTTTTCTTTATGTATGATGTTGTTTTTTGGGTTTCAGGTACGCTTATTAATCTTGCTACTTTATAATATTATTATCAGTATTATTAGTATTAATATGTGTTCACAGTCTCTTCCTGAGAGACTGTGAAGAGACTGTGGCTTATTAATTTAATACTGAATATTGAATCAGTACTGTATCACAGATACCCAAAGCCATGATATGGTTATGGAATTCAGAAAAAGTTGTATTGGTGCATCCCTATTGATAGTTCAGCTTTCTGTAAGAAGTAATCATCCAATAACACTGTAGCTATGGGCATTCTTTCAGTGTGACTATTACTGGGCTCTGTGCTAATTTTAGTTTTATATATTCTTGACATTTTTCAAACACTGCTTTTGACCTCCAGTGGACATCACGGATGCTTTTATTATCAGCCGGTTTGACTGTAAGATTACTCTAGTGCATGCTGTTTGTTCACCCAAAAAGCAAAGATATGAGGAATCTTCAGAAGCATGGGAGATATTTTTGAAGTATGCACTAAGTTAGCAACTTGAATAAGGTCAGGTAGAGGGCCATTTTTGGCTGTGGTGTCAAGTTCTTCTGAGTGCCTCTGTGTTGGCTTTTTACATTTTAAACACCAAATTATTTGCACGAATGACTCATTAGTCTGGGGGAACTCCAAACCAAATACTTCCTTTTCCTGCATAAACACCAAAAATCTGATAACAAATTTTGACAATAACATAAAGAAAGGAATCTGTCTTGTATACCAATAGCATTAAAAAAAAATACACAAGTTTAAATTAAGACCTGGAACATTGGTCTTGGCTTGTTATATTTTCTACAGCAGCTTTACTCTGAGCAGCTTGATGTTTATTAGATTTGTCAATAGTGTGCACTGTACTTCAGAGTGGCGTGACAACCTTTGCACGAAAGGCTTTTTGTGTACATATCCTAAGGCCACAGCGTACCTTTTTCATAATCTAATATGGAGCCTTCCGATAAACTTCACTGAGGACATTTTACTCTCAGGGTAATGAACAACAAGTTAGGTCTTGTCAGGAAAAACTACAGTTTGACCTGAAGGCACTTACTAAAAAGGTAAATTAGCACAGTTAGTCCTATCCAACACACTGCACTCAGGGATGTATTTAAGTTTGCACACTCAGTTTCAACTCTTAGTTTTCCTAAATAATGAATAACTTTGATCTTTCTCTCCACTTACACTCTCCTGCTTTACATCAGGTCCAGCCCAGCTCAGCTGCGATTGCATGTGAATATCGGATTGTTTCAGGAAGCTTATGACTCTAGCTCACCCTGTCCAGCTCAGGTTACCCGTTTCCTTTTCAAGGTAGGTCTGACACACCCCCACACTGAGTTTGTTGTACAAATGTTTAAGCTTGGGCAGTAATTCTTTGTCAATCTCATCAGATGATGTCAGTCCATAGTGAGAGGATGATATCTGAGAAGTTGCTACAGGCCCTCTGTGATATTGCATTGACTGCTGCTTATCAAATAGGTCAGTGCTGTCCTTCCTAAGCTTTTGGTAGTTTGTCTTTAAAATGTACATAGTGTTGAAGTTCTTGGTGTGAATACTTCCACAGTGAAATATGGAAACCAGCAGTTTAAAGTGTGGGTTCCCAGTTTATCCGACGTGACGCTGGTCCTGATGAACATGGGAGTGCCGTTTGTTAAACTCTTCCCTTTTGAGAATCTGCAACCTCCATTCACAGAAGGAGATCTGCTGTGAGTGTCATCACCATATGACTCATTCCTTTTGTTACCTTCTATATAAAACTATAACACGTGAGCTGAAAGTTGTTTATTTGGTCACTTTTTAATTTAAAGGAGTTGAATTTTTCTGTGTTTCTGCAGGGAGGACGTCTACATCAAAAGTGATAGTCCTACCCACAACAAGGAAGAGACCACTTTCCCTGAACACAACTGCAGTAATGTTTTAAAGGTAGTAGGCAATAAATGGCTGATACGTTTGAGAGCTTAGCAGATTGAGTACAACTCCACCACTCATTGTTTTGTTTTTTAATCTTGTTTATAGTACCTGTCTTACTGCATGGGTCTGTGCCCACGTGCATACAGCGACAATGAGCTGCTGTTGATCCTTACTGTAATGAGTCACATCGGCCTGGAAACGCGCCTCATCCTTGAGTCGAGTGTGGCACTGGAGCCTCTGCTGTGTAAAATTGTCAACAACATCAGGGATTGGGACGCTCTGGTCAGTGCATAAATGTCATTGTCTGGCTCTTTATTTCCTTACATTTCAGTTTGGCACATTAAAGCAAACAGTTTTCTTGTAGTTGTTGTGTTTAGTCATCCCCTAAGTGGTGTATAGTATGGTTGTTCCTTATGAAGACATGTAATAAATCTGCTTTAGAATATTAACACGTTCTAACAATTAGCTCAGTTTTCTCATTTTATACTCTACATTGACTCCCAACAGATTTTAGGATTTGTTTCATAATTCTTGCATTAAATACAAAGCATTAAACGACCAAACTCCAGATTATTTATCTCAGCTTCTTGGCTTGTATGGCTTAAAAAACTTTATTTACTTGCTTTATGTCTTTAGCTGCCAAAAATCTGCCTGGCTCTCACTGATTTGACAGATGATCACCACAACATGTGCCTATTAGTTCATCTCCTGCCTGACAACATTCGTGGAAAGTGAGTCTTTTTATCCTTCTTTTTTTTTTCTTCTATCTACTCATATACACTTAATTTCTAGATATACTGATTTTCTGATTATTTTGTTTATCTGATTCTGATTTATTTATGCATTTATATACACCGCTGAATCTAAGAAATTTGTCATCCAGCAGTTGATAGAAGTGAAAATGAAAGGGCTTAGATACTTCATGTATCAGCATGTCTTGTTTTGCTTGTGATGTTCACAAGATTTACCGTCCCATAATACAGCACTATAACCTACTATTCTCTGAGCTACAGAATAGCATGAAGGCATGTAAAAGTGAAATAAAGCCAGTATGAAAACATAGTATGAAAACAAATACTTTCATCATTTTGTGATATTTTTTTTTTTTTCACAATACCATACCATTAAAAAGAAAAATGTTCTTTTTATGTTTGTTTTATTTGGACAGAGAGTTGCGCCGACATCTAAGCCTGTGCATGATTTCTAAGTTGTTGGATGGAAATTGCAAATACAAACCTGTGGAAAGAGAATTTCAGGTAATTGGGTTAACTTGTAACCTTGGCAGTTTCCTTTAAACCCAGCGCTTGAAACACTTCTCACATGTAATTTTAAATTATGTACATTAATCCACTCATCCTGAGGGTCGTGGGGAGTTTGAAGCCTATATGCGCAATAAATATGTAAATCAATTTAATTAATAGAGTTTGGTTTTTGTTTGGTATTTAGCTCTCTGAACTGAGGCCATACCTTCCCCGCATGCAACCTTCCTCCCTTTTCCGACACATGACGAGCTCCTCTGGAATGAACCAGAAAGATAAAGAAGAAGACCTGGGCACACTAGACCAGCAGGTGATCATTGTGTTACAGTCTGAATTGCAAAATGTTCCAACCTTGACTTGTTTTACATCCATAATAACACCTGGACATCATTTTGAAAATGATTTTTCTGACCCAAGATCCTTTTATCATTTCTTCCAGTCCTACTACCTGTGCTATAGCCTTCTGACATTAGCAAATGAAGCATCCAACTTTCAGTTTTTTCCCGCTCACCAAAAGGTAAATTCTTTTTTCCAGTCTTATCTGATTTTTAGATGTTATTGGCCTGATTTTGATTGAATGTTTAAACCCTTCCCTTTTTTTTCTGTCCCTCAGAAGCAGCTGCTGTTTTTGTCAACTGAGCTGGAAACGCATGTTAAATGTGACATCAGGGAGAGTGAAAAATGTCTTTATCGCAGCAAGGTAAGCATGATTTAACAAGTGTGTGTTTGTGTGTTTTTCTGCAATTCACAAAATAAAATCTACAATACTTTTAACCAAATATGGGAGCCGCTGGTCCGGGCCTATGCTGTTCAAAACTATTTTGAATGTTAATGACTTGACTACTCATTTGCCAGTAGCTTGTTAGCAGTAACACTAAGCAGACGGGGCAACATAGAAGCTTCAAATTGATACCAGAGAACAAGGTGACATCGGATTTGGAAATTGATACAATAGGTGTGTCTACTAGGACATAGAAGGGAAGCACTGGTGGTTGCCAGCATTTTTGCATCTTTGCCATCAGATTCAACTTGTTTTAGATTGACCCAAAATCACAAGTAAATCTGGTGCTTTTCCCCCCATGTATTTAAGTTCCTAATTTGAAAAACTTACCCCACAGTTAATGCGTTAGCAGTTTTCTCTTTCCTCCTAATGGCAGCTTTTTTCTCCAAAATTAAATGTTTCACATTTAGTTCATAGATAACACTGTACACAGATCTGTTAGTCAAGATATCAAAACTGCTTAATAGCATTTCACAGATTAGCAAACAGTATAGATGAGGCTAGACCTAATAGACAGTCGTAATATATTTCCAGATTAGGAACCTGTTTAACTTGCTGAAACGCTCTGCTAGAGACATCTGTACTACTTTATATTTATATTAAATATATTCATATGAATCATCAGAAATATCAACAAATCATTGCAAGTTTATTTTCAGAGGTTCTGATAAATGAAATTTTCAGTGTGCTACATAAACCTGTATGAGAACTCTTGCCTTCTTCTTCTCTCTCCAGGTGAAGGATCTGGTGGCGAGGATCTACACCAAGTGGCAGATGCTCCTTCAGAGGACAAGGCCTCTCGATGTACAGTAGTCACACACATTATTTAAATAATTTCTTTACAGGATGTGTTTACTTTGTCTCTTAAAAGATAATTTTATAATCTTATTGGCTATGCTGGTCTTTTCCCTTCTCTAGGATAAACTGTATGATTATTGGCAGCCTGGGGATACTTTGGGGTACAGCCAGGAGGAGCAGGAGGATGAAGATGACACTGCAGAAGAGGAGACTGTGGTGGAAGAAGAAGTTGAGGGGGATGAAGAGGAAGATGGAGAAACAACTATAACTGAACAGAATGAAGCTGTCATGGTTGCTGAGGGAAAAAAAGATGCCAGGGTGGAGCCAGAAGAAGACACGAAACTTGGTGAGACAGAAAAAGACACAAATGTTATTGCAGCAGAAGAAGGCATGACATTTGGTGAACAAGAAGATATGAACACTGCAGAGACGGAGGAAGACATGAATATTGATGAGGTGCTAATGGAAGAAGATGGTATCCCAAGTGACATAAGCAAAACAGAAGAGGAAAAAGAAACGGTACCTGGCAATTTAAACCAAGTAGTGCCTGAGACGGATCCTCAAGCACCATTGGAGTCTGAGGGAGTGGATGAGCAAGTGGCTGCTCCCAACATAGAGTGTGTTGATGAGGACACTGAGATTGAAGAAAGAAAAGGATCTCACCTGGCACCAACAGCTGGTTTATTCTGATAGAGATGATCAGTTTTCAAGGCTTTAACAGCCATTGCCTTATGTTATGCTGAATTTGCACTATTTACCAGACCTCTTTTCCTAATGCCAAAAGGTTTGAGACTTTCACAGTGATTTTAAGGCAAACTGTGTATTTACCTGTCAGTGAGGTTATGTTATTGTCACTTTGTTTGTCAGTTGGCACATTTAGGCACAAGCTTCCAGGGTGATATATTTTTTATGAAAGTTTGTGGAAAGATGGAGCATTGGTATATTAAAAAATTCATCGTTTTGTTGTTTTTTGACTGCTGCATGTGTGCATATTGTTGTTTTATTGTTAAGTGGCCAAATATGGAAAATAAACTTTAAGTTAAATTTATTTCTTGTCTCCATAAGCAGCGCCAGACAAAATGTCCACCCACCAGTGTTTACAGTATTATTATGTTAGTGATAATCTTTCTAATATGCAGAAAAGTAACAGAAGATTTGTGGAAATATCCATGACTTGCTAATGTAGCGACACATTAATGAAATCTTTTTATATTTTGGCTAAGCGTTAGGCAGCTTGTGAGGTACCAAGGAAGTAGATTGGTTCACACATTTATTTATTTATTTTTTGGTCTCAGGTAATGCTTATTGTATTAAGTGTCACCCATGTATGCATTTGAAAAAATGCCAAAGCTAACACATTTTCACAGGTATAAAAGAGTGCTATTTGGCACCATTAAAGTGATGCCGAATGGTATGCACTGTCCTTTAAAAATCTAGACAAATGTTGAACAAAAGAAAAAGTTAGGAAGAAACTGTACTCCACGTAAACAAAATCTTAAAATCATGTTCTTAAGAAATAGGAAAACATTCAACGAGAGATGTATCTGGCCCCTCAGTTGATCCATTTACTCAGAGTGAGCTCTCATCACAGATGGTCTTGTCAAAATTGGTCTAATTAATAACACAGAAAGGTACAGTTAGAAACTCCATACAATACTATCTACAAAGCATCATATTGGTAGTTGCATCATTTTTCAGCATGACAATAATCCCAAACAGTGCAGTAAAAGCACAGCTGGATGGAAAAATGCACAAAAGAACGATCATAGATTGGCCTCCCCAGAGCCCGGACCTTAACATTGAAGCAGTGTTGGATCATTTTGACAGACAATGGAATAAAAGTCAGTCAACATCTAAAGAAGAGCTTTGAATGTCCTTCAAGAAACCCGGATAGTTATTCTTGAGGACTACTCAAAGAAATGACTACAAAGCCTGCCTATGAGAGTTCAGGCTGTGCTGAAGAATAAAGGTGGTCGTACTAAATATTGACCTTCATCTTTGGCTTTTTATAAACTCTTTTTACCTTATGTAACGTAGTTCCATGTATGTTCACCTATGTTTAAATAAATTACACGTATATCCCATTTTCACAGTGAAATAAAATTAAAAGACTACAGCATTTTAGTTTAATTTTATATAAGCAGTATTCACTAATTTATTTTATTGTCAGAATTATCATGGTCAAATATTAATCTAATCAAATATAGAACTTGTGTAAAGGTGTAAATCAGTGGGTTAATTTTAAGGTGTGCTTTAGATTAGGTACATGCATCAGTAAAACTCTGAAGACATTTGCTTTGAAAAATGTCAGTTTTAGTAATTGGTTTAGCTGCAAATTACCACAAAAGATCTTTCTAGTCTTTTCTACATGGTGTTTATAGAAAAGATATTCATATTAGTAAATTGTACATGCTTAGAAAATAATAACAATAACTCTAAAATCTCTAGAGCATGCAGTCTAAACTTGCACATTCCGCACTGTTACTGACCTTTAGAGGGCACTGTCCCCCATCTAGACTCGGGGTTCTCAAATAAACACAGGAGAACGGGAGCTCTTTGTAATATTATCTGTCCCGGAAATGCTATAAAGAAAAGACTAAGCACCCACATACATGGCAAACAAGAGACGAAGCAGCAGAGTGAGACCAAATGAGCCCTTGTTTTTAGATTTTTTTTTAAAAATCTATTATAGCTGATCACAGCTGGTGTCAAGAAGTGCCACGTAACTCACGCAGCCACATTACCAAGCATTTCATGCGTACCTCAATCTTTTCATCAATGGGTCAAGAATATCAGCGGTCTGAGCACTTTTATTTGCTATAGCAAATAAACCTAATAAGAAAAAGTAAATTATTTGCCTTTGCAACATGAGACTCATATGAGGTTGGTAAGATTTTACAAAATAGGCCTTCTTTGTTTAAGACGAAGAAAAAGTCTGAAACGAACCGATTACTCATAAAATGTGATCTAATCTTGTGCGCCACCCCCTTGTCCATGACATGCACAGTTGGTGTTTGGAAAGGCTTTAGCCATGTTTTTTTGTTTTGATTTTTGTTGTTGGTTTTTGTTTTTGTTTTGTTTTGTTTTGTTTTGGGGGGTTTTTTTTTGGGGGGGGGGGGTATTTGGTCTTGTTGTCATTTCAATAACAGATAAATGTATTCGGTTTTGTTTTCGTTTTTTGTTAACAGCTGACACGTGAATGAAGAGTTTTGCTTTGCCGTTACATTTGTTGTTCTCTCTCGCTCTCGTTTATATATATCGGATTTCTTCTGGCATTCAACAACCTATGTATTTTAAATAAAACGCAACACTAACATGTATGAGATGCAGCGACAACCACACCAGTCACCCAACGCGGAAAGCCAGCCGTTTGGTCTGTTCCACTCCGCCCCACTTTCACTATGTTGCTGGGCAACGACAGTCAGGTGACTGTCTGCAGACAGAATATGGCTGACCTGTCAGAAGACCAATGAGGGAAAGGCCAAATTTTGCATAATCGATCTTCTTTTCCTCGTCGTTTCTGACAACACTTGGCCGTCTTAGAAAGCATTTATCCAGAGGTCGTCAAGGTAAGCTCGGGAGAGCGTGGTTTTTGTCTGTGTGTGTGTCACTCTCGTTAGCTCAGAACAGCAGCAGCCACCATTGGTGTTGGCTAGCTAAGTTAAGCTAGCTGTTAGCCAAACAGTCTGCGCTTTCTCAACCAAGAAAGAAATTCTAGTTACAAGAAATGGCATTTAGGCAACTCTGTGGATTCCTCAAGCTTCTTTCCGGAAACTTGTAACACTATTGCAGAACATGTTGTGTCGAAGGATATTAGTAGAACGATAAAAGTTAAAAGGGGAAGTTATAAGTTAGAATTGCATTCATCGTGTTGCATTTCAGGCGCATATTTAAACCAGTCAGTATCTGTATGCACACACATGCACAGACAGTCCTCCCATGAAAACTTTTAAATCTATATTTGGATAAGGTCTCCAGAAAAGTAATCTGTTCCGATTTACTCAGACGTAATAACCGCTGTAAGTTTTTGGTTTGCTTTGTTGTGGCTTAATTGGCTCAAAGGTCTTGGATTAGAATAGGTACTTGTATCACATTCAAACCACTCGTAGCTAAAGCGACTAGCGGTGACTATCTCGTTACAATGAAATGTTTTTCTGGCTAGGCTAGTCTAGCTATGCTAGTACAAATGCTGTATAAGCACCTGCTGCATCCAGAGCTATCAAACATGGAGTTGTATTATGAAGACGTGCGACGCTCTGTGATAATTTCATTTCATGCGCATTTGTTTCCAATTACTGTTTAAGTTAAAACACACACATACGTGTATACAGCAGCACTTGGAATGGATCTCTAGCATCAGCTTTGCACTTCTGTTACTAGCGAACTGTGGCCAACCAACATTGGGCTCTTCCCGCAGCGGAAAAGTGGTGTTTGTATCCACAATATACAAGCGTCACACCACAGGAGGAAAGTAGCTGACCTCTGGAGAATAGGCACATGACACTGTAGTAGTAGTAGTAGTGACATACCCACAGTTGTTTTCAGTGGAGAGTTTTAAACCTTTGACCAGAGTTCATGCTGGCTGTTAAGCTGTGGGAGGCATCATGTGGGTTTTTTATTTGGCCATGCCGATGTCCTTGACTCTGATCTGGAGTGCCACAGTCCTGCCAAAGACCGCATTGTTTGTGTCAACTGTTGTAATTTCTTTTGATCTCAGAGCAGTGAGATTTATTACTGATATTGTACAGTTTTGCACTCAAAATTTATAGGTTAATTATTAACAGATTTGTCTGTTTGATACAATGTTCCAAGCTTATTGGACCACCTTAAATGTAGAGCATATGACAAACTGGTCCTCAGTTCCTACTTTATCTCTGTGATATGAATAGTTTTTTCTGTGTCTGAAGACTTGTTGGTAAGGGGAAAGTTGTTTCTGGATGATGCACTTGCAAAAACTACAAAAAACCCCTAAAGTTTTTAAAAGCTATTTTCATCACTAAGCTTTGACATTCAGTGCATTTGTTCAAAACAGGCTCAAATAAAAATTGAATCATTGTAGGCAAACCTTCATTTTATTTGAGTTTTTATTTATTTTTATTTTTACCATTGGGGTTTCAGAGGCATTTAAGGGCTCGTATGAATTATTAAATCCATTAACAGAAGCACGTGATCTGGTTGCAGATGAGTGGGTTGCCGGAGGGAATGGCAAATGGCCCAAGCAGGAGTGAACACTTAGAGAAAGATGCTCAGATTTGGGAGAGACCCTGGACTCTTGAAGAGATGCGACAAAACAGCGCCAACTGGTCCTTAGCAGCTGACTCAGGGGTAAGTCAGGAAGATCCTTCCCAGCTCTGAAATGGAGCAAAGAAACAGAAGATTATGATGTATGTTCTGTTTGGTGAATTGAAAGTCATCCTGCAAGCTATCCTGTCTTAATAATGTCTAACAATTTCCTTTTCTTTACAGCTCTTCCTCTTTCTTCAAGATTTCTCACAGAGAATGCTGTCAAAGACACATGAGATTGAAAAGCAACTGGACAGTCTGATCCGTGACACCAAGACCACAGACAGCTGCTTGCACTCTGTCTTTAATGACTTTTTGATGCTGTCCAACACACAGTTTATAGAAAATGTAATGCATAGCTTTTAAACATTTACACTGCAATTCCTTCTTTATAGCTTAGCTGTGTCTGTACATGATGATAACTCACACAACTTATTGATTCACTATTAGAGCCACGAGTGATCCAAGGTCTCTTTTGGTGAAGTTTACACGATGTAATCTGTCTTTTAACTTTATGTCCTGTTTCAGAGAGTGTATGATGAAGAAGTAGAAGAGACTGTACCCAAGACTGAGGCTTCAGAAAAGAAGCCTGAGCAGGTACGTTAAGAAATTCAGCACAGGTTACTCGTATTTCTTGAACTATTCCCATAACTGTGATTATGTGTGGTTTTCCTTAAGGAGAAGTCTCGAGAGCAGAAAGAAGCAGAATTGATACCTAAGATGCAGGAAGCTGTGAATTATGGTCTGAAAGTGTTGGAGTCGGCCTTTGAGCATCTGGACATTAAAGCAGGAAACTCTGACTCAGAGGATGAGGAGGTGTCAGACAGAGCAGATGCAATCCTAGAGCCCAAGGTGTGCTTTCATTAAAGGGGATTATTGTAATAACTATAGAAAACCTATTAATAATGTTTCTTTACATTAATTTAATTTATTTTCTGTTTACTTCCTGTTTCCTGAACCTTTAGGATCTTTATGTGGACAGACCACTGCCGTATCTGATTGGTTCCCAGGCCTTCATGGAACAGGATGATGTTGGACTTGGTGACCTATCAAGTGATGGTAAAGTACTCATTAATACTGACGATAGCTTATGTAGGCACTTGCACAAAGTAGTGTATATTTCTAACAGTGTATTTCTGTCATTTCAGAAATGTCAGTTGACAGTGACAGGGACAGTGTGATTGAGAGTGAAGATGACAAAGAAGAAGTAATATCATTTTCACACTGTTTTACAGCGCAAATATATCTTCTTTTTTTTTAAAAATCCTTACATTTATTCGTGTTTCTAATACTTTAACAGCATTCAGATGATGATTTTAATCAGGAGGAGGAAGTTCACAATAGTATTAAGAAGGTAACCTGTTTCCCTATTTGTCCAGCACATTAACAACTACAGTACATGCTAAAATAAAATATAACTAACATTTTTTGTATTTTTGGGGGGATTTTCTCCTACGCTTGCCTAGAAGTCCTCCATGGTGAGTTATGAAGATGATGAAGAGGACGATGAAGATTCTGACATCTTTGGGGAATCAGACAAGGAGGATGACGAAGACACACAAGTATGCTACGCTCATAAAGGACAGTGTTATGGAAATGTCTGATTCCTTTTTTTCTTCTCTGCTTTCTAATCTGCTCTGTTTGTTTTTGTCACGTTCAGAATACGGGTCCATCGTCGTTTGCTGATGAGCTAGCTGCCCGAATCAAAGGTGAACCGTTCAACAAACCCGAGGGAGATCGTGCATGTGAGTCCTGTTATTACGAAACGTTTTAAATATTCATTTTTTCCACTCATTGTGTTCCATTTGATTGAAAATCAGTGCATCCAAGTTTACTTTTAAGATTTCCCAGAAAGCATTACAGCTCATCACTGCATGCTCAGATATTTTGTTTTTTCTACCGTGTTATACATTTGAAGCATTGGCATCTAAGAAGAAAAGTAAAAGCAGAACAGAGCCAAAGCCTGCAAAGCCACAGGGTAGGATACTCATTCATTCATCAGTACATGATGATTTTTGCATTAGTGCTTTTCCCATCACTTATTTCCAAAGCAGGTATTTTGATTCCATTATTCTCAGTTTTGTTATTTTACATTGTAACAGCTGCTGAGGAAGACAGTGATGACATGTTCAAGCCACCAAAGATGGAGGATGATGATGATGAAGAGGATGATGAGTTTTCACCATTTGGGGGGAAAAGTGGTCTCTTCAGTGGAGGGAAAGGCTTATTCGATGATGATGACGAGGTGATAAAGTTATTTTGTCGGTTGCTCTGTTTCACCTCATTTCCACATTGTAGAGACTGTTTGAACTGTGTTGTCTTGTATTGTTGTATCATCATGCAGGGTGATCTTTTCTCTGAGGCACCAAAACCTGCTGTGTCTCAAGAGAAGAAAGCCGTGAATGAAAGTGTGAAAAGCACAGAAGGAAGTGCAGGTAAGAGAACAATATACATAAAATATTTACAGATGTTTTAAAAAGTGGACCTATAACTTAACACATATCTTTTCATCAACACCCAAGAACCTACCAAATCTATAAAGAAGATTCCAATTGGTGCTGTATCAATATTCCCAGGTAAGAATTAGTTTTATGATGGCTAAATAACCTTGTGAGTGTGTGTCATCATCCTTAAATACAGTCAGTCACTTTCTGCCAACAGAAAGCAGCCTCTTCAGTTCAGGGAACAACTCCGAGTCATTGGAAAGCAAACAGAATGGGACTCCAGCTCCTAAGACCACTGCCCCTTCCAAACAGGTTCCAGTAGGAGCTGTCAGAGGAGGGGGTGGGCTGTTTGATGATGAGGAAGGCGACGACGACTTCTTCAGTGGTAAAAGCCTGAAAAAAGCTGACTCAGGTAAGAAAGGAAAATGGGAACCTAAGTGCTACAGTGAAAGCTGAAATAAGTTCCACACTCTGAATGGACTATGTGGTGATTGTACTTCCTTTTTTACTTTTCAGAAAAATCCAAACCCAAGAAAGCTGTTGACCTTTTCAGTAATGATGATGACGATGATGATGGGGACATATTCAGTGACAAGTTCAGTGCAGCACCTCCACCTCAAAACAAGAAGGAGGTAGTAGCAGACAAAGAAAAACCACCTGAGAAAAAGGTATAATCGCACACATTTATTGCTGCTGCGAAACATGATGACTCAGTGTATAAGATGAGTTTCATACATTCATTAATTTTTATGTTTAGATGCCTGCAGGGGCCATCTCCACGTTTGGTCCTGGGACTAAAAGCTTGCTCAGTGAGGGCCTAAAGAAACGGCAGCCATCTACCAGTGAGGAGTCTGAGAAAGCAGAGGAGGTCTGAATGGAACATTGTCTAACAATATTCTCCTGACAAAATCAAATTTACTGTGTTTTCACTTGCAAAATGGCAGGACTTTGGGCAAAAAGCACTCAATTTGGCTTCATTAACTTGAATGTGAAGGCCATCTAGCATTTTAAAAAATTTGGCAGTGTTTCATAATACGCTATCAACTATTTGGAGACTTGGCTGTATATTGAATTTTACCTTATTCCATGAAGGTCTGGGTGTGCAATTTGTTTTGTGGTTGTTCCTGCCTGTGGAATAAGTCATTTGTCAGGCAAAGATCATATTAAATGCGCAAACAAGGGCTGAAACTCCAGTGCTTTCTGAAAATAGGCCAAATTCAATTTAGTCTGGAAAACACTGCTGGCTTTTTCTCCTGTTGACAGAGTTCACTTCTCTTTACTGTTTATCACTGTTTTTCTCATAAGATTAAAAACCTTATTCTGCCGCTTTAAAGTCAGAAAGGTATTTGTATTCGGTTTCACATCATCATGTTATGGATTTCAGAATGGTTTGCCTCCAGATGTTGGAAGTGTTGCTGTCAAGCAGCCTCAGAAACCCCAGACCAGAGGCCTGTTCTCTGATGATGATGAAGATACACAAGTAAGGCTCTCAGACATCAGTGGGTAAAATTAAAAACAGCACTGGTACATTTTATTACACTATAAATGTGTTTTGCCTTCCACAGGTATTTTCGACCAACATTAAGAGTCAGTCTAAGCCTGAAACTACAGGCCAGAGCAAACCTGCCAAGGCTCCTTTGTCTTTATTTGATGATGAGGATGAAGAGGTGAAAATATTTCTTCACAAACTTAAATGAAGTTAGTCTTATTTTGGTGAGACTGCATCACTATAATCTGATGAATCTTCTGCTTGCAGGATCTGTTTGCCTCTGTAGCTAAATCTAAACCAAAACCACCTCAAGCTAAAGCCTCCACACCACAGCCCACTAAGCCTGTGTCCAGTTCACTCTTCAGTGATGACGAGGTATGAATGTATACAAAAAAACTAAACATTCCAATTCTTCCTGCCAGCACTTTATTAAATGATGGATTATTTTCTCAAATGACAGGACCAATGGCTAAGTTCAAAAAGTAGTGCAACAAAACCAGAGACCAAGACCGGAGGTATGAAATCCAGTGCAAGTGCCCCATCCAGTCTCCCCAGTGCCAAACCAGCTCAAAAGAGCACCCTCTTTGACGACGATGAGGATGATTTGTTTGCTCCAACAAAAGAATCAAGGTATTTACAGCATTAATGACTTTCTCTTCCTCCATGCAGAATATTTCTACTCATTGTAGAATGACTTTGATCTTAGTCTACCGTAATAAAGTAAAATTTTGCAACGCTCTTTGACAGGATTTCTTAAATATCCTCTTGTTTTGCCACTCTTTATAGTAAGACAAAGCCGCAGAGGGTTGCTCTCTTGTTCGAAGATGAGGGTGATGATGATGAAGATAAAGGTTCCCTCTTTGGCATCAAACATGCTGTTAACACAAACGCAGCAACCCCAGCGAAAGTGAGTGCACTCATGATTTGTTTTGGGGGGGTTTTGTATTTATTTTTGTATTATTTAAATTGAGATTCTATGTAATATATTACACCCTTTTGTTGTATTCATACCAAATTCTATAAATAACTCTTTTCTTTAGAGACCTGATGTGACCTCTCAGTCATCCTCGGTCTTACAGAAGTCTGAGGAGGTTGCAGTTTCTGTGACAGCATCAAAGGACAAGCCATCAGTGCAGGAGAAACCTGCAACAAAGAACACTGAGCCAGTAACACCACCATCATCGTCAGAGAGCAGTGAAAGTAAAAAGAAGCCTGCTGGAGCTGTGAGTCTTTTTGGAGGCATTAATGTTCTCCCGAACAAGCCGACTAAGAGCCCGTTGGACGAAGACGATCAAGATGACATCTTCCTGTCTAAAGACAGCCCACCAACAAATGTCAAAAAGGAGGAAAAGAAGGAAGAGAAAGTGAAAACAAAGACCGTTAGTCTGTTTGATGATGATGAGGAGGAAGATGAACGGGATTGGAATGATCCAATATTCACGCCCAGTAAACCCACAACAAAAAACACTGTAAAGGTTTGTCTGCTTCAGAAGAATTGAGTGAAGAATTGCATGATTTTATTTCTCTTGTAGTAACTCTTAAAAAAGTCTGTCTGGATATTATTTTATAGTCTATAGAGGAGCGACTGCAGGCAACGAGCACCGGGGTGTTCCAGGATGAAGAGCTGCTGTTCAGTCACACACAGCAGAAGGACAACGACCCAGATGTTGACCTATTTGCCACTTCACCAAAAACTACAGTCAGTATATTTGATATGATTTGTACGTCTATCTTGTCCCTGTAGATAACATATTTCACTTAGCTACATGGTGTCTCTAAAAGCAGATATGTTCTTTTACTAGAGTTCCAAGCCCAGCTCAGTGAAGCCAGCAGCACAGAGTCTGTTTGCAGATGATATTGAAGATGACCTCTTCAGCTCCATCAAGCCAAAAGCTCCTCCTCCGGTACCAGTATGATTATTTTTAGTGTTGTGGTAGGAAAAAATATCAGTTGTGTTAATGTCAAGTAAACTCAAAACCCAGAAATCCAATCCCTCCTTTTCATTCTTAGAAAGTAGCAGAGAAGCCCAGTAAGCCTGTTGACAAAGCACCACTCGCAAGTCCAGACCCTGTATCAGAGACTGAGGTTAGACTGAATTGCCCATATCATGCTTTCTTCCTTCTAAGTTTTTACTTTTTTATGTATTTTTTTTTTAATGGTTTTCAGTATGTTGTGATAGACGCATTTATTTCATAGTTTCCCTTATTGAAATACAGTGCTGTTTCTAGCTGAACACAAGAAATGCCAACTTTTGGATTAAATTCTGACCTGTAATTTGCTGTAATTTGACCACACAGAAACCCGCACCGAGCCCTGTAAAACCAAAAGATTCCTCATCGAAGATTGGGAAGCTTCAAGTAATATTTTTGTTTTCATTGAATCAAACGTCCTCATTCCTGACATTTCACTTTTGATTCCTTCTGAGGAAAGCTTGTTCCCACTTACATGTCTTTCTTTTTTTAAGGTTTCCTTCTGTCTGGGCTTCTTTTTTTTAAAAAATATATTCCACCTTCAGATCTTTAAATTGAAGCGTATTGTCTGCTTTGATTTGTATGTATTAAACAGAGAACAAAGTTTGCACCTGCTACTTTGCAGTTTCACTTGTTGGCACTTACCCATCTTGTTCTTCCTTCACTTCCATCAACAGTTCTGGTTTCTCATTTCTCTCTGAATGATCTGCTGTTTGGAACTATGATGAGAAACTTCATGAATAGAGAATAGCCAGAAATGTCTATTTTTTGAGTCACATAATTAGTCTGTTTTAAAAAGGTTAGTATCATATTTATGTTTTTCACTTTGACCCTATTTTGTTTGCATTCAGGCCAGTCTGATGATCAACCCTGCTGCGTTGCTCCCTGGTGCAGTACCCACTATGCCAGGAGATGCAAGTTTATTCCCTGGCATGGCACCCAGTTCCTCCTCTGGTGTATCCAGCTCAAGCTTGAGCCCAAGCCCTGCCACAACTCCTGCAGGAGCTGGACCAGACAGAGAGGGAGGCGTCAGCTTTGACACCCCGGTCCAGGTCACAACATTGCAGAGCGCACACAAGGTGTGTTTTTTGATTCCTGAGGCTTATTATTGCCTTTTTTTTTTTTTTCTTTTTTTTTTTTTTTTTTTCGGATTTCTGGGTTGACATTGTTAGTGTGAATCTTCTGTCATGCAGAGTCGCACCAAAGGTTCTGCAATTCGGAGACCCCAGTCCAGAGCAGCAAGGCAGCAAGCGGCCCAAAGATCTGTGGAGGATACAGAAGAGACCCTAGGTAGAAATGTTCTTGGGCCAAACCCCACTGTGTCTGGTTTGGTCTCACCTACATCGGACAAGTCTGACCATTTGCACGTCAATCCAACACTACCAAGCTTAACTGCACATACAGCCCTGCCTTCCTCTACACCTTCTCAACCTTTACCCTTTTCCACAACTACTCAACCTTTACCCTCCCAAGCTTCCCCTAGACCATCTGAACTAAAACTACCAATGTCCTCGAAGGCTGAAGAGAGAGACTCTGTAAAGGACAGTAACAGTAACAAGCTGCTGCTGTCTCCTGATGAGGATGACCTTTTTGGCTCTGACAGTCTGTTTGGGGGAACCTCAATCTCTAACAAATCCTCCACCAGGCAAACTTCTAAGGCGGTGCCCCCTCAGGCCAGTAGCGGGACGGGACTGAAGAAGGATAAAGATAAAACCACACTCCCATCCATTTTTGATGGCAACACTGATGACCTTTTTCAGAAGGTTAAGCCAAGACCAACTACTAAAAAAGCCAAGGCAGCATCCTTTTTGGGAGAAGATGATGATGATGATGACGATGATGACATCTTTGGGCTGAGCAACAGCTCCACTCCCTCATCTACAAGCAGTAAAGAAATCAAGAACAGCAGTAGTTTTTCAAAGCAGGACCTCTTTCAGGTACCTTTCTTCTTATTTTATTTTTATGTAAATGAGATTGTCTGTGTCGTACTCCTAATGAGGTTTATTTCCTCAAACATTTGTCTGTTCTCAGGATGAAGTAGCCGCTGTGCCTAAAGTTAACAAGAAGCACAAAGAGAAGACCATCGATGCAAGCTTGTTTGATGATAACATAGACATCTTTGCTGACCTGACGGACACTTTAAAAGCAAAAGAGAAGTCCAAGGCAAAGGGAGATACCAAATCGATATTTGATGATGACATGGGTAAGCAACAATAAAATGCACGTGGTTATTTTTAATGGACATGTTCAATTTCGCCTTTTCTCTTGTCTGCCTGGCTTGTTTGACTAAATATTATGTATGCCTCTCTGTTCTTTAAAGATTACATTTTCTCAACAAGCACAATAAAGCCAGTGGCAAAGGCTCCCCCTAAAACAAAGAAAACAACACCATCCAAGGAGAACAGCAGTACCGCAACGGATTCAAGCAACATTTTTGATGATCCACTTAATGCTCTGGGCGGGAATTGAACTGTCGTTTCCACATAGCCAGATTTGTACAATTTGTGGATTCATTCTTTTGTCATTTGGATCATTGAAAGATATCAGATTCGCTGTTAATAGAGTATTTATTCATATAAATTCATATAAATAATGTGGCTTATTTTTGGCAATCAAAAGTCAAATGAAAATAATTCCAGCTTTTCCGAAATCATCCTGTTGTCATTGTTATTTTATACTGTTAGTCTTTCCTATACATAATAGCACTTTATAAGCATACCATATGCTTAGCCTCGAAGTCTCCAGAACTTAAACAGTAACTGTTTTGTTTGCATCCATGGGCTTTGCCATGTGAGATTTCATCTCTTTAGGTTTGTGCCATATCATGTTTATGAGAAATCATTGTGTTTACTTACTATCATAGGCATTTTTGACAATGTTTTTATTAAGGAAATTCACCCATTTCTTAACTTTGGTTGTGATTAAAAAGAAAATTCATTTTTAATAACTAAAAAGAAACATATTTTAAGGATCCTTATTGCCTGTGATTATTTCAGAGTCTGTGAATTTCATGTATGTTGTCTGTCTTTAGGTATAGGCAGTTATGATTTTACATTAAGATTAAGATTCTGTGATTTTATTTACTTTATTTTTATTTATTTATTTGTATTCTTCGGTTGAAGTCACCAAAATTAAAGGTAAAAGGGGGGATTTTAATTTAGTTACATTTCTTGATTAAATTAAAAAATTAAGCTTTAACTCGTGATACCAAATTCTGTGCTTGACATAGCAGCCTTTTCTGTAGTATAAGAAGTGCTTGGTGACATAGAAATATACAAATTGGTACACGTTTAGATAAACACATAAGATGAATGATTTTAAATGCACTTATTTATTTAGAAACTTGAAAAACAATTCTAGTGATCTAAATAAATATTTTAAAGGTTTTAAGTCAGGTCTGATGGATAAACCGACTGCTGTACATAAACTGTATGCTTTGTTTAAGGGCTTTATGCTGTGTAAAGTGAAAGAATTTGGTGTTGTTCGCAATGATTCGTTGTCCCGCCCACCTCGTCGTTCGTCAATTGGTCCCTTTGTGTGTCAGTCAAGGGAAGTCGGAAAGGTGTTGTTCTCCGTCTTTGACAGGTATGTCGCCAACCGAGGGCCGCGGCGACAGATACGGGTCGACGGTTTGCTCCGTGTGTCGTTTTCGTGGTTTAACACGATGAGGTGCTGCTTAATTTTGGATGTAACGGTGGCCTCGACGATGGACGGACAGAACTGAAGCCCGTGAAAGTAGCCTAGCAGTCTGCTAGCCAGCGGTTGAGAAAGCCATTGTTTGAGTTGTTGGCTAACATGGCAACGAAAGCTACCGTTAGCAGCGTCGGCTAGACGGGCTTCCCACCGTGTTATTGCAGCAGATACTGGTAAGCGGGTTTGATCAATACTGCGAACGTCATTCATGTTTACGCCGTATTGGGGAAAAAAAGCTGCGGGGCGTTAAAACGGCCTGTATGACCTTTGCTTGTTAATGTTAGCTTCTGGAATTGTACTAAAACCATCAATCTCCGTTGTCAGGCAGCTAGCTAACAGAGTTCATGTCTTCCTACATGGCCCGTGGCTGCTTCTGTGGGTTTGTGGTCTTTTGTATACGGTTGGATATGCCTGAAGGCGATGTGTAGATATCTTTGTCTTTAAAACTGCAACCTAACAGGTTCCTTTAGCGAATGGGTTGTTTTAGAAACTCCCTAATGTCTGAAAGAGTACACCAGAGGCCTCGTTTACCGAAATTTCTTAGACAAGACTATTCATATTCAGTTTTTATGCCATATATTTGGGCTCCACTGGTTACCAGCAGATAGACGCCTGTAGGGTCTCAAGTGAAGATGACATGTTGCGTTCAAATGGCAATCTGGTTTTAGTACGTTTTGAATCAGTTCAATCGAAACGAAAATGACAAATATACATATATTGCTGGTCTTTGTCCCTTCTCCCCCCCTTTATCTGTCTCTCTTAATAAAACACATCTCACACAGGTTCTATCTTGGATGATGCTCTTTGAGTCATGTGACCGAAGAGCTGTGCTGTCAAAGGCTGTGGTCAGTCACAGGACACCTCATACCAATAATGGGCTAATGTAACACATCTGATCTTCTTGAATTTTGGCCAGGCCCTTTTAATGATGTCCTCAATATTTTATGAGAAGGTTGCATGTGTCTCCTGATACTAATAATATCCTTTATCTTAAAATAGTTGCTAAATAATTACAAACACAACAATGCAGTTTTGCTTTTTAGGACAGTTTTTCATTGCACGTGCAGTAATGACTGATGTAAATTTGCATACTACCAGTTGTTGATCGTTAGATATACGTCCCAATCATTAAAGCAAGAAAAAAAAAATGGTACAACATGCACGTGTAGACAAAAATGACCTTGATGCTTGACTGTGGATGCTCAACCCAATAGTAAGTGCCAGTGCTTCTACTTCTAAGTTGGTGTTGATTAAATGAAGGTTTTTCCACACTTTTGTTGTACATATACAATGACAATAAAAGGCTATGCTATTCTATTTTACATTGTGATGTTAACTTGTTGTTTCTTTCCTCACAGATGTGGTCATCTTGCATGATGTGCGACAGTTGTGAGGTCACTGAGCATTCTCTCTCTCCCTCATCTGGGGGCAGCCCCACCATTTCACCACCTTCCTAAAGTCATTCTCCCACTCTGCCAAGATGACCGACAGGAAGGAGCCTCCCTTCTTCAATGACGATAGCGTGGGAGCATTTCAATATAAGCTCCCTTTCTATGACACTATGGAGCTCTTTATAGAGACACTGACAGGGACCTGTTTTGAGCTGCGCGTGTTGCCCTTTGAGGCTGTCATTTCAGTCAAAGCAAAGATCCAGAGATTGGAAGGTACGGAGCTCACTAATGTTTAGTTTGTATGTTGCAGTAGTTTGCACTTCAGGGTAGGTTTGTTATCTTACAAAACATATTATTGTACTGTTTGGGGAAAAAATGGATGCACAGATTATTGTAAAACCTTTGACATACATTTTGCCATCGTATTAGTCAGGTCTTTCTGAGGTGTGCTGCATTGCTCTGTAGAGACAGAGTTACACAATTCTGGATGCTATAATTTTCTAGTTATTTGTATTGTTGACTTAAATTACAGATTGTTTTCAAGTGTAATGAAGCTTAAAAATAAGTGGGGGGAAAAGAATCAAACTCAAGTTTACACTGCGTTTTTGCAATATTTATTACTGTATGACCTGATTAATCTTGATTGGGGTTGTACAGTTTAATTTGAAATCTGAATTATCCCCATTGGATGAAATTGGAAAAAATAAATTTGGAACGATCTGTCCTAATTTAAATCCCATGCCTCATGATCCAGCATTGGGTACTTGTTAAACTTACGGTCACTCTGACCCAGAGCATTGCTATTGTTCCAGTTGTTTGTACAAAATGAGAGCAAAAGCGATGAGCTTGCTGAGTCACATCGCCAAACTAATCTACAGTTTGTAGATAGACTTTCCTGTGACATTCAAAACCTTGTGAAAAGGTCAGTGTGTTTGCTGAATTTTCCTTATATTATCATTACCACAGCAAATCTGCTGGCTTGTCTCAAGAGAAATGGCAGAGGCACCAAAAATGGACAGAAAATCTGTTCTGTGTTAGAAAGAATTTGGCCACATGGATTGTATTAGGACATAATTGTTTGTTTCCATTTATACAAATACATAGAAATCTTTTTTTTTTACACTCCCCCCAAAAATTTAAGGTTGCTTAGTAAAGCATCAAGCTGACCTTGAGTATCTGCATTCCTCCCCGCTATTCTTCATTTGTGGTCAGAAAGCCCTCTGCGTGTGATGAGGTCTATCAGCCAGGCCTGCGTGTTTGTGAGCATATGAGCATATCACTCTGCAATGAAGAGACCACTGCTTGCTCACTAACGCTGGCTCACCTCCAGCACCGGGGCAGTGAGTTCACTGATTGTGGGCACAAAGAGCTTCCTGAGAGCTTCCTACTCATACACTACTTCTTATTCCAAGCATTACCTCTAGAGAGCCTTTGTATTCAGTAGCCTGTCAGTCTTGTACTGGAGTTTTGTTATTTTGGTCCCACTTGGAATAATGTTTCAATTTAGACACGTATCCAATAGTTTTAGATACAGCATTAGCTGACATTCTAGCTCATAAATAGTTTATTTTTATTTGCCTCCATGTTTAAGTCGTCATTGCTTCTGTGATTGCTTAGTTTTGTCTTTAGGGGGCAGACATTAATCATCTTTAGTCATGTGCAATTGCTTGTGATTGGAGCATGTCTGTCAGGTAATTGAACTTTGTCTATCAAATATGAACAGGTCCTTGTCAACTTTGGTTGTTTTCTCTCCTGCCTTCTTTCTGACTGTAAAGGTATCCCTGTTGCCCAGCAACACCTTATCTGGAACAATTTGGAGCTGGACGATGAACATTGCCTACATGACTACGGGTAAAACTGTTCTTCCTGACCCTTTGTGTCCTTCAGAGCACTGCTGTCAAGGCAAAATCACAAATACAGGGGAGCTTGTTAGAGCAGTTACAGACAGGAAGCATTTAAAAATTTTCTGTGAAAATCTAGTGTCATTTGGAGGTGCACATTAAAAGCCTTCCTGCTGTGGTGGTGACTCACTTATAATTCACTTCAGCATGCTGTAGATGAGCCAGATATGTGGCATTGGGTGAGACAAACAGCATATTTGGAGAATTTGCCCTATCCACTCTTGTCAGTTTATGAGATGCAGAACTCATCCTTCAGTGCTCTGCTGGCTGCAGATGGTGGTATTGTTATGAATGTTTGTCACTTAATTTTCCACATGAACAGCCTCTGGTGAGATCTCGTTCAGCTCCCCTATCACACTCTGCAGCATGCTTTTTAAGTTTGTGAAGCAGAGGGATAGAGTAGGCGATGAAACATCTGCTCATATGCGCCAAATGTTCCAGTGGGATTCCCGTTCCTGTACTTAAGTTCATCTGGAAAACATCCTGTTCCTTGAAGTGCTGTTTACTTTAAATCAGGGCCTCTGCTTCAGAAGTAAAGCATTTTACCCTCCAAGTACATGCATTATTTCCTTTTCTTTCATAATATTTGCACTAATATTACTGGTATGGCATTTATGTATTAATTATCATTTGATTTGTGTTTGCAGCATTGCAGAGGGCTGCACTTTGAAACTGGTCTTAGCTATGAGAGGAGGCCCAATTAACACCAGGAGAGGTAAGAAGACTGACAAACTGTAGTCAGTGTTTTTATGCTTTTGGTTTTAATCTGCTTCCTTGTTTTTATTAAATTACGTAAAGTGTCTTGTTTTTTTGCAGTTTAAACCCCCTCTCTTCTTTTGTCAGTAACCATGGAGGATCCAGTTAAAGAAGTGGCTGACCTGATGGACAGCACAAAGGAGGAAGGCTGGGAGAAAAACCTGGCTAACAAGCAGGTCACGTTTGTGGTCTATCGTGAGGGGGACCAACTAAATGTCTTCCGTGTGGTCGACAGGGGAGATGGTACCCTGACCCCCGTATCTGAATCTCTGAGGTTGTCATAGTTTGTTTTATTTTTGATTTTATATGATCTTTCCACATACTGTAAATATGCACACAATTTGGATTGTGATTAGAAATTTGTACTCTTCATGGTCACATGATCATGCATGATAATAACCACAGCAGAAATGTTTCTATTTCTTTTGAGAAAACAATTAAATGTGTCAATGTGTGAAGTATAATTATACAGACTTTGTACGATATTTAGTTTTAGCTGTCAATAGTTACAGCTGGATTTATGGGCTTTTTTTCTTGTTTTTGTGTCAATTAAATGTTGTAACACTGAATTGCTAATGTATTTTTGTTTTTGTTGTCGTTGTTTTTTGTTTTTTTTATTTCTCTTCCCTCATTGTGTTTTCCAGTGGTGGCTCTGTGTTCAATGTGTATGCCGAAGAAGATGGAGAGAGTTCTACAGCTGCACAGCAGAGCCTTGAGAACTCCATCACTATGACCAAAATGAAGCTGCTCAAAGCCAAGATGGAGGACATGAACCTCAACAAGAAGGTAGGAACCTTTGAGATCAAAGAAAATCAATGACATTTTGTCATTTGTCTGCCATATTTTATCAGGCTGAGGCATGATACCGTGTATGCGGAAGTGAATATATAAACCTTGGATCCATTATCTGTGTTTGCCTTATGCGTACAGAGCTTTCTGTATTACGATGTAATGCTCTTTCAGTATTTGCTGCTTAATATTTTGTGTTGTAATGTTTTGATCTTTTTTTAATCAGGAAAGGAATAAAATCAAATTACATCTAATAGTCTAGTCACTTTTGATTAGTTCTGATTATTTTAAAGAGTGATAATGATATTTTTGCATGAAGCCAATATGAAGCACCAAACACTAATTTCCCTTCGTTAGTAAGAGGGTAGAGCTGTGTTAGATTCAGCTGTGCTGGCCCTACATTTTCTTTAGCACTCATCAATTTTACGCAATAATCTTAAATCTAGTCAGTGGTATGATGGGGTTTTTTTTCAACATGGGTAAATATACACTTAAGATAATCATCTGATATAACTCCGTCTATTCATTTCTGTCCATGTCTCTGTCCTGTAGAAGTCTGCAAAGGTAAAACCACGGGCCCCTGTCAGCCCTCATCCCTGTGGCAGCTCTTTTGGACCTTCCAACACTCGACACCATCATCGCCTCTTGCGCTCACTCACTCAGATCAACCAGCCTTGGCAGTCAAATGCCCCTCTACCTCCAATTGTAGACCATGAATCCGTAGACCCCTCTCTGGCCTCTCCTGCTGCAACCTCCGCTCATCTGCCCATCCCTAGACGACCCCCTCCCTCTTTCTCCTCCCCGTCTTGTTATATGCTTCAGGAGGAGGAGCCATGGGAGACATGCCCACCTTTTGCCAAGATCCGCCCACCTCCTAAAGTGTCCCGGTTGGACATTGGCAGCACTAGGTTGATGAGGGACTGCGTATACCCTCAGCTCCCTCCATTGTGTACCAGGGGGCCACCTGATGCCACATTTGACCCAGTTGAACCTGTAGGGGAATCATTTGGGCTGGGTGTATTGGACGAAACTGTTGGGCTTGTAGCACCAACTCAACCTGGATCTCCATTTGGTGACTTGTCAGATCCTCTGAGTCTGGATGTGTCCACCCAGCCAGAGGGAGGTTGTCAGACCCGCGAGGTTGAGGCTCAGCACCAACTGCCACATTCCCCCTCCCCCGTTAGTCCCTGGACACGTGGGACAAATGAAACTCTCACCAGCAGAGCTGATGGGACACAGCTTAGCACATCCTTTCATATCAGCCCTCCCTCAGCATTACCTGCCTCCGCCTCACTGTCACCTTCAGCTAGACTGTTGTCTCAGCCTTTTGAGTCCACACTTTCCTGTTTACAGCCTAATCTTCAAGCACAATCCTCAGCAAAACAAGGCAGCACATCTCCTCACTCTTCAACCACCTTGTCAACTCATCCACCACGCATTTGTGGTGTTAAAGTAGAGTCACCTGGCAAAAGGCTAGAGCTCATCTCTAAGAGGGAAGCAAGAAACATCACTAAGGTGGCAAACCAAGCGTATAAGGAGCCAGTGGGGTCTCTCAATAGCTCGGAGCTCTTGGCTTCTCTTTCCACAAGGGCTCTAGACATCAGCGGCGGCAGCAGCAGGGACCGTTTTGGAGAGAGTCTGGGACTTGCACTGGCTTTGTCTCCTGCAACTGCCTCAGGACAGGGCAGCCGTGGCGCCAGGTTGCCATCCATCCCTGCTGACAGACTTATGCAGGATGATCACATAAGGCAAATGTCACCATTACCCCCAGCATCAGCTTCTTACATGGTGAGTACAGATAAGTGTCAGCATTAGCTGCTAAGATTGAATTTGTGGAATTGAGTTACCCTAAAAAGTTTTTTGTTGGTTTGGGGTTTTTTTTAGTATTTGTGTGGTCAGCCAGTGTTGAAGTCATTCAAAACAATTTTTTAGAAAATCACTTTTAAAAAAAAAAAAAAAAAGTTGAAGGCTGCAGTTGTTTTAGTTTTACACTCTTAAAAAAACATTTAATATTTCTGCTCTTTCCTCAGACCACCAGCACTCTTGCATCAGCTGGAGGAGTCATGACTTCATTTGGGACTGTAGGTAAGGGACGCGCAAACGACATTAGCGTTTATAAAGTACTAGCTTAAGAAATTTTAGCATTGTTGTGGTTTGAATGGACATCTGAGTTGTGAATTTTGAAGCAAAGTGCAACATCATTTGCTATGCTCTGGTGGTATAGATTGTAAATGAACAGTTGTGAGTTAACATGGTGTCCTTTTATAGGCGCAGTCACATACAGTGTAGCTGAGTAGAAGACCTTAGTGTGTACTGTCAGCGCTACAAGAATTTTAATTCTCCAAGCAAAATGCTGACTTATTTGTAAGTTGCTACTTTGGTCTGTTAAAAAAAAAATAATTAATACATGCTGACCAATACACTGAATAATGAGGGCATGATTATCACAGGTGGGGGATTGAACCAAGGAATAATTGAAGCATAGAAAAGACACCTAATGAGGAACCAGTATTGTGCCTACTTACAGCTGACAATTTTGCAAAAAAGCAAATTTAATTTGTATCTTTGGACACTTTATTACTAGCAGCATAGGCATAGTTTGGGCCTAAATGGTGGGGATCTTGTCATAATTGATGGAATTAGGAACACAGAGTACTGTCAGATTCTGATCCACCATGCAGTACCATCTGGAAAGCAGAGCTTTGAATGTACTTCAAGAAGCCTGGAGTCCTGATGACTATGTAAATAAATTACAAGAAAGCTTTCTTAAGAGAGTTCAGGCTGTGTTAGAACTGGACAATCTGTTTTTGCCTGAAATACTATATGTCTGCTGTGTCTCTTTTCCATTTTCCTAGCTAAAGAAATGAGGGGCAGCTCAAGACTTTTGTACAGTACTGTGTACAAAATTGTGTGTGTGTTTCTACCAGGGATAGGGTAGGGTTTTTGTATCTTTTTGGGGTTTGACCCTTCCATGTTGATGTCTTCAATCAGGATCTGAAAAAGTAGGGATAGTTTGTGTATATTATCACCTAAAGTGTTGCCTCAAAGTTATCAAGTGCTTCCTTCATGGTATCTTTAAAAGCAAATCTATCTTCCACTTCACTGTAAAAAGAGGAGTCCTGTACCATCTACCTCAGTACTAATGGAGGATATTCTCACATTATAAACAGTATAGTACTCGGCATTCAGCTCAGGGGTTCTCTTGTTTTCTTACCAAAGTTCTTTACATCATTCAGGGATCAGTTGTTTATGCTTAAACTGAGAAATCAAATTTATTTATTTATTTATTACATTTTGTGTTTGTTTCGAAAAAAAGATGTAATTATTGAAAAGCTTTTTTATTTTATAGTGTTAATTTCGTTTTTTTGTTGTTTTTTTGTCATTTTAGCTTTGACAGGACATAGCAGAGAGTAGGCAGGAAAGCGGAGACAGAGTGGGCTGAATGACAGGCTGGAATTGGTTTAAGCAATACTCGAGCTCAAGCCCCTGCAGCAAGGTCTCTAGATTTTGTTATATGCAGTTGGTCAGTCAAGGTAACTATAGAGGTGCACTTTAGGTTGTGTGTGTCCTGAACTGCTTTCCAGAGTCTTCCTTAGAACAAGGCTGGTAAAGTTATGGCAACACTTTCTCTTATGATGCTATTATTTCCCAGTAATAAATTAAGTTTTTAATTTGTTACTCCTTAGCTAAATGAGTGAACCAATGAGTGCATGAGGCTTTTACTGTCTGTCCCTCCCTACACAATTCACAAGAATCACTCTGCTTCCTTTAATATTGGTCAGAATTTAATCAAACTTGAACACAAAGATCAGCTAATGGGACAGTTTTGCTTGAGCACCCGAGTTATGCTCAAGGTCACATTTGTTGTTCCTGCAATTTTAATTGTCGTTAATTTCTATACTTCACATATTACGGTAACCTATAAATTGGATCGTAATCTACTAATGATTGTGAGCTAGATAAGCTACTGAACATCACTGATCTGGTTGTAGAGCCTCAACTGTCCAATTATAAATAATTATATAGAAAATACATAGGGCCTGTGTATTTAAACTCATTTCACCTTGCATGCGCTTCTGATTTATGAAGGTATCAGATAAACCAACTTCCACAAACCTCTTACGGTGCTCCATTAAATCACTGGAACCTTTATTCTGACACCAGGGACTGATCTATGGCAGAACATCAGAAATGCTAGTCTCCCTCTGCTGTGTACACACAAATTTACATATCAGCTCGCCTGAATTAAGTGAGCACTATAAAGATTAGAAAAATTAATTGGGAACACACTTAATTAAATGTAAACAATATGAAGTTCGGCTTACTACAAAAACCCAATGTGGATAATGCGAGTGACACTGGCTGTAGCTGAACACTGTCTGGTAGCAGACACATGATGGCATACAGAAGAAAGCGTACAAAACAAATAAAAATCCAATCCCATACCCCAACCTGCTTGACGGCAAGCTTGCTGTACTTTGATCACAGAGCCGTCAGTTTTATCTGTATGTCCCCACATCCCCTTTGGCTCACAGAGCTGAATGCTTCCACAGACAGGATTATCACGGGTACACGCTGACAAAATAGTGTTTCCTGACTAAAGAAATGAATCATGTATTTTATGCTCGGTTTCTTCATAGAAAGATATTTGATGCAAAAACGCAGGCTGTTTGCTTTTTTTGTTTGTTTGTTTTTATTGCCTAAAACTAAAATTACAACAACACATCTGGTTTCCCTGATTAACAATTTTTACAATGCAAACTTTATTAAAACCAACCTTAAAATAACTGTGAAGACGTGCTTAGAAACTCTTGTTAAAATAACACCATTGTGATTTTTGTTTTTACCGGTTGACATTGCTGAAATAATACACGATATGAAAATAACTCTATGCACTCAGTTAAATGGCAGGAAAAGGGTCAGAGAAAAGCCCGATGGCTGAGCTTCTGAGACTGAAAAACATTTTTGGTCACCCTCCAGTTTGTGATGTCACAACAGGTGTTTTGCCTTTTGACAGCTGGTGAAAACAGCTGCTTGATGTGCCTGATGCAGTTTAGTGAGAAGTACAACATTCCCCAGAGCATTAAATGATGAGAAGTGCTCTTTTCCTCTTTTTTTGTGACTCCTGTGTTGATCTAGCATTTTTATTCCTCTGTGACTGCTGCGATGGATCTAACCTGAGCAAATTTGAGGTATAGGGAAGGTTAAAAGGGTCTAAATTACAGGGAAGTGATTTGTCAAAAAGTGAATAATGTGCCTAAGATATTCAGTTGCGCTTTGTACACACATTTTAAAACAAAAAAGCTGGGAAACATACCATCATGATGTGCCCTGTTGTTTGATTTTTGTGATACCTGTACATTAAATTGAAATCCATATTGGAATAATCTTTGTATGCACTTGTTTCTTAGTACAGGGGTATATTATATTCCCTTTTAAAAGATAGTGATTTGTAAGCATCAAAGAGAACCTCAGTTCCTTAGTGCTGTTGCTGGATGATGGGAGATATGAGCATGAAACATCTAAGACCTAGATTGACAGCAAGGAGGATTAGAAATTTCCTCTGCAAATAATAATTAACCACAAGCGCAGATAAGCTACCGGTTTTGAGGGTTCAGCTGGATGGAAGATGTGAACGGCTTTTAGGGTTAATGATCTGTCTGTGTTAGCCTGATGAGATCAATGTAAGAAGACTGACTCTTGCTTTTTGTTGTTGTTGTTTTTTGTTAAACATACATGATTACAGGTGCATAACGGCTCTGTAGTTTAGTGGTTAATACATTTGCTTGGCAAGCAAAAGGTTGGTAGTTTGATTCTAGTGGGAGACACAAATTCTCTTTTTGGAGTTGCCAAATCAAATGTGGAGTTACCCACTGTGACAAGCAAACAGCCAAATGTAGCTTTATGAATATGGGTCCATGCGCTTTTGGCTTGCACTGTTTTGTCTGATCAGCCGTTCGTCTTTGGCAACTGTCTTATAAATAAATAGTCTTTCCTCTTCTTTCAGGCACTCCAACATACCACCTACCTCCAGTCAAAGCTCCCACAGGCACTAAGAAGAAGAGCTCAAAGCACTGCTTCCTCTGTGGCAAGAAGACTGGCCTGGCCACCAGCTATGAGTGCAGGTACAAGTACCAGCCGCATTTCCAGCTGCGCTCACCCCACACAGTTGCTGTCTGCCTCTAAATCACATCTCACCCCCGGTTTTGTCAGTCTCGTCCTTGAAGCGAGCCTTTTAGTACAAAGCGGTCTTTTCGTTGTTCGTCGTTTTGTCCTACTGCCATATCCCCAATGATAACACATCTCTGTGCGCTGCTTTTTCTGTCACAAGTTATTAGCTTTATCAAAGTTTCTCCTCACCACATTAATATGGATTACTTGTCCCTCTCGGGCCTTGTCCAGGGCTACACACTGAATCTGATGCAACACTGCGTAATCTCTTAACATTTAATACTTGAAGTGGTTATGTTCCCAACTACCGCTTTAGTCAAACTGTAAGCCTTTGTGATTAAACAAGTAATGCAATTTACTCTATTAGTGCTAATAAATTAATCAAATTGGAGGGCAGAAGAGGTGTAACCACACTTAAGAAATTGTTTAGTAAGGAAAGAAAAACTAGACTTTGCATTTACACATTTATGCAGCAAACAGCTTGCTGAAGGGGGATTTTGTTATTTGTTTTTTAATTTACTGACTATCAAGTCTCAAGAGGAATGTACTATAAAAATATATATTTTGCATACAAACTTGAATGTTTATTTAAATCTTACAGGTGCGGTCAGAACTTCTGTGCAGTTCACCGCTACGCAGAGACACATGACTGCACTTATGATTACAAGGGTGCCGGACGGCGCTTTCTGCAAGAGACCAACCCCCTTATCAGTGCTCCCAAGCTGCCTAAGATCTAAACTTGCAACCTTGTCTCAGACGTGGGGATGAGGAGTGAAGACGTTTAAAACTTGCAGGATGGAAGCGATTCTGCAAATGAATTTGTAAAGGAAAGAATGAACTTTTACACCACTGTGTGCTCTTTTTAATCAGCCAAGTTTGCTAAAATTTAAATAAAATATTCTGTAAAGCCAAGTGTGAACAAACCAGTGGACTGAAACGGCACAGAATTATCACCTCTTGATAATGTGAAAGTGTATTCCCCCCCCCCCCTTTTTTTTATCTTTTGCCTTTTTTTTCATTGCATTAAAAAAAAATCTGTGCATGTACGTAGGTAGTTTTTGCTAAATATATCTGCTGCACGTTCAGACATACCTATTTTAGGCTTTTGTTGGGTTTTTTTGTTGTTTGTTTTTAATCGGGGCGACTTCATTTGACAAGTCTTTGAGAGATGCACTTTAGAACTATGATATTTATATATTTGACTTTCCTTGTGAGGGAAAGGTGGCGTACGTTTCTGTGTTTGTCTTACTGTTAGTTGTCCTCTTCAATATTACTTTTTTTGTATTCTGCACATTTAAATATCTTTCTTACATGGGCACATACATACCGGCATCACTAATGAAATCTTCCTAAAAAGAGAACCGTACACCCACCTAATGATAAAATACTTAATATTTATTAATGATTTATTTAAATTACAGGTTGGTTTTTAAAAATAGGGTTAAGTATGCAGTGTGTGTAGGTGTGGATGTCAGTAATCTGTTTGCCTATTGAGTAAACTGTATTAGGAGTGGGTGTTGGTTATGGTATTTGTGTCTACAGTGAGGTGATTGCCATTTAAAAAAAAATAAATAAAAAAAATCTTTTGTAAGTCTTTTTTATTGCTCAGCTGTTTCAAAAACTTTAAATGCTCGTAAAGTATCTACAGGGGTTTGATCTAATAAAGTTTCTTTCCAGAAAGTTTCTTTCTGTGCATCATTTTTGTTTGGCTGAAATCCAACAGCTGGTCTAAAATTATCATTCTGATAGAAGACTTTGTTTTCTTGAGGGAAATGCTTATTTCACCCTCTTACCGGAGCTCCTCTTGTCATTTCCACGCAGTGCCTTCAAGCTTCACTGTTTCGGTTCCTCAAGACTTGCAGACTGAATATTTGACCTTTCTCTCCCAGTAATAGTCCTCATCACGGTGCTGTGAAGTATGAGGGGAAAGGGTTTCTGTTTCTTGTCATTAAATAACCCCTCCTGCCGAGTCAGACCCTCAGCTAGCTCCTTACTGACAAGTTGAACATTTTTAAACCTCAGTAAATGTATAAGCTTGCCTTCATGAGCTAAGTTACCGGTTCATGGCAAGCTTGAACCTTGGTGGTTCCTGGGTTGTTCCTGAATATCTAGAAATCATCAAAAGCCCAGAATTAGCATGACATCCATGCCCATGATGAGTACATGTAAACTTTGAGAGACAAACATGTCCTTTTGTTGCTACACAGTTTTTATTTTCATCACATGCTTGAAGCTTTCTGATCGGGTTGAGACATTAAAGCAAATTGCTTAAAAGCCTTCTGATCACATATTTAAATGTCCACCCAAAACAATGCTCAGAGAGAGCTGTAGTTTTACACGCACACATCTGAAACACAGGTTAATCCTGTGGAGTGGGGCTAGTTCAGCAGTCAGTAAATATGAGAACACTCTTGTTGCTCAGAACAGAAATATGTTGTCTTTGTTTGCTTGTGATTCACTCTGATGAAATGAATGAAAAGTGGGGGGCTCTATTTATTATTCACTTTACTCCCACTTTGGGTGCTGTTCCTGTGAAGCAAACAAACCCTGTCCTGAATCACGTCTCGCTGTTTTCATCCCCACTTTCCTCCTTCGTGTTGCCTGGCTTTGATCTGCTATAATTGGGCTGTGCAGCATATACTGCTTATTCTCTCTTGGCAGATAAATGCACCTAAACCTGGAGATGGGCAGGTACTTTAAAAAAGTAAAAAGGATGAAGTTTATAACCTAATAATGCATCAGGCTGATTTCATTTCAAACTCATCAGTGCAGCAACAGGAGGCCGTAGATTGGTGAAAGTGGTGAAAGTAATACATGAAAATGTAGTTTTTAGAACATTAAACGGAAATTAGCAAGCTACTGGCTGAGTAGTCAGAGGTGGATTCAAGTGGTGGTGATGGCTGCCGTAGGCTAAAGCCTGGATACTGCGTGTGCCGTCTCATCAATGCCTTTCATCGCTTCTCCAATTCTCTGATTTATGACCAAATATGTGCAAAGCTCATTACAGTCTTATGAACCTTAGCTGTAGTCAGGTGGGAAGTACAGTGAGTATGGTGTGTGTGTGTGTGTGTGTGTGTGTGTGTGTGTGTGTGTGTGTGTGTGTGTACACATAATAGAATCAGCGTGTCAATTGCAAACATGTTGTGGTTTTTTTCCTTTTCATTATTTTGGTATACACAAAGTTTTATCAGTTGATGACTATATAAAAACCCTACTCTGTAAAATTGCTGGTAGTGTCCTGACCTGAAATAGTGGCTGACTTTCATAGCCTGTTGTGCTGTAGCATGCAGATAAACAGAAAACAAACTGTCCTCAGCTGGTTTCAGAACCAGCTGAGGACAGTTTGTTTCCTTGGGAAACTTCCCAAGGTAAGGAAGTTTCCCAGAAACCTTTAGAAAGCAGCCAACACACTTTTAAACAGCCACTGACCTAAAGGTACAAGCTTACAAAATGAACTTTACATAACTCACTTAGATTTAAGGCACATTATTTTTGGCTTAGTTTTGGAGACAATACATTTTTTAGGAGAGCCTGCAACACAAACTGTGTTGCTGAGCATGAAAGATGTGGATTTTTTTTGTGGATTATGAAAGTGCAACACTAAGTCAGTGCAGTAGTTTTTCCAATAGGGGATTCTTTTCATTCCCACATGATAGAGCACCTTTCGGGACATATAGAGGTTTTGTCTGAGTATTTGATTCGGTTTCCTTCAGCTGCTTCTTTGCAGTGTATCACATAAACACACCCAGCAAATGCTTATTTTCTACTGTTCTGTTTTGGGATTGCTCAGCTTGCTGTTTGCAACTCTGCCAAGTGCTGCAAGTCTATATTTTCCACCGAGTGAAAAACAATGTTTTTTCTTTCTCTTTTTCCAAACATGCTTTTAGAAGAAGAAATCATTCTCACCGAGAGTAAAAGCAATGATATGCATTACTAAAATGCTGGTTTGGCAGACTCTTTTCATAGGAAAGGGCTCCTTCAGAATCCAAAATCTTAGGTTACTAATTGTCCATTTAAAAACAGTCCATTAAGACAATCAAAGTGCACAATGTACCTGAAAATGTGTGTGTGCTTTTTGTCATTAGAACTCTTAAATGCTGTATTCAGCCATGCTTTGGGTTCTGTTGGCTACAAAAATTTGAAAAGAATAAAGAACTGCTCTTAGCTTGTGCCGGCACAATGAGGAACACCGATCACATGTTGAAACCAACAAACGGAAAAGTGCGTAGAGTACAAAGGCTTGTTTCAACACAAACTAGCATGATCGTTTTCCACCAAGTGTTCAGAATATACACATGACTCAACACTGCTGAGTCATGTACTCGCACACTGGGGCGATCAAGCTCTGCTAGTCTGACGGGTTTCATGTGCAGGTAAGAGAGCTCGAAAGACACTCGCCAAGGAAATCTTAACACTGAAACCACACGGCTGTCTTTTACACCAACTCCCAGTTTTGGTCCCACCTACTGACAGAACCACTGACCTCCTGGGAAGAATTAATCCTACATTGTTCTACCCGGGTACCAACTCCACCTTTTCTCTGTCCTCCTCTGCCCTTTTTCTTCCCCTCTCTATTTCTTTCTGCTTACATTCTGCTTATCTTTAACTCAGTGAGACTTGTTATGTTAACCCCCTGCTCTTACACCATCCGTTCCTTCCACTTAAGCACACACACACCCTGTTCTAATCTCTTTCGAGAGAAATTCTAGCTGCTTCCTAAAAAGACTGTTAGGGCTGGGTATACAATTCTCTGTCTGGCTCTGTTCTCCCTTTTGTTAAAGAGCTATGTTTTCATCCTGTAAATGTGTTTCTTTCTTTTTTGTATCAACAGGACAGCTGTGCTTCACTCGCCTGCTTCTCTGCCCACTTAATACAAAAGCCATGGCCCAATCCTCCCTACCACACTGCAAGACGGCCTGTATCTCTCTGACGCAGAGACACACGCATGACGGTTTGGCAGACTCGTTTCTGAGGTGCCCACTTTGTCCAGACAGAGCACAGAAGCGCTGTTGTCCCACCCCAAGGACAGAGCGGCGGACTTCGCATCAGTAATAAGGCTGAACACAATGAAAGGCTTCACAGAGATAGAGCTCAGGCTTTGAGTCAACAGAGGATACGTTCCCTTCTTTAACAACTGAGTCTCTCCCAACATACTGCACTGCGAGTGAGGGGCTCTCTTGGCGTGGAGTTACAGCACAAGCAGGGATTTACTTGAGCTGGAAGTGTCACGATACACAACCAGACATTTATTATCTGAAAACGTCTTTACTTGAGTATATTAGAACAATGTGACAAACTTGAGCACTTTTAATTAAAAAGTTGTAGTCATCACTTTATGTGATGTCATTTAAAATAAGAAATGTCTAATCGTTTCTTTCTGATGGAGTGTTAAGTAAGATGTGTGTAGTTTGGTGTAGCTACAGATGGGGGGAAACAGGGAGACTAACTCTGTCTAAAGCGAGCAAAATCCACCTACCAGCACATCTGTAATTAACATGTGGCATGTTGCCTGGTAAATTGGTACAAATATGTGTCCTTGACTGCCCCTTTCTTAGTCACGATATGTAATTTCCCAGAGTTGGTTGCATGAGTCAAGAATATATTACAGATCTTCATGATGACTCCAATAAAATGGATGTATTTTTTTAACCTCATTGTTTTGTACGAGGCAAACAGGAACGATAAAAGCTGATGGTGCTTCAACTTCTATGATAATGCAACTTAAATTTAGTTTTTGGCCACTTGAGAGAACACGCTGTTGTGGTCATGTGTGCATCAGCTGATGAACCACAGACTCCAGAAGGAAATTATTATTTTTTTGGCTCCTTGGCTGTTGAGCCTTTGTTAGACTTTTTCATGACCCTGTGATGTTCCAAGCACCATTCTTGAGCCACTTCTACCTTTGGTGCCCTTTGACAACCAATTTTTACAGAGCATCTGTCACGCACTGATAAATTTCTCGGAAGCCCCTCCCAAAGCCACTCAATTCAGTGGTTCAAACTTTAGACACAGCAGTGCTGGTACCGCCCTTTCGACACTGGCAGGGTAGCTTTTGTAGTGAAAATGCATAGAAATGCAGAGGTATACTTTTCACCTGGTACTTTCTGTCTGCTTGCCCATCATTTTATGGGCTGCTGCAGATTTTCTTTAAAACTGCTGCTCGACACTAAAGCAAAACGTTAAAGGCCATAATTTGAATATTTGTGGGCTTCTCACTGTGAGTAACACCCTTAAAATTACACAGGGAACCATTTGTCGCATAAAATACTGATTATGGCACCTTTTAATTAGCACTTATTGTTATTCACTATCACTATAATTACTACGGTGGGGTCATTTTCCACCTCACTGCCATCACGATCATCAAAAGCTATCATCGTCACCTTCATCACCACATCATCATCATCATCGCCATCCTCCTCTCCTCGGCAGTGCACAGCCCTCAGTCAGTTCGCCCGCGTGCGCCGCCTGTCCTTTAAATTAATTATTTCTTGCATTTTGTTTCCACTCCATCTTAACGCGGAAGTCGGTGACGCACCACTACAAACAGCTGCTCAGCGGGGGCAATGAAATAAACAACGCGTCGACATTCGGTGAGTGTTTTCTTCTCGTGTGTCTTTACGACGTTCAACGAGCAACGTTCGCTGCGATGCAGTTATGTGTACGTCCACGCTGAGGAGGCTCCAACGTGTCCGCTGCGCCTCTCGCTTTATTAAATCCGACCTGAGGCGGCTGGAGGGGGTCGCTCGGACGTGCCTCTGAACTATGCTGGGATGATAGCGTGAGAATTTGCTGCTTTTTCTTGTTTTCCCCTTTTCTTTTGTTTTTTAAAATTTTTATATTGACTGCTTTTGAAGCCGACACTCTGTTCCTCACGACGGTCACTCGTACCCTGCTGTGATTAAGGTATGAAAATCCAGTTTAATGTGAGCGAGTGCGCTCTGCAGCAAAAAGAGGGTGAGAGAGAGAGAAAGGGGAAACAGCAGCAGAGTGTTTGTGTCAGCTCAGATGTCTGTTATTAATTATTGTCTCGTTGTTTTGTGCATTCAGCGTGTGTGTGTCCATGTAGATGTGTGCGTGTGACTCGATGTAGGAAGACGTAATGTTGCCCGAGCAAGCCTTTTGTTAGTTTTCCCAGATCCCTCAACGCGCTCCCACAATTCCACAATATACTGCTGGAATGCGATGAGACTCGATGATGAAGAAAGAATTTATTGGTGTTCGATACCGCTAAAAACCCATCTTAGGGTTTTGCTGTCAGTGCTGTGCCTTCTGGATTACTCAGAAAGCAGCGGACTCCTGTCCTGACTTTACCGGATCAATGCTGATTTGGATGTTAATGTTCAAAAATCGGCGTGGTGTGATCTTAGCAGCTCGCTGTGGCTCGGAGAGCATCTCGTATTCTCTGTAGGTCCGACGAGGCGCACTGCCCAGCCGGGTGTCGCCTTATTATGAACCATAATAAAGCCAGCAGCAGCGCCCTGCATCGCTGCGCGCTTTTCAGATCAGTGTCACCAGTGATTCTGGTTTCTTGCCTTCAGCTTGACGTCAACAACAATACATCTGCGCAGTAACGTGGAAAATATGAATTGAACTTTATTTATTTATTTCTTAAATGGTAAGACTTTAATGTTGACATCAAACCCACTGATCACTTAATTGCCACAGTGGCTCTCACATTACACTCTGTCCTCTCATTGGCTGCAGGATCAGCTTTCTCCAGTTGTTTCCATCATCACCCCCGTCATGATGCGTGCTGCTCTGCTGTACAGTTCCTGCTTGTGTGTTACAGTTTGTTCAGAGCTTTTAAACATGCAGTAAAACACTCTAGTGTACTTTAAAGCCTTCTGTTCTCCCTTCATCCTCGTGGTGTGTGCTTTGCCAAATGGGAGGGCAAGCCCTTCACTCATGTTCAATTTGAGCTAACACATCTCAGCTTCACGTCAAAGACCGGTTCTTTTGATGCCATCTGTGCTGCGGCGTTGGATTTTTCTGTGGTTTGGGGTTATTGTTAGGTTAATGCTGGGGAAAAGGGGAAGAACCGGCTGGGTGTCTGTGTCATACATTATTGTAGGCTTGGGTTATTTCTTTGCTGAGAGCTTGTTGTGATGACGAGCCTCGTCGTGCTGCTGGTATGTGTAGTATGCATACATAAACGTTCTGATAACTAAATGCTAATTTTGTCTATAATCCTCCTTCTTCACACTGTATTGTGTTTTTTCTTGTGATTTTTGACAGGGAGTGTTTGAAGAGAAGCGACAGATGGTGATCTTTGTAGGCAAGCAGTCTGAGTTTAATTTAGTTTTTTAATTTATGCTCAACAGAAAAATCTGAAATTAGAAAAAGGAAATTGGGAATATGGGAATTTCCTATAGCTAAAAAGGTGACTTTTTTTTTCCTCCCATGAGTTTTCCTACTGAGTACGTATGCCTTACAACAAGGAAATCATAGCATTTTATGCCTACTTTCTCTTATCTTTTTCTTGTCCAGACGTTTGATACCCAGTGTGTTGTCTACACTTGTTCCAGCATATTATTTTCCACATAAAGTCTACATTATGGCCACATTACGCATAAAGACGGCCTTCCCCTCTCCGTCTACTTTCCATTTCTTGACTTCTTTCGTGACCGGCTGACTGTGTGTCCTCCGACAATGACGACTGAACAATCATTCTGCAGTCATGAAATTTCATCTATTGGAGAGCTGGCGCTGCACGAAGCTGTCAGCAGACTCTGTCGTCCCGGTAGAACCGAGTGCTGATGGAAATGAGAAAGTAAGGCCGTAATTATGATTCCGAACAGGAGGAGGAAGAGGGCATCTGAGGCTGTCGCTGCCTGCCAAATCCCATAATTTAACTTTTTTATTTTTCAACTTAAAGTAGTTAGTGCAGCTGCCTTTACTAATTCAGTTCATTTTTATTTGTGTAGTGCCAATTCCCAACAAATCTTAATCATAGAGCGCTTCACTTTGGAGCATGAAGAGCTTATGCCTTTAATATGTTGTAAAGGGAAGACCACAGACTTCCTATGAGAATGTTAACAGGAAGAAACCTTCCGCAGAACAGGCTCAGGATGGGCGGCCATCTGTTGAGCTGAAGGGAACACTTGCGCGATGCATCTTCTGTGCAGGGGCCCGTGGGTCAGAATGACCACAGAGCCGTGCTGGCGTGAGTTAATTAATAATGGAAGGACTTCCTGATATTGCGTTTTGCATGTGTTGGGAGATGGCATACTAAATAGCACGAGTATGGGTACTGGAACACTGTCTGTTAAGCTGCTAAAACTGCGAGGGAAGGAGCCTGCAGTCTTAATGGACTGTGCCATTGTGTGCTTGCAAATTAGCTTGTACTTTACGTCTTCAGAGATGGGCTCTGAGGAAAGTAATTGGAGGGCGGAAAGAATTGCAATCAAAAGTATCTGAAGGCTTCGATAGTAGCTTTCTGCCAGTTCACTGCCGTCATTGTTTGACACAATTGGTTGCGATGGAGAAATGTGCCTCCCACGGTATTTTACAATATGGAACAGAAGATCCGTTTGACAGGCTCCATTGTGGCGTTGTGCTGCAGTTTCAATCAAATTCAATTTAACAACAGGCAAAAACATTTTGACTTGCAGAAGAGTTTCAGCTGAAAAAAAAAGAAAGGGAGAAAAAGGGTTTTTACTTTTGATTCATCCGCTAGTTCACATCTTTGTTTTGACAAATTACTTTACAGGAACAGGAGCAGATGTCTCTTCTTACTAAAAACATAGAGCTTGTTTGCGCATAATTTAGCCTAAGAACAGATATAAAAAAAAATTCATTTGTTTTTGGTTGTTATTTATTGCTTTTTCTGTCTTCCATAAAATTCACATAATCAATTGACCTGTCATATTTTCAGTAATTGGTCTATAAAGTAATCGATTACTATTCTGAATTTATTCAAAAAAAAAAAATGCTATTTTTATACTAACAAGAAAGCACTCAGCGCACTTCCTGTTTTGTTGCCCTACATTAACTTTGTGCTAATGGAGCACCACACTGCTTTATTAGTAATTTAAACATCAAATATCAAAATAATTTCTCTTTTACGTTTTTTTAATGTGCTGAATTCCTGTTTTTATGTCTTGTTGTAAAATGCCATCTGCAGACATGCTTTGCATCTCTATGTTAGCTGCTCCCCTCTCCTCACTCTCTGCGTGCTTAATCTGTAAAATAATATTGATTGAAATGTGCTAAGAGACAGGAAATGGATCCAGCCAACAAAAATCAGTCTTCGTACATATTTGTCTTCCGGTTTTGCAGGAGAATGTGCGTGTGTTATTCAGGATGTGGGTTTTTCCTGGACTCCAGTGCCTGCTAGGAAGCTGTGATTGTGTCCGTGATTAACCTCCCTTTGAGAGACTTTCAGTTTAGCAAGTTTTACTTTTCTTAATTGGCCGTAGACTGTGAACAAATTAAAATTATCCTAACAGTATTATGGCCATATGGCAGCTGGAACTGTACTGCGAGGTTTCCAGTGTAATTTGTATGGCTGGTTCATGCTGCTTCTGTTATCTGATTCTGGATATACAATTATAGGTATATGTCCCTCGCTAGTCGTCTTGTATGGCTGAACTGTAACATAATAACATAATAAAGGTATCATATTATGCTGGCCGGGATTGGGTTATTGTTTCCCTGAGGTCGGACTTCGTCTGCAGGGAATAAAAGCATTGATTTAATCTAATGACTTCCTTTCTTTGGATGATGTCATGCACCTATGTGAATCAGACCACACTGGGGTAATACTTATGGCGGCATAGGTAATACAGCAACATCGGCGTTTGTTATGATATTTTGGTCAGATTTTAAGTGGCCTTCTTCACTCTGACTTTGTGTGTGTTGACCAGGCGCAATGAAGTTGTAATGCCTCTGATGAAACGGGGTAGTGTTCGACAGCTGCGATACATCAGCCGAGGAGAGGTGCTGGCTCAGCTGAACGGACTGTGGGATGGTACTGCTGCAGTTAGTGGGCTATGGTTGATGATGTCATTAGGGCTTTCACAGACTCCCAAGGTCTCTGCTGGTGGCAGCCAACCAAGAATAAGGAAAGGGGAAGGAGACTGATTGTTTTCTCCCCCCATTGTAGATTGACTGATCTGCCACAGTGTAAACATGATACCCGCTATCCTGTCAGCCTAACAGACACACATTTAACAACTTATTAATTTATGCTGAAATGATAACCGTGCTCTCAGAGATAACCAAATAATCATGAGTCCCCCTCCCCCCAAATAAAAGAGCTATATTAGCTCAATAACCTATATGTCCTGAGCTGTAATAATACAGTCACCATCACAATGTTTGTTTGATGACAGCAGACTTTTAAACACAAAAGCTTGCAGAACATGTTGCTGTAGATAAGATTGTAAGTTGTTTTTTTTATGTCTGCTATAACACAACACAGCTGTTATGATGGCTTCTTTGACGTGGTGACGGCCACTTTGGAGCCAACTTCATTTAGTGTAAACACACACACACACACACACACACACACACACACACACACACAAAAGGAAGTTAAGACCTAAGGCTGTTTTTATTTCTCTAATTTGTGCCTCTAATTTGCCCATAAACCAGAAAACAGCCTCGATAGACTATGTTAAAGAATTTTTCAATTCTTAAAGTGCTTCTGAAAGCCAGCGAGGACAGCAGGCTCCCAGACAAACGATGGTGGGAGCAGTACTCCCGCCGTTGTTTTTATCCATACATTTTAGTTATTGACAATGATAAAACTTGCCACCCTTCACGGTTTCTATGGTATAATATCTTGTCACACTGTACCATGACAGGAATTTAATTAGAAGTGTTCCTAAATTTAAAAAGAAATTACATGAACGCTGTTACACCTGAGATAATAAAATAAAGCTTTGGTTGGGCTATAACAAAATAATTTATGATGCTGTTATGTCAGCTGTCATATTTAATTGACTTTGCTTTTAAAATGACGCCGCAAAGCAAGGCTGTCTCGATTTGCTAACTGCTTGTAGCCTTGACTCATTAAATCTCTTCAACCTGCTTTGTCAGTGTTTTTTCGTTTCAGTTAAAAATTGCAAAACTGTCACATCAAACTTGTCGTTGGAGCATTTTCACATCTGGGTCACGAGCAAACCCTTTTCCCTACTCTCTGTCTACACTGTGTTCAGATTCAAAGGTTTAAAAAAAAGCAAACGCCTGTGTTTGTCCACACAAAAACCAGGAAATGATGAGATGAGCAATAAAGGGTCTGACCTATAAGTAGCTTTTATAATGACATCAGGTGATGTTAAACTCTTTTTACATCATGGGCCACATGCAGCCCAACGTTTTTACATGGTAAAATGAATTTAATGGCATAATTTAATACAGCCCACTTAGATGTGTCGCAGCTCTTTACTTTAACAGAATCATTTAAAGTAAAATAACATTCGATTTGTCAATTGGTTTGTTTACCACAGTTTCATTAGTTAGTACCAGCTGTCTTTAAGTGCTAACATTGTATTGTGAAACCCTTTTAATTTAGTGAGCAGTAAATCTTTCCTCCATATTGTATTTAATTAGATTCCTGAAAGCCACTCAGCCGTCCATTTCAATTAGTTTTGCTGTAGTAAAAAGTCCACTTGCAGAAACTTGTTTGATGGGTGATTCATCATAGCGACCGTGCTTTCCAGATTAATTTTTGCCAAAACTTCAGCTTTGGTCATGCACATGCTGATTTCAGAAGTGTTTGTCTTCTAGCGCACTCATGTGGTGATGATAGCCTGACAGATTTGATGTCCACATTAGGGGTGCAGGGGTCAAAATAAGTTTGAGTTGTTTGTCCTTGACATGAATGAGAAATAAATAAATTCAAATAAAGACTATTTTAGTAACACCAAAAGTTCTAATTGTCTCTTGGTGTCTAAATAGGCTGGATAAAGTGGGCCTGGAATTCTCTTTTCTAACGTCATAGTTTAATTCTTGGACTGTATTAGAGTAGCTTTGCATGATTTTACAGTTCAGAATAATCCACATTTATCTTATGTTGGGCTTTGGTGTAGCCCCTTAGTTTATTCACCTGTCAGAAATGAGCCCTTATAGGTCCTCTTCCTTTAGGCCAAATTCCTTTTTATTGGCTCTCCTTTGCTAACAGCAGGTACACTCGCAGTTAAAGCCGTGTGCCTGAGGTGATCATATTAAGGATGGTCACTCTCCTACAGAGCTAAGACTGGAAAAGAATTGCCTGAAACTGAGTGGTTAGAGCTTTTGGGTCACAGGGATTACTTTCACATATGCGCTAATCAAATTATTGAAAACACAAGCACCCAAAATTGCAACTCTATAAATGTGGTACAAAATAAGGTTCTCCTTTAACTTTCCGGCAGTGCATTTTAAAATCTAGCACACAACAACACGATGACACCGCTTAAGCCAAACCACAGTTTGCCCATCCACAGTGTACGATATAGTCTACCTGTGATAGGCCAACACTGGGAAATATTGCATGTGGCTGTCTGTAATTTTACATGAACTGGTTTATCCCAAATGTTCATGTTACGCAACAAAACTTTCTAGCTGGCAGTTATGTTTTCAAACCATAAAATATACAGAAAGAACTGGCATTTAAGAAAAAAAAAAAAGGAAAGGCATGATATGCTAAATTATGTGTGACCTTTTAAGAAAAATGTTGCTCTTTCTGTCAGACTTACTGGCATTATGCAGTAGCGATATGACCTGTAGGCATCTCATCAGAGTTTCTATATTTGTTTGTTTCTGGACTTACTTTGGGGGAAACAAGGTAATTGGCGCGAGCAGCAGCAGCCACTGTGGCTGGACACACAAAAGCGTTTTGATGTCACTGTATTTAAGAACTCCGACTGTGATGTAATGTCTGGGAAATGATGTGCAGAATTTTGGTTTTTCCTCTACAATTAACCTGACTGTAAACAGCACGGATATATCATCAGCTGCTTTTAATATCGAGGTGGAATGAGCCAGAGCCGTCATTTCATCATGAATATCAATGAGGTTTTCTCACTAATGACTTTTCAACTGTTTGCCGTTGCTGGTGGTGTTTGCATTGCATTTTTCATTAAGCGTATTCAGACTTAAATCTCATTACAATACATCCATGTTAGAGACGTTCTCCGGTTACAGCAGCAGAAATAATTCCAGCCCAAATCCCCTCCCTGCTTAAGAGCACCCCACATTTATTTGATCACGATAATTCAATCCTGACTGTGTTGCAGTTATTAATAATGATTTAAATAATGAATTCAGCCTGCTATAGCTTGTATAAATGAGCTTTGCTAGATATTGTGAGATGTATTATGTTCAAATTAGGTGTTCAAGCAACAGAAGAGTTTATTAGACAAATAGAATTCAGCTGAACGAATGCAGATGTTGATACGGGCACGATCTGTGACATCATTTAACAGTTTCTGGATAAGCTTCTTTTTTCTTGACAAGCATAATGTGTTCTTAAGATGTTGTTTTGTCAGAGCTCAGGTTATGGGCCTAACGTGACATTACCTGCTGATATTCCCGGGAATGTGCTTTTCGTGGCTTTGTTAACCACCCCAGAGGAGCTGTTATGGTTTTGTTGATAGTGTCACATGGGTCAAACTAAGAAGCCAAGGTTGGGTTATTTTGCAGCCCTGATTACCCCAATTACAGAAGGATGATGGGTGGATGGTGCAGGTTGTTTTGTCAAACTGCCCTGACATTTTTATTTGTTCTTTTTTTTTTACTGAAATGGAAAACTAGGAAGATGAGCTTTGACTGCATGAGGACATGTTTTAAAAGGTTTTCTGATAAATAAGCCGCCCTCCATGTGTGGACGATGTCTCACTGCCACAAAAATGCACTCCAGGGCTTTTAGGAAACAAAAATGTATGATTTTCTTTCTTTCCTTTTTTTTTTTAAAAAAGGTATCTAACCCAGCAGAAACAGTTTTTACTTTTCAATGTTTCCAGATGTTCATGTCTCCACACAAATAGTTGTGAAGTCTGTTTTGAAAAATGTGAAAATGTGTTGCCTTTTTGTTTTTATCATATAGAATGACATTGCGAATTTGAATTTGCCAAACGATGACCTTTACAGAAAAAAAGAAAAAAGGCTTCAAAGCAAAGGTTTGTTCAGTATAAAGTAACAAGTTTTTTCATTAGAAGTTTTTCTTGTTGTTGTTGTTTGAGTCTATTTTAAGGACTTTCATCCATTCTTCCTGCAAATTGCTTGTAGTTTTGTGACATTTTCGGCCTTCTTGCACAGACTGCTCTTTTGAAGTGTATTCAAAGGTTTTTCTGTGATGATGATGATTAGGTTCAGGGCTGTGAGGGCGATCGCAAACCTTCAACACGAGCCTCTTGAGTTGGCCCATTTGCTGTTATAGTGTGCAGCTTGCTTTTATTTAATTGAGTAAATCTTTCCACTCACCAATAAAATGTTTCCCCGTGCCACTTGCTACATAACAGACCCAAAACATGATTGATCCAACTAGTGCTTAACACAGGACTTTGTATTTAAAATGCTTCAGGCATCTTTTGTTGGAACATTTGAAGATGCAGATACATAACTGTCTGCTTTTGGGCAGCTACACTATATGGACAAATGTATTGGGCCATACCTCTGAATCTTTGAATTCAGCTGTTAGTGCAGGTGTATAAACTCTAGTACCTGTAGCCGTTCGGTTTGCCTGGGCCGTTCCAAAAAGCACAGAGTTCACTGTACTGTAATAGCATAATACTGCTGCAACAAATCAGCTCATTAAATTTCTTCTCTCCTAGGTAAGTTGTATTATTGCAACTTACCTAGGCATTCAGGAACCACAACAAATCATCCACATTAAGTATCAGACCACATGAAGTTAGAGAGGGAGGTTGCTGAGGGCTGTGGTGCAAAGTGTCTCAGGACTCGGCAGCACTCTGCTCATTCAACAACAGCACAGCTCCAAACCTCCTCTCACATTAACATCAGCACAAAATCTACATGCTGGGAGCTTCATGGCAGGGTTTCATGGTTTAGCAGCTCCTCTAGGTGTAATATCTAGGTGGCCCAATGATGATACAGCCTGAGGAGTCTGATTATTTATAAAGCTTTAAAATTTCTTTGTTTTTCTTGGTAAAAGTTGGTACTCAAACTCCTTGCATGTTGCTCATTTCTTCTGTAAAATCTTCTTCTAGCAGCTTCTACTATTAGCTGCTATTACTAGCTGCTACCGCTACAGGGGCTGTAACAGCATTACACTCTATCCTTAGCATCCCTCACTTTTACACTAACCCTCTGCTTGTCCTCCTTTTACCACATTTGAAACTTCTGTTGTCTTCCTCTTTTCCTCCTGCTTGGCAGCTCCATCTTCAGCATTCTTTCTCCAATAAATCCACTACTTATGTCCAAACCATCTCAGTCTGGTCTCTCTAACGGCGTCTCCAAGCATCTCAACATGAGTTGTCCCTCTGACCTTTCTGGTCCCTCCCAATGAAAATCTGAGCATGCTCAACTCTGCCGCTCCAGCTCATATTAGGTTTTTCTATTTCAGATTCAGTGCGTGCGTTATATAGCAGAGCGACTTCTTTTTTTTTTTGCTGGTATAGCTGCTGGAGGCTTGTTCTCCAACTGTCCATCATGCAGTTATGAAGTCATTTAGCTTCTTTTTGCTGCTGCCACTGAGTCGACCTGCAGCCAGACCAGCAGCCTCTAAAGCTGCCTCTCAGTGTGTGATTTCCTGTGTCCACGCACTTACTACACACAGTGGTGAACCCCACATGCACTCGCATATTACACGTCTGCTGTTTCACGGAGCGTTGTGTTGGGCTGAAACTGCCTGCTGGTCCATAACTCCTCCACACAGTCGGGTTATTCTGCGAGGCAGCAGGAGAACAAACACTAGCCCGAGGAACAGAGTTGTCTGTGTGCCGAAGCGCACGCTTACCAGTAAAAAGGCTTTGTTTACCGGTATGGCCAGAAAAGTGGTTAAAAGGAACATGCTTTCAGTTTCTACTCGGGTGGTGAGTTAGTTTTTCATTTCCTCATTCTTCACTGATGAGACCACTTTTCCCTGAATTGTGTTCTGAACATTAGTGGCTATAATACAAATAAATCTATTGCACAGGACGAGTCCAGGTCAGTGTGTTTCATATTGTGTGCACAATGTCAGTAGTGGACTTGCATAACCTTGAATGCACACAAACAGCTACAGTTTCCTAGCGAAATGCAGACTGCATCCTGTTTGGCTGTCACAGCTGAGTATCCAGTGTTGTGTAATTTTTTTTTTTTGTGAAATTCACCTTAGTGATATTGATTACTGTAAAACAGGGAGTAAAATCATCAACTGTTCAGCTAAGTAAGAACAAGTGTCAGCTTCCCTCGAGTTATAGACAGGCTTGAAAACATCATGTACGAGGATTTTGGAGCTTAATACGCTTAATATGAATGATATTCTAAAATTTCCACCTATGTTAGTAATTTTCCACTCTTAATTAAAAAAAAAAAACAATATGGAATACTGTTATTATTTTTGAGGAATTGCACTAGATGTTTATCCTGTAGTAAGGCCGGTGACAATAAAATGAAATTATATTTTAGTATTTTAAACCATGTTGCAGTACTTGTTTGCACAGCATGGATAAAATCTGGCATGATATTGCATTTTTGGGGGGAATTATCTTAGTTTGTATTCATACCCATTGTGGATGTCATGGTATTCCTTACTGATAAATGAAATGTACTGAAGAATAATCAGTGTTTTCTCCTGTTGCACATGAGCTAACTACTCCTTTTCAACTGACAAGTGATTAAGGTGCCTGAATGAGAAATGAAATGGAGGAAAAACATTGAAAATAAGTGAGAAGGTCTCTAAGTTGTTGCAAAGCAATCAAAAAGTTTTTGTCAGTTTTTTGTGAAAGTGGCCTCGTGGTGGCTGCAGTGCACTTCACATGTGTCTGTTTCAGTGTTCAAACAGACCATGTGGTCTTTGACATGCAAACACGCAAGTAAAACCTTGTTAGCATGAATAAAAGCAACAAGTCACAATTTTTCTTTTCCGGTTTGGCCCATCGCAGGGAACATAAAGCCTTCAGATTGCTGTTTTAAATAGACTTTCAGGAACTGGTTGGTTTAGATGTTTCTGACGGTCAAAAAGTTGAGTTTGGAAAGTACACTTCTCACCCTTAGCGGAGCAGTTTCGAAACACGTGTTACTGATCATTTTGGCTCTGTCTCTAAATAGAACAGAAGCTGCGTTAACATGATTAACAGCAACTGTGTTTGGCTACTATTTCCTGTCAAAATGGCTGCTTCAGAATAAGTCTAGTCATGTCTTGGCCACATGACCAATTATCCAATAGGAGTAGGGTTAGGGTGAGGGCTGGGGTTGTGTTGTGGGTGTGAAACTTTCAGAAGTTAGATTTGAGGTCAGATGAAAAGTTGTAAATAGCCACAAAATACAACAGCTAGCACAGCTGTCAGGGACCAAGCAGTAAAGCATAAAGGACACAGGTGTTTAATTCAAAAAAGGGGTTTTATTGACCCAAACATATGAAAATAGATTTAACAAAGCCAAAACTTAAACAGGCAGGCCAATAAAAGAGGTCAACTCAATAGACTAAACTCAAGATAACAATTAACAAAATCTCAAACAAACATAAGATAAACTGACCTGCTGAAACCAAATGACACACAAGGGGAAAAACTAAATGGCTGTCATATAACCAACTAATACAAAACAATTAAACAAACATGAAACACCCCCCTGGCAATGAAGCGCGTGGTTCTATCCAATTAGGCTGTCAGTGGTACTTCAGCTCTCCCAGCCCTTTTGCCAGACAGGAGGAGAAGCCAAACCCCAGGTAACTCAAACAAAGAAAGATGTATTAATATAACAAAACAGAACTTTGACCTTGCAGTGTTAATATGTGTGCACACCATATAAACATTGGAAGTTGTATGGAAAAATAAATACATTTAATAAAGAAACAATATTGAACAATAAGTAGAATATATTGAAGTAGTGACTGTAAATTAAACTACAGTGAATCAACTGGTGGTGAGGTGTGGAGCTTGCCATGTGTGGCATGTCATCACAACAGCAATAATGGTTAAATGCTCCAGTTATACTAACCGAAGTATTCAAACTGAGGCTCAGTAACACTATATATTTGTACTCCATTTGACAGCTTATGATTAAATGTCCTGTGGACTGTTTTTTTTTAGTACTGTTATAGAAGATCCGAGTTCTGGTGTAAGGAACCAGATTTGAGTATTTTATATACTCACATCTGTATATATTTTTTTACATAGTGGCTGCTGGCTTTTATCTATAATAGACAACACTGCAGACAACTCAGCCATTTAAAATGTAGTGGTGAGTGCAGTTGAGGAAGCGGATACTAATTCAGATACACAAGCATCATTTTTAATCAAATCTTTTTGCTTAAAAATAAAACAATAACATTATGTGTGTTTATAGTTAGCTCTTCTCACTTCCTATTAATGCTCTAAGCTGTTGCATATTCAAGTTTTATTTTGAAGCCTGCGACATGAACATTTTCTGCTTACAATGACAGCATATTCAACATGTTTGGGTATGCTTTTACAAAATAGGACATCTGATTACATGTGATTGTTTTGTTTACCCTTTTTTTTTTGGTTCTACAGGCTATTTGATTGATCTAATAAGCTCTTGATTTGCTTGTGCCTGCTCTGTTTGAAATGCATATTTCCCTAACACAGTGGAGGGATTTATGTAACCCACAATGGCACTTCAGCACACAGAAATCCACAACATCAGCTGAAGAGCGTGATGCTTTACACACTGCAGTGTCTCCACATTTTTTTTGTCCGCATCTCATTAAAATGAACAGGCTTTCACTAAACTTTATTGAACAGCCTCATCACTAGTGCCCCCAAAGAGCACATCCAAATGAGGAAAGAAGGGACTCTGCAGTGAATAGATCAGTAATTAACAACACATACTTGTTTAAAAAAAAATCTATTTTAGATAAACGTTTATTTATCGTTACCAAGATAGAAGGCTTTATAAAAATATCTGATTTTCCATCTGTTCATTGACACCTAGAAGTTGCACCTGCCTGCTAACTATAACTCAATATCTGGGTATCGCCTTTGGCTATGTTCCCAAAATGCAAATGGGAATCTGTACTTGTGGTTTTGAGTTTGCATCTGTAGCTGTACCTGCAGTTGTGCTAATAAGTCACTGAACTTGATCGCGGCGCTCTGACTGCACCTGCAGACGGGGTTCGATACGACAGTAAATTGGGCATGCGCTGACAAGAAACTGTTAAATCTATTAAAATCTATCCTGTGTGAGGGTAATATTCAAATCTGCCTGCACACAGCAGAGATGGCTCTTGCTTCCTGTATTCTATGTTCTCCTTTCCCTTCATAGTATTTACTGTTGCAGAGAGATTACAGAAGCTGCATACTTGAGTCTGGTGTTTTGTGGAGTGTGGCTGTTTGCCTATCTTGGCAATTTCAGTTCCCATCTCCATACAGTAGATTTTTGATGATTGTGCTTTTCTCCCTGCGTTTACCCCACAGATATTTAAGTCTGCTTTTCCAGCTAAATCCTTATTCATTCCAATTGTACGATAAACAGGCTGGTAACTTTTCTTCCCCCTTATCACATCACACACCCACCAAAAAATTGAACAGCTTCTTGTCAAAACTCTTATCAAGTTCCCTTTGAGTCAGCCGTGTTTCCTCTTTACTTACTGGCATTTCATTTTTTTGGTGCCTCGTCACAGCAGTTTATGAAGTCTCCATACAGAAGAAAATTGCTGCATTTAAAAACAGCGATACTGCTGCATAGCCCTCTGTCAGTGTCCCTGTTATTTATCTGAAAACTGAAACTGAACCCTTTCAGATCACTTCCAAGCAAAACCTTTTACAAAACATAAATCACCTCTTGTTGGATGAAAAGGCATAAACACTTCAGCTTTGAGGGTTAGCCTGAGGTTTTAGAACAATAGACGATCACCGAAATTTCAATTTGGCCTCTGGTCAAGGTAGTTGTGGGAGTAAACATTTATTAACTGCAGGCTGAAACTGATAATCTGCTCCTGGCAATGTCAGAGCTGCATAAAAATGTACGCCCTTCTATCTGAATATTGTGGTCGTTGCACAATGTTTATATAAAGATGGGACGAGAGATTTCTTCATATTTTCGTTCTGAATTTAGTTGCTTTTTTTGTTGTGCTACTTACAGACAGAGAAGTATAGTATATTTTTAAACACAACAGAATAAAGATGCTGCTTTCCAGTAAATGACTTGTTCAGTTGGGGTCCAAATGCCACAGTGACAGAGGCCTGCTTGCTTTCATGTCAAGACTTGGGTAAAGAGATTGAAACAGCTCTCAGTGGTTAGTGCTAGAAATAGCTAGCCTGTCTGTCTGTGTAAATAATAAAACAAACAAACCAAAAAAAAAAAGAAGAAATCCTGTCACCTGTCAGCCCGTCACACTAATTATTATGGTATGCAGTGGCTTCTCTTTTTTATACTTGTTCCTTATGCTTTGATCCTTGTACAACTATTAGCGTGACATAAAAAAAAAAATTCCCAGAAATTTCTGCTGGTTGCCCGGCAGACTCATTGTGATACCAACACTTCAGGAAGTTGCTGTGAACAATTGCTCTGAGGGAGTGGGAGGAACCATCCTCCAAGTCCTCAAAATGCCTGATGTCTAACGAGCTGCCGCAGCTCATTAAACTTTAGTCTGAGTCTTTGAAAGCAATGCTAGATCCCAAGAGGTTCTCTGTGTAGTCCTGGGGAAAAACAAATGTGCTTTTCAGAAGTTAAGACACGAAGAAGTGTCACCTAATTCCGGATTTTTCATATTGGGATAAGTGTAAACCATGAGGAAATAGCCTTAGCTAAGGTGCCGTGCTCCGCCCTGAATGGGCTTTTCAATGACATAAAAGTTAATAACACAACAGGTGGCGCAAGTAGCTATACAAGAAATGCGCAACAGAAAAAAAGACGGGGTTCTGTGGAAATTATAGCGCTAAGTATTGAGTAACTACTTTCTTCATATTTTGCTTCCGAGGAGCCACACTTGCTTGTAATTGTGTAAAGTGGTCTTGAGCAATAGCTTTCCCGGCTTTCAAAGGTTTTCTTTGGACATCGGCTGCTTTTTCATTCATTTTTAGCCCATTTGCAGAGAAAACATTTTCAGGGAAAAGTTGTGTTTTTTTTTTTTTTGTTTTTTTTTAAATAAATCATTCAGGCATGAAAAGAGCACCCAACCCAAGGGACGAGTCAGTGTTGTATCTACACATAATTGGAAAGAACCAACTTCTCCACCTCTCTGGGAACTCCCAGGCCCTCCAAAGTGTGGAGGCCTATCTCCCCTCACCACACTCCCTGCCGGTGACTGATGCCCTCAGGGGTCGGTGCATTGTTGGTTCTTGGTGTCCGGGGCTGGGCGCTCAGGTCATGTGCCAGCTCACTCCCGGTGGCTACTTGGCGGGGCCTGGCGCCTGCTGCTCGGTCAGGCCTCTTCCGGGGCGCGGGGGGCCCTCGGGCCTCCGGCCTCTGTGCCTGCGGCTCGGTTCACTCGGGCACAGCTGGCTGCCGGCGGAGCCGGCGGGCACGCCGGTGCAGCCCCCTCTAGCTTCTGCCCGGTGGCTACTGGGTGACCCCTCGTCTGGGGATCCTCAGCCCTTCCCATGAAGGTGGCATGGATGCCCCTCCGGTGGTCCTCCTTGGGCTCTTGCACTCTGGGGCCTCTGGATGTCTGGGGCCTGGATCTCCTCCATGCCTGCTTCATGCCCTGGGGGACAGGGCTATGGCTCTCTACATCCTCTAGCAGACCATTACATGGGGAAACCATTTGAATGCAAGCGCGCCGATCCACACAGGTGTGCACACGGGTGTTCACTGTTCGTAGACTTAAATCACACCTTTCTTGGCTGCTACTTCAAAGCACATTGTGCGCTGTCTGTCCTGCGTGCTGCACAACAACATTCAATATTTAGTATTTACTGCTGTTTACACTTAGCTAGATTAATGCGATGGTGTTGTGTATAGTATATTGCTTTGTTTTGTTTTTTTTTGCTTGTTTTCTATTCTTTTTCTCTCAACAGGTGATCCCGGAGATATTTTTTCTTCCCCCCTTTCTCACTGTCCCTCTCCCCTTCTGTTTTTCTTTTCCTTCCTCTTTCTTTCTCCCTTTCCTATCCCTCACTCATGTCTGTCCCGTCTGTAACAACTGAAAATAAAATAAATAATAAAAACAAAGGTCGATCAAATGGGCCAATACGGCAATGCCATGATGATCCATTTGGCAAAATAAATCCATTGGGTATCCTTGTTGGTCTTCAGACAACAATTCTGACGGCTAAAGAACCAAATGGGACAGGCGAAAAAGAAAAAAAAAAAAGAAAAAAAAAAAAGGAAAGAACCAACTTTAAATAGTGTTGTTTCTAGCAGTCTGTCACAAAAACACATTTACACTGAAAGTCATGTCCTTAAGAAACAGGAACAAAACAAACAAACACAGGAAACTGGGAGAAATAAGCTGAGGTATGTGGAATTACACAAGAGCTTGGCTAAAAATGGCTCTTGTGGAGTGGTGAATCCAAATTTGAGACTTGGGTTGAAATCATCATCAATATGTACAGAGGAGTTCAGGAAAAGGGGCACAACAGGGATCTGTGGTTTGGTGGAATTCTAAAACCTTTTTGATCCACCATGAAATATAATCTGGGAATCATCTGATTGCCAATGGTTTCATTTTTCAGCATGACAATGATCCCAAATGCACTGCTAATGCAATAAAAGCATACCTGGATGGAAAAAAAAACACAAAATGGGACACTGTCAGTCTTGGATCGGCCTCCCCAGAGCTAGAATCTCAGCATCAATTTAGCAGAAAATATACAAAAAGCAGCAAACTTCCAAAAAAGAGATTTGAATGTTCTTTAAGAAGCCCGAAGAAATAATTCAGAAGACTACTTGAAGAAATTACAAGGCAGTTCAGGCTATGTTTGAAGGTCATGTAAAATACTGACTTTCTAGCTCTCTGGAGTCATATATTGTATTTCAATGTAAGTTATTTACCTGTAAATACACCAGCGCATTTCCCATTTCCCTAGAAATCTAGAGAAATGAGGGGTAACTGAAGACTACTATAATTATCATCGGTGTATAAAATAAGATTTTTATGTAAAAATATGAATTTTGCTGCAGGATGAGTCATTTCATCCCAGTTTCAGTTGAAACAGAATTTCCCTGTATTCAGGGCAGAGAGCACTGCATCTATTCTGGTAACGGTGGTGAGAGAAAAAAAATGTATAGTGTGAATTAACACATCCTCTGTCCTGCATTTAATCGTTAAGCTGAGGGGGAGTTTCAGAAGGTCTTTATGAGTATGCATGCTTCTATTTATGTCGTAATTTTTGTTTCTCTCGGTCTATCTGCTCTGGCATCGCATGAGTCACGCCTTCCCGTCACAAGAAGAGAGTCAAGGTCATTTTACTAAATGTGGGTGAAGTTTTTTTGTGTTTATAGATGCATTAAACAAGGAAGGCACTAACTCCTGCATTTTTCTAGTCAGCATGCCTGCTTATCCCAGATGTCAAAAGAGCTCGTTCCTCCTTCTACACAATTAATCACCTCCAAACTGGGGCTCATTTGCATATAATAAAACGGGACAGCTAACAGACATTAGGGATACAATGAACTTTAATCAAAAACATCTATATTATTAATCTTGCTTTTAGGATAAATAGCAATTTGGTAGTCAGAAAAGGGAGTGAAATATAAGCCACAGTTGTGCAAATGATGCAGCTACAGCTGAAATGACAATAGGCTAAAAACATTATGGTAATTTATTCCCAGTACTTTATGAAAAAGTAATCAGCAGTCTTGGAGCTCGGTATGGCACATCTTTGTGTGTTTGTGTTTTTGTGTGTGTGTGTGCGCGCTGTCTGTGGCTGTTAAATTATCCAACAGTTTAAGTTTGACAGCTAAATTTGTTTAACATTTTATTCAAAGCTATGAAAAACAGCAGTGCCTATTTGTGCAAGTGTACGAGGCCATATCAGAAGAGTCCATCAGGTCTAACTGATGCTCTGTTAATCTGAGCCGAGACTGGAGAGTGTCTGATTTCTGGCAGGGCATCAAGTCTAGTTGTCGCTGCCAACACAGCTATAGCATCTGCGCCATGGTGAAATTGTGCCCGCCTTCTCTCCCCTGACTTGTATCTTTTAGTGGAGCCACCAGTACAACATGCAACCATATTTGTAGCCTTTCCCTTTTTTTTCCCTTTCCTCTCGTAAAAGAATTCAGTGACAGTCGCACATCCCCCAGAGGGAGAAATTGCATTCCCAAGCATCATACTGTACCTGCCAAATGAACACTGAATACATTTCTATGAGACAAAAAAAAAAATTTCTGAGAGCTGTAGGGTGCATCTTAATGAGACACACCATACAGTTGGGAGCTTACTGTGGCTACTACAGTCACATTTGAGCATTTTAAATATTATCACTCATTAAAATGCAGAACAGTCTCTTCATTAGGATGCAACATATGGCTGAAATTCCTCCACGTCCAACATCTTTCAGACTCTGTATCTATCTGATATGCTCTGTTGGTATCTGCCCTAACCCACTAATCCTTTGGGAAGACACCTCTTTAAATATAGGCTATAGCTATACTACAGTGATGTTTGGATTGATTGATACACAGCTGAGTTTTTCTGCCTGGTTGCACATCAGAACTGGAGAACGCGCTCTCGACCATATCTCGGGTCTGATCTGACAGCAGGGACACAGAGGAGCCCCTTGGCAAACGGAGTAACAGCAGAGCTCATCTGAGCAGAACGGAGAGCAGGCAGGGCTGTGATTTACCTGGCTCAGGAGCAGAGAGGGCCAGAGATGGTGAGAAGGGCCGAGTTGTTTTTCAAATAAATAGACTTCATTGGGTAATAGGAGCTAACATTTTGATGGCCTTGTCTCTGGGTGGATCCTCTGTGGCCAGGAGTCTTATCTATTGGGGGGGGGCAGTTTTGCCATCTCGGAAATATCAAGATGTGTTGTGACACATGCAAAAACAGAATATCCTGAATTTTACTATTTTTAAATTCCCTCTAAAATTTAAGAGTGAACTTTGTTTGAAGTTTGTTTTGTTTTCCTTCATAATCTGAAAGAATATTAAGAATAGAAGTGATTACATGGAAAATAAAGTTCCTCCAAAACAGACACGCTAAAGATTGCTTGCCCGTAACACCACAATGACTTCCTGTTCACATAATTGGTACAGAAAATTATGAGAAAATGACCCAACTGCTCCTTTGATATGTCACAGCAGCAATAGTGTTTTAAAGTAAGTCTCAGTAAAATATGATTATTGTTTTGTAACATATGGTCACAATCAGGCATTGTTAGATACGTTACAAAGTAGGACGTGATGATTCACTAGTCGTCACAGTGCCTCTCAGTTTCTCAGTCAGATGCTCATCAGGTTCAGTTTTAATGTACTGAGCTTTCACAGAGGATTTGAGGTCTTCTGTTATTAAACCACCTTACTTGGACTTTTACACTCTGTGTATGGCACTATGCCTCAATTCTTTCATCACAGGCTAGATTTTGAAAAAATAAATTCTAGTTTTTCCGCATTTTTGTCAGTGAAAGAAAATTAATTAATTAAAGGAACTTTTTTTTGCTCAATAGATCAGCATCAGCCACTGACGTCTGAATAATTTTATTTGTCATGGATGCAGTATTTTTATTTTATTGTTTTGTACCATGTTGCACAAGGGCACACAGCATATGTCCATATAGTATTCAGATTTGTCCCATAGTTTTGTAAGCATGCCTGGATTCAGTGCAGGCACTGCTACTCTTATTCTACCTACCAGCAGCCATGTGAAACTCACAAATCCCCTCTGTCTGGTTACAGGCTGTGGGATTAAAGCCTCCTAAAATCAAATTTAAATACACCCTGTATTTCCTACATATTGGTTTTATGAATGGCTGGTGTTTGCTTGAAAACTGCCCTCACACAGAAATGTGTTTTGAATTTTGACATTCTGACATTATGTAACCATTAACCACTTCTATTGTCCCCCTTAGAGATTAAGCTGACCCTTGAGCCTGCTGCCATAGCAACAGGTTAACTTTGAATTGAAACCATAGGAGGTCTGAGATTGGTTGTAAAGTTGCTAGCATTTTAATGGTGTTACAGTGAACTCTTTGACTAGTAGCCAGCCTGAAGGACACACACACACACACACACCAGGAAATGGCATGATGTGACATCACATCCAAAGGACTTTATGACAGCTTGATTGACAGAATCAATTTAGCTTTATTAATCCTAAAAATATTCACACTTAGAGCTCTGAACTGAATGTTTAGACATTGTTACATCGCAAACGTGTTTTCCCAGCTGTCTTTCCAACACATCTCTCGCCCCATTAGTACAACCTCGCTGTCCAACAAAGACCTTAGGTTTGAAACACAATGCCAATTAAAAGCAAAGAGTGCTGTTGGGCTTACTGCAGTTGTTATTTTTGGGATGTATAGTAATGAGCTCACTGGTGCAGCAGCACTATGTGTTGTGGAGACAGCGGCGAACATTGGTGTTGGGTCATCGGACTGCGCCTCGGAAACATTTGAGCGAGTGACACGGACCATCCTGATCTATCTCATTCCTCCTTCTTGTTTACTTCACATCATAGTTCACAAAATGGCTTTTTTTTTTTTTTTAAATTAAGGCAAACCTTCGTGGATGAGCTACAGCGTGAGCTTTAATGATTCTTCCCTGTGATAATTCCCTACGGGCTTTACTCGACCCACACTCATTTACTGCAACTCATTAGCCTCATGCACACAGGTGCAATATGACTCTGAGGGCTTTGTGCCCATCAAAGTGACCTTTCGTTCTTCGCTCACACTAGGGAATAAATTATTTACTGTTTTTGCATCCGAGTCCGTTGTCTTTTTAATGTAATCAAGATTGATGGTGAGGGAAGGGAAAGGACTCAAGAGCTGAAGTTTGGCTAATAAAACCTTTATCATTTAACAACTGCGGTAGCGTAGCAGCTCTGTAAAAAATGCCATCAGTTGAAGAAATTATGTCCACGTAGACTCGGCGGCCGAAAAACCACCCTGACATCTAAATATGGTTAAGGACACACGGCTTTCTGCAATAGCTTGGTAAATGGTGCACTGAATTGTCGAATATAAATGCGCGTTGTTTTGTTTTCTTCTTCTTCTGGGAGACTCGGCTGCGCTTTTGTGTTTCACAACAAAACAGACTCTTTTATTTTCAGTGGTATGTGAATCAGCAGTTCGCAACAAAGATGAACATCTTTGTATGGCACCGCTTCTTCTCTGCACCCCACTCCCCTCCCCTCCCTCGTTGTGGTATTGAGTTGACCTTGCTACTGTATAAACGCACCACAACGAGCAACCTCTGCAGGGTTTGTATACAGATGGATGTTACATAAAAGGAAAAACTGGGACAAACTTACAGAAGAGCTTCAGCGCTCCTTGGCATAGTTTCTCAAAGTTTTTGAAAATCTGCTGTTGTGTATTGATGATGGTGAGAGTGGGCGGGCTGCTGTCTAAAGCAAACCCAGACTAGCCCTTTAGCGTTCTGCTCAACCAATTGGTAGAGCACATTTTCAGGCCCTATATCTAGCTGAGGCTTTCACTGAACTAGACCTACCTTATTGAGTCTTTTCTACCAATTGGTTTACATCCGTAATGCCCAGAAAATTCACCAGAAGGCACTGTGAATGTAAACGATTAGCTCTTCTTATCCCTCTCCCAAACAGGAAGTCAGAAACAAAAAACCATCCAACATATTTTGAGTGTTTTTGATTAAACTAAGGTAGGAAGATATAATTTTTTGATATATGATAGTGTTAGAGGACTTACTAAACAGATTTATGTCACTTGACAACATTAAAAAAGTGAATTAAATGTTTAATCATTTAAAGTGGTCAACCAAACGGTTGATTTGTCACTTTATGGTGCTAATGCTAACATAACCTAAATGTTATTAAAATTGATTATTTGTCATAAAATCAGACCACTAGACCCATTTGGTTTATCCATTGCTGTTGATAAATCACATTAAGTGTTAGCACAGCAAGAATATGCTGAAATAAGTGCCTCAGTAAGTCATTTTTGTAACTTTCTGAATTAATTATTAATTAATTAATTAATTAGCTTTTAATCAAATTACAGTAGCTGGTAAATTAATATTACTAAGTTGTCAAAATTATAATTTCGTGTTTAACAAGTACTATATGGACGCTAAACAATTATATGCCTAAAAACCACATGGTCCTGTGGCATGATACTCATGATATCATCCACCTTCAACCGCAGTGTGTTTGAGGTCAAGGTTTCATATGAAGCCAACAGGGCTGGCACTCTGCATCAGTATATTGCCAACAAACCAGATGAGTGGGGCTTTAAATTGTTCGGCCAAGTTCATCTGGCATCATCCACGACTTGCTGCTGTATCAAGGGGGATCTACATTCTTCAATGCTCCCCTCAGTGAAAAGGAACAGAAGCTACCTCTAATGGGCCAACGTTATAAAAAACACTATACAGCCGCATAAAAGAACCTCAGCTCTTCACAAGTTTCAGCTTGGGCCAGAACTTGCACACCTCCTTGGGTGTCAGGTGCATTGGTACTGTATGACCAAACTTCAACCGGTGGAGCTTCCCTGATGGCAGACAAAGACCTGATGAAGAAGGGCCATGGAGCCTGTGATTACAGGTCTGATGAAGCTCTGATTGCAATAAAATGGTTTGACACCAAATGTGTCAACCTAAACAGTGCCTGTGGGTTCATGCCTCTTTCATCACTCAAACGGTGGAGCAAAGAGTCCAATGCAAAGATCACCATTCCATGCCAATCTCTCATCCCTGTATATAATTAGCATATGGGAGGAATTAAGCTTTCTGATATGCTATTACACCTGTATAAGACAAGTTATAAGTTACAAGTTAAGGAGATGGCATATTCCATTGTTCGGATACATCCTTGACTACCTTGTCTACAAGAGGGACTGTGCCCTACTGGACCAGAAACCGATGGCTCTCAAAAGGATTCCACCTGGTTGTGTCTGAACCAAGTTAACAAGCCAGCATCTAGAGTTGGACAACCATGATTCAGCTCTCCAAGACCACAGAATAAATGCTACACCCTAAGACCCCAACGACCAAAACCATAAGCAGATGTGCTTGATTTGCACTGTTTTTATTTTATTTTATTTTATTTTATTAAACAAAAATGATTTTGCACAGTAGCATTCAATCAGAAGTGGCCTGAATGTGAGTATTTTGTGCTGCTGCACATTTTTCACATTTGCAGATTAAAAAAATATGTATTTTATTGTTTGATATAATAGTTTCCTTTGATGGAATGAAAACCAGCAATGATCACTGGCATGCTACTAGAAATAAACTGTATCCAATGCCCTGAATAGTTTTTGTTATTAATTTGATTATAATTTGGCCCTTTATTTGATTTTTTTCAACTTTATTATCTACTGTACTTGTATTTGCATTTCATACTTTTACCATGAAGTGACATCTCAACCATTTGGTAGAGATCAATATTTTAAAAACTACAGGGTCTATTGGGAGAAAATGTTGGTTGTGGTTATTACTCATCCAAGTCAATAAGAAATGCAAACAAAAAATGTTTCCCTTGCTTTTTTCTTGGTGTGGACCTCAAAGGGTTAGCTAAGTATTCAGCTGGGTTCAGGTCCTAATAATCATGAGAGTGTAATCGCCTAATCGCTCAGGGCCTCTTTGTGCCTTTGGTTAAATATCTGCATTTGTTGTTACTTCACTTATTTCAAAAACAGGGTCAAAATGTATATTTAACCCAACAGAAATGTTAAAAATAAACAGTTTATTATGCACCATTATGAAGCTGTAAACAAATTCAAGGCTGTATTATTTAAGCGTTTTGTAGTGTGCATAATTTGCAAACAGTTGCACTGATCATTAGGAACAGCCTTGGATGTTTTAAACGAAAGGAGGTTTCCACTGATACAGTTATTGTTTTCAGTGCCACTGCTTATAAAAATCAATGTATTTATGTAATTTTTCTAGAGCATCTGCAAGGATAAACAATTACACAAGTGATTACGTGTGGAGAAAGAAGGAGTATCTCATAATACTGTCGCAGCACGTTTGCCACAGTAATGACGGCATCAGTGATTCTGAGATTCTAAATATGGTGCAAGATGATCATCTTCGATATATACCGCCTACATAAGAGGGGAGAAGAAGCAATGAATATGCATGTATTCTCTGCATGTTGAATTAGTGTGCATTGCTATTTTCTGGTAATTCGGTGTATTAACCATTACTGCCTGCATGTTTAAATCAAATGCTGTGTTATAGCAAGAGGAAAGCAGACATGATGCACACTTTATTGCCATATCAATGCTGTGTGATATTCATCTATGATGTTATAACAGTCTTAAGGCAAAGAGTGGCTACACTTTGGACCGATTGTGGATTAGGGTGTTCATCCTGGTTTGTGATACTTCTGCACTCTCTACAGCATCCCTGATTCTCCCACTGGGTCTGAGACAAGCCTGCAGTTTGTTTGTTAGTTCAGTTAAGAGTAGTTTTTTTGTTGTTGTTGTTTTTGGGTGCTGAGGTGCTTTCTGCTGCCTCTTTATTACACCCCCCTCCCCCACACTGTCTGCTGACATTAAGCTGAGACTGCCAGCTGTTGCACAAGAAGCTGATGCGTCTGCTGATGGTGCGTAATCACCTCTCCATCTTGTTGAGTACTTATCAGATACAGTGCGGTGATGAGCTGAAGTGACAGCTCTGGCTGCGATGGTCTGATCGTCTCCTCAGTGAGACTGTGTGGCATTCTCAGTCCAAAGCCCTGAATGAGTGCCGCCACCAACCTCCCCGCTTTTCCCCCTCCTGCCGTCAACACTGGTTTCTGATTACTGCCATTTTACTGACCTCCCATCTGTCCCGCTTGCTTTTTGGTGTCTTAATCCATTTTCCTACTGTGGAGCTTGAGGGTTTGTATGGCAGGCTGGGCTGCGTGCAAACACACACACACAGTCACATATACAGCCTAGTGGTGAAAAGGAGCTACAGCTTAATTGCTGTCAGTGGGAGTACAGATGGCTGCATTAACTGAAGTTAATACGACCCGTGTGTAAAACCTCTTGTGTAACTCCACAGGACAGTCCCACGCTGCTGCCGCTGCTGCTTTCATGACTCTGACTCAATCAGATTGAAAGAGAAACCGACTCGCCACCAGTCACTGCTGCAGAAAGTCTGAATCCAGGTTTCTGGAAAAACAAAAGTGAATTCATGCACGCCCCCGCAGTGATATGGTTTACACTTTGGAAATCACCCTTGTGGTAATATATCTCACTCAGCGCTCATGCTGTTCAGAGACGGCTCTCTTTTGGAAAGTCGCAGCTGACTGTGCTTTTGAGATTTGAGGAAAGTCCGAAGGTCCTTTAACACTGTACTCCGGGTCAGAAGGGCAGAGGTGATTATGGGGAATGCTTTCGTTTTGTTCTGATTTAAAATCGTAAACTAGTAAAATAAGTTTGTTTACCAAAATAAAGCTGATAATGAAACACCAAATACAGCAACATAGATGTCTTTAAAATACACAGATGCCTTGTAATAATCAATAAGAATACACTCAGTTTTGCACATAAATGCAGCATAAATCTACAAAACAAAACCCAAGTCTAAATTTTATGATCAACACATCATCAGCACTTAGTATTTAAGGTTTTCTCAGGTCTCAGCTAATGATAGGGTCTCCACACGGGCCTTTTATCTGCTTTCAACTCGGCGGTGCCCAAATGTGATTGGTGCCTACAACCAAGATTCTTACAGTTGACTAAACTAAACTGAAACATGCAAAAGTCAAAGTAAAATGTGAAAAAAGCTAATTAGAAAATACAAAACTATCATAAACGACTACTTTAACTAAACTAAACCAACAGAGAGCCTCCAGTGTCAAATATCTGCCAGCAAATGCTGCACATTCATATGCAGATATCTGTTGTTTTCCTTCCTTCTTCCCTTACATCATATGTAACTGAAGCCACATTACCATAAATAAAAAGAGCTAGGTATATTTCCACATGAATAGCCAGACTCTAGAGGTTGGCTCTCTAATGCGAAGACTCACACTCGTCAGCATTTGAATTTAATCAACTTGGACTTAAAAAAAACCCTGAAGAATCCCTAAAGAAGTCAATCGAGTAATGAGCAAACCAGGTGAAAACACACTTGAGTGTTTAAAATGCAGCTGTACCACTTCAGGGCTGTCATTTCTTGCTTCTTACTCCACATTTGCATTTCATCGCTCCAGCTGCTCCGACAGAAAACGATGCTCATGTTTAATTTTGATGTAATGTGTGTCCTCCGCAGGGGCGGTGCTGGCAAGGTGTCGTAGTTCAAACCAACATGCCCTTTGCTCTGGCAGTGGAACAGGAAGTGTGTGTGTGAGCGTCCCCCCCCCCCCTCCCCCCCGGTTGGCTCTGCTGGGATGAACATGCCACTGCACCAAATGTCTGTCATCCCCCGTGATGTCACCTCGTCGCGGGTGTCGGGCAGCGGGAAAGCTAAAGACAAGGACAAGCAGGTATGTGAAGAGTTTATGGGATAAACCGGGTCATAAATCTGAGGGGCGGGACACAGCTGACAGATATGGGACGATTGTTATCTGTAGTTTTTGTTCCCTGGACGAATGGATTTGCAGAAAGATCTAATTCAACACACCTTTGATATTTGCTGCCCAAAATCTGGACAAGTCGCTAACAAGGCCTGTAAGTGGGGGGGGGAATGACTTGTTTCACCAGAAAGCCAAACTTTCCTTTTTTATGATCAGGAGACAAAACTCTAAAGTGGCTGTTAGGAGTTATGAGTCAGTCTGGAGTAATGGAGGAAGTAACAGTGCTGTTTGTTTTCAGTTTCCCGTTGATGGTCACATTTTCCCCCCTTGTTACAAACCCAAGCCTAGCCCTTAAATTTTTATGACTCAAACCATTTTCTCAAAACTTTGTTAAATATCACCAAACCTCAGCATCGGCACGGTCGTCATAAACGTCTTAATGTGCAGTGCTGTTTCATAGGTTCATTACTCCTAACCTAACAGCCTCTGAGAGCCACACATTTCTTCAAAAAGTCTGTTTTTTTATGTTTTTGCACTGTGGGGGAAAAAAATAGTTCCCTCGCATTTTCCGAGAGCAAACAAAGCCTCAGTTATATTGTTGCAGCTTTTGTTTTGTAGTCGTTCCCAAAGCCTGAGTCGAGTGTTTCTGTTTAATGCCACTTTAAGTTATACTGTATTTACTGTCACTCAAACCCCCACAGGAAGAAAATTCTCCAGATGGCTTAAAACGTAATTATTCTAATCTCTTTTCCTTTTTTTCCTCCATTTTTACTGCGTCATTGCTTCAAACTGGGCTCGACAGGGTGGAAATGTTGTAAAACAACTTAGTGAAATGCCTCGGAGGAAGATTGGCAGAAATGTCAGCTTGAGCCCAGACAAAAGCAAAACGGTTTTAATTCTGTGTGACGAGAGCGGAAGATAAAATGTGCGAAGGTGGGAAGTAGAGAACGTTATCCCAGGTGTCCTGTCAGAGAACAATCAGAAAGTTAATTTTTTTTTTTTTGTTAATGGCGGGGGCGGCAATCTAAGCACAGAAACGTAAATTCTTCATTACATTTCCCTCACAAACAAATTATTTCTGCTGCCTGTGGGTTGAACTGAGATTTGTCATCTGATGTCAAAGCTCGGGCTGCTTTTTTCCATTTGTGCCTGAAACCACCTTTAGGCCATCCAGTTTTGCAGTTTAAGGTGCTGCAGCACATGCAGGATTTATTCTTTGTGTTTCCGAATTGTTTGCCGTTTGTTTTTTTTGCAAAATATTTGAGTCGAATCACCAACTTGGAACATATATTTTGCTGCTTTTAATCTGAATTTTTAATAGTCAAGAAGATTTTAACCACAAATTTCTAATCTGAAAACGCAAAGATTTGTGAAAATATGAGCTTCAGAGACGACGATTAGTGTCTGCCTGATTTCAAGGTTCTGACTAAATATTACTCTTTGTGCTTTTTGAAGCATCGGGCTTCTTTTTAAATGAGGTTTTTCATCGTGTTTATCAGTAATAAAAAAGAAAACCTGCAGTACAGCTGTGGCCACATTCAGTCTTGCACGGACTTTATCTTTCTTCTGCTACTTTCTCTCCGCGTACTTCAGCATTTATCAAACAGCACACTGAAGTGCTCTCAGCACGAGAACAAAGCGAGGCGCTACGACGATGTGTGGGTGACCCTCTCTTTCTCCTCACCCTCTTTTAGAGCTTCACCAACTGCAGCAGCGCAGGTGTTCCCAACAGGTTTCCTGCATTTTTTTTCCCTGCATGCACACACATATTACTGACTGATCCAGTGATGCGCCCGGTCTGTATTGGTTATGAAACTTAAGAGTCATTGCAGAAGTGAAAGTGAACTGAAATTAACTCTGAGACTATTTGACATCATCCTGTTGTTTAGGCAGGAAACGTGTTTGTGGAGCTTGGAAACCTTTTTTGCAGGATCCATGTGAAACAGGATTGAAGGGTTTAAATCTGAGAGCAGTTGTAGGAAGGTTGCTTCAGTCTGTTGGGAATAAAAGTGAAACCTTAAGCTTTATGCTGTCTGGGTGGCGGTGTTTGGTTTCCCTACCGCAATGTTTGCTAACAGTGTAAAGGTCCAAGCTTTGTCTCTGCTTAGCCTCTCACTCTGTTTCTCTCTCTCAGTCTCTGAGTGTCTGTGTCCTGCTGGCTGAGCTTCCTTTCTTCCTTTCTTTCTTTTCTTTTTTTTTTTTTACCCCCTTGAGGAATAACTGGATAAACGGTAACGATTCCAGTCCTCCCCATGGAGCCATCAGCAGAGAGGAAAAAGGAGAAAATGAGTGTAGGACAAGAGAAAAGGGGGGAAACAGCAAGTGTTTACTGTGAATGCTGATGAGCTTGAGGGTCCTGGAGGTGTGTGCGTGTGCCCGGACTTTAGTCACAGAGCGCAGACTCATCTGGCCCTCTCAGACAACACAACTGGTCTTTTAGCGCCTCGAGGAAAAAGAAAACGCACAACTTTCCTCTGCTTAGGATTCAGAGTTAGTCAGCTGCTCCTTCGCAGAGCAACACATCTTGTAACTGTTGCTGGCCCCTCTTCGGCCTAGCTCCTCCAGCTCCGCTCAAGTTCGTCTTCTTCGAAGTTCTTTTTGGCGGTGTGCTCGCGGGCGCTTTGTCTACGCGCTCGAGTCCTTCACTTGAGAATTCATGTTTGGGAGCATAATTTGAGGTTTAAAAATATTTTAATAAGAGCATCAAACGACTTACGGAAGTTTTATTACTTGGAGGGGTGGGTGAAAGAAAGTTCTCAGCCTTTGCAAAAAAACGGTCAGATTTGTTTGAGTCTGAGGGTTTTCGATAAGCTCTGCAGCAAATGGATTATTCATGAGGTGACAATAAAGTAAAGCTCTGGAACATGTTGCCAGGTAAGGATGGAGAAAAGCAAACCGACTCGGCTATTTGTGATGTGGGGAATGTGTACTTAGCTCTCTGTGTTTGCTTGCTAATTATCGTGGCTCCATCTGCAGGGTGACTTGCTGCCTGTTTATATTGTATAGTAAATCACAACATCATGCCGCATGAACAGAGAACGGAAGCCTCAGGAGGTGCAGCTGTGTCTCTAATTGTCATACTTGATAATAATGCAGACATATGGGATCTCAGTAACACTAGTATTATATTCAGTGGCTTCTGTGACTGTGCATACACCAAACACTGTGATACTCGATACCTGCCCTTTTTGATGCCGCATTTATTTTTTATGAAAGCACAGAGAGCGCTGGAGGCTTTTTCCTTCAATAAGTGTGTGCCGGAGTCAAGGACAGAGAGGACTGTTTCTCCTCTGATGTTTGGCGGTTTGATAACAGCTGCCGCCGTGGCGCTCCTGGGCACTGATGGAGCATTGTCGGGCTTTGTAGACCAAGATCAAACACTGACCACCGCGGCAAAAACTTAACAAAGCCTCCGGGATAGACTGGGACCATTTAATGTGTCTGTCTTTGCTGTCATAATGAAGCAGTTGTTGTTGTAGCAGAAATTGGTTTTGTTCCTCAGGTTTAATGCAGTTTGTCCGCCGGTTCGTACATTATTTTGGATGTGTTCCACAGTATTTTAAATAAAGAAAAAAGATCACTAACATGACAAAAATGAAGCACATCCCTACATTTATCACACTTTCATGTGCAGATTTGATGCCACAGAGAATGACAGGAGCAACTTGTCTTATTTAAATATCTAAAACTGAGTTTCTGTACATCTCTTTGCTAATGAAGTGTGTGTGGGGGGCTATCGTGGCACGATCTAAAGGCTTCTTTAAAGACTTCAAGGGAAAAAAAAGGTTGAGGGTGTGTTTCAGTCTGGCAGGGGATTTAAATCATTTCACTCTAAGGAAAATTATCTACAAGCGGTGTAGATTTCTGTCATCTGCCAGTTTGTTTGGGACTTGCCTCTAGAGCAAAAATGTTAGTGTCAAGATGCTTATATCAACAGTCAGATAGATGTGGTTCAAATGTAATGCTTACGTTTTCAAAAGGAGCAGAGCAGATAGACCGATATCTGTCCATCTGCTAATGAACACATAATGGCTTTTTAATGCATGTATGCTGGTCTTGTGCAGAACCCGTATACGAGTCTGTGGCTACTCTTCTCGCGCTATTGTTAGTCTATCAGTCAGCCACCGCGAGAAGCAAAGCTACAAAGAGCTGAAGGTTTGAGGGATGCACAGATTGCATACTTTTCTAAAAAAGCTCTGCATAAGCACAAAACTATTCAAATGGACACAAATATTTGGGCGTAATGAATTCATTTTCACCACATGTTTCCAATTACAAGTAAGATTTGACAAAACGAGTATTTACGATTACATTTTAGGGGATTTCTTAACATTGCAAATGATTTATTTCATTAAAATGTTTATTAGAATTCACTTATAACTTTATTATTGTCAAAGAACATCATTATGGAAAAGTTGGATGACTGGTGGTATTAGTAGCCCTAAAATAAAGAAGGTATCAAAAGGGAGCGCTCACCGTGAGCCGATCACTGTGCGGATTTCAAAACTGACCTCACAGTTGGCTAAAAAGTCCTCTTCCCCCCACCTGCAGCGTCTCACTCACCCGTCATCCACTCTGCTCCACCTCAGTCTGCTGCCCTGCACCACCTCGTCAGTCAAATCCGGAGCACAGCAGCCGATTTGGCTGATTTCACTCTTTATTTACTTGGATTATTTCGCCACACTCTGGGCTCTCTGCTTAGTTCAGCTACAGTGCCCCCACTGCTCTTCACAGCCAGCAGCCCACCCAGCTCTCCACATGTCCACTCACACACTCTGCCAACCATGAACCATTCAGCCCTGCAGTCATTTATGGTTTTTTTTAATCTAACTACAGTCTTCTGTGTGTTTATGTATCAGTCACATCTAGCTCTGGTAGATTCTACTGTTTAAATCCAATTCTAAAAAGTTGCGAGGAGACTTGAAACTAACAATATCCTCAAACAGCTTGTAACTGAAAGACTGTTGCGTTGAAGAGCGGCCAGAAATTTCAGCAAACCAATGAGCAAAATGCCTACAAGAAGTAATTTCTCCAAAAGTCATAAAGGATCAAATTTTGTCTTGTGTTTTGCTCCAGTTTCCTTTTCCACAGAACAATTTTAAATCTATTAATTTAATTTAATTTTGTTTATTCCTGAACAGGACGAGATGTACTTACTGCTTCGCGTAACTTTGTTAGTGGTTGAAGCATTTCAGCTGACATGGCAGACAGACTTGTTTACACCCAGCACGACTATATCTGGGTTTTTTTTTTTTTCAAAGAAAAAAAATACTGTTCAATGAAATTCTACAAATGTATTTTTTTAAAAAGTGAAAATATGTTTTTCAGCCCAGAGGCAGAGAAACGTATTCCAAACATTTGGTAGATCAGAACCGTCCAAATCAGTCCCCTCCAGATTGCCGTGCCCCGGGGCTTACAAATGGAAATACCATGATATTTGTCCGTAAAGCCTTTGGGCTGGGAAAACTCGGCGTGAAATGCTGCATTATCAGGAAAAGGAAATGTTTACATGTTGTGTGACTCGACTGTTAGGAGCAAAGCCGAGGCGGTCACATCTAGTTGGACACAGCTTTGGTCAAGTAGGAAAGTGTGACTGCTTAAATGAGCATTTCAAGGGCAAAGGCACATTTTTAAAATTAATGTAATTCACCGTAATTGTGTTTTATCTTTGATGTATCTCTAACCAACCATGTGCACCTACACTCTATGCATATGTAACACAAATACAAACGTGTGCACATCATTTCTCTACTTGCCTATCTTACTTGCGCACATCATCCTGGTGTAGATGTTCTGAGGCCAAACTGGTGCCCTTGCCTGTGCATAAAGCAGGATCTGGGGAGAGAAGATAACACACAGGCAAATGGCATTCTCTCTATTCTGGCAGCAGTTTTCATAAAGGTATGAATGCTATGTGTCAGCAAACTAACCTACTTTACATATAACGCTGGAGGAATTTAAGAAACTCTGCATCCTACCTTTAGCCTCATACAAAATGTGACTGATGGAAACTGAAAGATGTAAGACTAGGAAGTGTTACACCCATAAGGCTGTAATTAACTTTGTCATTTAGCACTTTTATATTAAAAAATAAAGACTTTTCAGGACAAACTTGGAGGATTTCCTACCCACGCTGTATTTGCAGTTTTCTGTAAAGCTCTTCTCTCTATATTTGATTCGGTCTTACTGGAAGCGCTTTTGAGGATGTGCGCTCCGGATGCAGGTACACGCGGCGGCAGCTGGTGTTGTTGTTCTCTCCAGTCTGTTCAGGTCTTGCAGGGGTCTCCCAAAGGCTCCCGGCTGCACAGAGCCACTTGAGGCTGAAGTGTTAAAAAACTTAATTAAATGTGGAAGAGTCGACATGACGGCTGCGCCTTTGAGGGCCTTGACTGCTGTGAGAAAGGACTTTGCTTCACCTTGTTAAAGATTTAATTTCATTAGCCCCTATGATGGCTCCATGGGTGATTTTGCTCTCTTTTGGTAGCCGCAACAGTCTGTGCTATATTAAGTTTTATATATGTGATTACAGCCGACCCGTAGCAGAAGAAAATAGACTTCAAGAGAAATGGCAGGAAATAATTACAGTCCCCCGAGCTGCTGTGTGTGCTAGTAGACATGGCATAATATGCACCACTAAAACAGAATGCAAAGAGATTTTTCTTTGTCTCCGGTGTTAGGGTGAGCGTTTCAGAAGGGCAGCTATTAGAGGAAAAAGTGGTTAAGGGGACACAATCTCTTCTAATTATCCCATGCCTCATTGCCTTCCACCACCCGTAGTCTCTCACACACCCCATATAAGCACGGTTTCAAAGCTCGAAATTAACACTTTGCTACAAAAAAGGGCAATCAGTCAGTAAATGTATGTATACATTAAGCTGCACTTACACTGGGAGTCCTCTTAGGAACAACATAATTTCATGATATTGTAATTTGCATATTCTGTGGGATGTTCTCTATCCTAAGTGGACAGATGTATAGCTATTAACCTAGTCACCTGTGGAAATTTGTTCAGCCCGTCACTCACTGCAGGGACAGCAAATCCACCTAGTCCGAAGGGGAGGGGAAAAAACTCTCAGCTGCAAATTAGACACTTTGCTGGAATAAATTTTAGGAAACCAATTTAATTTTTGCACCTAGATACAAAGGTGCTTTTTCCCCCCTCAGATTTTTTAATATCTCTGTTGAAGAAATGACTGTGGTTTGCAATGCAGAGCAGCACAACTGAAGAGGCAGCAGATAAGCAGAGAAAGACAAAGATGAATAAAAAAAAAAAAACACAGATAAAATTATTTCCAGGAGGGAGTCATGAAATCACCACATGAAAGGCTCAATCCGCTGGTCCCTTTCCCCCTTTGAGATGCTGCTGCCTCCTCGGCCTGTGCTCTGTTTCCCATCCGGGCCCTTCTGTTGCTCCTGTGTTCCCTGTAAAGCATCTCCGTGGGGTTTTCTGAGGACGCCGTTAATTGTCTTTGACATGCTGACTTGACTCTCCTGACTCGAACAGCCCCCAAACACTCAGCCAACACCGCCAGCCAGATCAATGGTGGATGCTCTCTGAGCTCTCCCACAGTAAACAAATTCATCTTCTTTGGGAGACACTGCAGATGTTTCTATCACTGCAGCGTGACGTCTGGCACGCAATCGCTTCCTGATGTATGCTATTCATGTGGGGCGTCGTACCCCAGGTGTGTAATGAAAGTCTCACAGGACTCTCAGTTCTGTCACAATGTGGTGGACACACAGGTGTATAATAAGTCTCTTGTGAGCAGAAAGAAAGATATAGTGGGCAGAAATACTTTCTTTTCTTGGTAAGATGGTAATCGGATTCCCAGTGGTCGGTCCGCCAGAGGGGAGGTTTATTTCATGAACTCCCGTAGGCACAAATGCACAATAGACTCGTACTACCAAGGCTTCATTTTCTTTCGGTTCCCGAGTCCCTAAATGCCTTCATCTGTACTTCTCAACGCTTCCCCTCTGCGTCCTGTCTCCTTCCATCTCTTTTTCAATCATCTCAAGGTTTTATCCATGACCACACTGTGAACTCTTTCCTGTTGTTGTCTAGGGAGCCACAGTTATGGACTATATTTAGCCATAGTGTACACATAATGCAGTTCACTTCCAGTGCAATATAATTTTATTAAATTTTTATTTGAATTAAAGCTCAGCTAAAGGGCATCAGTGATCTATTTTTCCCCCATAGAAAGCTCTTTATTTTTCTCATCCACACCGCTCCACGCTTGCGGTAGCAGCACTCCAGGGGAGCCTGACCCACAGGTTCACCACCTCCGTCAGCCACCTGCCAGTGTATTTGTTTTTTTTGTCTGTGTATGTCATCTCTCTTCCACAGCATGTCTTTATCCTGTCTTCCTTCTCTCACCCCAACCGGTCGCAGCAGATGGCCGCCCCTCCCTGAGCCTGGTTCTGCCGGAGGTTTCTTCCTGTTAAAAGGGAGTTTTTCCTTCCCACTGTCGCCAAAGTGCTTGCTCATAGGGGGTCATATGATTGTTGGGCTTTTCTCTGTATCTATGAAGCGCCTTGAGGCGACATTTGTTGTGATTTGGCGCTATATAAATAAAATTGAATTGAATTGAATGAAAAGCATCTGTTTTTGGAGAAAGAACTGTTTTTTTACCCCAACCACGAGGTCATTGCCTTTGTTTTTGAGTGAAATTGCTGACCATTGGGTGGATTGACATTAAATATGATACAGACATTTACGTGTACTTTAGTATGAATGGAGTAACTTGTCCTCTCATTGGGCATTGTCATCTGAATCCAGTGTATTTGTAATAATCCCTCATAGCCAGTGTTGGTCAAGTTACTTGAAAAAGGTAATCAGTAACTAATTACTGATTATTTCCCCAAAAAAGTAATCCTGTTACTTTACTGATTACTTATTTTCAAAAGTAATTAATTACTTAGTTACTTTTTAAAAACACAATTTACAACCTGAATAGGTGATAAAGCGATAGATCTTTCAGCTCAATTCTACTTTTTCTACAATCCAAAATGTAATCAAATGGAAAAGTCTCTTTTTTAAAAACTTGTTTTATTAGTTTTAATCTTTTAACTTTGTGCATCAAGCAAAAATTAAATTATATGCAACATTCTCTGACTTGAAGAAATTAGTTTAACGTTTAAACCTATTTTCTGCACATTCCAGCACATAAAATAAAATATTTTTTGTGTTTACACTCAGTCTTTCAAATAGATGCAAGTAAAACACAGCAGAAAATAAATAAAGTCAAAGACCTTTTGCTCTATTTTCACCTGTAAAGCAGGAGTGGTGTAGGCGGAGGTTTATCCTGGTGCAGGTGTGCCGCAGCGGTCAGTGGAAGAATCCGCGAGTTTCTCTGTGAGTTTCCCATTGAGTCGTAGCACACTCGGTGCTTGTTTAGGGGGTTTTTTCGGTGTAAAAAGAAGTTTTCTTCCCACACACAACGGACACTAATGTTTTTGTCACTTTTTATGGAATCAAACTCAAAGTAAGGTCAGTACTTCCACGCTTTAAATGCTGCACGTCATACTCTCTCCCGCACTCGATATATTATCCATTGTTGATCTGCACACAGCTGTTGTCATGAATGTCGCACTCGCTTACGTCAGGGGCATGAGACATTCTCGCAAAAAAATCACGGTTTTAGTAACGCAGTAACGCAGCGTTCCTACGGGAAAGTAACAGTAATCTAATTACCGTTTTTGCAATAGTAATCCCTTACTTTACTCGTTACTTGAAAAAGTAATCAGATTACGCGTTACTGCCCATCTCTGCTCATAGCTGAGCTGAGCTGAAGCAGACAGTCGTTTCCCCTGAGTGATTTATTTTGTCTCCATTTTGTTACACTTAATTTTATGAGTAGAATGTCATTTTATTAATAGGACTGATGCTCATAACCATTAAAGTGTCTCCCAAGTTGCAGAAACCAGAGCTACCCCCTTTAACATGTTTAATACTGGTACACTGTGTATGCAGACTGACAGGACTTTGTTTGTCTCCACTTTACTGAGAGCCTTAAATGGCACATTCAATGGTCACTTTGATGACAAGTTTGAGGATGGAACAAAATAAGACCGCTTAAATATGGTTGTTTATACTTTAGACACGAGAGCCATGCAAAGACTGGAGACTCTAATTGGTATGTTTGGAGTCAGTTTGAGAGCCGGATTTAGACACCTTTTAATTTAATGATATCATCCACAGTTGACTGGGAGTCATTTCAGAAAATAAGCACATTGCAGCATGTCGGCAAACATTCGCAAAAAGTGCATCTGAAATCTGTGCAGGCTGTAACTTAATGGAACAACAGCTACTTTTGTACTGTAACGTGCAGGGTGGTGGTTCACAGCTGTTTTCATTAAAAGTGAATTGAAAAGGCACGGAGGAAGAAAACAACGACTATATTAAGTCTGTACCGATTACTGAAGCAAAAACACAGGTTTGTTTCCTTTTTCTGACATGCCCGACGGAGCTCAGAGAGTAACAAGTCTATTCAGGTTCTGTGCTTTTGCTCAGCGCGTTTATATGAAAGAAGTTTGTAGTTTATTTAATTTTTTTTAAGTTACATTGGAAGCAGATTTCTCCCCCTTTTTAACGACTCACTGTGTATTGGTGAAACAATCACCTATAACTAAAATCATTGTGTTCTTATTGGCTTTGAATGAACCCTTTATATCTCCATAAGGATTCTGTCCCCATCATAGAAGCTGGCCCGCTCCACCACCAGGTTTTTAAAATGCAAGGTTTTTTATAGTGGCGTAACAGAAAACTGCATATTCTTCAACAACATAAGAATGGGAGGGGATGACTTCAGCTGCCGGTAGCAGCAGCCTCACGCAAGTTGCCACTAAATCCTGCACAGGCTCCTGCAAGTGGGCACAGTACAGTTGTGTAATGTGTAAATTTATTGATGTTCAGGGGTGTTGTGGTGGGTGGGTGAAGTCGGATTCACTATCCAGGACGCTAGCGGCAGCAAGGAGCCTTGCAAGCCTGGTTTCTCTAAAATATTATCTAGCACAAGATGTGACAGCAGTCATTTGTATCTATAGTAGTTTGGACCGAAAGCTTAGCCATACTGAACATCAAGTAGCTTTAAGCTTTACCGTATGTCGGACCAGCTGTGAGGTAAGAAAGTCATTTTAGAGGAAGCTGGTACAGTCTCTTTTTACGCTGAGGAAATATTTTTAAAACCCACAAGAGCATAAAAATATAGCGCATTTTAACATATTGAGTTTAGGGCTGGGCAACTAAGGTGCTCTCATTCTAGTTTCACATAACACGAGTAAGTTAAACACTTGTCACGGTTATCAAGACATTTAGATTACTTACAGTTATTATGCTGTGCCTTGGTGATCGGGTTCGACCTCTTATGTGCCATCGCACCAAACAGACTGAAAGCATTATGATGCTGTAAGCAAGGTAGGAGGCTAATATCAGTCCTGTATACTTCTTTCTAGCAGAGAGGCCTCTCTGTATAGCAGATAGTGTACAAAATGTTTACCATGCAGCCATAAGAAGCTTATGTGGTATTGTTGTCACCACGCCGGGCGGGCCAGTGGACACCAAGTTTGTGAAAGCGATAACTTGAGAACATGGTGATGTAGGTGCTTCAAATTGATACCATAGATAGGATAGAAAAAAACCTCAATAGAATCTCAGTGAAGTTCAAGTTTTTTGAAAAGCCTGTGAATTCGAAAACTGACAAAGGAAGTCATCTAGAATTTTAAAATTACCATACCATACCGTACCATAGGTGTGTCTATTCGAGGGCTGAGGGGTAGTATGTCGGTATTTTTTACATTTTATTTATGTTATGGGAGTCGTACCTACTTAAGCAAGAATTAAGAAAATAATGCACCCTTAAGCTTGATGCAGAACTTATTTTCTTGTAAAACTAAAGCAAGCTTCACAATGAGGGTTGAAATGATTCTAACTGTTTGACAAGACTGCCTGTGGGGCCCAGAGTTATACATAAGTTAACACTTGAATCAATTATAGAAATTCTCTTTTCACTCCGAATGATCATCCTCAGGATGTATTATTGCCCACCTGTCTGTTACATTTTATAAATCTGTGAAGTCATTTATGTTACATTGCCATATAATTTCCAAAGAAAACCATATCTTTGAGTCTCATGATGAATAGATGAGTGGAAGTCTGTCAGGCTTTTTCACCGTGGGCATTTAAATCATCTGCTGAGTTTCCCTATTATGTTTTACTGCAGGGGGCTGTGCTATTATGCTACAAAAAAGCGAGGGAGAAAACATCCGCAAACACTTCCCTTAGGTGGAGTGGAAACCAGATGTTTGTTGCTTGGAAGTCTCAACAGCACATTTTCTTTCATTTTCAGCAGCCAAGCACAAAATATCTCAACATGTCACACGGCTTGTTTCGAGAGAGGAACTCTGTCTACAAGTGTTTTACTTGTAGACGATTTTATGTAAATTATGTATAGTTTGAGACGAATGTTATTGCGCCGCTAGACTACTTCAAGACAAGAGAGCAACCGATGAAGATAACGGGCAGTGCGAGACGTAATGACATGTAGCACGGGTCGTACGCTACTCTTGAACCCATGAAATTGTGTGCACAGTGCTCCTCTTCTCTCCCCTTAGCCTTTGGATGGTGCTGCTGCATGAATGCACTAGCACCCGGTGTCCAGATGAGGTTTTCACTGAGTGCTGCAGAGTGCAGAGGACTGCGGCCTCACATTAACATTCACCTCCATCTACCGAGAGGAGAAATGAGTAAAGGTAGAGTGCGCCGCGCAATCACAGTGAGAGGGGCCAGGTGAGAGTATAAAGAGATAAGGTGAAAAAGAGCACAATTATGGTCTGTTGTAAACAGCGTGAAGGAAACGAGAGCGAGAGCCTGTCGTTGCCATAGAAACGGAGCAAAGACTGAATAAGAGTACTATCGGCAGGAGTGAAGCAGCACGGGCAGAACATGGAGAAATAGTTTGCCGTTCGCCACAGACATGCCTCAGCTCTGCTTCTGTCGGAGCTGTCAAAAGCCGTGTGTGCTAGGAGAGTGCCGTGCTTTCCCACTTACTTCAATGAGTATTCAGGCAGCGCACCCGATACATCCACCCTCTATACTAGTGTCCCCTGTTGCCGATCTGAAGAGCAGCCAAAACCAGAAAGAATGTCTTCCCCATGAAATCGAGGTGAAGCCTATTTGTAAGAGCAGGAGCTGTGGATAGTTGCTGTCAGTCCTCTGTCACTGTGATTGATGCGTTTATTTCAACTCACGGCACCTTCTGCACAGGCCAGGTGGCTGCTCCACTATCCCTCGCCTGGGGTCACGTTGCCAGGGCTGACAGCAATCAGGTGGCGTCTTTTCAATCCTTGCATGAACGAACGCATTTTTTTTCTTCTCCTTCCGTCCTATCTCTTTCAGGGCCGTGGCCTCCCTCAGGCTCGCTAATAGATTACAATGGTGGTGTATGTGAAACACGAAAATCTCAGGGTACAGAGACAAGACAAACATGGGGGAAGAGAATATGTCATCACCATAGAAACAACCTGGCAAGGACGTTGGCGAGCTGCTACCTGAAACTCTTTGGTTTTGTCTTTTTGTCTTGCATCACGGTGAACTTTCTCTAAGCTGCTTTTATCTATAGTTGGCGCTCTTAAATGACGCATAAAAGCTCTGTTGCTGCACATGCACCGGAACAGTAATGTGCGGGAAAGTTTTTGTAAAGACGTGTGTACTTTAGGCAATCACCGCTTACCTCTTTGTTGACTGCTAGTCCCTGGCTGCAGTAGTACAGGGATCCTTATGTGAGTGAGTGATGTTCAACAAGCAAACTGACAGTCAGCTTTGATGAGGAGGGGCAATGAACGTAATGTAATGGGGGAAACTGATACGGGATGTGTACAGCCAAAGAATAAAAGGCTCTGCCGCATCTACAGGACATCAGGGATATTTGTAAGGTGAGGTGTCTGTGCAGAGCCCAAACTAACAGGCAGTACCCACTGAAGTCACAGCTTGTTGTTTATTTATATTATTCAGTCATTTATATGCTTCTCACGCAACCACAGACACCCAGAAGTAAAGAGAAAATCTGCAGTTTTGTTATACAGCAATGTCTTGCAATATAACTAAATTACGAGACGGCAAAAGTCTTGAGTGTGCGACTTTTCATTTTTGTTTGCTTTTTTTTTTACGTTTATTTTGTTGTTGTTGTTGGATTTGTCAGAAACCGTCGAACAGATTCTGCTGCATTTCAGGCTGTGCACGGTGAATCCAGGGAGTGAGCTGATCTGGGCACGGCTAAATGGTTTTTCCTCTTGGATTGGCAAAAAACCTGTTGAGCTCGTCCTGAAAATATTATCTTTGTGCATCTGTGCTATGTGACTTGCACTTAGGGGAACAAAGCCCAACTACAAAAGTGAAATTTGAAGCCCATGCGTCGTCATGTACAAAGAGATCTCATGACAGCAAGGACGGTGTGTTATTAGCTGATGGATGGGGATCTGCTGGATTGCTCCTGTTGACCACTCAAAATAAACTGAGTTCCAAAAAAAAGGTAAAGCCAGCTGCCAATCACCCGGATGGAGGTAAATAACTGGTGAACAAACAGCAGGAATGCTGAATGCAAAGAATTTAAAAGTTTTTTTTATAAAGATTTTATCACTGCTTCTCCCTGGAGTTTCACATAAATCCATTATAAATTCTTACATACCTGAAATCTGCAAAATAAGTGCATTTAAGCATAAAGTAAGGATTATCGCTCACTGATTGACTGCAAACCACACTAAAAGTCATTTTGTGATGTCACTGTGTAACACTCCTGAGGTCAGGTCTGCATTTAAGGGCAAGCTTATGATGGAACAAGCCAAGGAGAGATGCTTTAAAAGCCAAAGCATGTCATCAGGAAGAAAGCGTGTAATCACTTCAGGTGTAAATGCTGCTTTTTCCCACAAAATATTTGCTTGCACTTGTCTTTGCACAGGCAGAGAGCTGACCGGACAAATATTGATAGGGCGGAGTGGGACGGGAGAAGTGATTGAAAGGTTTGAGTAAACGGAGAGCTGCTGGAAAAATGCAGAAAGAAAAAAAACGTAGAAGAGGATGGGAAACGGCGAAATGTGTTTCAGATGCCAGCCGTGGGAGATGGAAATGCAGAAAAAGCGAAGGTTGGAGTGTGGGCCGGCTGGGAGCGATGGGATTTTGACTTCATGCTTATCACTTCAAAAGACAGCCTGTAAAAGGCAGTCTGCTCCTCTGCAAGCCTCGCTCCATCTTTCTCTGTGTCTCTCTCCTCCTAACCCGAGGTGAAGTGGCTCATTTCTGGCCTAATAGTTATGGTTTGATTTGCTGTGCAGTTTTCTTTCTCTGAGACAACCTCTGTCCTGGGGAGGCTGCTCATTCAGTGGCTCATGTAAGCCTAGGCTCTACACTCTCCTACTTAGTGTGAGCAGCAGCGGTCACGGAGTGCAACATTTTTGGAGTGTGACATTGTTGCTTTAACAGTTCAAGCAGCCCTCTGGGGCGTGGAAGGAGGGGGGGGGGGGGCGGGAGGTTGAGCCACTCAGATCTGTGCTATGTAAACACAACACTGTTGTTTTTAAAATACGGCTCCGCTTTCTTTCGTGCAACGATACTCCTCTCAGCCGTTTTTTGTCATCCTTGTGCTGTCTCGTACTGTCATAAAAATGATCTGAAACAAGTCACAACAGCTTGCCGCGGGCCCGTCGTGAGATCCTTACAGACGTGTCATGAGAAAGTGAACAATCCCAAGCGATACCGTAAGGAGATTGGCCCATATGGAGCCGAAACCGAGCAATGCGTAGCAGCTCGGTTTCGGCTCCATAGACTTCTCCATAGACATAGAAAGCAGCGGGCTAGTTGGAATGTGAAGCCAGCACTTCACTGTCAATCAAGGGCCGCGACAGATGCGTCGGACACGACGATGAGGTGGACAGATGTGAAGGCTGCGTTTAGCCTCAGTCGAGACAGCTGAGGCGTCAGCCAGGGTTGGGTTGGGGATGTTTTAGATTTCAACAAAGGAGCATAATAAGTTTGGCCTTCTTACATTGTAGCAGCAGTCAGTGTGAAAATTGGACTGTCACATCTCATATGTCTTGTAGGGAAGTTGGCACCAGTTCTGTAATTATGTTGAAATATCTGATTGGCTTTGCTTTGCACTGCGCATACTGGTCCTATTATGGTGAGGTTATGTGTAATTTTCCTGTTAGTTTTGCTCCACAAATGACTTAATTTGCCAGCAATTTTAAGGAAATTAGTAACAATGTTTGGTTGCTACACTTCCAATTAATTGAATCCAAACAAAAACGGCGATATAATGTGCTGCTTTTGAAGTAGCCACACAACAGGTCAAATTAATATGAAAGATTCACTTGAATAACAATAATATTCACTCTAGTACAAAGCACACTTGCTGTCCATTACAATAATTTGACTTCCATGGAAAGATTATGCAAAAAGCACCTGGTTGATTTTCAGTAAAGCTTAGTGAAGAGGCCGAAAAGTCTGTGTACTGGCACTGAGATCAAAGTCATTGGTGTTTCTAATAAACTGCCATTGTACATGGTAAATGGACTGGTTCTTATACAGTGCTTTTTTGCTCTACTTGAGTCTTCCCAGCTCTTTTTCTCATTCATCTAAGAATCTAAGTGCTTTCTATCAAAAATTCACACACAGATGAACGTCTTGTGAGCTAGTCGGGGTTCACACTGCAGACTGGAGCAGTTAGGGACTGAACCACCAACCTTCCAATTAGTAGATGACCTGCTCATCCTCCTGAGCCACAGTGAATGGTTAGGCCCAAAAATGTTGTAGTCAAATTCAGTAACCCCTTTAATTATGGCTGAAGTAATAATAAGTAACTGAATTTAAATATTTCCAGAACTGTGAGCTTTAAAAAGAGAAATAATTTAGCGATGTTTGGATGGATGATGGTGATTGTGGTTGTCGTGTTTTAATTGAGCAGTTCTGCCAAAGAAATTTCAATCTACTTTAAACTAAACCGACTGATGCTTGTCTCCAATGTCCCTCGAACCCCAATAATTTGTGCCAATTAACACGGATTTTTCCAAGAAAGTGTCATTTTTACCATGACTGGTGTTACTAATCAGACCCCAAGAGAAGTAGTGCTGTAAAGGTATGGTCAGCAGGGGGCAGTAGAGCAAACAGTGTATTGTTCCCCGGCCCTTGAAAGACCAGGCCATTTGAACCTGAAAATGCTTCCTGATGCAACGCCTGTAGCAGTTGTGCGTAAAACTAGGAGATGTTTGATTCGCTTCTTCTACTCATCGTTCACACTCTGTGGAGTTTTGGACCTAATGACTTCATTTTCCTCTTTAGCACTGACCTTGACTCTAACTACGAACAATTCTGGTCTTTTTCTTTGTCATTACAGGCTGTTATAGCTTCTAATTTTTAAAATAACTTAATTTCCTAGTTTTGCCTTGTGGTTTAGATTTCCAGCTTTCAAGTTTGAACATTTTTAAGGCATTCAAAATGCAAATGTTCATTTCAGTGAACTGCAGGAAGGAGGCGTGTAAGATGAACAGCCTTTAAATGCAAATCGCCTTCCGCTTCTGTGGACTGTATTTGTCCGGGAGCCAAATGAGGTTGGACCTTAAAATGGGGATTGTTGTAGGTGGGCGGAGGACAGATCTATCCTTCGACCATCATCAGCGCAGAGAAGTGGGAGAGCAAGAAGATGCGTAGATCCAAGGTTGCACGCCTTAGGTAGTTGTGGTGTAAAAAAGTAATTGAGATGCATCTCACTGGTGTAAAATACATCAAAGAATCTAACGCTACAAACGAGCAGAGTTGGAGAGATTTGAAACTGTCTGAGGAGTTTCTGTTTGCTGTAGTCTTTTGTTCATTGGCAAAATAACAGATCTCTGAAGACGCTGTCCTGTGATGGGAAGACTTAGAGGAATTATTTATACTTCCTCTGCGTGCTGTTTGCTTTTGTGTGAAGAAATGCATGCAGCTTTCTGTTAAGATCATAAGTGAAGCAGTGCTGCTTTGTGCCATTTTAGCATTATATCACTGTTGCTTCTGTGTAACGATATTAAACGCAGTCTATTGGCTAACGTGTTTCATTTTAACCCGTCGCCCGCAGGTGAAAAGAGAAATGAAAGGTTCAGGTGTAGGAGAAGCATTTTTGTAACGTCAGGTGTGTTTGCATGGCAGGAATCACCTGCTGAGGGTTCACGTCCTGAAGGGGGAAGCTGCTTATAGCCCGGAAATTCTGATCAGATCTGTGAAAGCTGGAAAAATAAAATCACAACTGGGTTGAAAAGGAACCTACTTAAAAAAATATATATTAAAAAATCTGTACTCGTATATTTGCAATGCAGACTTCTCCGTCTGTCCAGGGTCAGAAATAGGGCGCCATCTGTTTAACAGCAGGTGAAGACTAATGATGTCATAGATGGTGGTGGAGAAAGCCCAAAAGGGAGTGAAGTGGGCACTGAGGAGGGGATATGTTTGTATACTGAGGTCATTGCTGCACTGGTGCATATAAAGTCCAGCACAGATGATGGATTTAAAGGAGCTGGATGGAGTGCATCAATTGTGTTCACAGAGCCTTTAAAAAATAAAAACCCTCCCTTCTCCCTGCAAAGCCTGGAAATGGCCGGGTAAATAAAAATGAAAAGCTGGGCCTAATAAAAGTCTTCAAACTCTACTTTCTCATTCAAGAAAAAAGATATGATAGCATCCTTAGTTTTTCTTCTCAGTCTGCCATCTTTGTAAGTCAGACTCGGCCTGCCTATTGATTTTACTTCAAAGAATATATACAGCTAGCATAATTATGTCTCTCCCAGAGAGTCGGTTAAAACAGAATAACCACCATTGTAGACTGTTTAGTTGCATCTCTATGCTTGTGTTGCAGGCATCCCCCGACTCCTGAGCACGCTAATTGTCTGTTGCTAGCAATATCAGGTCAGCCGGGTCAAGAGTTAAAAATCACAGTGAGCTCCGGCATCGTAGGTCTGAGCCGCTGTCCGCATTCCAATAGCTTTTAATGACTAGTTTCATCAGGCATGCACTCGCGCATGCACGCAGTGGGAGTTTAACTGAGTGCAATTTTGGTCAAGCTTGGAATCACTTTGCTGCAACTTGAGAGGCATTTTGAAATGATTGATCCACATTTGAGCAGGATTTAGGACCGTTGCCAACTCTGGCTTTTTGTCCTCCGCTCTTTATAGACCGTAATGCACTGCTGAAATACTTGTCTCATTTAGAAGGTTATCACAAGCCCCATGTTCTGATGTGGATACAGATAGAGCTGATGTTTGCATCTGCAGAGGTGCTTTTTGTCTTTTTATTCCCAAACACTGATAAACACAGACACTGGCAGACTTTAGAAAAGAGGCCTGCGTGTCTTCAGTGGAGAGGTGAGAAACAATAAGTCCTTTCAAATTATCTTCATAAAAGTATGTAATTGCCTTGGCTAATGCTAATGAAGATGAGGGGGAAATTAAAGGCAAAAGTCATGATAAATTGTCTTGTTAAGCTTTTGAGCACCTGCGCGCTTAAAAAAAAAAAATTAAAACCATCTTGTCTCCAAGGTTCAACTCAGCTTTTCTAAAGAATATTCCTCCATTTGGAGTTTTAACGATGCTGATGGAGAGTGTTGTTTAACACACAAGATGAGAATCTCTCCAGGAGTTATCAAACCTGCTGTGCAATCAATGAATCATGATGAAAGACATCAGAAGACTTTTAATCAGTATATCCCATTAATTGTGTCATTCCAAAGTTCAAGAAACTATGTGGATATAATTTATTAATGCAGCTATTTTACATCGAGGTGCATTAAGGAATCATCAGTGAGATAAAAGAACCCCAGAGCTCGGTGTTATCGCAGGACCTAGGTAAAATGCAGCGTTGTGTTGGGATGGTTTCAATAAAAACATATCTTGCAAGCAACTTCATGCTGCTGAGAACATTCAGCAGGGCCTACAAAGAACGCATCACACTGTGCATCAGTGTGAGCGTCATCATTTAAGGCTGCTTTCCTGCCTCAGGGCACGGACAGCTCCACCATTATTGAGGGGAAATTCCTAATTTTATCGACACATCTCACAGCGGGATATCAGGTCGGATATCCGGCAGCTGAAGCTCCGGTACAAGCTGGATGATGTGGTTGGATAATGACGCTAAACATCAAAGCAAATCTAGAACAGAACGACTTCAAACAAAAGAAAATCCGTCTTTTTTAAGTGGATTCGCCAGGATTCGTCGACCTACAGAGGGGTTAAAGGAGACGCTGGCTTGAAAGCTAAAATGTGCGAGAGGCGCGCAGGTGTAGTTTATAGTTAGCTGGAAGTATTTTCAAACACAAATCAGAGGAAAGGATTTCAAGCATGATGAACAACTGGTTAGTTTAGCCAAAGCACATCTGGGGAACTTTCCGATCGCTGATGAAGAAAAGAGCACAGCTGTTTCTTTGAGCATTGCAATGGGAAGAATTTACATCCAAAGCTGGATAAGAAAGATACCGTCCTGAATTGAGATGGTCTTTTGCAGAAAATTAGTTTGTTTTTTTTTTCCCTACATGAAGCATTTGGTAAATGAAAACACTTTAGTAAAAGCACTGCTCTTAATAACACACAGTTACCAGCACTGTGGATTTAAATCAGGTAGTTTGTGATTGTCTTCATTTTTCATCAACATGCATAGTACAGTTCACTTACATGAAGTCTCTTTTTATTGTCAACTGTACTGCAGCTACTCCTCTGTCGCCATAATAATAAGTACAGCCTGTTCTGCTTCTCACCACGATAGTGACTCACTCATTAGTGATATTTAGCTTTTTCTGATCTGTACTGATGTCCGCAGCAGGGGAGTGCTAGGAGACAAAAAGGATTGGCATCACGACTGACGTTTCTGGATGCTGCTCACAGAGGAGAACAACGTGTTCAGATTTCTCCACTGGGGACAGATTAGTTGAGAAACGGGCCGAACAAAATTTAACATGTCTGTCGTAAACGTAGCAGCTCAGACCCCAGGAGAAAACCAGTTGGCTGAATTTTGAGAATCTTCAAACGTGTCTGTCACTTCCAGCTCCTTCAATTCCTACGCTGCTGTGAAGAAAAACAATTTGTGTGAAACTGAGGTAAATTGATTAAAAACTGTGCAGCTTTAATAGGATTGTGCATCATGTAGTGCCATGTAAATAAAAAAGATGAATAATAAAAGACTTGAAGATAAGACACGGTGGCAAAATTGGCTTTTGAATCACAGAAAGTGCATGAGTTTATAAATTCATAAATCATCTTTTCCCGGCTCAGGCCCCCTGTGTGTCTGGAACACCGCTACCTAGATCAGGCTTGGAATAAATATTATATGTACATCAGCACATACTTAAGTTACTCATTATCTTTACACACGTCCATTATTTTGACTGAATGTACAAAAGGCTAAAACTGCTAATGAGATGTTCCTGCTTTTAAACATGATGACAACGTTTGAATCTTGAGAAGCCTTGAGCCACCTCTTGTTTCTTTGTTTTTCTTCCAAGGAGCCAGACTAAATTGTAGTTTTGAAAAGTGGTCTTGAGCAGGTTTTCACTGTTTTTACTTCTAACTTTGAGAGCTTTTTCACTCATTTTCAGTCCAGTCCTTATACCTCTGTGTGCGTGTGTGTGTTGTTTTCTTCACTGGCCTCAGCTGATCATTCAACTGTTGAACCACTGCTGTGTCTGCACATAACAGACAAGTTAGAGAGACCAACTTTAAATTGTATCTTTAGGCACTTTGTTACTGTCAGCCTGTCACAAAAACACATCATTTGTTCATATTTCTTTAAATGAAAAATGCCAAAGATAAAAATTGATTCCCAAAGAGCTTGTAGCTGAAAGCTTGGCATATCTTGGCATGGTGTGCAGTGGGCTCTCAAACAGTTTGAAGAAAATGGACAAGGGGAGTCAAAAGAAGACATGTCAGGCCTAAAAAAGAAAAAAGGAAAAAAACCTATAACAGATGAACAGTAGATGAAAGTCAGGTCCTTGAGAAGCAGAGGGGAACAAATCCAGCAAAGACCTGACATGGGACCTGAGAGATGCATCTGACTCTTCAAGTGATCCATCTACTGTTTGCAGAAGCCTCATCAGAAATGATAACAATGATAACAGCCAAGGATGGCTGTCAAGAAGCCATTCATAAGGAAGAGAAATGGAGAGCCTGGCCTGAAGCAGTGTGGGGTCATTTTGACAGAGAACACAACAAAAGGACAGCCAACATCCAAAGGAGAGCTTTGAATGTGCTTCAAGTAGTCTGGAGGACTGTTCCTGAAGACTACTTAAATAAATTACAAGAAAGCTTCCTAACAGAGTTCAGGATGTGTTGAAGAATAAAGGTGGTCATTGCCAAATATTGACTTTCAGCTGGTTAGAATTGTAGAAACCTCTCTGTATATACTGTATTTCAATGTAGCTTTGAACACATTTCAAAAAGTAGCAGCACCCACTTCCCTTTCTCCAAATTCTAAGGTAATGAAGGCCAGCTCAAGACCTTTGTGCAGTGTGTTTGTCTACAAAACACTTTTTTTTTGCTTTTGCATCATGTACACTGATCCTGATGTCTGTGAAGTGCCCAAGGTTCAACCTTAAGCTTTCCTATTATAACTAGTGCATAAGTTTGTTTTGTTTGCTTACTGTCCTCAAGCTTACAGGCTCAGAGCATATCAGTGCCTTTCTTTCTGAAATTGTACTGAAGTGTTTCTCAAATTTAAGTTGATAAACTGCCTTTGAATTAGTGCAGTTTAATTGAAGTTCTCTTTTTCTTGAGGTAAACTTTCCATGTGGGCTTCTCCGCTGACTTTAAATACTGTTCGCGTGTGTGTCACACCGGCACCAGCATGAGTGTTGCGTGCTGTTTTGTCATTGTTTAACACTGTAATCGGGCACATACTGGCAACACTCCACAGTCTGATCTCTGCCACACAGCCTGGACAGAAATAGCTTTTGAAAGTGTGGCTCGCAGAAGGAGGTCACTTTAAAGTTTTGTTCCACTCTCCACCCATCGGCCCCACTGACGGTCACGTGCCCTTGCAGCAGCCGTCCCTTTCAGCCGCTCTCCATTGGCGTTCACACGTCGGGATAGATGTGCGACATTGGGTGACAAAATTGAAAAGATGACAAGATAGGGGGCAAGAGGACAGTGGGGAGTGGGGAGAGCTGCAAATCAATGAAACTGCTACTGTCAGCCTCTTGTTATTTTTGGGACGGTGAATTGATGGCTTTGTGCTCTGGCTGTGCTGCCGCTGGTGACGGCCCACTTAATGTTTGGGCTTGTGTATTCGAGTCTGGAGATTGTCCCATGAATACACCATGCGCAGAAACAACCCTCTGCTGCATTATACCGAGATGTAAATGAAAAGCAAAGGCCCAGATCAAAGAATTGCATATGGTTACACCAGATAAGTAGCAAGGGATCCCACTGCGGTTATTCAACGTTTTACAGAATATTAAAAAAGAAAAAAAAAAAACCCAAAAAACTGAAGTTCTGAAGAGACTTTCCTTACGGACCTCCGGTTTTCTTCCCCCCTCTCTTCCCCTCGTCCCGTTCTCTTAATTGGAGGTAGATTTGATTGATGCTGCAGACATACAAGCTGTAGAGTTGTAGTTATCAGTATGTATGACTGTATTTGAATATGAAGTGAAAAGGCTATTACAGCTCAATTTCACACCCAGCGGGATATCTGACATGTTTCTCCCTCTGTAGAAATCAGCCTGTCAAAAGTTCTCTTTCCGCTTTCCGTCTCTCTCCGTCCCTTCACATTTCCCCTTAAATGTATATCTTTACCCCCTCATCCAACTCTCGAATATTTGCCTTGTGTCTCTCACTTTTGTATGCCCTCTCCGTCCAACCTGTAGCCTCTGTGAAAGGGTTTTGATGCAGTTGTTTCTACCATAAATTCTATTGACCAATCACATTTGAAGAGGCTTTGGTGATATAGAGGTAAACGACGCTGTGGAGCCCAACAGTGGGGTCGAATGTCCTGAACTGCAATTAAAGTGTAATTATCAGCAATTTGCGATCGATATTTATTGACACCTGTGCTGAGAGATCTTCACCTCATCATGTTATGTTAATGCGTAGAGCTGCTGGCTGACTGACCAGAAAAAGCTGCACTTGCATCATCTGACAGCTGATGGTTCTTGTATTGGCTTTCTGATCTTTTCGTCTTTGTCTTGCTTTTTTTCCCCCTCCAAGATTAGATAATATTATCTTGTCTTGAAACTTGCAAAGATTACCGTTGCTGGAGTGACAAGTGATAGTGTGCTGTAAATTCGATGCATCGTCTTTACCTTTAGAAACTGTGCCGCGCTGAATGGATTCAGGAGTTCATTATACAAACCTCCTCACTCGGGGAAATCAGCTTCTCGCTTGTTGCTCCGTCATTTAGTCCAACTGCGTCCTGGATCCAATTTCGTAGTGTTCATTTAAAGACTGCGGTGGTTTGTGCTTGCTCCTGTTTTGCTGGTTTGTACTTTTTATTCTGCTTTGATGTCCTCGAGAGAATGTGGCATGATCAAATATCACTTTCAGCGGAAAACTTAAAAGATTTGGTAAAGTGGGAATGCTTATTTGATATACGCGTTTAAACCACATCACATAGTTTTCCTCATTATTTTGACTATAGTTGCATTATTTTGTACAATTTTTGGCCTTGGGGTATTTCACAAGAAAATGATCTAATAGGTGCCACATGATGTGGAATCATTATTTATTTTAAACCTGAGGGATACGGAGTATTTGTCTTTTTGTCTAGGAAATCTGTGTCAGCAGACCTCAAGAAAACATCAGCAGTTATAGAGGAAGTTAAACTTAGTAAGTACTGCTTACAGATTTAAGTAAAAGTCCTACTTTCAGAAGAATAATAGATGTTAATAATATACTAAAAATCACTTATCAGAAAGTTTACCTCTTTCAGAATATCTAGCAATACTACATTTATTTACTGTTTATTTAGTCTTTTATTATTGACTAGAGCCTGACTAATTTATCGGTGGGCTGTTATTAGATATATTATATGTGTATGTATTAGCATTTATAATGGCAGATAAATGAAAATTTAAACAGTAAAGAAGAGATGGAAGAAACACCCTTTACCTATGTTATCAATGTTGTTGCATATTTTGTCCACCAGAGGGTGCTGTTGGTAACGCTAGTTTTTTGTTTTTTGAATGCCACAGAGGGCATAAACAAGTAAACAAATAACTAAGGAATACATATAAAATTATATTTTATTACCAATTGTATTTTATTTCTTGTTTAATATTCAAATCTCAGAGTGTTCAAAAACTTCTTAACCTGCTAATTCCTGTAGAGGATTAAGAAGTGTAATTATTCTAATGTCTAATATCTAAAATTAATATTAATGACTGTAGAAGCAAATTATTAAAGTTCAGGTAAACTAATCTATTCTTGAGGAAATTTATTTTCCACTCAAAGTTTGATGCATGGCTGCGATGTGGATGTTGTTGTTCGGTTGTTGCGTTGACTGGGCAAAGTTCATGAGTGGGACCAGCAACTCTGCTCTAAGACTATTGCGACGCCAAAGCTGTTTGAGCAGTGTTACTCAAATAAGGTAAAGTGCCGCTTAGCTTGTTATGCAATCCAAAGGACCTGGCCTTTCTTTACATAGTACAGTAAGTCTAGTGCGTCATCCGTGGTGACTGAGAAAAGGACCTTTCTTATAGCTTTGTGCAGCGCTAACTGAACCTTATATTAATGTATTAAAAACTATAACATGGGCAAAATTTAGATTTTTTTTTATTTATTTATTTAAAAAACTGTTTAATAATTTAAGTGGGATTCAGCAGGTGGAGGAACCCTAAGACTGGTTGAAGTGGCTCATCAATGTTTAAAGAACAGAAGTGAAACCAAAAGGCTTTAAAGATGACATTTAAGTTTCAGGTTTCCAGAAAACAGAAAACTGGAAACTTTCAAGCCCCAGTGATGAATACACCCGTAGGATTATTTTTTTAATGTTATTCTTTCCTCCATTTAGACTATAATTGGTTTGATGTTTGAAGCGTGTAGTGCTGGAAAATCAGAACTACACTCAAATACATTAAACCTAAAGTAACGAGCCTGTTTTGAAAATGTGAGGAATGGAAAGTGCAGACATTTGTGTTAAAACGTTACATATACCTATGTCTGTGAAGGTTCTCAGTCATCCAGGTCATCGTAGTCAAAGGAGCTTGCAAAGAAAAGCGTCTGGACTTCTTTAAGTTACTTGAAGACGTTTCACCTCTCATCCGAGAGGCTTCTTCAGTTCTAAGGTCAAATGGTGGGGAGTCCCAGATATAAACCTGGTGGGAGTGTCCCCCCACAGAGGGACAAAAGGACCCCCTGATGATCCTCTAATCGCCTGAGCCAAGGTGTGGAACTGGGTGTGGGTCCCAATCAGCCAGAGTTTCGGGTGAGTTCATTGTGAAACCTGGCCCCACCTTATCATGCGAATTCCTGAGGTCAGATGGCCCAGGTGTGAGTGGGCGTTAAGGCATCTGGGAAGGGATCTCAAAACTGGATTATAGATAGCAGAGAGTTGGTGTCGTAAACCACCGCCTCTGTTCAAAGATGGTCACTCACAGTGGACATAGATGGCTTCTTTCACTCCTCTTTCAAACCATCTGTCCTCTCTGTCCAAAATGTGAACATTGGCATCCTCGAAAGAGTGTCCTTTATCCTTAAGATGTAGATGGACAGCTGAATCTTGTCCTGTGGAGGTGGCTCTTCTGTGTTGTGCCATGCGCTTGTGAAGTGGCTGTTTGGTCTCTCCAATGTAGAGGTCTGGGCATTCCTCGCTGCACTGTACGGCATACACCACATTGTTAAGTCTGTGTTTTGGCGTTTTGTCTTACGGGTGAACCAGTTTTTGTCTGAGTGTGTTGCTGGGTCTGAAGTACACCGGGATGTCATGCTTGGAGAAAACCCTCCTGAGTTTCTCTGATACACCGGCTACATAGGGGATGACAATGTTGTTGCGTCTGTCCTTCTTATCCTCCCTCGCTGGTGTCTGATCTTCTTTTCTGTGCCTCTTTGCTGACTTTAAGAATGCCCATTTAGGATAGCCGCACGTTTTGAGTGCTTCCTTTACATGTGTGTGTTCCTTCTTTTTCCCTTCAGGCTTAAATATACCTTACATATACCTACAGGCTTACATATACCTGAAAATTCTAAGTACAGTAATGAAGTATTTGTACTTTGTTACAATACAGTTTTAGAATAATAAATGAGTTGAACGATAGAGCTCAACAAAAGCTATAAGACAAGTCAAATAATACATTATCTACATGTCTCTGTACACAGCAGATAACTTATAACGCAGCTTTAAAATCATTCATTCTCATTAAGTGGGCTCTGAGGTTGTCGAGCCCGCAAGGTACAAGTCCAGAAAAGGTCGATTTAGCAACACTTTAATCAATATTGATCCCCTGAGGGAAGGTGAGACTGTTAAGGCAGGTCAAGTTAATGTTATATGAAGCAGGGATTTATACTCCAGAGTGACCCACAGTCAAATCTTATGGGCCCTGTGGGACTTTTTGCAGTACATGCAGGATGTGATCTGCAGACACGGGATGTTTGCATGCTTCAATTGCTTGCACCCCCCCCAACACCACCACCACCACCACAACAACCACCACTTCTGTTGTCAGTCACGGCTGTGTTTAAGGTTTAATAGGTGTGTTTATTATTATGTTTCATCCCCTATGTCCTAGTATTTATTTGGGTGATTCTGCTATACTGTAGCTTTGTCCTTGAATGTAGCTATGAGGATGTGTGTAATAAATTACCCTCTGTCATTTCTGCTCCACCTTGCATCCCTTGCTGCCTGCTGGGGATTGGTGGAGAGACGGCAGTAAGGCCCTCTCGGATTGGTGGACAGCGACAGTGGCTTAAAACAGGTTTGGTGGCTAACTCTTTGTCTTAAAACAGTAATGGACTGAGAAGGAGGAGGCTCTGTATGTCTGAGTGTGTTTGTGTGTGTTTGTTGGTGTAGGACAAGCTTAAGTAGGGTTAGAGGGAGGTGCTTTTAGGTTAAGCTCAGCGTACCGAGCAGAGGGAGTCTATTTAAAGGGCACCACCCTCCCTCTCTTGAATGATTGAACAACATTTGCCCCTCCCCCCATTGCTCATCAAGATCAGCTGGAGGAAGTGGTGGCTCAGCCAATGGGATTACAGTATCAGATTGACTCTGTGTGTGTATGGGGGGGAGAGGGAGAGGGCGAGCAAGCCTGGACAAGCCAGCAGCAGCAGCGTCGGTAGCAGCTCAGCCTCTGTGTTTGTATATGCATGTGTGTGTTTGTGTGTGTGTCTGTTTAAAGAAATGTAGGGCAGCCACTTATTCTCCCTCCCTCTGACGTCTCTCTCTCTATCTTTTCCTGTGTCTGTCTTTGTTTCTGCGCTCTGCTGAGGTAGCTCCAGTCGCCACGGCGACGGCTGACATTGTTACTTCCGCATTGGCTCGACTGTCTCTCCCTCTCGGTGTCTCTCTCTCTCGGTGTCTCTCTCGGTCTCAGCTCACCTCAGGGATTTATAGAGGGGGCATGCAACCTCCCTGAACGACCATTGTCAGTGTGAGAGGGTGAGTGTGTGTGCGCGCGTGTGTGTGTGGGTGGATGAGTTTATGTGTGTGTGACTAAGGGTGAGGTGACTCCAGGATCCAGACATGAATTCCTGTTGGAAGATGAAGATTCAGGTACAGATTCTTGCTCTTGGTGATGTTGCTGCCGTGTGTATTTGTGTTGCCTTTGTTTGTGAGTTGTACTGATGTCATTGTTGTCCTTGTTTATTTTCACTGCTGCTGCTCCCGCTCGGGACGAATGCAGATAGAGCCTGTCAGAAACGTTGCTTTCATCATGTGTACATCTATACAGTAAATGATCCTGTATGAGGCTTTATTCAGAGAAAAGATCGTGATAATAAACGGGAAGTGAGGCTCACTGTGGTCTCCATATCACTGCTTGCTATGCTGAGGCCTTCTTTCCACTGCAGTCGCCGAGTGATGAAAGAGTTGCCAGGAATGTGTCTCTTTACGTGCGTGCGTATGTGTCAGGGAAAGGAATGAAGACTAAAATGAACAGAGACAGCCATCTATCACTGTGATGGTGGTTGTTATGGCTTTATGTGTGTGTGTGTGTGTGTGTGTGAGTACATTACATTTGTTTTGCCCTCCTTTTGTGTCTTTTGTTTACTTTGTTCTCTCTCGCTGAGGGATCCTGTTTGCACGTTTGTATTCGGTGCATGTACCCACATGCGTCTTTTTGTTTTGGGTTTTTTTTTTGTCTTTATAGGGGAGCATCCGCCATCTCCTCTGCGTGAACGGTTGACCCACATTCTCCTGTGCCGGTGACCTTTTGTTCAGGATGAGTAGGGGTGCGCAGACATACTGTATATAACTTCCCTCTAACTGTTTTCAGTTTGAGTGCTGCCATCGTGTTTGGTAACAGGCTGCCAAAGTACAGGACATTGTAAACTAAGCCCTGTCTTTGGTCATGTGCTCTGTCATTTAACTGTAAGTGCAAAAAAATAGCCTGAGTGTTTACTAATAAATGCACACAGTTGCTCCAGATAAACGCACAAGGTCTTAGCGGTTTGAGAAGTCTGACATCTAAATATGTATTTTCCCTGTTAGTCAGTGGCTTGGCATATCACATCATCGACTGATGCACCAAATCACAAAGCTTTGTGTCAAATCGCCAGCTGGTAACGGGGGTGATGGGGAGATTAGTGCAGTCACATGTCACGGCAGGGCTTAAAACCTGCTCTAGAGGGGAGATGAAGGGAGAAATCAGGAAGAGGAGCCAAGAAGGTGATGAGGCCGAGGAAGGAGAGGATAGTGATGCACAGGCTGCAGGAGTTTCAGGGTACCTTCCCAGTGCTCTTTTGACAATTTATTTTGCAAAGTATTTTGCACCAGGACCTGTGTTCGCTGCTTTCTTTTCCACTTCTGCTTCTTGTTTCCCCTTAAAAAAGTCTCCTTTTTGAAAACCCACAAGTGCGGTTTTAATATTCGGCAGAACTGAGAGCTGCGCGTTTATGCCATTGTTACTCTTCACGCTACATACTAAAAGATTTTCCCAAAAAAAGGGGGGTGCTAAAGCTCCTCTGAGCAGCTGCTAAATGCTGCCAGCTATAAAGAAAGTAAGCTGTTTGGTGTGTTTGAACTTCATGTTGGTCTCTCTTTCTGTTTTTTGGTTGTTGTTCGTTGTTTGTTTTTTTAAACTGAGTGCCAGTAATAGAGTCTGCGAGTTCCCTTTTGAAACTGAAAGTTCACTGATGTGATGACTCACGGTCAGCATTTCTCTCCTTCCTCTCCTGCTTGTCTCTGTGAGCCTGCCAGTGTAATGATTTTATCACAAGGGGACCAAGGGTTCAAACACTAATAATGCAGCTAGTTAGGAGGCACTCCACTGAACTAATTATCTGTAGCTTGACTTTTTCACGCAAGTTATAAATAATGACTTGTGTCATGTAGGAGAGTGCACACCCAAGTGCAGCTAATGAGGAAATGTGGCTTTCATGTAGAGTGACAAAAATATTTCACCGTATCTTTGGACCTTTTGATGCTTTCTCAGAGCAGTCGGGCTCGGGTCATACATCGCTTTCACTTTGTCATGCAGCTACTATAGAACCAACTTGTGGTGCTTCATTGTTGGTGAATTTTATATTGACTATAACAATAACAAATATAGCTTTACTAGAATAGGCCACCGTCCATGCAGTACTGCATTGCATGTGATGGTCACTGTCTCTCATGCTTGGACATATTGATATAAATATGCCTAAGATGAAAGAAGATGGGGGACAGACAGAACAAAAGAGGCGGAAGAAGGGAAAACCACAAGCTCACGTACGTCTGATGAGAGCACAGACATAACGCACACAGAGGTGTGTGAAAGCTGTGGATTAATGCACAGATACAGTCTGTGGAGGGGGGGGGGGGGTCTCCTTCTCATGACGTCTCCACAGTGTTTTTTTTAAACGCCTACACGAGTGCATAGAGACACACACTGATGCTGAGACACTTTAGGGCTGCCATTTGATTAATCATTTCCTCCTCTCTACAGAAAAGACTACAGCATCCAATTTAAGGATAGATCTTGCAGAAAGCTGCACCTAAAAATCTGTAATTTGTTCAATTTGTCACTTATTTTTCTAAAGTGCATGACCTCCTTTGTATAATCATGCCTCTTTCCCCCTCCTGGACACAGTTATTGTAGGTTTGCTGGAACTTCTGTGGTCAGCCGAGCTCTCCATTAATGATTGGTACTGCGCATAGTTGTGTTCGCTCATCTGGTTCTGCTCTCCTGCACAGCTGCCCCCTCAGAGTCAGCCTGTATTTCCCTTTTAAGTGGCCACTGGACACTGACAGGACAGGAAACCATATGAAAGCCAGCTTCCTACCCTCGATGGCACTCTTTCTTGTGGATACTTGATATTGTGATGACGTGTGACTATAATCTCAACAACAGAGGAGCGAATGAGAGCGGTGTTTACTCGGATATCCCTTTATCTCCAGTCTGTCCTGTGCGCACGCTTGTGTGCCCCAGCTGTACTTCCAGGCTACGAGTGTCTTGATAATGGAATCTTTGACACTGATGGCATTTGATTTATGTGATTTTTATGTGATCTCGTTTTATTATTTGCGTTTGGAAAGAAGATCTTGTGCCTGTTTGTCTGCGGCAGTTTGTGCGTTCAAAAACAAAAGAAGAAAGCACCACCATGATTCAACTAAAAACTGTGTGTGTGCTCGTGTGTGTACATGCGTGTGTGCATTTGTGCCTTTAGTCTGCAAAACTTTACTTCCTCAGAAGTCACTTTCATAACCTATTTTTTAAACCTTAGTCTTCATTGAAGGAGGAACCTACGATGCAGATGTTCATGTGATTGAATCCATGTATATATTCCTGTTTTGCTTAAAACCAGAACACAAAAAATGCTACAAGTAGTACAAAAAATATATAAAAATAACATATAATATTACTGTCAGTCATGTTGATGTTTAACTTTATTGTGTCGGGGTTTTGTTTGTGTGTGTGCACACTCAAATGCACACTCAAAGTAGGAATGAAAGGAGGTAGAGCGGCTGTATCCCAAAGTGCTGTCATGCTAATATGTAATATTATCATTATGTCAATAATTGTATTTTAAAAGATAATTATAATCAGCAATGGGATATCACATTATTAAAGGCAAAGTGAAAACTGTAACAAGAACAGCAAACAAACCTGAAAGTCCATGAAAGTGTCATGGAAGCACAACTTTCCGTGATAAAAATGTAAGACTCGGAATTCTAGTGCAGTAAACGTGTAAAATTAGGGTTTTTTTCTGCAGATGAAATATAAAGTGCTGTTTTCAGTTGTTCTGGGTGATCAGAGTACATGTGTGGGTGTACGCTGCAGGAGCTTTAACAGCCTGGTCATGTTTTCAGCCTTCTCTGCAAGTATGCAACGTACAGAAGACTTAAATGTGAAAATTGAATAGTAACACATTTTGTGTGAATTGTGTGGGTAATGTAAGTGTGCATGCACACAGCTTTTATTTGCTTTCTTCTGTTTATGCTTCTTCTTTTTTTGCCTTTTTAAATCCATAACACCCACCAGGGTTTATCTGCTAAAACACAAACAAATACACCATTTCAGATTTTGACCCTTGAGATTAAAGACTTTAAGGATTATTTGCAGTATTGAACTGGTCAAATAATGTGGTTGTAGGAAGGCAACATTGTAATGGATGGGATTCTGAATGGAGTATGTTCTGCCATGTGTTGAATTACTTTAAAGGAAATTATATTCATGCACCTTTTTGTACTAATGGAACTCTCTGAAGGCTGTAGAGTGCTGATGGAGAAGTATAAAAAAGGTCACTGTGTCTTTGTGGAATTAACGAAAGTGTTTGACAGGAGAGCCAAGAGAGGAACCGTGTTACTTTATGAGGAAGTCTGGAGTGGATGTGTGTGAGGGCTGTGCAGGAAAAGTGACAGGTGGACGGGTCCGAGGGAGGGGTGGGATTACATCAGAGCCGCTTCCTGTTTGGAGTGATGGTGGACAAGTTGACAGATGAGGTCAGGCAGGACTCTCTGTGGATTATGATGTTTGCAGATGACGTTGTGATCTATAGTGAGAGTAGGGAGCAGGTGGAAGAGAGTCTGGAGAGAAGAGGAACGAAAGTCGGTGGAAGCAAGATAGAAAAAAGGTGAACGAATGAGAGGGAGACAGTGTAACAGTGAGTAGAGGTAGTGAAAGCAGATGAGTTTAAATACCTGGGGTCAGCCATCCAAAGCAGCAGACAGGTGAAGAAGAAAGTGCAGTCAGGGTGGAGTGGGTGGAAATGAGTGTCAGGGGTTATTTGTAACAGAAGCATCCCAGCAAGGGTGAGAGGGAAGGTCTACAAGATTAGCAGTAGTCCTCTTACCAGTGAGACCTGTTATGATGTAGCATGGAGACAATGGTACTAACAAAAAGACAAATTGGGATTTAGCTTTTGGAGACGGACTCAAATGGGCTTTAAAGTAACTGCAGTTTGGGGCAAATCAATAAGTTTCCAGTTGGTTGTAGGTATTGGTTGTTTGCTGCAGAGGGGGGAACACACAGCATGCACAGGAAAAAGTCAAAGCTATGGCTTGCAGCCCTGTGGTTGTTTGAGTTTTCAGAGGCGTAGCGTAGTTGTGGGTCATTCAGCTGTGGTGATTAGCGAATGATACATCTTCTATTGAATAGAAGAGTTCAGCAGCTTGCAGAGGTCGTGTAGAGTTGTAATGAATTTACAGAGAATGAACAAGAGAGGAAGAAAAAAAAAGTGCACACTTGCACACACACACGTACATCTGTCCATTCATTTTGCTGATTTAATTCCTTCGACAGTCACCTTATTACCACTGTCTGATAGCAATCATTCATTTGCCTCCGCTGCTTCTTACTTTTTATGTCTTTTCCTCCTCCTCCCCCCTCATCTTGTTACAATGTCAGCAATTTGTAGCAGGAGATGATAAAGAGGTACTACAACTCTTTATTGTTACGTTGGCAAAAAAAAAGCTGCTTTATTTGCACAGGGCAGAGAGAGCTAACCCTTGTAATGAATTAAGTTTGAGGTTTTGTTTGAGATGTTTTGTATTTATAAGTCATTTTTGAACAAAGGTGGTTTTTTTTGACTGGGCCCATTTCTCAAGGTGACTATTAAAATGCCCCACATCCATTTTTACTCTTCCCAATTATCCTTCAACTGACACCCTAATGAAGGTGTTTATTCCCCCCTCCCAGAAAACCCCCCATTGTGATTCTGTTGTTGAACCTGATCATTTGTCATTATAGTCGTCTTTGTTGTTCTGTTTTTGTCTCTAAGGGAGTTGAAAGCGTTGAAAGCTGGAAATGATTAAACTATTCCTGGCAGGAGATGTTGCTGGTAATGATGATGAACGGTTTATTTTGCTCTGATAATAGAAGTTGAATGACTTATTGCGAGTAAGCAACACCAGTGTTTCCTTTTTCTGAAGAAAGACGTAAAATAAATTCTAGTGCCTTTGCTTTCCATGGATCAGAGATGCTGCATGTCCAGGCATGTCCTCTGTGAACCGTTGAAAGAATCTTAAGTGGGTGAAGTCAAACGTTTGAGAGGGCAACAACAAATAATACACACAGACTGAGAAGAGTGAATTGTACTTTCACATTGATTTGCAGTGAAAAAGTGTTAAAAATCATCCTAAATCAAAGAAGCAGCATTTTTTCAGCACTTTAAAAAGTACCTTCTTTTATTTATTTATTTATTTTCGAAGTATTTTAAAATGTGCAAAAGTGTGGGATGGCAAACTTGACAAGCAGCTCTCACTCGTGACCTCGTGTGTTAAACCCTGCTTCATGTCGATACTGAGACTGATGCAGCTGCCGGTTCAGGCAAAGAGCAGATGGTGCTTTAAACAGTCCTGCTTGACTGTAAGTCTCAGGTTTGTATTCCGAGAAGCTGTTGACCTCAAACACAAGACCTATCTTTATTCTGGTGCGACAATGGCGAGAAATGATGCGGAAAGCAGACGGAAGCAGCTGTTAGCAAGATTAACTTCTCTAAAACAGCATTTCAGTAGAAAATCAGACATTTACTGCAGGGCTGTTTGGACAGTTTTGCTCTTACCACTATCCGTCCTCCAACAGCATACGATTCAAACCTTTTTACATTTTATTCCATCCACATTTAATTACTCTTTGGTTGTGCATCAGTAATGAAAGTTTGGGTTAAACAAAACATTAAAAGGCATCATCTTGAATTTGGAAAAAGTGGGATAGATGCTTGAAAATGAGTTAGCTGCAGGCTTGGTGGGCTCTCAAAAACTGTGACTTTTGTAAAAACTGGCTGCAAGTTGTTGCTGATGTTTCTAATCGACAATTTGGTTCATTTCTAGGTTTTAAGTATAGATCACAATTTCAGTTTCAAAACCTGTGATGTGATTAACGAGGCTAAATGTTTCATATTATGTTTGTTTGCCCTACTAAAAAATAGAGGTATATAATGATGATCTAAACAAATTGTTGATGGGTGATTTTTATTATTGGTGAAAACTGAACAAAGAAACAATCTTTGACAAGTTCAAATGGCTTCTGGTGATGAAAGGAACTTGGAGAGAGTCTGGGTTAAATTCACAAGTCTTATCTTCTTGAGATTCTTCCATAAAAGTGAGCTGAGCCCTTCTCTCTGTGGGCTAAGAACAGACCCTTGAAAAACACAGTGATCCCCCCGAATATGACCTCTCCTCCTCTGTACTCTCTTAAGCTTCTTCTGTTACAAGCCAGAGTCTTCAGAGTCCAGTATGAAAGTTGTGTTATCAAAGACTGGAGCTGCTAACAGACCCACAGAGGAGGTGGAGAAGGACAGGCACAGTGGACTGTGAAACCTGAGCTCTCCTTTATCAGAATTATGCATGAGCTTAGAGAAGCAGACCCTTTATAGTCTACAGACGTGGCAGTGAAGGTGACTCGCAGACCTTGTACTGTAGGAAAGACAGTTAGGCAGTGTGGGTTTTTAACTGTAACCTGTGCTTAAACGAGACGACAAATGAAGATGTATTTCCCGTCTCTTCTTTTGTCATCTGTATTCAGCTTGTCTGCTCTAATCACTGCTGTCTATAAAAGCCATGAGTCCATTTGTGGCCTTGTTATTTCCAGAACCCCTCAGTCTGGGGATGTGCTCTTGTTATCGCTTTCTCCTGCTTTTTTTTAACCAAGAAGGAAGGATTAAGGGCAAGGATCATCAATTTGTTCTTTTAGTCTCCTGTTCCCTTTATCCCTCGCTGTCATCTCCTGGAAGAAAAAAATGAATTTTTATGCTCCTTGACTATTTGACAATTGATTTGCTGAACAAATTGCGCCCATTGAGAGCTGTATTTGCCATTTTGTGCCATTGTGTTGAATGCACTGAAGAAGTAATGACATGGAAATGGGGAGGAACTGCTTCACCTTAATCCACTAGCACAGCAAGAGACCATCTTGGTTCTTCATGCATTTAGATCTGCAAAAGTACATTTTTGTAATTAGATGTTTTTTCATTTTTCACCATGTTTTCATGTAATCTCTGTACTTTTTGTTGTGTGTCAAGTGCTTAAAGTTATGTGGCAATATAAAACAAGGAAGTGCATCATACTGGAGGATTTCCCATTTAAACTCGAGATAAAAACATTTTGAGATTGGAGATAATCACCACAACTTTGACGCTTGAGTCAACAAACAATGACACGAGATGTCAGCGCTGCCTCCTCTTCAGTTGCGTTCACTGCTGCCGCAGCACTTTGCTCCACAAAAAGCCACAAGACAGTAGGACAGTACTTTAAAGGTCAGGAATTTTTACACCTGCATATGAGTGCATTGTCCAAACTCTACTAGTTAAGAGATTTTAATCACATAGTTTTAGCTAAGAAACGATATCCAAGTTGCCACGTAAACATGGAAAATACAGGAGAAGGAAGGGAAGGTCTGGGTTAGTTGGTGGGTGTGTTGCAAGCATCCTTCGTGTTTTATCTTATGTTTACATGAACGGAAATATAAGGAGGCGGGGAGATGCCGCAAGTGATTGAGACTCGGGACATACAACGGTCCTCAGTCACTATGGCAACTAGTCACAGCTAGGACACGTCAAGCACTTAAGTAATTAGAAACTGTAACATGTTGTAGAGTCTGTTAGTGGTACGGCGTGTTTGTGTGTCTGTGTGGGTATAGGCTTGTTTTGGCAAAAAATGGTGGAGATAACACTTCGGCTGCTGATACTTATTAACAAAATAAAAGTTCCCAGTGTTTATATCTCCAAAAACAAATACTGCTTTTCTCTGTGTGCGTGTGTGTGCGTGTGCGTGCGTGCGTGCGTGCGTGTGTGTGCGTGTGTGCGTGTGCGTGCGTGCGTGCGTGTGTGTGCGTGCGCGTGCGTGCGTGCGCGTGCGTGCGTGTAGGAAAATGGAAAGGCACTCCCAAAAGGCCCTGGGGCCTAAATACATTCAAAAATACACCATGTTCTTTAACCTCCTAAGACCCGAACTCTTCCATGGCATGCATTTTTAATTTCTCTTTGATATTTGGGCATATTGGGGCCCAATGAATGTAAAAACAAAGAATTACAAGATTTTTCTTTACCTTGTTTTTGTTTTTAAGAAAAGTGAGAGCCACATATGAAGATATTCGTTTAAAATGTTGATAGAACAGTAGCAATATAATGTCCTCGTAAGTGGATATCAGGCCCATGTAGAGCAAAATTTAGTATTTTAGTCTAAATAACCCAAAATGTGATGTCCACATATGTGGACGCCAGGTCCTATGAGGTTAAATTAGTGGGAGAATGCCTTAAATGCAGCTCTTTATCCTCTCGAGGATACTTGAGGGTGCATGGGAGTTTGCCCAGCCAGTCTACATGTGTTTTGTGGACTTGGAGAAGGCATTCGACCGTGTCCCTCGGGGTGTCCTGTGGGAGGTGTTGCGGGAGTATGGGGTGTCTGGCCCATTGCTACGGGCCATTCGATCCCTATACAACCGTTGCAAGAGCTTGGTTCGCATTGCCGGCAATAAGTCGGACTCGTTCCCGGTGGGTGATGGGCTCCGCCAGGGCTGCCCTTTGTCACCAGTTCTGTTCATAATTTTTATGGACAGGATTTCTAGGCGCAGCCAAGTGGCGGAGGGCTTTCGCTTTGGTGGCCTCAGAATCTCATCTCTGATTTTTGCGGATGATGTGGTTCTGTTGGCTTCATCAGGTGAGGGCCTCCAGCTCGCACTGGAGCGGTTCGCAGCCGAGTGTGAAGCAGCGGGAATGAGGATCAGCACCTCCAAATCTGAGGCCATGGTTCTCAGCCGGAAAAGGGTGGAGTGCCCACTCCGGGTCGGGGATGAGTTCCTGCCCCAAGTGGAGGAGTTCAAGTATCTCGGGGTCTTGTTCGCGAGTGATGGGAGAAGGGAGCCGGAGATTGACAGACGGATTGGGGCTGCAGCTGCAGTAATGCAGACGCTGCACCGGTCCGTCGTGGTGAAGAGGGAGCTGAGTGTAAAAGCGAAGCTCTCAATTTACCGGTCGATCTATGTCCCTACCCTCACCTATGGCCACGAGCTGTGGGTAGTGACCGAAAGAACGAGATCGCGGATACAAGCGGCAGAAAAGAGCTTCCTCCGAAGGGTGGCTGGCCTCTCCCTTAGAGATAGGGTGACAAGTTCGGCCATCCAGGAGGGGCTCAGAGTACAGCCGCTGCTGCTCCACATCGAAAGGAGCCAGCTGAGGTGGTTCGGGCATCTGACAAGGATGCCCCCTGGGCGCCTCCTGGATGAGGTGTTCCAGGCATGTCCCACCGGGAGGAGGCCCCGGGGTAGACCCAGGACACGCTGGAGAGATTATATCTCTCGGCTGGCCTGGGAACGCCTTGGTGTTCCCCTGGATAAGCTGGAGGAGGTGGCTGGGGAGAGGGAGGTCTGGTCCTCTTTGCTTAGGCTGCTGCCCCCGCGACCCGGCCTCGGATAAAGTGGAGGAAGATGGATGGATGCCTTAAATGCCTTAAACAGCAAGAAAGTGGTTGTTGTAAATTATTTGATGTGATTACTTTCTGGCTTTTTTTTCTTTGGATCTCCCTCTCTCTTAAAGAAAATCCTCCAAACTTAACTTTTGTTCTTAAAACAAACTCTTAAAGAATTGAACAAGAGTGCTACTGAGAAGAAAATTGACTTGAAGCAAGTAGAAATTTTTTCACTTAAGCAAACATAAGCACAAAACATACTCGGTAAGACGGTGAATAAAGCAGTATTAAATGTCAGGAATGATTGGTACTCACAGGAGAGTGAGTGGATTGTCAACTAACCGCAGATATGGTGGTTTGATTCATGTTCTCTCCACATGCCGAAGTGTCTTTGAGCAAATCTGAATCCCATAAATAGATTAATGAGAAAAGCTCTCTGAAGTCATCTGTAAAGCAACACATTTTAAAATGTGTTCTATAAGTGCAGGAGAGTTAACAGTTTATCTAATTAACTCATTGACACATTACATTTTGATCACGTTGCACTAATCACCACTGGGGATCGGCTTGTTTAAGGGTCTCTGAGCGCACAATGTGTGGTCTACAGCGTGCAGGAAGAGGAGGCAGAATTCAGCGGGGGCTAATATAGCCAATTTTTACACCTCAACAGTTTAATCGGGCCGTACTTTCATGTCTTCATAAATTTGAAAAACTCTCCTCACAGAGCTGGTTTCTCTTTGCAAAGATTTGTTTGTGTCCAACTCATACACAGCCCTGTCAGACCTGGTGTGAACTTGAATGTTATGTAACTATGATTGATTACTCATTAAGGAACCATGCCCAGCCTTAATAACACCACTGAATGCAGTACAGCGCCCCAGCGGCTGTTTGTCTCGGTCTCTGATGCAAGCCGAGAACACTTGGTGCGACTCGAGGATCATTATAAAACTTGACTATGCTGAACGCTGGAAATATTTGCCTGTTTTTGCTTGCTGGGTAATGATACAAATATTGTGACTGAATTTGATTTGGAGTTTGGATGGGTGTGTTATACAATCGGCTTGTCCTCCTTTTTTCTTGTGCCAGAGAAACTAGATTTACCAACTTAAAATGACAAACAGCACATGCTTGCAGGCCCTTGAGATGCTAAGAAATGTAGTGCATTACACTGAAAAGGACTAAGAATCGGGCCTAGTTGATCCTTCCGTATTTGAGTTTTTTCATTTATTTTATCATACATTTGGGGGGGTTATTTTCAAGACGCCCTAGCAGCATGCCTGTAGAAACTGTAGTGTTGTTCTGCTGGTCTGATGCGTTCACCCAGATTGAACAACAGTCATGTTACAGAGCTTTTTGAAAATTTTCTTTATGTAGTCATCTGAAAAAACAAGTATACTCCATGATTCAGTGGCCTGTGCAACCACCTTTACCAATAATAATAATAACAATAATCTCTCACATAACTATGGAGGACTTCTGGCTCACTGTTCTGTTCAATGTTGGTTCAGCTCCTTAAGATTTGCAGGTACACCTCTTTAGAGCTCTCTTAAGGTCCCACCACAATATTTTAATGAGGTTGAGATCTGGACTTACTGGATCTGTGCAGCACTGCTTCTTTTATTTTTCAGTCGTGCTGTAGTAGATTTGCTGCTGCTTTCCTGTTTGACCTAATTTTGGCCAAGTTTAGCTGCTGGACAGATGGCTTCACATTTGACTCTAGAATAGTTTGGTTAATAGAGAAGTTCATGGTGACCCGGGGGCCTTCCAGTCCCCAGGTCACATTCAACATGTTGCTATGATGTCTTTGGTCATGGTGCTGTGCATTACGCCTAAATATTTCTACTTTGGTTTTGGTTTTTGTCCAAAGGACATTGTTCCAGAAATCTTGTGGTTTGTTCAGGTGCAGTTTTGCAAACCTACACCATGCTGCTATGTTCTTTTTAGAGAGAAGAGGCTTTAAACATTTAAACAAACCTTCCAAACAAGTTATACTTGGATTTTCTTTTCTCATTGTACTGTCATGAACATAACATTTAACATTTTGCTCTTTGGGATTTTTGCAATTTCTCTTGATGCTGTGTAGTCTGACAATTGGGAGAATTTGCTGGAATGTTCACTAGGAAGATTGTGACATTATGTTAAAACTTCTGAACTTCTGCATTTTTTGAGGAATTCAGAACTGATTATCACATGCAGTTAATTAGCAGCACCGAGCTGCTACATACCCTCTTAATTCCTATGGAAGCAGTAATGATGGACTTAGTATTTCAGCCCTATGTATGCTTTGAAAACTTTTTAGTTAACAATATTCGGATACCTTCAGGTTTCATGCTGAACGACGTGCTTAGTACAAATTGTCAAAGGTTAGCATACTAAGCTAACCCAGTGAGCAGTGTAAATATTGCTAATGCTAACATTACCATGATAATGCTATCATTTCACATATTTCTGTCAGGCAGCTTTTCACTTTGTCTGATTTTAGTACAGTGCATGCACGGACTGGATGGCATTTTTGTGTTTCTGAATGTTTTTCACTTACTGGAGCTGTCGTTCTATCTTTTACAGAATGAAAAGCCTCTGGGTCCTTCAGCAAGCCGGTCCAGCAATATATCAAAGGTGAGCAAAGCACATACAAATGAGAAACATTTGAATAGAAGATGTACAGCCTGGGTCCATCACAGAGAAAAGGGAGCACACTTGTAGACAAGAAGATGACAGTGAGGTGAGCTGTATTTGAAGGTGGAGATTGACAGAGTAGGTAGACATGCACGGGAGTGTAAGCAGCTGATAGATGACCTGCCTCGTTCTCATCACATCGCCACAATCAGAGCCGCCTTTCTGATCAACCTCTGAGACTTCTGTCTTTCTACGTTTTCTCTCTTTCCTTTTATGCTTCATGGCTCCCATAGGTAAAGCTACAGCCTGCATTGAAAATGGCTCTATGGTTTCAGTCTTTTTGTCCCCTCATGAGCCTCTTAGAGGATAAAACCTTTACTTGTGCTAATAGATGTCAGGGTCATTCTGTCACCATGGGAAGGCTCCAGCAATAACATTTGATCCATGAGCTGCTCGCTCTTTAAACATGAGCAAGATGAGAGGTATTGCACCCGAGAGACAAATGCACTGATCGTTTGCAGGATAACGATTATAGTAACATAAATGCAGTTTTTCTAAGGCAGTGTAACACTACATGTCTGCAGGGGAACAACTGGCTCACATTTACAAAAATATGCCCATTTGATGGCAAATAAATCTGTTATATGTGCCATACCTTGTAGACATTCAACATATCATCTGTAACTTGATATAAAATATATATTAATGCCACATTTTTTAGCAGTACAACAGACCATTGATCATCCGTGTAAAGGGAAATGTATTTTTACACCTAGAAGCCAATTTGCACCCTAGCCTTAGTTACAATGACTTCTTGCTCTCTAGTTAAATCTGGGAGGTGCAGACTTTATAGCGCACTACAGTTGATTGTTATGTCAGTGCAGCGGCAGTGAGTACAAAGTCTGTGAACGTTGTACCTAGAGTACGTGCAAACAAAACTTTTTGCAATCCTCAAAGCAAAAACTATAAAGTTATATAATCATATAATAATTTTGATCTGGATTGTTTTCATGTGTGATAAGTTTTTAATCTTCCCGTGACTTTTCATAGCTTCTAAGTTACGATACTAAGACTGGCACCACTTTGCCTAGAAACAAGCAGTAAATGGGAAATGCACTTAATCACTCTAAGAGGACAGGGTTACACCACTCTCCTGTCTGCTCTTTAAATATGTCGCTCCAGCCAGCTGTTAGGAAACAACTTGAGTGGTGTTCATCTCATTTTACACTTGAGAAACAGGTTATTTATTCAATGGAGTGTAATTATTTTATTCAGTGTCTGTGGAGAGAGAGCAGTGTCACTCGCTTTCTACACAAATCTCATTCATAAATGGAGGGGTGGATTTCATCAGGTTGCAGACGCAGTCCATTGTCATTGAATGTCCTATATAGATCCCCATTCCTCTGACAAATGTGTTTGTAATGAAATGATAGACATAAAGTCTGAATAAAGCTCTTAACTTTGACAGATTTAATTAATAATCACCGGTCTGTCTGGCAGCTGGTGTTTCCTACTCGTTCCTAAAGGGAAATGCATTTGACTGGCAGATATTAAGTTGGTATAAATTGTTCTCTGGATGGAAAAGCCTGCTGGGAGTCTTCAGAGTTGGAAAGCAAGTCAGATTATGACTGTAAAGGTTGCCCGGTTGAGTCGGTGGACCGTTTTGAGAATCGCAGACAAAGAAATGGTGCAATAATCTTTTGACAGAGACTCCAAGTGAGAAGATTTAGCAGTGGATTATTGTAGGTGGGTAATGTGTTTTCACTAAGACGACATCTCCCTGAGACCACTTTCCCTAGAAGCTGCTTGAAGACGATGATTTTATGCATATATGCAGTGTATTTACAAGTTTCCACGCTTTGCAGTTATGACAGCATGAGATGAAAGATGTTTGTATTTGCAGCAGTGACTCGAATGTTCCTCTTTGCAGAAAAAATATCAAATGTAGGTCAAGTTAATTTATGTTTTTAAAGCTGAATCTTGGTGAAATGTACATCTGATAAGAGTCACCTTATTTACTGCTGAAGGGGTTTTTGTTTTGTTTTGGGGGTTTTTTGGGGGGGGCTTCTCTGACACTTGTTTTCATTCATTTGCACGTGAGCTCCAGCCACATTCAGAATAAGGACGCCAAAACAAATGTTGAACGGCTTCACGTGGCACGGATTCAAGCCGAATCGCATCAGCTCGAGTCAGACCAAATCAAAAATGAATGCGCTCATATTCGATTGTTGACCTACTTAACAGATTTCTCTCTGTATAAATAACCGCAGCATCGGCCTGAGAGGAATATTTCATAACATCCCCAGCTCGACACAGTCATACAGCCAGAATAATCCGAATGCTACAACATCTAAAGCATTCGTTCATTTTTTTAAAGCACCTGCTCTCATTTTACACGATGGGCAGGGATGCGTTTGGCCTTTTTGGCTTTCCCAGTATTTATTTATTTATTTTTTGCTGTTTTCTTGAATCGAACAGCTTTATCCTTTCTGAAGATGACTCAGAAATAAATCTTATTTCTAGCTATCCTGTTGCTCCCCCTGGAATACCTGTCACAAGGAATACACACACCGGGAGAGAGAGATTTATACGATAACAGGAAAACAAGCAGCCGAATATGGCCGGGGGCTCATTTGTTTCATAAAGGTGATATTGCCTCCATCAGTGAACTTGTCATTGAGGGGCGCTGAGCTGTGTGGTCGTGGATATGAAGGTATACGCGTATCCACAACCATAAACTCATCATCTCCCTTGTCCCCGGTGCTTGTTTGTTCATTGAGTCCTTTCTTCCATCAAGCCGAGCCTGAGAATCGTGAGAGAAAGGCAGTGTTGAGGGGAGATAATCAACACTTTTTTGTTAAATTTAAGCGTTATCGGTGATAAACTTGTCTGAAAAAACACGGGCTGAGGATTGCCTCCTGATTTGGCATGAGTTGATTTTTCCACTCAGTGAGGTCAGGAGGCTTAGCTGTAGCCCTTTCTCTCTTTAGCACAGTGCCAGGGTGCTGTGTGATGCCTCCTACACTGTTTGGGAAGGAATTATAGTATTACAGTCCTCATAAAGACACAAAGCAGCAACTCACAGCTCAGTGGGCTGCCGCTTATAGTCGGCCAAACATCTGGTGGTGCTCTAGAATTCAAACTGCTGCAGAGTTTTAGGCTCTGTAGCTGCAACATCCAACCTGAATCTGCACCTCTGATCACTAGAAGAGCCTCTCTGTTGGTCTGTTCAGCTTGGCAGACCACAAAGTCAAAACAAGGCACTGAGCCGAGCTACTATTTTGATAAAAATGAAATTGTTTGAGCACATAATTTTTGTGTTCAATCTGGCACATTGCTTATTTCTGAGCATTTCTGCTGAAGCAGGGCCTGGTCCCTGAAAAATGACTGTATGACTGAATGCTGTAAAATGACACCTGTGGAGGATGGGCACAAATAATGTAAACAGCAATGGAAATGAACTTTATCTGAGAGGTTGCCACAGAAGTGGCTCATGTTGTCTGCTGTTTAGAGCTCCTGCTATCATAATTTCTTTAATGGTTTAGTCTTCAGCTTTTTTCTAGTTAACTGAATCTTGGTTGTTTTTGGTTTGGGTGTTTTTGACCTGAAAAATAAATATAAATTAATGCAAAGACTGTTTGATGATGATAATTTATATCTGTTAGCTCTCAGGCTACGTACAGAGAAGGATTATAGGAACTCAACCAAAACAGAAGCTATGGAAATGCACTTGCATACAGTCCAAAAAACCAACAGCGTGTCGAACGGCAGTGATGGAGGCATGCGTAGGTCGAATGCTCAAAGAGAATTTATCAGTGAGATGGGAAATGCTTAAAAAAACATCCATCAAGATAAAAAAAAAACCGCACAGATGAGAAGGAAAAAAGCAACAGAAGTTTTTGTCTGACAGAAAGCCGATGCACAAACATGAAACTGCATTACTAGTTGATCTACATATTTCCACACAATGTGTCACGTTACATGTGCTCCACTGCCACAAACCACGTCAGGAAGCTTTAGTCTGCATGGAAAACCCGGCGCTCTTAGAGTTCCTTGCGCTTCAGAAGCTGGAACAAGAAAATGTTGAGCAGTTTTGTTTAAAAAATATGTTTACGTTGTCATCTAGACATGACACGGTTGTGAAAAAGTTTTGGCAGGTACTTTCACACAGCCACACTAAAGAAGTACACACTAAGGAGCCCAAAGTGCAGGTTTATTAGTCAAAAACGTTATTTAGGGAAAATTGGTCTCAAAAGTCATTAGACAGCTGCGTAGCAGTATTTATCAGTATTAGTTAGCATAATTATTTTGACATTTAGGTCACAATTATGGCTTGAAACAGATGTATTTGACTTCTTAGTGTCATAAATTAAACTAGCATCGATGTGAGGTCTGCCTGATGGTCTAACGTGGAAACAAGAGTGCGACTGGTCGAGGTTCTTGGTTCAAGCTGTGTATTATGTCCTAGTCAGTCCAGCAAACCTCCATGTCTGCAGCAGGAGTGAGACACCTTCCAGTCCCCTTTGCTTTGGAAAGGACTCCTTCCTGGACACCTTGCCTTTGGAGATGGACACTATTGTTCATCATGACCACTGATAGTGTAGCCATAGCCCTCATGGGCCACCATTAACCAAAGGGCTGGAGAGAAACCTCATCTACAGTTTGAAGTTTTATTTGGCCTCTTTAGCACTGCCAGTGACTGGCATGTGGTATTGAGCAGGCTGGAACTGGCAGAGAGGCCATGTGCCGAGTACCAGAAGTGAGCCATGCTAAAGGCAAAGCTGCCGAAGGAGGTAAGATTTGCTCTGCAAAGCTTTTGCATTGCTGAGCATCGTCGGACAGGATTAGAGGAAGTCAATTAGATGAGCCACTGAAGCCTCAGAGAAAGAAACAAGGTGGCTTTGGATTAAGAAGGCACATCCCTGGATAATTGCTACTGGGGTCTGATCAACCGGGACTGGGTTGCCGGGGAGATGGTGTCTGATGTTGACAGTAAACGCCTCATGATCCCAGGTTAGATCACTGAGGATGCTTCTGTTGCTCCATGCAGTAAAATCTACTTTCAACTGGTACAGCATTAATACGGCACGAGATGATAACTGTGGTGTGAGTGAGTGGGTAGTTTCTCCTTCATCACAAGTCATTTATAGTAAACAAAGGCAGGGATGGTGATATTCAATTTAAAATGGAGTGTATTCTCTCGTTTTCAGAGCTTGGTGCTGCGACTTTGAAGCCTGTCCAAGACTTGAATAAACCGCACTGATTGCCTTTTTTTTTTTTTTTTTTGCAAGCTCACATGAGGGCCCATTGAAACAGATGGATAGGCAAGATTTAAGATAGTCTCGAGTGCCAGAAAAATGATTGGCCAATCAAGTCCATGAGCTTTCCTGCTGCCTCCCGCATAACCTGCTGCTACCACATCACCCTTATTAAAGCTCTAATGAGTTTGTAGCTTCTCAAAAAAATAAAAATAACACCAAATCTGACAGCATACTTGCGTGATTATTTAGTATGCGTGTGTATGATTAATGTAACTAGGCTACTCATCTCGTGTTTGAGGTCTCTTATATCTGATGGTGGTGGTTGGATACGCAAGCATTTGCGGCACAGCACAAACCCATCAGCGTATTCAGCTTTGTGGGTATCGCTGCATGTAATGACACATAAGTGTATTGTATATTGCTGGGGTATAAATTGCACAGCTGGAGGCCCCACTTTATATTAGCAGCATGACCTTGCAGCAGCCACGTAGAAGCGAGTGAGTGAGCCAGAGAAAACTATAGAAGTATAAACTGCAGTCGTTGTAGATGGATTAAAAAAGCTCTTGATTAAAAATGGATTTTATCAAATGTTTGCGCAGGGCTGCATGAGAACGTATCTCAGCTGTAATATTCATCGGTTTTATGATTAACCTCCACGAAGGTTATAAACAAAAGCCGAGGCCGAGTTAATCACCTGCTGGCTGCAGCTTCACGTATAACGCGCAGACCTTTTATAATTGTATCGATCTTCTCATCTGAACCACGGGCAAAAAAGATAATAAACCTATTTTCCAAAATGTCAAACACTTTCGGTAAAGTTCATTTTTGTCCTGGGAAATCAAAGTTTGACAAAACATTTCTAGTTTAACTGGTCTGAACTGCATATTGTTTGTCACAATAAAAAAACCTCACTCATAATCAAATTGATATGTTAATAATTGACACGTTAAGCTTCAGATTAGACTACCCGTATATTTTTGGTTACAAACTTTGACACCTCGGGTTAGGTTTGTACAGTTTTAAAGGTCAACAGTGAACTTTTGATTCTTGCCAGCTTCGTTAGGAATTTCTCAATGGGAGCCAGTGATTCATTGCTCCTGTTAGATTTTAAAGGTTCTACTTGAAAAGGCCCCAATGGCTACATCTGTTCAGGTTAAATGCGTCAAAGAAGGAAGGAGGCAGAGGTAATGACATGCGAGTAATAAGGTGTTTCAGGGATAAGAAAGAGTGCAACAAATACAAAAGGGAATAATTTATGCGTGGCGTGAGAGTGCGTGGAGGGCGGTAGTGCTTGAGGAGAGAGGTTAAATTAGTAGTTATTATAATAATATGAGTTTTTTTTTCAGCACTCACAATAAAATAAACAGGTGTTCATTAGGGTGAATGGGAAGTGAGGCTGGATTTATATCTAATTAGCACATCAGAGTCAGAGAACCATAACTGAATGGATACGTTTAAGCGCGAATCTGCTTCCTTTCACAGTTTAGAGGTTTCAAAGTGCGACAAGTGTCGGTGGTGCCAAAAACCAGTTTTCAGCAGTTGTTGAAGTATCATTGCCTCCAGCGTTTTTTGTTATATGTTAAACGGAGGCAGTTATTTACTCATCAAAGCAGGTCCTCACAAGAGAGAGCTGTTAAGAAAGAGCAGCTGTTTAATAGGACTGTGGAGTCATGCAGGGTTTTAACGGGAAGTTAATCATTATTACCTCAACTACGTTATTGTCTGATCGCTCGAAGACGCAGTGAGTTATCTATTTGCCGAGTTGCACAGAACGTAACTAATAAAGATAAAGACCCTATCTGCTTCATTGGTCAGCCCACATTCATATTTCCCACGATGCTTCAGGTAAACTCTTGAGTTTCTTGAGTTTCATTTGAGTAACTTTCGGTTTTTGTAGTTTATTGTGGTACTGTCTGCTAAATAATAACGCTTTAATTGTTGTCTCTCATCCACTTCTGTCTGTTCATTTTACATTTATTGGCCAGACTGCTGACAGATCACCAAACGGTGACCTTGAACATGAGCTGTTTAAAATAAGAGTCAAATTAAACAGGAAACAGAGGAAATAAAAGATTTAAGCAAATTACATCCCTGAGTAAGCAGTGGAAGAACAGTGACGCGAAACAGGAGGACAGCGTGTTTAAGTGCTTTTGTGTGCAAGTGGGGAAAAAGAAGCGGTGCTGCTCATGCACAGACAGATAAACAGGATGAAAGGGCATGGCTGGAAATTGAATTTTCTATTGATTGGTGTCCGGCCGTGAGCTATAAACTTTCCTTTAGTTAGAAATTAAATCAATAGGTAATTAGTTTCTTGCTGAAATTACCAGGCTCTCCCCCCATGTCTTTATGTTAGCAACCCAAACACTGTCTGATCTCATTCTTTATGTATCCGGTCTGAACCTGTCAATATGGGAGACTTTAGGGAATATTATCTGTACTTGAGGGAATATACTCAATCATGTTCTTGTTGAAAGTAGGATGAAAACATCACATTTGTGTTGAATGTGAAGCTTAAAAACAACAGAGGTGAAAAAGAGGGTTTCGAAGGCTTCAGTGTGGTCTGATACAACTAAATGAATGAGAGCAGTTCTACTTATTTAAAAGGAGCCACACAGTTTGTGTCTCGTCTCACAGATGAACTCATCTAAGTGAACGTTTTTGGAACACCCAAGTGACGCTACATAATAATAAAATATGATGTAGTAAATAATTTGTGATTCTAAATTGACCCTGGGTGTGAATTACGAATGATTTGTGAATTAGCCGAGCCGGTGACCGGTCCTTGGTGTCCTCCTATGACTCCTGGGAAAGGCTTCAACCCGTCTCATAAACCTGAATTGCATAAGTGCACTAAAATAGTTGAATGATCTACCAGGATGATCATCTGATCAATTAGATTTATTATCCTGTGAGACATAAGAGATTATTTTGCAAGTAAAACCCAAGTTGTCATTAAAAAAAAAGGTTCTTTCAAAATCCGAGGTAAAAGTAATCTTCATATGTTTGTAAAATAAATATTAGTGAAAGCCTTGATGATGCTGAAGGTGTTTTCATTCTAACAGCCTTGCACCTGCAGTGCACATGTTTAAAAATTATTCTCTGTAGAAGCTGGACATTAATCTGCAGCCTCACGTCCCCCAGCCGTGCCTTGCTCGCCGCCTCGTTCTTCTAAACTCTCGATCGGTCTCATCAGCACTTCTCTCTTCGCAGCCGCCTGTTGATGTTATTTTTCTTTTTTTGCAAATTTCACCTTAAACTAGACAGATTAACTGGCAGCATTGTTTTTCCCCCTCCCTATCGTCTTGTGCATCAGTACACAACATGCTTTCTCTCTTTGTGTAAAGATCACACAAATGTGCTGATGGGTGCTGGCGCTGATAATTCCTCACCACGCAGAGCCACGGCCGCCACCACGGAAAATACAATCGGCTGTTGATTGATGCAGTATTTATTTAACTGTAGGGTTTCATGTTCACGTGCCCGTACTCTCTGTCCTAAACTGCCTTTTGTTCTGCGTGTGCTTTGTTTCTCAGGCTGGAAGCCCGACTTCAGTCAACGCTCCGTGCAGTTTCTCGAGGACGTCAGTTTCCCCGTCAAGCCAGGACATCTGCAGGTACCTTTCAGTCTGAATTCATGCCAAGAAATTATATTTGTCCAGGTTGATATGAACACCTGCGTGCAGTAAATGAACTTTATTTATCAGTCTATCAGTGATGAAGTTGCTTATCAGTGGGTGATGTTGGCTTATCTTTTACCCCTGAGTGGCACAATGTCACTCCTGGGAGCAGCCTTAGTTGCAAGCTGCTGTTAAATGGAGTTAATGGTAACATTAATCATCCGGCGTTTATATATCCTATTTTTCAAACTCCTTTATTTTTAAATGCATGATGTCTCTTCCATTTCTCTTTTTTGTCTTTCCCCCTACCTTTTCCTGTTGTCCTCTACCGCTGTTGTCTGTTGCATGCTCCTTTTTCACACACAAACACGCACAATCACATCATCAGTCAGGATCAGGATACTCAGAAGCAGACAGCAGTGGTTCTTTTGAGTTCTAAGGGTAAAACTTGTCAGGGTTCAGGAGATGTTTCAGTGACCACCCTCTGCACAGACGTCCTACCTGCTTCCAAACACACCAAACAGCGAGACTGGCTCTCTCTGCTGCGTCCGTCCTCCGTCAGCATCCATTCCAACAACTCGCTCAGGTTTTCGGTGTCTCTGAATGACGTCGGCCAGCGCGTGGACAGTCTTTGCCGAGGTCTGCAGTTTATAGATCGCACGTGCTCTGAGGGAGAGTTGGAGCTGAAGCTCGAGCCCGCTCAGCCTCCTGACATGGATCGAAGGGCTCACAAACTCAACTGCAAGCTGGCTGCAACGCCCACACAACAGATCCCAAATCCTGGCTTCTCAACGCGCGCCCAGCCCCACCTCGTTCCCTCCTTCACCAACAACTACAAGTACATGTTGGGCATAGCGCCCGCCAGTTGCCTCCCAACTGATCACGGTGTCCTCACCGCTCCTCATTCCAACACCCACCACCACCCCCATAGCTCCCCAAGCTCCAATTTTCTTCGTCTCCTCCTTCCCTTCTCTCGATCCTCTACATCAGCCAGCCTGCAATGCTCAGACCTGGGCAGCTACGCCTCCCACCTCCACATCAAGTCCTCCAGTGCCCTGCTGGAAGGTAGCGAGTCAGGCTTGCCCTCTGAGGATTTAGTGGGAGATGACGATGTGTTTGAGGAAGAACAGCCCAGTCCTACTTCAAAAGAAACAGGCCAACCAGCATCTCCAAAAATGGTGACAGTGGCTGCATCAGTTGGACTTCTAGCTCCAGTGTGCTATATGGAAGGAGACAGCGATCTGGACTGCTGTCCATCCCCTTTGTCAGAGAAAATGGGGCCACTGTCACCTTATTCTCTATCCGGGGACTGCTGCAGGTGGGTGACTGTCTGGACGGCGTAATCCACACCCACCCTTCCTGTGACGTAAAGCCCAGACCACCCCTGTACCGTGACGTGACAGTGAATCCCAGAGCCCTGTGGAGTAGTGGAGAGCTTCTCATCCCATAGCCTGTATACCCAGAAAATATCTCGTTGTGGTATTTGTAGTCTAAATCCCTGCTCAGAGTCGAGCAGTTACTCAGAAGAACCTGACACGTAGATGCTTTAATTTCCACACACCGCAACACTGTCCACCTCCTCCTCAGCTGTTCCAATTCAACCCTTTTGTGTGTGACACAAATGTGCCATAAAGTAATTTCATACCATCTAATTTCACTTCACTGTTATCTCAATGTTCTGCTGTGTTTTTCATTGTGCTGCCAAGCTGTGTTTTTAAAATATTTTTTCATTTGTTAGATCGATGAGGCAGTAAAGTGTCGTATATAGGCTGCAAAAAAAAAAAAAAAATCTGATTGATTTTGGCTCATAAGCCTGAGGCTTTGCAGCAGGAATAGAGGGCAATAGGACTATTATGGAATTGATAGAAGGGCAGAGGTTAGCATAGAAAATTTAATAGCACAGAGGAACAGAGTATATGTCTGAGAACTAGTGGAACAGAGAACAATAAATAGCCCGTGTCTGGGTCCACCATCAGTCTTTGTCACATGACCAATTGGATGCTGTCTTACTGCCAGAGCCAGTTCTTATTATAAAGACACATTGTGAGTAACTTTATTACAGACCAGGTCATGGCTGCGAGGTCTCTGCAGATGAGTAGCTCTTGCTGGTTGCCAAGAACGGGAATTTTGAGCGTTAACTCCTGCTGTCGATATGAAGCGTGGCAGCACTTCACTGGATTAATGAGATCTAAAGGATTTTGAATTATATATGACTCTGTTTGTTGTCACTTTGGCTCTGGTGTGTGCATCTACTGCTTTCCAGATTTACATGTCAGCTGTGGGCCGATGGAGAAACACCAGCTTAGAAGTGGCAAAGTGAAGGCCAGAGATCAAAAGGCAGATTATTGGCTTCAAATAGCCTGGATAGTCTGACTGCACACACACACACGCACACACACACAAACACGTTATTCCAGTTCTCTGTCAGGTGGCTTAAAACGTGAGCGCAGCTCTAATGCTGACCTCACCTATGAAAAGTATGTGTGGGAGGTTGTTTGTTTCACAGGTGACTAGTTTGGTTAATTATTATCAAACTCCTTTATTGTCAGCAGTTCAGAGAGTAGTGTCAGCTGTGTGAAGGGAGTTGCTTCACTTCCTCATTAGAAATGTCACCAAGCAGATAAGTGTTTCTCATCTAGACGCATTACAAAATGGCCGGATTTGCTTTGTCATAAAAAGCTTATTTCTTCAAAGAATTCAAACATTCGTATTGATCGCATTTATATGTTTGCTGGCCCAGGGAACCAAGCTTGACAAGGAAGCATTTCACTTGAAAATTTACCTTTCTTACTTGAAAACTATTTTTATTCCAGAGATAAATAAATAAATACATCCTGTGGTCTGGAGACTGTCCTGGGTGTTGTAGGGCAAGAGATGGATGGACAGGTTGCATCTGTCTCAGCGCTAGTACAAGAAAAAGACATATCTATGGGCAATTTAGAATTACACTTTAACCAGGTAAGCGCGTGTCTTTGGACTGTGGGAGGAAGTCAGAAGTACCAGAGAAAATCCACACAGACTCGCGGACAACACGCAAACTCCACTTCGAAAGGTTCTGGCCAGATGTTGTCACACACGCTATGTTCACAAAATTCTAATCAAAGAAAGATGTGTGGTTTTTCAAATGAATAATAACTTGATTAAGCATGCAAGCACCACAGGAGGCTATCCTGTATAGTTGTAACCGCATGGTTCACCTTTACGGGTACACAAATTCATAAAAGCGTTAACAAACTACTTTGAACCACATTGTGAACCCGTGTGCAATCATATGCATATTTTTTTCATTTGAATTTGTTTATTTGAAAGGGGCCGTGCATATTAATGAGCATATCAGTGTAAATATGCCAGAGTTATCCTAAAGGCTGCTTTTCATCTGTAGTCGCTGGCAGGTCAGACAAAAAACTGTAAATAAGGAATTAAGTAGACCGTCAGACAACGTCAAACAATGTAGTCCAGACAACAAATACATCAAATTACAACATAACATTTCATAGCAAAGAAACAGAACAACAAGTAATATAAAAACTTACAACATTAAAGATGATTGATGTTATTTGTAAAATTAACGATCACTAATCTGATCCCCTTTTAGCCATCGTTTGAGATGAGTTTTAAATGTATTGCAGGTAAAGAGGTCATACATATAGTAACTAGTTATCCGTCCCTTATTTAATCCAAACTTTTTTCCAGTATCCTCACACTCTGCACCATAAATAAGCTTCATGTGTTGTTATTTTCTATGCTATGTTGTTTTCAGTGTTGTCTGTTGTTGCGTGCACTGAGAGCAAAGAAACAGCTGGAGCCCAATTCCTTGTATGTGTACACATACTTGGTCAATAAATTTGATTCTCATTCAGATACAGAAGTGCAAAAATATCTGTTTTTGGTAGCATAGTTTACAAAATAAGAGACATAAAGACACACACATCAGAACAGTAGGGAGTCACAGAGTGTGAGCACAAAATCTTGTCAACACATTTCTGTTTGTGTGCAGTTTTTGATCAGGCTTTAAATAAGGGGTCTATACTCCAAAATCAGTCCTTCTCAGTCATGCTGTGGCATTTTCTGCAGGTGCACTAAGCTCCCAGCGCTTGGTTGTTACTGCGATATTTGTGATGTGGGTGTACAACCTTTTCATTACCAAATTGTAGGATTTAATTTCACTTACAGCTTTGAAAGTGTGTCAGCAGAATTCAGCCAAGGGAGCACAGTGACCTTTTCAGATGGGCCTGAACCCCCAGAGCCTGTATTGGCCTTTTTTTTTTCCTTAACCATGACCAACCTCCTAACTAAATCACAGCGATTGTAGTCAAGTTTATATTTTCTCCAGTTTTTGTTTCTTTACTTTGATACATATGCATTACTGAATGCATATTTGTGGATTAGGCAAGAACATGCAATGATTTTCAAATAGTTGGCATCGATTTAAAAAAAAAATGTATCAAAAGTTTTAGTTATTCTATAAACAACTAAATGTAGGATTTAATGACTCAGTTTTTAATTTGCAGGAAATTCAAATAACATTGAGCCGCAGTGGCTCTAATGTTCAAAAAACAGCATTACAGGGCAGCTTTTAAGCTTTTAAATCTGACAGCATAAAACAGCTAGAGTCTGTGTAATTCCTTAACCTTCCTCCAACAGTTAAATGTCTCCTCAGCAAATTTAATATTCTCTTTGAAGGCAAGTGTGCTCATGCAAAGACAAACGAGTACCCGCTTAAATGATCAGAGACAAGAAAGGAGAAAGAAAAATAAAAGGCGACAGAGAGAGATTGCTTAGCCACTAAAGCCACTAAATTGATCACTGATCAGCATGTCTCTGGCAGCGCTTAAACTGCGCAGACTGAAAACAGTCTGAGAGGCAAATACTTCAGATGCCGCACATATCTTCCACAGGAAAATCTATTCAGCAGAAAAGCAAGAGAAGACAGATTAGTGGTGTTAAAATTCATTTGAAAAAAACATACACATACATTTTTGGATGAGGGCAGAATGAGGAATAACTGGAGGGAGGGCAGTGTTTAAGCAACACATCGATGGAGTGTGGAGTGCAAAAGACTGGCTTCATGCCACCAGAGAAAATTATAAGGAAGCAAAAAAAAAAGAGGAACAGGAAGAAAGCGAACACTTCGGCAGGCATTTGAGCTTGTTTCCTTCTCAGCTTCTGGGGCTTGTGATTTCCTGACTCTGTTTGCTTCTCACATTTTAATGTTGTCATACTCATACGGCGCCTCTGCCATCTTAAAACTACCGTCAAACAGGGTGTGTTGTGGATGCAAGTGATGCAAATTAAATTTTAACATCCCACGACGTCCTAAGAGTGCACAGAATGTGCCGCTGCTGACAAAAAGTTAATTTGCCTGCGAATTTCCACGCCTGGGTTATTATGTTAATCTGTTGGAATATATGGATGCGCCTCGTGTTAAATGACGAAGGTGAATGTTGCGTGCTTTATTTGTGAGATTTCTTGTCTTTACTTCTTGCCTCCCTCTGAGGCAGTTCAGCCTGTTGCGGAATCAGATGAAAGTTCCCTGAATGTCTCAGTGAACAATTCCTTCGCCCTCATCCGCTCGTGTTGTTTACCGATCGCTGCATTTCCACCGCAACTCCATGCGGAGGTGTTGGGATTTTTCTGTGGTTATCTCCTCCCACATAAAAAGAATAATTTGTCAGATCTGTTTATTTCAGCAGGCAGAAATCGTTGATATAAGCACCAAATGATCTACTTCCTCTGGCTTTTCTTTTTTTAAATTGAAATAGAAATACAGTATGTGTGGGATGAGAATCTGCAGTTCATCATCTCGTTATGCATGCAAATGAACACAAACAAAGCAGTCTATCCATAATCAAAAACAACAACAACAAAAAACTTATTCGAGTGATGTTAATTGTGTCTCGCCTTTCCTTTAATCCCCCAGTCCTTATTCCACTTCTTCCACCTCCTCTGCTTAAGAACCTTTGGATATGACCTATTTTTATCCACCTTTGTTCACTTTGTCTTTTAATCTTGTAACACTCTGGCCAGTTCAGCAAAGTCTTGAAATAGACGTCATCTCGTGTGCTCCCTTTTCTAACATGTGTGAACGCATACGTGGGCGTGCATGTGTTCCTTCATGTTGTTATCCTTCCATGAACCAGGATAAAGACAATCCCATCTGAACACCCGGCTCTCTCCGCCTCCTCCTCCTCCACCTCGTCTTCGCCACGCTTTGTTTGCTTGCATCTTCCAGCCCATAAAGACATGCCATTGCTCCTCGCTACCCACTCAGGAGAAGAAAGCATCACAGAAGACGTTCCTGGATTATTGATCTTACTGCCTGTGAAATCTGTAGGGAAAAAAATGTATTTGAAAAATAGATTAATAGAACATGTGCCCTGCTTTGTGTATTCTGTACCCATTTAAGGTATTATTTGCTTTTTAAACTACAACACAACACCTTTAACCCCTTTATCAGGCACCCTGGTAGTCTAGAGAAAGACATCAGTCTGACTTTTAATCAATGTCATGTTGTGGTCTAACAAGCAGCCTGATTTTGGTGCTTATTGGTTATTCACTGAGGACTGTAATCTGAAAAACCACAACAAAGTTGATGTCCTGACATTGAAGTCTAAGATCATAATAGTATTCTACTTTCTCAAGTAAGGCGTGGCGTGTGATGTAACCTCCTCTAACTCCTCACTTTGTCCTCTCACCACTAAAACTGACAGATCCTGACTATCGTGCAGGTGAAAGTTTCCACATAGTGTGGAGATTTGCTCAGACTGCCCATCAATCTGCCTTATACTGAGCGGAAAGATTCGGATAAATATACTCCTCCTTAGTGTGGATATCTGGCAACGCAGACCAACATCCTCCATCCTGTCAGACAGCATCTGATGTGTGTGATGTTGGAGTGGTGGACTCCTTCAAGTCAGTCTATTGGAAAAGTGATTGGTTCCTCTCACTGACAACAGCCTGTCCAGCAGTCATTAGAGGCAACAGACGCCTAATCCAATGTTCCAGCTGTCGGTGTCTGTACTCGAGGCTTTCCAGGCATCTACGGGGACTGGACACAGCATCACAAACACCTGTTAAAGAGAATATAGCTGCATCCTGTAGTATTTTTAACGAATATCGTGCTCATTTGGTTATTTTTTGGCCAACATTTGGTAGGTGTTAAAAGTGCAACAACTCTAAGGTACTTCAGCCTTCATCACATAGTTCGTAGCAGTGCATTGCAGCGATTCACAAACAGACATATTTGTCATGGACTGTATTACAGTAATTAAACTCACATATTTAGAACATTTAATAACTCTTGTCTGACTATGAAACTCAGTGCTGTACAGCTACAGAGTGAAATGACATTAAAAGTGTTCAGTTTTGCACGGAAACACAAAAAAACGCAGGAGATCAGTTTCTCAAAATGTTGTTTGGACTTGCAAATGAATCAATTTAGTTTGTCTTTACTGGGTTTACTCATGTGGGACATGTATTGTCTGCTGTGACAAGGGTGTTAATTTTGTTTTCTCTGTTTGTGAAATCATATTCTCACCTGTTTACTTAAAGCTGTTGTAGGTGTGGAAAAATCAGTTGCATATTGTGCTCTTGGCGATGCTACTCCAGCTTTGCAGTCTTATATTACACAACTCCCAAGTTTTCTCAGATTTGGAGAAATGTGTGTTGCCTTCGCCTGCCAACTTTTCCCTTTTTGATCTTTCCCCTCTCTCCCATCTTGCTCCTGATACTAGCTGTCTAGCCTGTAGCTTAGTGTTGACTGTATTCTCTGCCTCCCGCAGGATTTGTCACTGCGAAGGGGATGACGAGAGCCCTCTGATCACACCATGTCACTGCACAGGGAGCTTGCGCTTTGTCCACCAGTCCTGTCTACAGCAGTGGATCAAGAGCTCTGACACTCGTTGCTGTGAGCTGTGTAAATACGAGTTCATCATGGAGACTAAACTCAAACCACTGCGCAAGGTAAGCTGGTTAGGTGTGTGCATATTTGGCTGTTGAGCAGTTCAGCCTCAGTTATTAAAGTCACAGTCTTGTCTCTGCGTCCTAACTTAGCTCACATCACTCCTTTGTTGTGAAGCAAAAAAATACCAAAAAACTATCTCCAGTCTTGTCGTGCAGACACAAGAGCACAATAAGCCATTTTCATAAGCAAACCACTTGTCCGGGTGGTTGTGATCCCTTTCAGTGGTTTAGAGGCAGTCCACGTTCCTGAAAGGCTCTTATCAATCACTGTGGCCTGAAGATAGCAGGACACTCTAATTAAAATTCCTCCACCCTTCATTAGCTGCACAAAAGGCCTTAAACAAATGCTCTGCTGTTAATAGCTTCCGAATCCCATGGGTGAATATTGAAGTTGTTCATGTGTGAGTGCACAAGGAAATTTGAGATGAGAGGCGGATGTTGTTGTCAGTATGAAAGTTTTTATTAAAGAGTGCTTGATGTCATGTTGTTCGGCAACACCCGCGTCTTATTAAAGTGACCCTGCAATTATTCATCACTGAATTCATTATTATGGATTTGGATGTTTGGGAAAGCTACACAAAGCTATCTGACAGTACAGATATCATATGATTTCTTTTTAGTGCTGAGCAGATTTCTGGCATTTATTTTAGTGCAGCCAATGATTGACCAGGTGCTCCACAGTTATCTGAGCTTCCTGGCAGGTAGCAGGGTATATCACCTGGATGCTGCATGCCATGCTCTTCTCTATCTCATTAACCCTGCCAAGAAGCATTGTGTAACACTGGATTTTGGTGACAGGAGCTGAATAAAAAAGGCCTTTATGGTACCGTCACATCTGGGAAAAACAGTAGGTGAAGACTGCAGCACAACCAAAATTTATTGCGATTGTGTGCAATGAACTTGCAATCTTGTGGCTGTCGAAATGGCTGCTCTGAAGATGGGGACTAGGTCGGCAACCAGTTGCAATCAGTTGCCATCTTCGAAGTGATAAAACTCCAATAAGCATGGGATCAATGGGATCAAGCTGCCTATTGCATGCAATCTATATGTATTAATACGGCAATTAACCAAATATGCTGCTGTCTACATACACAGAAATTCAAACACGAAATCGCTTAGATCTGAAACAGAAATTCCTCCACAAACAGCGTCTCGATGTTATACAGGAGTGTAGCCAGAATGCAACCAGTCGAGTCCTCTGCTGCTAAGTGATCAGATTCAGGCGAGTTGTGCTCATCCATGCAGACCGACTCAGATTATAAATAATACAGCAGTGATTTGCAAACCTTCACCAGCCTGTGATTGCAGTCAGCCTGAGTCAGATCGTGATTGTTGGGAGACGGGTTGCCTTGTCAACAGTTCTTCGCCCAGAAGTTAAAGGTGTTACTTGATAAACCTCTGGGCAACCACTTGTTTCTAACCACAAGGAGGCTATCACCCTGATTTTAGTGTTTCAAACATAAACTGTGTATAAAAGATGGACGATGCCACCTTCACCTCCCTTAACTTTGCCATTAAGGCTGCCGTCCTGTTTTTTTGTGGTTGTTTGTTTGTTGTTTTGTTTTATTTTGAATGGCCTTGCATAAGTAGCCATATTTAGATCAAAGGGTAGAGTGCTGTCATCTTATGCTAGCAAGCCTTTTTAGCAGGCAGCATTCATCAGTTGTGGAGGTGCAATACAGAGACGTATATATCTGCTAATTGGTGCTAACTAACAGACTAATCAAAGGAAATAGAATTTCACTAACCAAAGCTGGAACATGAACATTTCAGACAGACTGTCTGTAGAGATGAAAACAGTTTTTGTAGCAGAATGGAAACATGTTTTTATGACTGAAATTTGGCATTTCAGTGTAGGAGTTTTAGGGGATTGGCTCACTTTGGACTCGAATGGCCATTAGAGGAATTTGCTCTCCGGTTTCAGTTTTGAGCCATAGAGGTTCTGCTTAGTTTGAAAGCATGTTCCTTTTTTATTTTTATTTTTTTTAATGTGTGTGAATATGCTCAAAAGTCTTCCATCTTTGGCAGTGGGAGAAACTACAGATGACAGCGAGCGAGAGAAGAAAGATCATGTGTTCAGTCACCTTCCACATCATCGCCATCACCTGTGTGGTGTGGTCCCTCTACGTTCTCATCGACAGAACAGCAGAGGAAATCAAATCAGGTCAGCACTGACTCTCACGCACACAAACAAACACTAAAACATTAATACAACATCGTCTGTGGTACATGTTTGTTTTGGATGTTATCTATTCATCCACAATTGTCTCCAAGTTGTGACTAGCACTCAATATAATATCTGTATAACTGTAGAGTTATCTCAATGGTGTGTTTACAGTCAGTATAAAATACGCTTTAAAACTGGTATATATGTGGGCGTTAACTGACAGGCAGAGACTCAATGGGAATCAAAGTTACAGCTGGGGCTGAATAAATGCTTAGAAGAGTTTCCTCTGTGCTTTAAGTTCACTTTGATTCCAGAGGCGTAGTTAAAAATATTCATCTCATTCTTTGACACTTTTAGAGATTGTTTTAGCAAAGTGAGGCAATTTTTTTTAAGTGATGCTGTTTTTGTGTGTCGAAGGTTAGTTTGTGGTTAATCTGACTGTAAAAGAAAAACTGTACTCAGCAAAATAACCAGACAGGAATAGTGTGCAAAGTCTAGAATTTTTTAGCATATATGTGTGATGCGAGTGGTGTGACAGCTGTGTGACAGCAGCAGTTAGTATGAGTTTGGCACATGCATGTTTGTGGCAAAACATGCATGTGCTGACTACACATCACACGCAATGCTTTACGTCACTGAAGTGACAAGGACAGGGAAAGGATTTACCGTAGGGTGATTTTTCTTATGATCTTCTTTTTGCAAGCACAGGAGTCAACCACTGTCGGCCACTAGAAAGACGGTACTTGTGCGTTGCCCTTATTTTTCATAGCTCATACATATTTTTCTTTAAATACTAGTATAGACCCACGCTACAGTATTGTTTGGCCTGTCCATATTGTTGTTGGTAAAATGAGAATAATGTGACACTTTAAATGGCTGTTTTTTATCCCATTGGTGAGTGGTTGCTTGGCAACATGATGACGTTTTAATATGCCATGTATAAGTCCACTTTTAGGAGTATAATTTTTTTTTTAATTGATGTAAAATGAAAATGACAAGATATTTTCTTGAGGTGTCATAGGTACATAAACAAGTGACTTTAGCCTGTTGCTAGGAGGTGCCAGACAACCTGATGACATCATAATATTTGAAATAGATAAAAACCTTTAGGCTGTGTGTAGGAGGATTTGGAGGCCTGCTTATTTATCATTATGAAGCATATCTGTCTGTCTACATTTGCTGAATTCAGTCTTTATTGCAGGTTATTTACATATTCAAAGGGCTTCCGCTTCAGACCTGGTAGCTACAGCCTTTTTTATATACAGTCTATGGACTTAGATAACTTATTATTCTGATATTTTAGACTGGAAATGCCTAGCATGGCTATATCCAAATGTAAATAAAATGTGCCTGGTTTTTACTCTTGTGTTTGACGAGCACATCAAAGTGTAGAAAATATATAATGAGTGCTGGACTGTTCATGAATGGGCACAGCATATTTTGGGGACTCTCAGGAAGGCTAAAAAGGGAGCGTTGATCTGAACACATCAAAATGACAAACAAATAAGTGAGTTTGTGGTGCTTATAGTGTGATTTTGTTACTTTTGAGGAAAGCTAACTGGCCACTCATGCTTTATGTAGCTTACAAACATGAGTGGTATTGATCTGAAATACAATTCCTTCAAGGTGTGCAGTTTTCTGAGCACAGCATTTATGTTTACATTTTTATATTTATTGAAAAGGGTGACTGCTTTCTTCCATCGTAATATTTCAGATTTTGCCTCTAGCTTTTTCCAGTTTTATGTGTGTGCCAAACTGGTACCTGCTGCTGGCTATAGTAAAAATGTCCAATAAGCGGGGCTTTATGGTTTTTCATTCAAATCTCAGAATAAGAGGAAAATAACACTGGGCTGCCTGAGCTGCTTCTTACAGCCATAAAAGGTGGGCATCCACTTTGGGCTCCCATCATCAGGGATAAAAATGGAGAATTCTCCTGTAATGGTGACTTGTTGTAGCATCAGCTGGCACTACCTCTTCTGCTACTCATCCCTCCCTGGCATATTTGGCACTTTCAAAACTGTGTACAGATGGAAGAGCAGGCTGTGCCTGTTAAGCCCAACCTGATGATTCAGACTTGCTACAGTCCCTGAGGGCTGTCAGGTCCAGTCACCATGGTGATGCCAAATAGTCCTGCTTGTCTGCTGCCTCACAGAACCACGGCCATTTATATTTCTTCTAGATTCACTCTCAAAATAAAAGGAAAGATGGATGTAAACATCTTGACGTTTGTTCTCCATGTATGATTGTGGAACAGGGCTGATGTTTGATTGCATGATGAAATTGTGTAAATGTAATATCTGACATCGTTTTTAATTTCTGCCTTTTCTTTCAATCTGTTTGTACGTCTTTTGTAATACATGATACTTACACTCTTTACCCATGCAGCCGGAAGAGTCCCAGGTAAACATTTCAACTTTGACCTTTTGACTTTCACATTGTGTCTTCTCCCTCCCTTCTGTACCAAGTCCTTTTTTCAGCCACTCTTTACGTCCGTTTCTTTCCCTTTTCTTCTTTGATTTCCGAATAGAAATAATCGTACTTCATCCTTTAAGGCTGGTTATATTCACACCACCTCCCTGAATGTTTCCGCCTAATGAACACAGACAGACAAAGCTGAGGAACATGCTGTGATTTATTTTCTGTGTTATACTTTGTGGCTGAGGGCTTTGATTAAAACGAACCTCGCTGACATATTCTCACAAAACAAATGACACATTAATCGCTTCTCATAATGCTAGATAGAAAACCCCTGACATCTCTGTCCAGCATAGTTAATTCCACACTGGTTATGTTTGCCTTCTTTGAATTGGCATTCCTCATATGAGGCACTTTTATATCTTAAACTAGCTGTTATGGTAGCCAATATGAAGAAACGGATGGGTTTTGGGCATTTTTGAGTACTTACACTGCCTCTTATTATTTGTTTTAGAGAGCACTGAGGCTTATTACAAATATTTATATGTCCCCAGAAATTGCTCATTTATTGCCTCTTCTTTGATTTCTGCTTTTTGCAGGGATGTTATAATTACCCCTGGAGTTACAGAAATGTACTTTGCCTAATTAACTGCATATCACATTAATGCTAAGCGTTTTGCATAGACAGATGCACCTTTTTCGCAGTGTTTCCACTTTTAAAAGAGTCATTTGTTTGTTCATTTTCTGTACCAAAGGCTTCCAGCCTATCATAAAGTAGAAATGTTGCAGCAGGGTGCCACCATTTATCCCCCTGTTTCTTTGTTTCTGTTCGTCTAATTGGGCAATTCAATTTTGAACACCATGTCTGTAAATTGTGAAAAGTCTGCACTGCAGTATGGATGGGTAATATGGATATAATGATATAAGAGAGTTTCTAAAAAGCAGTCAGCTGAGAGATGTTTATAGGTTGTAGAACCAGATAAGAATTTCAGATCATTTAGTTACTTAAATATCTGAAGTCTCAACAGTGTGGAGGAGATGAGCCATTGCACACGGAGAGCTGGACAGGGCCGTAGAAGGGCTTCAACCCAGGAGCACACCTGGTATCTACACCTTTTTCTGAGGAGCAGTGTAACAACTATTGTGGCTACTCATGCTTCCCCTTTTTGGGGGTTGACTTGTTTGTTGTTGCCTCTCCATTGCACCTGTTAGTTTCATTTATGCCAGAATAAGTGAAATCACAGTGGTTTCTGCTTCCTTAATTTCCTTCACATCTTTGAGCAGTGTGTAAATTAATGCACACAATAAACCAAATGTTAGTGTCAGCTGCCACAATGCAAACAATATAGCATATGTGAAAAGATAACTTAATAATTGACTTTTATCCCATTTAATGGCCCCACCCACATTGCATTACCATAGAAATATGACAGGATGCTTGCTATCTCATGCGTCTCTCCATGCTCAGGACTTTGACTTTAATCCTGTACAAATTTGAGTTTTAAAAAAAGGCAAATCTCTATCAGTAAATTGTTAAGATCTTGTTTGAAAAAGTAGAGCACACTGTGCAATTTGTAATAGTAGTGTCTATTTGCAGTATAGAGGAATGGGAGACACAGTTTCTTGCAGCGGATATCCTCACTGCTAATGCATATTCTAGTTGAAGGATGATCTGTTGAACGACTCACTGAAATGTGATGAATTTGCAGCAGCTTATAAACCAGTCCTTCTCTCTGTGTTTTATTCAGATCTCCTACACTTGAACATAAATAAAGTGCATCTGCTTTTCTTTTTTTGCAGTCTTCTCTGTGTTTGACTTGTCCACTTGTTGATATTTATGTATTTATTTATTTATTATCTGTTCTCTGTTCCTCAGGAATCCTGGAATGGCCTTTCTGGACCAAGCTTGTGGTGGTGGCCATCGGATTTACAGGTGGACTGGTTTTCATGTACGTCCAGTGCAAAGTCTACATCCATCTATGGAGGAGACTCAAGGCGTATAACCGGGTCATATATGTGCAGAACCGTCCAGAGACATATAAAAAGTATCCACTGGAGAAGCCCCCCCTAATGGAGCCGAGTCTGGAGAACAAAGAGGCTCTGGCCCCCAATCTGTCAGACACAAACTCCTCCCAGTACACGGAAACAGAGGACTACAGTATGGAGGTGCTTCATGTCTGACACCAGAGTCTGTGCCATTGGTTGTCGTGCACATACTCCACACCCAAACAGGCCCACAGAGGAGAGGAACAGTCGTGATCGGTCACTGAGGAACAACCGTACCCTTTTCCCTGAAGCCAGAATGACCCACGTTCTCCACTATCACCTTATACTCCCTAAACTCCATCCACAAAGACAGAGAGGCCATGAGTTTCCCTCAGCCTACATTCCTCCTATCACACTGTATTCCTCCCTCCACCTGTATCTTTTCCTTTCCCAGGAACAGACTCTTTACACTGACTTCTGTAAATGTTGGAAAGGCCTGGCGCAAACCACTCTGTATACACACACACACACACACACACACACACACACAGAGACTCTTTAATGTACACCTCCGGGAGAGCTGGACTGAAAAGAATGGACTTGCAAAAGGCTCTGGAGGTCTACACGTCCCCGGTGTGTGGTTTGTTTGTGGGTTTTGATCAATCTGTTCTTTTTTTACCTCCTGTGAGTGTCGGGCTAAGCTGCCATGGATCAGTATGTAGCGCCATGCATCAAGATCTCTGGAACATTCCAGATACTGCCATCTCTGCGGTCTGTCAGCTCCACGCCGGTCTGGATCCAGCGAGACCTGGATCCAAAGATGCATCAAAGCACTTTTTATTTTTTAGTCCCCAAAGCACATCCCACCCCTTCTTCTCATTGCCCCCTCTTTTTTTTCTTGTATCTTGTGCGTTGTAAATGGGGGAGAGCAAAAAAACTTTTCTTCAAGTGCAACATATGCTTAAAGATGAACCCTCCTGTGGATGACTAAAAGGATTTGGGGTTAAAAAAAAAAAGAGTCATTTGAACGACGTCAGTTGCATAACTTTGATTCAGATTATGGAAAATCTAGCCACTTGACTTCTGTACCCCATGGTGAACTTTCTGAAGGCTTTGAGAATGTAATCTTTTTAAAAATGATTTCAAAAAATTTATAAAATGTAAAAAAAAAAAAAAAAAAATCATTTTTTTACTGGTCACGGGAAATTGCGCTTTGTCTCGATCATAATGAGGCCCTTCGGGCATAAACAACGTCGCGCTTGTGTTTTGTTTTCTTTGTTTTGTTTTTTTTAAAATAGGTATTTACAGTTTTTAACATGTTAACTCGCTTGCTTAGCCATGGGACAAGCCTCGAGGAATCCACAGCTGCCTACTTTCAGTTTGTCCACTGAACTTTAACCAAAGGTTTTAACTATAAAAAAGAAACATGCTTTAGCTCCTACCCTGTTTTTTTTTGCATGGTTACAATCCAGCCACACTTAATTTTTTCACTTACTTAAGCAAAATTAAGGTGGAAGTGAGAAAGGTAAAGGTTTAGTGAGCATTTCAGATGAGTACTCGGTTTAAGTGTATTTTATTTGTTTTCGCTCTCTTACATGTTGGTCTACTTTAGTATTCGATCACAAGACAGCCAACTGATTTCCAGCTTAAAAAACACTTTTTTGCCACGTTTACTCCACAGTTAAGCATTAAGAAAGTCAGTGTAACATTTCACTGTTGCACATTACGTTCAGAAAAACTCAGTTTCTTTTAATAAAATCAATGCAATACAGCCGCTTATTTATGGCTGTGACAGAGTCGAAGTGCATCATTGCTTTTTGAGCAGCTGACTGTGTCGCCATCTGCTGGTGTTAAAGTGACGGTGCAGCCTGAGATGGGCAGCGGTTGATTTCTCAGGTCGAAGTGGGTGGGGGGGCTCACAGTCATTGTAAGTGCGCTTGTCTATGTGAGAGCACAGCAATGCCCAGGCTCATGTTGAGCCTTACAGCCATTCCAGCAACACACACGTTTTTCAAAAACTGTATTTGATACCAGTATACTGTCTGTGAACAATGATGGTCCAACAACGTACCTGACAATTACTGCTCAGCAGCAGCAATAAAGCGCTTTGGGGTTTTTTTTGTTTTGTGTTATTTGCATACTGTATTTATGTATATGCCCCATGGAGACTTGAGATCTTGAGTTTAATATAATTTTAATACATAAATGAGCCGAGGGACTTGTTGTGTGTCAAGTTGGATTAAGACCTAGTAATGAGAACCATCTCAGATTCTTCAGTACCCGGGAGGCTCAGTGCAATTAGACAGATTTTATTTTTTAAAAAGTGCAATTACCCTTTTGTTGATGTTCTGTTCTGCAATTATGTACCGGTGTTTAAAGTCCAGGATGTCCTCTGGATAGAAAATTACTTTCTTTATATTGTGTTGTATTTATTTTTAACTGAAAACAGCATATTTTTGTTCATTTACACACAAAAAAGACCCTTTCATCAGTGAATTTTATGCAATTTACACTTAATTTTTCTTCCCAGACACTAATAGAAGAAAATTATTTTCAGCCCTTGTTTTGCATGTAGTCATTCAGATAATAGAGTTGCTCGAAGCTTCAGTCCGTTTTTAATTTTTAAATTGATTGTGGTGTCTCGTTTTTAGTTGGGTAACCAAAGCATTACGTTTGAACATAAATTATTAATTTGGAGTTGGTGAGATGGATCATTAAAATGGGCTTTAGGTTGTTTTTGTCTTTTTACTTTCTCCCCATAGGAGCTGGCTCCTTCAATGAAATACGAGAGGAGTTTTGTTCTAGTGTGATGGCTTTGGATTGTTTCCTCTCTGAGCATCTTATCCTCTTTACCGTCTTTGCGTCACTCACTCTTTACGTCCATAATCCCACGGAGCAGAACATCAACTGAGACTCTTCTCAGCTTCACTATTTTAGGCTGTCTGTTGAATTTGATCATGTCTGGGACTAGTGTAACTTGCATAAAAGCTACATTTGTTTACTACTGACTGGACTTGAACATATATGACTGTTCCCCTGTCTTATACCATTCTGCAAGTCTGTCGATGAATTTGCTTTGAAATAGTAACTGTAAAGAATTTGGTAAAATGTACTTTTTTGTTTTTATGAAAAAATGTTGATGTGCTTTCAGTTAATTTCCCACGTTTGAACAAAATATGTAGTAATTAAAAGAACAACCAAATAAAAAATTAAGTGACTTTTAAAACTTTGTGACTTTTAAAAAAACGAACAGGGACAAATCCAGTCTTAATGGATAATTAAAAACATTTCAAAGGGCGTTGCGCTGTAGCACTTTAATTTATTTTCACCCAAATAAGCTGCAAATAATTTTGAAATCAGCTCTTTAGCCAGAAGCTGTAATGCCAGCGACAGAAACGTTCAGCTCGCCGCTCGATGAGCATGCCCTAAAACCTTTCTATGACAGAAATACAAACTTCACATTCAGCATATAGCAGAAAACACGGTTTGTCACCTTCTCTCAACCTCTTAAGTAATTGTTATGCAAGGGCAAGATGAGGAAAGACACCATCGTTTGAGTGAACAAAGGCAACACAATATGTACCCATGCATCTTTAAAAAATAACTATCACAAAAACTTTTTTTTGTGATTGAAAAAGGTAAACTTTCACATATTCTATATTAATCACACACTAATTCTCACAAATTAAAATATTTAATTTCCAGCTTGCATAAATTACTATTCAAACAACATATCTTCGGCGGTGTAGTTCTACTGCCGATTGGTCAGTTGTCCAGATGAAGATTGCCAGCACCCTCCAAAAGGAGAGCCACAGGGGGTCACTGCTGAAAAGGCTGGCTGCTCAGAGAGGCAGTATGAAAACATGACAGCAGGAAGTTGACTGGACAGGGAAAAGGTGCACAAGCAGCAGCCTTGAGAGGATTATCAGGAGAAGTCGATTCAAGAATTTGGGAGAACTTCACAAGGACTGCAGGAGAGACATCCTTAGGAAAGGACCCACATCCGTAACATCAGGTCATTCCTGTCAGAAGCATCTTACATGAGCTAAGGAGAGAAGGAAGTGAACTGCTGCTTATTTCAGATGAAGTACATTTTCTATCAAAGTGCGAGAGACTGGGAGAAGACTGGAGAGGCACAGGTGTTTGAATTCTAGTGTGAACTTTCTGGAGTCTGTGATGATGCGAGGTGCTAGTTGTTACTGGTGGTTGGTCCACTGAGTTTCATCAAGTCCAAAGTCAACACAGGATATTTTAGAGCGTCACCTTTTGCTGAGAGGCTTTATGGAGATACTGATTTCATTTTCCGGCATGAAGCTTAGCATCTGCCCACAGTGCCAAAATGATTACCAGATGTTTTTTCTGACCATATTATTATTATTATTGTGTTTGATTGGCCAACCAGCTCACCTGACCTGAACTACAGAGAGAATTTGTGGGGTCTAGTCGCAGTGAAGATGAGAAACACCAGACTCAAAAAGGAACACAAGCTAAAAGCTGCTGTCAAAAACACCTCAGCAATTTTGATTAATTTCAGGAAATATTCAAATAATTTGGGACACTGGATTTTTGACCATAATCAGCATAATTAAAGCATTTTTTTAATGTTCATTTTACGTATAATGAATGTAGATTATATGAAAGTTTATCTTCTTGAATTATTACAATAAAAACCTTCAAAATATTCCAATTTTTCAAGATGCACTATTACAAGATTAAAAAGAAACCGCTTCCACAGAAATATCCCAATCATAGGTAACATAGAGCATATTTGGACAGGTAACATCATCAATCTTCAATCTGTATGTATAAGTATGAGCCTCTCCACTAAATTAGTCTTTTTTGAATTCTCAAACTGCAACACTGTTTGGGATTTTGTCAGGAGACATGTTGTAGTATGGTAGATTCTTTCCCTCGTTCCTCTTCTTGATGGAGCTGGTTATCTCTGCCAGCTCCTTCCTGAACTTTGCCATGGCATCCTTCACCGGCTTCTCTATGAAGTGCTCATCAGGATACATTCCCAGGTACAGCTGCAGAAAGAGTGAGACATGATCGGTTATTTAGCCTGGAGGAACGCCACAAGGAAAAAGGAAGGAAAAAAGAAGTACATTCTGAAGCAGAGGAGAGCATCTTGGGAAATGAGAAATGTACCAAATGTATCAAACTTTTGATTGTTTTGGATGTGTGTCTGTGCTGAGATGTGAAAGTGTTCCAACGGTTGTCTGTGTGCTTTTCCTACTTCATTCTCTTGGTATTGGCTGAGGGCCCAGACGGCCCCCAGGTGCCAGCTGGAGCGCCCGCGATCAGGAAGGCTCTCAACGATCAAATTCACATTTGCCAGACCTTTCTTGTTGGGTGGGGGTTTCCGCATGGTAGATGGAGCATTGGGGATCCAGGAACACCAGTCATACTACACAATGTACACAAAGATACAGTGTGTGCATTTACCCAAGTGCTGTACAACAGTACAAGTCTGATGTTAAAGAATAAATATTAAAGAATAAATATATATTCTTAGTACTTTTTTTCTGATTATATTGTTTTATGTACTTTAATAATAAAGGCCTGTATAAAGCAGGGCCAGCTTTGAAGAATATAAAGAACCAGATTTAATACTGAGCAAAGTCTTTCATCTTCTTCTGCTTTCTAATTTAACTTTTAGATTTCATAAGAAAATACTGCGCCGCATATTACATGTGGAATTAATAGCTGCATAAAAGGTTTAAGATTTATATTAAACAGACTCTTTGCAGGCAGACCCCATATGTGTGTGTATATATAAAATAATAATATATAATATATATTATATATTATATAATATATGTAAAATACATATATATGTATATATATATATATATATATATATATATATATATGTGTGTGTAAAATACTGAAAACACATGGATGACCAGAGAATAAAGGGAGTTATAGGTTCAATTACTATGAAAAACATAATTCTCTCAGGGTGAAGTTACTGCCACATGTCCCCTGACAAAAGCCACATTCACTCACAGATTCATAGCTTTACTGTATCTATCACACACACACACACACACGCACACACACACACAAGTGGATGCAGTATCATGCCAAATGATTTGCAGAAGCCAGGGATCGAACTGCCGACCTTATGTGACCTTTAGTTCTCTTGGCTGCCACTCTCTTAGGATAGCTTAATATTAAGCTTAAATGGTAAATGGTAAATGGCCTGTATTTGTATAGCGCTTTTACTAGTCCCACCTAGGGACCCCAAAGCGCTTTTACACGTCCAGTCATCCACCCATTCACTCTCACATTCACACACTGGTGGAGGCAAGCTACAGTTGTAGCCACAGCTGCCCTGGGGCAGACTGACAGAAGCGAGGCTGCCATATCGCGCCATCGGCCCTTCTGGCCAACACCAGTAGGCGGTAGGTGAAGTGTCTTGCCCAAGGACACAACGACCGAGACTGTCCGAGCCGGGGCTCGAACCGGCAACCTTCCGATTACAAGGCGAACTCCCAACTCTTGAGCCACGATCGCCCCATCTATCAATAACAAATATTTGTTATTGATAGATGACTGAAATAACAAGAGAAATAAAAAAACAAAACTTCAAAAAAAACAAAACTTCAAAAATCATCAAGTTTTCATGTCTATATCTATGTCTACAGAATGTGTGTGCTCGAAATGTATGTGCTTGTTAATGTTGTTGTGATTATTGGGTGTTATTTTTACCAAAAAGAGTAACGACCACTGCTGTAGGAAACGTAGTCACCGCTAGTTTCACATCAATCAGCTGCAGCAGGAAAACTTTGCTTCGGGTTTTAAATGCACACACTGATGCTTCAGTAGGAACAGTGTACAAAAAAGTTTTTCTGTATTAATGAAACTTCTGTTTAGTGTTTTTTTCTAATATTTCTGACATTTTTTACTTTAAGTAGGTACTTTTTGACTTAAAAATCAATGAATTTCCACTTCTAGACATGCCTCCATTTACCTGTCCGAAGTTGACAGCTGCATGCTGGGCTGAGGCAGTGAAGATAATAACGGTCAGGTACTCTATCAGTTCCTCGCGTGTCTTCACGGACTTGGGAAACTCTATGCACGAAAGTGGGAACATAGAATTGACAAAATGAGCTCCAAGCTTTGCAAAACCGCTTTTTTCTTTTGCAAGTCTCTATCTCTGCACATTGCACTCAGAATAGACAAGCGTGGTGAAATGCAGAAGCATTACAACATCGGGACTCAAGGAGCGACACCATCAGACTGCTGTAGCTTCCCTCCTTCACCCTTAAACTATTCATCCATAAGAGAGCAGATTTGAATTTATAATGCTGTCTGTTTCCTGTCATACCTGTCTTCCAGAAAACACCAGCCTAGGAGAGCATCTTTTCTCCTTGAGAAAAAGTCTGAATGGATGGTTGGGTGGTGTATTTTGCTCGATGCTGCATTAGCAAAAGAAACCTAACGCAAAACAACGCCTCTACCTACCGCAGTAATCCAGGTCCTGCATACCGAAGCTGCACACATCTTTAACAAAGGCCTGGATTTCTTCATCTCCCTGCACCCTCTCATCGCTTGTGTAATAAATATTCACAACATCAGACACAAACCTGTGGGGAAGAAAACGGATAGATGTCACGTACAGAGGGGGAAAAAAATGCTGTAACTTCTCTTATTTGAAGCACACACACACAAGGGTAGAAATCTTCCTACACCTCTCGCTGTTTGTCCTTTCTTACGACTGCCCTCACTCCTTTCTCTGTGCTCTGTGCTAAAACTTTAAAAAGTAATTCCTCACCTCTTGGTAGCCTCCCACACCTTGTAGCCATCATCCCTGTAGAAGTAGGTCGGCAGTTCCTCCTTACTGTCCACACCACGGGACTTGATCAAATCAGGGAAGCACAGAGACCTGAAGGTCAAAGTCTTCACAGCCCTCTGAATCATCTGGACGTGACCGCCTCCGCCTGTTGCATTCGCCTTTATGAGGATGGAGAACATCATCCTTATTTAAACTGAAGCTAATTTAACTTTCAGTCTTCAATAGGAATGCACTAAATTCCCTACTTCATTATTTCACTATGTTAGTTAGATTTTTGTTTGCTAAGCCTCAGTGTTTTGCGAATAAAGGAAGATCCGGTTAAGTTTGTTGTTGAGAGACTGGGTTTGCTTTCAGAGGGGCCTGAAAGCCTTTAAATACCATAGGAACCACAAATAGACCAGCAGTCTGAGAGCAAAGTGCTCTATACAGTACTACGAGATCTCTGAGATAAGATGATGCCTGATTATTCAAGACCTTTTATGTGAAGGCAAGGACATTAAATTGAGTTCTGGATTTACCAGGGAGCCAATGAAGAGAAGCCAATATGTGGGAAATATGCTATCTCTTTCTAGCCTTTCTAGGCTTTTCGGGGAGTTTTTAGGACATCATGATAGGAATCAGTTACAATAGTGCAGGCTGGAAGTAATAAATGCATGAACTAGTTTTTCAGCATCACTCCAAAACAGGATGTTTTTTATTTTAGAGATGTTGTGCACAAGAAAGCAGTCCTAAATATTTGTATAATATGTGCACTGGTGGACAGAAATGACACCAAGATTCCTCACTGGAGGCCAAAATAATGTCATCCAGATTAAGTATCTGGTTATGTTTCTAAGGGTATTAGGGCCAATTACAATGACCCCTGTTTTATCTGAATATAGAGGCAGTAATTTAGAGGTCATCCAGGTCTTTAAATCTTTAAGACTGTCAGGGGCTGGAGCTGTGACCCAGCATTTTGAGTCCATTGTGTGTTTTATATTCTTATATTGTATTGAATATATGCTTAGTTATTGTGTTGTCATTATTGGTTAGGATTTAGCTGAGTTTTATTCTAGTTTAGGTTTCTATGTCCCCTTCTGTGAGTCTGTTCTTGTCTTCTGTGTTAGTTGTCATGTCTACGTCTTGTCATGTTTACTGTTTATTTTGAAAGTCTTGTGTCCATGTTCCATGTATTTTTGTTTTACTTCCCCTGTGGTGTCACGATGTTCATCTGTGTCAGGTGTATCCTCATGTATTTCCACTTCCCCTGATCACCTCCTGTGTGTATTTAGTCTGTCTGTTGTCATTCTGTCTTTGTCAGGTCGTCTGTTTATTTTCCCTCCTCAGTACTGTCTCCTCCTGTGTTCTGCATTTGGGTCCATTCCATTAATACACCAGCGAATATCGCCGTGAGAAAGACATTCCTGCAGTTTACCTAATTAAACTGCAGGAATGTTTAATTAGGTAAACTGGTTTCTGCAGGAAACCAGATAGTGTGTTATCTGGTTTCACGAATAGATAAAGTTGCGTATCATCTGCATAGCAATGAAAATGCATGCTATGCCTTTGAATGATACTGCCTGAGGGAATACAATATTATGGTCAGCAGTATCAAACGCTGCACTGAAGTGTAGCTGTACAAGCACAGAGAGGAGTCCACTGTCAGAGACCATAAAAAGATCATTTGTAATCTTCACTAAAGCTGTTTCTGTGCTGTGATGAGCTCTGAAACCTGACTAAAACTCAGATAAAAAATTACTCTGCAGACGATTGGTTAGTTGTTATAGCCCAGTTAGCTGCTGGCCCATAATTATCCAAGACAGCTGGATCAAGTGACAAATCACAGCTTTGTAAGGAATGGCTTAATTACTACAACCTTAAAGGCCTGTAGTACACAGCCCATTAATAAAGATCAATTGATCATATTTGAGATTGAAGCATTAAATGATGGTAGGGCTTCTTTGAGCATTCTTGTATGAATTGGATCTAATAGACACGCTGATTGTTTGGAGAAGGTAATTATTGAAGTTAACTCAGAAAGATCAATCAGAGAGAATGAGTCTAAATAAATATCAATAATAGCAGCTGTACGTAATGATGTGTCTGAGAGAAGGTTATGAGTATTTTTTTCCTCTAATGGTTAAAATTAAATTTGTGAAGAAATGAATGAATTCATTAACTAGTCATTATTCATTAAGGTTAAAGGAATGATTATCCACAAACTCGCCTTGTCGAAGATGCCGCACTCACAGATGAGCTGCTCTCGAGCCTTGGTATTGATTGCGATGGTAAAACGAATGTGTGGGATGAGTAGCTGGGAGAAGGATGGACAACCAGTAAACCAAGGAATCAATAAGTCATAACATTTAATAATAAGCTGGAGTTTTACCTTAAATGCAGGGTGAACAGCAGGAAGCTGCCTGAACATGGCAATACCAAACACCTCTGTCATCAGATGTGTCCGGAGCAGGTGTGTGATTGTCTGGTGGTGGTGGAAGTCACTGGAGCGGACCCAGATCTTAGCCAGCAGCCAGTCGTACTGACCGTCAGTTGGCAGGAAGATGGGGTTGTCTTCACCTGGAACCTGGCCAAGCTGAAAAAGACCAGCGTGGAATGAAAAAGCAAGAGTTTCAGTCAAACTGAAATTTCAGCTGCATGAAGAAATGTTCGCCTGTTAAAAACAACGTAACACACAACTGCTGCTGTTGAGCATCTTTTTACCTGTATGGCTATGGGCATGATCTTGTTCTGAGCATTCTTGTATAGCAAACAGATCGGAGCTGCCAGGTACTGCAGTGTGCAGGGGTCTGTGGAGTTTGGAGTGATGCCGTCTAGCACCTCGTAGTCTACTATGTAGATGTTACCTGCCTGGAGTGAGAACACCAGTTTATTTTTTGGTAATAAGATTGGGCAAACCTGTAGTCAGCTGAGACTAAAGAAGTCACTTGGATGAGTGACGAAATGTTTCTCCCACTAAAAACGCTACGTCCAGATGAACAGAATCAACTTTTGGAGAACACCAGTTTATATTATGCATTAGTGCAATGGTTCCCAAAGTGGCGGGCGTGCTTCCTTGGACACTGCTAGCATAATAGACAGGTTTTTTGATGGGGCTCCCACACAAACGCAAACCAGAGGCTGAAGCATCGCCAGATATGCTTCCAAACCCAAGACTAGAACAGCAGCTGTCGTGTCAAGGTAGGTATCCCCGACAGAATTCGTTTCCCCTGCGTCAGAAGCAGATGCTGGGCTCTCCAAATCACGGACAAACAGTATCCCACATTCTTGATTTTTAGTTCACAAACACTTCTTATAACGACTAACTGTTCCTGAAACTTTGGAGGTTTTAGCTCTTTATACAGTAAAGTTACAGGAGGATAAAAATAATTAACAGGCAAAATGTCCTTCGTTTATTAAAACAATCCCGTCCGATACCACGTGAATAAACATATAATTTTCTGTTGTAACCCTCAAACTGAATGGTAATGTAACGACACTCACTTTTCACTTTTTTACAAAACTGAAACACCACTATACTTCCATGTCTAATTGTCTGTAATGGAGGTGGCGTAAACTGGATCCCGTGCTCAGCGAATGCTCGCGAAGCAGGGGGAACACATTTTGTCGGTGACACCTACGTTGGTACAACACTGATCCTGCCACAATTTGTTCCCCGGCTCAAATCACGGACAAACAAGATCCCACAGTTGTTTATGTTTTTAAACCCATTTTGCACAGAGAGACATTTTTTGAAAAATGTATTGACATCAGCGTTGAATATTCTTACACAGTGGAAAAAAAACCTATGTGTGAAATAATTACACAATAAGGACGGTTCGTTTTTCTGTTGTTTAAAAGAGGTAGTGGTTTATTTTATTGCAACCTGTAATTTATTGCAGTTAACTTTAATTTGTTTAATTGTTAACAAAAGGTTCGAGGTGTGGAATTGATGGGTTTAGATTTTATTATTGTCATTTGTATTAGGAAATATTTAACCATATATGCTTAGAGGTGTATAATCAATTGTTTAGTGATAGGATGTGTGATCTTTAGCAGGCTGCAAAGGCTTGGTGTGCATTCCAGAGTGTTCTGGAATCCACACCTACATCCTGGGAGCATGGGAAGAGGTCGTACCTTGTTTTATTGTTTTACGGTAGGATAAACGTAGCTATATCTGTTTTAGTCTGAGTGCCTTTTGTTTACATGAACTGCTGGACTTTCCAGACCAGTAGGTTTAGGGAAGTCATTTATGGGGTCATACTCTGACCCCACACACACACACACACACACACAGTATTCTTTGTTCACATGTATACCTATGTAAGATGTTATATGTTAATGACCCTATGCATATTCATGTAACCTTAATAAAAGGAGTGCTATGGGGAACCTGGCTGAGAGTCTGACGGAGGTCAAGTGGTGGAACGACACTTGGCTCCAGGCAGGTCTCCCTCATGCATGAGTAACACGAAGAACTTTGGTGCCTTGTGTCTTGCTTTTTGCTGTGTAGCAAATTGTCCTTAACGTTCCAGCGAATAGGTTTATGCTACAAACCTATCAGGAATAAACTGCAATGGAGTTTGAAAACAAAATATGTGTGTGTGTGGTTGGAGGATGTGTTTGTCCGGGGGGGCGAAGATTTCCTTGTAAAATAAAGGGGGGCCTAGGAAAAAAAAGTTTGGGAACCACTGCATTAGCAGGAGATTTAAAGAGAGCTGTAGCTGCTGTCAACATAAACCTGAAAATTTTTTCACACTGATAAATCCACTACATTCAGAGAAACAAACATAGCCATGTGTACCTCTATTTCCTCCTCCAGGGTGAGCTCCCTCTCCAGGCTGACAGCAACCATCTCATGAGTGACAGGAAACTTGTCAGGGAGCTTCTTGCACTTCCGGATCAGTACAGGGTTGCAACCATTCAGAAACTGGTATCCAAACATGAAATCCTCTCTCCAGTGTTGCATCACATACTCTGAATATCATATCATGTCAGAATCTCAGAGGAAATATCTAAAATATTTAATGTGATATAAGTATGTTTGTATAATGTAGTGTAGATGAAGCTGACCTGAAATGGTGTTTTTGATTCTCACAAAGATTTTCTCAAAGTCAGAGAAGTCACTCCAGGAGGACTGGAACATGTGCATGAACTGGTTCACAAACAGGTTCTCTATTCTGGAAAATCATCATCGTAATCACAATCACCGTTATGCACAACATTCAAGAAAATCAAAGAATCTGAAATTGGATGTATTTTGGAGCAAAGAATCAAAGAAACACTGCTGTTAAAATAATTTTAGGAAAAGAATACGATGTCTGATGATGCAGCAATGCTCACTTATTGACGTTACTTCTGTGCACAAAGCTGCAGCATTTCTGAAGAAACAACTGGAGCTCAAAATGGATAACTGGTTTAGCCATTCTATTATAATATTAGCATGAGTATTTTTGTTCACCCTGCTCGTGATGCAAACAGCTGTGTTTTGGATCTGTTTTGTGTTTGCATCTACTCGCATGCTCACACGTCTGCCTAAAAGCGCAATGCAAATGTCTCCGGTGATAAACAGACAATGACACCACTGTTTATGTTTTGGGTTTTTTTTCCCGGTTAGCCCTGAGTACAGAGAACAAGGAGCATATCATCAGGCATCAGCCCATCGTTTGATTCTGAATGCTTTGCATTAAAAGGGGGTTAAAACTCCACTGACTCCCTCTGTGCTGTACTGAGGGACTCAGGGTCACTTACGCCTTGCTATAGTTCAGTATGAAGTCCACTCCTTTCTCACTGTCAAACTGGATGTCCCGGGGCAAATCCTTGTGTCTGTTAGCATCTATACTCATAGGAAAGCCTGGCTGCCACTCTCTCCATCTGTAAAATGCAGCAGTGTTGTTAGAAAACATCCTCATCAGCCTGCCTGTACCTCACAATAACAAGCTGGAGATGCAGCGCAAACTTGCCTGTAGGTTTTTCTCCTCCCGTCCAGCTCTTTCTGTCTGTGCTGCTTGACCAGACTGGTCTTATCATCCTGAGGCAGATGTGCTACAAGAGAAAGAAAAAGTGTGAAACTCATTTTTCCACTGCAGGTTGATAGATGAACAAGATAAAACATGTGATTTGTGTGGCAAACAAACAAAACAAGAGATGACTACCTCGTCCATCTCGGAGCACCACTTCCTTGTCATTCACCAGCCAACAAAAGCAGGGGAACTCCAAGTAGTCTCCAGATGGGGTCTTGACAGTGATGTACTTGCAGTACCAGTCGTCTTGTACCCAGTATTTCTTCTTCTCAATCTTCACCAAGACGATGTCACCCAGGTTCTCCCCAACTCTCACCTCATAGGAGTCCACCTGAAACGTGGTCAACATCTACTGTCAAAAGTGAATGCTGAAAACTGCCAGTTTATTATTAAATGGGGGAAAAAGACATTTCTAAGCATATAATATAGGACATTTTTAAGTAAAAAAAAAACAAAATAGAAGCATATGCATGTTTGTAAGTGGGTTGAATCTATAATCTGTAAACAGAAAACCCTTTTTAATATATTATTTGAACTGAAAATTAAATCTAATCTAAGCAATCTAAGAAATTAGTAAATTTAACATTTATAATATAAAATTCACTTTCTGTAATTTCCCATTGTTTAATTTATACCCATAGATTTACCACAATCAACTGTAACATTAAAACCACCCCCCTGATAGTGCATAATGCCCCCCTACTGCTGCCAAAACAGGTCAGATTAATCAAAGCGCACAGGGCCTCTGAGCTCTTAAAATGGTTGTTTGGCACAGAGGTGTTGGCAGAAGGTGACCTCGGTCCTGTGGGGCCTTTTGTTTTGTACTGAACCTACTGATCATCTCATCATGGTATAAAAGTGGCTCCGTTTCCATCACTGCACACAGCAAAATCTCCGGTGTTAAATTAACACTAGAGAGTGTCTATATGGGTCCACTCCTCTGAGTGTTAAATAAACACTTGTGACAGTGTTATATGTTTAAAAGCAACCCAGTCAGTTTTGAAGATTAACACTGAGCAGTGCTGATTTTCTAACACTGGAATATTTCTAACATTTTGAGTTATTTTCCAGTGTTAGAAAATCAGCCATACAGTTATCAGCTGTTTATGATCATCATCCATGAATATAAAATAAAAATAAAAGTCATCTTCGCAGCAGTTTTTCATCACTTACCGCTCCTCTCTCAAAGTCATTGTAAAGAGGCTTGTCCAGGAGCGTTCTCTCGCTGCACCCCTCCGTGCCCACAAGTGTAATATAGATGTAATCATCAGTCCCCGCAAACCACTGGTTCCCTGTGGCAACTGTAACTGTATAAGAAGGCATGACGACCACACAGGACGTAAAGAACTCCAGCAATGTCCCAACACCGTCTGAAGGTGAAGAAATCCGCAGTAAATCTCTTCTATTATCACCTACGAGAGGTCGAATCTGAGATGTTTAGCAGCCGTTGGTTCCCCTTCTTGCCTAAAGCTTTTCTTCAGTGATGTAAACTTCGCACTTGTTGCTACAACTCAAGCATCAAGATATTGTATAATCATGTGACAGGGGGAGGTGCATGACGAGAACTAATTCTGACCTCCCTGTGATGTGACTGAACACCACGCTTTGACTTGAAATGAGGTCAAAATATAATATAGCCGTCCTTCCTCTGTTATTGTAGGTGTTTTAGGGCCTACAGACATAAATGTGGACACAAGAAAAGGTGTCTTATTCCAGAAACAGGTATCAAATTACACTTTCTTTCTTTTAAACCTTCCTTTGTCTGCAGACAAAGGAGTTTTTTTTTTTAATGTATATAAGGGACAGCATTCCTGATTTTGGAATTCCTTTAGGAAAACAGAGACGAGCACGACAACCTACATTAAAACACTAACTGACTTTAACTAATTTGATGTGAAACTGTATCAAAAAACATATGAGTCTCTATTAGGTGTATCTTTTGCATCTGTGTCTCATTTACAAATCAAATCACTAGGTGCCATGGGACAACAGTGGATGGTAGTTTTAGTAAAATAAATGCAAATGCATCAGAGAGTCTCCCTGTGTGGTTTTAAGGGGGGAAACTATAACGTCAACATGAAAAAGGAGCTATACGTGCCAAACTCAGAGTGGGAAAAGGAATGAAGTCGTTGCTTCGTCACTGACTGGATTCAAAAGTGTTTTTCCTCTCGTAAATGATAAAAGCAAGGAGAAAGAAACTCCTGCTCCTCATACTTGGATGGAGCAGTAAGGGACAGCATCTTCAGAAGAAACTTGAAATCAAAGACAAAAATAAAGATACGAGACCTCGTGCTGTTTTAAGAAGATGGCATGTAATTATATCATTCAGACGCTGCTTTTAAAAAGCACTGAACAAGTACAAAATCAGAAAGTAAAGCTCACAAACAAACAAAACAAGGCATTTTCATTGTTCATTTCTAAAACAAAAAAAAAGATATTCTTTCAGCCCCATCTAGCCCGGCAGTGCTTCTCCACATAAACACCCGAACAATAACAATCCATTACCATTGGCAGTGGGCAGTAGGAGCATTGAGTGAGGGGAAAGCTGTTTTTAAAAAACCCAATATGGAAATAAGAGGAACTGTATGAAAAACAATGATGAAAGCATTTGTGCACTCTGGACAAATGACTGCTGAAAGGTCTGTTTCCTGAAAGTAGCTGCAACTTAGTATTAGTATGTCAGTAAGTCCAACAATGTAGGTGTACTGTATTTGTTTATTGAAGTCACACAGATGACTTCGTCACCTGCACTTTTACATTTTAAACTTTTGATATGAAAGAAGTCTGCTTTCCTACATTTTTAGGCTTTTTTCCAACACCTTTAGTCACAAGTCTGTGTCTAACACCGAGTCTTTAGAGCATGAAAGCTGCCCAAAATGTCAGCACATTTCAATATGCTACAACGGTGCTTTCTGACCCCTCAAGTGTGCTTTCCAACAGAATGATTAAAGACCAGTTTGAACCTGTCCACACTTGATCTTCTGGGCATTCAGTGGATTATGCAATAAATTACTCTATGAACGGACAGCAGATCAGAAAAAAAAAAGAAGCTATCTTCTGTACAAATTTGCAGCTGAGCTGTCGACGTAAAACAGTGCACCTCTCTAGGAGATATTCAAATGAGACTGAGAGGTGTATATTAGGGGAAAATCCCTCTGTGATGGGCATGAGCAAACTGTGATAAAGAGTATGTAGACACGGCTTCATTTGAAAGACTTACAAACCCATAATGGTGGAAAGCACCGTTTTAAGAATCTGCCTTTTGCACTTCCCTGCCCCATTCATATATACCTACACACATGCACGCACACATGTTAAAGCTGAGGCATCAGCTGACTCACACAGACAAATGTTTAATAAAACACACTAATCACTCTGAAGAAGTGAGACATGCATGACTGCAGAGAAAGGCAAGAGGCTAAATAAAACTAGGATGCCTGATCAACAATTAAGGATCCTTATTATTGGTGACTTGAAGGCATGTGATGAAAAAGATCAAAACATAATTTTTTCTTCAGTAATTAATTCGCTTTTTTTCTCCTCTTGGACAATAAATGTAAACAGTCACAGTGAAACTCCAGTGAAACACGGCATGTATGATTATTACTATCTGAATGACTTCTTGTGGTTAAAAGCAAACCCAAGTTCCTTAATCTGTTAAGAAGTTGTTGATTTCATATGAATGTTGCTCCAACAGTAAACAAAACATATCAGTGCTGCCACCCAGTGGCAACAGGTCGCTAAATCAATAAATACAGCTACAGTCATTAAGTGCAAATTACTCCTGAGTCCCATCTGGCAATCGTGTCCCTCCACGATATCAGCCCAGAATCCCCATTATATCAAAATCTCAGCATCTCAAAAGATCTGTGTGAACACCATTGATCAACGGTGGACACAATTCAGTCTAATCAAAGACACAGACTAAACATCTAAGAGCAGTTAAACAGAAGAGCAAGGGTCTTTCAGCATTTGAACATGTACACAGTAACTGCTCTAATTAAGCAAAAAAAAATGCACAACTTATAGATTTCCTTAAGCTGTGCAGTTTATAATCAAACACTAAGCTTTAAATCTGCAAAATACTTTAACTTATTTTACAATTACTCTCAATTTTCAGCCAAAGCTACGTTTTACCACATTGAAATAAAATAAAGATATGACAAATAATAAAGACATCAACACATTCCTATTCTCTGTACAAAAAAAATAATAATAAAAATATATTCTTTAGAGAGCTTAGTTGGATCATTTTATGAATCTTAAAATCTCTTCACCGGGTCAGAACATAGAAAACACCACTATAAAAATGCATTTCTCAGATTACTGCGCGCTGTGAATGATGCAGCTTTAAAAAGAAATTATAATTTTATATATAATTTTAGGGTTACTGTGGGGCAGGTTACACCCATCTATGAGCATGAAAGAAGAAAAAAAAATTATGAGTTGTTGAATTACCAAAACAAAAAGTAAGAAGGAATGAAACAGGACAGACATGAAGTTGCTTTTTCATTTCATATTCAAATCCCTTTTTCCGTGAGGAAAAGGCAGCTCCTGCACTCAGGAGTTTAAGACATAGTGAGCAACCTTCAAATGAAGGAAGCGTTGAAGTTGGCTGGCATTAAGTCTAGGAGCACAAAGGCCTGGGTGCAGCCTGGGAGGTACAAAAAACAGCCACTAGTTCAGGTGGAGGACCTGCTTCATGAACTCATAGGTGGTAAAGGCCACGGCCTGGGAGGGGACACAGCGGATGTAGTTGAGAGAAAGGCCTCGGTACAATCCTTTCTTCACCCCAAACGTATTATACACGTACTTTAGTGTCTTGATCAGTGATCTGTTTAGGTAAAGACAGAATACATAAATAAATACACCTTTTAGAAGAGAAAAGAAAAACAGTATTTTTTTAACTCTTTATCTCTTGAAAACAAACTGAGCGGTTTCCTTCATATTTCAGGTGCTCAGGGTATCCTTGAACTATTCTAACAGTCATCAAACCACATTTTTAATTAATATATACTGAGGTTGTCTTTATGGGGAACAGATTTAAATGATTTAATCTCCAAAGTTTTTAACCTAAGCAAACTGCCTTAAATAATGTTTGTTTTTTTGAAACACGAAAAATTTGCCATTTTTATTCTTGACCTTTGAGGTTGCATAAATCAGCTGTAATCACACAAAAACTTGTCTTTGGTAGTGACCGATGAACTGGAACTTGTGAAAACGTCCAAAAAATTTTTACATAACATTGTAAACAGAACACAAGAAGGGTGAGTGTTTATACTGGCATCTGTGAACTTTACAGCTATGAATGGTATGCTGCTGTAGCTTTATAACTCAGTTACTACTACAGTACTAAAAATGTCTAATGTCTAGACTAAACAAGCACAAAACCTCAGGAATTTTCTCCTTTTTAATCATTAAGTTAACCACACAAAACCAAATGTGAAATCAACCTTTTTAAGCAGTAAATGTACAAACACTACCAAGGAAGCGAAAGACGTAAATGGGAGACAAATGTTATTTATTATGGAGCTCTTGTTACAGAATGCATAAAAACGGAGACTATTATAATCAGATGTGCTTTTAAAAGCAAAGACACAAGAATCAAATATTTATTCATCTTGATGAGTGACTTATGAAAAAAAAGGTTAACTTCATCAGCGCTGTGTTGTGTGAGGTGTTTTTCTATTATTACCCTCAGTACGACATTACACCTAAGAACCAATTACCCCTTCATTTCTCTCTGAATGTGTTGCATACATTCACTGGCCCCTTTGTCAAGCTCAGCTGTTTAACTGTTTAACGCAAATCTCTAGTAAGCCGATCAGATGGCAACAAATTAATGCATTTAGGTATGCAGACATGGTCGAGACAACCTGCCAAAGTTCAATCTGAGCATCAGAAAAAACATGATTTAAGTGATTTTGAAAGTGGCATCGTTGTTGGTGCCAGACGGGTTGGTCTGAATGTTTCTGATCTACTGGGACGTTCCTCACACAACCATCTCTAAGGTTTACAGTGAATGCTCCCATAAAAGGGAAAATTATCAAGTGAATGATAGTTTTCTAAAGCTTAGATCCGCTCAAACTGCTTTCTTGAACATGACAATGAATGAAACGGCTTCTATAGGCACTTGATCTCAATCCAACTGGGATGCAGTGGAAGAGGAGATTTGCATCATCAGTGTGCAGGTGATGAATCTGCAGTAGCTGTGTGATGCCATCATTAAACATGGCATTCCTTGCAGATTGTTTCCAGCAACTTGGTGAATCTATGCCATGAATAATTAGGGCAGCTCTGAAGGCCTCAGACCCAGGGCTAGCAATAAAGTGACCAGTGAATGTAAAATCATGTCAGACCACATAAAAAAAAACACCCATTTTTTTTCTTTGTTTGTTTTCTTTCCACTTTAAAATGAAAACATCTTGTCTTTATACTAGGGAAATAAATATTTAACTATTTGTAACATATAAATGAGGCGAATGTAGCAAACAACAGTGATACTTACACACATTTCTCTGAGTCAGGAAGCACAGCGCCTAACTGCATTCTTCTTCTAGCCACATCCAAAGGGTACCTAGTGAGACGGCATACAGCGTGACACATGAACCATCAGTCAATCAGTCTAATCAACAGCAAAGCCCTGCTGGGCATCGCAAATTAACCAGCCACTTACGATGCCGTCTGAGCAATAGCCCCCGCAACCCCTCCACAGAGAAGATTGACATGGGTTTTCAAAATGAGCACATCGGGGTTGTCTGAGGAAGGGCGTCCAAGCAGCTCTGGGAAATGTTTCAAACCCAGGCTTTTCAGGGTCCCGAAGGTGAAGAAAGACAGACCTAGGAGCATACAATGCAACAGAACCCACACTGGTTATATATGTGGGAGGGGAAAAATTGCATTTTATGTTGTCCTTCACATACTAGCATCAAAAATATTTCCAAAAATCACCAGCATAAGGCGCCATTCCAATAAGCGTTGGAGTAAGTCCCCTGTAGAAGCCCAAGACGCCTCCCTCCTTCACAAAAAAGAAGAAGCAAATGTAAAAACGGGTATTGCAGGCAAATTGAGCTGATCTTAAATTAAAGGCTACAGTCTTGTGTGAAGAGCATTTTGTTTATTAGACGCTTATTTGATCACTAGCAGATCACCTTAAGGTAGATGGTGTGGAAAGCATTAGCAATTCCAGTGTAGCGATGATCTCCCTTCACCTGGAAGGCCAGCCTGGCTCGGATTACATCCAGAGGGTAAGTGCATATCACTGCAGTCATCCCTGAAAACACACAAAGAACACACTGACTCACAGCGGACTCTTGTATGTGAAACATTTAAACATAGTTAGTGATTAAAGAGGAACAATGATGGCTAGCTTAGAGGAAGGCGCATTATCTACGTCAGAGGAGTGCATGACACCCAAATGTCACAGACTAAGTCTTATCAGTACCTGCCATAGATCCTGCCATGAGGCGGTGGATGTGTCCAGAGATGCCTATCTGTTTACTTAGCAGCTGTAAAGGGAATATTGACAACATCAGCGTGGGTAGAAAATCAACGAACCAATAAAACAATGCAAAGATGAAACGAATGCTGTGATGCCAATACAGCACAAAATACACACATTTCTCTAGCCAGTCTTCTAGCATGAGGTTTAATCATTTTTATAGCTTTGACCTTTGACAGCAGCACTCCACAATAAAATGCATACTGTACCTTTTTATATTTGTCAAAGGCCATGAACTGGATGGCTCCGTAAGGAAATATCCTGACCATCATAGCCCCATTACCCTTGTACAAGCCAAGGATGCCTTCTTTTTTTGGCACAGCTCTGAGAGTGGAAATTACTCCTGCGAAGAAAGTCCTAAAGTTTCACTCCTATACAGACGTGTGGAAGCAAACACTTGTTAGCTCAATATTATTACTATTATTATTTTACCCAGATGTTTATAATGGGGGTTCTGGGCTTGAAGAAGAATCTTGACCCTGTCCAGAGGAGCGATGGTAGTCTTGGCACAGCATCCTGCTACACCTAAAAACAAAAACAAAAACAAAGCAAATGCCATTCAGAAACAGATGATTGATTGGTATTTTCTTTTTATTTATCTACAACTAACAAGCAAAAGTAATTGCCCTTTTATTGCAAAACAATGTCAACCATTTAACATTTTGTGGCAAGTCAGACACACAGGTAACCTGTCCAAACAAGATAGGCCAATCTGAGCCAACATCGGTATTACTGTAGCACTAAAGCTACAGAGATGAAATATGCAAATAATGATTAATTTAGCAGGAAAGTGCTCATGTTCTTTAATCAAACAGTGCTGGAGCGCACTTTAATTGGTACTTTTAAAAAGCTGTTAGACTATGTGATGTTAATGTTTTTCTTATTACTCATATATCAGCTGTAAATTTTGAACTGTGAAGTGAAAATCTAACTTTTAGTTAAAGGAGAAATATAGAGTATTTTCTTGTTGACTAATACACCTGCCAGAGACATACCCTCATTTTAGCTGAAGAGCAGGTCAGATGAGAATGTTTAACTTTTTTCCCCCTACAATTTATGTAGCTTTATTAGTTTATTGGTCTACAAAGTTCATTTTATTTTGTTGGTCACGTGCAACACTTTGTACTTTGGTGCTAGCAAACACAAACAGGCAGAGGCAATCACATCGTCACCTTATTAGAATTGCCACTTAACCTAAAACCATGCATGTTTTTGGACTGTGGGAGAAAGTGGAGACCCATGCAAGATTCGTGCAAATGGGATTCAAACCCAAGACCTTCTTGCTGTGAGATAACAGTGATAACCACCACCACTATTATCAGTAATAACGATGAATGAATCTGGCTTCATTCATAAAAAATAAATTAAGGCAAAGAAACTGTGTGACTGGAGACATCACTGCTTGTAAGCCGATGTGTCAGACCCTACCTCCAGCCACAAAGGAGCGGACCCAGTGGTAGTCCCCCTTGGAAGGGGTGCTGCTCATGGTGGGGCGTGTGGAGACCGCAGCCTCCGATGTCATCCTCCCTGCTCAGTGAGCTGCCAAATCCATGACTTTACGGGTTCGGTAAAAACACTGCAAAGGCAAATGAGATTGTGAGCATGTGGGTGTCGTTTTAAGGTATTGCTTAAAATATACAAAATTGGGCCCATAAGCAAAGCCAGCTGTCCTTTTTGAATGGCCAAATGGAGGTTGTGTAAGGTTAGTCACTGAGAAATTGCTCCACTGTGAAGGTTAGTAGTCACAAGTAGCAGGGAGCTAAGAGACGACAGCACCCATGGACGTCTTAAAAACCATACTCACAGTATAATCAGAACTATTAATAAGTCCGAACAAGGAATTAAAGTCAACAAATATTTTGTTCCTTCGCTGAGTCGCCTCCTTCTCTCGTTTCTCTCATTCCTCTAGATATTCCTGGCTTTTATCGAGCCCACACTTCGTCAGTCAGCCGAAAGGCTGAAAGTCACGCTTAAATGCCGCAAATGCAGATCGATATGAGGCTTTGACAAGGGTGAGCACGCTCATGCCCTTCGCCCACAGACTGACGGCTTCAGCAGAAAAAAAGTCGCGCGATAATGACGGCGAACGACGTCGCAACTATGACGTAAGAGGGTGGTTGTGTTTTTTTATATAGCTTTATGAATATCTTTGATATCGACGTGAGATTTATATCGCAAAGTAAAACGTCACCGGTGAGACGAAATTTGCCTTAAAATTATTAGAAATATTCTAAAATATTACCCAGCGTCTTTCTTTAATTATTAACGAAGGAAAAAGAAGAAAACTCGCTTAATTAATTAACTAATTAATATTTAGCTAAGTACCCATTAGCGACCACGCCGCATGCTAACACCGTGACTGTAATACTGAAATACAGGCGGCTGGTTGAAGCGAAACGGAGTGTGTTCCACTCCAGGTTTTCCCCCCGCTCCCTTCAAGCAGACGACGAGTTTTTTAGCCAGCGGAGTGACTGTAGCCTGCTTGCGTCTGGTGGAGGGAGTGTGAGCGGGGCTGCCCTGAATGGATAGACATAAGAGGGATTTACATTTTAACGGGTGTCGTGCTCCCAAAGGCTACACGAAGCACGCCGAAAACCAGCCATTCCCCGTCGCTGCGTATTCACGCCGTCGGTGCTCCTTCCCGTATCATGTCCATGTGTCATCGTGTGAAGAGGATTGAACTTACCAGCGCTCTATATTTGCCGAGGAGGGAAACCAATACAAGGTCTCGCTGTCTCGCTGGAGCGGGGTATTATTAGCAGTTCAGACAGTGCAACTGTCTCTCTCGCTCTCTCTCTTTCTGTGGTATGTAGAGCATTTCAGCTGTAAACGTGTAAATACAACAACACCGGCGACAGAACAGGCTTCACGAAAGTGAGCCTTTTTCCGGTTTTCTTATTACCTCTGTGATTTTACTGACAGCGGTCAAGTGCAAAACAGTAATTGAAAGCGACGCTGAAGGCGCTTTTTTTCTTCCACGGTAATAACCTCCTCTTCCGTCAGTCAGAAAGACGAAAACAGGATCCGACCTCCGACCAGAGCCCTGTGCTCTTCAACGTGTCTGCCCTTTAAACTGTTAAGGCACTGTGGAAGCTATAGTTTTTGTATATAGCTGGTTTGTTTTTATTATACTAAAAATATTTTATTATATTAACGTCAACCTATCTGACTCGTCTTTGTACACAATGCTTGGAAAAGCTGTCGTTTCCTGTAGTTATTACACTGTTATAGTCATGTGGTGTTTGAGTGCATGAACAGTTTGTCATTATTACACTGAAAACGCACAATTGTGACATTTGTTTTCCCTTTTTTAGGTCATGCACTGCAATAGCAAAATCAGGGTAGCATCATAGTTTGCATTCAAAATACAGAAGAGGAGGATTTTTTTTTAAGAAAGAAAAATTGTGTGCTAAGCAAAAGATAAACATTCACCTGGCTCCCATGCTGGCTGCCAGAAATCCTCCCTTTCATACCCTCAGCCATGCCTGCTACTACCAGACCCACCAGGATACAGACATCTACTCAGAGGAAGAACACCCAGAAAGCGATCCGCACCAAGAGGCAAACTTGCAGTTCAAATAAAACCAGAGGAAGAGCTGCACAGAGGACCCAGAAAACATCCAGAGAACCCAGAAGTTCAAAAACCAGGGCCCAAGCAAAGTCAAGCCAAAGTCCCCATGGAAGAGAGTTTAGCAGACCTGCTGCTCAAGGTCCCAGGAGGTCCCCCAGCAGAGTGAACCATTCCCTAAATGTAACAGAATCTGCAAGGCTTAGACGGGCGAGCAATCCGCCTGACCACTGTGGCAAGTTACAAGACCCCCTGGGGCGAAGGAAGTCCCAGCGGGGTACACAAGTGTCTGTTACTTCCTGCCAGCCTCCTAAACCTTGCAGTAGAGGGAAGTACAGCAGGGGGAGCACTAGGAGAAGATCAGCACCCCAGCACGGAAACAAAAGAAACCAGCGACCGAGTACCAGAATCAACGATTCAACTCCTGATGAGGAAGCAGAGAAACTGGAAAATAGTGATGACGAGGAAGTTGGTCCAAAAACGGAGGTTGAGACTCCTGAAAATGTCAAAGACCAGGGTCTCGGAGTCAAAGGTGCTAAAGAGGACAGCGTTTTTAAAGCTGATTCACCACTGTGTAATAACACACTGGAAGACTGTGTGCAGAACAGCTGCGATGGTCCTATAACCCAGCAAGAGAAAATTACTGACAGCCATAACAGTAAAGGTGATCTGAAGAGTGTCTCTGGAGCCCCAGAGGTTGATGATGCTGATGGACAAATAAAACTCTGCAGTGAAAGGAGTAAAGAAGCACCTCCCGAGTCCTCAGAGTCAACCACAACAAGCTCACTGGAGGTGCAGGGTAACTGTGAGGGAAATGACACTTCAGCTATCCTTGGAAAAAAGTTTGATCATCCTGCCAGCGATGGTAAGGAAGATAATGTGTGTACTGCACAAGAGCAAAACAACATCCTGATATTGCAAGATAAAACAACAGATGAAAGAGTCACACCTGATGATGAGAGAAGAGAGGAGATAAATCATGAGAGGAAAGAGAGTATAGAAGCAACAAAGCCAGTTCAGAGGCAAAAAGAGACAGTGGAAGAGATTGAGGACATCACTTGGAGGTTGGGTAATTGTGAGAATAAAGATGGAGGAAGGAAACAGAAGGAGAATGATGTTTCCATCATTCCTGCGCACCCCCAAACTGGCACTCCAGCCTGTCAAACCCCAGATCCACCTCATTCTAACAAGGGACTGACAGCACAGTCAGAATTACCTGCTTGTGTGCTACCGGTCTCCAACACAGCTACCTCAAATCCCACCAAAGCCCCTTCCACCTCAGAGTCACTTGGCAAAGTTCTGAGTAAGATAGATATTCAACCTGCCACTCATGGTGCTAAACCTCAATCTCCAGGGTGTTCAGTTGTGACTGAAGCAGCCCTGATGGTGCAGGCGGTTGTAGTGAAAAGAAATATGCCAGTTATTATCCGTACAGACTCCCTCAAACCTAGCAATATGAGGGATTCCTGCCACGGGGAACCACACCAGCCACAGATCCAAGAGGTGCTTCCTAATCAAGGAGAAAGTCTAGCTTGCACACCAGCAGAGTCACAAACCAAAGATAGTGAATTCATTCAAGAGCCACTGGAGCACAAGAGCCAGAAGGCTGTACCTTTGGGGTTCTCAGCACTACTTTCCCAGCTGGCTGCCCCTTCAACCGAGTTAGAACTAAACCTCAGCAAGGTTCAGTTAGCAGTGCCAGAGCAGGATTCGGAGCCAAAGATCTCGACTCCCTCTCTGGACAGCAGCTCCACCTTCTCCTGCAGCTCAGAGAGCACTCGATCCTCTTTTTCCTTCGAGACTGAATCAGAGGCCGGCTATGGAGACCCCAGCTTATCTGTTCAACCCGGATCCTGGGCGCAAGAGGGGGCCTGCTCGCTCGCCTGGGTCGCTTCAAAACTGCAGAGGAAGGAGGGGAAAAAGCGGCGCAGGTGTGGGAAATGCGAGCCGTGCCTCAGGAAGATCAACTGCGGCCAGTGCAGCTGCTGCCTCAACCGCAGGACCGGTCACCAAATCTGTAAACTGAGGAAATGCGTGGAACTGAAGAGGAGAGGACCTTCATCTCCACACACTCACTCTGCTGCACAGGTGAGGCCTACTGCCTCTTTTTACTACATTTGATAGCAACTCAGACATTGCTCAGCATGTAAGGTAAATTTAGAGAATGATTTAAGTTTGAATATACAGCTGAGCTGAATCAGCTGAGAAAACTGTGGTTGCTGTTGTCTGAGTGCATTGCTTTTGATCTCTGAGGTTTCCCAGCCGCCAGCTAGCAAATAGTTGTGATCATGAGTTGACTTAGACCAGACAGTTGAAACAAAAAGTTTCACTTTCCTATTGTGAATTCTCTCTGTGGGTCTCAACAGATGCCACTTGCTGAACTTCACACCGTCTTCCTGTTATTTGTAGGGAAATGCACAGGGTGAAAGGGGAAGTGAGCATGTTTGTGTGTGGCCCAGGTATTACTCATGCCATGGGGACCGAAATCTGTTTACCATGTCACATTTTGGGGGCATGTCCCCATTATGGGGGCCACAAAAAAAGTCCAGCGTGCTGAAGGCACGTTTTAAGGTTAGGTCAGGGTTAGGGGTTGGCGAATAGTAGTTAAGGCCACTTTGTGAGAACAGAGAAAATACCCTGTGTTGAGAGAGGGGAAGAAGCTGTCACATGACTGGCAGCCGTTCAGCACGTGGTTGGAGGATTGGTCTTTTGTGTGCGAATGCATGTGTGTGTGTATTTGTGTGTGTATGCAATCTATGGTGCAATCCAGACTATAACTATTTTATCGATTGCATGTGATGCCTAAGTGTTTCTGATGGGGTAAGTAGTTACAGAGATTTCATGTTATTTTTCTCCAAGTTACCAAAGGGCATATTTTATGATAAAACAGTGAATCGAGTAAGGATGCCTTGAAATTATGTTATGTATAGTAAAAATAATAATATTATAATAATAAACTTTAATAAAGAGCAAAATCAGGGTTTATGAATTGCTTTTGACAGAAAGATGAAAGCCAGATACTTAATTATATATCAATGAAAAGACTAAAAGCAGGCAATGTGGGTAATAAACAGAGTAATGGAATCACATGAAAGCAAATACAAAATGTGCTTTAATAAGTGGAGGAAGTCACATCTGATGGCAAAAACTCAGACTTGAGGACAGGAGCATGTAAGGTTGCAAACTGGCTCCATACCTGATCTATACCTGCTTTGAACGTGACCATTAAAACCTAAAATTAGTTCTAACATGTACCAAAGTCAGTGGAGAGAATACACGACTGCAACTGTGTGCAATGAACGTGTCATCTTGTTGCATTTGAAATGGTTGATTTAGAAATGGAAGCCCCTGTGTAAACCACTCGCAATCAGTTGCTGTCTTCAAACCAACTTTGCCGTGTCAAGAGGATGATAGAACGCAAGACTGCTTTCAGTTTGTATGTGAATGGGGTCAAGTTGGCATTTAAATGCAATCCGTTTGTGGTAATACAGAGATTAACTGTAATAAATTTGTAAAAATTTCAAATCTGTTCCTGTCTGCATACACAGAAAATGACACTAAACAGAAATTCAAATTCACTGCATTCAGGGTCGAACTAGAACCTCATAGATTTGAAACAGAAATTCTGAAATACCTGCACAAATAATTGCTCCAGGACATTGATTTAATTGCAAAATGACAACCTTGCTTTTATATAGGAAAATAACCGGAATACAACCAGTTGACAACCAGTTGAGTCCACACGAGTTACACTCACTGTCCTTGTCACAAGGGTTTGCCACAGCGGGTAGCGCCGCATGTTTGATTTGGCAGTTTTTCGCCCGATGGCCTTCCTGACATAACCCCAAAGGGGACACATTGATGCAGACTGATTGATTGCAATGTGTCGTCAGTCTGTCTGCATTTATGAATTAGAATAGTTGTTTGCAGAGCTTCGCTAATCTGCCTGAGACTGACTGCAATCAGTTCAAATCCAACCACAAAAAGGACAGGGTGCCATCCACCTTAGAACTTGTGCAATTGCCTTGCAACCCAAGCTGTCGCCCATAGCATGTTGCGTACTCAACCTTTTTGTTACCAGTTAATTGCTGCAACTAGTTACAGTGGTCACTGAATGCCAAATGATTCAACTATTACTGTGCAAACACCAGCTGTCCTATTTTTGCTCCAGTGTCACTAAGCAATGAGCTGAAGTTCTGTGACAGTTCACTGACTTAATGATTCATTTTCCCTAGCCCAAGGAGCGGTGTGGATCATATTTCTTTGTAATAATAACATTAAAATGATGTATTTGCTTCTGACTGAAGAATGAGTTATGAGCCAAGGGTTAGTTATTCAGAAATATTATTGATAACAGTAATAGTACAGTGAGATACTGTGAGACAACAGAAAGTTAACTAGTACCATGGTGCATATTTTTGGTCAGCGTTACTTTGCAGATTCACCAAGACCTCCGCCCACTTTATTATTTCGGTTTCTCACATATACAGTATACTCTGTTGTGAAGTTTTACCTTTCTCAACCACTTTTCTAGTCAAACTGTTGTAGTGAGGGGTGAGTGAACAACTGTGTGTGAGGGTCCATGTGTGTGCAAGCGTGCGTGCATGTCCTAGCAGAACCCTTAGAGCGGTAGCAGTGACAGAAGCAGATTAGGGCTGATTATATAACACCTGCATTCTTAGTAGTAGAGACCTCTATTTCCAGTATGAGAGTGGGTGAGGAAGGAAAGATCAGGCCAGGGAGAGATTTGCAGCCATGCTATTGGGATTACCCTGAATTGTAGGTCAGTGTGTGTGTGTGTGTGTGTGTGTGTGTGTGTGGGTGGAGGGTGTGCTGAGTTGCTGAGCGACTCAGTGACACACTTACAGCATATCTGGTGGTGACTCTTGATGTTGTGCATGTTTTTATGAGGGCTTGCATGTACAATGTCATTGCTGGATGACAGTGTACAGAGTGACGTAGAACTGCTGACCCACCCTTATTCAAACAACAGAGCCCAGTTGTTTTGCTCTTAACTGACATCACATTGGCCTGCTGCCTCCCATACAGCAGTGCTTGTGTTTGTGGCTTGAAAACAGGTTTTTAAATTGAAAATGACTACTGTCATGGAGACTGCACCAAGCGTTGCAAGCGAAGCGTTGGGTGAATGCTGTCATCCTGGTGAAATGTAGGTGAAGTCCTGAACTTCATCCTTTGCCTTATTCTAAATGCTGAACTGGTTGAGCTTGTCTTCTGTTATAACCGCTGTTTGTGTACTTTATATGTGCTCTAGTGTGAGTAATACATTGACACACTCGCTGGCCAGTCTTGCTAATCAAGCTCACACACCCTTCCAGCAAACGTTTCTAACTCTGAGTGTGTGGAAAAGAAGGTGCAGAGGCCAAAGAGGAGTTCATGTAGGGACATGCGGATTCTGTGCGTGGTTGTATTACATGGAGCTGCCTGTCTAGGGTTTGGTTGAGTTTTACTCTTCAGGGTGTTTTTTCCTTGCAAATTTTGCCCCACCCTTTAAGAAATTTTTAGAACCAAATAAAAATAATCAGGATTGTCTTAAAATTGTTTTCTAAACGTTTTTTTAAATCGAGTCTTCATTTGCATAATTCACATTCTTGTTTATCAAATGGTTAAAAGTGACAAAAAAATAGGTCAAATAAGGTAACACAGACTCATTGCCTTCACTGCTCAGTTGTGTTTACTGTCCTGTTACCCCCAAAGGCCCATTGTGAGCCAGGAAAAACTCTGCTCTGCCACAAAACAGAAAAATGTGCCAAAACTGCTTAAAAAACCCCCAAAACAAAACATATTGAGAACACGTAGTGAAAAGTAGAAGAAAAATAAATAATGTTTGAAAAAAGTACATCTGTGAGCTTCCATGGTTTGTGCAAGAAGGAGAAGTGGTGGTCAGTAAGAGCAAAGCTTTCCAGTTGAATTTGTCTGCTTTGGCTCAGGTTTGAGGGTCCCCTCGTGGCTCGTGGCAGTCTCGTACTGGGCTGTGAGGACACCTGGTCCTAAACACAAATCCACATGTCAGCACGTAGTTGCCAGAAATAAAATAGTGGAGTTAATGAGAACAGACCTTCTTTATTTGTAGAGCGTATATTTGACTGAAACAGTCCTAACATGTTTCAAGCCAGCTATGCTGACTCAGTGTTTATCCACTGGAGAAGCTAGCTGTCAGGGATAAAGTTATTAACATTTACATGTCAGTACCATTAAATGAAATTAAAAACACTGCGACTCATAGCCTTTTCCACCATTTTAAAGATATCCCTCACAGGTAGTTGTGCTGTCTCGTAATTTGACAGGAAAAACCTTCAATATCCGCCAAAATCAAATTTTCATCTGATTTAACTGTTTAATATCAGCATGTATCTTGCTCTCATTTGACCATTGTTCACATAATTACACTGCAACCTATTTGTACTTTTATATTGCCCCAAGTTGTCTCATAAAATATATGAGATCAAATGAGTTCAATTTAAATAACAAAAAACAGAAAGCACAGCTTTATTTTGTTCATACATACTGTAAGTTATTACGTGTGATTATTGGTGTCTTTGTCTGTAACTGTGTTTATCAAGTCCATGCACCTGGTGAGGCACACTTTAGCTAAGTCTGGGGTAACCTATAATTACATAGCGGTGGGAGTTTTCAGTTCAGGACAATAGAGCTGCAGCTGGGCACTACATTGTGCAAATAGTAACTAGCTTGCTTACATCCAGCTTGGCCCAGCTTCAAATGCAAACTCATTTATCTCCTGCACCTTTCCTACTCCTCCTTTGTACACACTTTGTCAGAAGAGTTGCACGTGTCATTAAAGACTTGGCAGTCCAGGCAGCAGCGTCCAGCAGCGATGGCTGCAGATATTCAAAGCTGTGTGCAGCAACGCCCTCACTGTTCCCAAATTTAACTAGCACGACACAAAGTAAGAGCGATTCTCCCATTATGTCTGAAGCCAGCGTCCCCCTCTTTTCACAGACAACAGTGGAGATGCTCAGCACTTATGGTTGCCATGGTGACCTCTTTGTCTGTCTGCTGACCTTTAACCTGCCACGATTGTGTGATGGCATTCTAAGGGTCACAATGAGGATTAGTGGAGATAACCACAAGCACCACTGAGTGTCAGACTTTTAGTTCAATAACCTACATTCAGGTAATTAGGTTAAACTACACAGGTTAGTAAGTTAGATCTACATCTAGACTTGCGTTTCAGAGCTTTTTATTTTAAGAGTTTCAAACTGTGCATACAAATTTATGTCAAATTCCCCCACTTTCTAATCCAACTTTATTAGTATTTGCAAACCAGCCTGGGTAAAAAGCAGAAAGGGGAAAGAAAATTGTATCTAAACGTTTTGGAGTCACAGCTAGAATAAAAGATGGACATAGCAACCGTGTCATAGTAGGATCCCGCCCTGCATTGTGAAGTCTCGTATTGAAGTCTTAAGTTGGCCTTTCTGAATTACTAAAACAATAACGCCTATTGTGCCCACCAATTTATTGTATCAGAGACTGTAACAGTTTTCGCCTAGTTAGACACAGTTTGCAGATCTCATTTTAACCTTGTTGCAAAACTCTAAACACATTCTCGCTCCCTCAGACACTTCTTGCACAGTGATGTGCACTTGTGATGACTAACAATAACCACAGGAGGCAGACATCTCAGCGTCTCAAAATTGCTCATACCAGCAAAAGCCAGTTCCAGGTTCATAGTAAGCCGGGACATGAATGGGAAACATGAGAAGCCGACGAGGAAGATATGCCTTCTAACTATGTTGGGTGACTTAAAATGTGAAACTGGGCACTTTCTCATGTATAGTATAGCATAAGGCGCAAGTGCAATGATGTGACAAAGAAAGATTGTCATAGGACTCGAGGTAGACTTGTGACAACTAACTACACCCTATGATTCTTAATTCTTCAAGTAATTGTTTTCTGTGTGACTTTATAAGTCTCTCACATTGTTGTGGAGGAATTCTCACCCAGTCTTCTTTGAAAGGTTGCTTCATTTCATTGATTTAGGCATTTGTTTATGCACAGTTCTCTTAATGTTCTGCCACAGCATTTCAGTCACATTGTGGTCTGAACTTTGACTGGACCATTGCAGCACCTTGATTTTTTTTCAGCCATTCTGTTGTGAATGTGCTTCTGTGTTTGCAAAAACAAACAAGGCAGTTGTTTTTTGTTTGTTTGTTTTTTTAAATTGTGCTGTCATGAACTTCAACGTTTAACATGCTAACTAAGGCTTGTAGAGTCTGAGATGTAGCACTTGGGTTTAATGCAGTATCTCTGACTGGCACACCTTGTCCTTGGATGTTTGTGCCGCACATGATTGGAGGAAATAGGTCAAAGTGAATCTCCATCTAAGCAGAGCTTCTGTTGCCATTATGAGCTTGAATCATTGCTTACATCCACTGATGTTTCTGTGTATGACTTTTCTAAATATAAGGGAAGCTGAGGAGAGTCACAGGAAGGACTCAGACGCAGACTGAAATCACAAAGTTTAGTTTGTTTATTTTACTCTCCACGTACAAGTGAGGGAAGGGGGGTCCGAGGTCACCAAGGTTCATGAAGGGATCAGGAAAACATAGGTAGACTTCTTCACACAGTTAGCTTTCTCCTCTCGGGGAATCCTCTCCACGCTTACGCCGCACTGACTCACCACACTCACGAAAGGGTCATGGCAACAGATCTTCAGGTGGGGCATGCAGAATCTAGCATACGGACAGGAGAATCAATGTCAGGAAAAAACTCAACGGGAACTCGAAAAAGGGTGTAGAACTGAAGTAACACTGACGAGGGTTACACAATAATCCAGCGACGAGGTATCCTCAGCTGCTGCCTTAAGTAGTGAACTTGAGTGAGGGATGAATTGCAGATGATTGTTTGCAGGTGCGAGGACCAGAGGCGGGAGCCTGCAATGAACTCCGCCCAGTTAGTGCGTAGAACGCGAGAGGGAAATGAGAGAGGAAAAGAAAACAGATGGAAGACTTGTAGCCACACTGGACCAGCCGGTCAGGCACGGGGACCATGACATAGTCAACTTTGGTTTTACTTTTTTCACGTTAGAAAGATGAGAGTTAAATATCCTTAAAACTGTTTTTCCAGTACCTTTATTGGAGCGTGTAATGATTGCTCAGTAGTGTTAATATTTTAAGATGTGTTGTTTTCTTAAAAGTCTGATGTGACATCTTGTGACTTCAGCTGGAAAACTGTTTTAGAAAAAGATGTAAGGTTTAAAGAAGTAAGTCTTAGCGTTGTGAGAAACTGTACGTAAAATGTGGCATCAGTAAGTTGGGGGTTTTTTTGCACAGTTTGAAGGAGTCGCCCCCTGCTGGCTATAATGCTTGGCCAGTAGTTGAAGTTGACAGGAGGTCACTTGTGCTTATCCCTGATTGTTGATATTAACAAAAAAAACAACAACAGAAAAAGTCAAATGACTTAAAATTCTCAAAATTAATGTGAACTGCTTTTAAAAACCACAACAGTTTTGGGCGTGTGACTCTGTATTTTGGTTGTCAATGAGAGAGAAATGAACACTTTTTGTAAAATAAATGAATACAGGTTCCTCCACATGCACACGTGGGCACTCTGGCAGTGAGCTGAAGGACAGCTTTCTTTTTCCCCTTCATTACGTAAACGTGTGGGACAGAAGGGGGCTGAGGTAGGGAGGAAGATTCGTGAAATGTCAGAAACACTGTCAGTGATTAAATACAGCCAACTCATTATGACAGAGCAGGGTGAATTGCGCTTTAGCGTACTCGCTCTACTCTGACTTCTCTTCCCTGGCAGAGACATGCATTTTATTACATGAGCTCCCCTGTGATCCAAGCTGCTGTGTATTTTCTGTTAAACTGGTCCAAGTCAATTAAATTTATAACTACCTTGTGAGGTAGTTATCATTAATAGCTGCAGAGCTTTAGTAGCGACCCAAAATAGGCTCAGCAAACCAGGAGAAATGTCTGTTTTATTTCATTTGTGGTTTGATTATTTGGCCAGAGTCTCCTATGCATCTGGGCTGATGCAAGGACCAGATGGTGCCAGCTTTGGGGTTACACAGTATGGCTGCTCCTAAAGTACTCGACTTGAGTCATCAGACACTTGATTGTGTGGTAAGGGGAAAAACAAAGGTCCACAGTAATGACACTCAGTCACTCAGTCTGTAACTGTGCTTATTTGATAGTTTAGAGTAATTACACATGCCGCAAATGTGGAATTTTGAAAGGACAAAGGACATTTCCAAGAACATCACATAAAAACTCTCAGGCTCAAACATCATTTGAAACAAATGTTTGCTACTTTGTATAACCACTTGCTATACCCCAAGTATAGTCTCCTTGCTAGTTGTTGCAATATGTTAAGAATCATTACAAATCATTAGGAAGTCTTACTACGGTTTTGTATTTCCTGCAGTGAGAGAGCAAAGTGCTCTCAGACTGCTGGCTTACTTGTGGTTTCTAGGGTATTTAAAAGTAGAATGGGAGGCAGATCCTTCAGCTTTCAGCCCCCTCTCCTCTGGAACCAGCTCCCAGTTTGGATTCAGGAGAGAGACACCCTCTCCAGCTTTAAGATTGGACTCAAAACTTTACTTTTTGATAAAGGTGGGGCTGGCTCAGGGGAGCATGAACCACCCCTTAGTTGTGCTGCAACTCACATATCAGATATGATACATTTAGAATTATGTGGTTAAATGATGAGTTCATAGCTTGCAACATGAAAATATTTTTTTTAAAAATGGAAACAAGGTTAAATATCAACGGTCCATATTAGTCACTCAGGACTAATACACTGTATCATTTAGTTTTTTCACACTGAGTGCTCACATGCAATGCAAAGCAGTGGAGTCTCGATGAGAGACTGAGCATTATTTGTTTCGCGTGAGACACATTTAGTGGGAACCAATAGCCCCAGAACTCAAACCATTTACTAATGCCTGATTTACATAATTAGGCAGAAATTAACTGCCATGTCTACACCACTCTTACTGACCACTCAAAGTACTTTAGACTAACAGCCACATGTAACCACACATTTATACAGTGCTTTATCTATACACTACAAGCACTTTAGGCACCTCATAGGCACCCATGAGGTACATAATTTTAGAATCACCAATTAACCTAATGTGCATGTTTTTAATCTGTGTGAGGAAGGAACCCATTGGAAATCCTGGCAGGAGCGGGGAGAACATGCAAAGCCCAGCTGGGATTTGAGCCAGGAACCTTCTTGCTGTGAGGTGACTGTGCCCCAGAACTACAGAAATCTCCAGCAGTTACATATAACAGGAGATGGTGAATTATTGACAGGGGATGCTGATACTTCAGTGCACATTCAGCTGTTGTTTGCAGTTAAAACACATTGCAGTTTGATTTGTTTTGTACAATATGCATAATTTGATGCCAGTAATGCTTCACTGCTTAGCCCTCTTAGGTCCTTTGAATCTGTGAGTTTGTGGCGTGTCCTGACTGTTGTGAGAACCTAAGTCCCTGGACAAGCTTTGAAGTCGTGCCACTTGGTTTCTCTGGGTGAAAAGAAATGCTGACTTTGCCCCCCCCGTTGAAAGCAATGCCAATCAAATCCTACCAAGGGCACACAATGGCCTCCTGGAGAAACCAGAGCTCATTCATGCATTAATTTAACCTGCCTAATTTAGAATATCACTAATACACCTGAAGAAGGTAAAAACTCACCTGCTTGCTCCCTCCTGTCATTGGTTCTGAAGGACCTCTTCCAAATGGCATCTACCAAGGGTAATCATTATAATGAATTCATGGCTTTGTCTATTCTTTTGTCTGTTTTCCCTTTGTTCATTCATTATCCTCTCATCTCTCTCTGTTGCCACGCAGTAATGTAATTCTTTTAATGCACCAATGGAATTTGTGTGTGCTTCTCTATAAACACGTATGCATAAGTGTGTGTGTGTGTGTGCACCATTGTGTGTACACACAATCATATGGCAACCATGCCTACTCAGCATGTAGCACTAGCAACAACTTAAGTAAGGCTTTTCCTGTGTCATTGTTAGAGGATCTGAGGCCCTCATGCTGCTGTGCCTGCCTAGTGTTTGTGTTTGCATTTGTATCACTGTGTACATAAAACAAAAGACCTGCTTGCCTTTCCTTTCTAACCCTTCCCAGGGTAAAAATCATTTACAGATTTATACATACCAGCTTCTAAAACCTGAAAAACAGACGTGTAGGACTTAATATATGATTGTGTGTTTGTGCAAATCTTTGTCCTATATCTACTGACCAAACTCAGAAGGTGCAGGAACAGGTTAAATCCATGAAAGAAGCTGCAAGGCTGCAGGGGACACTTTAGTTGCTGAATAGAGATTTGAAGATTTGCCCTCCTTCCTTGGATGAGCTAAAGGGGTGAAAGAGGGAATGACCCCGTGTCCCCTCATGCTGACCAACCACTGCTAGCTTGTAAATTGAGTCCATGTGGCTTTATGGGTGTGGTGTTGAATAGTGCACATTTCCTTCCAGGATTGGGATTGTAGATGTTACAAAACTCGGCATGTGTGTGAAATGGAACTTTGAATGAGAATTCATTGTGTCCTTAAAATAGCCTCACCCATGGGCTCTTAACTGTCCTCAAAGGAAGCGTGACAGCTGTAAACATGCATTTCTATTTGTGTGCGTTTGAAAGAGAGAGCACGCAGAAGAGAGCACGGAAAGTTGCTGTGCAGGCATTTAGTTACAGTGTTTAGCTTGCAGATGTGCTTTTGGAAAAGTGATCAGAGTGATATGTGAGTAGCCTCAGGGGTCTTCTGATTATGAGCCATACTGCTGCCTCCTCTCAGGTAATGCAGACTTTATAGTTTCAGGGTTTTCTCCAAGGAAAATATTCCATATGGCCTTGGATCCAAATGCTAAAGTGGGTGTTTGCATAAAGGTTACTGCTGTTCATTCTGAGTATCCTAATGTTTGACATGTGTTAGTCTTTTGAGCTTTGACCTACAGAAAGAGGTATTTAAGTGATTGTTTGACAGGTTGTGTATACGTGGGCTGGATGTGAAGCAAAGGGGCAAGTTGAAGCGTAGAGTCATGTTTTCCCATCTCCCATCGTTGTTACCTCTCACTTCAGCATATCCAACACCACCTCTGGGATGGTAAAGCTGTCTTTTTTGTTGTTTTTTTCTCTTTTATTTGTCCCTGACACACTGAAGATGATCAGTAGAAAGTCAAAACTTTAGTAAAGAAGCCAAAAAGAGAAGAAACTCCCTCATACTTTTGCCCTTCATCAATGGTCTGTAACTTTTCCATGCAATTGAGAGACAAGTTTACATTATCGTCTGCTGTAATGGTAGTAATGACAAGTGTTGGCAGCAATGCTTGGCACTGCTCCACTGGGCTGGACTCCAGTGGGTCAGCCTCCACATGTATCAGAGACAGTTTACGACTGCGGTGCCGAATAACTTTCTTTATGTCGCTCGCTGTGCATGTGTACTGTAGCTTGGGGTGATTAATGTCCAGGCTTCTTTTTCCTAATGAGAGCTGGGCAGCTCGTTAAAGAGGGAAAAAAACACACGGGACACTTAAAGAGCTGAAAATTAAGGGCGTGGTGGAATATCGTTAGAAGTTGTCGAGCTTTTTGTCAAGTGGAGTGGCAGCTGGAGGAGGAGGAGCAGTCTAAAAGCCTGAGACGCTTAAAGGAGATGAACTTTCTGGTTGCATTTTTTGACCTGTATTTTTTTTTTTTTTTATAGGAATCTGCAATTTTTTTTCTAAATTGCATCACATTGTCTTGTGTATTCAAACCAGAAGGCTTGCATAATCAGATAAGAGCATTTTTATGTCTGCTACACCCAGAGGGAACACTGGGGAATGTAGGACAGCTGTGTTACATTGCTTTTACCTGCTAAAGGGGCCTTAGCAACACATGCCAAGTGATAGTAACATGATAGCAGTTGGCAGGTATGTCTTGTACACAAACAAGCGTAGGAGACGTAGTTTGTGTTTGGTATAACCTGTTTAGCAGCGTGGCTTGTTGATGTTGTTGCACCGTTAAACCTGTTGGACTACTGGTCACATTCAGAGGAGAGCTCAACCACAACCATCTCAATGAATAACACCAAGGAGACATTAACATTTATTCTAAAGATGTTTTTATTTGGGACGTGAATTTTTCTCAATGATAATCACCCAGGTAAGACTTCCCTCAGTCATAACTCTTTATGCACTTTGCTTTTGGTTTTTTCTTTTGCACCTCTTTAATCAACCCTAAATGAAGACACGGTTCAGATGTTATGCTTTGGTTCTTTTACGCTGGTTGTCAGCATGAATTGTGCAGCTGCAAGCACAAATCCACATTGTGATTAAATAGCTGGCAATATGCAAGTTGTTGTAGTGTTGACAGGGTTTTCACAGTTACTGCCAGTGTGGAGATATTACTTTGTGGGGACGAAGTTTGCTTCAGCACACCGCACTCACTCCTCGTGCATATTTCAAGTGTTTAGTCTTCGTCTGTGCTTGTTTTACAGTGTGTAAGGAAGCGTTTGGGGAAGACAACTTATTAGAATCTTGTGTGGTTTTTTTCACGTGTTCATAGATATTAACACTGAATTTTCAGCTACTTCAGCTAAAGATATAACACTTACACACTTATCTGCTCAAAGACATTTAAGATGTTTACTCCTTGGTATTATTAAAGTGTTTGCTATGAATCCCAATTTGAGACTAAATCAGAAAATTTTCCTGAGGGGATATGAGGTGAGAATACATAAAATGATATTCATCATAATTTAAATGTAAGAAGTTCTTTGCATTTGCTAGATGCAAATACTCAAGCAGCATAAATGCACATGACGGTATTTCATGGCTGCAGTGGTACACCACAGCAAGTGCTGCAGAAAGGGGCTAATATATATGAAGCCACACCATGCAGCAGTTTGACTGTGATAAGTGTAACTGACAAACTCAGTGACTGTTGAACTTTGCAGTGAGATAAAAAACAGCCCTTCGGAGCCATGACTAAGACTGCAATTCTTGAGTACACGTTTCAAAAAAGTGCATCAAAAGTGTAAAAATTCCCAAGTCTCTTATATAATCAAGTCATTCCCCATATGGTTTGTCTTTTAGGCTCAAAGACAAACCATTGGTGTAACATCCTACTCAGTAATGTTTGAAATTATGACACGACTTAGTGCTAAATCCATCAATATGATCGGATCTTCCGCCACAGGTTATGTTTGCGCAGCTGTCTTATCCTTTTGGTTGAACATGTTTACTGTAGGCTGGATGCTACACTGATATAGTTTTTATTGTTTTGACTGGGCTGAGCTGAACTATATCTGCTCCCACAATCAAGCCCATGGCTGAGGTTGGTTGCTAGATTGTTAACAGCAGGCACTGGCTCTGGCTACCTTCATGTTTCCTTGTCCTGGGTTGAACTCAGCTTCTTGGCCACATGGTTACCTTTAAAAGAGGCAAAGTAACTAACCACGGCTTTTCCTGAGTGGGGTTGTTTAGGAAAGGATTTAGGGGTGGATGAACAAGACAGTCATTTAGAAATTATAGATGGTGCAGCAAATTATTTGCCTATGCTTGCAGTACTGTGCAAAAGTCTTGAACCACCACTCATTTCTTCATATTTTGCTAGGAAAATGTAATATCTGTGCAGCAATTTATTGAAACATCTGGAAAAATACAGTATGTAAAGTATGTAACTCACCTATCTTGCAATATTGACTTTCAAGTTCTAAAGAACTTGAAAGTCAATATTTAATATGACTACCTTTATTCTTTAACACAGCCTTAACTCTGTCAGGAAAGCTTTCTTGACATTTTTTTTAAATACTAGGAATATTTCTGCAGGCTTCTTGAAGGACATTCAAAGCTCTTCTTTGGATGTTAGCTGATCCTGATGACTGATAATGCTACACTGGGTGTTTTTATATCCAGGTATAGTTTTGCTGCAGTAGCAGTGTGTTTGGGATCATTGTCATGCTGAAAAATAAAGCCAATCAAATGCTTTCCAGATGGTATTGCATGGTGGATCAAAATCTCACTGTATTTTTTTAGAGATGGCTGTAGACACTTACCGTTGTACCTCTCTCCTGACCTCCTGATGACAATTTGAACCAAAAATTTGCAATTTGAATGAATCACTCCATAAAATCTGTTGGCACTGGCACAGTTCTTGTGTAATTTGGCATATCTCAGCCATATCTACATGTTTCCCTTCCACTGAGGCCGTTTGTGATGAAGCCTCAGCAAACAAGAGATGGATCAACTGAAAGTCCAGATGCATCAGGTCCATCAGATCTTTGCTGGACTTCTTTCCAGTTTCTTTAGGACATGACTTTTCTAAATCTTCAACTTGTCCACTTTCCTAAAACATTTCTAAGATATGCCAAGTTTAGCTCTTTGAGAATCACCTTGCTGGAGCAAAAATACGATGCCCATCAAACTGTTATTTTTGGCATTCAACTAAAGAAATGGGGAAAAAACAGAAGCTTTTTATGCCAGGCTGCTATCAACAAAGTGCCTAAAGATATAGTTTGCTAATCCAAAAAACTGGTTCATCCCTTGAGTTAGGTGCTTTTTTAATGCTAGGTGAATGATAAAACAAGCAAATAAAACAAAATATTCTTCTAAAAATGGCCAGGTGCAAGGGCTGGAGTGAAAAATGAGTGAAAAAGTAATAATAATAATAATAATGATGATGGATTGGATTTATATAGCGCTTTTCAAGGCACCCAGAGCGCTTTACAATTCCATTATTCATTCACTCTTACATTCACACACTGGTGGAGGCAAGCTACCGTTGTAGCCACAGCTGCCCTGGGGCAGACTGACAGAAGCGAGGCTGCCATATTGTGCCATCGGCCTCTCTGGCCATCACCAGTAGGCGGTAGGGTAAAGTGTCAGTGCCAGGACAGAGAGCCCGGGGATCGAACCGGCGACCTTCCGGTTACAGATGCGCTTCCCAACCCCCAGTAGTCAGTTTCCAAAGAAAAACTTGTCCTGGAGATCTATTGAGATTGCTTAAGACCACAATTACAAGAAACTGACTTCTTGTGTGCAAAAATCTAAAGGAATGAGGAGTCACTCCAGACTTTTGCAAAGACTGTGTCTTGCTTCATCCTGTGTCTGATGATGACAGAATGCAAAACTTCCTTACAATAATAAATCACATGTCTTAAACCTCAAGGGGCACAAAAGCACTCGCTGTCCAGTGTAACTGTCATGTGATGGTGGTTTTTGCTTATCATTATAAGCATTTTTGCTTTTAGCAGTATTTCAGTCCCATGTAAGCTAAAGGTGCCAACTAACTTAAACCTGTGATTAGTTTAACAGTTGTGAGTAATCTTTATTTACTGTTAATTATATTTTTGATTAGCTGATGAACTGCTTTGTCTGTAAAATTCTAAGAATAACCATTAAAAATTAAAAAAGCTTAATTTCAGATCTGGTTATTTGGCAAGATCAGTTGAAAGCGCAGAAACAAGATGCTTGATAATCCAGGAGCAGCAAATGTTGTTCTTAATCTTGTTGTTAAGTTGACTAATTGAATAATGGATTAATCATTTTAGTAGTTGCACATTCAACTCTGAGGTAGTCCTGTGTTGATGAGCTCTGTCCAACTGATCCAGGTCCAGCACTATCCATTCCACAATTTGCTCCAATCCCTGTGCGTAGGGCTGGAGTAGCCCACATAGGGGATCCTTTGTTTAGGAGAGTCTAGGCATGGAAGATAATTTACAAGCCGCTAAAGTCCTCACGCCATTGGCTGATGAGGCTCTGTCTGCGTCTGCAAAAGGCATCCCATCTGTGTGTGTGTCTGTATGTCTGTGTATGTGCGGTGAGTGTGTGCGTGCCTGCTGTAGCAGTGCTTTGCTACGGCAGCTAGTCATGACACCCAGGAGCTTGCCCTGCGTACGGCTACTGTAGCCAGCGTTTTCTTGAGGCTGGAGGCAGGCAAAGCAAGATGGCCACCAATACCTTTTAGGGATATGCTGCCTAAACCGGAGGGGCTTCCTCCGAGGACAGATAAGGTAAAGACAACCATAGTGTTCACCCTGAGTTCTTTTGTCTTACTGCAAGATAGGTCAGCTACAGTGGAGCTCATCTAGTGGTATACGCCGTTGTCTCCCTCTCCTCGCCACCCTGGATTTAGCTGACTGGGAGTGCTTTATTTGGACGCCTGTTTTGTTATTGTCCCTTTCACTGAGGACCTGGCCTTTTGTGTGTGAGCACTTGTTTTGTCTTTTCCAGGTGGGTTTAAGGGCTGGGACAACAAAGTTAGTAGCGAATGGATACAAGAAAGCCCTCGTCTTTCCTTTTATTGCATGCCTTTATTTAAGCCACTGTGCTGTATGAAGAGTCCGTTTGCTTCCCCTTTTCTTTCTTGCAGTGTTTTGAACAGCCATATTTCTGCACCTGCTGTTTTCTGACTGCTTAGCAGAAAAGTGGAGTGCTTGTAAGCCTTGGGTCGTAACTTGGCAGGCTTTACTTGTTTGGCTACAGTAACAATATTATTACTGTGCGGTTTGTAGGAAAGGGTCTCGCTGTTAATGACGCGTCTTAATCTCTATAATTTTATAGTTGATTAAGCTCGTGCTCTTTTTCACTGCTTTTCTCTTTAGGTAGTATGTTTTGTGTGTAGACGACATTATATTGAGCTCAGCGCAGACAGGAAGCACTCAATGAATGAAGGAAATTCTCACGTGTTCAGAGAAACACATATAAACCACTACTTACGCTCTGAGTCAGGAAGGAAGCATGTGTTTTTTCAGTGTGTTAATGTCACGGTGCTGTGAGGTGGCAGTCTTAACGGTAGGATTTCTGCATACCCACAATGTGGCAAAAGAAAATCGGAGTATTCACTTTTTTGTTGTAGCAGTTCATACGATGTCCATGTATAATGTGTTTTCTGTGCATGTGTGCGTGTTTTTGTCTGTGGTCTTGCGTTACAAATAGATGCACACTACTTCAAACCTCCTTGGAGACCCAATTTGCTCTCTTTGGAGAGACAGAGACACAGGGTTGCTACGATTCATGTAGTAGTGACACTCTGTTGCCGCAGGTCTCTGAACGGGTGTTTGTGTGTTAAGAACTCACCCTTAGCCACTCTGGGATATGTTTTATTCATTCTGAAAGCTCTGACAAGCTCCGTAGTTAGTCACGGTTTGTCTAACACAAAAGAAGAAGAGTGTGTTTGCAAGTGACTAACCCGGCGATATACCCAACAAGCACAAAGACGCAGCACCAGCACATCGCAGTCCGAGCTCCCTCCAGAGACCCAGTGGCTAAATGAGAACACATGACTTTGCATTCGCATCCTGCTTTTAAGCTTTTTGCTTTTACGAGGATAAATGTAAAATAATTAAAAGCAGAGGCTGCACTTTGATGTCTGCTTCAGATCATAAACAGTTGGATGCACAAACGTATGCACACGCACACACATGCATGCCGACGTGTGTGTCTGGTGCAGTGCTGGAAGGTAGCCAGTGCTGCTTTGTCATTGAAAGCAGTTTATTGTGACATGCTGCTTATTCTTGCACTGTGCCCCATCTTCTTCGCTCCTCTTTTCTTTCATTGGCCCATTTGTGCATGCTGTGCAGAGCGGTTATCTCACATTCTTGCATTGGTAGCTTTGGTGTTGCCTCAGCCTGAGCTTGAACTATCTGTTGCATCAGTGGCGTGTTTCTAGTAGTCAGACACAATCCTAACAGCCATGGGGAGTTCAGTGGACTGAGGAGTAACTGCAGCAAACCAGAGAGTGATCAGGAGTACCACATCACTGAAAAGACCTGGTGATCATTTAGCTTTCCCATGTTAATCACAAGCAGCTCCGTGGTCACTGCAATTTACTCTTGAGTTGTCAAACAACATTTAACCTGTGCTTAAAGGAGAAACTCCAGCTTCAGCAAAGTTAGAAACCGAGCCAAAGACAAAAGCTGTTCTGTGTATTTTTAGTACTGAGAATGGAAAAAAATAATGGGACAAACAGGCAAGATGCAGTCAGGAGACCTTTAGGTCATTTATAAGGCCCAGTTGGAAGATGTGTGCTTGTATGCAAATCAGAAATATAAGATTGTAAGAAAAAACTCAGCATTTTCTGTAAAGTCTCCTTTCTTAACATTGGCTTCTTGACAGCTTCCAGTTAGATTATTTCTGATGATGCCTCAATTAGCAGTAGACGGATCAGCTGATGCATCTCTCAGGTCCTGTGTCAGATCTTTGATAAATTTATTTCCACTGTCTTAAGGATACGACTTTAAGATACTTTTTGTCTGCTGGACTGACTCTTGAGCATGCCAAGATATGCCCAGTTTTCAGATAATATAAAGAAACTAAGAAAATGGGAACAAGTGACATGTTTGTCCAATAGGCCCCCACTAACAAAATGCCTGAAAATACAATAAAATTTTGGGGTTTTTGTGCGCGTTTTTTTGTTTTTGTTTTTCAAAGTTGTCTGGTATGTGTAGACACAGCACTGATTGGTCCCTTGAGATAGGTGCCTTTTTATGCTTGAATTATTCACAGGCGAGTGGTTCACTAAACAAAAAACATGAACTGAAAGTGATCAGGGTACAAGGACTGGGCTAGGAAAGAATGAAAAAGACGCCCTTGTCCTAAGAAAACTGTGAAAGACCTTCAGAAAGATATGAGTACTACTGCTCAAGATCCCTTTAAAAAGTTACAAGAAAGTCTGGCTCTGTGGAAGCAAAATATAAAGAAATGACTGACTTTTTCAGAGTAGGGCAGCCACAAACGATTATTTTTGCGATTAGTCGACTAATCAGATCATGCATCCATTGGACATAAAACGTACAGCTTATTGCACCAGCAGCATCTGCTCTTATATAACAACCATTAGCTTGCAGCTTTAAGTGTTTAAGGTATGTGCTAACTAAAAATAAAGACAAGATGATAGTTTATTAAATTTTAATGAAATTTGCAGATTGTTTCGGTGAAGTTTAATAAACTCCTTGCTATCTAAAATATAACAGGACACTGGAGTAAATTCTCCAGCATCTCACACTTCTGATAATCAGTTGTCTGCTTGACGTTTATTCAACTGTGTAAAAACTATAACTTTAATCTCAGCCAAACCGATTTACTCAGGAACAAATAAAATACTAAAAAAAGCCAAACAATAACATTTTTAAGTTATCTAGGTGACTTATATATATTAAACCTGAGTAGCGAAAGACAGCGGTGGGTTTGAAAACGATTTGTTCTGGTGTTCTCACGGGCTCTAGTGAGCCTTGCCCCCGGCTAGCTATCGAGCTAGTGGGTAACAGACGTCTCCGAAAACGTCGGAGCGCTTTTGAAAATATGTGGTGTCTTGATAAACTGAGCAGATATTTGAGGTTTACACAGCTACATTCTCGCCTGAAAATATGTTAAACTTTTTTTGTGTGACCCAGAAAGAATAATAAGAGTAATATTAAAACTAACTAGCTGCCGCCATTGTTGGAAACTGAGCTGGGCTGCGCTATGAATTCTGGGACACAGCTTCTTCTTCTTCGGGGTTTAACGGCAGCTGGTATCCTTGTACATGCAGTGCTGCCATCTTCTGTTTCAGTCCATTATTACACTCTTAAATCCTACTACTTATTCCTGCGTCTTTTGTGATCTTACAAAGCTTCAAATGACGCGTCGACTATTAAATCAGTCGTCAACTAATTTGATAGTCGACGTAATCGTGACTAGTCGACTAATCGTGGCAGCCCTATTTCAGAGTACTCTTTGCATGTTCTCGTGGAAAGTACTGCTAAGAGAGCATGTATACTACAGTAGCAAACACACTTTACTCAAAGCCTTAAAACGTCTCCAGATAGTATAGGTTGTGGAAATAATTATCTGTGTACTAAACAGGTTGTAGTAGAACATGTTTAATAATGTTTTTGTGGGTAATCCATACGCCATGGTTGACCTTTGTATGATCACAGTTCATGAAGGTCAGGCGGTGCCGTAGCTACTGTGTGTAAGACCCACAGTGGGTTAATCACTCTTACGATGCACAGGGGCTATACTGTAATGTCAGGCCAGCTGTGTGGATAATCACGTGTGCATGCACACACATGCATACCCAGGAGCACACATTCAAGCCCAGGACAAACACAACACGTACATACACGTTGCACACATACCCTCAGTGACCCACTGGAAGTAGCGCAGCCTTGAACTGTGGATGACTCCAAATGTTTACTTGTTGGCTCTTAGCTACTTTTGGATCCATTGCTCTCAACACTCCTGAGCTCAGATATTAATGTAGTCGTTATCGAAGCCTCAACTGTGAATTATCTCAGTTTAACTTTTTATTAGCTCTGTTTAGAGGTCAGATTTGTGAAAAAGGAGATTATTTGTTTTCCCAATGCCATAATATTTTCCACAGCCTTGATAGTGGCTGCAGCAGATGCTCGTGCCACGCTGAGAGGCAATCTGCTGTGTGCCGTGACTGTTTAGAACAAGCTGATTCCCTGTGTACTGTGAGAGCTTGAGTCACCTCTCTCTTCTTGTTTCTCTCCCTGTCTCCATGTTTCAGGTGGTTCCAGAAAGTGGGTTGGTAAATGGCACAGGCAAAGCACAGATGGATGACACCCACATGGCAGCAGAGGAGGATGAGGGGGAGGAAGGCCACATACCTCATACACAGACTCCCCCCATTACCCACTCACTCACCCACGACCAGGTCTTGGACCAAGGTGTACGGCCAATACTTATTAAAGGAGAGCCCGGGCTGGAGCTGACCAGCACTGCACCACTTCACCAACAAGTATGCTCTTCTGTGACTTTTCAGAATGGTTCTGCTGCAAACCTGATAAAACCTAAACCTGGTGCTAATATGACCACTGTGTCTGCTTTGAAACGGACTACAATGGCATTGGAGCCTCAAAGGAATATCATAGCTGCAGTTCCTAAAGACTCTGAGAATGGACCCATGACTCCTCCGGATGACTTGTCAGTTCCACTAAAGAAGATAAAACAGGAGGAGCCATGGGTGTGGATTACTGAACAGACCACCACGCAGCTGAGTGATGAAGATGAGGTATGTGAGGACCCACTGGCTACGCTGGCAGCCGTTGTGTGTCTTTCTGTCACAGAGAGGAAAGGGCTGGAGGAGAAACTCTTCAGCTCTCGTGCTTCCATACTTCACTCCATCAAAACAGAGGCACCAGATTTGCACTTTGTGAGAAAAGAGAAAGAGGACTTGTATCTGAAAAGCACTCCTGTTAATCTGCAAAGCACTCCCCCACCCATTAAAAGTGAGCCTCTTCCAAGTGTCTTGTTACCAAGCGTGCAATCTTTGGCAGAGAGGAGAAACCTTAGTGTTGATCAGGCTATCGCTATTGAGGCCTTGACTCAGCTGGCAGCTATACCTCAAAGCACACCAGGGTCCATTAAAACTGAAAGTAAGTGTGAACATCCCATTTCTACTGCTGTGCCATCATCAGCCTCGAGTACAAATACAGTCCTGCAAGAAGCCAAACCCGCAGTAGCTTTTGGCTACAACAAAGTCTCTGTCATCAGCTCACCACTACACCAGATGTCAGTTATACGACCTCCTGTGGCGAGACAAGGGAATGTCATCCAGCGCTCCAACGGGTTGAGCATAAACAAGCTGCAGAGCCTCTTGGAGGCGAGCTCACACAGTGATAAAACAATCTCCAGGAGGACAGAACAGGATTGTGGTGCTTTTGTCATTAAGTCTGAATTCAGTTATAAAACCCCCACTGATGTGAAGTTTAGTAAGGATCATGAGCATCTGTCTATGGAGGGTGGGGTTGTTGCTAAAGTGAGTAGAAACAGAGATGAAGAGGAAGTGGCAGCTCAGCTGGCAAATTTAGCCTTCATCATCCAGTCCCAGCACAACCAGCAGTCAGAGAACAATCCTTTGAAAGGAGCGCCTGTTTCAGCTATCAAATACAACTACAAATCCCAGCAGCCTCCCAGTCAGAAAACACCTGTCAGGAAGAAAACAAAAGCTGCGCCTTCCAAGCCCAGAAAGAAGAAAAGTGATGGATTAAATCAGCACACGCCAAATAGAGAGACGCCGTACAAGAGCAGAAACCAGAAGAATCCCTTGCAGGGTAAATCAGGACTTCACCACAAGAAAAACCTATTTCTGCCTCAGGCTCAAATTGATCTGAAGAGATACTTGGCTGAGGCACAGGAGGAGAGGAAGCAATTTATCCATCAGATTAACACTCAAAATATATCTCATTTAGGGCATCAGACTCAGAACTATAGCACTCTCACAACGTTCAACCACATTTCCGGTCAAGAAAACCAGCCGTGGTCCCTTTCCAAAGGTCCACTTCACCAACATAATCCATGCAATGGTTACGCTGCAGGACCAGAAGAGTACGAAAAGCATTTGTTATCTCAGGTAGCGCAGCCCTGTGGTGGGCTGCAGCATGGTGCTGATCCTAACACCAGCCCAGCCAAATCAGCTTTTCTCAGCCCTACGTCTGGGCATCATGGTCTGGCTAATGGCTTCTCAGGGGCTCACCAGCCCCCCCCTCTAAGTCAACAAAGCTACTACAAGCTGGAGAGTTCAGGACCTGTCACTGTCCTGTCTACAACCACTGATGGGAGTCAGGGACACTCTGCGGACTCAACTCCATCCAAGAACGGCATCAACAGTTTTCTGGAGTCTCCCTCGAGTTTTCTGGATACCCCTACCAAGAACTTGCTCAACACACCTTCCAAAAAACTGGCTGATCTTCCATCCTGTCAGTGTGTGGGTGAGTTGCTTCTGTCTTCACTTCAACTTTTTAGCGCACGTGTTTCCATCACATTAAATTTGAACCACTTTGAAATTAAACAGACTAATGTACATGTTTTTCCTCTGGCCTGCAGAGTTGTTTATAAAGCTGAGTAGCTGTTGCGCGTGAGATTTGCCCAGATTGGGCGATAACAGATAGAAAATATACAAATGACTGCCTTCTCTACAGTCTAATGAAATTAGATTGCAGTCACACTATGGTCAAAGCATTAAAAAAGTGCATTTTAAAACTCAGCAGTAAAGTCTCTGTTGTGAGTCACTCAATTTAGAACATTTTTTTTCTAAACAACTAGACAAGTTGTGTGACAAATTCTTTTCTAATAGAGCATTAAAAGATGAGAGCCATCTCGTTCAATTATATTCAAGTAAAGTGAGACATCAGAATGAAAGAGGTGATATCTTCTAAACTGAGCAGCTTACACCAAAGCTAAGTATCACTGCAGGCCAGAGGGAAACACGTGTATTTGATTTTAGGGTGAGCCGTCCCTTTGGAGTTTTCTTTTGAGTGAGACTGCTGGTGTTTGACCTCAAACTGACTTTTTTCTCTCACTCTGACTCAAACATACACTCACACACACATACACTGTGTCCTAATTCAACAGCCAAATCGAGCATGAAAGGCTGCATTTCTCTGCCATATTTGGAGCAGGATTTTGAATGTTTTGTGGAGGCTTGTTGACTTATTATGATGCATTTCAAAAGACCTCCAAGGTGTTGAACCCTAAACTGAAACTAAAATCCAGCTACATTTAGTTTGTACTTCAACATTTATCTGATGTTTTTATTAAAAATATCAAACAGGTTGTCTGTGTTTCTCTTTAAACGTGCCAGCAACGCATCAGTGGAATGCTATTTGAAGAAGTTGCTCCAATATTCATTGTTGTCTTTCACAGACCAGATCATTGAAAAGGAAGAAGGCCCTTACTATACTCATCTTGGGGCAGGACCCAGCGTCGCTGCAGTGAGGGAACTTATGGAGAACAGGTAGAGTGACTACAGCGGCGTTGTTTACACTCTGTGGGGTGTGTTTACTACCACAGCTTACTAGTAGACCACAGGCTTGGTGGAATGGGGCGGGATCACAACCATGCTATGTCATTAAAAGGAAGGATAGCTCTACACACACACACACACACACACACACACACACACACACACACACACACACACACACACAGCATGCTGAAACAGGAAACCCCTCTAGCTCAGACGAGGGGCCCATAAAGCAGGATGACAGCTTGTTTAAATACAACTTGTGGTTCATCAAGTCCATTTGACAGCTACACTTAACGTATATTTTCAGCTTGGCTGGTAAAAATTAAATAGTTTAGTCTTTGGTCTAATTAGCTCTTTTGGACACATACCACTGCTTACATTATACGAACCTTTGTAATTCACTAAAAGACACAAAGGGTTTATTTTGAAATGCTATGAGGTTTTTGTGTTGTCAGTTGCTCTCAGGAAGGGTTAAGCTTCCTCATGTGTAATATATTGCATATTGCCATCCATACATGCTAGATATGGGCTTTTTGAGCAGAAATACTATCGCCCAACATCCAAGTACTCTAACCACATCTCACCTTTTTTCAATCCAATGCTTGGTAGTTAGTAGCGCATTTTACTATTTTTCTTGTAAGTCGGTAAACAGCTTTTAGTTGTATTACCTCCACCTTCTGGCAGTAATAACGCATTACATCCTACCAGATTTTTGTTAAAAATGAGGGAAGATACAGCATCCCAAAAACATTAAGGGAGTACTTGTTCTCCGCAGTTTAACAATAAGTCAGTTAAACTTTAGGGATGACAGTTTGGTTCAGTTAGGAAGCATGAACCATTGTGAACCCATTTCACCTACTTTAGTGTAAATGATCATGAACGGGAGGTCTCGAGATGCACCGTTACTGTTACCCTCTCCTACTGTTACCCTCTTCAACCCAACAACAGGATCGCTGTCTGCACCTTTCTGCCAAGAAAAACAGGAGGAGCACTTCCAGAGTCCGACAAAAATCACCTCCTGGGGCTGATCATTTGCATGTTTCTGAGGAAACTGTCACAAGCAGACTCCACAAGGGTGTCGTCAGGGCTCAACGTCCTTTAGCCGGACTCACGTTCACAGATCAGCATAGTGCAGCTCAACTGGCGTTCACCCATGAACACCAGAACTGGCAGGTCTGTCAGTGGCATCCTGTTCTCTTGGCTGATGAGAGCAGGGACATGGATTTCACATAGAGTGCATGTGACAGAAGAGAGAGTCTGAAGACACCGTAACAAATGCTGTGACGACAGCAACATCAAAACAGGACACCAGTGTGATTTGCACCAAACTAAATGCATTCATAGTGGTTTATGCTTCCTAACTGAACAGAATGACCCTGAAGTTTAACTGATGTTGTCTTATTTTGTGATGAGTGGTGTATGTATATTTTAAACAAAAAAAATAGTTGTATTAACTGTTACATGTTTTAAATATTATTCTAACTTTCAGAAATTATGCCGATGACTTTTATATGTTCTTTTGTGAAGAGCACAGACTTATCATTTATTTGTGTGTGTGTGTGTGTGTGTGTGTGTGTGTGTGTGTGTGTGTGTGTGTGTGTGTGTGTGTGTGTGTGTGTGTGTGTGTGTGTTTTAGGTATGGTGCCAAAGGAAATGCAATAAGGGTGGAAGTCGTTGTTTACACTGGGAAAGAAGGCAGGAGCTCCCAGGGGTGTCCAATAGCTAAATGGGTATGTGGTTGGTGTCTGTGTCCTGAATGTGTCTGCTGTAAATGTAAACATTGTTGTGAGCCAGTATATTTAGTGTAAGAAATGAAAGGCAGCCTCTGATTTATGCTTTTATCACCACCATGGCAAAACCTTAGCTGCCGCCAACTGTGTAACCAAAGTTTAAACATAGCGAGCAGTCTAAGACAGCGTACTTCCGCCATGGCTGCATAAACCATGGCATAAACTTTAGAGTCTTTAGATCAAGAAGGATATGTGGATTAGTTTGTGTTTTCTTTGTCTTGAACAGCAATTTTTCATGTTTCAGTTTTATTGGTATTTGTTTAGATATGACACAGAATGTTCGTCCAGGTATTCCTGGACCCAGTACCAGAGCTTAATGTGGATCAAGTCAAAAAGTTAGCCACCTCCGGTACAATTTTCACATGAATCTATCCATAACCTCTTGATAATTTCTTCTAACAACACAAACAGACAAACTAAAACAATCTCCGTGTCAGAGGCATTAAATTGCAAATTTATTCACAACATTTTCTGCCTAGTCTGGTGGTATGGCAGGTCACTTATAGTGATCTATGTAGTGAGCTTAGTGTATTCGTCTGTGTTGCAATCCAAGTTTCAAATGTGACTGACGTTTGTGTATTTATAAATTAAATGTCCTCCGACAGGTGATCCGGCGTGGCAGTGAAGAGGAGAAGCTGCTGTGTTTGGTCCGCCATAGGCCAGGGCACCACTGCGACTCGGCAGTGTTGGTGATCCTCATCCTGGCCTGGGAGGGAATTCCTCGGCCGGTAGCAGACCACCTATACCAGGAGCTGACAGAGACCCTCTTTAAGTACGGCTCCCCCACCAGCCGTCGTTGTGCGCTCAACGAAGAGTGAGTACCCCTTCTTTTATTTTTCCATAACACTTCTTTTTGCCTCTTTATTTTTCATTTGTTATTTCCCGTCTCTTTACAGTCGCACATGTGCGTGCCAGGGTTTAGATCCGGACACCTGCGGAGCTTCATTTTCCTTTGGTTGCTCCTGGAGCATGTACTTCAATGGATGCAAATTTGCACGCAGCAAAGTTCCTCGGAAGTTTCGCCTGCAAGGTGACTACCGAGAGGAGGTGAGAGAGTGTGCTTTTTTAATTTACAGCAGCAAACAATGAGTGAGCAGTACAGCTTATAGCAAAATCTGAGAGAAAAATCGTCTCTTGTTATTTAGGTCAAGCTAGTAGTTTTTTGAAGGTTTGCCTGCTGATGAACCATGTTGGATATTACAATAAGAGTTAGAAGTAGGCTCCTTTGAACAGTGTTAGCTTTTATTTTCAGGAGTTGAAGGTAGAAAACAACCTTCAGAGTCTTGCCACCGAGGTCGCTCCCCTCTACAAGAAACTGGCTCCTCAGGCTTTCCAAAACCAGGTATGAAACGGGAAACGACCACATTCGTCTCTGGTAATCCTTTGCTCTCCTGGGCTTGATTTAATTCAGCGGAAGTGATTTTCAGTTAATCTTTTTCCTTAAATTGCCATACAGTCTCACTCCAGGCTACTTCTGGGACCTGTTTATTCTACGGACTCTTAAGAGTTTTAAGAAATCTTTCCTTAGTGTCCTGTTTTTTCGGGTCTCACAGGTGGAATATGAGGCGGCGGGGGGTGAATGCCGGCTGGGCAAGAAGGAGGGACGTCCCTTTTCTGGGGTTACAGCTTGTGTGGATTTCTGTGCACACGCTCACAAAGACACTAGCAACATGAATAATGGCAGCACCGTGGTAAGCAAGCTTAAGAATGCGATACCATGTAATTTACTCCTACATGGTGCATCTAAATTTGAAGGTCAACAGTTTTTTGTTTGGAAGTAATAAACCGATCCTGTTTGGCTGAAAATGTAGCTTTTTGGCTTTGGGTTGGTGTTTTTTAGGTTTGCACTTTAACCAAGGAAGACAACCGTGCAGTTCGTAACATGCCAGAGGATGAGCAGCTCCACGTGCTGCCACTTTACAAGATCTCTGACACAGATGAGTTTGGTCACGCTGAGGGCCAGATGGCAAAGATCCAAAGTGGTGCTCTTCAAGTTCTGTCTTCCTTTCCTCGAGAGGTGAGTGAACCAAAAAGGATCTTGTTTTACTTGTGGGTCAGTGTGCAGTCAGTGTGCAGTCAGTGTTAACGTGCTTTAAATAATTCAATTTTGGTACATGTCAGGTTCGTCTGCTGGCAGAGCCGGTAAAATCAGCCCGTAAGATCAGACAAGAGGCTCGCCTTAAGGCTCAAGCAGAGCGACTGGAGAAGAAGCTTGGGGTGACTCCTCTCACTCCTGGAAAAGTGAAAGTTGAAAGCCCCAACAAAGGTAGTACATTCACGCCACTGGTCATTTAAGATTTATAGCTGTTTTAATATAACCACATTAAAATATATGAATTTTCTTCCAACAAAACAAAAGCTGGATACAACAGCTCTTACAGACCTGCTAGTGTGGAAAGGTACCTACCAGAGAAGAATCAACCCTGCACTTATAACCAGATCAGCAGCTACCCCACTGTGGGTCCAGGAGTCAACCCGCAGAGGGAGGTCATCTCACCCAACACCCATGGCCTGCCTGGCCTCCAGTTTGGACAGAATGGCTCAGTTCTCAGTTATAAGACAATGAGTGATACAGTGAATGGTTATTCTCCAGCATCTGGTGACCAGTGTGCTCCGACAGAGTGTATACCTCCACGTAACACACCTGCTGACTATGATGGTGCTTTTAAAACTGAGCCCAGAGAGGTGCACTGTTCTCCTCAGCACAAACCTCTTCCCAGTGGGAGCGCTCCTCCTCCCTCTCCGTTCTCCCCCAGTCCTACGTCTGAGGGCCTCTTCAGCCGGCTCAATGGGCTCCATGGGTCTGTGGGAGATGTCATAGCAGAGGCTAGGGGTCATGGCCTCCCACCGATGTCTCCTCTCTCCTTCCCTGTACAAACTCCACAATTTGAACCAGATGAAGTGAAGCAGGAAGAGGTGTGGTCAGACAGCGAACACAACTTCCTCGACAGCGAAATAGGCGGAGTCGCGGTGGCCCCGTCGCACGGCTCCATCCTAATCGAGTGCGCGCGGCGGGAGCTCCACGCCACTACTCCAGTCCTCAAACCAAATCGCAGCCACCCCACCCGCATCTCTCTAGTCTTCTACCAGCATAAGTCTCTAAATGAGCCGGGCCACGGGATGGCTATGTGGGATGCCAAAATGGCCAAGCGGGAACGGGACAGAGAGGAGGAGGCTGAGAGATTGAGGCTGGAGGGCAGCCTTAGTAAAGGTGCTGGAGGGGTGGAGGGAGAGGAGGAAACGGGTGAGGAGACAGAGGAGACGAGGATTATGAATGTCCCCACACGTAAGGCATGGACTCTCCCAAGGGACGGGGTCATCACCGCGTCCCCGTATGCTCTTACCCAAGTGACGGGTCCATACAATCGCTGGTCTTAGTCAACCTGTTTTAAACCTTGACATTCACACACACACACACACACACACAGAAAACTCCTACACCCTGTGCTTCTGCCTTACCTCAGACAATTTTAAACTGCTACTCTCATTTTTATTCTTTTTTTTTTCATCGTGCTTTTCTTATACCTGTTCACTTTGCCCTTTTTCGTCTCTTCCTTCAGAGTGATGAAGAAGACCAAAGGTTGTCGGCTTTTTAACTGTGAGTTTCGGTGTCGGTTTTTATTGTAAAGAGATGGTGCTTTGAAGCATTTAAAATACATTTTTAAACTGGTTTTATATACAGAACAAACAGAAAAAAAAAGATGTGATTATTTATTCTGATCATAACGATTTATATTTAATTTCTGGTGTAAGCCTGTTTACTGCAAGATTTCTACGATGACCTGCATTATACGTTCAGATTTTATGTTGTACAGTAGAAATTTACTTTTTATTTCAGCCAGTAATTCTCTTTTCAGAAGATGAATCTCATTGGCTTTTTTTTTTTTTTTTTTTTTTACATTGGTGCCATTCTCACTGTAATCTTTATTAAGCAAACTCATTACATCACATTATGTAGAAAACGAGACTAATATTCTGCATATTTTTACTACAGATTGTCACATGTAGCATTACACATTTCCTTCTGCTGCCTCTGACTTCTGTCGGCGGTTGATGAAAGAAATGTACTTCCTCGGTCTGTTGTTTGTTTATTTGTTATATCCACATCTGGATAGTTTGTCTTTTATTCACAGATATGTATGGCATATTAAAAAGCACTTTTTTTTTTTAAACCTAACTTGAAAAGGGTCCCAGTCCATAGGCCTGAATATGTATGTACAGACAGAGAAATATATGACATTTTAGCATTAATCCTTTTTTTTTTTTTTTTACAGTATTTCTGCACTTAATTGCGTTTCACTCATTTGATTGAAGATGACATACATATCTAATGAAACTAAACACCTAGCGAGGAATAATGAAATGCTACATCAGTAAAGTGCTTATCATCATTTGCACTTACATGATGTTACATACTTACATTCAGCTTCTGGAAAAGGAATTCAGTTTTTTATAGGGAACAAGAGTGATTATAGGAATTAAAACACCTACTGTACATGATATTGGTGCTAAGAAGACCTTTTTTTTCCTTTCCAGAAACCACAAAGTGTCAGATATGTCAACAGATCATGCTCGGCTTTTATGTCCATACTCTTAAGTTTGAGCATAAAGCTGCATTAGCCACTGCTGAATAATCAGTCTGTTTCTTTTCCCTTGTCTTTTGTTGTGAAACCACTCAAACACCAGATCCCACTTAGCCAGCTGCCTAAGACGATTTCGGGTGCTCGACCTTTGTGAAAACTTTGTTTACAGAACGCTTTTTTACAGGGTCTAAAAAAAAGGGGGGGTTGGTGTCAACTCCTGATTAATCAGGATTTCTTCCTTGTTATTTTTCTGTTACCCATACAAGCAAAGCTCTTAATTTTAAGAATGAATCAAGAGATGGAGACATATAATATTCACACTAAAACTGATGGCATAACATTTCCTGTAGACGCATTTGGGTCTTTTAAACACTTTGACTTCCTTTTGGTGCTAATAGGACAAGATGTCAAGGTACATGCATTGACGCAACCTGCTTATGTACTGTATAACAGTGATGGCACGGTGCTTTTTGAAACTCAGCACTCACTGATCCTGTATTTGATTCAGTTCAGTTCATTTCTTCTGGTTGTTACCGGATGGCAACATCGTGACATACTTTAATTTGTCAAGTACAAGTAAAACAGCGCACTATGGGCAGATGTCCACATAGAGTTCAAATGTCTTCCACAGTTAAACCCAACTCTGCAGCAGTTATCAAAAGTCACACAAATAATGATGAATGTAAAACTGTTTTTTAAATGAGTTAAATTTAAAAAGAATATTTTTTGAACATCACGTGATGAAATTACAGTTCTAAATGTTTCTCTCGACTTCCTGTGGGGGACAGTTTTAGTCCATTTCTTTAATCAACAAAGAACTAACAACGAGCACCAGCATTAAAAAAAAATGGGGAAACATTCTTAGTAGAAAATGTGTAAATATGTATGTGAACCATATTGTTTTTACTGTATTGTTACTGGTGTTTAGACAATGGGTGATCTTGCTTACTTTGAAACTGAATTACTGTACGTCGCTTAAAGTATATCCAGTTTAGACTTGAGAAGAGAATAAATTTCGCATTCCTTTTATGGATGGCTGATCTCTTTCGGGATTGTGAAATAAAATCATATTTATATTTTGGACCTGATTATGATCTCCTCTTTTTTTTTTCTCCATCTGATTTTCCTATACTGGCTGTATGACTCACTGATCTGATATTCCAATGAAATCACTCAGACTTTGTCCCCTAAAGATGAAACATTACTTGTTTTTGTACACTTTGCCTCCTGAAGTAAAAACATGACATTATTTTCTAGCTAGCTTGTAGATGTATGACAGTGATTTGCTCCTGAATAAATTAAATGTAACGTGATTTCAGCACAAGAGTGAACCTTCAGAGAACAACCGACAGTTAGATCCCTAATCTCTCGGACAAAGACACAATTTGGGGAGTTTTGTCTCTGTATAATGCCACAGTGCATTTTAGATCAAAACATTACGATGTGATGAAAGCACAAACTTGTTTAGCTTTAATTAAGGGGTTTAAGAATTAAGTTGGTTTAACTGTTTAGCCTCAAAAGTAACAGGAGAAACTAACATAATTTTAAATATAAGGACAGTCTTTTCAATGTGGTGGTTGGCACCGTTTACTCACAGCAAGAACTCTCTGTGTAACTCCAGCTTTCTCCGACATTTCAAAAGCATGTATGGAGTTACCAACTTTTAATTGGTGATCCTAACTTAATTGCAGGTGTGAATGTGAATGGTTGCCTCTCTGTGTTAGCCCTACAACAGACTGGTAACTTGTCGAGGGTGTGCTCCACCTTTTGTCCTATGAAAGCTAGGATAGGCTCCAGCCTCATCACAACCTCAACTATGATTGGACGAATGCTTCTGATCCTACCATCAGAGTGTGAGCCTGTGTGTGACTCCAGAAAGGACTAAATGTGTGGAAAAAGAAATTAATTTAAAATATTTGACTGCTCAGTAAGAGTAGAAAAGAAGGGGGAAAAAGCAAAAAGACAATCCATAAAATAAAAAAATCACATCAAGTGTGAAAAACAGCATGATTTATAAAGGCCACAGTGTTAAATCCCTGTAACTTGTAAGTTGTCATTATTGTGTGAATGCGTTCACTCAGCTGACCACATGTGACCACAGCTGCATGGTCGGGAGTCAGGAACTATGAGTGCATGATTTAACATTAGTGTGAGCTCAGGCATTTCATCCAACATGTCCCTCTTATTCGTTTTACAGTACATTTGTATGATTTAGTATCTTCTGTAGGTTGATCAAGAGATTACCAGCCTGATAAATCAATTTGAAAACTTGAAATTAGCCATAACAACGCAAAGAGTGCTTCACGATAAGCTGCTGCAACATGCAGTCATGTGAAAATAAAGTAGTGCTTCCATAGGAGTTAAGACGGTAAGTAGCAGCTGGGTGCAGCTAATAAGCACTTCTACAAAAGCAGAGGTTTTGGCAGCTTGCTGGTCTGAGGCATTCAGGTGTGAACTAACACAATCTCACAATCATCCCAGCAGTGAACAAATTCACCACATTCAAGCCTTAGTTAAGTTAAAGTTCAGGATAGCACAGTTAGAAAAAGACTGAACAAGTATGGCTTGTTTGGAGGCGTTGCAAGGAGAAAATCTCTCCTCTCCAAGAAGAACATGGCAGCATGGCTTAGGTTTGCAAAGCTGCATCTGAACAAACCACAAGGCTTCTGTATCAATGTCCTTTGTACTGATGAGACCACAGTGGAGATCTTTGGCCATGATGCACATGTTCACTGGGTCATACAATAGGAAAATGATCCAAAGCACAGCAGCAAATCTGCAAGAGATTGGCTGAAAAGATAAAACTCAAGATGCTCTAGTGGCCCAGTCAAAGTGCAGACCTCAACCTACCTGAAATGCTGTGGTGGGACCTTAAGAGCTGTGCATAAATGAATGCCTGCAAACTGCTGGCATGTCCTCCATGTTTTCTGTATCTGATAGATTCATACAGAAAATATGATTTTTCCAGGACTCCAAAGTCAACTGGAGTACATCTGTCTCTCCAGTACATGTCACACTTTGATTGATATAGAAGTAATAGGAACAAACCCTTCACCGTAACATGTTTCATTAATATAATATACATATATATACATGTGATGGCATCAGCCACACAGGGGTAAATTAGTCCATTTTTTACTTTATTAGTTTGCTTTGCAGTTTTTTTCATTAATCATTTGGTTAAACCTAACACTGGTATTATGAGGCGCGCACATAGTAACATTGTGTGGTTTTTCTAAAATGTTTTGTTATATTAATTATGTTTCTCTTTCTTTGAGTTACCTGGGTTTGGGCGGTGGCTGTTTCCTGTCTGGGCAAAAGGCGTGGCTGAGGACTCTGGGAACAAAATGCCTGCTCAGCAAGACCAACCATGGGCTTACCAGGAGCAGGGGTGTTTTAGGTTTAGTTAGGTTATTCTGTGCTTAGTTAATATTAGTGTGTGTTTTTGTTTTCCCCCCTATTGTGTGTAAATGGTTTGGCCAAATCATTATAAAAGCTACCCTCATGTGTCTTTGTAATTGGGTCAGTTTGTGAGTTAAGTTGTGTCTCACTTTGTTTTGTTTAAGTTTCTGGAAATTACTTTTCGTAGAGTTATATTTAGTTGACCTCGTTTATGGGCCTGCTAAGTATGTTTTTAAATTTTGTTAATTTTGGACTTTTTGAGGGTTAAAATAAAGAAAACCCTTTTTGAAGATACTTTTTTTGTCTGTGTCCTCTTTGCTTTGGCTGCTTGGTCCCTCACAATACACCGATCAGACACATGCACTTGATCTCCCTTTTGCTGCCAAAACAGCCATGACCCTTCGAAACATGAACTCCATTAGACCCCTGAAGTTGTGCTGTGGTATCTAGCACCAAAATGTTTGCAACAGATCCTTTAAGTCCCGTAAGTTGTGAGGGGCGTCGCCATCGATCGAACTCGTTTGTCCTGCACATCGCACAGATGCTTGATTAGATTGAGATCTGGGAAATTTGGAGGCCATGTCAACACCTCAAACTTGTTGTTGATGCCCACAGCCATCAGGGATAAAGCATTTTCCATGAAAGGGTGTATATGGTCTGCAACAATGCTTAGGTGGGTGGTACATGTCAAAGTAACACCCGCATGGATGGCAGGACCCAAAGTTTCCCAGCAGTACATTGCCCAAACCATCACACTGCCTCCATAAACTCGTTCCATAAGTGCATCCTGGTGGAGGTGTTCCCCGGGGTAAGTGTTGAACATGCACCTGGCCATCCATGTTATATAAAAGAAAATGTGATTCTTCAGCTACATACTCAACTCTTCTGCTCAACCCACAAATGCATTTTCTCTATATATGGCTATATTTAAGGGGACATAAACTAGCTTTCCAATGATAAAAGATTTATTGCCAAGAAGCATCATTACAACAAAGAACACACATTTCCTTACTAAAATTGAGTGCAAGTTTAATTGTTAACAATCGTTTCAAATCGCTTCAGTCACAAGTAAGTTAACTGAAGTTTCAAACTGTAAATTCACAACTTTAGTAAAGGTGAATCAGTACCCACCCCTGGAGTGTTGTCTTTGTCTCACTGCATTCTCGCCTCTATGGAAGCTGGGAAAGTGGGGAAAACTCCCCCGATCAGCATGAACAGGTAATTGTAATTAAATTAACCTCTCTTTGGGCTCATGAATAATAGTTTCAGTAGAGGCGGGTGAGGGGGGAGGCTGAGGATAGTTTGCCAAAGAAAAAATACAGACACACAAATGTGTCCTTGACAGAATGAGATAAATTTTACAAATCTTTAATCCCTGAAACCTATTTGCTTTAATGTTGTCTTATTCTATTAGACACCACTTTATGGTTATACATGGGAAATAAATTTACGGGAGAGGATTTATTTATGAGGACTTACATACTTACTAAAAAGAATACAAACACACAAAATGTCTTTCATTTTAGTCCATTTAAATTTGGTCAAATGTCCCAGTACAATAATCATGGAAAGCCATATATTTATTAGGACTTTGGCTTCCTAAAGGTTAAATGGTTTTAATCTTAAGCTGGTTTAGGCTTTCACATGAGAAATACTTTTCATATCAAGTACTACACTAGTAGTAACATTAATACAAACTAAATATGTTAAGCAATAAAAATTAACCTGAAATCAAGTCTGGAAACTATTGTAGATGGTATTAAATGTTTAAATCACCACAAAATAAAATACTCAAAGCAGAGATAGATATTTTTTAACCGTTTTGAATATACCTGCATGAATACCATTAGTTGGAGGTTTATTCACAGCTAACTATTGGTTTATCTAAATTATTGTCCTCAGAAGCAGCCACTCAGTGGTAGTGGGTGTAACCCCTGTGTCCTTTCTCTTGCGACGACTCCTCGGATTCAGGTCATTCAGCTCGAACAGGACAGAGGCGGCTTCCGTAGCAGAGCGAGCAGTTGGAGTGACGCAGGAGCGCCGAACGGGCAGATCACTTCTACAGTCAAGATGGCGACATCGGAGCCGGTAAGAGAGACAAGAGATAGCACAAAAAAATCGACTAATATGCACGTAAAGACCGGATAAATCTCCAATTCACCTACTACATACATCGCATAACTTTGCTTCTGTGAAACCGAACTGGCGTTTAGGCCAAATTAACGCGTTTGAGTTGACAGATGTTGGCGTGGATTAGCGCTAGCATGCTCAGCAGTGGGGATGTATGAGGCACTGCCTGACTTTGTTGGGCAGAGAGGGAGTGACTGACTGCACGTCGTTCATTCAAACTCCTGTCAACGCGTTGTTTTAATCTAGTCGGGTATTACAGTCGATATCTTACGACAATTTTAATGAACTGCCAATACCTTTAAACACCCGTGGTGATACATTATTGGTGCATTTTTAGAAAGTCTGGACACGTGTATATCTAGCCTGCAGCTAGCCTAGCTCATCTGCTAAAACTAATGCTAGTAACTGTTATCTGTAAAGTTAGCTTATTGATTTTCTTTGTATATACCCCCTGCTGACTGTTTTCCATCAGCTCCTGCGTCTAATCCTTAAAAATGTAGTTGAGGTGGACTCTGATGTTGCTAAGTGAATCTTTATAAAAATGCAAGAGTATAAGGCTGAGCCCAGCTGTGAACTGGATAATGGGACAAGGCCCCATTAAGGCCCCCTAAAACAGAGGGGCTTAAGGTCATGCCTTTGTTACGTTTCTGTAGATCACTTTAAATGTAAGCTATACTGTAATAATAATGCATTTTATAGATCATGTAAGATTTTTGTTATATATACATTGGACTACATAGTTACACTATTCTTATTAGGGGCTTTAAGTAGTCCCGATTTAGGGATGAAATTGGTATGTTTTAGATTATACCGTGAGTTTGTGAATCAGTCTAAGTAAGTTATGTTTTTATTGTCTTATTTTTCTTTTTTTGTAAGGTTGGAATTATTGTAAAAGTATGTATTAGGTTCTGTTAGAAACTCAGTAGTAGTAGTGATGATGATGATGACAAAAAGTTTGAAGTGCTTTGTGATGTTATGATACTGTACACACTATGAAATTAAGTGTGTGATTACCCCCGACAAAAGCCCTTAACTGTATATGGCAATGACCATTCCATTAAGTTTTTATTGTTTACTTTGTTAAAATTTGTGATACTGAACTAACTGACTTTAAAGTAAAGGCAGGACTTTAGCAACATTATGATATAAATCTGACCCAACTACCTTTGCCATTTGTGATCAGTGGACTTGTGTAGTTGACTTTGTGATGTGTTTGTGTGCATATCTCCTCAGAAAACAACTGAAACTGAAGATCAACAGACTGACGGTCAGGTTGTTGCGAATCCTGAGCAGTATATCAAACACCCTTTGCAAAACAGGTGAGAGTCAAACCAGGTTCTGAGTTTGATTTGGATGAAAGCTGCTTGTGCTTCCATACTCTGCAGTCTTCTTGCAACAATGAGCAAATCCTCTGGCCAAACAATCAGAAATGGCTGGTGTAAGCACAGGGGAGTTTTCATTTAGAAAAGCCAAACTGTGCCTTAAGAGGCGGGTGTGGTGGTGAGATCAAACACACCCGTCTCGTTGATTCAGAGTGGACTGGAGTCTCATCTGAAACAGTTTTTAAGGTTGGTTTTGTCATGTTAATTAAATAGTTTGAGGCACAGACGAAACTCGTTGGGGTTGTTTTGGATTATAATAGAGTCTCTTCAGACTTACCAAGGTGCCAAATTTCACCCCATCCAGAAAGGTGTCAACACCATTGAACATTTCACGCCTACTGATGTTTTAACACCCTTTCAAATATCACCTTTGTGACCGTTTTCAGAGGGAAGAGGGGCTTCTTTTTTTCATCATTATTTACACACAAATACAGAAACCGAGCTCATTGAAAACATACAGAGATGGTGGGGCTAAATTTACTTAATCACTTAGGATCAATAACCTTTCTCTATAGAGGCAAAACAGCTGTTTCATTATGAAATCAGTGAAGAAGTATTCCTTTAGGAATACGGTTAGTTGTGTATTTATCACCATGTGAAATGTGTTATTTTACTTTCAGTTGAAAATGGCATTTCATCTTCATCTAGTTTTAGGATGGGAGCTGTACTTTGACTTTTGTTCTTTGGCATCACAAACATACTTACAGTCATGTGCTGATTGATTTTTCTTTTTGTCCCTCTGGTCTCTTGGATGAAAGTGAAATCACCAAAGCACTTATTTTGACAACGTAAACAGGATATTCAAATTTGAGCATCATAGTAAGGATAAATGTTCAGTTTATTTTCATCAGGTTCATATTTGCAGTTTCTGTTTGTTTTCTTATTTTAAGGTTTAAAATCAGAAGAGCAGATTGAGGAGTCATGTGTTTTGTTTTTTCCTCTGTGTTAGAGTTGCAGTTGTTGTTTTTTCTATTGTCCTTTTAGAAATGTTATCATAGTTCTGCAGTGGCGACGAGCTATTCAGGAGCATTGTACAGTCGGTTTGGAAATGCTGAATGGTTCTCTTCGCAAGTCACTTCTAGGTCATTCTGCTTGTTCAGCTCAGCCTCAGAGGTCAAGGCTGTCCATCTCTGCTGCTTTCATCCTGGTTTTATTTAAACATATTGACGTGGAGGTTTTGTTTTCCATTTTGACAGTTTTGATTGCAGACTTCTCATTTTGAGGGCTAGGTGTTGTCACTTCTCTCTGGCTTCACTGTAAGGAAGTAGAGGACTGAGTTATTTGGAATTTGTGGTTAAATATTGATCACAGATATGTGTTTTAACTGTCTCACCGGCCGAAGGTGTGATTGGTTTCTTAATAAATGATTGAGCTGCTTTGGATATTTGTTATGTCAGTTTTAGCATCAGTGGTTGGAGCTCTCAGAGTGAGGTCGGGGTTTTTAGGTAAAGGAAGACAAGTGACTTCTTATCCCTTTTTTTTTTTATCTACAGTGTGTGTCATTGTACTTGCAGATTTTTGCTGTTGTCTGTCATAAATATTTACTGCTACTAAATTGAGAAGGGCTAAAATAACTTTTTTTAAAATGAATAATGTGAGGGTTGCACAGAGGTTCAGTGTAAGTAAATACAGATTAGTTTTAACAGTGAATCATGCAGAGTCACTAAATAATACTAAATGAATAATTAGCAGAAAAATCCCCTTCGACATCTGTTCAAGGTGGAATAATGATGGATAGTTTTAATGGCAAGAGTTTGGATCTTGCTGTGGTCTGAAGGTGAGTCCAGTGATGGATTTGAACAGACTGCACAGATCCGTTACTCAGCTGTTACATAAGATGATCACTTACAAGTTTCAAAGTCATGCAGCACCATTTTCATATGGCCCGGTCTTTTAGCGAAACCAGCAGCTGCTGGGAAGTAGGAAGAACGCATTCAGCTTCTGCTTTGGAAAATTGTTTAGTATACAGTTTACTGGAGCTGAAAGTGAAGTGGATAGTTTATGCCTGTCTGCCCATGGACTCTTTTTATTTTTAAAATCACGACCGTGGTATTTTTAAAGTCATAACCACAACAACTCATCTGTGTTTGGCAGCTGAACTATTAAAAATTCAGATGACACTGTTTCTCTAGCTCTGCTGTGGCTCGTTCTTATTTACTTGACACACATTCAGAAGGCAGTGGGGACTGGAGCACGCTGATTAGTTCACAGCTGAACAAATCACATATTACTGTCTGTGTCAGAGGGTGATGTCACAGTAGTGAATTAATCAGTCCTCTTAAGGTTTGCTGTTTTAGAGCTAAGAAAGATTCGTTTAGCTGCATTGGCCTGAAATGATCATTTTATCTCTCGTGAGGAAAAGCTTAAACTACCTGCTTTGTAAACTTTAATGTCTTTAACTCTCCTAAGACATTAGGAAGACTGCCCTAATATAGTTGCATGCCTCATTGAACTGCTGTCTTTATCTGTGTTTGTTGACTCTCTTAATCTAGAATCAGAGCCATGCTTCGCCGCAAAGGCTTTAACTGTTTGTCAATCCAGTCCACCACCCATGTCTGAGAAACAAGTTACCTGGATTTTAAAGTACATGTGAAGAACAGAGCTGGCTTGACTTGTTGTCTGGCATATTTGTTTATATGCCATTACTAAGCATGTAGTCTTAGCTTGTGACTGTTCTGGGTTCACCAGAAGAATCACAGCTGTGAGCAGTCTGATCTCAGTATGTGCAGTGTGATGTTCGCATTAAACAAATATACTTTCATCCTCTCTTTTAGCTCTGTTCGGTCCATTTGCTTCATTTGTGTCTATGGCACATGGGTGGGTTAGTTATAGTTGTAAGTGGAGGGGGGCAAACGGTTCAGCTGATGTCCTCTCACTGCCCTCAACTCTGCCTGCTAGCCTCCCACCCACTGCCCCTTGGTAATACATAAAAGAATTACAGCAGCCACTGTAAACAAAGAGTGCATTTGTAGTGCCGTTGATGGCTGGCTTTCTCTTGTTTTTTGCATTGACATTCATGCTTTTGTTACTAGCTGTTGTGTTCTTCTGTGACACAGCGTGTACGTCTGCTGGTAGGGTAAACGTTTCATGCAGTTGTAACATAAAATAGACTTTGAGTCCTTGTTTTTGATTTTAACAGTGATGGTACAGCATCCAGCTGTTATTAAATTAAAAGAGATACAAAACATTGAATATGCTTGTACTGAACTCAAGAACTGATTGCTAACAATAACAGTTTTATTTAAAAAAAGAAAATGTAAAGTACCAAATACCCTATACCAGTGGTTCTTAACCTTGTTGGAGGTACCGAACCCCACCAGTTTCATATGCGCATTCACTGAACCCCTCTTTAGTGAAAAATAAAAAAAAAAAAAATTTTTCAAATTCAAGACATAGATATGTTTTTTATTGGTGCACAAAATGAGCCATGCATGTCACGATGGAGGCTCTGCTGAACCCCTGAGACCGACTCACCGAACCCCTAGGGTTCGATCGAAACCAGGTTAAGAACCACTGCCCTATACTGAGCCCAGCTGCTGTTATACAAGTAGGAACCCTAAATAGTGTTTTCCAAGAACCCTGCACTTTACTATTAGCAAAGATTGGCAAAGTGAAAAAAAGGTCCAAAGTCACTAAAGGAAAGCACAAGGTGTGTGGACTTCAGCGCTGTATAGTGGTTTCAAAATCACGTACCATGCTGCCCAATGTCTTTCTACAGAGAAATCACTTAATTTCTGACACAAAACAGGCTAAAATACAAAAATGTAACTGTAGAAAAACAAGAGAGAGACAGACTTACTCAGGCTGGTATGGCCGGATTTGGGCTCTCAGCACCTGGTATTCCCATCGGCTGTCTCCCATCCAAGTATTAGCCAGGCATTACCCCACTTACCTTCTGACATCGGAAAAGCTCGTACTGTGTTGGCTCCGCGACAGACTGGAAATATGTCCAGGTTGATACATTTGTAAGTGATGACACTTCTGATTTCTGATCCCCACAAAGATGGAGAAGTCAACAAGCAGGGAGTTTTCCCCTCACAGTCACGAGGTTTGCTCAATCACAATTTGGGGCAAAGTCATGCACTTTCTTTTATTTTCAGTTTATGCATGTTCAGCAATCTGCATTTTCCGACATGGTTTTGAGAGATTTTCAGACAGTCAGTGTAATTATGCTCTTTACCTCTTGGTCTATGAATACTGAATTCTATGAATGATGCATTTTTATTTTATTGTTTGTTTGTTTTTTAGATGGGCCCTGTGGTATTTCAAAAACGACAAGAGCAAAAGCTGGACAGAGAACTTGCGTCTCATTTCTAAATTTGACACAGTGGAAGATTTTTGGGCGTAAGTTTTCTCTGCTGAAGTCAGTCTGAGTTATTGATGGTTTATTATTAATGTGCACAACATGTCCCTTAATGGTAATGTCAATCAACATCAGCATGTTTCACTTTACTGATTGTTTGTTTAATGACCATTGTTCTGATAAAAGCTTCTAAAATTCTACAATTCGACACACTCATGTTGGGAATCTACTTTTTCATCTTTCTACCAGATTATACAACCACATACAGCAGCCAAGTAAACTCGGCTTTGGCTGCGATTACTGCTTATTCAAGGTAAGGCTCTTGTTTTTGTTAAATGTTTACACATTTTCCCTTAATCTCAGTTGCAGCAGAGTCTAAAGACATGGATAGGGTTTAATAGCTGCTTCATATTCTGCGTCAGGATGGGATCAAGCCCATGTGGGAGGACGACAGGAACAAGCTGGGGGGTCGATGGCTGATGACTCTCAACAAACAACAGAGGCACAATGACCTCGATCGCTACTGGATGGAAACGGTAAGACGGCCGTTTTATGAAACCACTCAGCAGAGTCGTATCCATTGGATGTTTCCCCTGATGGTTGTGATTTAAATATAAAATATATATATATATATATGTATAGTTTGACTTTTTTGGGGGGGGGTTTTTGCAGCTTTTGTGTTTAGTCGGTGAGTCATTTGATGAGGCAAGTGAAGACGTCTGCGGAGCTGTGGTCAACGTCAGACCTAAAGGTGACAAAATATCCATCTGGACGAGCAACTGCCAAAACAGGGACGCCATCATGACGATAGGGTGAGTCTTTAAAGTCACATTACTCATAATACGCAAGTAGGAGCTACAGTGGACCACTAGATGGCAACACTGAGCTTGCTTGAGTCTTCACACTGCTTCCGTCTCATCCCTTCACAGGCAACTTTACAAAGAGCGTCTCAACCTCCCCATGAAAGCCATGATTGGCTACCAGTCGCACGACGACACGTCCAGTAAGAGCGGCTCCACCACCAAGAACATGTACTCCGTTTGAAAAAGCTCCTCATTTCAATTTGCTGTAGATTTAAACAATTGCCGATCTGCATCATCACATTAATTTTTGAGTTGTCAACTACTGTAGTGTCCTTTCCTTTTATTGGTAAGAGAGTTGTTCATAGCGTGTACATCTGGAGCTTCTCCCACTTCAAGATGTCAGCAGAGCGGTTGTTTAAAGAAAAAAAAAAACGGGGAGGAAGGGTATCCGGCTTGAGATGTTGTACGACGAGTAAGAGAACACACGATGATTTACTTTTAGAGTTGAAGACTTCTGTGATTAATATCAGTGACCTCTCCTAGCTTAGCTGAGAACAAGCTTTTTTTTTCCAATACTTAATGGCTTGAGTTGTTTAATTAAAAAAGAAAGACTTAACTATAGGGCCTTGTGTTTCTCTCATGCTGAGTTCTCACTCTTTACAAAAAGTGTTTCTCACCTCACAGGAAAAAGAAGGCAGGCAACTCGTCCTCATACACAACAAATTTTAAGGGCAATTTTAACTTGATTTATCCACAAGTGTTGAGCATGAGCCGGGCTTTCAGACTCACCAGCTTAAATAATCTACAGTATCTTAAAGGTTTGTAAAAGCTGTGGTCACACTCCAAAGTGTAGGGTTTGGATTAAGGCCACTTGTTGTTTCAGCCATGCTGGAATTGTGGGATATTGCTTGTAGGTTTTGTTTTGGTTTTTTTCCTCAACTTTTTTTTTCTTCCCTTTACATTTATTTATAATGTATGCATTGCAGTTACTTAGTTGAAAGACAACCATGACGCTCGTGTTTTTTCAAATTGTTCTTTTTTGTTATTAAGGTTAATAATGTGGACTACTGCATATAGATGACATTTTTTTACAGTGTACCATACAGTAAAGATGCCGACAGAATTAGGTGTGCTTTTCACTGTTTTCTTCCTAACAAAAACTGTAGATAATGTCGCACTCCTCTCTTGGTTGTTGCGAAAGAAAGATGATATTCATTGTGAAATGATTTTGCTCATAATGTATCTTTATTATCTGTAATTCCAGGATGTATATTACCTTCTTTCAAGTAAAGTTTAAGTGCTTTGCATTAAAACCAGAAGCGTTTTGTTTTATTGAGGTTTTTAAAGTTGGCAAACTTGCTTTTTTTAAACGCTAAGCTGATTTTTAAAATTCTGTTTTGACTACCATTTGTGGTATTTACCTCCTATTTAATTCCTGGGAACAAAAATCTGACTTTTTAGTAAGTACTATAGTGTGAAGCAGCTTGGGCTAATGTTATACTCATGGGGAAAAGTTAAAAGTGACCAAAAAGCTTTGCAGAATTGTTGAAAATGATGGAAACTACCACAAAAAAATGTAGCAGCAGAATATTCAGAGGAAGTTATTTTTCAGTTTCACACAGAGGAGAAATGTATGAAGTGATGCTGTGTTTTTGTCACAGCTGGATTCAAGTTGTTTGCTTTCTTTTTTGCGAGCAGAATCTACAGATACACCCAAACTGAAGAGCAGCTAAAATGACAGAATCTGGAAGAGGGGGGAAAAGTGTATGAAGCAATAAAAACACATTTCAGCTTTTCAAAATTGAAGTATATTTAACTTTTACATTCTAATGAAAGTTTAGAAAAATGCACATTTTTTTTAAAAGTTTTTTATTTTTAATTTGTATAGAAAAATGTCAGAATTCCTCTCAGCATTGTTAACGTCTCACATGTTTGCAGTGTTTTTTATGTGTATCTTGTTATATTACTGTGAAGCACTTTCTGGTTTTTATCCTGTGAAGAGTGCTATATAAATGCATTGAACTGAACTTAGTGTGACCAGATCTGGTCAGAAAAATTTCAAAATACCTTTTAGCTACTTTATAAACTTTGAAAAGTGACGACTCAACTATACACCTGTAAATGTTTCGATGCTCATCAGTGTCTGGGTCACAGGGAGCAGAAAAGCCCAGACCTCCCTTTCCTCGGCCACTTGCTTCAGCTCATTCTGGAGGACACACAGATGCTCCCAAGCCACCTGAGAGACTCTGTGGTTATTGGGTCACCAAACTGAGTGACTGGTGCTGTATGACATCAACATTTCCCAACTATGTGCTGGCAACTGATCAAGAGTGGAATAAAACAATAGAAGCCACAGATGCATAAATGTGAAGCAAACAAACTGGTTCAAAATACTGATTTAATGTGGGACACATAGAGGCATGAAACTATTCTTTCCTTTTTAACTTTACAATTTATAAATCACTACTCCGGCTTTTCCTCTAAAGCACACGTACACTGAAATACATCGAACAGACCACAGTGAAAATCTCTGGAATGGAAAGGGTACTGACAACATCACCTTAAGTGTATGTAGCCAAGATTGCGTGTAATGTCCATTGGTCTATCGCTAGGCCAGCTGCGGCTGATGACGCCTATTATTTTTTTACTGTCGTTCAAGTTAATCATCCAGTCAAACAGGATCTCATAGCGTCATGGAGACTTTTATTGTTTAAAAGGGTGTAAATAAAAGTCCTCCACCCTTTTAGCTCCAAACGCAGATATGTTTATCAGCACAGTGGCATGACTTCCTTGTGTGAAAGTAATACATCCCAGAGGGTTATGGAAGAGCTGTCACCTAACACAAAACTTGATCTGTGAGGTTGTTTTTTTGGTTTTTTTGGTTGTTTTTTTTTTTACAAATTTTTCATTACAAAAATGATTGCACAACAAAACACCTCTTGTAAGCTGTTCTGTAGATGGGGCATCTGCGTGAGATACAATCCAGCTGGTATGTTTGTTCGTTTGGTTCAATAAATATGGAAAAAAAAATTAGTAAAGAAGACAGCAGAAAAAAATCCATCCAAGAAAAGGAAAAAAACAAAACACTATTGGTTCAGTCACGATCCAGCCACTGTAGTAACAGATGTCCTACTTGTAGCATCCTCACTTTCTACATCTTTCAGATGGATCCTGGCAGCCTTATATCAGGACATCGTCATCATCAAAGGCTTTACCTCATCTTGTTTGCTCAACAGATTGGAGAGCATATAGGACGAGAAGAAGAAAAATTCCACGGCGTAGCTGAGCTCAAACAGCTCCAGGTTCATACTCAGCATCCACTCAAAGACAGCAGACAGATGGATGTAGAAGTACTCGCTCTGAGCAAACAAGACAGTATCTGAAGGTTCTGGGTTAAGGGTGTTTCACTGGTCTACTGATGGTTAAAACTATGGAGGACATAAAGCTTACACAATTCTTTGACAAAAGAACATAGCTATATGAGGCAAAACTGTGTTTCTATCATTATTGTGGGCTAATTTGGGATTACTTGATTACTTGACACTCTTGATGAGCATGAATCAGCTGCATGGGCCAGCGCTTCCTGGAGTTCTCCCACACCTGACTACTGTGTGCATACATCAGGGGCAGAGTTAGCACATAGTCATGGCAACCACAACTTAAATCTGCTCAACAATCTAGCCACCCTTTACAACCAATGAGACACGTTTGACCTTTACTCATAGAACTGAAGTTACATTCAGTAACCATTCGGCTTTGGCTATTGTTCTCATACGCACACACAGCACAGCAATCCATTTTCTTATAAACCTCGTGAATGTTGTGACATAAAAAAAGAAAGAATAACTTCCCCAATCACTGCAGACTGATATCAGCAACTAACCATACGTAAAAATATATAAGAAACCCATAAAAGTAAGTTATAAAAGCGAGGAAAGAAAAACTCTGCTACTCTGCACAGTCAATAGATTCTGTATTCCTGATGTTAAATAGTGCTCTTCTGTACTCAAAGAGCTTCATGCAACATGCCTCATTCACCCATTCACACAAACACCTTTTTCCTATGCTTAACTGCCTTGTAGCTAACATTCACACACATTCATACTCCCATGGATGCATCAGAGGGCAGCTTTGGCTTAGTATCTTGGCCAAGGGTAATTGACATGCAGGCTAGAGCAGCCAGGGATCGAACCGCTAACTTTCCAATCAGTTGATGGCCTGCTCTACCTGAGCTACAGCCACCTCAACACCGAATCTCTGCTAAATGCTAAATGAGGTGTCTAATGTTTCATTGCTGTGCATCTGATCCCATAGATCTACAAGGTTGAGAACAAATGTAAAGCTAGAAGAAAAAGGAAAGGAAAGCTATGGTTAATAATTCACTAAAAAAAGGTAATTAATGTGTATCTGCTTCTGTCATGTGGACTTCTGTGGCCGGTCCCACTTGGTAAACACAGGAGCTGACCGGATCCAAATATGTCCCAGTGTGTTATAACTCATGCATTAGTTCTGGAGCTAGCTGTTGAAATCCCTTGTTTAAAGGAACACAGTTTTAAAGGAAAAGTTCCTCCATGATTTGTGAAAGGATACAGATGACGGTCACAATTACTTGAATCACAGTGGAGATGATTCGCAGTGGGTAGAGAACCTTTTCATATCCAGAGAGGGCGCACTTCCCTGTCAGCACGGTGAGAATGGCCGTGTAGAAGCACGCGCACATGAAACTGATGGCAGCCCCGAGGTAGTGGAGGAGTGACACGTGAAACGGCTGTGGAGGACATTCACCATCAAATCCAGCGAATATTAGCAGGCTGTTTAAATCAAGACTAAGATTGTATGAAGATTGCGAAATGTGTTGGCGAGTGAGTGAGAACTATCAGGCAGTGTGCAGTGAAAAATACGATGTCGCCTAACAGGTTTATGATTTGAAACACTTTCCAAGTATTTGGGTCCTTAAACCCTTTGTTTAAATTATAACTGGTTTCCTTTCATCCCTGCTTCACCAACTGATTTTTCTAGAATAGTTTTGTCACTACATGTAAGTGCAGTACAACACTACAGATCACGCAGCAGAGTGTCATATTTACCCTTTAACACACTAAAAAACACTATAACCCAAGCATAAATGGCACTTTAGTGTGCTTGGGCTCTCATTATAGATGGTCTAAAGCTACAAGGTACCCACCTTTATTTGCTGTTTTAGCACAAGCGCAAACAGAAATTCTCATTTAGATCTGAAACAATTTAACCCTGCAGAAACATCGCTGCAGTATGACGTTCGGCACTTACGTTGCAGTTTCCGGCTGCGAATGCCCCCATGGCTGCAATCACACCGAAGACCAGTGCAAATTTACTCATCATGGACTGACTTGAGTGCCTCTCCATAATATGGGCATGGTGGAATATGCAGAACAGAAAAACTAAAGAAGAGATCGCAGTTGGTGTGACACACATCCCTCATACATATATATGTGTGTATAATGGTTGAGGCATTTAGCAGGTAAACTCACACATGAAGGATCCGGCGTTGATTGTGGCTGTAAAAAGTGAATTTTCTGGCGGATATGTTCCACTTGAGCTGAAATAACATATTTAGTTTGTTTCATTCTGTCTCAAGATTTCATTCCAAGGAAGAAGGAAAATGAACGGGTGCATTTAGTCTTTTTTTACCTTATTGTAGGAACCCAGCAGCATCCAGCATTAGTATGATTAGCCCTGCAGTAGTTGCCGTTACCCCTGCGAACAAGTTAATGCCATTTTAGAGGCTGCATTATTAAATAAACACTGGGTCATATTTAAAACAAAATGAGATTTAAAAGGTCACCAGTCAGTGAGGGCGCACACATGATTGTTGGAGAAGGCTAGCCCATATCTGGAAATATAAAACAAAAGAAAAACTGTTAAGAATCTGCAAACATCAAACCAGAAATGCTTCCAAGGAAGTGTCACTTCCTTCCAAGGAAGTGAGCATCAACGCCAAGCACGTTTTCAGTTGTGTGACTCAGTCGTTAAAGTCGTTTGTTCAACAAGATTTTCTTTTTTGAACTTAGTGACAGACACAGTTCACACCCTGCAAACAGAGCCGGCTCACATATTTTCAAACTCCATAGGTGAGTTCTGACGTGCCTTTACATTTAGAAGCCGCTCTGACGTCGACGACTGTTTCCACAGACGATGTGCAGATAAAACAGTACAATAAAAGATTGTGAAAAGCAGCAGAAATAATATGATGCCATTTTCTTTACTTCCTCTTCATGGCCAAATGTTATCAGCATTGCAGAAATCTCACTGATTTCTGAAAGTGCCAGGAAAACGCAGTTCATGTACTAAGCTTGACTATCAAGTACGTGGTGTGACGTTATCGGGAAAATTCAGATATGAATAAACTCTGTTTACTAGCATTGTTATGGCTGAGTAAAAACGACGTGTTTAAAAACGTTCCCACAGCTTTATGACAGTGTAAATGTCAAAAAACAAACAGTGAATCTGTAGTAAACTTACACACTCCACGTTCCAATGAAGGACACCAGGGAAAGACAGATGGGGAAAATAATCCAGAGCCCCATGTCTGGATGATGATGACGACAAGCAGCAAAGAGATGGATTCCAGAGGTCCAGCTGTCTTAAAAATACTCAATGTCAAGCCTCTTTGGGGGGTTTATAGAAGCCTCATGCAGTCAGCATTATATACAATCAGTGCTAGAACAGAAAACCCCCCAAAAAATCCTAACTTCAAGTCCTTGGAGCAGACGTTTGCACTGCTGTTGTTAGTTTAGTCTTCCTCCATCCAGAGGACTACCTCCCTTTTAAATCAGACTGTCTCTGCCACTCCTTCAGGGCACCACCTTGCTGTGTTACAACAAATATTATGAAACATGGGGTTGGTCTTCTTGTCACATTATTTGTTTTGTCAACGGTCTCCCTTCTATAGTCCTTGCCAGCTATTGCTCTGTTTGACACGTATTAAATATCAAATCAAACAGTAAATGTTTGGAGTTGTGCACAGATTTGAATTTATGAGAATTTTCCAATGAATGGCTGGTAGGATTATTACATTAGACAAGCTTGGAATGCTTTAAGCCCCCTGTCTTGTCTTTCCTGTCAGGTAGGTGACTACGTGCACCCTGTACAGTCATTTCAATAAATATGAATTTCAGGTACTTGTACTGTGTCTGTGTCTGTGCTGTAGTCTCTTTTATACTACATAACATTTATTCTCTACTACATTTTGGAGGAAAATATTTGTTTTCTACATTCCCCACGTAAAGTACTGTGCAAAAATCTTGAACAACCCAAACACTGGGAAAAGGCTGAGATGTGCCAAATTATACAAGAAAGTGGCAAAAGGTCTTATGGACTGATGAATCCAACTTTTTGTTTGAAATCATCATCAATATGTAGGGAACAGGTCAGGAACGAGGTACAGCAGTGAGCGTCTACAGCCGTCTGTTAAACACAGTGGGTCCCCTGTAATGGTTTGTAGCTAAATTTCACCCAGTGGTGTCAGAAAACTTGTCAAAACAGAGAAATACCATCAGATTCTGATCCACTGTGCAATACCACGTGTCAGCATGACAATGATCCCAAACACACTACTAGTGCAGTAAAAGTATAGCCTAACAGGAAAAACACACACACACACACTATCAGTCATGCCTTCCTGGAGCCAACACTAATTTTGAGGGATTTTGTTTTGTTTAATTTTGCACACTTGCACGTTATGTAGTCCTGTGTTGATTGCCTGTTATATGTTATATGTAGCACCATGGTCTTGAAGGAACATTTTGCTTCTCTGTATACTGTACCACTGCACATGGTTGAAATGATAATAAAGCCACTTGACTTGACTAAACATCACTGAAGCATTGAGGGGAACGGGGGAAAAACAGGCAGGGAACAGAACAAACGGCAGATAGCGTCAAACGAAGAGCTTTAAATGTGCTACAAGAATTCTAGGCAACTATTCATGAAGGCTGCTTAAAGAGGTGACAAGAAAGTAGGCCGAGAGTCTTCAGGCTGTGTTGGAAAATAAAAGTAAGCATAGCAAATATTGATTTTCAAGCTAGTTAGAATTGTACAAACTACCTTTTGTCTCTTTTACAAAGTTTCAGTAAATTGCTGCACCTGTTTCCTGTTTTCCTAACAAACGATGAAATGAGCGGTGACTCAAGACTTTTGCACAATACAGTATACATTTACTCAACGGAATTACAGGCTGCTCTTTTAGAATGCATTTAAATTGTAAATCCAACACTTATATTTATATTCGATTATCAATATATTTTGTTGTGAATCACTGGAGTGAAAATAATTTAATGATCTAAGTCCTTTCTTCACCTACTGGTTTAGGAAAAAGCAACCAATCATGCTTCGTTTTTAAACTTTTGAAAGACATTGGTTAGCCTCCCTAAAGAATTACACATGGATGATCTAATAAATCCACAACACTTGATCACAGGGCAAATGAAAAATCAGTGTCAGATATTTCTTTTATATTTCGGAATAATGTAAATCCTCAAAGGAGAAATGGTCACTCATCTCTTCGGAGAAAAGATTTCTTTTAATTTATAGCGTAATCTTTGTTCTTAGTAACTTTGTTTCAACTCAGTTACACGGTGAGGTAACGCAATACTTTCAGGAGAGGATCGGGGTTTGGGGAGGCCGAAAGAGAAGTTTTAGGGCGTTGTACTTATTGTGGAGGTGCCAAAGAGAAAAGACGTGGCAGCACAACGTGCTGTCTGGCTGTCTGCCGCGTGGGGTCCTCGTTTTCTAAACAAACAAAATGGCGGCGCGCATGAGATGGGGTCTTCAGCAGCTTTTACGGACAAGAAATACGGCTCACTTTAGGTTTGAAATATCCCCAGCGTTGATCCACCGTACTATAATACCTATATGATGAGTCTATGTAAAGCATAAACCAGTATTGCGACGCGTCTCTGCATTTGAGACGGAAATTAGCTTTTAGCCAGCTACATAGCTAGCAAGCAAAATAAATGGGACAAAGCTTTGTCTCCAGGCTAACCCATCCGCCTAGGTGTGGTTGGAGCTGTGGAAGAAAGTAGTTTAGTCTAGTGTTAGTTAGTTTAGTCGTTTTCACTGTGAAAATCACGTGGTAGCTGGCACACGGCCGCTAGCTAGTTAGCATAGTAAAACTTCATTGTTAGTGAAAAGGTTATTCCATGCATAACAACGCCACCCGTTTATATCCTGCCTCAATAAATGAGTTGAGGGGATATAAGGTGTAATGTGTTCTTTGTGCTTCAAGGTTTCCACAGCAGACCAGATGTTCATATCACTCACTGTCCACGACTCAGAGCTTCAGAAGAGTCCAGCCTCACCTCGGGATAGGAGCCACACAATTCCCAAGTGAGAAACTCTTTCAGAAGTTTGAAAACCTTACATACGTTCACTGCATTATGTTGTGCCTGAGTTGATGGTTATGTAATGTCTTACAGTAAGACACCTGTCCATCCAGACTCAAGATACACCGAACCCCAGAAGCCTGAAGTTTCTTCCCGGTAAACCCGTCCTAGGAAGTGGAACGCTTGACTTTCCTTCTCCAAGCTCGACTGGATGTTCTTCTTTAGCCAGGTTGTGTGTCAGATTTAGTGTTGCACTTCAAACACATTTGAAGCCTTGGGAGGCATGTGTAACAGGGCTAGCACTAAAACAAGAAGAATATAATGTATGCTCACTTCATAAGGTACACTGTGCTAATACTAGGTTAGACCTTGTTGGCTTCCCTGAATCATCCCTGTAGTCATAAAGGGATGGACATGCTTAGCACAAGACTCAGGTGAGCTGTGGTATTTAAATTATTCGCAGTTGGAACTCAGGAGTGTTTCAAGAGAATATCCCCCACAAAATTATACCTCGAACCTGACCCGTTAATATAAGGCAGGATGGATCCATGGTTTCATGTTGTTTATACTAGTTAATGACCCTACCATCTGAATGTCACAGAAATCAAGACTCAACAGATCAATTTTATTACTATTTACTATTGTCCAGTTTTGCTGAGCTCATGCAAATCATAGCCTCAGTTTCCTGGGGGGCAGGTTTGAGCCAGTGTAGCCTTCCTGTCAGCTTTAAGCAGTTTGTCACTCACTGGCTATTTTCTCTCTCTCTCTCTCTCTTTTTTTAAACCATTCTCTATAAACAAAAGACACAGTTGTGCAGGAAAATCCCAGGAGATAAACCAGGCGTTGCAAACTCACGTCACACTACAAACACGTTGAGGGATCGGTTGTTAGTTCAGTGAGAGAGTTATTTGTAAAGAAAACCGTATTTGCTAGCAGTCAAAAACTAATGAGTACACTTATGTCTGCATTTTTTATTTTATTAAATACAAACAAAATTATATCAGGAGTGCTGCCACGTATCTGGCCAGAAAGAGAGTGCCAATTTGTTTATTTGGTGGTTCAATAAAAGGCTTCAGTTAGTTAAGAGTGAGGGGAAAAAATTGCTTTCAGGTTTGTGGTTTTGTCTTGTTATACAATATTTCAAGTTTTAAAAAATAGACAAAATACTGCATTTTATATTTGTGGGTGTTTTCTTGTTTGTTTTTTTATACTACTTGAACACTAAAGTGGCTCTCCAATGAGATGACAGTGCCAGCAGTGGCCCTCAGCTCATTCGAGTTTGAGACCTCTGAGATAAACAGTTGCTGAAATATTTAAACCAACTCGTCTTGCACCAGCAACCATGCCACATTCAAAGTCATTATTCTGATGCTTGGTTAGAACTTCAGCAGCTCATCTTAACTATGTGAATATGCTTAATTAAGTGGAGTTACTGCTATGTGATTGGATGTTTAGATATTTGCATAATGAACAGTTGCACAGGTGCACCAATTAAAGCGGTCAGGAGTGTATATGTTATTCTTATTAAGTGCTTGCTTGCAGGCGGATATGAAAAATGGAAAAATGAGAGTCTGTACATTTACAATTTCAATGCATTCATGTCATGTTATTAAAAAAAAAGAATTCCCTATGGGTCATAGGTTTAAGTGTGAGGATATCTCTTTTGCTTTTATGCTTATGGTGTCTTCAGTTCTGATCATGATGGGGTTGCTTGGCTGAATAATACGTAGAGCTGATGTGACAGATGTACACCCTGAAAATAACATTTTGGTCCTCAGTGGATTCCTGAGGAGAGACACATCGGGTTCCTTTACACATTGTCAGGATATTTTTTTTTCTTTGCTGATAGTTTTAGTATCCTGAGTCTGATTTGTAATCATAAAACAGACCAAAAGGACTTCATTGTTTCATGATATGTTTTTTTTTATTTCTTACTGAACATGATAATCTGTTTCTCTCAGAGACCTCTTTGAAATTGAAGGAGTACAGAGTGTGTTCTTTGGCCCTGACTTCATTACTGTCACTAAAGTAAGTATTTAATGTCCTCTTACAGTTTGTCTTTGTAGTTATAGTCTAATCATATAATACATGAGATGTTTGTTTTCCTATCAGACGGACGAGGATGTTGAGTGGACGGACATTAAGCGTCATGCTCTGGAGGCCATTGCTAAGTTCTTTGAGAGTGGTGAGCCGATAACAACGGGAGCAGTGCACCATGAAAGCAGTGAGTGTACAGTGTGAAAACATGCAACTTTTTGACTTGAAATTGTGTAAATATTTTCATGTTTTACATTTCTCTTTACTGCAGGTCATTCTGAAGATGATGATGATATTGTTTGTATGATAAAGGAGCTTCTGGACACCAGAATCAGGTAGCGATTTCTCAGTACTGTTGAGAGCTGCTTAAGTAAACCACAGTTGCACTTCAGAAAGTATTTATGGCATGGTAACATAATACCTTATTGCTTCAGTCACATTCACAAAAAAGATGTTGTTAGTGTTCTAAGAGATAGTTGTGCTGAGATAACGGGCTTAATCTCTCTGTTTCTCTGTCCTGTTCTGTACCAATTGATACGGTCGCTCTTAATCACAAGACCTACAGTGCAGGAGGATGGAGGTGATGTCATCTTTAAGGGTTTTGAGAACGGGGTAGTCAAGCTGAAGCTGGTTGGTTCCTGCACAGGCTGTCCCAGTTCTACTGTCACACTGAAAAATGGGATCCAGAACATGATGCAGTTTTACATCCCTGAAGTGGACAAAGTGGAACAGGTGATAATCTATAGAGCCGTTCTGGGATAACTTGTGTTTTTGTGTAAACTCTTCTGATATCAAGTTTGAGAAACTCTTGTTTGGATAAATAAGTCATCACATACAGAGAAGTCTGCTGTCACTTTAAAGTGGACTTATTAAGATCATTTCTGCTTCATATTTTTAGTCTTGGACTCTTCTAGAGTGGTTTTGCATTATTCATTTGTTCAAAATGATTGTTAGTGCGTCCCTTTACAAATTAGCTGTATTTTTTATTACTCCTATCCAATTTTTTTTCAAAAGTTGAAAAATATTTTAGCCTTTACTGGTTTCATTATTTTAAACATTCTTTTGTTTCCCATTGAAAGCTACTGGAGCATAAATACTGAAATGTTAATACTGGCTATTAAAGAAGGGAGTAATGCAGCTTGTTGCATGTGGGCTGTGTACAGTATCCACAGACCAGTTAGAGCACCTGTGTTGATCTACATACACATTTGCATTTGCCTACAGAGGACACGTGAAGATCAGAAATCAATCATGGAACCAAGAGAGAAGCGTGGCGTGGTTTAATGAATCATGTTTTCTTTTAGGTCAGGCTTGATACCACCAGGATGCACTATATCAATATGAAGAAACCCTGGGTCCATGTGGATGTTACTTTTACATACACACATTTGCACTACACCTTCAGAGCTATTCTTGCCATACAAGGTGGCGATCAGAATCAGAATACTTTATTGATCCCTGGGGGAAATTATTTTTTTGTTACAGTGCTCCATTATAAACCAACATTAACAAGACAGACAATACGCTAACTAAGAATAGGACAATATATATATATATATATATATATATATATATATATATATATATATACACACACACACACACAAGTCACTTATTAATAAATAGCTGGAAAAGAAACGTGTAGTTGTAGCAGTAACCAGTGTGTTAAGTGGATGCGTTGTACAGGGAGATGGCCACAGGCAGGAAAGATTTCCTGTGTCGTTCAGTGGTGCTTTTTGGTACTCTGTCTCTCACTGAACGTGCTCCTGTGACTGACCAGCACGTCATGGAGTGGGTGGGAGGTGTTATCCAACATTGTCTTTATTTTGGACAACATCTGCCTCTCGGACACCACCTTGAAGGAGTCCAGCTCCATCCCCACAACATTACTGGCCTTACAGATTAGTTTATTGAGTCTGTTGGCATCTGCTACCCTCAGCCTGCTCCCCCAGCATGCGACAGCATAGAGGAAGCAGGAAGCATTCATTTTACAGCTGATGGGTTTTCCAAAGCTCAGTTGCAAGCTTGGTTAGCTTGGTTTTAAAAAAGAAAATAAAAATATCACTTTTATATAAAAATAATTTGTACATTCTCCCTTTTTTCCAGGTGGAAGATGAAGTGGATAAAATCAGTGCAAAGGTTTTCTCAGAAGTGGAGCGCAAATTGCAAGATGAGAAAGTTCCCCGGCCGACCCACTCATAGACTTTGTTATATACACAGCACTGTAGTGTTTCCACATATTACTGTTCTAAATCATAATACTGAGGAACAGAAAATTGCCTACTATACTGTTAAGAGTTCTGTACATACTGTATTCACCCAGTTGCCAGGTAGAGGTCATTAACTGTATGTCTGTTTACAGAAGGTTCAGTCATGTTTTTCTGTGTAAGCAGAACACTGTAAATGGTGTGCTTTTATTTATTATAAATACTGTATATTTTGAAAGTTGGAGATATTTGAACGTGCGTGGCATCGGTTAAGACTGTTTAGAGGGATGTTTTGAGAAAATGATCCACCGGCTGCTGCCACATACCGAATGACAAAGAATCTGCCAGTACGGTAATCTGTAAATGAAATGCAAGATACTGAGGCTACAATTATTAATTGAACTGAGGTAGGATAACAGTTTATATGTATCCTGAATTTATGTGGTCTAATGTAATAACTTCATTACATTAAAGTTCACTATTTAAAATCTGATGTTTATTGTGACCTTTAATTTGCTGGTGTTATGTCATAGAAAAAAAGCTACTCAGGAAAGGAAGCTTTTGTATAACATCGTCCACACATGCATCAAAGCAAATTGTTTTAATGCAACATGGGGGAGGAAAACAGATTAAAAGTCCTTCACATTTTCCAGGGTAAATATCTTGAATTATGACTGAATAGGGACCCTCTGGAGTGTAGCTCAACTTGACACAGAATGATGGATGCTTGAAATCACCAGTACATTTGAGACATATGATCTTGTAAGACATTTTGAAGCCTTAGAAACCAAAGTTTTACAAGTGGGGTGGATATTTCGTTTACAGCTCAAATATAAATCATATAATCCTTAAACCTGTCCTTATTAGCCCACCTTGGTTAATGGTTTATAGATATTAGAGCTTGAATATGAAAAAAGCATCCATCTTTCTATTGTAGCCTGAGTCCCATTCCTTAGAGTTTATGAAGCCACAGTACCAAATATTTGCTGTTAAATTTTGGAGGTCCCTGACACTTGCACCCACTCCACCCTGCCTCTCTCAACCACTGTAAAATGTATACATTGTAACAGGTTGGCTTGTAATTCTTTTCACAACGTGGCACAAACGTGAAAAGATATTTTATCTTTTTCAAAAAGTTAGATCACCTTAAATAACTGAAAAATGTAGGAGAAAAAAAAGGACAAGTTCTTTAAACAGTCCTGCTCCCCTCATGCTATACCATTTGAGTATGTCTCTTCCAATAATCTTTCTCGTTCCTCCATCCTTTAAATGCATTTTAGGGATTGAATCATCCTAAATCATGGGCAACTAAGTCTGATTTTCCTATTTCAATGATTGGTGCATTTGTGGTCTTAATGGTCAATATTAAGTTGCATCAATGCTAGTGGATACAAGCAATGTGTCAGGAAGAACATTCAATGTAAAAATGTGCTAGATCAAATCACCTGCCTCAGTGACTCCCCGTGAATAAGGGAGGCACTGAAAGTAGCTTCATACTGTTTAAGTCAGACATGCAGCTTGTTTGAAAATGGTAGCAGAGCGGTAGGAGATGGAGCTACAGGTGCTAGACCTAAAGATGCAGAGATTTTCATTGGAATTGACCAGATGAGTAGAGTTTCACAGACAGCTGTTTGGAGAAAAACGTAGAGAAGTAAGGCTGACATGATTTGGACATTCACAGAGGAGGAATAGTGAAAATGGAGCTGGTTGGCTAGAGGAAAAGAGCAAGGGTTGGTGTGATGGTGTGAAATATAATATGTAATGATACCTGTATAAGCAGTTCGTTACATTTGTTGCTGTGTTTAACAACGTCTACATTTTTACCGGCTGTAAAACAAAACAAAACAAATTAGGTAGCCTATAGCTGGATTATCTTAATTAGCTCAGATGTTACATTTTAATTTTGGCCTAAGCATGTCCTAACCTTTACGATCAGTGGTAACAGACTATTGTTCTTCTTTATATTCCTACATGAAGTAAGGAAGTGCTGGAATTATCACCGCCATATGCACACGATTACAAGTAAATATTTGAACTACTCTGTCTACCGTCTGCTGGCTGTGGAGCACGGATGGGGTTTCCATTCTGCGCATGCGCGTTATCTATCCGTAATAGACCGGTGCAGGGAGACAACGGTAAGCACTGTTGACAGTGTTTTAATGAAAATCTTTATTACCTAAATAATTATAAATATTTAATGTAAGTGTAACGTGCACTCTTAAATTGCATGCAAGAGAGAGCCTGCCGTCATTACGCTGTGTATTATTATGCTTTTAAAAGACTGGTTATTCACTGCAAGAGCCTGTGAGCTTAATTCAGGCCTCGCTTTCGACAACAAATCTAGCACGAGGCTAATCTGGCAACAAAGCTAACGATGCGAAAATGCTACGTGTTAGCTCTATATGTGTTGCTATCGTATCTGTTGTACAGTAGCCATGCTGCATTTTAATATATTTGCAGTCAAACTGGGGACTTTTGAAAGGTGCTGCCTAAGCAGAATTAACGTAGCTACAAAAGCTCGAGTCAGCTTGTTGTTACCTTCAACAATAACAACATTAGCTCACTAGACGAACGGTAACGTTAAGTAGCCTAGCTGCTCACGCTAGCATACTCTCAGTGAGTAGCTAACGTTAGCTGGACAGCCTTTGAGCCCGTTTTGGTTGCTGTGTCAGCATATGCTAATCTGAAGAGTCCTGGAGATAACTATGAGAACACTTTTTCCCCCTCATTAAATAATTAGTATAGATCTTTTTGGATTCCCTCGTTTTGCCTTACTATCATAGAAACAGTATACTACATATGAAGATTATTTTGGCAAGTGCACTCAGCGTCAACATCACCATGAGCTCTGAGTAGTAAGGTTCTGATAATCTGTCTTTTCTGTAGACAAGTCAGTTTTTTTTATAGAAGGGAAAAATTGGCCTATCAGAGTTAAAATGCTTCACCGGACATGGTTTTAGTCTTCATTTGTTGTTCTGTGCACCCTTGCTTTGCCCTTGTTATGTGTAACATGCTTTGCAAAGTAAATGGTGACATAAGTTAAAGCCAGGCCAGACTCCCTGCTTGGAATTCATGGAGGTTTTTGACTGTTATACATCCACCACAAGTAACATCTACTCGTGCACATGCAGTGTGTCACACAAAAACACAAGCTGGTACCCCAATAGACACTTAAAGAGTAGCTGCTGGCATTCAAGCAAGTTCAAGTTCTGCCTCTAGAGTCATGACCGTGTGATCAAATTGTTACTAATACTCCTGATTTTTGGTTTATGTTTATAGTGATAGCATTGGCCTGGAGAAGAAAGGCTGCCCTTAATCTGAATGAGTCATGGCCCAGTTCGGGGGACAGAAAAATCCGCCGTGGGCGACTCAGTTTGCTGCCACAGCAGTGTCCCAGCCAGGCCACACAGGACAGTCTCTGGACCTCAACAGCCTGCACTGTGAGTATAGCAAAATCAGATCAAATGTCATTAGCACTTTACCCGGTGGTGCAGTTACACTCACGTTTCACATTATACCCCACACCCCCACAGCTCTTGGAGTGCAGCAGCCATCTCTTCTGGGAGCATCTCCTGCTGTTTACTCTCAGCAGTCAGCCTTGGCTGCAGCCTCTCTCAGCAACCAGTCTGCTGCAAACTATCAGCTTTCTCAGCAAACTGCTGCTTTGCAACAGCAAGCTGCAGCAGCCGCTGCAGCAGCATTACAGCAGGTCAGTCACAAAAGAGTGATGCTAAGCATAGTAAGACGTGTGTGTCTTTTCCCTGGTCACATTTGACGCTCTTTGCTACTGCCCCCCTTTTGTTTTTTTTAAATGTCCATAGTCTCAAATCAATACAGCGCTTCAGCAGTATCAACAACAACAGCAGCAGCAACAACAGCAACAGCAGCAACAACAGCAGCAACCTCCCCAGCAACCCCCCCAGCAGCAGCTGTACAATGTACCTCATCAGGTATCTTGCCAGCCTTTACTTTTATTTGTGTCACACCTTATTTCCTTACATTGGAAAATATCCTTTTCAGTTTAGAATCTTATTGACATTGTGCTTTAAATTTAGAATTCTCTGATTGTTTTATATCGCATCACTGTATGATGTGTTACAGTAGACTGAATGGTCGTTTGGAAACTGACCATAAGTTTGCTAAATCTTAAAGTTTTGTAAGATCATTTTGAAATCTTTAAAATTAACATAAAATCCATTTCTGCTATTTTTTTTAGCCACTTTTCATTTTTTTTCCCAAGACAGTGTAATGTAAATATGTAAATAAGGTAATTGTAATTTGATAGGGCTGCACAGCATGTTTACATCTTTCACTAGATGGATCGTATTATTTATGTTGTAAGAATCTGTTAGTGAGCAAACAGCTGTTGGGTGCATTATGACAGCACAAGATGTGTCTTTGCTTTGGGTGTAAATCTGTTGTTTCATTTCAACAAAAAGTTCACTTTTTTTTTCTCTTCTTAATTCAGCTTCCACAGCCTCAGCAGGCACTCATTTCTCAGGTAATGTGTTTACAAAAACATACTCAAACAAACTCAAGCTGCTACATAGGGCAGATAGACACCGAGATCTGTCCTATCTGTTTACATGTTAGCTGGCAATTATGCTCTGTTGTGGACACAGACAAGGGCAGCTGCTGCAGATGAGGTGCAGCAGCTGCACCCTGTCTGCTCTCATACTGTCACACTTTTTCAAGTACTACAGTTTTTTTGTGGATGTTTGCACTGAGCATTTGAATAATCAAACTATCATTTAGGTTGAATTCTTTTCCAGATGACCATATCAAAGCATATTTCCTTATTATTTATTATTATTTTTTAGGTTCTTTTTCTTGAAGCTTTGTGTTTAATGCATATAGAAATAGCAAAGTTAGCTATCAAGCGATCTCCCTTGGTATTTTTTAGATATACCACTAAAATGTAATTTTAGTGTTTTGATTCTTCTTTCTTTCCTGACCCTCAGCCCCCTGTCGCCCTGCCCACGAGCCTGAGCCTGTCTAACCCACAGCAGACAGCCCAAATTACTGTGTCTTATCCCACACCACGTTCAAGCCACCAACAGCAGACGCAGCCTCAGAAGCAGCGAGTCTTCACTGGTGTCGTCAATAAGCTGCATGACACGTTTGGTTTTGTAGATGAAGATGTCTTCTTTCAGTTAAGGTGAAAAAGGGTGGTCCTAACATCGCTCAGTTACTTGGTGGTTTAATAAAATTAACACTTTCAGAAGTTGTTTAGTGTATGAATTGCACATACAATCCCTTTTCTTGCACCATTGTTAGCCTGCATAGGACCTTATTTATCATTCATAACTTAAAGAGCTACAAGTTTGCTTCTGTGAATCTGAAAATGATGCAGCATTACAAACAGATTTTCTTATGTGTTTTTGTATATATTTGTATTTCATAGTGCTGTGAAGGGGAAGACTCCCCAGGTGGGTGACAGGGTCCTAGTGGAAGCTGTGTACAACCCGAATATGCCGTTCAAGTGGAACGCCCAGCGCATCCAGACTTTACCTCAACTAGCAAATCAGTCGGTGAGAAAGTTCAAAGGTTGCATTTTAGAGCACAACATTAGTTTGTGGCTTTGTATTGTATTGAAATGCATACTTTCAGCTTTAATTAAAGGAGTTTCACAAACGCATTGTATTTCAAATGTAGAGGTATTTATACAGTCCCTGATTCTGAGAATTAGGAACTTTTTTCATATTATCACAATTATATCAGCACCAGTGTTTTCATGGAGTTCATTATAAAGTTAAGCACACAAACGTTTTAGTGTTTAAGTCCTTATTTACTGTAATAAAAATCATATCATCACTTTTTCATGTTTGAATAAACTCCCACTGTTGCAAAGTGTTTAAATGCAATTTAGCGCTTGATGCACAGCAAACACATTCTCATCATCTGAAACTGGTGGGGTTACTTCCAATTACAACAAATGTGCTCAGACTTTCTTGAGTCTTGCTATGAGTGTTTATTTATTTTATTTGTCCTTTTCAAAAAAAATTCTTAGTCCTGCTCTTTCTTTTTTTCTTTTTTTAACTGTTGTGTTTTCCATCCCTCCTAGCATCAGCAGCAGCCTCAGCCTTTACCTCAAGCTTCCCCACAGCTCGGCAGCCTTTACAATGAGCCAGGGATGCAGCTGCGCTACTCGGACATGCACTCCACTGCGGACAACAGACAAAATGTAACCCCTTAGATGTGAATCACAGACTTTTTGTGTTCCTTCTCTCGGCTTGTTTTTTCATTTTTGTTTTTTATTTTGAAAGTGGTGAGCAAAATGCCAAACCTGGCTGCCCACTAAGTATATTAAATGTCTTTACAAATACGCTTCTTGATGACAAATATTATACTAATCATTGTGTTTTAACGTGAGAAAGCATCATGATTTTCTGACAGTATAAAGCTGTACATCAGAGATGTCGCTTAACCTGACATATTTTCTTAGTAAACAGGGCCTCATAATATCTTTCTTATCAAAAGGTTTTTCCTTTTAACAAGTCAGAACCTGCTGTATTACTTTTGGCAGGTTAACTGAAATAACTTTGTGAGATCAAAGCTGCACGTCAGCTTTCCTTTGATTAGGACAACCTTTAAGGAAACCCCTGTTGAGATTTCTACAAGTCTTTGATTTAAACATATTCAGAACTTCTTCCAGTGTCTTTCTTCCAAGCAGCTGCTGACCAAGATTTTATTTGTTGCACAGCTGGCATGTTATTGATCGTTTTAGGTCTGCATTTAAAGATTTTTTTTTAACCTCCTTTTTCTTTGTTACTTTTTATCTAGAACCAGCCTCAAGCTTCGAGCATGATGAAGGCAGCCCCCACCATGCTGCAGTCACTACCTCCCCCAACCACATTCAGTGTTCCAGCCCAGGCTCCCCCTCCGTCTCTTCTGCAGGCACAGCTGTCTGCTGCTTCTCTTGCCCCTCTTCTCCAAAACCCTCCTCAGCCTCTGTTGCCACAGCCTCCGCCCAAAGGTACAGTACTTGTCAGTGGCATTTATCTAGCGTTTCCTTGTAAAGCAGTCTGAACAACTAGTAATGATGAGTGTTATTTGTGCTGCTGTTTTACTACCACCTTTGAACACAGAATAGTATGTGTAGTAAGGAAGTGGTTTGCATTCTCGTCATTGCTAGAAGTGTTTCCCGGGGGTCTCCTCCAGCCCCCAGTGAGAATGATGGCACAGCCGCAGCCTGTCCGAAGAATTGAGCCTCCGCCTCGTTTCCCCACTCGCAGCGATCGAGGCCCTGAGCTCATCCTCAGGACTAAAGAAGAACGCAGGTGAGATGGCAGTTACCATATAATTACTACATCATACACCTATTCCACATCCATTTCATCCTCCTGTTCATTAGAAGTAATGAGTCATTAAGTTTAAAAAAAATTGATTCTTTAACAGAGACAGAGACCGTGAGCGCAGGCGATCAAGAGAACGGTCACCCACACGCAAACGTTCCAGAGACCGTTCACCGCGACGTGACCGCTCCCCAAGACGGCCTCGCAGAGTTGTACCTCGCTACACTGTCCAGTTTTCCAAGTTCAGCTTAGATGGGTATGTATATTGTTTTTTTTGTTAAAAACACATCATCCTAGATATGCCACATGTTAGCATAATACTGTACAGCAGGATGTGGCGCCCCAGTTTGAAATCTGCCTCCTTGTGTTCTGCAGCTCCAGCTGTGACATGATGGAGCTGAGGAGGCGCTACCAGAGCCTCTACATTCCCAGTGACTTCTTTGATGCTGTCTTCACCTGGGTGGATGCCTTCCCTTTTACGCGACCCTTCCAGTTTAGTAACGCTTGTAACTTCCACATTTTGCACAAAGAGGTGGATCCTCTAGTCAAGAACACGGCTGTGCTGGACCCTCCTGACGCCAACCATACCTACAGTGCAAAGGTACGACTGCCAGTGCTAAATGCTATTGTTGCAACTAAATAAGTTGCAACAATATAAGTAATGTAAAAAAAAATTGCACAGCTCTTTCAAATAATAAACTTAACAGTAATCAGCTTTAACTGCAGTGTGTATATCATAGCACTGCAGCATTAAAATGAAAGTAAATCAGAAAATGATAGGCTTGTATATAGTTGTCATGTTTGACCTGTGCATATGTCATTTTTAGGTGCTTACAGAGGTACATAACCTACAGCCAAAAAGGCTTCATATACCATTCATTCTGTTAAAGCTGGTAATGCTACATGGCAGCTAGAGGTGTGCAAGCCATCACCCACAGCTTTTCAACTAATCATTGACTGTGACTGTTAACCCTCTATAGTAGGAAATGTTATGTTTGTATTTGTAGTATCTTTGTACACCTCTGACAGTGTAAAGAGTGTGAATAGTAACAGCTGCCATCATAAGAGCCTCCCAATGAAGACGTGTATTTTCATAGGAACGCATTAGTGAGACAAAGCAGTGATGAAGAGGCATAATTACTGACTGAACTCTGACATTTTATACAAAGGGAATGCAGACCATAAATTGTGTAAAACGTGGCATTTGACTTGAATAGTATAGTAAGGATTATAACTTTAATGTGGCCTCTTCTGTTTTTCAGGTGATGCTGCTGGCTAACCCCAGTATAGAGGAGCTCTATCATAAGTCCTGTGCTCTGGCAGAGGACCCACAGGAAGTCAGAGACTCCTTCCAGCATCCTGCTAGACTGATTAAGGTATGTCAAACCCTTTAGAATGCACAGGAGCTGACGATGATGTAGTAACCCTATTCCATTGCTGAATACTCAGTGTGGAAAACTATAAACTGATGTCAGCTCCCTTGTTTTAATTTACCTGTGGTGTGTTATTTGTTTCACCTTTCCCTGAAAGCTATTTCTAATGCTGTATAGTACAAACAACAGTAAGATCAGAGATAATTTTTTATTGTCAGAGCTCACTTTACAGTGACAAATAGAGTTGACAGTAAGTTTCTTTTCTTGCTCCAAGTCTGCCTTGATGGCTTTTCAGTGTGCCACCAGGAACCAACAGGTTGCTTCAGTGGGAAAATTAGCTACATTTTTTGGGGGGGCGGATCATCAGCATCAGAATTCCTACAAAGCTTGTGGAACTACAGTCACGCACACTAGCCGCCATCTCTGGAGAACAGTTACACTGACAGCTTGTTGGGTTTGCATCTGATAACATAGTTGCTATTGTGGGCCAGTAATATTAAAAGATTAATAGACCAGTGCTAACCTGAATATCGCTCACTGTATGAATGACAACTTCAGGCCATGATGCTGTAGGGTTGCATCTTCTTATGTCTGGAGATTTGCAGAGATGTGTGTGTGTGAAAGGGGGCGACCTGCAGGGGGAATTCATTCTGGCATTTACATTTCTGTGTAATGTTTGAAGCATCCTCTGTGTCTGCAAGAGGAAAGGTCAGAAAATGAGAATATTGCACAAATTTATTAGACGTGTGATTATTTGGACATACTGCTGATGCTTTTCTGTTTTTGTCTCTATTCTCTTTACTCTTTTCACTCTCCGCACCTTTGTTTCCCATATTCCCATTCCCCATTTCCATCTAACCTGTACTCTGTGGCTCTCCTTGCACCTGTCTTTTTCTCCTTCAGTTTTTGGTGGGCATGAGAGGTAAAGATGAGGCCATGGCCATTGGTGGTCACTGGTCTCCATCTCTGGATGGAGCGGACCCAGAAAAGGATCCATCAGTCCTTATTAAGACAGCGATACGCTGTTGCAGGGCCCTCACAGGCATAGACCTTAGTCTGTGCACTCAGTGGTAAGCTCCTCTACTCTCATCAGTATTTATTGTTCTCACTGGTTGTGTTATAATTCTTAACGTTGTAACTAAAATCCTAAATTATCTGTAATGTACTGCATCTTTATGCTACCTCGATACTAAATCTTTCCTGGACATGTAGAGTGTGTGGTTCTGTTTTGTTTTAATTTTTGTTATATTAATGATTATTGTGCTGTTAATTTGCAATCTATTATTTACTATTATAATTTTTTGTGTTGTGTAATGTTGTTTTTTTTGGCCTTTTGTGTGTTGTAGTCTTGGCTCTCTCTTTCTGTCACACACTCTTATTCATATACACACATTTCATTGTGATGAAAAACCAAACGCATGGACTTGGTGGCTGGAAGCAGTAGCCTGGACCAGAAGACACTGCCATTACTTTTTGTTTTTCTTTTCTTTTTCTATTCTCTCTGTTAAATATCTTACATATTTAACTGGCTTTCACTGTCCTGTTGATTCTGTCTCTCTTCACACAACCCTAATGTAGTACGTCAAGTGCATCCTAGGGCAAATGCAGAGTACTCATCCATAATTGGCTGAAGCTATAATGGGGATGAATTTTGGGGGTGTGATTATTAATTTTTTTTAATTTTTAATTTTCCTGTGATTGTCTGTCAACTTTTTCAAAATGGCTGCCATAACCTGTGCCAACAGTCGGAGAGCTGCAGACTGGGTCCATTTGTCTATGCTGTGTGTTGTGTGGGAGAAGGGTCACTGTAATGACCTGTACGATCATTGAGTGACCTGATGGGAGGGAGTAGCTGTAGAAGGCTCGCCCAATAGCAAGGCTTGCCTTTTATACTGTGCCCTGACCAGAATGTTTCTTTCCAATGCACCTTCTTCCTTTGCGACAGGTATCGTTTTGCAGAGATTCGCTATCATCGGCCAGAGGAGACACACAAGGGGCGGACAGTCCCTGCTCATGTGGAGACAGTGGTTTTGTTTCTTCCGGATGTTTGGCATTGTCTTCCTACCCGCTCAGAGTGGGAGGTGCTGTCACGGCGACTCCGGGAGCAGCTGGCTGAGAAGCTGTCGGCCGAGCGAAAGGAGGCAGATGGAGAACAGGCACTGAACCGCTAATCCCTCTCTTCTCATTTCCGCTTCTCACAGGAAGGCACAGGACTTACAAAAAAACAAACAAAAAACAAAAAACCAGATACACACACAAAATACAAAGCACACTTCACCTTGCACGCACACAGATACGAACCCAGGCATATTACGGCTCCACCAAACCTCACCTAGGCTTCTTCTGTTTATTCCTCCACCTGTCCCCTTTTCCTCTGCTCCAACTCCTCCATTCCTCCATCAGCACTCCCACCTTCCCTCACATCCAGCAGACACACACAGTGGAAGCAGTGAGACTAGGTTGTGTTGTGTAGGCCCCGGTCGCAAATGGCAAAACAGCTTCCAGTTGCTTAAACACCACAAAATTGGGTGCTAATCTTGTTCAGTATTTTATGTTAATGTTGGCATTTGTTTTGCATTATTATAAAAAGGCATCTGCTTGTAGATTGATTGAGAATGAGTTTAAATTTGAACCAGTGATCAATTTTTAACACTGGGACCCATCATTTACAAACGTACTGGAATCTGTGGAGTCAGTTGCGCTCACATAATGTGTTTGTTGTAGAGAAATGTGTATTTCTATATGATTATTCACATCAATTTGATATCGTCTGACTTCGAAAAGAGAACCTCCCCCAAGTCCTGCTTCTTGTCATTTCTTGTTGTTGGATTCTACACTTTCATTTGGACTATATGTAGAATTTGGTTTTTCCAGGGCAGTTGGTTGGACAGAAGGACACATGGCTCCTATCTGACGTAGGTGTATAAAACCCATAAATGGCAATACCCCAGTCATAGAGCATGGTAGGGCCAGCCTATCCTCACTCCGTTTGGAGGCCAGCTTCATTCACCTGATGTACCTACACACCTTTTGGACACACCTCTCATTGATTTTTACCTTTTTTGTGTTCCACAGATTGATTGATTGGCAGCTGGGGGGGAGCATTTCTGTTGTTTTTTTTATTATAATTTAATTTTATTTATTTTTTTATAAGAGCTAGAGAGCTTCCCTGTGTACGCTTCAGTAGCAGTGGACTTAAACACAGTCGAGAGCTCACTAGGACAAGAGAATGAAAGACAAATGAGGCCTTGCTTCTTGCACGGATCAACTTTAAAGCTCACTAGGACCATGAGTGCTATGCTGACTGTTTGTTATCCCACCTCTTTCTCTCCCTCTGCCTGTCTCTATCTTAATGATTTCCTGTCAAGGAGGAAGAGGAGAAGGATGACAATGATTCGAAGGACGTTAGTATTCCCACTCACTGGGCTAAACTTGACCCGAAATCAATGAAGGTGCGTAAAGCTGGTGCAGGTATGAGTAGAGACCAGGACGAGAAATGTTCAACTTGCTTTTTCATGTCTGTTTTCTCCACTTGTAGGTAAATGACCTGCGCAGGGAGCTCGATTGTCGCTCTCTAAGCTCTAAGGGGTTAAAGTCACAGCTGATTGCTCGCCTCACCAAACAGCTAAAGGTGGAGGAGCAGGTAGAGGAGTCCAAGGAGCCCGAGAAAGTGGAGACCAAGGATGTGGAGGAAGAGGAGCCAGCACGCACTGAGGATGACAGAGAGGTACAGATACATTTTTTTAAGCCTTTTATATATAACAAAATCTTTTCAGTAATTAAGGTTCATTTTAAATTCCACCTGATGGATACTTTTGTCTGTCAGGAGGAGGAAAAGAAGAGGCAGGAGGAGCTTGAGCGCCAGCGGAGAGAAAGGCGCTACATCCTTCCTGATGAGCCTACCATCCTTGTACACCCAAACTGGGCAGCCAAGAACGGCAAATTTGACTGCAGTGTCATGTCCCTGAGTGTGTTACTGGACTACAGACTAGAAGACAACAAGGAGCACTCATTTGAGGTGAGAATTAATGCTCTGGGGTTTCAAAGACCTGCAAACACACACATGTGAAGTGTGTGTGTTTGCTTTCTTTACAGGTTTTTTAATATACGGTCTTCTTTCTGTACAGGTTTCTCTGTTTGCTGAGCTTTTTAATGAGATGCTGCAGAGAGATTTTGGTTACCGCATATATAAAGCCCTCGCTGCGCTTCCTACCAAGGACGAGAAGAAGGAGAAGAAAGCCAAAAAAGAGGCTGAAAAGAAAGAGGCTGAAAAGCGTGAAATGAAGAAGGAGAAAGAAGAAGAGAACGAAGAGCCGACAGCAAAGAAGACCAAAGAAGATGAGGAAGAGAAGAAAAAGGTTTCTGCAGCCTTTCAAGTTTTTACTCTGTCTGATAAATGTGAGTTTTTATGTCATTGTGTCATTTTTTTTAATTAGTCTGAAGAAAAGACAGTGAAAAAGGAGGAGTCTCGAGATGAAGAGGAGAATGAAGATGATGGCAGCACAGCCAATGCTGAAGAATATGATCCCATGGAGGCTGAAGATGCAGATGATGATGAGGATGATGGTACTATACTCTTCTTGATTAAATGAATGATTTGGAACTGTGTACTACTTGGGATATTTTCTTTTCACAAAGACACAAAATGGTTTTAAGAAATAATATTTCTGATTGTTTATTAGACAAAGATGATGACGACTCCACTGACAGAGACAGAAAAGACCGCAAAGATGACCGAAAATCATCGAAAGAGAGGTCCTCCAAAGATAAGGTTGGCTGTATGTTGTTATAGACACGTCGGTGAGGTGTAGATGTTGTTCAGAAAGTTGTTTTTTAATAAACGTGGTTGTCGTTACACTAGGAAAGGAAACAGATGATCACGCACAACAGGGAGCTGCTGATGGCGTTTGTCTACTTCGATCAGAGCCACTGTGGCTATTTACTTGAGAGAGACCTGGAGGAGATCTTGTACACACTGGGACTGCATCTCTCTCGTGCTCAGGTGAAAACACAAGCACATGATCTTTCTGGTTCTGTGATTCTTACCCTGTCAGACCTTCTTTTTCACTTTGCTTTAAGACACGTACCGTCAGCGTTACAGCTCAGTAAATCTGTCTTGTTGATTTCTGTTTTCAGATAAAGAAGCTTTTGAACAAACCTGTTGTCAGAGAATCGTGTTACTACCGAAAACTGACAGACAGGGGAAAAGATGAACCCATTCCTTCTTTCAATGAAGCCCAGATTGAAAATCTCACAGGTAAGCCTGAAGATATTTCTATTAGTTTGTCCTTTAATTTTCCATAAATTTAATTTAAGCAGGATGAGCGACAGATGCCAAATGACTTTATTTGTATCACATTTCCTTCCTTAAGGTAACCGAGGACTGCTTCCTGCTTCTAAAACTCGTGCTCAATCAGAGGCCAGCGAGTCTGGTAACCTGATCGTGTATAACGGAGCTATGGTTGACATCGGCAGCATGATGCAGAAGCTAGAGAAGAGTGAGAAGGCGAGAGAGGAAATAGAGCAGAAGCTTATGGTGCAGGATGCTAAAATGGGTATGTTTTGGATTGCATTATATGTCCTAAACTGCAAGCTACACTCTGTGTCAGTAGTCCCTTGGGACAATGATCTGGCTCAATTTGAGCGTTGCTACAGAGAAGCTCAGTCTCACTTCATTCTCCGGACCCTCCTTCTGTGATGTCTGGTGAAACGGGAACTGGCACATTGTATGTTGGATGGCAAAGAGGAGTCAGCAAAACTGAGTTTATTGTAAATTCAAAATGGAAGCTGTGGAAATTAGTTAAAAGTTTGACTGTAACATAAACACAAACACAGTCTTCAAAGAAAAGGAAGGCAGTGTAGGACTGAACCTTATTATCCTAGCAGAGAACAGGCAGATTTACATGGCTTCACTACAGTATATGTGCAGGAGTGTAAACAAGTTAGAGAATATGTAACATATTATTAATCTACAGGAGATGAGTCTTCCTACTGCCCTTACCCCATATTTTGCCCTTACCACATGTTTGTGAATGTTTAATGTTGGCATTTATAGACGCTGATGTTTACTGCCAGTCCACAATGTCCACGACTGAGCTGTTTCTTTGCTGTTGCGAGGATACCGCCACATTGGTTGCTCATGATTACACTGACACGGAAGAAATACAGGTTACTGAGGTTACTGACCAGCTGTGCACATATTGTATAACAATAGTTTGTTAATCACAAACTGACAGCACAGACCTTTGTCACCAAGAAGGTGGACTAACTTGAGAGGTACACCTTGCTAATGTTGGGTTACATTTGTTGGTTGTAAGGAGTTGTTTTGGTGTGTGATAATCCCAGTAGATCAGCACTTTCTGAAATACTTCTGCAGGTCATCTTGACCTTGTTGCTAATATGTAACTGGCTGATTAGATATTTGTGTTAATGAGCAGTTGGACAGGTGTACCTAATAAAGTGGCTAGTTTTTACAGACTTCAGTGGAATGCGCTGCTGTTTCCAGTTCCGATTTCATGTTTTACTGTGACCAGCGTTTGCCCACTGACCTGCTGTCTCTGTGATCCTGACTTGGTGTTGATTCTTTATCGCAGACGAAGACGCAAAGATTAAAGCTCAGTTGGAGCAAGCCAACAAATCTTTGTCGAGGGAGCTGGAGGAGGTGAAAAGCACTCTGAGCCAAACCGAGCAGACTCTGAAGACCGTGGAGGAAGAGAAGAAAGTCTACCGCGAGCTCCTGAGCAAATCAGCAAACTCACTGATGTCCACTGTGAAAGGAGTGCTGGAAGTGCTGAAGAAGGTGCAGCACGTTTAATCATAATGTCCTCCCGATTTCCATACACCTGTGGTCCTCAGGGGTCAAAAATGTCCCCACTTCATTTGAGTGTTTTTATATTTATATAAGTATAAAGTATAAATTGTCAATCTGTTCAGTGTTGGTCTTAGTTTTACTTAAGACCAACACATTAACACAAAATTGACCCTACATTTTAGGGCCACCAGACCTTGTTTACATAAAGTACACTCTGTTTTTGAGCAAAGATAAAACAAGACAATAAAATATTTAAATGTTCAGATTATTTTAACTAACTACAGAGTGCTGTATGTTGAACTTTAGTAAGAAAGGTTTTTTTGAAGCGTTTATAAATTTTAAATGGCAGCACATAATCACACCTGTGGTCCTCAGGGGTCAAAAATGTCCCCATCTGGTTTGATTGATACTTAATTAATATGAAGTGGATTTTCCCCCCACTTTTATTTAAAACTTAATTCAAACATTTTGACACTATTTCTTTATTTCAAATTTGTGTCTGATAAAACCTCATTTATACGAAATGTTTCTTTGTTTTCGGGTAAAAAAATAAATTAAATCATCAGTTATCGTGATTATCGTTTCACAACCAGAGTCGGTTGCTTTAACAGATTATCACAGATGGGTTTATGTCAAAGTTAATTTAGAAAGCTGTTTTTAAACTACTTCAAGTTTTTTACTGGCAGCAAATAATCACATCTGTTTTCCTTTGGGCTCAAATATGACCCCGTTTGCTTTGACTGTTTATAAAGCAATAAGTATAAAATATCATCCATCTCTGTGTTTCAAGGTTTTATTCAACTTTATTCCAACTCATTGCCTGACAGTTTTCTATGTTTTGGCATGGTAGGAACACCAGGGCATGGGTCTGAGGGAAGGCAAACTTTCATGAGAACAAAGGCAAAGTGCAGGAGGAAGCTCAGGTTTATTCCTCTGCACTGGTCCCATCATGGACAGCTTTCTTTTCTGCAGTTGCAGGCCAAGGGTCATATACAGTAAACAAGTTGTTACAGGTGATTGTTTTCTTTTGGAAACCTTCTGCAATGTTAGGGACAACTCGCGTGTCCTGACTGCAGGCCAGATAGTTTGCCATCATACACTAGCATGTTCCATGTACAGCTGGACCTGGCATCACATACTGCCCATGTTTTTATCTCATAGCTCCCTGGTTTACTTGGGATGTTCTGTTGGAATGGACATAGTCCTCTGAAGGGGACTAGGCGCTCATACAGTCATATCAGTACCTGGATCTTACATCAACAGCAGGAGAAACACCCACTTGTTCCATACACCTCAAATAGGAGCATGTTTGTGTCGTGAACGACGATCATCTATTGTGTCTTTATCATGAAATAAATATCACTTTTGGGATTCTATGATTAATCTTGTGTTACCTTTAAAACTTCTCTACCAGACTCAGGAGGTCATAAACTGGCCGTAGCGACTCTACTGGATGCACGGCAGTAAGAATCAATATACCCACATATGCCTACAGCTGCATTCGATCCATTTTTCTTCCTCTCTCGTTGTCCCTCCTTGTTTGTCATTGCGTTGGCTGTAGAGCAGGTCATCTGCTAATTGGATGGTTGTTGGTTCAGTCTCTGTGTGATCTAGTCTGGAGTTCTTACCAAGGTGTCCTTGGACAAGTTACTGAACCCCAACTTGGTCTCTGATGCATCCATTGGCATGTGAACGATAAAAAGCAGAATACAAGCAGAATACACTGTGTATAATGCTTTCAGTACTCGAGTAGAAAAGCAACTGAAGGAGTATGGGACCTAGTATATGTGCTTGGACTGTGGTAGATTGTCTTTCTCTGTGACGCTCGAGAGAGTCATGCATCGTCTGTCACTGGGAAGGATAGAAGACCAGATCAATGTTTCCTCACATTACTGCAAATATTCCTCTGTCTCAGCTGACTCCTCTTTCTTGCTTGATTTTTGTCTTCATCATAATTGAAATGGAAGATGTCTTCTATTTCAGTTTCACATTCTGAAAATTCAAGAAACTTCAAGAAGCCCAGACACTTTCTTTCCAAGCTCCTCAGACTACCATGTCCTGGATGCCTGAGAACCTACTTGAACATAGTTCAGATTCTTCGTCACTTTTCTTCACTTCATAGCTTTCTTCCACTTCTGCTGGTTAGAGAAATGGTGGCATGTGATCTAAATATTGACAACATTTTCTTTATCTTCTAACCCTGGATCTTCCTGAACATTGATTCTTCCTCCTCATTATACTAGAGGACAATATATGCATTGTTCTACTGGTCATTGCTTTGCACCACATGGTTAAAAAAAAAGTATGCTCACAAGCCTCCAGTGCAGCGGAGGCTTGTGAGCATACTTTCTGTGTATGTATTATTGTAGGGTCTACCTTACAATATGAAGCACCTTGATGCGACTGTTGTTGTGATTCGGCGCTGTATAAATACAGTTTAATTGAATATAGAGCACCTGGCTCCTCATTGTGCTGCCTGCTGTTGTTGTTGTTGTGGTTGTTATGACCATTGCTTGACCCCACACATCAGTGATCCAAGATCCAAGATGTTTGAAAGCAGTATGGTGTGAAAATATGGCCCCTTGCAACACTTTGTACTTTGGGGTCATTTTTGTCCACGAGGACCACAGGTGTTACAAAATCCAATAAAAACCCCATAAATAATTAAAATTACTTAAAACTTATTCCAATCATGCATAGCATAGTAATGAATAACTTCTGTTATTTTCAGACCATTTGATGAATAAAAAACACATTTTAGATTTTTAAATGACCCAAGGACAACACAAGGGTTAAAATGTTTACCTCGATGGAGGAAATGAGCTCATATTCACTTACTGCTTTTTCCTTTTCAGGATCAGGACATAGACGAGCCTGGCAGCGAAGTCGCCGCTGATCACAGTCGGACATCCCAGACGAACGGCGCAGATTAATAAGTGACAGATTTCAAAGGAATGAAGCTAATCAGTACTGATTATCTTAAACTGTAAATATTCACTACACAAGTAATTTGACTGTGTTATATTTGAACCCGTTGTCTCCCAAGTATGTTTAATTTAATGAATTAGTTCCCTTGTAATAATTTGACCACCTCCTCTGTTTCTGAGGAGTTACTTTTCTTACTTAGAGTAATTTTAACGATGACAAAGCTTTGAAGCGCTTATTTTCAAAGTGAGTTGAGTTGCTAGCATCTTTTTGCCATCGCGTTTGCTTTGCTAAGGCCGCTCAAGTGCCACTCTGTAGATTTAAATGCAGGCGTGTGTGTGAGTGTTACTTGAGTCTTGTTTTTTTTTTTCTAATGAGCAATAATGATGCTATTTATGTGCGAGAGTATTCATAAAATATTTAAAAGAAGCTAATTTTGGATGGAAGGAAGTGTTGGAGTGTTCCCGTGTGCTTCAGACAGAAGCACTTCCTTAACCAGCCCCTCTTTATTTCTCACAGCTCTGCTCGGTTTGTAGTCCTTTTCTTTGGCTGGTTTAACAGGTTTCTGCAGGATTTTTTCCCCCACACACACGGCTATGCATGGTTCCTGCCTGTCCTGTCCACGAACTTCTGCGCTGCCACTTTCATGTTTTACTGTGACCAGCGTTTGTCGTGTTTTCTGCTAAAGGAAACTAACACATGAACCAAAAGTTAAGCTTAATGAATGTGTGTTCTGCTGAAGGAATGAACACTTGAGATCCATCTCTAAATTGTGTGCATTGGTTTGGGTTCTTAACAAGAGGCACAGTTGCGTTTAAATGTGCTCCAAAGCAGGCGATTTTATTTTTATATTGAAATGCGCTCTATGGATGTCTTGTGCAAGAGTAAAGTGGTCCATTTTAACACTACAGTGTGTCTGCATTTCTTTGTGTCACAGCAGGTATTTTGACTTAACATTTTTTTATACCTGCTGTTTGTGTCACAGCAGGTATTTTGACTTAACATTTTTTTCTATAAAGACATTTATTTATTTACAAAGATAAGAGCACACTGAAAGAGATGAAACTTAACTTAATAGAGCAGCTGCTGTGTGGGTTGCAGTGTTACACTGCTGACCAGCAGATGGCAGTAGAGTTGTAGCTACTGGACACTAGTCTACTGACTTAGTTGAACTTTAGATTGATTTGAGCGATTAAACCAGGTGTAGTCCAACTCGTAGATTAGTTAGATACATGTTAGACAACTTTGTGAGCATTTTTAAGACATAAATTAAATACAACCATACCAGCAGTGCAGTTTTAACAATCTGTGATACTCCTGTTGACTGCAGTTCCCTAACAACAAAGGATAGAGAGAGAAAAATGACTCATAATTTACAAAATAACTATTTTATGAAATCCACGTTATCATCCATAAGAAGCTGAGAAACATATTAGTTGCAGGAGCCAAGGTGATAGTTCCATTTATATCCTCAGCACCAGGAAGCTTTTCCTGTTTTAGACAGCTTTTTCTGGAGGAGTAAACACAACTGAGTAGGTGGATGCTGCCACTCTGACTCATTCAGGTCAAATGGTTATTAAACTTTCTGATTTTCTTAATGCATACAATTCCCTTATCAGATTTCAAAGATCTGATAATTACTCTGGTGTGATGATTTTATGAAGTTTAAACGATTTTGTTTTTTGGTAGCACTTTCTGTTCAAGCTCAGTAATAATGCAGTAATGGTGGTGTAACAAGGTTAAAACAAGCAGGTAATTGTTTTGAAATGGGAAGTTACTACTACTTAATTACAGTGTTGTCCACGTAACAGCAAACTAATTCTCTTGCATCAACAGTGCTGAGTAATATTACATTGAAATTTATGTAATAGCCAAAAACTCGAGAGTAATAATGTGCAAATATACATATGAGACAAACCAAGTGTTATATTTTTTCCCCACAACGGGTGTTTCTGTTTCATCATCCTTTAAATCAGCAAGTGTAAAAACATCTCTGCATAATGCAGCATGCAGGGCTACAAACACCAGCATCCAACAGCAATGGGACAGTTTAATGAACCTTCCCAGCTAATTGCAACAAAAACTGATCGATCCTTTTCTCACACCTTCACAAAGTACATGTGTTTATACTCACTGCTTCTGCACGAGTGAGGTAAGGGGTTTTATTTCTGCCATCATTTTCTCATTTCCAATAGAAAACCTTTTTTTGTGGATGGATCCACATATTTGATTTGGGCCTTCCTGAAACAACCCTATGATGGATTTGAGTTTGAGTTTGATTTGAGGTAGAATGGGAGGCAGAGCCTTCAGCTATCAGACCTCTCTACTATGGAACCAGCTCCCAGTTTTGGACCCGGCGTGGACACCCTCCACTTTTAAGAAAGTCTTAAAACGTTGACAAAGGTTATAGTTAAGGTTGGATCAGAAGACCCTGAACCATCTGCTCCAAAAGGCTTTGGGTGCTGGGTGAGTTCCCATAATGCCCTGAGTGTTTCTTCTTCTCTCCTTCCTTTTCACTCTGTATTGAGACACGACTACTCTAGTAAGCCTTAGCAATTATTAAACTCAGACTCTCTCACCTATAGTTTACCTTTGCGCTCTTGTTTTCCCCTCACTCCCACCCAATCACGGTGGATGGCTGCCCCTCCCTGAGCCTGGTTGTGTTGGAGGATTCTTCCTGTCAAAAGGGAGTTTTTCCTTTCCACTGTTGCCAATGCTTACTCGTAGGGAATTGTGTGATTGTTGGGGTATCTTTCTAATATTGTAGGTCCTCAGAATAAAACACCTTGAGGCAACTGCTGTTGTGGATTGGTGCTCTGTAAATAAAACTGAACTGTCTTTTATTGAATCATGAATCTACACTTCTCCTTTACTGGAGGTCTGTTGGTTCCAGTGAAAACCTCACAAGCCAACTGCTCATCAGCCTCTATTAGAAATACAATTTACTGTATTTCGATGCAAAGCTGTGCGTATTTACATTTATTTGTCTAATTTACTTATTTGCTTTCATGTGACTCAGGTCACTTTTAATTAAAGTGTAAACAACACAAGCCACATAAAATCTTTTAAAACTTTTTTTTTTTAAATTGTGATTTGGTCCACCTTCTTTACAATCTGACCTCAGGCTGAAGTGTCAGATCACACATCATGTGACTTTAATGCTAAGCTCCCAACATCAACATCTCGACTCTGGTGAAGAGGTGTTGAGGTTGTCTAAGAGTGGTGATTTGGATTTGGATCACAACATTTTAGATGAAAATCTGTTTGTGTCACAAAAAGGAAGGAAATTTGCAAGGAAATGTGAATAGCTGAAGCAATTTATTAAAACATCTGCAAGCGTAATTAAAATACAGTATACAAGGCAAAAACAATGACTTTGAGAGTCAATATTAGACCTTTACAGTCCAAACATCCTTATGCAGGTTTCTTAAATTGTCTTTAAGTAGTGTTGAGGAATAGTTCTCCAGGCATCTTGCAGGACATTTAAAGTTCTTTTTTTGGATGCTGTTTTTTGTTCTGCTCTCTGTCAGGATGATCCCACACTGCTTCAATAATGTAGAGGTCTGGGTCCTGGAGAGGCCAGTGCATGACTGATAATGTTCCACTGTATTTGTGATCTTTGCCATGCTAAAAATTGACTCTGTTGCCAATCGGATGCTTTCTAGATGGTATTTCATGGTGGATCAAAATCTGATGTTAATTTTCTGAGTTCATAATTCCAGCAATTTTTAAAACATCTCCAACACCACTGTCTGAAATGCAGCCCCATTATCTGAATGAAGACCATTATCTAATCAGTTGCTCTCTAAGGGGTCAACCCCCCTCCCCCCATAATCCTGTTTCTTCAGACAAAAAGGTTTTTGTTTGCCCCTCCAACCCGTGACTGTGCTACCAGGTGATGGATCTAAGTGGAGAAAAGTGCACTAAAACTAAAACTGACAGGCGAGATAACGTAATGAACTCAAGAGGAGAGCACAAGAGTTGCTGCACAGCATTTATCAGATGTGGTATCACTGAAGATGTTAAGGGTGTGACCGGAGTGTTTATCATGTAGAGTAGAGTTTGTCTGAGGAGCATTTATCTTTAAATGTTTTCCTCCCACCACTCCGACACACATTCATGTTCTTTAATAAAGCAGGATGTTGCTTTCTTTGTGCCTTTTCTTATATTTTGTCATACATATGTATAAATTAAACGTGCATTGCAAATAATGAAGTCAGCATATGTTAAAGTTATCACTGTGAGGGACAGAAACAGGCCTCAGGCTGCTCTGTGTGATCAACTTGAGAGACTTTTTTAAGGCTTATTTTGAACATGCAAAGCTACTCTTCTACATGTCCTCTAGATGTAGGTCCCCCTTTAACGTGCTTTTAGTGATTAATCATTTTATCTCTCATACTTTTCTGTCTGTGTTGTCGCAGGCAGCTGCAGACACTGTCCAGATGTGGAGTCTAATCTGTTATTTTATACTCCATTTAGACCTCATTAGTATCCAGTGTGATTAATTGAGATTCTACCCCAATTTTTAATGTAATCCCACTGCTCGGCTGTCCCACAAAGCATCAGAGGCGCTGCAGCTGTGGAACTGACAGCTAAATTTGTTCCCACCAAGAAACAGAGCCAGTGCACACTGGAAAAAAAAAGAGAAAGGGTTTACTTAGCAGGACACATCTCAGAGTGTTTCCAGCAGCATGTCTGTGTCATTTCCAAGAGAACAATAACTTTCTGTCACCCGGTACTTTGGTTATGTAGCTGCTTTTGTCCTGTTGTCATGCTCTGAATGCTCGACAAACAAAACTCATTTGTCCCCCGAGGAAACACGCGCACACTTTCTCGCCTCTCAAACTCCTGTGTGCGTGTTTGTGTTTGCACTTGATGTGGATGCTTATGCGTCTGCATGCACATGTGATGTGTGAAATTAGACCCCGTCAGCAGAGAGCGGGGCAGGTAACCCCACTCCCAGGCTGCAACAGAAGGCTTTTGTGGCCACTTCCCCACCCCTACTCTTTAACTCCCTCTGCCATTAAAGAGCTGCTGAACTCACAGGTAGACAATCAGGCCATTTCGAGGCATGCTCTAAGTTTTCAGACATGGGGCGCACACAGAGTTGGCTTAGTAACTGATCACCATGCCCCCTCGCTCCCTCACCACCTCCTCTGATCTCTCACTTTTTGTAATGATCAGTCCTCTGAAGTCTGAGGGTGCGGCTGTACAGCATGTGCAGATGTAGCATGACGTTACACGTCTCTGGTTTACTTCCTACATGTCCTCGCCCTTGTAGATTTATTTAAATTCTCCTCCCTTTCTCATCATCACTTTGTGAAATCACCCGTTTCCATCAGCACCCTCCAGTCTGCGTGTCAAAAGTTCAGAGCCGTAGTTATCATGACAAAAGCAGCTGCCTCACACAGCGTAATCCCAAAAGGCCGACTTCTTAAAACCAGCCCGGAGTCACTGTTTGTTAGCCTTCTGTGTTGGCAGAACACAAAACTTAATAAAAAGGAAGGTTGCAGCTAAAAAATAACAAAACAGGCTTATATCTTACGATTATATCTTATATCTATCTGCGACTATGTTTGTCTTTTTGTGCTAAAAAGTCTTCTTTAACCTCAAAGTAAGTGAACCTAATTCTCTGAACTCCCTTTCACCTTGAAAACTGGAGACATTTTTCTTGCTGGTTATTGTTTAGCAGCATTGTGGAGCAAAGAATTGGACTTCCTGGGCGATGAATTATGATTGAGATAAATCTTTCAGGCGACAAATGAACCAGCTTCTCTCCCAAATCCTCTGGGATAAATAAACCATTTCTCACTCTTTTCACATTTATACTTTTTTCCTTCCCTTGAAATCTTTCTGACCACCAAAGTCAAACAAACAAGTCAACCGCCCTCTTATGTGCTGTTTGATATTTCAGGTAATTGATACTCAGAGGCTCCATTGAGCAGCTTTGCTTGTCTCCCCGGCAGCCTGCACAGGCCCCTGCTGGAGAACGGGGAGAGAGAGAGAGAGAGGCCCCTGTTCAGCTGGAGCTGCAGGAAGCTGGCTTCCTCCGGAGCGGCACAGCAAAGTGGTGTAGTTGTTGAGGAAACGATCCCGCTCTCAAAGGCCTTTCCCTGGGAATACTGGGTTACAGTGTGAGAAAGTCCCGCAGTTGTTTTTGACATCGTGTCCCTGGGGCATGTCCTGGTGGGAACACACAAACGCCACATCTCTACGCAGTGTGGACGTCCATCAAGACACCATCAGGAGCAGCAGAGCGCCCACAGTCCATTGCTACAGTGCAAAGCGTTGGTTTGACTGACGGGGCTGCAAAATCAGGTGGCCCTTTAATGCAACTGGACACCTCGTCACATAAATTTGAAGCAAGTTTCACATATCGCTGCAACAATAGTCACACAAAGCCCAGCATTCATCCGGGCTTAGCATCTACACTTTGGGGGGAAAAGCAGATATTCTCTAATTGCCACTGCATGCTGCCCTGAAGGAAAGTATGTCATTCAATAAGATAATCACACAGTGGGAACTCTGGATTGCCAGCACCAGCTTGCAATCTGGAAAACAAATATTTCCATTGTGAATTTGCAGAGCTGGCTTCGACATGGTGCATGCAAACATCTTCAGAGTGTTTGTATGTGTAATGAATACAGGAAGCATTCCCATTCAGTCCAGCCAGTACAGTCACTACCAGTCAGTCAAAAAGCTGCAGGTGTGCAGGGTCAGCAGGTCAAGAGCTCAAACTGATTTGAATATGTGGAACAAATGGCTAACATATGAGTGCATATAGTGATGTTTGCAATCTCAGATAAATGCCTCTTTATCACAAAAGCTAGATTTTCTTGCATTTACCCAGTGAGGTCGTGATATGAGTTCCCACATGAACTCATATCGTATTACACTGTGTCACCCATGCAACTACTTGAGTTTTAATTAAAAAATTATATTTTCCAAATATGTGTCTGTGACCTCTTGTTTTTTTAAGGTCTTCAGAGGAACAACTTGGCTTCAGAGGGACCCACTGGAGTATGTAAAATACTGAGAGATGGACTAACATTGTTAGTTTTGGTCTTTTCATTGGATTTGTTATCAGGAAGGAAAATAAAGTCAAATGCCTGGAGGCTTTGCTGCAACATTGATTTTACCCCCACCTCTGGTCAGCTGAGGTGAAGATGGTGCACTCTGTATTAGCCACCTTTCCTCTGATCGACTGTCTCTCACAAACATGAGGTTTGAATAGCTGGTGGATGGAGCTTCTGTGCTCACAGTGAGAAAGTATTTAGGACGTCTACTCTCAGTGACGTCATACAAATCCAAGAGTAGAAAATATATGCCTGAAACAGAGCATTTAGAGCATTATTAGAATCGATGGCCACCACTGTAACAGTAAACAAGAAAAATATTTGTGTCTGCCGGTGCTGCCCTGGAACCTAGATGCATCTGTGGTTTTATTTTGAAAATCCTAGGTGATTTTCAAAAAAATTGACCTCTGACCTTGACGTTGAGTTCCAGGTCACTGATGTTCGAACATTCAGGGATTTTAAATACACGCTCCAATAGTGTTTAAATCAAAATCCTATGCTGCCTCATTCTCCACTTTGTTGCATTGGCAAACGTGGGTGTCCAGGCCCCTGCCCACCTGGCGGGGTGACATCAGCTGAGGCATAAAAGTCTCTTTTTTTTTTAAACCGCTTTAAAACCTAAAGAATTTTCTTCAATTTAAAGAAAGCAGAACAGAGATTGTTATGTTTGTTTGTGCTGAGCAGCTGATTGTTGGCCACAGTGAAGCCCTCTCTTTCTCATAATGACCTTTGAATAGTCATAAATGCTCTTATTATGACAAGGCTGGATCATTATAGTTCTTACTGTAAACAGATTTACTATAGTTGTCTCTTCATCGACTTCAGCTGCTACAAAACACTGCTGGTCCACTCTTAACTGGGACGAGTGAACATGAACACATTACGCCAGTTTTAGCTTTGCTCCACTGGCTTCCTGTCAACGTTAGGATTAATTTGAAGATTTTCTTGTTCACACTCCTGCCAGAGTACTGAGGCCCACTAATTAGATGATCCTCACTATTCCAAGATCCAAGACTTAAAAATAGAGATGTCTGGGCTTTTTCACTTGTTTCCCCGATTCTCTGAATGTCTTACCATTTCGTATTAGAACTGCCCAAAAGTATTTCCTCAAGACTCATTTGTACTCTCTGGCCTTTAATTTGCGGCCAGATGTTTTATTATTGGCTGCTTGTGAAGCACTTTGGTCAAGTCTGGTTGTTTTAAAAGTGCTATACAAATAAACTTGACCTTTCTCAGAGTGAACCAGAACAGTGGAGCTGCTGGACAAACCGGATAAGAACAATGAGCTGAAAGATGCTAAACTGAGGGGAACATCACAGCTGAGAGTGCGACCTACATGTTTATGACTGGAACTAATTTTTACTTGAATAATTGCATCTAATAAATTAACTTTTTTTCTGAGGCTGTCTAAACCTGTCCGCACAAAAAAGGACTTCTTATGTCAGAAAATAGTTGAGAGAAGTGAAAATGAGATTTAAATGCAATTTGATATGAAATGAATTGAAGCAAGAAGCTTAATGCTGCAAAGAGGTGACAGCAGCTGTCTTTAAAGGACCTCCGCTCGGCCTTGTGCATCCTCCAGCTCTCCTTCCTTTCTCAAACTGGACAGGAAATCACCATGAGGCATTTCCTGCATATTTCTCATCACCTTGAAGCAGGGGTCGCTGGGAACAATGCACGCCTGCTCTTCCTAACAGCAGAGTCCTCCATGTGTTCCTGCATGTACTGTGTTATAACAAGAGCATATGTTTCTTCATGTGTCCTTAACTGGCTAAGTGAGAGTAGGTATTTTCTTCCTCTAATGAAGCTCATGTGCCGCACAGCTCTTTGATGTCATGTGATTGCCACGGCGCCTTTCAGGCTCTGCTTCTTCGCTTCAAAGCTTCGGTCAATTAGGTCCCGGTTTAATATAGTTTGTGGCTGCCTGGATGTTAATTTGGTGACAGGTGACACATCACAGAGCAAAATAAGCATTGATGTCATTGGAGTCTGATGGGGTCTGATTTAGGATGCAATCAGAAAACATGCATCAATGAAAACAGTGACCTGGAAACAGTAACAAAATCTCACCACTTTTTGAGGTGTGAATGGAAAAACTGCTTTACTTAAAAAACAACCTCCTCTAATTCTCACCCAGTGATCCCGTTTGCTTATGATTTTTTTCTTATTAATTAGAAAACATTTTCACATATCACATGTTTTCACTTTCCTGTTTCATGAAACTAAATATGCACATCTGTTTCATGAGATACGTACAGTATTAGTACATTACTGGTACTAGCACCGGGTGAGAGCCATTCAGAACTGCCTTAATTCTTCATGGCACAGATTTGACAAGGTGCTGGAAACATTTCTCACAGATTTATGTCCATATTGACACAATGTCATCACACAGTTTCTGCAGATTTCTTGGCTTCACGCCCATGACGAGAATCTCCCGTTCCTCCACATCCCAAAGGCGTTCTATTGGACTGGGATCTGGTGACAGCTGTCTTCTGTTGTCCAATCATGGCGTGCCCATGCGAGGTTTCCTGTTCTCAGGTGACAGCAGTGCCACAGCAGTGGCATTAAGAACGGTTGTTTGTTGCCTTCCTATTAGTTCGAAGCAGTCTGGCCATTCTCCTCTGATCTCTGTTATTAATAAAGCTTTATTGCCCAACCACCTTTTCCCAACCACTCTCTGTAAATCCAGAGTTTGTGTGAGACCAACAGTTATCCTATATACTCAGACCAGCCGTGGTCTTACATTGTTGCGTTCAATGTCACATATTTGTCTTAACATTCAGTTGAACATACCTAATAGATTGGCTGGGGTGTGTATTTATTTGCTACAGTTTGAAACTAGACTATCAAGAAAATGGACACAAAGGACACAAAGTGAAGCCATCAGTAGTCGCCATAATCTTCTAGACAACCACATTCCACTAAGTCCTATAAAAATGTACTAATAGTGAACATTTAATACATTCAACAGATAATCATTCATTGTCATAACCTTTTAAAAAAAAAAAACCCAAAGAGGTTATATAATTTTAAGTGAACCTTGCAACAAATATTATTACTGCAAAACAACAAAAACCAAAACAGAAATATTTCAAATCCTGGCTCCCTGCAGCTAAAACCAGTTGATGTTTCGGAATTTCTTTCATTACATAAAATTGCATTGTCGGTTTGTTGGTTTCCTGTTGCATGGATTGCTGTTTACACCACAATAATATCAGAACAACGATTCTTAAAACTTGTGGAAGCGTTGTTTACCTCGATGCTTTATCGTTACATCGTCTGCATCGCTCGAATCTGTTAGAAATCTTTCACACGGGAACTCGAGGAGACTGTTACGGCTTTACGAAGGTCACTGTTTGATGAGAGTCCGTTGCACCTGCGTGTACACGGATGCACTGCAGAAACCAGGCGAGAAACACGAGACTAAACCAACCCGAGCCTCCCTTTCTCTCGCACAACCTCAAAGTGCAGCTATAGACGTCTCTCACATGGTTGTGATCTTCAGCATGTCCGCGGGGTCTTTGTGTGTGTGAGTGTGTGTGTGTGTGTAAGTCATCACTCACCACCTTATAACACTTTACACAGCGGTCAGAGTAGCTTTAAATGTGTCTTTTAAAGTCAAAATATCTTCTAAGAGGACTATGAGAGCAGTCCTCCCCTGCAGGCTAAGTGCTTTGCTGGATTCGCTCTCTGTCCTAGACTTATTAAAACAACATGACTCAATTATAGTCCCGACTTAAGTAATCATGTTTTATGGCAAAACCACTATTATTATGTATGTCTGGCTGACTACTAACTCCACGAAGGAAGTCTGTCTTGCAGGTTTCACTTAAGATGTGCATTGATTTGTGCTCCCAAGCTCTCGAGCGTGCACAGGCCTACATTACTGTCTTAAATGTCTATACACACTGTGGAGACTGAACACTAACCAGCCTGGTCCCCCTTTGATCTCCGCTGTGATGGCAGAGTGCTGAAATAATGAAATTGTAATAACAGAGTACCACAACTGATGCCGGGACATGTTCGTTCAGGCATAAAGATTAAAAGAGGTGCTTTTTAAAATAAAAGATTTCAACAAACAGGACTGATGAAGGAAGTACATTTGTGATCCAAGAAAATATTAACAAACGTCCTCGGCCGAGTTTCACCTTGATGCTCTTTGAAGAGCAGTTTTGGAAAATGCATTTTGCTTTCATGCTGGAATTTTATAAGCAGACTGATGCCGCTCTCATGTCTGAGCATGAGCACTGAGGAGGTTGACTGGGATTTAACAGCAACTTTTAATTTAACACAATCTATCTTGTTTGCCTGATCTCGGAAGTGCCACACAGGTCACTAAGCAAATGGTCTCTGCCTGACCCTTGAATGAACTTTAACCTCCAGCACGTGATGCAGAACTGACCCTTTCTGTTTTGGCTGTAATGACCAAATGCCTCACTGTCATCCTAACCTAACAAAGAGAGGACACACCCTCTAAAACACACGGACGCCTTATGAAACCGAAGCCTCTCCCGATGCAGATGGTATACGCGTATTGGCACATGTGCAGGAGCTCCGCTGATGTTTTGGGTCATATTTATTCCTGGCACAGGGGTTCAGAGAAAGCGTTCTGGGGCTGTTTTACTCAGAAAATGGTTTGAGAGCCAAACTCCTTTAGCGGGACCAGATGTTTTAGTTTGTATGTACACACACAAACTTTGGGTTCAGGATTGTGGTCCGCTGAAATTATCATATTCAAAAATATACACTGTGATCACGTCAAGGTCGCTGGCCCCTCAGAGACACCTGATACTACTTTAAAATTGCTTCAGTGCACAGCAGGAGGGAGACATATGTATGCTAATTAAAAATCAAGAGGCTGGAGTGCAGAGTTTCACATCATTATGGCAACTTTGCTTCACAATAATCAGTCCGGCCAGCAGACTAAACATTCAGAAGAAAGAGATTTTGAAAGTATGTCTGGACAGCGGGTCGCTTCTTATTGTCAGTGCACAGATTAAACAAAGTATGGGCCAAAGTTTTTATCTGCAGGAAGTCAATGTTATCAAACAATGATAGCATTTCTGCAGACTTCCAGGACATGACAAAAGCATTGTGTTGTAAGGCAGGGATTGTCAGAGTATTTTTAGTAAAAGAAATGCACAATTTATAAGAAGTGTGCAAAAGCTGTAGAAAAAAACGATCAGTTAAAGGAGGAAACAGCATTTGTTGAGTTACAAATTCAGTTTAGACTTCTTAAAAGTTAGATCAGAAGTTTGATAATCCCTATCTTTAGCCACCAGCTGAATGCTCAACAACACAAAGACTGAAAAAACACATAAAAAGCTGAATACCAAGCTCGCTTCCTGCCATGTTAAACCTTTTTATTCAGTTCAATTTGCTTTATAAAGCATCACCTCTAGGCACTTTATATTCTAATGTAAAGACCAAACAATAATAGAAAAAAACCCCAAGCAATCAGGTGAGCCCCTGTGAGCAAACGCTTTGTGACAGTGGGAAAGAAAAACTCCCTTTTAACTAGAGATGGCACGATACCACTTTTTTATGTCCGATACCGATACCGATATCATAAATTTGGATATCTGCCGATACCGATACGAATCCGATATAGTGTGTTTTTTAATCAATAAAACGTTTTTTTAATATCTTGCTGCATTTTGTATAAGTTTATACTCAAGTTTAAATAAATAACAACACTAAAGCTATTCTGTTAAACCTGTATGTAAAAAATACACTGCGCCCAAAATATTTCATAGTTCAGCAATACTGATCAATCTAATAAACTTAAACCTGCTCCATCCTCCCTATTCTGGTATGAGTACTATACTAATAGGGTTGCAAACTCCCAGCAAAAAAAAAAAGGGAACCACCCTCCACCTCATGATGCTTAATCGATGTAATCAAAATTAATTTGATGCAGGGGGGAAAATGCACAAAAATAAATTATTTTTCAAGAATAATTAAATAGATTCAACATCTTTCTTCAACAGAATTGCAGACTGCACGGATGGTATCTTCCCGAAGGAAAAAGTAGTATAGCTATATTAGACTTAACAGTTACTATATACAGTAATGGACTTCTATATATTTTACATCAGATTAAAACTTTGGGTGTAAGAGTCAGATAATTATTTATTAAAAGCTAGACATTTTAAATGAGAATAAGAAAGAAAAGTATGTCTTTGTGCCCCCTTTTGCCTGTTCATGCCCTATCGGCCCCCCCTGGCTACACTTTGCTAGATCCGCCCCTGCACAGTTACCAGCGGTCAGCTGCTAGAAAAGGATCCTGGTGTAGAAAGTAATATTAAATAAATTCTAACAACAGCATATCAAGCTTAAACGTGCTGCTGTTGTTCAGCCGCTGGTTTCCTCTTTCTGGTGAGAAGTGGGCCAAAAATAAACAAGAGAGACGGACTCGCGACAGAAAAGCCGATCAGCTGATCATTAAGCAGTTTCACGATTGAAGCAGCAGCAGGAGAGAGAGAGAGAGAGGCAGTCGCTCCATATCTCGGTTGTTAAGCTTACCGTGGGAACGCTTTACAAACATTCAGAGATGAACTTACACACTTGCTTTACTTCTCTCTGGGATAACTTCCTCGGAGATGAAATGCTGGTTTGCTAGCAAGGCTACAAATACACACAGCTGCTCTATCACGTGATGCATACTGCTGCTACGTGCTACGGTTATGAGCCGAGTTACGCAGTGTCGCAAGTTTTGTGAGGTGCTTTTTTGATATTTAATGGATCGATTACATTTTTTATTTCTCACCGATATCCGATCCAGTAATTTGGGTCAGTATCGGACCGATACCGATACGTAATATCGGATCGGTCCATCTCTACTTTTAACAGGAAGAAACCTCTGCCAGAACTAGTGTCAGGGAGCAGCAGCCTTCTGTTGCAACTTTTATAAGTTATTCTGTACAGAAATTAGATGATGAGGATTTCTTGGAGTTTTTTAATACATTACCAAAGAATACTAGGTTTCAATTTGAGTCATTGAATACTCAGCTGTCTTTGTGTGGTTGTGTTTAGCAGACATCTGTACCTGTGGGATGCATCTTACAAACCAAACTAATGCCAGTTAATTCTTTAGCACTGCATCTTTTTGTCTAAATGCAGTTACACGTGGCTCAGAAAACCTCAGATGGTGAGGGCTAAAATCAGAAATTCAAGCTTTCAAAATGGGCAAGGTGACTATCTTTTATATACAGTCTAATGAGTGGAATATCTAAACCAAAGATTTTCAACGTTTTTATGGCATTAAATGTAGACGTTTTTCACATTTTTCCACAACAATCAGCCTCACACATTTTGTATTGTAAGGATTTCTACTAGAATTTAAAAGTTGGAAATAGACTGGTTTACATGGTGCCATTCTAGTCTTATTAACCCGTCAAAGTGCTTTATACAACAAGCCACATACACCCATGTGTTTGGACTGTGGGAGGAAGTTGGAGGAACAAGCACAGGGACCACATGCAAACTCCACACAGCCGACCAGGGGATTTAAACCACGAACCTTCCAGCTGTGAGGCGACAGTGTGTTTGAGCACACCTTTGCTGCATGTAATGACAGCAGAACCAAATCCAAACTACAAATGTTCAAACGATTATTAAGCTTGATTTCCCTCTGCTCTATTAGTTTCTTACTGAACGACATAAATCTTTAATCCCACACATAATTTAATAATTTGCTCGTTTGCTCTTCTAGCCTCCGACTTCACTCAACTCGGTTTCACCGAGACAGACTGCATATAATTCATCCTGTGCTGGCTGAGGCCATGTATTCTTTTCATGTACAGAGGAAGTGTAATATCCTGTTCCTGCATGAGCTCTAATACCACACTGAGGCAGAGTGGCCCCCGGCCTTTCAGGGGCCTGAATGCTCCTGAAAACTAAACTACAAGCCTTTTGAGACTGTGATATATGAGGTGGCTCTCTGTCTTAGAGCTTCAGTAAAAGTTGAGCCTAATGGGGTTTTTTTTTAGAGCACGGGAGGATATGGTTCTCGTTTCAGTGGCAAATGTACCCTGCAGCAGAGGCTCACGCACTTTAATCGGAGTCATTGTTATGAAACTCCGCTTTCAGTGAGAGCCACAGATTGTCTGCCAGTGTGCTCTGGGATCAGCGTCAGAGCTGTCTGTGTCACCAACTTGCAGTGAGGATGAAATTAAAGTAATGTAATACCAATAAGTAAGAAATCACACGGGATTTATCAAAACGCGTTCAAATTGTTTGCAAGTTTGTGAGCAGGAGACGACTCTGGCTTTCCGGGGAGGCTTTGTGCATGTTTTAAAGATGAAATAATAAAAAAAAATCTTGGTTGTTTAGGAATCACCAACTTTAACAATGAAAAACCAGAAAGTCAAATGGAAAGGTGAGGATAGAAAAACCCGCAAAGGTACAATGTAAAATAGCCCACACAGGGTTTTTGCAGGGGTGCCTCTGATACCCTGAGCTTCTTTCTCGTTGTAGGACTGCAGGTAAATCTTCCTCCTGCATAAATCTTGGGAGCACTCTGACGTATTATTTTGGTAAACTCTGTTTGGCAAGCAAAACACACGCACACACCTGCGAACAGTCGGTGGGAGGTCCACCTGTAGGTCCCAGCAGCGGCGGCGGAGGCAGGCTGATGAGTCCTCCTCCTTCTGCCACCGTCACCGAAGCCGAGAGAAACCAGTCGGACGTCCTCTGCGCCTCCGGTTCACACATTGCAGGATTCAGACGCGCAACCGGAGGAATGCGAGGCAAAAATCTGTGTTTATTTGGACTTTTGGATGAGAGAACTTCCTTTTAACGCGTGCGTTTTGGTTTCGAGAGTCTCCGGAGCCCATAAAAAGGCTTTAAAATGTCTCACCAGCAGCGACTTGTTCAGCTCTCAGCAGCTTCGCTGGCTGTAGTTTTCGGCCCGGACGAGGAGAGTGTGCGCGCCGGCGGAGGGAAACTCGGCGGCACCGGTGCGAGCGGTCAGGAGATTTTCGAAGACTTTAAAGCGCAAAACTCGCGAAGTTTCTGGAATAAGAGACTGGTCAAGGCTATAGCTGAGGTGTACTTTCACGGATGGATGGAAAACTTCGTGCTTTTCATTCAAGGCAACGCCAGCAACTTGGAGGTGCTGAGGGAAGCGTGGATGCGCAGGGCTTTGAGGTCACCGAAGGGATTTATCATTAAAGCTGTCGGTATGTGAGCGAAATGTCCACAAAACACACTTGAAAGTATTAAAGTAGAAGCAGCAGAACGTGTGTATACGCCACTGTCCCGTTTGCAATGCAAATAAGGTGATAGGACTCATTCAGCGCAGTGAACAGCTTCTATTCATGTAATGGCACAAGGTGTTTTTTCTTTAAAGGGGCTCTTTATTGTAATCACACCAACAACAACACGTTTACCACCCTGAGACAAATGTGTGAAAGCTGTAAAGTGTGACTGACAGAGCGGGCACAGTGGAACTCCACAAGTTGTAGAAGTTGTAGCAGTAAAAGTGGAGTTTACATTATTTTAGGTTTATTATTGTAGGTAGGAGGTAGGATCTCTAAAGAGACAACGTGTTGCCTGCTTCATCACTTTGATCTGTTCAGTTTGCTTGGAAGACTATGTTTCTAACTAGACCCCCACCCCACCCATCAAACCCCTCAAATGTCTGGTGTGTTTGGGAGAACTGCATCCCAAATCAGTCCTTCCTCTGTTACTGACACAGTCATATGTTTACCCTATCTTGTTAACAAACCTCCCTGTAATTGCTCCTGATTGCCCCCCTCTTCTCCGGCTGTGCTTTAAAGCAGCATATAGCGACACAGAAACAATGGAAATGGGGCAGAAACCTTTATGCAGCCTCCTATAGCATGATCTCACAGGCTGTAAATGTCTGACAGCACTGACCCCTGGAGAAAACGACAACCTTGTGTGGATTTTAAAGCTAATGACCTTATTCTTAACAGATACGTTCTTTTTTCCCTCCTTATTTTAATCTGTAGGTTTTTACAAATAAATGTGTAGGGACTAATACTTGTCCACTTTTAAAATGACACAATTATGACATGAAAGTTAAAATCTCCAAAGGGTGTAGAAGGTGTTTTTCCAAATCTTGGGTGTTCGGGCAGTGTCCCAGAGAGTTGCAGCTGCCTTCCAACGGCTTCCCGGCTGCTTGCAGTACTGACGTTTGTCTCCAGAGTAGTGCCTTTTGTCTGGATGTGTGCCTTCTGCTGTCTTACCTGCTGACTTTGTGTCAGTGTGTCAGCTCTGCGAGACTGAGCAGTTCACAGACAAGCAAATGAAGGAATGTGAAGGGGAGGAAGAGACCACACAGAGGGGGACCCCGGGAGGGCGTGGACTGACTGAGAGAGGGAGAGGGTGGAGGCTGACATGCCATCCCACTGAGCAACCCCTCCTGGCCCTGACAAACAAACACCACATGGGCCAAAGGTGATGTTGCACCTATTGTTATGCACGGCCCAAAAGGTGTGCACGTTCATGCGTGAGCTCGTGTTCGAATGTGTTCTCCACAGCAGAAGCAAACACATCTGCGTGTGGAAATACCACCTCCTTCTCATCCTTAACAAATCCTTCTCCTCACACCGCAAAAATTTGTATGGAAATAAGCTCTGGCAGGTTGTCAGAGCCTGGTTTACAGTCTTCTCGCTGAGAGCTGGTCAGCAGTGAATCACTGAGCGACTGCCTGCCGACCGCAGCCGCTTTTCTGTTACCCAGGATTAATGTCCCTCCGTTTCATGGCCAGTGTGGGACTGTGGAAGTCAGACTCGTAGATTGATATCAGACATGGACTTAAGGCCTTGACATTGTCTGATATAAATATGTCATCTCGAAAACACAAAATGTTATAAGTTATGGGCTACAGTGAATTTCAAATAGCCCTATTTCCTTTCTCAGGTCAGAGGAAGGTTCAGACTTTACTGCAGTGTGGAAGTTTTTTTGTGTGTAAGGAACTCCTAATTTAAGAGATCCTCAGCTGAAGCTAACCAGATGTAGGCAAAGTTAGTTACGATTGTCTAAAAAGAGACAAAGAAAGAGAGACGCAGGTGACATAGATGGTCCATCCATCCATCATCCATCCATCTTCATCCGCTTTATCCGGGGCCGGGTCGCGGGGGCAGCAGCCTAAGCAAAGAGGCCCAGACCTCCCTCTCCCCAGCCACCTCCTCCAGCTCATCCGGGGGAACACCAAGGCGTTCCCAGGCCAGCCGAGAGATATAATCTCTCCAGCGTGTCCTGGGTCTGCCCCGGGGCCTCCTCCCGGTGGGACATGCCTGGAACACCTCACCCAGGAGGCGCCCAGGGGGCATCCTTACCAGATGCCCAAACCACCTCAGCTGGCTCCTTTCGATGTGGAGAAGCAGCGGCTCTACTCTGAGCCCCTCCCGGATGGCCGAACTTCTCACCCTATCTCTAAGGGAGATGCCAGCCACCCTTCGGAGGAAGCTCATTTCCGCCGCTTGTATCCGCGATCTTGTCCTTTTGGTCACTACCCACAGCTCGTGGCCATAGGTGAGGGTAGGGACGTAGATCGACCGGTAAATTGAGAGCTTCGCTTTTACACTCAGCTCCCTCTTCACCACGACGGACCGGTGCAGCGTCTGCATTACTGCAGCTGCAGCCCCAATCCGTCTGTCGACCTCCGGCTCCCTTCTCCCATCACTCGCGAACAAGACCCCGAGATACTTGAACTCCTCCACTTGGGGCAGGACCTCATCCCCGACCCGGAGTGGGCACTCCACCCTTTTCCGGCTGAGAACCATGGCCTCAGATTTGGAGGTGCTGATCCTCATTCCCGCTGCTTCACACTCGGCTGCGAACCGCTCCAGTGCGAGCTGGAGGCCCTCACCCGATGAAGCCAACAGAACCACATCATCCGCAAAAATCAGAGATGAGATCCTGAGGCCACCAAAGCGAAAGCCCTCCGCCACTTGGCTGCGCCTAGAAATCCTGTCCATAAAAATTATGAACAGAACCGGTGACAAAGGGCAGCCCTGGCGGAGCCCATCACCCACCGGGAACGAGTCCGACTTATTGCCGGCAATGCGAACCAAGCTCTTGCAACGGTTGTATAGGGATCGAATGGCCCGTAGCAATGGGCCAGACACCCCATACTCCCGCAACACCTCCCACAGGACACCCCGAGGGACACGGTCGAATGCCTTCTCCAAGTCCACAAAACACATGTAGACTGGTTGGGCAAACTCCCATGCACCCTCAAGTATCCTCGAGAGGATGAAGAGCTGGTCCAGTGTTCCGCGACCAGGACGAAAACCGCATTGTTCCTCCTGCATCAGAGGTTCGACTAGCGGACGAACTCTCCTTTCCAGCACCCTGGCATAGACTTTCCCGGGGAGGCTGAGGAGTGTGATCCCCCTGTAGTTGGAACACACCCTCCGGTCCCCCTTCTTAAAGATGGGGACCACCACCCCGGTCTGCCAATCCACGGGTACTGCCCCTGATCTCCACGCAACATTGCAGAGGCGTGTCAACCAGGACAGCCCTACAACGTCCAGAGCCTTCAGGAACTCGGGGCGGACCTCATCAACACCAGGGGCTCTGCCACCAAGGAGTTGTTTAACTGCCTCAGTGACCTCGCCCCCAGAAATTGGCGGGTCATTCCCCTCATCCCCAGACTCTGCTTCCTCCTTGGAAGACGCGTCAGTGGGATTAAGGAGGTCCTCGAAGTATTCCTTCCACCGCCTGACAATTTTCTCAGTCGACGTCAGCAGCGCTCCGCCAGCACTATACACAGACATAGATGGTCCTGTCTGGTTATCTCTGCTGATAGTCTCAGAGTAGAGAGATTGGCTTGTGGTCCCATCACCCACTCACCCACTCCCAGGCTTCTTCTGAAGGAAGACACACTGGAAAGGTGGGGTTGAGGACGGGGATCGTGGTGAGGTTTGACTGAGGTAAACAATCAGTGTGAGAAGTTGGTATGGAGTGTTATTAACGTGGACAATGGACCCGGTGAAACTGAGGATCCCTGATTAAACTAACTCTTGTCTGCAGGGCATTCTCTCATTCTTCATCCAGTGTCCTTCTGCAGGATAATGGCACTGTAAAACCATCTCACTTATGACTAGTGTGAGGATTTAGTTTACTGGAAATGCAGCGCAGTTACAGTACCTCAAATTATCACCCATTTATGACATGTGCTATATTTACTACAATTTGTGTGGATAACATCTATTGAAATGGCTGCAGGTATTATGATGCTTAATATGTGGAGCTGGATAAAGCACCACAGCTGTAGTTTTTAAAGACTATTCCAGTAAAGGGTGAACTGGAACTACATCAAAATGGAGTTGTAATCAAGAGGGAAAAAAACAAGACTGTGGGATCTGGAGATTTTTTACACCACCTTAACAGCTTGTTTTTTTGTTAAAGGGACGGTTTATTTGCAATCTGTGATTTGCCTTAACGGAAAATGCCTGTTGTGGGTTAAACGTGCTTGAGCAAAGCATTCGATAATTAGCTCTATACTTTAACTGTGGAGCTAGAGTGGTTTATCTAGACTTGCATAAAGACTTAAAGCCTAAAACAGTCCAGATGAAACAAACAAGCACATCAGTTTGTGGGTACTTTTAAGAATCTTTTCAAACTTCAGGATGAGCAGGCTTGCTTGTCCTTACTCTTTCTCCATAATTAAATGAAAGTCAGTGTCATGAAATTCTCAGTAAGAGGGTAAAAAAAGTTTTTTTTTACTCCCCTAAAAAGTACAACTCTTAACTTAATCCAATTGTAGCTTCTTATTGCTCATTAAAATGCTCCAAACACTTTGTTGGCTTTGTTTAAATTTAAAAACACATAAAAAACAAAACAAAGAACCACAAATTTCCCCAAAGGCTTAATTCTCAGTGGTAAACCACTCCAGCTGTCCCTTTGAAACCAGAGGCTCGGTAATGACTTTTAGCTGGTTCTGCATTATTTAGCGTGTCACTATTGTCCCCCGCAGCAGGATGAGTGTGGAGACACAGGCTTAAACATTTATATGGAGTAAGCCACCGGTGTAATGAGGTGTTCTGTATCCTTTCTACTGTCAGTCTCTGCAAACCTTCTTTCCTTTGAACGCAGGCGTAAACAAGTCTTCTCACCTTTGTCAGTGAAATCGCTACTTTTCAGCACATCTGTGTCATTTTCTGAGCACTGTAAGGCATGACTAAGCTGCTCTTTTTAAGCCAAGTTTCTTTTTTTAAATGATATGTTTCATTTAACTTGCCAAACCATGAGGTGGTGATGCATTCCTGAAATGCTTCATTTACTCTTGAGATCATTTCCTGAGCTTGCAGCTATGCAAGTCTCATTTCTGCCCTTTACTTTTCACTTGAAAGTGTTGTATTTTCACACCAGGGGTTTCTCCTTTCATGGGGGTATTTTGTCAGAGTCTCAAAGCGCTCCACTAATAGTCATAACTCTTCCAGATGTTAGCTTATTAACCATGACACCCCCTTGCCCGCCCCTAAATGGCCCACCCTGTCCTAACTAAGCAGCACAGGTCAAAGTTTACAGCCTTCTTGCTAACAAGGTACCTCGGGGTTATTTAGTTTCAGAGGGTTTTATAGAAAGAAACATACATTTAAACAGTATCCAGGTGTTCTTTGCTCACTGCGTTTCTGCTTACGTCTCAGTATTTTACCCACCGGGTTACAAATGTGCACTTGTGAATGGACATGTCAGGCCTGCATTGATCAATATTACTGGTAACATTATTGCTATTCATTCACTATATTTTGCAGTTTAACGGTCTACTTTTAGATAACAATTTCAACCTCTTATTTAAGTTTATTCCTTTTTTTTTTTTAAATTAAAACTATTACTTTAAGCTTGCTATTTCAGTGTCAGGTGATCATTATTACTTCTATCCAGCGATTTAGTTTTTTATCCCTTCCTGCAACAGTGTCAATCATTGCCATAAGTTAACCATTAGTGTTGGCTAAAGCAAACTTCCTTTTGACCACCTATTGAAATTTGATCAGCTTATAACGAATAATCACATTTATCTTTGTTTTTCAAACTCAGTTTTATGACAGCGGCTGTGCTTTCAAAGAGGTCCTAAGGTATGAATTTAAAACTATTTGTATACCAATCAGCTGTGTGAATGTTTTAACATCTACCATAAATGTTGGTTTGGTAGGTCAGAAAACATCTCATTGCACTGCCAAGATGAGAGATGAGGCATGTTGTAGATGCAGTTTGCAGGATCTGTAACAAGTGCTGAACTGGAGTGTTAAGAAAGGAAAATTCCATTAAATTCTAGTGTTAAACTGAATCTTTTTCCCTAAAATTGCAAAATAGGGCAACGGTTTAGGTAGTATTTGCATGTTTGAAGTGCCTTCTTGCCTCGTTCATATCTATAAATAACCAGTTTAAAGGGAAATGAATTAAATTGTAACTTGAAAGGAGTCTCTGTGATTTTTGTGCATATTATTTAAGTTTCAAATTGCTTTTCAAATTGCATTATTAGTGTAAGATGATTAGGATGCAGCCTTTTACAATCACTTTTACTGTATTTTGCTTTTGGCAAGATATTTTTCTGCATTTATCTACAACATTTTTTTTAGTTCCTGTGGCTGCAAAAATAGCTTAGCAAATAATTCAAAAACCTTGACCTGTATTCTCAGATGTGACCCTCCGTGTGTGTGTATGAAGGACTCTGCATGTGCATGCAGTCCTGCCACATCATTTGTTTGCCACATCCTTTCCCATTAAGCAGGAAGCTAACCCCGGTGCGAATCAGGCATGTCGGCCTCTGCTTTGACCCAAACACTGGGCTCACCCGCAGCGGCTGAGTGGACCAATGCCAACAATAACAGTTAAGGAGTTTCCTCTTCATCCCTGAGCTTATGCACCCTGTCAGTAACAGCTTAGGTTTCCCTTGGTGGAGTTATCTTTATTCAGTCTCCGGTCAGACAAATGGGTCAGACTACATTGCATTAAACTCTGCATCACTATTAATGTTCAGTTTCCTGACAGGATGTTTTCTTTGCTTCATGTAGCAGTAATAAATGCAAAGGTATGCTAACATTGGTTCAGTAATAGCAAGGTGCTGTGTTATTGAATTTCAAGAGTGGAAGATACTTCCAAGAAACTACGACAGAGCTGATGATTTTAAGGGCATTGTGGAGTGATGGATCACATGGCGGATAGCGGATGGGAGCTGTGCTCCAAACGCTGGGATAATAAACACTGGAATCTGCTGCACCTTCAGCTCAGTTTAAACGAGAGGAAATGGGTTTCATCTGCAACCAATGACTACTATCACTCATGATTAATGTGTGGATCTGCTGAAAATACTCCTCGATGCTGGGTGTATATGTTTTTGTGGTGGGGTGTCAGTGGGGAAATGTCACATGTATGGAGTAGGAGTGAAAATACCCAGATCTTTCAGGAAGACAAGCTGGAGATTTAGGGCCTCCTGTCTTTGTCTGAGCTCCAAGCTTGGCAAAGTGTCAGAAAAATGCATAGCAATATACTGTACAGGTCTTTAAAACGGGCTATTAAGAGCAAATGCTGAATATAGAGGAATCCTAAGAAAGAACCTTGGGGTACACCATTTGTTAAACACACAAAAGACCTCATGTGGAACACTTCTTTCCACAGTGATAGTTGTATGCAAAATAGTTGCGAAACCATCCCCACACAGCTGGATCACAGTCTGAAAGTCTTGAAAACATCTGTGAATCAGTGACTGAATCAGTTGCTAGTTAAGTATCCGGAAACATCACAGCAGTGTCTTTGATTTTTTCCAGCAGAGGTCCAACATAAGGTAATGGGTGAGATGGTGCTATGTTTGTCTTGATCTGAAGCCAGACTGATACACCAAGAGGTTAGGATTTCCTTTCTGGATGCATGCCCTCGAATGCTGAACAAAAAATGTTAAATGATGTTATAAAATTTTGGAAATTGAACTGCCTCTTAGTTACATTACTACTTTAGGGTTAAACATGAAGTATTATTTAAACGTATCCTTATGCGTTCCTCACTGAGTGCATTTACTTTGAGGCCAAACATCTGGCTAAACCGTGACTTTTTGTCTTATCTTGAAGAAATCAGCTCTTTCATTGAAATATATGCATATATTTATCTTTTTTTATCAGTCTCAGAATTAAATTACAAAGTGATGCAATATTTTTTTTTCTTCCTTTTTGCACAAAGGCGTATTCAGTCAAGTGTTTTACATTTGCTTGTATTGTTTTGTGCTAGTCCTTATGGGTAACCTAATAACCATCAGGCTTAACAGGTTCATACTGAATACCAGGAGCACCAAGAGAATCAGTTGGGTACTTGATGCTAATCTTTTAACATAAAGAAATTAAAGCCTTTAAGGCTTTCGTGCCAAAAAATAGATCATAAACAAAAAACTAGAAAAAGTTGCATTAACTGCAAAAATGCCGGGTGAATGCCATGTAGTGGAAATCATGTGCTGAAAACAGCTGAAAAAGCGTAATTATCTGCTGAAAAAAGAAAACTGTCTGCTGAAGATGGCTTTATTTGAAAGGGTACACTAAAGAGTGTCAAGAAAGCAAAGGCAGCACGAGCAGGGAAGACATGAAGTAACAGCCATAGGTAGGATTCGAACCGGCGTTACTCGTTCTCAGGGAACTTGCTCATCTCAGTGAGGCAAACCGGCAGTCATCCCAGAGAGAGACATGATGAGAGAAAAATGTCTTCAATTACAGAGTTTGAAATCTGAGAGAAGGACAGATTTCTGAAACAAACGTAATTAATGGGAAAACGGTAAACTTAAAAAAAAAATTCTTTCACCGTGAGCATCAGGAGTGTCTGAAGATATATTGGCACAAGACTCATGTGTCTGGAGTCCATGGTTTAGGAGATATGACCAGTTGAAATGTTAAAAAGCATAATATTTTAAAAAGTATAAACGTCATGAGCACCAAAGGATATAGCTGGCATTAGCAGAAATAGCAGAACAGTTTAAAACTTGAGTGGTGAAAATAGCACCAAAACTGTGGGCATAGTTAAGCAGCAAAGAATAAAGAAACAAACTCAATAGGTTGCCTTCAGCATTCACCCAATAAAATTTGCAACAAGACGCAGTATAGGTATTTTTCTTTTTAAGTAAAATGGCTCTGCTCTAGTGCTTCAACTCTGGTGGTGTCATTTGCACCAGTGAGTATGTTAGCTTATGTGTAAATAATTGTAACCCTTCTTTTGAAATGGAAAAAAGTCCCCCTGAAAGTGCAACAATAATCTCTGGTATGCGTCTTTAACTGTGCATTTTCGGTAAAGAGGAAATATAATAGTTTTGCCTTGAACACTGCAGATGTGGGCTGGAACAAAGCCGAGATGAATAGTTTCTCAGGGTAATGGGACCAATTTGGCCAGAGACACTGCAGAGGACTAGTTTTTATACATTAAAGAACAAAGGAAAGGTACTGTGGCACAGAAATGGATCCGGCAGACTCAGAGGTAATGTTCAAGTTCATCAAAGCAGATGAGAACCAGAAACGTCGCGGTGTGGTCCACTTAGTCTGAAGAGGTATGAAGTGAAAGATTGAGAAAATAAATTGTCGGTAAAGCTGTGCTTTAACTCTGTCTGATGGCATTGGCATAAATTGAAATCATGCTACACTTAAGATGTTTTTGGTATAAAATACAGCCCTGTTTACCTGAGGTCTGCTGTTAAACACCTGGTCAGGTGTGTTTCCTATTTCACCAGGACGTGATGACGGGGTTCCTGCTCACTAGTTTAGTGCCAGGTCACTTTTATGAGCGGGATTGCTTTTCCAATTGTTCTTCTTGTGAATCAGACGGTAAAAGCATTATTTTATGCCATTACAGCTGCAGGGATTTGCAAGCAAGATTTGCGGTGACCCACTATAAACCACTAGATCTTTTGAGCTCGGTGAATGACAGTTTGAGAAGCTTAGTCACAGGCTCTTTGTGCTTACTTGCCAACATACATTAAATATCAAAGGCCCGCTTTGGCAAACTTTGTCTCGAGACTGTGGCTGTTACAGAAACGACACTTTTGCTGCTGTTTCTTCTTTTTCTTTGTTTTCGTATTGGACGTGGCAGGTCGTTGCCACAGTAAAGGTTTCTATGGTGATGTGGGACAACACAAACCCAGCCTGGGTTTTTCTTCGTTGCTCATGGTTTTAGCTCATAAATTTTCTTTAGTCGAGATGTTTTGACTTTTATCAGCTTTTATTCAGCTGTTTATTTTAAGATGTTGCAGTGCTTGTATGCCGATGAAGGGGCTAAATTGCCATTTTAATGTACCAACCCCCCCTCCCAAAGAAAACAAGCAAACACAGTCCAGATTTGACCTTTTTTCTCCCACCTTGATTCCTCTCTTGCACTGCACTCTCTGATTCTAAACCATGAATAGGTCAGATTAAATATTTACCTAATGCAGCTAAATGTTTGGGCTAAAATGCAGGTTTTATTGTGAGGAATCAATCAATAAAGCTGTAAAATGCCCAGTGGCTCAGGATTTATAGCTTATTGGTTATTGACGTGTTAGACACAGGAAGTTCATGGATGGTAGTTTTACGGCAAATTCTATAATAGATATTTATTTCATTGACGTTTTTGCTTAATGCTAGGCTTTTGGGGTGAAAGAGCAGTGTCGCCACACTGGGAGAGGTTTCATTGCTGGGATATTTGCTCTGTGATTGCTTTCTGAAGGGATCTTTTCACTCAGTTTATTGGGCCATTTAACTGCAACGCCCACGTCTGTGTTCTTATGTGAGTTAAAGACACAAACTCATAAAGCACTTTTAAAAAGTGCAGCACAGACACATGTATAGGAAGGCAAGGCAAGGGCGGGGTCACGGAGCCCTGCTTGTCCAAAATACCAAGGACAGAGGGACGGGTCGGAATTTAGCACATAAATTAGAAATCTGACAAAATGTTTGACATTGTGTCACCAAGGTTGACTGAATCTTGCATGTACAGTTAGCAGATTTACTGTAGCACATAGTTAAACTGACTTAGTGAGGAAGAGATAAGGAATGACTTTAGTCTGTTTGGGCAGGCTTTGAGATCTCGCTGAATGCCATGCTGTGTGTCTTTAATGAGGGAGAGAGAAGATTATCCTGTTTGCCTCCTGGAGCCTACAAGATTAGACGATAGCAGGATGAGATAAGACGGTGGGCATCTTTGAGTGGTATGTGTTCCTAGAGGGCTACTGAATGAGGGACTGTCTAAATCATACCTAAAATGTGAGTTAAATTTTACCTGCAGCAGTGCAAAGATGAAAGGTCAATAGTAGATTGCGTACAACACAGCTCTGAGTCAGGTGCTTCTCGGCTCAAGGACAGAAAACATTCAGGAAGCAAGGGACTGGTGCACACTGAGCAGCCTTCAATGATCCAAACTATGGGGTCATTCATTAAAGGCTGTATATAAAAGATTCATGTAGTAACTGTTATGTAACTCATTGGTGTGAATTGGTCAATTTGACATTTTTGGCTTTTGAAATCTTGATTTTTGAGCCAAAAGTTACCAAGAGGTTGGAGTGCTAAGTTAAGAGCTAATGCTTTCGAGCCTGGTTATAGGAAAACGGTAGTTGCGGTGCAACCAAAATGATTGCAAGTTCACTGCACACAGTTGCAGTCTTGTTGCCTCGAAATGGTTGCATCCACAGGGGATAGGAATCAGGTGTGTGACCTCTGGTACTCAGTTACCATCTTCAAAGTGACTTTGTGATAGCGATAGGACTGAGTTGGTCTGTTATCAGTTTGCAGTTGAGTCAACTTGGTAATTACATATGCTCTGTTTTCACATGAAAGAGTGACTGACTTTGATAAATCGCTAAAATCACAAATCTGTTGTCTTCTGTTCCATCTACATTCAAAGAAATTCACATTCATTACATACAATCAAAGTCCAACCAGAATCTCTGATGGAGAAATTCACAAATTCCTCAACAAACGTGCTCAGTAACCTTGCTTTCACGTAGGAATATAACCAGAGTACAGCCAGTTAAGTCCAGTCCTCTAATGGGAAGAGATGCTTTGCAGATGAGTAGCACTCATCTGCACTAACTCAAATTGATTGCAATGTACTGGCCAGCTGTTTGTGATTGTTAAATAGATGCAACAACTACTTGAAACAGAAAATTCAATTAGCAAGCTATAACTGTATGGCATATGATAGCATTGCGCAGAAACAGATAACAGTTTATTTACTATTTAAGTGCCAATGAAATTCAGACAAATTTTATTGTTTCAATTAAAGGTCAAATATATTTCTTTTACAAGGCTGTAAACACATTTAATTTCAGTGAAAATAATTGACATGCTAGGCTCTCAATACAGCTTTAAGTGGCCATTCAAGGGTTTACAGTTTTAGTGAATTTCAGGTTGTCTTTATTTTATTTTTGTGTTTGAGGTTAAACAAAGACCCTATGAGCCAGCTCTGTGAGGCAGAGCTAAATGTTATCAGTAGAAGTAGTACAGTAGAAAACAAAGCTTACGTGTTAATGTTAGCTAGCTGTTAGCTAGTTTAACTTACATGCTAACAACTACACATTAGCAGAAAACATAAAAATACCTGAGGCTGATTGGACTGCGGTTAGTTTTCGGGTATTTGGGCAAATAAAGACATGGACAAGCTAAAGTTTTAGTGTTGGAAGAAAAATTGTTGCTGTGACATTGTCTAACAAACCATCCAGTTGTTATTCAGACATTTTAGTAAAAGCTCCAGACTTTTGCTAAATGATGACACTAGAGAAAAATTCTCATAGTAAATGGTAAATGGCCTGTATTTATATAGCGCTTTACTAGTCCCTAAGCACCCCAAAGCGCTTTACATATCCAGTCATCCACCCATTCACGCACACATTCACACACTGGTGATGGCAAGCTACATTGTAGCCACAGCCACCCTGGGGCGCACTGACAGAGGCGAGGCATGCACTTTTAGCCTCAAATGTCATGGCAATCCATACAAATATTATTAAGATATTTCATATATTTATTGGTAGTCCAATAAACATTTCCATCATTACAACAGTGTGACTAATGGGCATACAGGATAATAACCAATATTTCACATTAATGCGCAGTCTGTTTATATTTACAGGAATCTTGTTGTACTTCTTCCAAGGCGTAACTTAAAGCCAGTACATCACATGTTTTTTGTTATCGAGGGCTGGTGATGATCAGGAACGGAAGACTTTGCTAGAGTTTCACTTCTTGCCAAAATATCATTAAATATCAAAATGTCAGCTAAATGGTTGAAATGTTAAATGATATACAAGCTGTTGTGAGACTTTTTTTTTTAATTAATTGTTTTAATTTTTCCTCTGTGTGTCTGAAAATGTATGGGCTCTATTGTCTGTGCATACTTGTGATGTTTTCTTTCTGCATTGTGCAGAAACTAACATGTTTGATCATATTAGTGAGTTTCATAAAGTTAGAGACTTCTAGTCTTTGAATATTGCTATTAATTTATGGCACGTCCACTGATTGAGAAGTCCATAAACAGAAGATTTTTGCCTTCTCTGCATTGAGTAAAGATCATTTAGAGATAGTTTGACAGTGGTGCAATTTATGGCAGGTCTGCAGCATGTGCTTTACGGTGTGGTGCAGTATTTTACTCCAAGAGACTTAAGGTAATGCAATCACGTATGAAATGAGACTCAAGAGGCTCTAAGGTCTGCTAACACCATGTGAGCCATGTGAATACATGTGGTATTGATTAGTGTCAGCAGCCAAAAGTATCTCAGTGGGGATCGAGGAGAGAAGGTCTCTGTCAGTCATTGCTGCAATATGAACAGTCGGCTTTAGATATTTTTCATTTTGTTCCCCAGGCAGCAGTTTATTCTCACATGGAAAACTTATGACACTGGAAGAATGTTTTTTAGGTCTGCAAGGGGCAGAAATCATAGTGTGGACTTTGTCGCTTTATTTTAATGTTGCGGTTAATGCTGTTCATGAAACAAAAATCAGGCTAGTTATATAAAATCACAATGATCTTTTAATTTCAAGTTATTTTAATACAAACCAGCATGTGATTTAAGCATTGCACCCCTGAGAAAGAAACTCATGCTCCTATTCCTGTAGGAACAAGATGGAAAGGATAACTATAACATTGCTTAAACTTTTTCTTTCTGCATAAATATATATGAGTATGTATCATAGCTCATTTCAATAAAATGGCAAGACGTAAGTATCACAGAGACTCCAGTGTCATGACCTGTAAGCCTTTAGTATGAGTCAAGCACCAAGTGCAGTGGAGCCAACTTTTGCCATATGCAATCTGGAAATCCTTTGGCTAGTCTGCTGACTTGCTCTTTTGCGGGTTAACCCAGCAGACCTCTATGGACTTTCTGTGCTGCCAGTGTAGTAAGTGGTCAAAGATTTCCATTTCAGCAGATAATGCAGATAAATTAAAGAGACTGCGAGGTGATGCATTTCAGCAGATTCTTACCCTCCTTTGTTCTCAGTTGTTTTCTTGCCTGTGGCTGGACTTCAAATGGAAATCAGAAAGTTTCCAGTACCAAAAACCCACTGCTTATAGATTGTGTATCGGCATGAACAATCGTGTGAAAAAGAGCTTTCTCAAGACTGTAAACATTCGAATAAATACATATTTTTTTCTGTCCGACTTTATCAGGCTCACGTTTTTATGGAGGAATTTTAGCATACTCTTCTTTCAATTCATTAATGTTTGCAGGCATTTGTTTATGCAAAGCTCTCTTAAGGTGTCAATCAAGTTGAGCTCCAGAGTTTAACTGGACTTTGACGGGACCATTGTGATTCTTTGTTTTGTTGTTGTTGTTGATTTCCTGCTGTGCTTGGGATCATTGTCCTACTAAACAATCAACAGCTCAACTGCTGGCAAGTTTCAGCCAGGTCAGCTTAAGCTGTCAGACATTACTTTGATATCCACAGGAGTTTATGTTACATCAGATTCTCAAGTCCTGTGGCTGCAAAACAAACCCAAATAATCACGCCACCACCTCCGCACATGACAACTGGTATTACGTGTTTGTGTTGATATGCTGTGTTTGGATTTTCACCAGATGGAATCCAGTTCATTATGGCCAAACATCTCCACTTTGGTCTAATCTGTTTAAATGTCTGTCTAAAGTCTTGTGGTTTGTTCAGATGCAACAAGCCTAAGTCATGCTGCCATGTTAATTTTTAGAAAGAAGAAGCTTTCTCCTGGCAAACTTCACAAACACACACCTGAATGCTGCAGCAAACTTTGAGGGCATTCGTATAGGTGCTCCATCCATAAATCAAGTGCATTTGATTAGTAGCACCTGGCTGCTATTTACCCTTTTAATGTATATGAAAACAGTGAGGGTGTTTTTCACAGGCATCTCTGCAGGTATGTGAAAACTTTCATTTTCACAGAAAAAGAATTAGCTCAGATTAGCTCAATTTAATTCATTCCCCCCCGAAAAAAATGTTTTTAAACTTGAAGGTTGCAGAGAGCTGCACAAACCAATATTCCATGTTTTATACAAGCTGAGAGCAGATAACCCTTTTACAAGGTTATATCGACTTGCTACTCCTTCTGTCCCTCCTGGCATTAACACAATGCTCGTCCCCGTTTTGATTCTCAAGCTGCTATTTTCCCTGTCTCGCCCTTATGACACAGGGTTCGGTTGCCATGGTGCCCAGCCGGGTATTCATGCTGTGTATGACAAAGGGTTTAATGTCGGTGGCCTGGTCTTGGATTACAGCAACACAGAGATCCGTTCCCCCTGGAGAGGAGGCGGTTACAACGCTGAACCTTTCCGACAGTCACGCCTGCTAATGTTAGACTCAATAAACACGGATCCTCAGCCGGCCCCATCCTTCCATTACAGCAATATTTCCCACATCTGAACTTCTACAGGTGTTTTTTGTCATGTCTTGCACCAACATTTCAATGTAGTTGGAATTCATTGCATGTAACAAACCTATTGCATGAATATATTTGCATTTAGCCTCTTTAGAAGAACAAATCGTAATAGCATGGGTCCTACAGGATATCATGCATTAAACCAGGACACGATCGAAGAGGATAACAATCAATCCACTGAAATTACCTCTGTGCAAAGAGAAGATTAGTTTGTCGATTCCCTCTGATTAGGATGTTAATTATTTGCCTCCCACTCTAACCTTGCTGACATTTTCACTGTTGACTGTGTTTGTATGTGGTTTCTATGCAGACAGCCTGCCAGACATTCCTATAGGAAGTTAACGACAATGAAGAGCTAAGTCAGCAGCACTAATTCACTGCCAGGGAGACCACTGTTGAGATATCCGCTCTGAGGTTTAGACAGCTTAATGTCTTGTCTCAGCTGGGGGAAGGCAGCTTTTATTTTCTTTTACAATCCCTCATAGGATCAGTTTTGCAAAGAAAGACCTCTGCCTGTGAACCTTACGAGCATTAAGTGAACCCCATGTGCTGATAATTGTTTTGTTACTTTTTTAGGTTCACATATTCCTTCCATTTATTTTGAATTAACTGAAATGCAGGACCATTTGTAGTGATTAAAATATTTAAAGCAGCACAGTTTTTAGTGTTAACAGTGCTTTTAGGCTACTTATTATTCATTTGTGTGGCTAAAAGCTGTTATGCAGAGTCTTTTTCCAACTTCTTTCCCTTTTTGTAAAAAGTTTAAGTCTTAACCCGATCTTAACCTTAGTTTTCATGTTTATATATGCAAAGAAGCCAAAATGTTTTAATTGTACCAATATGTAATTTCATATGACATATTTTAACACTGGATTACATTTATGGTCATGTGGTAGATTGTACACACTGATTAAGTCATTTTTTCCCATATAAAATTTGTCAAAACATTCTGTGGTTGTAATGTAAGCGCTGAGATGAAAAATAAGTGATTTTGACTAATGACACGTTGCTCTTGAAAGAATAGTTTTTTTTGCAAACTTGCCTGCATCTGTCATCATGTGTGTGATACGTATGCATGTTCTCATTCTTTACTATAGCAGATATTTGATTAGCTGTATATTTTCCCTGCCTCAGACAAAAGTGGTTCAAGTGTGAGGGTTGTAAATGTTTAGCTTACATCAAGTGGTGAGCTTGGCAGTGCTTTTGAATGAATGCCCCAGGGCTGATGAGGAAATCACTCACAGTCATACAAGTGGGACATTTATACACAAAACACTGTTGTCAACACAAGCAGTCTCCAAAAGTTCCAAGTGGTCACGTAGCTGAATTTAATTAGTTGTGTGTGTGTGTGTTTGTGTGTGTTAACTTTACACTCAAGTTTTCATGTTAGGACTCAAGTAGCATTTTTGATGGATTGCATTTTTTTCTTCCTGTTTATCATCTTTTGCACGCCTTTCTCTTGTGTGGTGTAGATGATTAACTAAAACCAATTTTCCACTCTGATGGGTAAGGTTCTGTCCATGACTTTGTACGTCTAATCATTCATCAGCAGTGGGTTTGAGACCCTTGGTCAGCTGGCTGATTGTAAGCTGTATGTTGGGATAACATTGTTGTTAGCATGTCAACATTGTAGATTATATTGCAAGCATTTCTTTCCCCCCTTTTATGTTAGTTTGCAAGACACAAGTTATCCACTGCAGCAAAACCCACATTCTCCTCGTAATCATTACTACATCAAATCCACCCACCACTACTGTTAACCTAACATATATATGTGAACTCTACTCTGTAATATATGCTCAGCACCCTCTAAAAGTAAACATTGCCAATATTATGCTATGTCTTCTGGTTTTGGCTGGCCTTTGCACCCTCTTTGGAGAAATCTTCTAGAAATTTTGCTGCTTTCCTTCCTGGAACCCAGATCAAGCTGCAAATGTCTGTCCCTATGATGTCCTCACTTTGTAGGAAAAAGAAGATTGCGTGTCGTGACACTGGTACTAGTAACTGCCTCTTGTCTCTGAACACAGTAACACATTAACCAAATGAGAAACTTTCATGTAACCAGCGAGGTGACCAATCTCCATTCATTTCCCCTTCATTCAGTCCACTCTTATAAATATGGTGTTAAAGAGTTCCCTCAATATGATCCCAACCCTCTAATCCCTGCTTCTCCGTGTGTGAAAGTTCATGTTGGTCTAAAGTTTCCTAAAATGCCTGGTTAGCTTCAGGTTTTATGATTGAAAGCTTTGTGGCTTTTTAATAGGCTCCCACAGTTTGTTTGCACGATAAACGAAGGTCTGTAAAGTTGTGCAGATTGCTGGGATATTGTGATATGAAGTGCACATTTAAAGAATCAATTTCATACTATTTTTGCAGAGACAAATGTTTCCAAGAGCCCTTTTCATAGTGTCTCTCAGGTTTAGTAACATGTTTGTCTAGGGGCAGCTCCTAGATGTGTAGGTCTCTATGGTATGGGGGCAGGATATCTGATCTGCCCAGCAGGCAGAGCTGTGGTCATTTCTGTGGGAGTAATGGAATTCTGTGGTCAGTCCCAGTACCCATGGAATTCCAAAAGCAGTCAGGCATGGTTCATATAACTCACATAAATAGACCACCTTGGTCATGATTTAGGAGGTGGTTGGGACAGGAATGTCAACTTCAGTACTTTGAGTTGTTTTCACTGGCAGCGCAAGTCAGAGAGAGACCCTCTGTCCCAGGTGTGTTTATATCTCCTGCAGCAGGCCCACCTGTTCCACGCAGTAATCTGCTGGTGTGTGTGTTTTTCAGGTGACCTGTCCCCAGTGCAGATGTCGCCTGTTCCTCAGTCCCAGTTCATTCCCCTGGCTGAGGTGTTATGCTCAGTCATCTCAGACATGAACTCTTCCCAGATCACCGTCAGTCAAGACTCACTTGTCAACTACATGAGCAAAGCTCATCCAGGTAATCCATGAAATACTGCCACAGCTTACTTGAGAAATGAATAGTTAGGCAAGAACATTGGACCTCGTTGTCTAACAGTGCACACACAAATCTGTGCGTATAAAAATTTCATGCACAAATGAGTGATTTATCAGTATTTTTGTAGCGGAGTTTGTTTGTACTCTATGAAAAAATGAGAAGTGCCTCTGACCGTGTGTAGAAATAATGAAGACTATAGAAAATGCTTAGAAAACGTTAAAACACACCTTTAAACTGAATATCAATACTACTACTACCAATAATAATAATAACAACAACAATAATAATAATAATGATAATGTTGCCTTTTGGTCATTATTTGCAGTTTTCCAAAAACACTGTGTTACAAAATGCACAGAATCACAATTAAATAAAAAATTGAATTAAAAAAAAAAAAACTATTTCAAGAAAACAAAAATTAAAAAATTATTAAGTTAATGGAAAAATCTAGGGTTTAACTTATAATCATATTTCAGTATTTTCTTATCTCATAATTAAATGATCTTGTATTTCATTAAAAGGGATTATATCATTGCTAGATGTCAACACTTATAGTCTTAATTTTTTTACCAGCTGAGTAGAAAGGCACTATATAAGTGGCAGTCCTTGAGCCACAGTGAGTGTTTAAGGGGAAATTATATTAAGAACCTCTGTTACTTCAGCTGAAGCATTACTTTATTTAGTTTTTCTTATTTTTTTCACCACTCTGGTGGAAACACAATTGTTTCTGCAGCGTTTCTGGCTTAGGAAAGCCGCAGCAACACCGTCACCACTTTCACATGGAGGTATATAGAAATGCAGCAGATTTTGTGTAGATTTATAAACCTGTTGGTTCAGCATGATTCTGTTTTACTAACATAGAAAAGATGGCAAGAACAAAATAGGCCAGTGCGCATGTTTCATAAATCTCATATACTAATATGGGAGCAGTATTTTCTTTTCTTTACAAGCAGTTAATTTTTTCATTTTATCGAGCATTTTATGACATATGCTGTTTTTGGACAGCGAGGCCTACATTTGTTTGTACGCTTGGTCAGTGGCACTACTAAATGTATTTGTATTTGTGAATTAAAAAATAATAATAAACCACTGATTTATGCGTGAAATGTTCACATGCACAATTAGTGCACAGATCAGCAGGTATGCACTATTGATCCTCAAGGTACTTATTGGCCAGAACAAAGAAAGCCATAGAACTGTTTTCAGCATTTGTTCGGGGCTAAGCTAAACAGCTGCTGGCTGTAGCTTCATAGTTTTCAGTTATGCATTAGAGATTTGTAATTATAAGTATTTCATCTCTTTTGGCCTTAATCGCATTCCCTTTTTGTGTCTCAGGGATAACCATCCCCACTCAGGACATCCTCTATAACGCTTTAGGCAATCTGATCAAGGAACGCAAGATTTACCACACAGGCGAGGGCTACTTCATCGTCACTCCACAGACTTATTTCATCACCAACAACATGGTCAGAGAGAAGAACTGGTTGACTTCTTCTTCGGCAGATGACGCTCCTTTACCTCCTCCCGTTACTTACCTGCTAAGTAACGACATCTGCGTCGAGAGCACACAAACGCCCCCAGTCGCCCACTGCAAGTCCTGTAGCTGTTTTAGCCCCCTCCAAATTTCCACTAATGCCATGACTGCTCCAGCAACTGTCCCTCCCTCCACCGTCCCAGATCAGCATTCCGTGTCCGTGTCCATAAGCGAATGCACGGGGAAAAGCTTAAAGTGGCCGCGACCTTTAGATCACAAACCCACCGTGCAACATCAGTCCACCTCCACTGCAGCAGATTGTCAGGCAAGCGAGATCAGCAAGACTACAGCCACTACTAACGCCACCAGCCGCAAAGAAAAAGATAAACCAGGGAGGAGGTTTGGGCTCAGTTTGTTCCGGAGGAATGGAGGAAAAAAGGAGAAACCGAAGAAGGAGTACACATCTTTTTCAGGCCAGTTCCCTCCAGAAGAGTGGCCTGTAAGAGACGAGGATGACCTGAACAACTTACCCCGTGATCTGGAGCATGCAATCATCAAACGCATCAACCCTGAGCTAACTGTGGACAATCTGACACGCCATACCGTCCTCATGAAGAAGCTGGAGGAGAGAAGGGAGAGAGGGATAGAAAAAGTGCTGGACAAGGGTGTTGATAAAGATGATAAGGGAGTTGACAAGGGAATGTCTACTGAGGTATTGGCATCTTCAAAACTGAGGCATCATCACTCATCCAAGGCAGGAGCAGGCAAAAGATCTGCTCAGAAAGCCTCTCGCAGCAAGAGGAGGAGCCACTCGTCCAAAGAGAAGCACAGGGAAAAGGAGAAGGACAAGGTTAAGAACAAAGCTTCCATATGTGCGGACAATTATCCAGAGGGGGAGGATTTGATCCCTACGCGGCTCAGAGTGGAAATCGCTGTTGATGAACCAGTTCAAGTGGAAGAATGTGGAACTGCTGAGGGAAAGTCTCTTTATAAGAAACGCATTGAAAACCCTTTCCAGACACATCCGCTGAAAGAAGCCGAGAACAGAATTCCCACTGCCAGAGAGCACAGAAGACGAGAGGTGAAAGAGCACAAGACTTCGGGATCAGGGAGGAAGGACCGAACGAGTCATCGCTCCAAATCTTGGGACCCACACCGAGCCAGACTGATGGCAGCAGATGGAGAGAATGAAGTGAAATTCACTACATCTGAAGAACAATACAACTGCAACCCTGAGAGGGACTTTACTGCTGATCTTCTTTTCCAATCGGACACGAAGCCCAGCAGAGAGCTGCCACTAAACTACAGCTCAGTCTACCCACAGAGCAGTACGCTTCGCATAGATGACAAGGTCAGACAGAGAGAGGACAGAGAGAGCAAACATTTTCAGGATGCCCCAGAATATGACAGTGTGCCAGATCGCAGCCAAAATATAGTTGGAAGTCTTCCTAACATCCAGCAGTATTCCAGTGCTAATGCCTCTCTCTCCACCCATCCCTATGAGCTTGCCATAATAAACAATGCATATGATCCAAATCTGCCATGGCCCAAGCCCTCTTTACAGCGGAAACATTCCCTCAGACTCTCCAACCCACAAAAAGACAGCACACAGAGGCCTAATGAACTCTCTGAAACTATAGACACCCAGAACCTGCAAGAGATCAGACTTGTCACTGTCAATAACAGAGAGCAAAGAGCCATGAGCCTGGGAGAAAGGCTGGAACTGACATCTAACAGCACTGCCTTGGTAACAGACACTGATGGCTTTACAGAGGACGACTGCAGACTCTATCAGAGAGCAGCCGATCAGGAGGATGATGATGCCTGCAGCTCATTGTGCCTGAATGACGATGAGGTTACAGAGGATGCAAGTAAGTACACAGCAGGTGGTGCGGACTATCAGGGTCACCAGCTGGTTTACCAAAACCTCGACTCTAATCTGAAGTATCAGGGACCTCACAGTCGCCATTTTAAATCCAACTTTCACCAGCCAGAAATCACCTTAATGCAGGCGTCAGCAGATCGAATTTCTCTGGCAGTCCAGAGGGAAGATTCCCTCAGCCCGTCCAGACTTGAAGACACCAGCTGGAGACTCCATCGTCAACACCAGAAGATCAGATCACCAAGAACCGAAAGCGAATCCAGCCCAAAACGGGATGCAGCATTCCAGGGAGAAAGACGGCACAAAGATGACCTTGATTTGGACTGTTCAGAAGCATGTGAAGTTGGAGACAGTAGCATCTTTGACTACTGCCAGACTAGCGAGATCGAATCGGACACAGAGACTGTGAGGAAGTCGGCTGATGAAGGTGACGGTGAGTCTGCTCACTGGGCAGCTGAGGTGGAGAAGAAGGAGGAGGAAGAGAAGCATGTACCCCAGGCCCACAGGGCTGCTCTGAGCATGCCCGATGGAGCTAGAGGGCCAGACGTTAGGGAAGCTGTGGAAACGGGAGAGAATCAGAGCATTACGGGAGACAGCGGTATAGATTCTCCAAGGTGAGTCTCTCTCTTTAAATAGTTTTTTATAAATAAGATAATGAGGTGATATTGAATCTTAACAAATCCACTGATCCCAACCCAGATGCACGATCTCTTGTGGTCAGAGTTTTGACTACTTTTCACACCTCTGACTCTTTCCTATTGTGAGCCCACACAAGACTGCATCCTCCACATATTTCTGGAGGGGTATGGGCAGAATAAACACCATACTGCGGTTAGTTAACCTCTGGGTTACGTGTCTGCGGTTGGCCATGCTCTCAAGTTGATGTTTTTTCTTATAGAGTAAATTGCAATAAAGCTGAACAAACACCTTGTGGCCACTTATAGCATCCAGTATTTGAACAGAAGGGAGTCATTTATGATAATTATGTATAATTGCTGTTCGGTACTTAAACACTGATGTTATAATCAAAGAGGAAGAAAGGAGTTTTTTTTTTTTTTTTGCCATTGAACTCGCTGTGCACCCTGGTGTGTAGGTACAAGCAGGGAGTGCACGACCACGTCACATACGTTACTGAAGTGGTGTATTTTTCCTCCACAGGACCCGGGTCAGCTTGGCGTCTAGCAACACCGTCATTCTTGAAGGCCTCAAGAGAAGAGGCTTTTTGCAGAACCTGGAGAAACTGCATTCGAAGAGCAGTGCCATTCGACCACAGAGCTCACTGCTGCAGCTGACTCCTGTCATGAACGTATAGCAGGCTTGAGCTTCACGTTGGACCTTCACAGGCCTCATCTGGAAGAGGCCTCAAACCTCGTAGTTATATACGACTGTAAGTAATATATCCGATATCACAGTTTTATGCATATCTTCACATAATGATAGCCATTGCTAAAGAGGTATGTGTACAGGTGTACAGTATATATTTTGTGTTTTTGTAAATAACTTTGTGATATGCCATGGTGCATGGTGTATTAGCAGCACTGTGTGTCATTTAAGTGTACAGTTTTCCTTCTCTACAGCTCTAATGTTGCCCTTTTTCTTTCTTATCATGTAGAAATTACTACAAATAAAACTGTATATATAAACCCACATTGTCTTGAAATGGATGTCTCCATATGAAACGTTTTACCAACACAATATGAGTGCCTGCAAGAATTCTTTTACGCTATGCTATCAGTGTAACTGGCCCCAATTCATCCATTCGTTTCTTCTACCTTTCCAACTCAGGATCGTGGGGCAGCTGGAGTTGGGTGAAACTGGGCTGGTTACCAGTCTGTGGCAGGGCTAACACAAAAGGAGAGACAAGCATTCACACACACGTTCACACATACAGCCAATTAACAACTAATTAGCCTAACATGCTTGTCCCTCAAATGTGGGAGGAAGCTGGAGAGACCGACGGCATGCACGTAAACTTCATACAGAAATACCCTCGGATTCAAAGCTAATCTTCTTGCTATCAGGCAATGGCACTGAGCAGCTCTGCTTTTATTAAACTGGTAGATATTGCTTAAAACAGACCGATTCTAATTTATTTTATTTTTGTGAATAAATGCATTAAAAAATATGTTGTTGGGTTTTAAGCAAGTAAATTTCGGGGGTTCACTATCTTGTCTAAGGATGGTTCAACCTGCAGGTTGGAGGAGCCGACGATCAAACCACCAATCTTCATAACAACGGATACCCTACTCTTCCTCTTGAACCACAGCCACCCCAGTCCAAATATCCATGTCTGCATAACCTCAGTATTTCTGAGGGTTACGTGACAATGAGTCCTCAGCCTTGAACGTCTGCCTCAGCAGACTTGGGTCACCCTGCAGTTGTGAATGAATATAAACCAGTGTAGTGGTGAGCGTGGGAGACATTGCGTGGATGTTTTTACAGAGGTCACAGGAAATTCCCAAAAGCTTTCTTTGTATAGCTTCAAAAGGGCTGTTCCTAGCCTTGAAGGCCAAACCAGTTTAGGTGAGGTTTCAGTTAAAAATGTTCAGCTGCAGGAAGGATAAAACTACTATTTAAACAGATGTTAAACTGAAGACAAGGACCTGCTTCACAGCAGGAATCTCCCTGTTCTTGGAGATGTTTCAAGGTGAAAGAGTGACACCATGTGGAGACACTGTGGAAATGCAACCTGAACCTTGTCTTGAGGTAAACATGCCAACACATTAAGCCACATAAACCCATCTAGAAAATAATGGACTTTGTCATAAATCTCTGTACTCCATTGACTGAACACCACAAGGTAGTCAACAACCTTTATTTATCCATATATGTGCCACTCAGAAACTGGGAAGAGGTGTTACAGGATTTGCCCTTAAGAGAAGTCTATATGGATCTTTTACATGTTTTCTCTCTACAGTGAGGCCATTGACAAAAATGAAGGGGCAAAAAAAATAGACAATATGGTAGTAACAGTGTAAACACATGGTAATATACACAAAAGCAAAAAAAAGCATAAAAATAGGTATCAGTGACATCAAATTAAAATGTAGGGTAAAGTTAGTATGAATAAGAACAAAAGACTCCTGGAACCCCTAACTTTTTTTTCTCAACAGCTCGGCATACATTTCTACATAGCATGCAATAAGGCACCTATCTAACACAAGGAAGAAACCTATGCTACAGTGAAGCACAACTGTTATTGAAATAAAAAGAAAATATTGCTCACCAAAATGTTCACTCTGATAAAAACTGTATCTCTCTCATTCCCTTTCATATAGCCCAAGCCGTATCTAAAAAAATACATCAGTTTGTAAAAGATATTTTACACAGAACAGTAAATAGAGCGCTATCCATTGGACATTGGAAAATCTTGTAAAAGTGAGATTTTCTCATGTAGTCTTTTAGTATACACAATCTTTTTTTCTCTCTCCATTTAGATCAAATTGTGATAGTTCGCAGATCAACATGAGTAAGAGTTACCTATATGCTATACACAGGTAATTGAATTAGTCTCCAAAGGAATAAAGTGTGATGTTGCATTTAATGTACATTTGGTGCTTGGGTACAGAGGAAACCGCACGGTAAATAATTAGGACACGGCTCATGTTGGAATATGCTACCCATTAGGTTTTTATTTTCTATTATGCATTTCTTTATGGCTAAACCGCAGGTCATAATAGACAGTGTTGTCAGCCAGCCAGTATTGCTCTCTGTACAGTCTATGCAGCAACGCTAACTCAACATAGACATACAAAATAACAACCTTATAAATATACAGGATGGCTCAAGTCTGGTGGAGCCCAATGTCAAGAACAAGCTGCAACTGAACACCTGCAACAATTTGATCTCCAGCACTTTAAAAAAAAAAAAAGTCATAAAAGAAAAAAAAAGTGGAGACAAAGTGGAGCTTACTATCAAAAATGTAATCTTTTGGAACATCACACTAGTCACCTATACATATATATAAAAGAAAATCAATAATATTTACATTGGATTTCTGATATTTGCTTCACATGGGTTGTGTGAGAGAAAACGAAATAGCTATTTAAATCGAAACAGTTCTCGTTCACCAATTGTGTCGGTAACCTTGGATAAAGTTGCAGCTGAAAAGCTTATTTGCCCACCTGAAGGTGCATGACTGAAAAACCAACCAGTGGGCGAAACACATTTCCCCCCCACCGCTCCCCCAGGTAACAAATTTATCATGTAGATCTTCAAATCACATTTTGTTTTCTTTAAAAGTGTTCAAAAAGAGGTCCTGGAGCATGTGAAGCATAATCACAAACAAGAATAGAGACTTCTTCAAGAATCTATTATTATACCCTCTTTAAACTGAGCACAAAGCCCCGGGTTCAGCTCTGAATTATAGGTTGCAGTCTTTCAGGCCAAGCCACGTCCTTTTGAAGACTTGTGTGTTACTGTCCATCCATTCTCAGCTGCTCCACTTCAGCGTCGTGTGCTTACCTGACCTCTCCTGTCTATAGAAGCCGGGCCTGGCATTTCCTGTCATGTGGTAATATCAATGAAGAGAACATTGGTAGAACATAAATGGAAGATAGGATAAGGGAGGGTTTCTTGGGGGCAGGGGGAGCCGCGTTGCATGGGACCACATATGAGGGTGGGAATAGGGTGCTCACTGGTCTACGTGGATCCTATGATGTCTGGAGAGGGAAGAAGAATGGTTAAAGCCTTTTCCACATTGGGAGCATCTGTATGGCTTTTCAACCGTCAGGATGCGCTGCTTTGGGAAGGTATTGTTGGGGAATCCCTTCCCTGTGGGGATGGTGGTGTACTGCTGCTGTTGTGCCTGCGGTGGTTGCGGCTGCTGCTGTTGTTGCTTGTTCTCCAAGTGAACTCTCTGATGCCTTGCAAGCGAGGAGGAGTGATTGAATCTTTTGCCACAGTGAGCACAGGTGTAGCTCTTTCCCTCAGAGTGGACTCTTTGGTGCCGCGACAAGGAAGAGGAATGATTGAAGCCCTTATCGCAGTGGTGACACATGTAGGGCTTTTCTCCCTGCTGGTGCACTCTCTGCTTTGGGGGAGTGCCGTAGGTCATAGGTTTCCCAGGCTGAGGTGGAGAAAACACTGGATTCTGCAGGTGTGTCTTGTGATGGCGGGAGAGCGAAGAGGAGTGATTAAAGCCCTTGTTGCAGTGTCTGCAGGTGTAGGGCTTGCCTCCGGCATGGACTTGCTGGTGCTTCTTCAGATGGCGCTTGCGGACAAAACTCTTCCTGCACATGTTGCATTTGTACGGCTTTTCGCCCGAGTGGATCCTCTGGTGCTCTCTCAGAGTGGCGGCTGCAGCAAAACACTTCCCGCACTGTGCGCATCGGTGGGGTTTGTCTCCAAGCACGACCGCAGCGTGGGTCTTCTGGTGCTGCTTCAGGTTTGAAGAAGTAGCAAAGCCTTTGCCACACTGCCCACAGGTATATGGCTTCTCACGTGCGTGCACCTCCTGGTGTTTTTTCAGATGCCTTCTGCGGACAAAGCTCTTCCGACACTGAGTGCACTTGTAGGGTTTGTCCTCTGAATGCATCTTCATGTGTTCCCTTAGGGTGATTGCAGCTGCAAAGCTCTTACCACACTCTGAGCATCTGTGGGGCTTGTCTGGCAAATGAATCATCTGATGAGACTTAAGGCTGAAGGCATCAATAACATCTTTGCCCATCATCTCAACTCCTGGGGAGACATAGGGCTTCTCTTTCATGTGAATCTTCATATGCTGCTTGAGACTGGCCTCTACAGCAAAGCTCTCACCACAGTGGACGCAGATGTAAGGGTTGAGGTCCTTGTGGATCTCAAAGTGCTGGTGAAGATCAGCTATGCTGCCAAAAATTTCCCCGCACTCATTGCACTGCAGGCCATGGGCTTCATGTATGATTACACCATTTTCAGACTCAACTGTCAGCTCCCCGCCATGATCAGACTCCACTTTTACCACATGTTCACTTTCCGTCTTAAGCAGCACCTCTCCCAGCAGAGCCTCGTTTCCCGTTGTCTTGATTTCAGCTCCAGTGAAACAGTGCATGTCACCATGTTCCACTTTAATGTAATCATGGTCTGTCTCGGCTACAATTGCATCCACACAGGCTACAGCTCCGAGCTCTGTCCCCAGTCCCTGGATCTTTAAGTCTGAACCGTGGATTTCCAGCTCTAATCCACGCTTTTCTTCTGTCATAATCTCAGTTTCTGCTCCATAGTGAAGGTCGACATGGCTGTGGGCTATGACACACTCCGACCCAAGTGTGTCAAGGCCGGGTGTGTCACATTCAGTCTCTGACTCGGCCATGAGAACACACTCCAACCCCACGACCTCCGTTTTCTTGCCGGATGATGACCTACTAAAGAATCGGGGGGAAAGACCTTTGTCTTGTGTTGTGCCGCGCTGTTGCTCTTGTTGTCAAGCAGACCTGTGAGAGTGGAAAATAAACAATTTTAGATAACTGTTCACAGCCAAAAGCATTTGGTAAAGAAAAACTTTTGCTTGACTGTCACTTATAAATGTAATGAAATTGTAAGTAGGAGTGCAAGTCTGGCTGACAGATCATTGCAAAGTTTACTAACTTTGGTAAAATCGTAGATTTGCTGAACTTGAAAACGGAGTCCTTAAAATGGTGGGTTTTCTGGAAACTTTTGGGCTTTCAGGGAGCACCAAAAGTTGGACTGAAAGACAAAATTAGAGCAATATTAATCAAAACATGGCGTTTGACCTTGATTACCTCGTTTTCATAATAACAACTGAAATCCAAAACAGTAACTGACACTAAAATTCAGTTAATTACACAGCACTAGCCCAGTTTCAGCCAACATAGTCGAGTCATTTGAGAAAAGAAAAAAACAAAACAAAAACAGGATAATTGAATAAAAGGAATATCAGCACTCACTAATAAGTATACTCTAAGTATTAATTGTTGAGCAAGACGTATACACTATGGGCAGACATCAGATCTATTATTTAACAAATAAAACAAGAGTAAAGTGAATAATTCATCCAGTTATTACAAGCACATGGCAATCACATGGGAAGTGTGAAAGTATGACCACTGTTCAGTTCTGTCCCTTCTACAAAAACGTGTTTTCTGTTACAGTTTACATTGGATAAGTGGAAGAAAATTGATGGATCCATCATTGGGAGGATTTAAAGCCATACCAAAAAAAAAAAAAAAGATTTAATACTGAATCAAACACAGACAGCCTCTCCACATTATAAGTTAAATAAGACAGTTTTCACACCAACAGTCAGGTTTAATCTAGTTAGACAAGGTAAGCAAAAGCAAATCTTGGTGAACATAATTTTGCCACCTAGTCTCCAGGTAAAGATCACTGTATGTCCAGGATATACAGTCATGACCTCCACAAACACAAAAAGAAGCACAAACAAACGATGGTGACTCGTTTGTTTAACCGATGATCGCAAGACAAGAAGGGCCACAATTGGATTTAACTGTATTTGTATACTGTACAACCACTGGCCTAAGGTAATAGGTTTTAAAACGGCTCATTCTTTAGCATTATGCTCAGAAACTGCATGAATAAAGTGGTGGGACAGGAGTATTATAAGGTTTTCATGCCTGCACTCATCTCACATAACCTGATCATTTCAAATACTACTAAGAAAGGTTTACCAACAATTTGCTAGCCAAGTTAGCGCAGACTTCCTCAGCTAACAAATGTTAAAATCCAACTGAACATCATAATCAGACTCGCAATTCTATCTTAATCCGCAAGCAAAAAACTTGGCTGGCCTACACTTGTCGCTTATCTGCGCAGTTCATTATGAGTCATAAATGAATACATCTCGAAATAAAAACGGGGCATCTAAACAGCAGGGTTTTGCTATTAAACATTTAACTGCTGGTTGCTAGCCTTCCAAATAAGCTACAAATAGCCAATATAGCCGCTAGTTAGCTGGCTACGGTCGATGGGAGACTGGTTAACGATAAAACAGCATTGTGTTAGCTGCTAATGTGTTCACGATTTAGCCAGCTAACTAGCTTCAAGGAAAACCTCACCAGAGTAATTGTAGTGAGAAGTCCATAAACAGCGAAATACTTACACCAAACCAGCACTGAATTTTGCGCTCAAGTGCAATTTATGACAACGACCGACGCGGAAATTCTCCTTGTGCGAGTATTAACAGGCCATCTTGTTGTGCCACACCAGCACTTCCAGGCTAGCCAAGATTACACACTCGCCTAAGATGGCTGCCGCTTGCTAATGGTAGCTGCACTAGCTTCCGCCATTCTAAACATTAAAATTAGAGCGATCTCGACAGCACTATGTTCACAAAGATTAACCAAGAGTGCTCAGGAAACCACAGAGACAACCATAAATCATAGTTTGAGCGCTAGTAACGTTATCGCACAACACCAACGCCGACGACGAGTTGGTTAGCACGCTAAGCGCCACACCGTGATTTCCAGTCAGGAGTGGGCTAGCTGAAACAAAGATGGCTAACCATGAAAGCCCGAAACGGTGTGCGAAAAGCCCGGGAAAGGACGTCTTTTAAGCAAACAAGAACTTCTCGAAACACAAATCCGCCACCATGTGCAGCTTGAAATGAATTATACGGACAAAAACAACCAAGAAAAGCAGTTTAATCACTACTTGAAAGGACACGATGAGTCTTGGCTACAAACCCGAAGCACTCCTTCACTGCGGCAGCAGTCGACAAACCGCACGCACGACTCCAATGGCGGCCTTGCTGATGTTAGCAGCTATCCAGCCGAGACATTATTAGCGTGCTGGCTAGATAGCCACGATGCCAAGCTAACCCCCAGCTAATCCAGTCTGCTAACACAGTTAGAGCCTGCACTCCAGTTTAGTTCTATAGCCTGTAGACAGTAAAACACTGGAGCGGAAGCTTTACTAAACCGCCCATCCGACCATGTTTAAGTGTGGTTTGGCATGCAAAGACAAACTGCAAGCAAATAGAAAGAAATACAGACGAGTTGAGTCTGCAGCAATCGCAAACAGCAATCAAAAAATAGCCTGGATAGGACTCGAACCTAAAATAGTCTTTTATACCAGTGTGTTGCTGTGCTTGCCTGCTGTTCTAGCAGCACATAATGTCACAAGCAGTGCCAGCCCGGGCCTGTATTTTTCCATCTCAAAGTTCAGAACCCGAGGCGCACAAGACACACCGCTGACTCAAATAACGATAAAAACTACGATGATATATTAAGCTGAACACAAACGACCCTCTGTGCCTCTCTGCCGCTGCTGCTATTGATGCCAGAGTATGCTGAATTTAAACGATATAACACATCATTAGGAATAAAGGATCACGGCTGTTTAAACGTGTAAATTCTTGCAGGCCCGCACCCACCTTTCTGTCCGCTTACTTTGTGACTGCTGAAAAGAGAATTTTAAAAAGAGAGAAGCGTTGCAAGCTGTATGTAGTAAGCCTGGGTAGACTGCTCAGTATCTTCCTCCCTCTCTAGCCCTCTCTCTCTCTTTCTCTATGCCTGTGTGTGTAGCTGGCGCCACAGCTCATCTGGCGCCAACGTTGGACAACCGACGCACTTTAGCGAAAGCAACCATTGTCCTTTCAACGCAGCACGGAAACCACAATCACCCCCTACAGGCTGGGAGTCGACAATGCACCACAGACACAAGCCTGGAGATTTCCATTACGGTTTTTAGTTTGCAGTGTTTATCCATAACAGTGGCTCTGACGTTATTTTACTGTATTGTAACAAAGGTGAATATGAGGTTTATATCAGTTCACCCGCTAATGTTCCTGCTTCTTATGCCCCCCCCAAAAAAGGCAGGCAGATCAATAAAATAAAATATAATGTGAAAAAAATTCTAACATGGCAAAAAACGTGCAATAAGTATAAATTCAAAAAAGTTTTTTTTTAAGCCTAAATAAATAATTGAATATATAAAGCTGTATTTGTGTGGTCCTCAAGCTCAGGGCCTTTACCATTGGCCTGAGAGTTTTATGCAGTATATTAGCTGTTCCTAGCACTGGACTCCTTTGGACAGATGCTGGAATCTGCTGCAGCCACTTTTCCAGTTTCCAGCTCCTTCCACATCTGCTCCAGTTGTTCCTTCAGTTCCTGGTCCCTGCTTTGTAATCATATTATGTGGATAGTGTAGTGGCAGCTTTACAGTCTCTGAAACAACAGGTTGGAGACCAAATTCTGGTCAGGGCATGTATCCAGTAAAGGTCCCCAGAGTAGATCCTCAATTATCCTAAATTCCCTCAGGGCACAAGCAAGGGACACATAACTAACAAGGTCAGAAGAACCACTGCAAACTAATAAGAAAAAGGCTACTGCTACACTGATAATATAGCACCGATTGAATGCTACTATGTCAGTCAACCAATATACAGACCAAAATGAGGGCAGGTGTTGGACTGAAAGCAAGCAAATGCAGATACATCTGTGTCTGGACGATATCTGCTCATAATTCTCGGTCTACCAGTTAAGGCTGTAATAGCTTCTTTGTAGGTGATCATATTCACTCAAAAACATAATCAGGACATAATACAGGGGGAAGAGTGGGCAGCTATGAAGAGAAAGAAGAGTTTAAAGGCAGTTGGTCCAGATGACTTACCTGTGGAGGTTGGAGGTGTACAGGAGAGAGGGTGGTGGACTTTGTAAACAGACTGTTTTGCACAGTATTGGAGAGTAAGAGGATGTCTGAGGAATGGAGAAGAACTGTGGTGGCACTAATTTTCAATACAGGTGATGTGTAGAGCTGTAGTAATTACAATAACTAAATTACTAATAACTAAATGAGTAAATTATTATTACTTTCTTATGGGTTTTATTAACATTTCCTTGTAATTTTTTGCAGCCAATCATTGCAACAGACATAAAGTAGCAAGACTTCAGGCAGCTATTTGATGCATAAAGTGACAAAGAAAAAAACCTAATTTACAGAGATGAGTCAGGACAAAATCATTTTCCCCATAAAAATGTCTGAAAATAATAATTAATTAGAAAATCAATCAGAGATAAAAAATCAATCAAACAAACAAAAACGAAATGGAGAAGTTTAAAAGGTTAATATAATATAAACATCATCATCAGGTCAGCAAGGTTCTTTAAGTCATCTGTGAATTGTAAATTATAATAGTCACCAATGACCCCTTTTGGACTTTTACATAGAAATGATTGTATGTATTCTGTCACTGATTACAACTGTTATTGCCAACATATTCCTAAACGATTATAATTCTTATTTGAATGTTCAATTTGCTGACTTCTACATTTACAAATATTTGCTTAAAACATACTGAATTAGTTTGTCACAGTGAAAAGATGATGGGTGGGGGAGTTGTTAGGCAAATTTAGCCTGAATATTAGCGCAAAATTCTGTAGGGAAAATATCAAAGCGAACACTTTCTTGCAAACTGTAGGAGATGTGAGACTACACTGTATACCTGTCACTCAAAAAATGCAGAAAGATGACAAAGGGTTAAAAAAATCAAAATGGCTTTTTGTTTATTTTTTTGTATGACACTAGTCTTTTTTTTAATGTAAATCCATCAACTTTGGGGGGAATTATCAACTACTGGCACAGCAGTCTAGATGCTTCTATTATATTTTCACAATGCACATGTCTTTAAATGGTAAATGGCCTGTATTTGTATAGTGCTTTTCTAGTCCCTAAGGACCCCAAAGCGCTTTACGCTACATTCAGTCTTCCACCCATTCACACACTGGTGATGGCAAGCTACATTGTAGCCATTGGGGCGCACTGACACCCTGAGGCTGCCGGACACTGGAGCCACCGGGCCCTCTGACCACCACCATTAGGCAATGGGTGAAGTGTCTTGCCCAAGGACACAAGGACCAAGCCTGTCCAAGCCGGGGCGCGAACCGGCAACCTTACGATTACAAGGCGAACTCCCAACTCTTGAGCCACGATCGCCACTTAAAGGTGTAAGCTATGTAGATTTGGTGTAGTAAAGAAGGAATCCCACAAGATGATGCTGTTGTCCCCTTCACATTGTTGATGAATGTTCTGTTAGTGAGAGTGGCATTAAGTATGGTTACATATAGAGGTCTATAAAACACAACCATAACAAATGAATTCTTCAACAGTCTAGCTAGTAATTCTGACACTTTTATGACATTTAGTTATTAAGTTCATCAGTAAGTACTCCTTTTTTTATTTCCTTTTCTCCATCTCACTTGTCTTTATTTCAGGCACCACCCATTCTTTGATTATTTAAAGTCCAACTAGGAATACTGGTTTTACGAAGAGAGCGTATTACATAGCAGACATTCTGTTACTCACAGCTTTTGTCACGCAGTTTCAGTGTAGCGATCAACTTCAGGAGCTCCTCGTAGATTCCTTGACTTGCTTACTTTCAATCAAGTCTTTTCTTTAGCTGCTCATCTCATCAGATTTCCTAAAAACTTCCCACAGCTGCTGAACTTTAATCACCTGTGGATTGTTTTTTTTTCTAAATATATTTTTTATCTCCTGGTAAGAAAATGTCTCACAGCGGGAGCCTGGATTTGGACAGATACACCAGCTTGGATAAATCTCGTCGACCCAACAGTCGCAGCCAAGCCAGGACCCTGGCCAGGAGCGGGGACGTCCTTTGCGACTTCTGCACAACAAAGAAGCAGAAAGCTGAGAAGTCCTGCTTGGTGTGCCTGGCATCCTACTGTGAGACTCACGTCCAGTCTCACTACAACTACCCTACCCTGATGAAGCACAAGCTGGTCAAAGCTACGGGTCAGATGAGAGAGAAGCTCTGCGCACAGCATGACAAGCTGCTGGAGGCTTTCTGTCGCACTGATGAGACATCGGTGTGCGTTTTGTGCATGATGGATGAACACAAACACCATGACATCGTCCCGGCTGGCACTGAGAGGACTGAGAAACAAGTAAGTGGCGAAACACTGTGAACACAGCAAATAAGTTATCGACAATCCACTAATGACTAGTGATGGCTTCTTTCTTGTCTTTGCTGCTATAGAAACAACTTAGTGTTACGCTGCACAAATCTCAACAAAGGATTGATCAGAGGGTTAAAAAGTGGCAAGACCTCCGACAGGCCGTCGAATCACTTAAAGTAAGCCAGAAAGTTGCCTCATGCAAGTCACACTAATCTAACTATAACAATTAAAATATTCTTTTTAAAAGTAACTGTTTTTAAATCATGATGTGAAAAAAATCTTCCTCTCCTTTGTATCTCACCAGCATTCTGCTCAAACAGTCTTAGAGGAAAATGAGCGCATATTCACTGAGCTTCTGCTTTCCATCGAGAGAAAGTATATTGAAGTCAAGGAAATGATCCGCACCCATGAAAGGACCACCGTGACCCAGGCCGAAACACTGCTGGATCGTTTAGAAGAGGAGATTACTCTACTGAAGAAGAAGCACAATGACCTGGAGTTGCTTTCACACACTGATGATCACATACACTTCCTACAGGTGAGGCTGGCGACCCCAACCAAGATAACATATGGTGCGAAAGTCAGGGGTCTTTGGAGAAAAGAGTAAAAACATTCACTGTCTAGGCTATTATGTCTCATGTGTCTTCTTCTTCTTTTTTTTTCCCGCCAGAGTTGGCAGTCCCTGTCAGGCCCCTCGGGATATGAAGATCTCAACAAAATCAGCGTCGCACCCTATTACTCCTTTGATGCTACCAAGAGAGCCATCTCTGCACTGAAATTACAAGTGGAAGAAGTCAGCAAAGTTGAAATGAGCAAAATCTCAGGAGCAGGTGAATAGACTTGCCTTTTTTCATCTCAGATAGCGCAGATGATATGTGCTTTTTTCTGTTGTTTCTTAATCTGCTGTTGTGTATGTGCATTTTTAATTTGCCTTCACAGTGAAGGAAGTCCACATCACAGAAGAAAATGAAGAAAGAAAGTCAAGAAGAGAATCCGTTCTGAGGGAGGAACCAAAGATAAGAGATGAACCAAGAGCAAGAGAAGATTTCTTGAGATGTGAGTTATTTATTTTTTGATATATTTTTGTCACCTTCCTTCAGCCTATCTGTAAACCTTCAGCACCAGCATTGCATTTACAGAAAATCCTACTTACATACTGTCATGGGAAGCACATTTTGTATTTTATCTAATGTTAAATAGCTCCAGTTACTGTTTTATGCATGGATATGCAGCTCTGTGTGTGAAATGACCGAAACTTGCAGTGGGAGGTATGCTGGTGGCAGAACTGGTTTGGTGAAACATAAGGAAGCAAAGTTACTTATGTAAATACAGGTGTTCCTGCTTTTATGGCACCTATAAAAACCTTTGAATGAGCTGATTCATGGGAGCTAGAAACCTTTTTTAAAGGTATAATCACAATTGTTACCATACTCAGGCACATATCTCTCAGGCACATATCTCTCATAGAGATATAACAAACAATAGATGCAAATATATGAAAAATAGGAAAGAATAATTAGATTATATGTAGTGAAACATTCTATATATGAGCTATAAATCGTAATATTTCTAAAGTATAGCCGGAGCACAAGGTTTTGAAGTTTTCATACTCTAACAGTATCTGAGGACAAAGGCCGGTATATCAACATATGTTACAGACCTGATGAACTGGTGTGTGTAGTGCTATGTGTGTGTGTGTGTCACCGCTTATAGGTCTTTGAAACTGTGCTTTGACGTGGCAAGGAGGAGTAAGATGTAGTCCAGGGAAAAAAGCTGTTCCTCAGTCAGTTGCTGTGATGATGTATTGTCCTGAACTATCCACAGGGAGTGTCAAGGGTGTGGTAGGACTTTGAAAATACTGCTGGCCTTCTTTGTCAGATAGCTAGCATAGATGTTATCCAGGATTGAGAGCTCTGTTCAGGTAGCTGCACAGGGTGGCACAGCTGGTGAGGATACTCTCCATGGTCCTCTTTAGTTAACTGTTTTAAAACAGAGACTCTGGCGAACTTTACTTTGCCTTTTCCACTGATTCTCCTTGTATGTGTTTTTGGAGATACTTTATTTCTTTTGTTCTCTTTAATGATCTCCTTCTTCTTCAATGGAGCTCCAGGTGATTGTCTATACATCACTCATCCACATTAACACTGTAGGCTGTCTCCTCATTGTTAGACATCAGCTAGAAGCACAGAATACTAATCATCTGCTAATCACTTAAATCTAAATAGTTTCCTGAAATAACATAAACATATCAAATGCTCAATCTGAGAATGCTGTTTGACACATTTTTAGATAGGATAGGGGAATATTAACTACTGTCCGCATCACCTATGGTTTTGTTAGCACTCTTTAAGCATTTGCTAAGTGAAGACAATTACTTTTGAAAGTGAAATGTTTTCCCATTCATGCTTCAGTCGTTCAGCAATTCAATGATATAAGGAAAACCTTGCCTGCGTAGACACTGTAGATATCAGCATATTTATCTATAGATGTTGTTTATGTCCCCTAGCATGCCTTTACCAATGTGCAGGTCACCTATGCTATGCACACTACTACTCTCATACTATGTCAGATGCTGGATTTTGAAGTGTGAGGTGGTAAAAAAACTACTATTGCATTTAATCCTAGAACATGCATCCATGATTTCCAAGAAGAATTTTTTATTTTGATCATCAGACCTGATGATAGTTTTCCACGTTGCTTGGGCCCAGAGAAGAGAAGAGTGTTCCAGTTCATCAAGTATTTTTTCTTTGCAGAATAGAGTTTTTGACTTGTTTTTCTGCCGTGTTCAGATGCTGGTCAGCTGATTCTGGATGTCAACACTGTTCACCCCAACCTTCACTTGTCTGAGGGTAACAGAGCTGCCACGATGAAGAATGAACCCAAGAACTACCCTGACCACCCTGACCGATTTGACCACTGGCAGCAGGTGAGGTTTCACATTAAACAGGATGAAAGAGAGAGTTGATCAAATTATTAGGGTAAAAAAAGTCATTTCTATAGTTTGTGAAATCATGCCTTTTAAGCTTTCATTTCATCCTTTCTCTTCCAGGTGTTGTGCAGGGATAGTGTGATTGGGACTCGTTGCTACTGGGAGGTGGACTGGAAGGGAACAGAGATAGATGTGGCCGTTACCTACAGAGGAATCCGTCGTAAAGGGAATGCCAATGAATGCAGCTTGGGCTGGAATGACAAGTCCTGGAGTCTGTACTGCTCTGACTCCAAATTCTCTTTTGTGCACAACAACAAAAGCACAGACATCACAGCTCCGGTGTCTTCTCGTATTGGTGTGTACCTGGACCATGCAGCAGGAACACTGGCATTTTACAGTGTCTCTGATGGCATGCGTCTTTTGCACAAGATCCAGACCACATTTAAAGAGCCACTGTACCCTGCATTCAGTGTGTGGGGCTTTGGTACGACTGTAAGACTGTAAGATATGCTTCAGACTTACATTCTCCTTAAATCTGTGACATCTAGCACGTGGTGTTTGAGTAATTTTTGCTGGTTTTATCTTCTTTTATTTAACTTTTTCCTGATAAGTCTTTTTATGAGTGTTTTGGTTACAGCTTGCTCTTTTAAGGGAAATTAAGATATAACGGGTGCCATTAGTAAGTAGAAAAACATTAAATCATTGATCAGGATGCTTTCTCACGTTTTCTTTTTTAATGTATTATATATTTACATCACTGACATGTTGCACATGTCTGTAAAATACATTTTTTTTAAATATTGCTACTGATTAATTTGTCATTTTCTGTAATCTTATTAAAAACACAATAAATAGAAAGTGACTCACATTACTGGGAATGACGTTGCTGTTGTTGTAAGGGCTGATGTTAATCAGTCTATTAGTACGTTATTCCTTCAACAACTTAGATTCAACAGTTTCTTTTCTTGTTCAAGTAAGTGACTAAAAAAATGTAATATAATAATACCATGTGATATTACTGACTATTTTAACTAATACTGGCCACTTATTAAACACTTTTGAATTTCATCGGCAATAACCAGGAATTGATGGGTCATCTAATCAGCTGATAACAGAGACATTTTAAAGCAGCCAAAATGGAATAAAGTTTCTACCCAGTTGATTTTTTAAATGTATAATAACTTTAGTATAAATTCATTCATGGTATGCTTGGTATAAAAATGTAGGTAAACATGTGACCTTCTATATGCTAAAACCAGGGGCTAAGTGGAGTTTTGTAGTTAAATCAGGTGTTGCAGTGCAATGTGGGGATGTGAATTACTTAAAAACAAGTCACATATGAATTTAGTTTGCAAGCTGCAGTAGATTTTTCTTAATGTACAGGCTGTGATCAGCTGATCTGTGTTGCTACTGTGTTTTCTGTTTTACTTGATGTAACTTAACACATCATGTACTGATCCAACATCTGACTGAAGAACTCTGATTAAAAAAAAATTTGGACATTAATGCAAGATTTAAATTTCCAGTTTATAAAATTGGAAAATTTTTCTTATTTTTAATTTATTCTGTATCTTAACTTTGTTTTGATTTATTTTTTACAACATTTCATTTTGTCATTTATTTTACTCTAATTTGTGTAAAATGCTTTTTGAGCATATGAAAGGTGCTTTATAAATAAGCATTACTTACCTACTTTTGAAAAAACGCTCTCATTTTCCTCTCCTCTCTTTCTTACATTTTTCACTACCTCTGTGTTGCACACTGATGTTTTTTCTTGCCCTGGGAAATAAAGCAACTGTACATTAGCTATTAGATACATTTTGTGATGCACTGCTTGAGTTGTGTGTGTGCTGATGTTTGTTGAACTTTGAAATTACCTGCAAAAAAAAATTACTCCATTTATGGTTGGGCCTCTTCTGTAACGTGAGCTAGATATCGAATATGCTCACATTTGCACCTTGAAGCCATCAAAGGGATGAGAAAAAAACAATGTGCTGAAAGGTGTAGTAAATGGACGGGGGGGGGGGGGGGGGGGGGGGGGGGGCGACATTATTTTCTTATTAATGAGAAAGCATCACTGGAGGTAGCAAAATCAAAAGAAACTCATTTGACAGCAATTTGCATTAATGTGCCGTTGTGGCGTTGTTCTGAGTTGTTCAACCCCAGTTGAAGCCGTTTCCAGGATTTTTTTACATGGAGGCCAAAGGGGAATCAAGAATATAGCAGGAAAACCAGAAAATTAATAAAAAAAACAAATCAATCAGAAATAGAAAAGTGATGTCGAAAACATAATTTCAGGTTTATGAAAATTGTGGCCTATTACACATTTTTTGTGAAATTATTAGGAACTGCCCAAGAATTTAAATATAGTCATCTATTGGACACTTGCAAAGTGGAAGAAAGTATTTAGATTTTTAACTCATTTAAAACATATAATCCTACCTTAAATAACTTAACAGCGAAAAGGTTGAACAATCAAAATTTAATTAAAGAACCTTAAGTAAACATATTCAGACATTTTTATGTCTATATGTTTATGATGTTGCAAAGAACGCCAATTTCACCGGTAGTGTTCTGTGGCTTGATCTACAATAATAAGTAGCTAAAGCTGTCAAATAAATACTATAGTGTGTGTCCTATCCATGCCCTCACATGTTGCTCATGTGTTGTACACCTCTGATTGAACCACTGGCTGTGATAAATTTTAACCAGCCATCTATTCCACGTGGTCATATAAGTCTGGAAAGCTCCAGTGAATGATCAGAAAACAGATAAAACATTTAGGGCACTGGTTCTCTTACTCTGTGTCATAGACATTATAATGGTGCAGTTTTTGCAATCTAAACTATGATATCACATTATATGAATATATTACATTATTGCTGTTTTAGATGGAAAGATACGTGGAGACGGTGTAAAAAGGATTTGTCTGCTGTTTTTAAAGGCGCTTTGATATGTTTTTTGGCCTTGATAAATTCCACGCGTCTATCTTTTGTACTAATGAAGTTATAGGAACTGATCAGAAAAGAATGGGGAAAAAGGTTTTGCATATTTTATTAAATATGCTGATTCGTAATTGATTTTTTTCACAGAAGGACCCACCACAGATTATTTATAGCTGACAAATGAAAATATTAATTCGTTAAAGCTGCAGAGGGCAGCAGAAACAAGTTTTGTTTAAGGGGCTCGGTGTCTCACGCTCATTCACACATGTTGTATATAAACAGAGAGTTACACGGTGCTGACGTAAAGACGAAGACGTGTGTCTTTACAATGAGATGAGAAAGCACGGGAGAAAAACACACACATGCACACAAAAAAGAAGAAATGCGAAAGCTTCCAGGTTGTACTCAGAGCCCTCTATTCTGGCCGTACCCTCTTCCTACCATTAACAGCGAAACAGTTCCGTTGCTAGGAAACGGACAGGTTCCAAGTGTAGTAGACCTACTCTCAGGGTCTCACGGTGAAAGGAACTGATTTAAAACAGTAATATTCAAATTACAACATGGTGTGGATGTAATTACTATTTTATAATTTAAAACTTTGTCCAAATACGGTAGGACAAACTTGTCTTCATGAGCTTCCTCCGCGCTATCCCGCCCACACGTGCGTAACCAAATGTGGGCGGAGTCAAACAGCTGGATACTCGTGGCGGCTGAGATACAGAGGGACTGGCTGCTGTGAAGCCAGCCTTACCCCCACTCATTTCAATGCGAACACGGCTAACCGAGGTCCCATATGCTCTGGAAAAATCTACATACTCAAGTAAAATTAAAGCTAAGTCGTGATAGGTTTTGGGGGGGGTTGGGGGTGCCAGAGTTGTGGAGGACACGCCGGCGTACTCAAAGTTTTCATTTTCCTAAAAAGAAAAAAACAATCTGTATATGCTAGCTTACAAGGAGGCAGAAGGTGAGTTGTCACAGATTTACCTTTGATGCTTGTTGTTGCTAGCTAGAAACAGGAAGGTGGACAAAAAAACCCGTCGCATTTGAAGTGTAAGCGATTAATGTGTCCACCCCGAACCCCCCCCCCCCCAAACTTATAAAATGTTGTTGAACATTTAAGAAAAGCAGAAAACTAAAGCTTTACGAAAGCAGGATTATGTAAGGTAATGCACCCTGCTGATCGATGTAAATTAAATTGCTGTGGTCACTTGTTCTTGATAGTTTACTTAACCATTTAATGCTGATCAGTAGGTGAATGCTCCTAATCAACCTCACGGAACAACCCTATCGATCCTCTCATTCACTAGCTGAAAAGAGACATCTGTCCTGCCGCTGTCCCATCTACCGTCCTCCATCTTCAGGAAAATGAATCGGTGCACATGTCAGTCACACTCAGATAAATGTTAATCCTACTTGAGAAGACATTGCTCAGCTGGCTGGAGAGGAAAAAGAAGAAAGGTGCTGGAAGATGTCTCTGTGGATGATACTACCTGTTAGCCTCCCTGTCCTGACCATCACTGGGATATGGGTTGTGTAAGTATTGTCTGTTTTTTCCCCTTTCTTTCTTTTTTTTTTTTTGACATCAGAAAAGTTTAAAATCTATGTAAATGTTCTAAGGTTTCACATCTGGATCTATACCCTGTCCATAACTTTAAAAATTACAAAATACAAATTAAGAATTGGAATCATGTTGTAATAAAAATACTCTTCGATACCCCGGCCTCCTCTCCTGCCTACAGGAGCACAGCACTACATATTTACCCTGAATTCCTGGGAGCCATGGCAATCGCATGTGGATTAACTCTTTCCAGTAATGATCTGGGATTATCACCATTTACCTAAAAATCAGACATGCAAGTTTGCAGTAAATCTTAATTATCTGTAGTACAGTGTCTGAGCAGATGTGCCGGAGAGAAACCCTCCTGGTTATACTTGGGCTGACAGCTCTTCTCTCTGTTCTATTATTTCGTTGGGACAAGGAATGCAAACCCCAGGGGGGAGAGAGACAGATGGCCCAATTCCAAATTGTTGTAGTTCTGAATCAAGGCTATGTGCTGCATCACTGATAAGTTGCATGGAGACTAAACAGCCTAATCAAGCACCAAACTTGAGACCATATGGCAATTAATGTTGTGGTGTGCGTGGCTACTCAACAGTCCAATCAGTAGAGTGTATCCAGGTATAGCGGCTTAATGTTTCCATGCTGATTTGAGAACATGAAGGTGAAAACCAATCTGTCTAGTTTGGGCATTTTTTTCTGAGCAGAAAGCTGATCTGAGTTCAGATGCTGAGAGCTGCAGACTGCCAGCCCCTTTACACCCATTTCCTTCCTGTTACCTTGACAAGGGCGCCTTGTTTCTAAGAGCAGTCAAGGGTCTTTTTCAGACTTGGGGAATGTCACAGAATGTGGCATGTTACATAACTCCTGCTTCCCAGTGTGGATGACTGGGTGGGAGTAAGGTAAATACTGGAAAGGGGTGGGAAAGAACGTAAGCAGAATTTTCACTCAGCATCTGGCGCCCATGCCAAGTGTTTTCTGTATCAAGTAGGACCACCAAGAAGTCTTGGCTTCTGTTTCTCAACTTTTATCAGTCAGTCAGTGTATTTGCATATGTGTCTTTTATGTTATCCAGCAACCATGCTGTAGAAGCAATGGGAGTTTAACTAGTACTTGCCAAATGTATCTATAGTTTATTGGCTCACACTTTTTTCTGAGGTTATTTTTGTAGAGCTTTTGGGACTTTTCATTGTTAAAAAAACACACAAAACCCCGACAAAAAAAAGATTTTTCCATCTAAGTCTTTCTTTATGTAGGACTTGCTCCTAAATAAAAAACAGGGTCTGTTCCATTTAAACATTGCTTAAAGGCACATGCAATTACAGCCATTGCTGAGCTTTGATAGGGGTCTAATTATATAAACAAACCTATTATTACTTAGCCTCTGCTGAGCACATAAAGCGCTGGTTTAGTTCCAGCTACAGCTAAATAAGTTCACTTTTAGAAGCACCCCAGAGCTGCAGATGCTGTTCTAGCTTTAGAAGCTGGCCAGATGTATAAAATACACCCCCAAATCAGGGAAAAATATAACGACCTAAGCTTTCTTTTTCCTGCATTTGTCAAATGTGGTCTAATGATTTTTTTCCCTAGATTTTTGATTTTTGTGTTGTTGGTACCATTTGTAGTGTTCAGCACATATGGAAAGGAAGCAGACAAAAATGAAAGGTGTGTGTTTGTTACTGTGTTTCTCAAAAGGCTTAAATGTCTATCACCGTCATTTACGCCTGAAGGTACACATTGGCACATTTTCCTTTGTAAGATAATCACAAGTTAATGTGGTATCGGAGAAGAAATTCTCGAGTAAATCGTAGCATTCATAGCAAGACTTTTAAGTCTTATCACACACTCAATAGATAAAAGGGAGGACATGGTGCACTTTTGTTTCTGTTCCTTTATCATAATCAAAAGCTGGAAGTCTTCTTTCACTCACAGTGATGATTTCCTCAGTGCTAGAGCAGCACTCTTTACACGGTGATTGATGTATTGATTTAACCCTCTGTGGTCTCTCTTGTTCTGTATACCTGGAATATACCTAAATGAGTCATTTGTTTGTTAGCTGAAATCTCGGCCTGCAATTTTGAAAGAAACGGTCAGACCTACATAGTTTTTGTGTGTTGTAGCTTGCTGACTTTCATCTACAGTGAGAGATCCATGGGAACAGTAAGATGCAACCAATGGAAAAAATCCCAGAGGGTTATTGCCCCCATCTAACCAGCCAGCCAAGTGTTGACAGCCTTTACAGCAGTCAAAACCAACTGTGCATTTCACTAAGCAAATGCAGTGTTAAAAAGCTGGTAGCAGGATTAATTTCACACTTGAAAGTTAACTAAAAATAGATTCTCCAGGCTTTCTTTTCTAACAACAGCTGGTGCCCTCAGATTATTTTTTAATGTTGTAGAAATTAATAGACACATTGTTTTAATAGTAATGATAGCTATGCTCAGACTAATATTTTTGCCTGTTATCTTGACCTTTTGGACAGTCACACCTACCTTGCGTGTGATCATTGGATAGGAGATGCTAGCTGGCGATTTCCAAGACAAAGATGTAAACAGACACTGGTGACAGAACTGCCATGTATGATACTGGGTTTCACTCTATGTCCAAGTTCTACATAGCTGTGCGTGCACACCCTGCATAAGAAAAAAACTGTCCACCTGCTCAGGTTGAACAGCCCGTGTTTTCTGAATCTGATATTGTGTCGACACATGAAATTGTAGCAGATACTGTGTAGTGGAAATAATTTAATACCGCTATTTTTAACGTTGTGAAATATGTCTTGCTTCTGATTTCTTGCTTGTGTCTTTGGGAAATATCTCTGTCCTTTAAAGACTGGCCTGTGAGTAGGATATTATCAGCCATGGAAACATTCCTGATTGATGCTTAACCTCTTGCTGAACTAGGACTGCATGCAAAAATGAGGAAAGACACTCTGTCTGTATGACTCTGTCTTCCTGTGGTTTTCTGGCTGTTACAAATAGTGTTTTCACTGTTGCATGTGAATAACAAGGTTATATGTGATTGTTGCACGTCCTTCCTGAAATGCCCACATAGAAATGTGGCTAAAACGATGCTTCAAAATTATACTATAGTTACAAGTAAAAATAAAGATGATGTGGGATATGTAAACACCTCAGAAACCTGAGTTTCCCATAATTTCTTTCTGCATGTGCATATTCGTCCTATCTGCATATGCAGTTGTGTAGGACTTGAGCAACAGAGCAGACACAGTTGAGCTGCACATGTTCGTGGTGAGGACTTAATCACAGGACTCACAGTTAAATAGCGTTTTCTTCAGCCATTCAAAACCACACGCTGGACATCTGGCCTTTTAATGTGGCCTCTGTATCATTAGCTGAAAATGGTTTGTTATGTGAAAAATATGTGTTTTAAGTATTCTCTTGCAGGGTCACAATGTCAGGTATAATAATGCAAGAGGTCAGTGCAGCCTAATTGAAGATGTTCAAGTTATAGAGTTTATCTGTAGCCTGTGCAAAAGGGGATTTTTGTGGCCAGCACTGGTCTCAATATTTTAAAATCTTAATTAGAAGATAATATAAAGTAAACGGTTAGCACTGTTGCCTCACATGAAGAAGGTCCTGGGTTCAAAGCAAGCTTTCTTTTTGGAGTTTGCAGATTCTCTTTGGGTACTTCTGACACCTCCTCCAACTTCCTCATACAGTCCAGTTGGGTTAACTGGTGATTCTAAATTGCCCACATGTGTGAATGTCAGTTCAAACGATTGTCTGTCTGTGTTGCCCCACAACAGACAGGCGGTCTGACCAGGGTCTACCCTGCTTCTCCTTTCACATCTCCTCCTGCATCCCTGAATTGATGACAAGCGGAAGAAAATGGATGGATCAATATATTTAACACTGGTGTTTGTGTTTAGTGCTGACATATACAGATATTATGTTACTTATGTTAGATTGTTGACCTCTGTATGGCCGCTGCTGGTCAGTATCCTCACCATAGTCATACCACTTTGACAAAAATGAGCCATCTGAGGTAAATGGTAAATGGAGGTTCTTTAATACTGCTTTTCTACTCTACATGAGCACCCAAAGTGCTTTATACAGCAGTTTCAGATAAAGGGTAAGAAATGGTGAAAAGTCAGCTCAACTGTTCCTGAAAGTTAAACAGGTGCAGGTACAGGATTTTAGGTCACCCTGAAAGTTCAATAAATGAAAAGACCTGAAATCATATGTAGGTCATTTTCAGTCATATAAAATCATCACTGTAAATAAGCGACCACACGAGAAATGCTACTGCAAAGACATGACAGATATGCAAAAGGGTTTTAGTAAGCTTAATAGTTGATGGCTACGTGGTTTTTTACATAAATCTGTTTAGGATTCATGTTACGTTTCCTTGCCTTTGTGGTCTGTCTCACCTCCTGACAGTCTAGCGTCACAGTAGTGTCAGGTTATTATGTTAGCTGTGGCTTTTGCATTGAACTCCCCTCTGCTTTTCACTTGAATTCAATGACCTAAAAAAACTTCCTATTCTGAGGCTGCATGTGAGAAGTATCTTTTTTTCCTACAACTACCACTCTAACGGCTTTTGCCGTATGAATGCTCATTGAGTCAGTTTAAAGTGACAGTGTATGCTAAAAATATAAAATAACCGTTTCCAAAAAAAAAAGTAACTGTTCCCTTTGATTTTGGCTGATCATTTCCTTTTCCTTTTTAGCTATGCCATGGCCCTTTACAACCAGCACGTCTGCCCTGTGGAAAACTGGTATGTTGACATCTATTCTGTATTTTGCTGATCCCTACAGTCAGTCTTGACCTTTGTAACCTTCCTTGCACCTCTTTTGCAACAAGAGCCAGTGAGAATAATTTCCTGCTCAGTTGGCTGAAAAATGTTTGAGAGACTCATTAAAATCCACTCACAGTTCAGTTCAATTCAGTGTTATTTACTTAGTGACAAGTCACAACAACAGTTACTGCAAGGCACTTTATATTGTAAAGTAAAGACCACTACAATAATACAGAGAAAACCCCAACAATCAGACAAACCCCCATGAGCAAGCACTTGATGACCGTGGGAAGAAAAAAACTCCCTTTTAATAAGAAGAAACCTCCAGCATAACCAGGCTCAGGGAGGGGCAGGCACCTGCTGCAACCAGATGTGGTTGAGGGGAGGGAGGTGGGAGAAAGACACACTGTAAGGCAGAGCCAGAGATGAATATTAATCTAGAAAATCAGCACAAATCTAAAGCTGTGATGCTTTGCTGCTCTGGATGCTGGGCTTGTTTCGGACAAGCTGAGGTTAATCTCCACGAGCAGAGCTACCATTTGATGACACAGTGGTTTTCTGCCTCTTTGACACACCAACCCTAAAAACAAAAGAAATCCTAGGTGTGATCGCACAAAATGGTCCTTAATATACAGTTACTGTACTGTGGTTTAACAACAGACTGTATTATACAGCTTCTCATATATTTTTACTAGACCCAGTGAAAAAAAAACAGGATTATGTCTTTGCTTTGTTAGCTATTTTCCACTGTGTGTCCACAGCCTAAAATAAACGCAATTTTCCTCAATTTTTTTAACATTTGCTTTTGCACTGCCACACATGTTTGGTGTTTGTTTGGTTGTTTTTTCTTTCAGGTTGTATAACCAGTCATGTGAGGAGGAGCTGTATTTGCAGAGCGGGCCATCCTTGTGCTGCACACTAGACAATGTACCTCTCATCAGGTCAGTGAGATGGAGTCGTACCTCCTGTCCGTCTCTTCTCTGCCCCTTTGCTTCTGCTGAGTCAGAACAGGAACACTGTCCCATTGTTTAGCGTGACCCCTGTCGGCACATTGTTGATTTAAAAAGAAAAAAAGCGAGTGAGGAGAAGGAGACGTTTCTTCTGTGTGTGTGTGTGTGTGTGTGTGTGTGTGTGTGCATTCTGAAAATAACTTGCGGCAGAAATATCCTGCCTGCCACCGTGGCAGTTTGGAGGCAAAACACGTTCAGCCATGTAAACACACATACGCACACGGAGGAGTCGGCTTACAGTCCAGAGGAAATCAAGACACTCCTGCTTCTTTGTTTGGGTTTTTGGCCCTTTCAGCTTTCAACATCAAAGACATGTTGTACCATATAGCCACAGTGGCTTTCATTTAACAAAAAAACAAAGCATAAAAAAAAAGGAAAACCAGAAAAGATAATATGCAACGATAATGACCCCACCACCACCACCACTACAAATCAAGTGTGCAGCTACAGTTTAACACAGAAAGTGAATCTTTAATATAGCAGCACTGTTGTTGCTAAGCAGTCGAAGCAGAGAAGGTGGAAGAAGCATTTTTCTTAATCTGTGTTAAATGCCGCGCTGTTGGGTAAAAATAAAACGGACCTTCGAACAAGCCATAGATGAAAGAATTGTTTAAAATGTATTCATGTCAGCTTTAGTCTAATGAATTGTGCGTTTTGATCCATGTAGTGAAGAATGTGTGTATGACTTGAGTCAGCTGAGAGGGCTTTGGCTTCAATGGGAGTCTGGGCACAGACAGCCAGTGTTGACTGTCTCTGAGTTTTCCCTCCTACAAACATTTCCCATTCGTAGAATAAAAGCAGCAAGCAGTAGGTGAAAAGTCAAACACTTGACTTCAGGATGTGAGGAACAGCCATAGAGTACCTCTGGATGTGTTGATGGTTGGAGTGTAGGCAGTGGTGCATTGTTTTGTGGTATTGTTCTGATTGTTTTCTTGTAATTGTTTCTTGCAGTAAATGTGGGACTCTTCCTCCCGAGAGCTGCTTCTTCAGCCTTATCTGCAGCACGGGCTCATTCATGGGTAAGGCATCCTAAGGCATGGCTCAGGACACATTAGACTGGCTTATATTAACTGTGTAAACCAGCACGCTAAAATTTCAAGACACACCTGCATTCACACTTATAGAAGATAGCCTATAATTTAAATGAATGTCATCTTTTAAGTATATATTGTCACATTTTGATAGCATATTTGTTGTAGCTGGCGCTAACATGACACCTGCAGTTGAGTTAGTTATAGTTTGCTCCTCACAAGAAAGCAATCAGACCCTTGGATACTTATTAATATAGTACACCTAATTCTTAGTCTTTACATTTTGTGCAACTGCAGTTATAATGTGTGCTTGCCACAGAATCCCAAGGCACACCTGAACATGCCTCTAGCCACAACAATGGAAACCATGTGGCGTAGACACATGCCAGAGGAAGGGCAGCCAGGTCAACAAATGAATGTACATAAGCATATTTATTGAAGTAGACACATTGTATTTCCCATTGTAGAAATAGAAAAAGGAAGGGGCTTGTTTGTCTAACAATGGTAAGATCCCCGGTTTGATTCCTGGAGATGACACAAATCCATTTGGGTTTGTTTCAGGAAGGGTGTAAAAGTCAGTCAGATTAAACATGTGAAGCTGCCCAATGTGGCGTCCCCCCCTGTGAATAAGAGAGAAGCTGAAAGCAAAAATTAGCTGTAATACAGAACAAGTCGGAACACAGATGCAAAGAAAACACTTGTGTCTGAAAGAAAGAATGAGCTCTCAATTGCTGGTCTGCATGTTTTCTGTGAGTCTCTACATGTGCTGCTGCCCTCCGTTCACTGGTGGCTCCGACTGGCCCGATCTTGATAATGTTTTCCAGCTGTGGTTAATTTTCTAGCTGTGTGTAAAAAGTTACTGTGCTTTGTTTTTATCCAAGCCTCTAGCAGCTATTTTTCTGTCTGACTGTGAGACTCTGGACATTGTAAGCTGTCTTTTTGAGATGCAAATTGTAGCTCTGGTCTTTGCTTGTGACAAGAATGGAGGAACTTTGCAGCATTGTATACTGTATGTGTATACAATGCTAAAAAAGGAGGCAGATGGTTGCATTTCAGGAGCTGCCCTTGTGTACGTACAGGCTGTTTCCAGGCTCTTAACAGACCCATTAGGTGGTGAATACACACCTGAGTACAACTGCTGCACACATAGTTAAAGAAGTATTTCTATTATCTGATAAAGAAAAGTATATTGTTTGCTTGAGTAAATAAGACCCCACTTTTGAAAATCTTGTAATCTTTTTCACCCTGGTCATGATGATTTTCCTTTAGAGGGAGGTCACATTTTTTATATGCATAAAAAACCACTGAGAATCTTTAAAATGGGTACATAATATTATTGGTGTAAGAGAACACACCTTGGCTAAACACTGCCCTTTGATTTTTGTGTTTTATTTCACACTTAAATTATGTGGCAGCGAGAAAATGTTGCAACCACTGTTGCTTCATCACGATGATGGTTTTTATCTGGCTTAGTTAAGATGTAGTTCTCTTGTAACTTTTGTTTGAAACATGCTTACCTAGAATGACTCTTTCATAATATGTATGCAGCATAAGTGTGAAATAATGATATGTGGTGGAGGTAATCCTGCACCACTTCCGCGCACAGTGACTGTTGAACAGTTTTTATCTAAATTTCTTAGTTCCTCTTCCTTGTGAATGAAGTTTCTCTTGCGCTCATTGTTAGTCAACCACCAAGCCATGAGTGACAGTGTCTTAGAAAGTACACAGTGAGTAAAAGAAACAAAACCCTTTTCATTGTGAAAGGATAAAAGCTTGTATCTCTGTCTTTATCATAAATGTGTTTTGAGATATTAGAGACGCACATTTTCCTCCCAGTTACATAAAATGTCAGCTAATATTTTGTTTTCATTAGAACACATAACTTGAGCTGAATCACTTAAGGAAGTGGGAAAATTAGCATTTCAACATGTTTCAGATTTTGATATTTGCTGTTTTCTTTGTTTTCCATGACAGTAAGCTGATTATATTTCTAATTAAGAGAATTTAATATGACCGCTCAATAAGTAATTTTAGTGAAACACTCCACCTTCATCCATTAAAGTGTTTTTTGGAGAGCTAATGACAGTTGGGAATTGAAATTCTGCATAATTCCTTCATAATTTTCTCTGCATTTCTATTCTTTTTTTAAAAACAACATAAAAAATTTAGATTTAATGACCCTCAACCTTGATGTTATTGTAAGTGATGTATCACGGCTGCATTTGATTCAAAATTATCCATCACATTGTTTTAACTGAGTTCAGTTGCACTTTCACCCACTCGGGTGAATCTGTGAGGTTTGGAAGGTTTAATTTTCAAATCTTTTTGGCTGCATTAAAGCTGCTTTTTCCCCCTTTGCAATCCCATCAGTCTGAACATGGTGTATGTTAATACTGTTTATAAAGCTACCTCTTTTGTCTATACATAACTATGTAAAGCTGATGTGGTATGTAGCTATACAACAGACTATTTTAAATATTGCGTGCTTAGCGAGTAGCTCATTGATTTATGTTTTACTTGGAAGGCTGTGTTTGCTATAGTTGGCTGCAGGTGTCACTTCCAAATGGAGTAACATGAACTTGGAGAATTTTATATCGACCTGTAATTGTTTTTTCTCCTTTTCAGTTCAGTTCCCACTTTTCTGCCAGTGTACACACAAAACATTTTAAAGACAATACATGCATTCTCTGTCTGCATACCTTCTGTGGGAGACGGTGAAATGTTGTGTTTGGGTTGAAATGTAGCCCCTTGTATGGGTGGCAAGGTTTTTTCTACTGTGAGGTGCGAGTGCCGCTGGGTAATAAGCACTTTATGAATGCCCATTAGTTTTAGTGTTAACTCAGCCCTGCGTATGTGAATGCAAAGGCACGTGCAGGGCTATGTATGCATGAGAGATTGTCCACCTTGTTGCAAGTATACATGCAAGATAGAAGCAGTGTGTGAGTCAGTGTCTGTGGGAGCACTTTACTTCCTGCACTGGGCTTCCTGACTTCAGAGCAAACAGCATGAACTTGTAAAGGGCAGCTCTGTGGAAGGTAACCAAGTATTGGAACAGTGTTAGGTGCTGTTGCATGGCATCCTTGGGTAAAATAAGCTGTCACACTGCAGCTTGTTGTGACCTTCGAGTCCAGGTGGCGCTGATGCATGGGACATGAAGCCCTTATGTTGGAGGAGGCCATGACTTTAGTAAACATGCATCATCAGATAAGGATACCAAAAAAAAAATGCCCACACAAATGTGCCCAGAATAGAAGAAGAAACACTGATTTCTTATAGAGAGAAGCTGCTTGTCCTTGTCTTTAACCTTCAGGCGTAGCTTTCATCATTCCAGGATGACTGCATAATGCCAACAAGTTTAAACACGCTCATTTGTTATGATGAAACACACATTTAGTTGAAACAGAAAAGAATCCACCAGCAGCCAGTCTGCAGCAGGGTGAACGAGGCGCTTTAATCTAATGAAAAAGCTGCAGTCGACTTTCCTTTCCCTTCAGCAATACAGCATGTTCTCCATTATAAAAAGGAGCCAATGAGCAGACTGTTTCCGTGCCCGGAGACACAGTTGTTTGTTTTTCCATGATTGTAATTGAAATCACTTTTGCCGAGTTGATTTGGGTACAGAAGGAAGAAACAGAAGAAAGCTCGCACTAACACAGATACACACTCACAAGTTAGAGCTAGTGAATATAAAACATAAATAAATCATTAATTAGGTTTTTTTTAATAGCATTACATAACCATGTCTTGGTCTTGCTTGTACGAATGTTTGCCTTTAAGGTTTAAACAAATGTTTTTATTATCAGATTTAATAGCAACATTTCAGTGAGCTCATAGTAAACTTTGCAGATCAGATGGACTTAAAATTAATTCTCCCTCCAAACATCACATTAAAACAGAATGGTTAACATAACGGTGGGAACTTTGCACTATTGTTCTAACAGGAAATTATGCAAGACATAATTTCTCAACATGTGATGCTGAACTCTCTCTATAAATCATATACATACCTAAGCTTTGTGGATGTGTAACTATGAAAAGATCGGCAAAAAAACAAACAAAAAAAAAGCTGAAGGCCTTTTTTTAAATCTTTTTTTCCCGTTTGGGCAGAACATTAATAAAATGTAGTACAACTATAATCATGAGTGACTTAGCTGTTGCAGTAGCGTATTATTTTGTGTGTGTTTTTTTAATGAAAAACATTCTTTTAATATCATCTTTTTATCTTTGCAGCTTGCTGGTGACTCATTTTTCACCCTAGTGTTGCGGCAATTGTGGTGTGGTGATTTCCCCTCAGTAATTTATCCTCAGCATGAGCCAAACAACTATCATCTGGAAGCTTTGCTGTTGTTGTCAAAATCAGAAAATGATGTGAAGTATGCATGGCTGACTTTTTTAACAGCTGCGAAGAAAAGGTCGCTTTAAAACAAAAGATCAGGCCACAGATCAATAACTGCTACTGCTTCATCCTGAGGTTGTGGCCGGGCTATAAAATGTGTCCGCTCAGTGAGACGCTACTTAAAGCCAGACACGTCACGGCATAGACAAACCCTGGAGACAAAGCTTCAGAGAGGAAGGAAAAATCTATCAATGTAAAGACTCTATGTGGAAATGTTTTTCTTTTCTAGCCATGACCACAGTCTCCATTTGTATTCCCTTTTGGCAGACACAGACCCTCTGAAAAGCTGCCTCTTACACAGACACAGTCACAGAGTTAACATAACACTTTAGTCCCTGGAACAATATATAAGCGTCAGGTCAAGACATGAGGGGCTCCTTGTCCTCACTAATTCTCCCACCCTCCACTTTTCACTCTCCCTATATGCCCCGCTTTCTCCAAGCCTAGTCAGCCTTCATCAGGCACCAGCCGTGAGGAGCCAACAAAGAGAACCCAAATGGGGGTCAGCTCCTCAGTGCTCCAACAATGCACCCAGTCAGAGCTTGTTAGCACATCGGCACTCATCTGTCCCATATACTGTACTTCTTTCCCCTTCACCTTTTAATCGTATGTAGGTTTGGATCGACCCCCACCAAGATATCCTTCTCACTTTCCCGCCATTTTCTGCTTCTCATAGTTTTGAGTCAGAGAAGCTGCTTAACATCTCTGATTTCCTGTAATATAGCTTTCAGGGAGTTCATGTATTTCTTGGCTAAGTGACGTGTGAGAGTGTTTGCGTTAAATTGAAGCCAGGCACTTTTGTATGATAGTCGTCCAAAAAAAGCCAGATGATGCCTTTTCTCCATTTGTTGCATGCAGTGACTTTTTAACATTGTGTAGCTGATTTTCATCTCCCTTCTTTTAGTGATGGTGATTGTGCTGCTTCGCTACGCCCACGTCATTGAGAAGCATCAAAACTGTGTCCTGAACACGGCGAGTCTTTGCACGGGCTGGATCTGTGGTGCTGGACTCATCATGGTGGGCAACTTCCAGGTACAGTCTTTTAGTTTTTTTTAACAATAAAACACAGAGAGGTAACTGTAAATGCTGATGAAGACAAAGATTTATGGATACCCAAAGAAATTGTATTCAGCATGGGAAATAGTGAAATTAAACACACAGAGACTGAGGCTTCTGTTGTGTAGTCCTAGAGACTGGCTGTGGTCACTCAGAAAAAATGTGTATTTCTTGACTGGTTGGTGATTGGTTGCTGGGTACAGTTTCTCACAAAGAGTCTGCTGCACCAAAAGCGTCCTTGTAATTACTTGGGTCGCTAATGTAGCTGCAATTATTTATAGTTGGAAGAAAAGTTGCCAACTTGTTCTCAAACAGTCACCAGCTATAGTCAAGCTATAGTCAAAAATGTGTTGCACTTTTTCATGTGAAAAGTGGGGTAAGTGTCACACTTTTCATAGCTTCATTACCGGTCTTAGAGTAGTTGGCGGATATATGAGGACAAGTCGGCATCTTCCATGCAAGTTGCGGGCAATAGCAGACACAATCTCAAGGAGGTTTTTTTGGTGCAGCAGACTCTTTGCTGGGTGAAATTGGTCACAGCCTCCAGCAACTACATGCCAGCTGGTTGTAAAAAAGCTTTGATGTTCAGATAAAATGTCCAAAATATCTTTGGTTCCTGTTTCATTAATATAATGAGTAATTTCTTTTTGCTAAATCGTGTGGCATGGCTTCATCTCTAGTAAATTCTTTTACACAGCAAAGAAAATAATCTGCTGTATAATCTTTAACATGTCTTTGTTTAACCTGGCTCTTTTTAGGAGTCTTTCTCTTTGCTTCTTTCTGTCAATCCTTTCATTTGAGATTAATATCAAATTAATTCCTCAATGTTTGTAATGTTAACTTCTTCCTTCATCAGCACAATACTGTTCACAATAATCCTCTTTCTTTGGTCCTAAAACTTCAAGTGAAGAAACCCAACATGAATTCCTTCTTCAGTTCTCTGGGAAAGAATTTCTTGAAGTTTAAATATTTAGAGCTCTGGCTGGATGCCTAGACAGTGTGTGTGTGTATGTGTGTATTAGTACTACCTTTGCTGCGTGGACAGAACTCTGTTTAGACAGTAACATTGTTGCGACCGCTTCAAAGAAAGCGTGCATAATGTCAACTGTTGAATTTTTGGTTAAAAGTCAGCGTACGTGTCAGATTCAGGAAGTGGTCACGGTTAGGGTAAGAAAAGTAAGATCATTTAACGTCCTCTGAGGGGAGGTTATTTTGGTGTTTGACGCTGGGCTGGATATCACGGCAAAATCTTGTTACCATGCTTTAAAAAGGCCGAAATAGTTCATGGGAAAATAAAGAGAGAGCAGCAGCCACGGAGAAGGCATTTGATGCTATATTCAGAGTAAAGAGAGGAGCAAACATTTTGAAAGAAAATTTGGGTTGTGTTGAAGTAAAGTAAAGTTTCTTAGAGTGTAATATTTCTACAGATGTGACTATTTGGTTAAATTTGATTGTTTGACATGTTAGAGTCTCGGCTCTTTTTACATACTCCTCTTACGAGAGTCGTGTATGTGCGTATTGGAGCAGATTTGCAGATTTGGCAGTTCAATCGAGGGTGTAGTAATGGCAACCTCACCTTCTTCCCGCTTTTCCTATGAGGCTCAAGCTCTGCAGAACAGGGAGGAATTTTACGAGAAGAGCCAGGGGGAAGTGAGTCATCAAGTCTGGCCATGCATGGAGGGGAGCTAGGCAGACAGGGTGTGTGTAACAGATGCCCCATCTATAACCAATCACGAGCCTGATCCCTGCGGCCTGCCTCACACACTGCCCTCTCTTGAAGTTCAGGACATTACACAAACCCCCATTTTTAGCATCGAAAACACGTGTACTCAGGATCCACTGGCAAACGCCACAAACAAGTTTGACTCAGAGAAGAGGGAGCAGAGCAGGACTCTGTCAGTCAAAATTGAAACAGATCAAAGAAAGCACAAGAAACACAACACATGGCAGCGTAATCAGCCGCATCAACTGCTTGAGCGCATAGTTGTGTGTTACATAAGCCTTTGGCAGTACAGCTGTGGTGTGGTGGAGCCACGGGGACTTTTCCCGTCAAGCGATCTGATGATCTGGGAAGAGAAGTACATGAATTGTTGACGGAGAAGCACATTACTGCCACACAGAGGTGCCTGAGTGTGACACAGCTGCATGGAAAGCAGCAGTCAGACAAAACAAAGAGGAAAGAAAAAGGAGTAGAAAAGTTTGTTGGACTGCTAATCCCACTGAATTTTGGATGAAAAAGACTGATACCACCTACAGTCTCAAGGTATTTCCAATCTTATTTGGCTGGAAGATATCACGCAAATCAGGAACATTGTCTGAAGTCGCACACCAGTTCCTCACTTAAAACACGCTGGTGTTTCGTTCTTCTCTGTTTTTTTCTAAAAGCTCTGGTCTTCAGGTGATGTCGAAAGGGCCGTTGTAATCAGTGGTGGTGCCACTTTCAGTTACAGATTTTCACAGCCATTGTGTATGCCCCGCACAACGGAGGCGAGTCGGTAAAGTCGGTAAAGTCGGTATGTTTCAGTTCATCTCATTTAGTTCTGTTTCCAGAAAATGAAAATAGAGAAAAAAACAACGTTAGGCTTGTTCCCACAGAAACATCGTCACAGCGTTTATCTACCTCAGTCCTTTGAACACTATTACTGCTCATTCCTCAATGTCTCAGGATTATGCATGGGAACATAAAAGAAACAGTAAAAAGATCTGACTGCTACTTTGTGAAATATCACAGATGCAGCTCAGTAGTGTGCTGAATTTAGCTGCGGAAAACTCACTAATGAAGGCAGGAGCTCAGAGTGGTTTCAGATAAATATGTGTAGCTATAATAAGAGCTGTTGCTGTTAAGTGCTGCCCAGTCTTCTCTTTATTCTCATTTCCTTCCGTATGCTTTCCCTGTTTGATGTTACACTGCTTTTCACTGCCACACTTTGCTCACTTCAGTGTGCTCACAATCTGCTAATTTTGCACCTATATATAAGCGGCATACATTACCTGGCTGTGATTAGCAGTGATCAGTTGATAGCATACCAAATGATAAAAAACGTGCCGTCACAAAGTCAAAGTGATTTTCTCATTAAATAACATAAACCATTATTTAACTTCACAATACATTGGATCAGAATCCTTATCGATACTGATTTAGTGATTAAACTTTTGCAGCTGTAGCGTGGAAAATAGATTAGTCAGAAGAAAATGAAGAAGATGGAGAACAAAGCATTGGTTGTTGTGTGTCCAGAGGTGGAGGTGCCACACTAGAGAAGAAGAAATTGGATTTATTTTACTGTGTGAGATACAAAATTCTGGCTCAGGAGAGCTTTACAGCAGATGTCAACTGTTCAAAACTTTTCTTATGCAAGTCTTACGTTGCCACTTCAAGGATCAGCCTACTACACAAGAATGTTCAGCATGTACTAACCAGGCCAATGGACAAATGGCTTAGATACCAAACTTTGAGGCTATTGCTGTAATGATCCTGGACAATGATAACAAATAGCAGAATTTATACATCTGGCATTAACCATGAAACTATTGTTTTTTTTATCTGAGCAAATCAGTCAAGTCGTTTAATGTGTCTCTAGCTCAAGTTAATGTACCTCAAGATCTCTTATCTACTCAGATACATCCTGAGCGGCTCTTTTGTGTATTGTTTCTTGTTGTTCTTGTGACCAGCAGGGAAAAGGAGGCATTCTGTCGTGTTTCTTGCTGCTGTTGCCTCCTGTGCACTTGCCTTTTGTGTTTCTTTTTTTCTTTTCCCTTTTTACTTAAAGAATCGTAAGAAGCTTCGACCCGAGTTTTAAATACTACCGAAACTGGGCAATGGGGCCACTTCCTGAATTTTCCCACATCACATTCACTAGATGTTTTTATTTTGTGTTATATCTTTACTTCAATCCTTTAAATGGCTCCCTTACCTTCTCTTCCTGTTTTCTGTCCTTATATCACAGGTGGATAATGCCAAAATTCTCCACTATGTTGGAGCAGGCATTGCCTTTCCCACCAGTATGCTGTTTGTGTGCCTGCAGTCAGCGCTGACGTACCGACTGGCCAAAACCCAAGGGGAGTACAACTTGGCCCACCTCCGGCTCTGCATGACCCTGCTGGCCTTCGTAGCCTTGGTGCTCAGTATCCTTTCCAGCCTCTACAGATGGCTGCCCTGAAGCTTAAGGGACTAAGCATCCTCTTTTCATCAGATATTTTTATTTATTATTTCATGCAATTAGTCCCTGGCACCTCTTTAGCAATGACATAAAACAGCAAGAGTTTTTAACTCTATAATTGCGTGATACAGTGACCTTTTTACCAGATATTAATGTAGTGCATTAACGCCAGTCTTGTGTCTGCTTCAGACAGTTTTGGAAGCACGCAGCAGGAAATCTTGGCGCTCTCCAGCATATTTCATAGTAGGAGGTGGAAGATTAAAGACCGACTTAAGTCCGATCCAATATCTCTGTCAGCTGATATCCATCTAGAGAAGTTACAGTGCATGTGGGAAAAACATATTAGCCTGACCTACAGTACAGATATACAGTAGCTGTAGCCTGGGCCTGTCTCTTCATGGGTAACATAATCAACATGTGAGCACTTGTAAAGGTCACTAATTAACTCATTGTATCTTGTTTACTTAACCTGGACAAAAACTGAGTGTTTAATCTGCATCGTGCAGGTGAGTGGGGCCGTGTCCACGACTGCTTCCTGTTGGGGCATTTCGGCTTTAGGTCTTCGCATTGCTTTGCTGCTGTTTTCCTTAACCGTGTGTTTTAGGTGGTGTTTTTTTCTGTCAGGAGAGCTTCGTCCTGCAACACGCCTCGGCCATCTTCGAATGGGTGTTCTGCATCATCATCATGCTTTTTTATGGGACTTTTGCCTTCGAGTTTTCCGGCATGTCAGGAGATACAATGGTGGTGCTGGCGAGAGGAGGCTCCCTGGGACCTGCTGGGAGAGAACACAAGATGGATGCGCTGGGAGGGCCCGGTTTGCACTCACAACCACATCCACACCAACCTGAAAGCATGTCCATGCTGTAGCCTCCTGGCACACGTTGATGCCACACAGTTGCCTCATTTTATTCCTTTCCAACTCTAGTCTGAATTATTCATTTCCAGCCGTGTTCGTCTGAAGGTTTGAAATGAACCAGGCCAGTGCAGCAGCCGTTCAGAGCGGGCGTAGCTCTGCTGCAGTTTATACTTGCGTCAAACTTTGTGTCTCCGAAGAACTTGTTTGCATTTTGCACATTGCACAGGCGTGCAAAACCAAATTTTCTCCCTGCTCATGGCTGTGCTCAATGACTATCAGAGGAGCGTTTTGGGAATCAGATCATGGAGTTCTTGTGAATCCGATGGCCTCGGATTTAGATGACTGCCGCGATGCGTTCAGAGTGTGTAAGAAGTGAAGGCTGCTGGACAGCCCAGCTGACAGTATTACAGTGGGAAGGTGTCACAGTGTTTTCAAACAGGGCGGCAGTTTGCATTTTTCATCACGTAAACCTCTGTTAAGCAATAATTTTGATGTTAAGTCACGTCTTTGTAATTAACACCCTACACTGTATAGATCTTCTTTTGTTTTTACTGTTTTGGTTATTCTTTCTGCATACTCATCTGCACATTACCTCCCTTCCAAAGCCACGTGTAAAGCTAAAATATTTCTGTGGAGCTGGTTGACCAAAGCTAATCAGAAATAATATTATCTGGTGGACATCAGAGTAGTTCTGAGCTCTGCTGTGCATCTCATGAGCTTCCATTTAGATACGAGTGTCATTTTGTTTAAAATGCTTATTGCAGCATTAAAGTTTGTGCCATATATGCAAGCCTAATATTGCTGTTGAAGTATCAGACCGCATTGACTTATTGTTTCCGGACTATTTGGGTGATGTTTCATATTTATTTAAACTGTGTTAAAAAATTCAGTGAGCTCTGAGTCACATAAATCTTCTAATTAAGACTGAAAAAATACACCCTTCCCCATTCTTCTTGGGATCCATAGACTCAGCTCTTAAATAATGCTGGATTGAACTCCTTCTCTGTAAAAGAATATGAGGGAGAGGTGACACAGTGTCGAGAGGCCAAATATGTACCAGCTAATTCAATCCAGAGCACTGGCTTTATTGAGTTTAGTGACGGGGCATTACACGTGTTTTCAGGTCCTGTAGGCAGAGGTCTGCATCTTATTATTCCCACATGCAGGAGGAGGAGAACATGTTCTTATTGCTTTAGCTGTTTCCTTTTTTTGTGAAGCTCGAAACTTCGCACAGGTGGAGATGCTTCAGCACGTCAAGCTGGTGTAGTGGGATAAAGGGAAAAGGATTTGTATAATGTAAGACATGGTGGAGATGGACTGTCCTGCTTCAGTGTTAACGTGTTATTTTGTATGTGCCAAATACAAGTCTGCCTATGGCATTGGTGCTAATACACAAATAGGCCTTACCTTGTTGTTTTCTCTTACTTCAGCTGTGATTACAGCAAAGCAATAAGAAGAGACATGAGGTAAATCGGTGACTCTGAGAGTGAGAGCAGGGACAGAAGGTTAGCAATACCAGCACGTGGAGAAATGCTCCATGCTTGCTAACATCTGTGCATAATTTTCTCAAGCTTTGAGGAGGCAGAGGCTTTACAACAGTAGTACTTTATGTAATTGGCCATCAGCACATCTGGCCACATGTCGAGCTGAGATGTTGTTTGTGTAATTTGTCCGCAAATTCACAGTATGTTACTGAAAGTAGTTATTCACTATCAGGCTGAATGTATCAGACTAACTGAACTAGAGTGATGGGGAAGCCTGCGCACGCTGCTCTGAGGACGGAGCTGAAAGCGACACCAGCTGCAACACTGAGCACTTGCTGCTCTCTGCTGGTCACACTGCTTATTGCATGTGTTAAGCTCACATGAGGGTTTTTTTTTTCTACTTAAAAAATTGTCAGTTTTTTCTGCCCACAGTCCGAATACTAAGACCAACTAATGTTTTTATCCTTTTATTTCATAAAGGTGGAGGCTCAACTCCAGCCTGAGTTTCTGCCTGCGACAGTATGAGGTTCTTCTGAGAAACCACATTAAACATTCAATACATTTGAAACGTTCACTAAAATAATGGTGCTAAGCATTTCGCATTTACTTAAAGTACTTAATCCGACGTCATGGTTTGTGAATATTCCCTATTTCTAGCTGACCACTACAAAAAAAAGAAACATTTCTTTTAAATCTTCACATTCGCCATCATTCTCTTCATTTCATAACTCATTCTTCCTCATTTATGGATCTATCTGATCTCTACACTCAGGAAAACATTACCACACCAGCTGTGTTCTTTGATTCAAGGCCTTTGGCTTTCTGCCGTCTTTGTTTAAATTTCATTTTTGTCGATGGGATTCCTTGTGTACATTTGTTTCTTTGTGAAGTATAGGTGCAGCTGGCATTTTTTGTTTTTTTTTACCCAGCTGTAAGACTGGTGATTAGCCATGACGTAATAGATTATTTTTGCTAATCAAGACTCTGTTAAATGTGCGAGAAAACTGAGCTCACTCGTGCAATCGAGATCATTGGTGAGAGCTTTCTGACTAACAAGAACCCAACAATCCTCACAGCACCCCACTCTCAGTTACACAGCTCCCTGTGCCTTTTGTGCTGTTTTGATCATGGAAACCAAAGAGGTCACAGTTGTAAATTCTATTTTGATGAAGAGTCATATGATTGTATCCATTTACGCCTTAATATTCAACAAATAAAAAAAATAAATAAAAAAAAAACAGCAAACGTTGAATCCCAGTGGCTTCATTACACAACATGAGTACAAAGAACCAGAAAACGGTTCTCTAATCTTTTTTTTTTTATTGTTTAATTATTTACATTATCCAGTTTCATTGAGAGAAGGTGACACTCATAGATAAGACATTAAACAGAGGAAAACTCCTATAACAAAACAGTGTCAGCTGTAGGTGAACTTACAGGTTTGGTACACTCGCCACCAAAACGTCCTGAAGCTCTACAGACTAAGTTTTTTGTTTCTCTCTTAAGACTTTCTTAATCCCATCAGAAGTGCTTCTCAAGGATCTAATTACATACTCTGTCATTAATAAATGCCAAAAAGCTGGGCCAAAATGAAATATTCTTAAACGTATTTTTTAAAGAAGTGTGATATGTGCTAGCATGTGCTTCTAAAGTTGTAAAACACAGCAAATTTAAGACATCGGTGGTCTGCTAAATGCTAACGGATTCAGACTAAGATTCACACTTCTAATTATTTGCTAAGTTGAGCCACATTTACAGCAGAAAGCCCGCAGGTACTAAAGAAAAAAACGAAAGGCTGAAATAGCCGCAAGGCCATTTTACATTTTGACTTATAATTTATTCCTCCAGAGATCCAAACTTGACCTGTTATCTCACACAGTGGGAATGGTAGTAGTGCAAACAACTTCCTGTGGCACGTTTACAACAGGTTTTTATAGTCATGACAATACGGTTTCTTAAGCCACGTTTTTGGTTGAGCAGTAATTATACCTCTTACAATAATATGGCAGCCACTGAGGGAGTAAACATTTTGTAATAGCACCTTTTAAGAATAAAGCACTGAGCTTGTGTAAGTATACTGCCCCCCCCCCCCCCCCCCAAAAAAAGGGGGGGGGCAGTTGTATTGGTGCTGGAAGTTGTAGTCCATGAAGAGGAGTCTTGTTCAGCATCCAGGTGGAGATCAGGACAGGCTGGTGGAGTATTTACAAGACAAGCTTTTTGGGCACTTCCCAAGAAAACTCCGGTCGGCCAAAGTGGCCGTAAGAGGCTGTCTGCTGGTAAATTGGCCTCTTCAGGTTCAGATCCCTAAGAAGAACACACAAGAGATGAGACATCGCTGGTGAGAAAGGACTGTGAAGATTTTGATCAAAACTATTTGAAGCCATAAATTTTTATACAGAGTAGAAAAAAAACATAAAGGTGAAACATGTTGTGCAATGAGCTGTAAGCACTGATTGTTTGCATGTCCTCTTGTGAACTTGGAGTTTTTTGTTTGTATTTGGCGTACATGGGTGGCAAAGTTTGTCTGTGCGTCAGAATGACTTGTACTGCACTTTGGATCAACCTCCAACATTTATCGATTACAGAACTCTTAAACACTTGAACCAAAATGAAGTCTTTGGTTATGCAGCTCTTAACAATTAGCGATTTTGGTAAATCGATTAAAAGTAGTTGATTGTTGAAGTTGAGTACTTTACATTGGGCCTATTGTGCTTTAAGTTACTTTCTGTTATATATATACCGTTACAATGATGAATGTTCATATTGGTAAAACATCTCAAAACACAACTTTCTTCTTGTTTTTCTCTGTACTATATCAGTTAGAGTGGATGCTGTGTTCCTGTTGGAGGGGCAGCCAATCAAAAGAAAGAGGGTTACGTTTGATTTCATACGGAGGATGAACTAAAGGGCTGCACCAAAGCTTATTATCAAATAAATCATTATTTTTATATGTGAATCATGCAAAGCTACATTAGTAGAGTGAAGATGGAAAAAACAAACAAACAGCATAATAGATCCACTTTAAAATGAAATGCTCACCTATAACACTGCATCTCAACAAGAACATTATAATAGATAAGGGAAATCTAGGGCTAGGTTTAAATAGAGGGAAATTATCCTAAAAGGATCAGCTAAAAGTGGAAGAATCTTAATGTAAAAGGACAGCAAAAAGGATATCATGTCACAGACATAACCTGCCGGGTGTCTGTGAAGCCACCCGGCAGGTTATGTGTCCGCCACGATTCCCTCTCCAATGGATAGTATTAAAAAAAAAGAAAAGAAAAGAGGAAGAATTTTCTGTATCTAACTATACTTCAACAATTTCAACTTTGATTTTTGGTGTGATTCTCTCTTAGTTTGCTTCTCTTTCCCCTCTTCCCCTGCCAAATGCATCAGCGTGGCAGATGGCTGCCCCTCCCTGAGCCTGGTTCTACTGGAGGTTTCTTCCTGTTAAAAGGGAGTTCTTCCTTCACCCTGTCGCCAAATGCTTGGTCATTGTTAGGGGTCTTTCTAATATTGTATTGTCTTTAACTTACAGAATAAAGGACCTTGAGGCAACTGTTGTTGTGAATTGGGGCTATATGAATAAAGTTGAACTGAAGTTTGAACTTAAATATTTACTTATATATTAAATTCATGTAAATGTTGCTGAACTGCAGAGCTCCTTCAGTGACAGACTGCTGCATCCTCGATGCATGAAGGAGCGTTTCCACAGGTCCTTCCTCCCTGCAGCTTTCAGACTGTACAATCAAAACTGCTCCCAACAATCATAGATGTTTACATCTGCGCTGTAACTGCAATAATTTAATCAACCGATTCGCACTACAACCTGGGTTTGCCTTTTATCTGTAGTTAATTTTATTTTATTTAATAACTGTACATTACTCTGTTTATAGTAAGCATTGTCCTTGATATAAATATGTAAGAAAAAAATTGTGTATATTTCTGTTCTGTGTCCTGTGTACTGTTTGTTTGTATATGTGTCTTTCTGGCTGCTGTTACAACCAAACTTCCCCTTGTGGGACAATTAAAGGATTATTTTATTCTATTCTATTCTATATTCTAAATTCATCAAGATATATGATGAATCTGATTTTTGATCAGTTATTTAATCCTCAAAATGCCAAAAGTAGTTCCTAATTTTTAAACTCATATTTAGAAAGCAAGCAGAACATCTTCATGTTTGAGTAAATATTCATATTTCATCTTATGCAAAAGTCATGTTTATGTGTTTTTACCTGACAATGACTCCTGGCCTGAGATCAAAGTTCTTGTTGACAATCTTGAGCAATTCTGACTCTGACTTCTGAGAGGACCCGTAGGTGAACAAGGAGATGGAAAGAGGTTGGGCCACTCCGATTGCATAAGACACCTGGAGCACACACAGAGATGTGGTTTGCATATTTGTACTCCAGTCATCTGTCATCTATGCACAGCTTTGGAGGGTTAAGCTGTAACCTCACCTGAACCAGAACTCTCCTGCACAGTTTGGCTTTAACCAGAGACTTGGCCACCCAGCGAGCAGCATAGGCAGCAGAGCGATCAACCTTTGAGAAATCTTTGCCAGAGAAAGCTCCGCCACCGTGAGCTCCCCAGCCACCGTATGTGTCTACAATAATCTTCCTTCCTGTTACACCAGCATCACCCTGTTTGCAAAAAAAGGAAGAAGATGAGCAAAAACCAGTGATGACTTTCTAGTTTGCTTTAATATTTTCCCCCAGTATGTGATGATTACCTGTGGTCCTCCAATGACAAAGCGACCACTTGGCTGGAGATGGTAGACAGTTTTGCTGTCCAAATATTTTGCAGGGACCACGGGTTTGATCACCTGACAGAAACAAGCCAGCATTAAAACCAAACATGTGACTTTATTTCCCACACAACACATTACACAGAGCCCAGTCAGGTGTGTCCATGAGGATCTACCATTTCCATTAGGACTCTCTGTTGTTCCTCCAGAGTGACGCCGTCATCGTGCTGGACAGAGATCACAATGGTGTGAACTCTCTTGGGGATCACAGCTCCATCCTTCTGGTCATAATGCACGGTCACCTGTGGGATTAACAAGAATTGGTACACTCGCTGAAGCTGTAGTTAGCTGTTTTATGGTGCCTGTGACAACACAGCTTCAGACAGGTTATCAAATTTTCTAATGAAATATATCCAAGCTTGAAAGACAAAATTCCCAAACTGCTGTGGTGTTGTGTTTTGCGTAAGTAAAAAATGTGCACATGTTGCACGACCTCACCTGTGTTTTAGAGTCGGGACGCAGCCAGGGAACGATGCCATTGCGTCTAAGTTCAGACATCTTTTCATTGAGTTTGTGAGCTACGACGATGGTGAGCGGCATGCACTCCTCCGTCTCATCTGTGGCATAGCCGAACATCAGACCCTACAGAGGAGAGAACGAGTCAGAAAATCAGTGAAGGCAAAACAAAGAAGTAAACAAGGAATATCAAAATACTGATATTCAGCATGCTCTTTTATCAGTAATAACTTCAGCACTTTCTATTATCATATGACACAAAATACATAAAATATAAGCTATGAAAAGAACATTTTAAAAATAATACTTATACATAATGGCTAATGGTCATACAGGCATTTATAGAAGACAAAATAGAAGTAGACGTTGAAATGATAAAAACAAATATCAGGTTATACCGTGTATGGTTATGGGACTTTATATATAATATAGTCAAATTACTCCATATTTCATTGATTAGTCTTAAGCATAGGATAATTTTTTTCAACCAGAAGTCTCTTATAGAAATAATGATCCTGAGCCGTGAGTTTGTCTCTTACTGAGATATCTGCAGGTAATGCAGAGAAAGCATCAATTTCATCTAAACATGTTATTTCTTTATCTTTTGTCCAAACTATTAAGGATGATGATGGTTTTACTGACTAAACTACACTGATTCACTCAAGTACTGCACTCATATACAATTGTATAATTTAATTATTTCCTTTCTCTGCTGCATTACACTTCGACTCCACGACATACTGGACATATTTTTAATCATGCTTCAGATTACTTAAAGACTGTGAGCAATTTCATGAAAAGGAAGTTTCCCCTCTACACATCAAAGTTTTATCCTCAAATTTGTGACCCTTTAAAGAGCCACAAACCCTTGGCTGGGGACCCTATTTACTATACTACAATAAATTTATTTGCAAAAGTAACATAAACACTTATCGAATCTAATAATGATATATCAGCCACGAAGCACATTTTTCTGCCTTACAATCAGCTTGTAACATTTAGTATTTTAAATATTGGACTAGATAAAACAACTTTTTCCACCTCTACTGAACTGATAAACCTGAACACACCAACACTATTGCACCAGATCTCGTCTGTATTCTCTACTGTTGAAGTAAAGAGTCAAACAAACTGTGTTCGGTCAGGGTCACTCACTTGTCAAGCCAAAGTGACCCAGTGACACTGCTGTGGCCCTACCTGGTCTCCAGCTCCAATGTCTTCTTCTTTCCGGTCAACATGGACCCCCTGAGCAATGTCTGGACTCTGCTGCTCCAGGGCCACCAGTACATTACATGTCTTGTAGTCGAAACCTTCAGAAGGGAAGTGAATTGGATTGAGATGGTTAAGAGGGAAACACTAAATACAGAGAACAGAAATAATGTCTATTTTTTTGCTTTCTCACCTTTCTCCGAGTTGTCATAGCCAATGTGCTTGATGGTGTCCCTCACCACCCTCTGATAGTCCACGACGGCCCGGGATGTGATCTCTCCGCAGAGCAACACCATGCCAGTCTTACACACCGTCTCTGCCAACACAAACTTTAATTACAAAGCTGTTTTGCCATCACCAGCAAGTTGTCAACACTGAAATACAATAAACAGTATCAACACTGCATACGACATAAAATCCAGGTGAAATTCAGACCAGTGGGTTAGTTGGCTTATACTCTGCCTTCATCATGTAGTCCCTTTTTTTGCTAAGACAAACTGATTCATTAGACTGTGCTTCGTCTTGGTTTTGCCATTTTTTTTAACGGAAAAAGAGACAAATTCTGGCTCACCACAGGCCACTTTGGCATCAGGATCCTGCTTCAGATGTGCATCCAGGACAGCATCACTGATCTGGTCACAAATCTTGTCTGTGGACACATAACAGGTAAAAACATCAGATTCCGAAGATTTTTTACAAATGCATTGGAAAAAACGACATATTGCATTTTAAATTGCACGCTTAACCTAACACTAATAATAGAAGATGTCAATTTTGTAATTTATATGAAAGTATGAAAGGTTACATCCTAATATCTCACATAACAGTAGTTGAATGTTTTACTTTAGCATGGCAGCAGGACAATGCCTCACTATACATCCCATTCATCTGTCTGTGTCGTCCTGCTGAAGCAATGCAGGAGACCGGTTACATCAGAAAGCCCATCAGCATCTGACTACTCTGCTGGTGAAAAAAGTGCATCTTAGGAAAAGCCACTAAAATGGCCACTATCTGTGGGAACAGCCCAGACTTTGAGTTGTGTTATCAAATTCTAAAGTGTGTACTGCAATGTTCTGCCAAGGCCACCCAACTCTGTTACTGCACAAACAGTAGAAGTAAAACTTCAAACCTGTGAAGTTTATCATTAAAATTGGCTTCAGGAGTGCTACGCGCTTCCAAAATGTAATTTTTTTTTTTTTAAAGAACCTCCTTAAATGATAAATACAGGGACACCATGATGTGACACATGGATCTACATCACTTGCTGTTTCAGAGGACAGTTTGAAAGAGATTTTGAATTAAGGCGCATTGGTATTACCTTTTGTATTCTTCATTCTCTCATAAGCACTTTGTCAGATTAGCATACTTTTACTTCAGAACTACATTAATATGAATCCAGATTAAAAGAGCAGTTTCATTTTTTAATTATTTTATTTATTTAATTTTTTAACAGTCAGCATTTATGTAATACTGCCACTATCTGTGAAGCTGCACAACTCTTACTCATTATCGATTTAGCACATGGGACTTTGAAAGGTTACATATTTGTGAAAGGATTACAACACATTGACGGGGCACCGTGGGGTTTAAAGGCAACATGGAGGACAGAGTACAACTACAAGTTAAGCAAGGTTTGTGTGGAACATCTGGGAATAATTTTTACTGAGTATTTGATATAATTTAACTAGATTAAAGTATAACATAGTCAAACTAATTTTACCACATTGTCACTTTTTATCTTATTGTGTACTTGAGACATTGTTCTTGAAGAGCATTTTGCGTGTCTTTAGATCTCTTCTTTTGCACACTACATTAAACTTGTGTGTCTGCCCTCTTCTTGGACATTTTTTAAGCATGTAACTGTGCACCAGTCAGACACACATTTGCTTCCAGCTGCCTACAAGTGAGAGTGAAGGCCACTAAACACATGTTGCTGTGAATGGAATACCATCCATGCCTGGCGGGTAAACACGCAGCACTGTGGAGTTACTTTGGACATAGTGTCCAGCTTGCATCAAGTTTATTTATATGCATGCTATTTCTGCAAGATAACACTGCAATATCAATGGAAGTGTTGAGCTTATAATTGAATGCATTAAAATTTAATGTCACTGTAACAGAGGTGGCTAGACTTGGTAAAAAGACTCACCTGGATGTCCCTCTCCAACGGACTCTGAAGTGAACATGAAAGAACCATCTTCCAGATGATCACTCATTTTTTCTGTGGGATAAGGTTATTCAATTTCCAGTGCAGAGAGATCCTAAGGTGGCTTTATATTCCTACTGGCTTTCTTTACCAGAAAGATAAAAGAAAGGGAGGCCAACAGCCCTGCAGCCAAAGCGAAATCTGTCCTGCAAACTTCACATCTGTGTCCACATGGCCCAATATATATGGCTAAGGGGACACACACGCATTCTCTAACTCATTTACACACACACACACACACACGCACACACACGCACACACGCACACACGCACACACACACACACACACCATGTGAATCCATGGGACAGTCCATTCCAGGGGGAGTGGATGATGGGAGGGAATTTCAGCTCAAACTGCTTGTTTGTCTTTGTAAACATTATAATGTTCAATAGTGTGTTTTCAATCTCCACCAGCTCTGACTGCTCTGCTTCAGGGCGTGACGTTTCCGTGTCCAAGGAGAAACATCTTTGAGAAGGAGTTCCCCTACCCCCCACAACACACAGGTGGGACAGCCAAGTTAGGGTAGCCTATGGACACAGAGAGAAAGGTAGCTGCTGTTAGCAGGAAAATGATGCAATTACTTGTGTTTACATCATTCAAGTAAATCAGTTTACACTGCTGTGGTGAAAAGACACAAAAAATTACTAGAAAGGACTTATGAATAAGAGAAACTTTAAAAGTTAAACAGTAAAACTAAATCAATAAATAAAATAGAAAAAAAATTAATCTGTGGTTTCAAAAATATGGAAATAAATTAAAAACAGAACACTGTACTACATTTTAATGTTTCCTTTTACAGTGTAGTTCATTATTTGGTGTACTGACCAAAATGATTTTATATTCATTCATTTGAATTTGATACGTTTTCCTGATTTTACATTTTATTAAACTGCAGCTGGAAATTGACCAACATTTCTTCAAATACACTTGAGCTGCTTATGAATTTTATACTTCTTTTTTATACTTCTTTAAGCTTCTTTAAGCTTTATACTTCAAGCTTACGATTCATTTCATCGTGTAGACATTTGCCAGTAGTTTAATAACTACAAATACCAACACCAAAAATGTACCATATAAAGACACATTTGATTTAAAGGGCACAAAACAGTCACCTTCATCATAACTGTCCTATTTATAACATCTGATTTGAATTATTAGTGCAATTCAAATAGAAATTAAATTAAAGGGAAAATTAAGGTTAAAAAATACGGCCTCAAAACTCCACTCCACTACATGAGCAAACATACCTGTTTTTTATGACTGTATTCTCTAATTGAAATCTCCAAGTCCCAATAAAGTCACAACTTTAAAGAAAAAACACTCTAAAAGCAAAAGACATTTTAAAAAGAAGAAATACTTGAAATTTGTACTTTGGTTCAGTTCTATATAATTAGTTTATTTCATTGCCAATAATTAGGTTTAGAGAAGACAGTCACTGTTGCCTGAATGCACTTTTCCATCCAAGTCCCAGCCTGGGGCTCTTGTCGTTGTATACAACTGCAGAAAATATCAAACCATGTCCGGAGAGAAGATCAAATTAATGAAGATATGTCTCTTAGATACCTGGTGACCTTTACGTGATTCACCATGTCTGTGTTTTTGCAAAATATTAGGAGCTATAAAGGGATGCTTAGGAAAAGATCCTCACTATCCTCACACATATAAATACAAACACAATACATGCTTGCACAAACATTAACATACAGAAAAATGGCTCTGACTCTGTTTCTTGTCCCATTAAATGCAACAAGAGTGCAGTGGGCCAATCCTTTTTCTCTACGTCTTTCCATCATCTGGCTCTAATTTCAGTCAGTGTTGAGTTGGCCTTGAGAAATGAGACGAGAATTTTAACTAGCTTCCTGTAGTGAATAAAATACCACTCTTCCTGACAGCTTTGGGACTTTTAAAGCAGATTTGATGTATGTATTATGCATTGTGGAACTTATAGCTGAAAACAAGAGCTCTGCAATAATAATCAGCTTGATGAAATTAGTGAAAACAACTGATAATCAGGAATGCACACAAGAGAGGAATTTGGAATTTTTAGGAAATACAGGGGGGTAGGCGAAAATGAGAAACAGCTGTGTTGACTTACAAATAAATACCACTCACATAAGTAGCATGCTCACCTAACCTCTGCAGAGCTATCTAGCTAAGATATCTGAACTATCTATTATATAGTTTATAGTTAAAATATTTAAAGGTAATATAAATTAGTATAGTGCAGCTAGAAAATTTTACAAAGGGGGCAAAGGAGGGACAAGAGGTCTTGGCAGGGTGGCACATACCTCTTCAGCGAAGTATGTGAAAGTCCCCTATATGTAAATCAAAGTCAACAAAATATCTACGAAACATTTATTGTATCGTTATCATAGAGAAAAATATAAATAGTAGATTAACATAATGGACAAAGAGTTAATAGCTTAAGATTGTTAGCTAAGATATTAAAAGCTATAAAAGTACTGTTTTTAACTGATGTACTGTTAAATATTAAGCCAAAGGTAAAAACAAAAACAAGAAATATAAAAAACAAACAGTCAAACAACCTCCCACTCCCACCCCTGGCTAATTAGAGATATTTAGCTAAAAGTAATGTTGTAATATAAATGTAAAGAAAAAAAATAGATGAAACCATTATCAGGCAATCTGAAATTATTAAAATACTTGATAACTAAAGAAAACAGCTAACAGTTAACAACGATATCCTAACTGTTAAGAAACAGCTACAAATTTAGACATTTAGCTAAAACTATAGATAGTAAAAAAACAAAACAAAAACAAAACCATTTGTTTATGGCTAAATCATTTGTTTTTCAACTCTAATTCATCATATAAGCTGAAAACCTTAAACAGTTGACAAATGCATCAATAGCTGATTTGAAATAGTTAATTTGAAATAGTAGGCACGTGTTAATTATATATATTTAGCTGAAAGCAACAGTTAAAATGTCACTAGCAACGCACAGTTAGCTAATATTTAGCTAAAAAATAGCCTAATATTCAAACATAAATTAGCTTAGTGCTAACTAAAACATTTTTCAACTGTAGAAATTAGCCAGAAATAATTTATCTACCTGTGTTGTTTTAGTAATAATTACATGAAAAACAATGAAACCTGATTTGACATTATAAATAACACAAATTAAAAAATGGATAATCTAAATTCCTAGTTGAAAGAGTGAACTGTATACATGAAATGCAAAATAACAGCAACCAAACTGTTTTTATGGGTTGATCTAAAATACCTAATTTCCTTTGTACGTTGCTATCTCAGATTTTAAAGCATGACTTAGCAAACATGTCGGGCAATAACAACATAGTAGGAGATTGTTAGTAGACACGCCTTATTTAGTCATGTCTCCTGCTGTAAAAAATAAACCCAGAACCTGGTTAGATTTAGAGTGTACTGAGTATCCTACCACAGGGACACTGCGCTGCCTTCAAAATCTAATAATAAGTTATCTAATAGGAGACAGGGGTCAGAGGGGATTTAACATAACAAAACGTGAACTACATCAAACCAGAGAAGATGTGAATGTCCTGTTTGATGCCAAAGAAAGTGGAGAACCACTCTGGTATCATAACTGATTGACCTCTGGATCATACACCCCTGTATGTTTTGGTCTAAAAATGCTCAACACAAGCGCATGTTGCTGTGTGTACATGTGAACTCACAAAAAGAGAGTATTTGTTAATGATTGACTAAGAAAAAGTTCTTGGGGTTTTTTTTCAAAGCCAACAAGATTGCTTTGGTTGTGCTCAAAGATAACTGCTATCAGAGGACCAGCCTGGTACATGATGAAGGTTCATACATGGTGGGGACCACTCTGAGTGCTTAAACTGATTTTCATATTAATTCAAGCTAATTAGAAATTATTAGTATAATCTCCATACAGTGAAGATGATCGTTACTATTTTGTTTCTATAAAGAAACTCCATGTAGAGCTGTCTTATTTTTCTTCTGTTTAATTGATGTCGAAGAACATTTGGGTATACACTAAAAATGTGCCATGTAACCATGAATTGTTTGATATCTTCTAATTAGTCATTGTGTGTTTGAAATCTACCAAAGACACACACACATACACTAGATAGGGTCTAAAGTTCAAATCTTCTTGAACTTTCATCTACCAAGAGCCTGTCAGAAAATGAAAAGCACAAAAGATAGTAGACTTATGAACTTTGTATTTATTAATTTTAACATTAACATTAATTACCAAGTTCCATTTCTTTTTAATCGTCATTTAAGCTGCAATATTTCCCAATGTTGCCCCTCCAATCCGAAACCACTTTGACAAGATCAAGCCACGTGACAGTGTAACCTCCTCCTGTTTGATTGGCTACCTGAAAGTGTGTCTTTTAAAGCTGGGTCATGGTTTCTGGGTCACCTCGGGCTTGAGGGTCAGTCAGAGTCAAACTTGACAGAACAAGATATGTTAAGCAAACCCCGAGGGCCTCAGAGGGAGTGGGTGTTAACACCTGTTTGTCTTTCCTCAGGTTCAAGGACGTGCATTTTACCTCTGCAGCTCACCTCTCCTAACCTGAGCTCATCTAGTCACCAACCAGTTTCATCTGGATGGTAGTGAGAGCAGGCAGGAAAAGTCGGATCTCTCCTGGCTTGGACTTTTATTGCACAGTTGAGAGATTGCAGAGGGCTTAGTGTGTACGCTACAACTTGTTATATAAGCAGCAGCAGTCAGTAAACAGCAGATAATGCACACAGTTTGTCACCAGATTTAATTTACTATATGCTCAGATACATAGTGATTTCTTATCAAAAGTTTGTGGTTTTGCAGACTTTTACTACCTACTGGCTTGTTGTTTGTAGTCATCTGAATTATTGGCTTGAAAATCCTTTAATATCAAAAATAGCTAAATCTATCTCCACCATCAAGGTACCAAGCACAGATTACAATTGCTATCATTCTCACTGATTGGCTTCACTAGTACAATAAGAACTATAAGAAGAACAATAAGAAGTAACATGTCAACCAATGCAAATGAGCAACAACACCACACAGGAGGTGGGGCGCAGTTCTTCAGCTTTGATTGGCTGTCTGTCCCACACACTCCCAGCAGCATTGGTCCCAGATAACAGTGTTCTACATTTGTTTATATGTTTGCATTTGTGTGTTAGTGTGACGGGAACACCAGCAGCGAAACAAAGCCAAGACGTCACTTGAACCTCACAGATGAGTGTTACACAATGGTTAAAGCACATTAAATCATCACAAATGGATGAGTTTTTTCTAATATAAACGAAAACAAAAACAGACCATCTGTTACATTACCAAGTAAAGGACCTATAATCATTTACAGCAACAAAAAGACGCCTCCGGGCAGATTAACCCAGCACATGGCTGAGCCAGAGGGAGTGCAGCAGCTGGGCTGGTGGAGAGTCACGCTGCCCATTTGGGACTCTCAGCACATTCCTCGGTGAAGCTGACGCCAATGAGTGAAATATTACCCTCAATACCACTCTAGCAATCCACTTTCCTCATAGAAATCATGGAGCAAGGCATGATATTCGTTTGACTTGCCTCTGTGTAATGTTACGAAATTAGTTTTACCCCTGTTCTTTTATTCGTCGAAACTTCCAGAGATGGCACCGGAACTCAGTAGTCATTTTCACAAAACTTTTATTCATCTTTATTCATCTTCATTTAAGCATGCACTTCTAGAAGGGAAGACGAGGCCGGTGTGTCCCTCTGCAAAATCTTCAAATTACCAAATTAAACCCCCCCAATTGACTTCACAGTTTGCAACAATTCGCGACACGGCCTCCTGCCGCAATTTCTACACACCACAAACACACACTTTTAGACACAAATTCTTTTTGTTACTTTAATTGACTCCCGTACTTCAGACGAGACGCTGACTCTAACGGCGCTTTCACACAACTACACAGTCTACACACACTGCAGTCAGTGGGCTGAGCCAAGCAGTCGTTCTCTCACTAACGAAGCAACTTGCCCCCACTCTCATGCAGGTTATCAACCGTGACTAGGATCCAACACCTAGCTTTAGTTATTTAAGGCGCTCCCGGTGCCCAGGTCACCACCCCGGCTCCTGTCCCACAGGTCCCAACGACGCGTCCGAAGGAGGGTGGAGTTGCCAAACTCGGAGCACACACGGCCCTCAGCCGGTGACGAGGCCTTAAACCCCGCTTTCTAACTAATAGTAACACAAGTTTCCTGCTTTAACGCATGAGGACGGATCACCGCCACTTTTTCCTAATAACTCAGACGGATGAAACACCGATTCTACTAATCCGTAACAAACGTCTCCTGCTTTAACGCACTGAGATGTTCTTACGGGGCGCTAAACATCAACTTGGAGTTCTTAGAAAAGTCTCTTGCTTTAGTCGCTCACAGTACGCTAAACATCAACTTGGAGTTCTTACAAAAGTCTCTTGCTTTAACGCACTGAGACGGACGCTAGCCGCCTTTTTTTTTTCTACTGAGTGAATTTACACTGCGATACGTTCAACTTAGCGAACAGATAATTTAGGCTTTAAACAATATGCACGGTTCGAAAATAAACAGGTCGTGCTTACCTCATGTGAGCTAGCTCTCTGTTCGCCTCGTTTCACGATCTCAGCTCTGCCAATTCATCCTCTCTGGGCCTCGAGCGAATCCCAGGGTTTCGGCACCAAAACTGTTACGAAATCAGTTTTACCCCTGTTCTTTTATTCGTCGAAACTTCCAGAGACGGCACCGGAACTCAGTAGTCATTTTCACAAAACTTTTATTCATCTTTATTCATCTTCATTTAAGCATGCACTTCTAGAAGGGAAGACGAGGCCGATGTGTCCCTCTGCAAAATCTTCACCCCTTTGTCAGTTACAGCCAGCTTTATAGAAGCGTCCCCATCATAAAAACCCCCTACGGTGTGCTGCAAACTCTGTGTCTATGTGAGTGCTCTTGTGTGACTGTGTAGCATACCTGTGTGTATGTGTGTGTGCACGTAAGTGAGTGTGCGTGACAGTTAAAACACTGTGGGTGTAGGTGACTCCCTAGAGGTCATAAAAAACCCATTTCCCTTCCAGACCACAGTTATCCAGGTCAAATGTTGAGACCCCCACCCAAACATTCTCTGGGGAATTTCCTCTCAGGATTAACTCCTCTCTGTTTTACTTTCACAGTTCAACTGGGGAGGGTCTCCTACCATCTACTCCTAAGTTCATGACAGTCAGGCCTTTATCACCTTGAGGGCAGTGTCAGTATGTCTACAATAATTCTACATTCTATGTTAACACATTTCTAAACTCTAAAATAAGCTAAACATTTCTACAGTAATTAAATCTTTCCTCAGTATCTTCTACTACCACCAGTTTTTCTAACATTAATAGCAATTCCCTCAATATCAGGAAATATCCACCTGCAAAACCACTACATTTAAACGATTATTTATTTACTGGCCCACTCTATTTTACTGCATTATTAGGTAATAAAGTAGTAAACTGCAATGTCATTGTAATGGGAATGCTGATTTTAAGCATATATCAGTTGTTTTATTGCTACAGACAGGGACAAGGAGAAAAGGATACAAGGTTAGAAATAAACTAATGGGCAGCATTTAGCTTTTCAAGAAAAATTTGTTTACAAAAAAATAAGTCAAAATCAAGGTCAAATGTGAGAATTTGACTGATTTTGCATTTTAAATAGATTAAAATTTGTAATTTCATTAATCTGATTAAGGGAAAACAACAACCATTACGCTCATGATACTCAAATATATCTGACACTGAAACCAGACACCAACTCCTTAACCTGTAGTTTATCTGAGGTTAAATCTGGGCTTTCACAAAATTTCCAATTTAACAAAAATAAAACAGAAATTTCAGCAGATCATTGCACTCAACGACAGACAGTTACACTTTGCATTAGTCCTTCACAACAAATCTAAAAAGTACAAAAAAAAAAAAAAAGCCGAACAAAAAAATTCATCAATTCAGTTCTGAAAGAGAGTGTTTTTCAATTAAAAAGTTTAAGTAAAGTTAAAACATTTCTTTTTAACATTACTTTTTTTAACACCCAGAATGAATTAATGAAATTCGTTATATGTGGAACTGAGCAAAACTTGAATATCACAACTGCAGATGGCTCAGCATGTCTAATAGACTAATGTGTGGTACACAGAGGCATGTTTAATCAATTCTTGACTTGGCTATAACTGGAAAACTGATTAAAATGTGGGATTGATGAATGAGCAAAACAATAATAAACAATGCTATTTGTATCATGGAAGTCAGCTACTGCAGACTTTGTAATGTCGCTAACCTCCTGCAGGTGTCAGCGTTGGTCTCAGCTGATCACAAGAGATGTCCAGTTACTTTCAGCTTGTTTTGTTGGCAAGTAATGAAGAATCACAGAAGAGTGCTACATCCATAAGCAACCTCTGAGTTCCTGTCTAGTTTTATTTATTAATGTTAGCAGCTTAATTGTAATTAGAACAACATAACTCATTGAATAAATATCCAAAAATGCTGTTGCACCACCGAGTCTGCATTGCTGCTTGATAAGCTGTCTGTGCTGCACCTGGTACTGAGAATTCAGCTCATCGTAATCCCTGTTTAACAGCAGATTTTGAGGAATTCCTTGCATGTTTCCTTCATATGAGTAAGGATTTGACTGTTATTGGACTGATCTGAGGGTTGAGAGATTACCAGGCTGCTTGAAAACATAAGATTTTTCCACATTTCTCCGTGAAGCACAGCCTGGTAAGAGTTGCTTTACAGATTCTAGTTCAGTTACGTGCTTAGACATTATTAATGAGACTATTTTATGTTGTTTAGTTTGGTGACATTCAGAGGGACTGTCCCATGAAAAGACTTTGAGATCATCTTGATTCCCAGCATGCATGAGCGTGCGATAAAGACAGAAACATATCTGAAAGTTAATCTTTGTGCTTGCTTTCTGTGCAGGTCCTCATAGAGCCAGTTTAGGACCATGGTGACTGTTACCACTGTCCTGAAGGCAGTGAGTCTGTTTGTTGCAGAGGTCATAAGCGCCATTACAGACTGGTTCCAGACCAAACCAGTATGGGCCGACCTAAAAATATTGCAGGACACAGAACTGAAGACAACTAGAGGGGGTAAGTCAAAGAACAGTATTAAAATTATAACAACTTAGAGATCTGAACATTTGAAATGCAAATTGTATTTTTTATTTGTGGTGGGAAAATGTACACACACACACACACACACACATATGTGTGTGTATTAACACAGGAACTTGTCTATAAGACTGATAAACAGAGAGAGTAGTTAAATTATGTGAAAAATTGTAAAATTGTAGATTTGTAAAATTATCCAACACAATTCACCATTCAAACTTTCATTAACATTTAGAAGAGAGAAGATTTTTAAGACACATAAATATGGTTCATTTTAAGGATGTGAGTTCTCTTTCTTTAAGGGAAACTCTGTGGCATTTAGATTCAGTAATGCTCTGATTTCTCTTTTAGTCCACGAGAGACACAAGGCCAAAACTCTGTGGGAGAAGACTGGAGCTGTAGTCACGGTCGTACGCCGACCCGGATGATTACTGTGCAGAGAGGTATGAAGTGAGATACCCATGTGTGTAAAAACAACTGCTTATCTTTCACTCATGCTTTTGATTCTCTCTTTCCTTGTCCCTCTATGACGCTGCTGAGCTGTCCTCTCTGAACTCCCAGCTCCAGGACCTTGAAGTTCCCCTCATTGCGGTGGTGAAAGATGACCTTGGCAAGGAGCTGGACTGCTTTAAGAAATACTTTTTGGGGAAGGTCTTATGTTGCTCCTCTATGCAATGTTTTGGGATATTCAAAAAAAGAGGAAGGTTTATAGTTAAAGCCAATAAGCTTTATATTCACTCTCACAGAAAAACTTCTATGGCCCACAAGTGAGGTGGATGTGTCTCTCCATGTTTCTGCGCATCGGTGTGTGGAGAAACATCTGGAGGGCCTACAGGAGGGGCTTCTGGGGAAACCTAAGAGGTGAAGGACTAGTGCTGGGAGGAGTGTTTGTCATTGGGCCTGGAGATCAGGTAGAGCACAAGTGATGTTTAAAAAAAATACCTGTATCTGGATATTTTCATTGGTTATGATTGATTATATTTCTTCTCCCAGGGTATTCTACTGGAGCACCGGGAAACGGAATTTGGGGATAAAGTGAATATACTGGCAGTGCTCAGAACAGCCCGCAAAATGCGAGAAGACATGAAAGGATAGATGCCAGAATTATTATTAGCTTGTGTGATAGTGATAGATAACATGTTCCTAAAAGCATGTCCTCTAGCAAATAAGAATGAACAAGCTGAGATGTCATGCGATGTGGTTAAAATGTGACACTTTAACTGTGTAATAACTCAATGTCTGGTTATATGAGCTCGACTGTGTAATGATGTTTTGTGTGTTTTTAATGATGGGTTGTTTCTAAACTAATAAAGACAGAACAGCTCTGATCCCAAAGCGCACAAAACCAACACCTTAATCTGGGCCTAATATGATGAAAATTTAATGTAAACTGCATTCCTAGTAGTTAACAATAAAACGATACATCAGCGATGCTCATAGAGAGCCCGCACATTTACCTGTTTCTCAGTCTTGCTTTGACTTTTCTCAATTACGTCAAACGATCTTAAATCTTGCTCGATTAGTTTCCCCTGCGCTTAGAATCGGTTAGTACGCCTGCGCAGAAGTCCGAAGACAAGCCGTTTAGTGAGAGGCGTTACTGGTGGCTGAATTGATTTTGGTAAGTGTGTATTTTTTTGCAAAACTACTTCATTATCTTCGTTACGGTGACATTTTCGGAGCAAGCACAGATGCATTGGCAGGCCCGGCTGGCTCAGGTTGCAGACTCGGTAACGAGTATTCATTTTAGATGCTAATTTACGGGAGACGGTTTATCTATGAGGCGGCGACGCTGTGATACACCACAGTAACCTCTCTGGACTTTGACAGTATCTTTCACGCAGTTGCAATCACTCCTTTTCATTTACACTTTTAAAGTTTGGTCTCCCTAGACAGTTGTCATCGTAAACAAACAGCTTACACAATTACCAGTATCAAGGTCATTATTTGTATCGTGTGATCTGTGGGCGGCTGTTAGTTAGTTTTTGCCATCTCATCATCTGATTCACATGTATGCTAAATGTCAAAGGTGGAGGAACTATTAATGCGTTTATACATGGGTTTTTGAGACCTCTACTTCGTCAGTGAAGTGGTTTTATTTTTCTTTTCTACGGTGGCCCTGAGAGGCCAAATGGACTGCAACTTAAAAAAAACCCCCACTATTACTACTACTACTACTACTACTACTAGTAATAAGAAAAGTGCTGCAAAAGCACACAAAACACAACGGGAAGTCCGTTTGGCCTCTCAGGGCCGCCGTACTTTTCCTTGAAAACCTGAATAAAGTGAACAATACATTTTTAAGCAATAAACTGTATAAAAATGCCAGATGTAGCATAAACTATACAAATTAAAACTCATACATGCATCATAATTATTCAGAAATTGACAACACATTTTATAATAATTATAATAATAATTATTATATTAATTTCAATAAACAAAGAATTGGTTTTTTGCATTTATTTCATGGTTCAGGCCTTACAGGGTTAAAATTACACATAATTATTTCTTCTTTCCTGTACAAACAAAGGCATTACCCCCTTATTCTAGTGTCTCATCCGCTACGTATTTCTAGGTATTCTAGCCAAATACAATTGCATTGTAATTTCAGATTTAAAAACAAACAAACATGGAAATTAGATTTAATTCTAGGATAATTACACCCTTAGTCGTGGGGTATAATATGAAAATATTTATGCAATAACAAAGAGTAGACAATACTAATGCCATACATCTACTCATAGCTGCTTTATAGAAATCAGCTCATAATTACATTGAGTTATCAATTGTGATAATGAGTGACACGCTAGTTCTCCAGGTAAAAGCCACAGATTGAGCCAAGAAAAGCTTATGAATACTTTAACACAAGTGACAATAAAATAAAAAAGTTATTTTAATGTTGTAGCAGGTTACTTTTTTACTGTAGCTGTCAAATATTTTATTCAAACGTCTACTTTAGAAAAAGTATAAAGTTGCACGGTATTCTCATCAACATGCACTTGAGGTGTAAATGAGTTAAATGACTCACTCTACAGCAAGATGACAGATGAAAGAAGTGAAAAGCAAAGCAAAAAAACATTCAAATAAAGTGTAGATAAATCAACTAATTTACTTTATACCACAGGGTTTGTTGCGCTATCACCAGTGAAGCATTTTATTTTTTTAGGAAACTTGTAATTTACTAGTTGTGCTCATTGTTTACATGTTTTGTGGAAGACTAGATTCTGATCAGCAGTCAGTGTTGACAGATTCTTCTTTTTTTCACTTCTGGCTCTGCAGATGTAGAAAGTCAGACTCTTGTGTGCGTTGCACAGATGATTGGCTGCTGTGGTTATATATATTTTTTGGTTCTTCATTTTCTGAGTAATAAGGAGTCAGAACTCAAATGCTTTTGGGTGATTCAGTTTTAAACCAGATGGGCTGAGCCACAGGAGGGGAAGCATTCACTCATTCTTTGGCAATGGAGACAAGTTAGTATTTTCTGATCTTACTTTAAAGTTGACTATATAGAAAAGCCAGATTTGATCCCACTGTGTAGCATGCTGTAAACTGGCAACAGTGTTTTGGTTTTCAGTGTAATTTCTGTCTTGATTGCTACACAGAAGAGAACTTAAGGGGCAAAAGTAGGAACTTGAAAAATAGTTACACAGTAGACTTTGCAAGGAAGATCAAGCATTTTGTACGTTATGCTTTTGTTACATTTGATTGCACCGTCTGCAGTGTGAGCATAACTGAAGCCTGGCTAACTTGTTTAACAGGTGGTAAAACCTGATAATTGGATCACAATGAAAGCAAAAGTTTGAAATTCTTTTCCTTTAAACCTGTCAAGTCGATCCTTGACTTTAGCTTTCGATAAAGGTGGATTATGTTGTTGTTTGTTTATAGCATTGCACTGCACTATGCTTTAACCTGCTTAGAAACGACTTGTGTTTCTGTCTTCCAGCGAAATCTTAAGAGTGTGTGTAGTCAGATCATCAGACTTTATCCACCATGCTGGCTCTGTCCAGATGTTCCACAGCTTTGAGCTGGAGGCTTGCCCTCCGCTGCTCTGCCCTCTCCGTGAGGGGCTCTAACCCAGGCAGCCAGCCCTCCACCACAGCCAGGCCTCAGTTTCTAAGGACCCAAGCTGCCCCGTTTCACCAAAGTAATGCCAAAGCCAGTCCAGACCCAAACAAGATCCTTTCAGGCAAGGACACATTTGACTGCTCCCTACACAGTTAGCCAATCTCTGTCACAGCCCAGACTTCAGGTTTGTTCACCTGTGCGTAGCGACTCTTTTTTTTTTTTTTTTTTTTTCCCACTTACCGTACACTGGAATGACTCCAGGTTGAAATGTTACAAAAACAAACAAGTTAAACGAGTCATTTAATAACTCAATTTGCATCAGATTGGAGTTCCATACGCAGAGTTTACCAACCCTTCGGCAATTAATTGATAAACCTGTTCTCAGAAAATGAAATGACAAAAAAACCCTAAAACAAACCATATTTAAAGATTTTCAGTTCTGGGAAATGGTGATAGATAATGTTTTAAATAATTAAAAGCTGATGTTATGCTGCGATATTTTCTAAAAGACACCGTCAACAAAAAACAAACTCTGCGGTTAGCTGTGCTTTATCGAGAAGCACATTTGCTCTAGTCAAAATTTGCCTGCAGATCTTTGTGTGTGAGGAATTTAATCGCATGTGTGAGTTTTAGATAAGAGTTGCAAAAACAAACGCACACTCAGACTACAGTCTGCACCAGATTCAAATAAAATGGGCATGCTGAGCCTTGTTGAGATGCAATCTCAGTTGAGATGTGATGTCTGCACTAGCACTGTGAAATTCTTCTTCTTCTCAACATGCTTTTGCTTTTTTGTGTTGCAGTTTTGTCCTCTGCTTCTGGGCTGGAGGGCGAGCTCTTTGGAATGGGGATGTGGGCTGTGGGTCTGGGTGCCGTCGGAGCTGCGCTAACTGGGATCTTCCTGGCCAACACGGATCTGTGTCTTACTAAAGCTGCCAATGCAACGCTGCAGTACCTTGAAGATGCTGATCTGCACTCCACCACGGGTGGTAAGAAAGCGTTCTGATACGGTACAATATTGGAGTGTACCAGACTAACAGCAGATGTAGTTAAGGCTATTAAAAGGAAATATAAAGTTACATAAGCACTAGAATCGGCCACATGTGGTTTCCTTTCCTCATGCGCGTTTACGACACATTACACATGCAGCGAATGAGGTTTTGTGTAGTATGTAAAGTGAAGCCACTTTCTAGAATTTTCTGGCAGATTAAATCATTGTAAACTTTGGTCAAATTCCTATACTGTGTATTTAATGAACATCGTGAAAGAGATGCACCATGTGACCGTGAACATTTAGTTGTTTTCTCTATCTTGCAAACTCTGTTAGATTCTTTTGACTGTGGCATTCGTAATCTTTGCGACTTGCATTTAATCGCTAACGCGTGAGGTCAAAGATTTGATAAGAAATAGTACAACGTGGGTTTGTCTGCAGATGAGAAGGTCATCAAAGCAAAGAGCCTGTGGGAGACGAATGGGGCTGTGGTCATGGCTGTAAGAAGACCTGGATGATTTTTGTGCAGAGAGGTGACGTCAAAAGTCTCTGTGAATGAACATAGTCTGTTTCCACTCAACTCTAAGTGCATGTGATGTGATTTTTTTTTTCTCTTTTTGGTATTTTTGTCTCGCTGCAGGAGGCCTCTGCGCTGTCCTCTCTGAAGCCCCAGCTGGAAGAGCTCGGGGTCCCTCTGGTTGCTGTTGTGAAAGAGGACATCGGCACAGAGATCCGGGACTTCAGACCGCACTTTGCTGGGGACATCTATATAGATGAACAGGTTAGCAGCTGTAGATAACAAGTAGGCATGCTCAGAAAAATTGTGAGAATAATCTGAGAGTTCCTGGCTGAGCTGAAAAACCTCTAGCATAGATTTCCGGTTTAGGCTTCAGCAGGAAATCACCATCGTAGCTACCTCGTAACTGAAACCGTATGGTGTACTGAAATGCATGTCGAGTCCTCCTGTGCATTTCAGGTGAATTTAATATTTGAGAGAATAATAATAACTGCCATAGCATCCAAAAAAAGTAATCATAGCATCAGTATAAACACTCACAAATGTCACATTGCTGCAGGGTGATTGCTGAAATGATCGGAATTGAAATGAAGGAATGTACAAAGAAATGGGAAAACTCGAGGGACAAATATGTTTACCCCAGAGGAAAAAAAAACAAATCAAAAAACCAACTGACCACAACAAAGAGTGAAGACGCAGGAGGGGAAAAAGTCGGCGCATCTTTTTGTTTTTATTGGCCGATACCGCATATAAAACAGGACACTGTCACACTGGCATGCAATGAACCAGAAAAACCTTAAACGCTGGCAACAACGTTGGCCACTCACTTCACTTGGTGGCTGTGGCTACAATGTAGCTTGCCATCACCAGTGTGTGAATGGGTGGATGACTGGTTGTGTAAAGCGCTTTGGGATCCTTAGGGACTAGTAAGACGCTATACAAATACAGGCCATTTACCATTCACTTACATTGTAGGCTCTGCAGAGATTGACTGCAAAAGTCTAAATCAACATGCTCATAGTCGTTATGATCACTTGGTTATGTTTATTTGCCATGATGGTAACATGAGTACTGTTATCTGTCAGTTATTAATGCTGATAAATTGTTTGGCTTTTAAATATTCACACCCACAACAGCAGGGGAGGCCTGTTTGAAAGGAAGGTAATCGTTCATGTGAAAGGCTGAAGTCATCGCCGCTGCACTCTTTGGAGTTTTTTTTCTCAGCGATATCTTTTTCATTCTCGGCATGAGTGCGTCTCTAATGGTATCCACCACACACATTATCCACGCACGATCTAATCTGTCGCGTTTCATTAGCTCGTTGCTATTAAGCTTTAAGCATATATCTCCTCTTTGTCTTTCTGACATTGCCTCTGCTGCTTAAAAAGCTCTTAAATGCCCTCCTCCTTCCTCCTAATGGTTTTTCTAATGGGAGCTCTGTGAAGAAATTAATCCTGACCTGCATCTTGTCTTAACTGCAAGGGGCCGTTTTACTGAATGTCCTGCCAGAACCACAGTTACAAGTACCCCTGTCTTTTGTATGATCTTTAATCTCAAATCAAGCAGCAGTGCAAACTGTCAGGGATTGCTTGTTGACAGTAAGATTGTTGGGTCATGAGAATGCAGTGATAAATCAGTTTTAGAGTAGCAGTCAAATAATGCTACTATAATTGCTGTATGCTGTGTATAAATGAGGCGGACTGAAACTAAAATGTGCATTGCAGAAATGTTTTTATGGGCCGGTGAAGAGAAGGATGGGAGGCCTGGGGTTCATTCGCCTGGGAGTGTGGCAGAACTTCATGCGAGCCTGGAGGTCTGGGTACCAGGGCAACATGAATGGAGAGGGCTTTGTCCTCGGAGGGGTGTTTGTCATCGGACCAGCAGAACAGGTAGCTTCCACAGATTTGGCTCAGTGATGCTTCACAAAATTCGTCTCTATTTTTAAGCGCGTTTTGTTTTTTGGCAGGGCATCCTCCTGGAACACCGCGAGAAGGAGTTTGGCGATAAGGTGGACACGGCCGATGTTCTAGAGGCCGTTAAAAAAATTGTACCAGTGAAATAATCTTCGTAGCACGCTTTTATTAGATCAAAACTAGAATAGCAAATTTAATACTTTTAACCTCATGCAGAGTTTCCGTCAAAATCTAATAGAATTATTTCAGTAATGTTCTGGTACTTATGAAGTCTGTGTTGTTTAATATCATAAGATGCCGCTGACTTTTGCACATGTAATTTGCTGTTGATTATGAAAATCAAGCCACCTACAAGCTAGATTCTTGACATGGGTATGAAAATGTTAGGGAATTAAAGGCATCACTTCCTTTTAGGTGCAGCGGCCATTTATTTAAGGTCACTTGAAAATCAAATGCTTCTAATCTAATGGCTGAATTTTACATCTGAATACAACTGTGAAACATTTGAAATGTTGACTCTGTGTAAAAGCTTAATTTGCTTCTACTGGTCAAGCTCTCAAACACTCCTTTGACATAACAAGAGCGTGCGGTCTGTGTGTGATAATGACAACTTCACTCTAAACTCTTGGTCGAGGGGAGCAAGTTTGATGCCTAAACACACACACACACAGCTGCTGTCGTCATGTTGAGGACTGTTTGTGGTGCCTGATGCAGGTGTTGCTCGCTTTTGTATGACTGTGCGTATGAGAGAATTTTATGCATCTGCACATTTGCATACCAGCTGCAGAACAGTGAATAAAGAAGACCTCCTCCAATATCTGTGCTTTTCTTTCTTTAAATGTAATTTGTATATTGGTTAAAACTTGGTCTAATAAAACAACTTACACAGCTCTTATGAGTTTTCAGAGAACTTCAGTATTTTTTTTTTTTTTGAGTTTTGAACATTTAAAACTTAATCCTTGAAAACACAACAACAAAAACAAACCAAAAAATTCCTCTGCATGAGTCTGGTTTTATTATGTTCTACCATTTCACCTTTAGACACAACAAATACTCTTGTCAGGAACCTTGGTATTATTACATCAGTAAGGTCATCAGAACGGCTCTCTCCCTCTTGCAAATATATCAAAGGTTAGAAAATTCTTATCTCAAACTTGCACCGAGAAACTGGTCCATGCTTTATTAAGCAGGTTATATTGTAATGGTCCATTTGCGGGAGTCTCCATCAGTATGATGACTTCAACTGTTTCAAAATGCAACAGCTAAGATCCCTACAGGTACATGAAAATCTAACCATATTACCCCATTGAAGTCATAGCAGGATGAACTCATGCTACCCATTCTTGTAATTTGGCAGGTTATTTTAACCATGTCTACATGATGAAATGCACTGAGCCATCAAAGATTTACATTAAACAGCAGTTGAATGGTGTACTTAACAAAGTGGCCAGTGTATAAACTCGAGGCAAAGTCCTTTATATATAGGAGCTATCACAAGGACAATTTACACATACACTTGTGTATCGATAGCTCTCTATATGAATCAGTAGTAATGCAGAGGAGCTTTTTACCACTAGGTAAGGCAAGCAACTGCTCGGGCCCCCAGGTCAGTGGGGTGGGATCCAGAGGGCTGCCAAACTTTAAGTTACAGCAGTGGCAAATTCAGCAGGGACACAGGGAGAGACGTGATCACATTTACTTTGTTTTCTCTTATATTCATCAGTTAACTCATCTAACAGCAACCTAATCCGTCCTGCTCTGCTGACTGTGACGTGACCACGTCATAGAGTGTGAAATTTTTTTGTTTGACGGTGTCAGATTAAAGTTGTGAATGTTCCAACCACCAAGATTCAGTGGTTTTTAAGTTATGAGGGTAAACATTTAACCTATCTGAACTGTTCTGCTGAAATATTCACTTATATGGTCTGTTGGTTTATAATATTATTTTATGCCATGTTAGACCCCTAATTAAAGATTGTGAATTATTATGTAGTTTTAGTTTGCATTATTCTCCTGAATTAGAAGAAGGTGATAACTATTACATTTGTTAAACTGATTTGCATTACATTAGACTGCTGATTTATTGTGAATAAATGATATTATTTTATGATGCATTATACTGCTGAGTTATAAGAAATACGGTTCCAGAAAGTCATCGCCTTATTTGTCTGATTGGAAGAGAACAGAGCATTCTGCCCCATCAGCAGGAGCAGATAAACAGGGAGCCAAGGTCGTAGCTTAGGCGCTGTGTGAGAGAAAGAATGTGAATGTTTAGGCTTTTATGATTAGGTGGGGGCCACTAGAGGCTATAAGAGTTTGATCAAGACTCCACCATTTTGAGATCTGATGCTGTCTGCTGTATGGTGTCCATCTCCCACGCGTGTGTTCATTAAATCATCGTTTGACTCAACCCGGCCGACCAGTGTTGTTATTTTGGTTTTCCTCTTGTATCCATCCCCAATATTTGAATCCGTAACAGGTGATAATAACCCGTGTTAAATATTACTGCATGAAACAGGCATGCTTGGGCATTGATGTTACACATTTTATTCTATTGCTCAGATTAAAATACATCTCACGTCCAGGAAATATACATTTCAAAACAATACAAACAGAGGGAGAAAACACAAATACTTATAAGTCTACATGTATGTGAGTTGTATGTATATAAAATAACCAAACATTCATGGAGTGTAGCATGACATGACTTTTCCATGCATGCCTTCAGTATGCAAAGTTGTAAAACACTGAAAGAACTCTGTGATCTAAAATGTTACTGTCAATAAAATCAATGGCAAAAAAATGAATTCCAAAAATAAAGTGTGTGTTGGACTTTCTTTACATTTTCAAACTTGTAGCTTTGTATTCAAGACAATGGATTTGGTGGAGAGGACAACTTGTGTTAAAATACATAAAAAACAAACTGTTTTTGCACAAGTATGGCAAAAGGTCCATTTGCTAAAGCTGAAACAAAAACTTTTAAAAAGCTACACACTTCCTCAGTCCTTTACCCGTTTCATCTTTGGCTGGCTCTACAGGTGTGACATGATACGGTGGTAGAACACAGTCACAAGCTGGGACGATGAAAGTTTCCAAACGTGTCTGAATGCCGACTCAAACCCCTCAGTTTTGTTCTTAAACGTTTGTGCACCAAAACGCGAGTAGAAAAGGAGAAAGATGGGAACAAAGCAACTTGGTTACGAGCAACGAAAGCTAGCAGACCACAAATGATTAAAAATTAGCAGATGCGAAGCCACGATTTAGTCAGCATTATCCAGCATGATGAAGACTCAGTCATCAATGCACACTTGTAAAAGCTCCTTTAAAACAGCAACACAAATCCAGTTAACTCCTACAGCAGCACAGCAAACACATCACACAGTAGCTGCAGTCAGCATCGTAGCAAAAAGCTCTTCAGTGGGCACTGCAAACACTTCTACATATAGACTATAGTAGTGATGCCAAGTGTGAAACACTGTCCTGCAGTGCATGTGACCCCATGTCGGTGTCTAATTCAAGCAGGGGACTCAAACAGAAGCCTTCTGTTCACATGGATGAGATGAAAGGGAGTGAAGTGTTCATATGAAAACCCAATTTCTCTCCAAAACAAGAGAGCCAATAGTTAAAAAAAACCACTACGTACACTTTCAAGTAGCAACACTCTCCTAACGTTTGGTGATTAAAGCTACTGAATGTTGGAATCGCACATTAACACAATCACTGCGCATTGGTATCTGTACAAAAAGTCCATTCACAAAAATGCAAATGCTGTGCGGTTACTACAGTCCCTTAACGCCCAACATCTGTCCACAATTACATCTAAGTGTCTTAATGGAGATGAATTTTGGTGATCTATACAATCTTACTGTGGTCACATTTTTAACCAACATACACAAAACATCACTTTATACTAACACTGAATCCGAGCTGGTAATTTGCAACAGTGATAAATCAAACTTTAGGAACACTCCTCTAATCTGAGAACTGATTGGTCTTGAAGCAGGAGAAGCTCCTAGTCATTTGCAATAAGTTACACTATATATATGTACACTCCTGTATCAAGAGGAGAGGACATTGTTTCCAAGTGCATATGTGGGGCCATCTGATGCTTTCACTAACAGAGGCATACATTTTAATTAAAATCTCTAAAATCCCTCAAAAATGTGCTTTGTAGCTTCTACATTATATGTGCTTTGTACATAAATATATCCAAGAAAAATATAATTATTTTTACACCACTAAGACACCATCATCACTATCTAACCACACTGGAGACACTGCGTTTGGAGAGCTTGGTCAACAATGTGAATCACTGTTGATCAAAGATGCTCAAACTCGGCCAAGCTGTCCACATTAACAAAGCAGCAACAAACACTGTGCGCACAGCTACGATGACCTATAACCAGGAGTTTACTATTTTGACCTATTACACAACATTTATTACTGTCCTTTGGTTCAACAGGACATCAGTGGCTCTCGCGCTTTTGACAATCTGTGTGTTTTGATGTCTCCCAGCCCACTTCAGGTCAGGTGCAAACACTAAAAAAAAAAAAAAAACCCTCCAAACTGCGAGTTAGTATTCACATAACAGCAGCAATACATTTAAGATAATTTAAAATCCTTATCAACGATATCAACAGCATTTCTACCTCCTCATGTACACACAACACACTATCCTCTTTCCACCGGATGCCACTACTTAAAAGTGCCATCACCTTTAAGAAGAAAAAAAAAACCCCAGGCTGCCACAGTACATATTTATGCTGATGAGAACCACAGTTTGTAGTGTTGACTGATATAGGATGAGCGATTTGCTATATAAAGATCTTTGCCACAGGTACTGAGCACCTCATTACTTTGACTAAGAATATGAAGGGCATAAGTACACTTAGAGGAGAGTAGACGAGGGTACGAAGCTGCACTGGGTAACAACAGGCATGGTACAACAAAACAGGAACTTCAACAGGAGTCGGGCTATTTAGAGCGACTTAATATACAGTTTTCTTGGGGCAACTGAGTTGGTGGCCTCAAGCTTTAACAAAACTGTCAGTGTGAAATATATGACACTGGAATATACACTGGAAAAAGTGGGAGCACAAGGCAGAAAAGACTGTTACATTCAGTAGAAGTTACACACACGAGTCTTCATTTTAACTGAATCAGAAATGAACCTGAATGCAACGCAAGATATTGGCGGGTTGAGGACAAATCAGTAACTTCATGAATAGCCATCCAAAAGTTCAGCTGTGACCAGCGGAAGACAAAAACACACCACAAAACAATAAACTGTAAATAGATGGCGCTCTTCTCTCAAGAGAGAAAAAAAGAGCCTTAACAAAACAAAACAAAACAACAACCCCTGCAAATATATTTTATTTCACCCTTCCAACTGAATCCAGAGCACTATGTGTATGAGTGTTTATGTGTGTGCGTGTGTGTGTCTCAACATATGCATGGAAATGTGCTTGCTGCTCCTACAGGCCTTTGTTGAAGTAGACAGTGGTGATGTGAGGACTGGTCTTTCGTATCCTTTCTTGCAGATCTTCTTCCAGCCCGCTAACACTCATAGAGCTACAAAGAGATGGTCCAGCATCATTAAAAGGCAGCTAAGTTAAACAACGCTAGATATAGACTGAATGAGTGAGGTGAAAGTGGCTACTGGTACCTTTTCTGAGGGAACAGGGCGCAGCACAGAGGAGTTGCAAACACCAGGCTGAAATCAAGAGATGAAAACAGGAATGTTTTAGATGTTGTTGCAGGTACTTTCTAGGTGAAGTTAAAAATATCATTTGATAAAAAGATACTCTCACTGATAACAAGTCTACTTTACTCACCACAAACCGACAAGTCCCACCTGGACTGGAGCGTTAAGAATTGGGAACCGCTGCAGAGAAAACAGATAAAAATCAGGGACACGTACATATCAGATGAGTTTGTCTTTACAGAGCATCTACAGACACAAGCATTCAGTGTATGTGCAACATGTGGAATGCGGTGCAGCTCTTTAACCTCATAAAATACCAGCATGTCTGGTAAATCCACTCAGTAGAAACAAAATAGTACAGCAAACACGGATGCAATTCGCTTACCTTCATGAAAGCTCTCTTCTCCAGAGCATTCATTATGACAGGAGGAATGGCTGTGAACAGAACAACAAGTCAGGTGGGGGTTTCTGCTTCAATAGCAAAACAGGAAACTGTTAGTAAGGCTCAGAATGTGTGAGGTGAAGATACATTTTCTAATATATTTTTGGTGAGTGACGATCATAATGTTTTCTTGAATATTTCAGGGGAAACAAAGTCAACATATATTCTCTTAACTTTGTGTTTGCTGTCTAGCGGCTCTTGAGATAAATATCTGGGTCATAGGCTGTTAAACGATGAACACTATACAGAACAGGCAGAAAAACGGGGAACCTAACCAGCCAGAAAACTCCATAAAGCAGAGAGGAGCTGCAGTTTCAGCTGATACTTCTTTGCAGGTTTGTCACTAATGCATGCAAGGTAATGACCAAGCAGAGAAAAGGTCGACGTTACCCATTGCAGGCATCGCCATCCCAATCCTCGACACCACCACCTGCACGATGGCTTGTCTGGCAGCATTTGGAGACTCTCCTAACCGGTTTCCATTCTCATCAGTTACAGGGATACCGTACTTTAACTCCCTGATAGTGGGGAAAAACAAACATCATGTAAAGCTGTCATACCAGCTGTTAAAATATTAATCAGTGGCCTATTATAATTAATACTTTAGTGACCTCACCTCTGCCTCATGAAGGGAATGTTGATACAGTTAGCAGCAGCAACAGCAGCAAAAGGGACAAACCGGCTGATGATTGGAGGGAGACGCTGCAAAGACACAACAAAATCAAGCAATCAGGATCACATCTCAGAGCAGGGCATGTGTGTTTGTTTTATCTTTGGTTTACTTCATGTTTGTTGCACTTGAAACAAACGTAGTACCGTAGCTAGAGACTTGAGTCCCAGTGCAGTGACTACGGCTCCAGTTGTTGCACTGACGTAGGCTGCACCGAGCTGGCTGCGAGAACAAAATTATCACAGGTCACACACTGAGAACCCACATCCCTTTTCAGCATTTTCATAAGTGAAACAGAGCCAATTATGCATCACCACATGAAGACAGCAGCTCAGAGTCTACAATTTAAGCTAAGGTGAATCAATGCAAAGTTTATGTGGACCAAGAAATGTGTGAAGTCATGTATGAATATTTAAAAATGAACGAAAACATCCTCGCAAATAATTGCAAAACAGAACATTACAATATGTGTTTCACTGACTGCATGCTTGATCCATAAATATGCATTCGCATGTTGCTGTTCTTCATAAATGCATGCATTCAATGCATTTTTGCAGCATCTGGAAGGGGCAATTTATTGCAAATACGCTGACCTGTTGTCAACAAGGAGCACGTAATCAAAGTCAGCATGAAATCATGGTGACACGAGGCCGAACATGCTTAACAGTGGAACGTAATACCGCTGTGAGGGAGAGGACAGCCGCTCCCACAGCCTCCTCACAGAGACTAGTTTAGACGTGGGACAGGAATGATCAAGAGAGGAAGGGAAATGAGAAGTCCTCCATACTTCACGGTCATGGGTGCGTCTCCACTGCGGTTGGTGTAGTTGACGACGGCGTTAAAGGACTGGTTAACCCACTGCCAAAACACCACTGCTGGAGTAGTCCTGCAAAAAACATGAAGGAACAGCAACAGTGTGTTTGAGGAAGTGAGATTTCACGCTGCGTGTTCAGAGCCCCTTTGCGCTGTGGCAAAGAAGTGACACTACTTGAGAAAGTAGCTGCTAGCGACAAACACTTAAAAAAATAATTAAAAAAAAAAAGAGGATGCAAGCAAAACTACCAAGTAACCTACAGATTAAGAAACCCCCCAAAGCACTCGCTCTCTTCTTTATTATACCAATTTTACTATATAAAGCTATAATATATAGACTTTAAAATGTCACCATATGGTGCCCTCAAGTGGTAGGATGCAAAAACAACATTGTGGTTGATGGTAGTGCACGATACAGCCAACCTGAACCTGAGTAATAAACATAAACATAATATGACAAAAATTATAGACTTAATTGTTAAATAATAAATTAACAAAAATGTGGAAAAAATACTTAAAATAAAATGTGAACTATTAACATAAAATTTTAAAATAAATCAGTTTTAAACACTACAGCCAATAATCTATTATTTAGTTAGTTTAGTTTCACCGTCTATTTCTGTAATTACAAAGAGTATTAAAAGTCATCTCAGCTTTACTTTTTATCATATTGTGTATACTTTTATTGCAGATCAAACTGTTTCTCCCACACCCATAAACATAAACTACACTCTTCTTACACTACTGACACTTTATTCACTTTTAGTCACTTGCAGTTATTTATTCACCTTCAGTCACTTTAATTTTAAAACTGTGTAATTTTAAAACTGTATATACTGTGTATTTATTATTTCACTCCTATTGCCTGTTCCCATTGTCCTTATCTTTAACGTATGCTGCTCGGTTGTTTGTTATTTGCCTCTTGGGGATAAATAAAGTCTTCTGATTCTGAACATGAATTGATCACATAGCTTATTAAATGGTCACAGCATAGCGAGTTATCAGTAGAATTAAGAGCAACATTTTTTATTCTTTAAGAGGATTTTCCCTCTGCACAGGGATTAACATTTCTATTTTTGCTGCTGTATTAAGGCTGACTTTTGGTCACACAGAAACTGTATCAAATTCAGTCTTTCATTTATTAGATACTCATTTTTCCATTTCTAGATTCTCTTTAGGGAATCATTTTAGAAGCAGATTATAGTGAATCGTGTGTTTAAACCTGAGCTGTACCTGTAGAAGGTGAGCATGCAGCCTGTGATGGACATGTTCATTGGCACCTGAGCAGACATCCGGCCAATCACAAACATCTTCTCCCCTGTGTCGGGGTGGAAGGCAGAGTCATAGATGTATTTGGCTCTCCAGAGCTCATCCTCCGTCAGACCAGGCTTCACGATCCCAGCTCTGAAAAAGTCATAACAGTACAGAGCTACAGTACGAACTCTGCTTTTTTTGTTATATGTAAAAAAAAAACCCCCCCGGAGAAAACAAGTCAGCATATAATCTCTTTCAAAGCTCATTCCTATCCATGCCTTACTCAGATCCGACATACTACCCCGCTTCCCAAAAGGTTGGGACGTTGTTGTAATATGCAAATAAAAACAAAATGCAATGATTAGCAAATCTCATAAAACGATATTCTATTTACAAAAAACAACATCAACAAAAAACACATGTCAAATATTTAAACTGAGAAAATGTACAACTATAAGAAAACTATTAGCTCATTTTGAATTTGATGGAAGTAACATTTGAGGAATGGGTCTTTTGTGTATGTAGAAAATGTTTCAGATTTTTGACTTCAGCTCATGGAAAATGGGAGCAAAAACAAAAGTGTTGCATTTATATTTTTGTTCAATGTATGAAATTGCCAGGTAGCACACCTGGAAAGGTATCACCATAAAGATACATACGGGTTTAAGAGCAACGCATGCTCCCATCCACATGACTTCTTTTAACCCTAACCCTTGCATATTTCAGCAAGACAATGCAAAACCACACACCGCGTCCACATACTTAACCTTTCACCAACTGAAAACAGCACGAGATGAAAAATATGACAAATATGACCCCAAAATGTAGAGCAGTTCAAATCCTACGTGAGCCAAGAATAGGACAGCATTCCTCCCCCAAAATCCATAACTGGTCTCCTCAGTTCCCAGAAGAGAGGACTCAACACAATGGTAAACATGGCCCTTTTACAACATTTTTGAGACATTTTGCTGCCAGTAAATTCAAAATGAGCTAATAATTTTCTTAAAATTGTACACTTTCTCAGTTTAAACATTTGATATGTTTTCTATATCCTATTGTAATTAAAATATGGGTTTTTACACAGTGTCTTTTGGAATAAGGGTTATACATTCCTACTCCCTTCTTTATATCTTGACCTTCTCTACCTGTAGTTCTCCACAGTCACTCTGGCCTCCTCCAGAGTCTTAGAGGACAGCAGGACGTTCCTGGGGTCCGTGACCATGAAGAAGTGCTTGGCGCGGCCCGTGAACGTGCCTTGGTCCCATCTTGGCTCCTTGATGTTTATGTTGCGGGACACCTCTTCTGACATCCTGGCTTCTTCACTCAGAAATGTTGATTAGTGCTCAGGCACAAACGTACAACACTGCAGAAAACATCAAGTCAGAAGAAAAAAAAGAACCGTATGAGTTGGATTAACTAATGCATTTCTCACAGAAAAGACTTGCCAAAACATTTCATAGACAAGAAAAAAAACCCCAAAAAATAACAAACATACCCTGAAGGTAATTTTAAAATTTTATGCATGCTCAAATATCACAAACAGAGATCAAAGTTTGAAACAACATAAGTATGGCGACCTGATTCCTAGCCCTACAAGTGTAATTATTGTAATGAAAAACGCTGGAGGCAGAGATAAGCGCTCATCCGCGTTTCACTAAAAGCTGTGCTGCATTCCAGAGATACATTGTGCTAATGAAACCCTCCACCTTTACTGTACAGGACACCACCCTGTACAATCTTTGTGGAAACAACCCTTCGAGTCATTTGAGTTTTACTGCATTCTTCATCACTCAGTGCTTTCTGAAGCCTAAATAACACTTTCTGTTTGCTGTATTAAATTAAAACCACAATAAACTGTTGTTTTGTCCATTTGTGGGTTCCTTATAAGCAGCTTTTCGCTTTCAGTGCAGTCCAAATTAAAATGTGAGCTGTGTCTGTGAGTAAAGGATAAAGTAAAATTAAGATGATGTTTTTATCCATTAAATGCCCACACCACACCAAAAAGCCCACAGTCACTTAAAAATCGAAGTTGGACTGTACAATTTCAAATAAAACAATACCTCACTTATAACTATTGACCTCCTTTGGATCCAACTCTTTATCTCTGTGCTGTTCACATTATGGCTTTTCAGCACAGTGTTAACTGGATAGCTTCATCCAGCACTTGGGCCATAATTGAGTAAGAAACTGGGGGACACAGCAGTGTGGAGACCTTGGTTTGTTCTTACTGGCAAGGTCACAACTACCAATTTGATTTAAAAACAAAAAAAACACCTTAAAGAGCGAGATAACACCTGATAGCGTGGATAAATAGATAACAGAGGAGTTGGCTATTGGTTACCGCGGTAAAGTGAGCCGTCATTTGTGAGCCGCGGTCAAGCCAGCCGCCTCTTATCCGCCGCATAAATTTCCTTGCGCTTTTACACCAGTCTTTACGGTAGCGCCTTTTCGCTTTATATCCCGATTGAGAGCCTAGACCCGCGCACACGCGCGCACACATTACGATGGAACAGCCCAATACAGTCAATACAATTATGTCTATTACAAAAATTCATTAAAAATCATCCTTAGTAGTTGAGGTCCAACTTTCAACACATCCCTCCTCTGGGACACCTACTGTACCTGTGTGCCAAGTTTCATCCAGATTTACTGTAGAATTCCTCAGAAATTAAAGGAAACTTATATTCAATGCAATACAGTCAATACACTACAATTATGTCAAATTTCAAAAATTCATTAAAAATCATCCTTAGTAGTTGAGGTCCAACTTTCAACACATCCCTCCTCTGGGACACCTACTGTACCTGTGTGCCAAGTTTCATCCAGATTTACTGTAAAATTCCTCAGAAATTAAAGGACATTTATATTCAATGCAGTACAGTCAATACACTACAATTATGTACATTTCAAAAATTCATTAAAAATCATCCTTAGTAGTTGAGGTCCAACTTTCAACACATCCCTCCTCTGGGACACCTACTGTACCTGTGTGCCAAGTTTCATCCAGATTTACTGTAGAATTCCTCAGAAATTAAAGGACATTTATATTCAATGCAATACAGTCAATACACTACAATTATGTCAAATTTCAAAAATTCATTAAAAATCATCCTTAGTAGTTGAGGTCCAACTTTCAACACATCCCTCCTCTGGGACACCTACTGTACCTGTGTGCCAAGTTTCATCCAGATTTACTGTAGAATTCCTCAGAAATTAAAGGAAACTTATATTCAATGCAATACAGTCAATACACTACAATTATGTCAAATTTCAAAAATTCATTAAAAATCATCCTTAGTAGTTGAGGTCCAACTTTCAACACATCCCTCCTCTGGGACACCTACTGTACCTGTGTGCCAAGTTTCATCCAGATTTACTGTAGAATTCCTCAGAAATTAAAGGACATTTATATTCAATGCAATACAGTCAATACACTACAATTATGTCAAATTTCAAAAATTCATTAAAAATCATCCTTAGTAGTTGAGGTCCAACTTTCAACACATCCCTCCTCTGGGACATCTACTGTACCTGTGTGCCAAGTGTCATCCAGATTTACTGTAAAATTCCTCAGAAATTAAAGGACATTTATATTCAATGCAATACAGTCAATACACTACAATTATGTACATTTCAAAAATTCATTAAAAATCATCCTTAGTAGTTGAGGTTCAACTTTCAACACATTCCTTCTCTGGGACACCTACTGTACCTGTGTGCCAAGGTTCATCCAGATTTACTGTAAAATTCCTCAGAAAATAAAGGACATTTATATTCAATGCAATACAGTCAATACACTACAATTATGTCAAATTTCAAAAATTCATTAAAAATCATCCTTAGTAGTTGAGGTCCAACTTTCAACACATCCCTCCTCTGGGACACGTACTGTACCTGTGTGCCAAGTTTCATCCAGATTTACTGTAAAATTCCTCAGAAATTAAAGGACATTTATATTCAATGCAATACAGTCAATACACTACAATTATGTACATTTCAAAAATTCATTAAAAATCATCCTTAGTAGTTGAGGTCCAACTTTCAACACATCCCTCCTCTGGGACACCTACTGTACCTGTGTGCCAAGTTTCATCCAGATTTACTGTAGAATTCCTCAGAAATTAAAGGACATTTATATTCAATGCAATACAGTCAATACACTACAATTATGTCAAATTTCAAAAATTCATTAAAAATCATCCTTAGTAGTTGAGGTCCACCTTTCAACAGATTCCGTCTCTGGGACACCTACTGTACCTGTGTGCCAAGTTTCATCCAGATTTACTGTAGAATTCCTCAGAAATTAAAGGAAACTTATATTCAATGCAATACAGTCAATACACTACAATTATGTCAAATTTCAAAAATTCATTAAAAATCATCCTTAGTAGTTGAGGTCCAACTTTCAACACATTCCTTCTCTGGGACACCTACTGTACCTGTGTGCCAAGGTTCATCCAGATTTACTGTAAAATTCCTCAGAAAATAAAGGACATTTATATTCAATGCAATACAGTCAATACACTACAATTATGTCAAATTTCAAAAATTCATTAAAAATCATCCTTAGTAGTTGAGGTCCACCTTTCAACAGATTCCGTCTCTGGGACACCTACTGTACCTGTGTGCCAAGTTTCATCCAGATTTACTGTAGAATTCCTCAGAAATTAAAGGAAACTTATATTCAATGCAATACAGTCAATACACTACAATTATGTCAAATTTCAAAAATTCATTAAAAATCATCCTTAGTAGTTGAGGTCCAACTTTCAACAGATTCCTTCTCTGGGACACCTACTGTACCTGTGTGCCAAGTTTCATCCAGATTTACTGTCGAATTCCTCAGAAATGAAAGGAAACTTATATTCAATGCAATACAGTCAATACACTACAATTATGTCTATTACAAAAAATCATTAAAAATCATCATTAGTAGTTGAGGTCCAACTTTCAACACATCCCTCCTCTGGGACACCTACTGTACCTGTGTGCCAAGTTTCATCCAGATTTACTGTAGAATTCCTCAGAAATTAAAGGAAACTTATATTCAATGCAATACAGTCAATACACTACAATTATGTCAAATTTCAAAAATTCATTAAAAATCATCCTTAGTAGTTGAGGTCCAACTTTCAACAGATTCCTTCTCTGGGACACCTACTGTACCTGTGTGCCAAGTTTCATCCAGATTTACTGTAAGATTCCTCAGAAATTAAAGGACATGTATATTGAATTCAATACACTTACTTAAATATTGCATCATATTCAAAAATTCATTAAAAATCATCCATAATAGTTGATGTCCAACTTTCAACACCGTCTTACTCTGGGCGACCTACGGTATCTCTGGGCCAAGTTACATCTCAATTCACTGTAATCTTTATCAAAAATTGAAAGAACAATTATATGTCAATGCTGGCTGTGTGCCTTTCAAAGTGACACTAAATAACAGAACTCAGGCACATCAGGGAATAATCCAAAAGGCGGATTTATTAAACAAAAACAACATACAAAATATCCCTAACCCATACTACATAACCTAAAAAGAAACAAAGGGACACTTAGAAGCACAAGAAAACAATACTATACTGAAAGGGCAAGAGACACAGCCCAAACATAATCCACAACTAAAACGCCAAAAGAACAAGTCATCCCACATAGCAGACGGGTGTTGCCTGGATCTGGTGTGAAGCCGGCACTGCTGGCTGACTTCTGGCATGGTAAGATGGCACTGTTTATGTGATGGCATGCTACATCTGGCCTGATTGGGTGAATGTGACATGTTGTATAGAGCACTTTGAGTAATATGGGTGAGTAAAAAGGCGCTATATAAGAATCAGTCCATTCACTGTCTGAACAGAGTTTTGTCATGACAGCATATTTGATTGTCTTCACTGACTCGCTATCCGCCTTAGTGCAGCTGCCGTACCATCCTCGGATGCAGTAAGTTAGTAGGCTCTCAATGGGCGAGTGGTGGAAGGTCAGCAGAGGATGTCTGGGATGATTGCATTAAAGGCTGAGCTGTAGTCCACAAAGAGCATTCTGGCGTAGCTCTGCCGCTTTTCTGACACAACGACCGAGACTGTGGGAGCTGGGGCTCGAACCAGCAACCTTCCGGTGACAAGACGAACTGCCAACTCTCATTATGCAATGTACTGTTTAAAAGAAAAATCTTTTTTTTTGCCTTGACAACATACATTCATCTTCATTTCAAATAAGTAGTTATTTTTCACACAGAGAGCAATACCATTCTCCAGCCTCTGCTGTCCAAAACTACTCTGTATTCATCTGGAGGCACTTTGTGTGAAACCATTTTAAATAGCTCTCATGCAGGAACAAAGCAATTGTATAAAATGAAGTGAGGGAATGGAGCTATAAATAGATTAATATAGAGATATGAAAATAAACTTATATATAGACATAGGAACACAAGTTTTAAGATTAATGTTTCTGGGATATAATAAACAATATAAGCATACAGGTGTCTAAGCAAACATTGTGGCATACAAAGTGAGAGAGTGCAGTGAGTCATGTTTATTCCTGTTCAATATGTGTCTGACACAAGTGGATGAATTAAAAAGTCTGACAGCAGCAGCAACAACAGGCAATGCCTTCCTGATGACTTTCTATCTGGTTACATCTTTGTCTTTGATGCCTGTATCCCAGCTTGAAGAGTCCTGGACCTTTTTTCTAGTCAGTGGGTGTGTAGGCAAACAACTCTGGCTTGTCACCCAGTTGGATTTCCTGGTAATTGTCAGGTGGCACTATCTACAAATCAGGACACATTAACTATGATATTAAAAAATTGACATGATGACATAGTCCTTGGTCAGTTTACCAAGCATTTCTCAGTTTTGTTCTTTATAGTTCTGTTCATCATATCATTGTTTGTGAGTCCTGGATTATTTGATGATATGTTTACATTATGTATTCTTTTGTTTTCAGTTCCATATTGCTTTTAAGTGTAGTTCTTTTTAAGCATTCCACAAGTGGATGGAACACTTGTGAAAACACTCTAGTGTTAAAGCCAGTCTTGTCTTCATGTCTGTTTCTGGTTTTGTCTGTGTCAAGCTCGTGTGTCTTAGTCTGTGTTTTAGTTTGGTGGCCTCTTGTCTCTTTCTTGTGTTGAGTCTTACTTCCATTGTCTTCTTATTCCCAATGTATCCCTGCTGTGTTACACAGCTGTCTCCAATTCCCCTAATCACCATCCTATTTATACATTTTGCCAATCTCCCGGTCTGAAGTACATTATTCTATTCGATTCTATTCTATTATATTTATACAGCACCAAACCACAACAACAGTCACCTAAAGACACTTTATGTTGCTGGTTAAAAACACAACAATAATACAAAGAAAGCCCCAACAATTTAAGTACCCCATATGAGCTAACATTTAGTGTGAGTGGGAAGGAAAAACTCCATTTGAAGAGGTAGAGACATCTGGCAGAAACAGGCTCAAGGAGAGACAGCCATCTACTGTGACTGGCTGAGGTTGATGAAAAGGAGACAGAACAACATACTGTGCAAGAGATACATACTAACTAATGATTAAATGCAGAGAGGTGTATAAACACAGAAAGAGCAAAGAAGGAAAAAATTCATACATGATGGGAAGCCCACAAGAGCCTAGGCTTATTGCAGCACAAATAAGGGAAGATTCAGGGTCACCTGATCCACTCTAACTGTATTATTTGTCAAAACTGAGGGTTTTAATGCTAATCTCAAAAGCAGAGACGGGTGTTTGTCTTCTGAATTAATATAGAATAGAATAGAATTCAACCTTATTGTCATTGCACATGTCACAGGTACAAGGCAACGAAATGCAGTTTGCATCCATCAAGAAGTGCTTTAGCCATGATATAGATATATTACAATATATATTAGCAATAATATAGGTATGTAAGTATATTACAGAAATGGGTCTATTATGGTATGTTATAATGTACACGGTATGAAGGTATGTTATGAATATGCTATAACTATAAGTATGTACAGGCTATGAACAGGATATAAACATGAAAAACTATACAGAATATGAAATTAAAAAAACTATACAGAAATATGAGATATACAGCTATACACAAATGTGAAATATGCAGGTTATAAACAGTTGTAGAATTAAAAATTATCGTATTGTACAGAATGATGTGAGCTGCATCCACAGAAGAGAGGCCTGAGAGATGATTCCTGTTCAACCTTAAAATTCTATAGGAACCACAAGTACACTTAATATTCCAAAATTAAAATCTGGATTTCAAAGCGAGTCAGTGAAGACAATCAAATAAACTGTCATGACAAAACTCTGTTCAGACAGTGAATGGACTGATTCTTATATAGCGCCTTTTTACTCACCCATATTACTCAAAGTGCTCTATACAACATGTCACATTCACCCAATCAGGCCAGATGTAGCATGCCATCACATAAACAGTGCCATCTTACCATGCCAGAAGTCAGCCAGCAGTGCCGGCTTCACACTAGATCCAGGCAACACCCGTCTGCTATGTGGGATGACTTGTTCTTTTGGCGTTTTAGTTGTGGATTATGTTTGGGCTGTGTCTCTTGCCCTTTCAGTATAGTATTGTTTTCTTGTGCTTCTAAGTGTCCCTTTGTTTCTTTTTAGGTTATGTAGTATGGGTTAGGGATATTTTGTATGTTGTTTTTGTTTAATAAATCCGCCTTTTGGATTATTCCCTGATGTGCCTGAGTTCTGTTATTTAGTGTCACTTTGAAAGGCACACAGCCAGCATTGACATATAATTGTTCTTTCAATTTTTGATAAAGATTACAGTGAAGATGTAACTTGGCCCAGAGATACCGTAGGTCGCCCAGAGTAAGACGGTGTTGAAAGTTGGACATCAACTATTATCGATGATTTTTAATGAATTTTTGAATATGATGCAATATTTAAGTAAGTGTATTGAATTCAATATACATGTCCTTTAATTTCTGAGGAATCTTACAGTAAATCTGGATGAAACTTGGCACACAGGTACAGTAGGTGTCCCAGAGAAGGAATCTGTTGAAAGTTGGACCTCAACTACTAAGGATGATTTTTAATGAATTTTTGAAATAGACATAATTGTAGTGTATTGACTGTATTGCATTGAATATAAGTTTCCTTTAATTTCTGAGGAATTTTACAGTAAATCTGGATGAACCTTGGCACACAGGTACAGTAGGTGTCCCAGAGAAGGAATCTGTTGAAAGTTGGACCTCAACTACTAAGGATGATTTTTAATGAATTTTGAAATTTGACATAATTGTAGTGTATTGACTGTATTGCATTGAATATAAGTTTCCTTTAATTTCTGAGGAATTTTACAGTAAATCTGGATGAACCTTGGCACACAGGTACAGTAGGTGTCCCAGAGAAGGAATCTGTTGAAAGTTGGACCTCAACTACTAAGGATGATTTTTAATGAATTTTGAAATTTGACATAATTGTAGTGTATTGACTGTATTGCATTGAATATAAGTTTCCTTTAATTTCTGAGGAATTCTACAGTAAATCTGGATGAAACTTGGCACACAGGTACAGTAGGTGTCCCAGAGGAGGGATGTGTTGAAAGTTGGACCTCAACTACTAAGGATGATTTTTAATGATTTTTTGTAATAGACATAATTGTAGTGTATTGACTGTATTGCATTGAATATAAGTTTCCTTTCATTTCTGAGGAATTCGACAGTAAATCTGGATGAAACTTGGGACACAGGTACAGTAGGCTTCCCAGAGAAGGAATCTGTTGAAAGTTGGACCTCAACTACTAAGGATGATTTTTAATGAATTTTTGAAATTTGACATAATTGTAGTGTATTGACTGTATTGCATTGAATATAAGTTTCCTTTAATTTCTGAGGAATTCTACAGTAAATCTGGATGAAACTTGGCACACAGGTACAGTAGGTGTCCCAGAGGAGGGATGTGTTGACAGTTGGACCTCAACTACTAAGGATGATTTTTAATGAATTTTTGTAATAGACATAATTGTAGTGTATTGACTGTATTGCATTGAATATAAATGCCCTTTAATTTCTGAGGAATTCGACAGTAAATCTGGATGAAACTTGGGACACAGGTACAGTAGGCTTCCCAGAGAAGGAATCTGTTGAAAGTTGGACCTCAACTACTAAGGATGATTTTTAATGAATTTTTGAAATTTGACATAATTGTAGTGTATTGACTGTATTGCATTGAATATAAGTTTCCTTTAATTTCTGAGGAATTTTACAGTAAATCTGGATGAACCTTGGCACACAGGTACAGTAGGTGTCCCAGAGAAGGAATCTGTTGAAAGTTGGACCTCAACTACTAAGGATGATTTTTAATGAATTTTGAAATTTGACATAATTGTAGTGTATTGACTGTATTGCATTGAATATAAGTTTCCTTTAATTTCTGAGGAATTCTACAGTAAATCTGGATGAAACTTGGCACACAGGTACAGTAGGTGTCCCAGAGGAGGGATGTGTTGAAAGTTGGACCTCAACTACTAAGGATGATTTTTAATGATTTTTTGTAATAGACATAATTGTAGTGTATTGACTGTATTGCATTGAATATAAGTTTCCTTTCATTTCTGAGGAATTCGACAGTAAATCTGGATGAAACTTGGGACACAGGTACAGTAGGCTTCCCAGAGAAGGAATCTGTTGAAAGTTGGACCTCAACTACTAAGGATGATTTTTAATGAATTTTTGAAATTTGACATAATTGTAGTGTATTGACTGTATTGCATTGAATATAAGTTTCCTTTAATTTCTGAGGAATTCTACAGTAAATCTGGATGAAACTTGGCACACAGGTACAGTAGGTGTCCCAGAGGAGGGATGTGTTGACAGTTGGACCTCAACTACTAAGGATGATTTTTAATGAATTTTTGTAATAGACATAATTGTAGTGTATTGACTGTATTGCATTGAATATAAATGTCCTTTAATTTCTGAGGAATTTTACAGTAAATCTGGATGAAACTTGGCACACAGGTACAGTAGGCTTCCCAGAGAAGGAATCTGTTGAAAGTTGGACCTCAACTACTAAGGATGATTTTTAATGAATTTTTGTAATTGACATAATTGTAGTGTATTGACTGTATTGCATTGAATATAAATGTCCTTTAATTTCTGAGGAATTTTACAGTAAATCTGGATGAAACTTGGCACACAGGTACAGTAGGCTTCCCAGAGAAGGAATCTGTTGAAAGTTGGACCTCAACTACTAAGGATGATTTTTAATGAATTTTTGAAATTTGACATAATTGTAGTGTATTGACTGTATTGCATTGAATATTAGTTTCCTTTAATTTCTGAGGAATTCTACAGTAAATCTGGATGAAACTTGGCACACAGGTACAGTAGGTGTCCCAGAGGAGGGATGTGTTGACAGTTGGACCTCAACTACTAAGGATGATTTTTAATGAATTTTTGTAATAGACATAATTGTAGTGTATTGACTGTATTGCATTGAATATAAATGCCCTTTAATTTCTGAGGAATTCTACAGTAAATCTGGATGAAACTTGGCACACAGGTACAGTAGGCTTCCCAGAGAAGGAATCTGTTGAAAGTTGGACCTCAACTACTAAGGATGATTTTTAATGAATCTTTGAAATTTGACATAATTGTAGTGTATTGAATGTATTGCATTGAATATAAGTTTCCTTTAATTTCTGAGGAATTCTACAGTAAATCTGGATGAAACTTGGGACACAGGTACAGTAGGCTTCCCAGAGAAGGAATCTGTTGAAAGTTGGACCTCAACTACTAAGGATGATTTTTAATGAATTTTTGAAATTTGACATAATTGTAGTGTATTGACTGTATTGCATTGAATATAAGTTTCCTTTAATTTCTGAGGAATTCTACAGTAAATCTGGATGAAACTTGGCACACAGGTACAGTAGGTGTCCCAGAGGAGGGATGTGTTGACAGTTGGACCTCAACTACTAAGGATGATTTTTAATGAATTTTTGTAATAGACATAATTGTAGTGTATTGACTGTATTGCATTGAATATAAATGTCCTTTAATTTCTGAGGAATTCTACAGTAAATCTGGATGAAACTTGGCACACAGGTACAGTAGGCTTCCCAGAGAAGGAATCTGTTGAAAGTTGGACCTCAACTACTAAGGATGATTTTTAATGAATTTTTGTAATAGACATAATTGTATTGACTGTATTGGGCTGTTCCATCGTAATGTGTGCGCGCGCGTGCGCGCGTGCGCGGGTCTAGGCTCTCAATCGGGATATAAAGCGAAAAGGCGCTACCGTAAAGACTGGTGTAAAAGCGCAAGGAAATTTATGCGGCGGATAAGAGGCGGCTGGCTTGACCGCGGCTCACAAATGACGGCTCACTTTACCGCGGTTATTGGTTTGCTCCTTCAAACTATGTGTAAAGTACATGAGCCTCCAATCGCCTCACTAGCGAGACAACCACATGAATGATGTTTGTCATACCGAAATAGCTGATTAAAGAAAACCGCGACAGACACAGTGGCAGATGGGTTTGGGGTTGTCACGACAGGTGCCCCAGTTCCTGTCACCAAGCTGGCTGCTAAACGGCTAGCGAACACGCTAGCAAGGTAGCTGACAGCAGCACTGCAAATCACGAACTGGAGAACAGAAATACCCACTGTTGTTAATAAAACTGAGTTAAATGTAAAAAAACAAAACAAAACAAAACACCCCCACCCCCCCCCCCCAAAAAAAAAACAAAAACATTAAATGTTCGGACAGATGGGAGAACAAACAGATTTCTAATGTCATCAAAATACCTGCTAACTAACGTCCCCTAACCAGCTAGTTTACAAGCTAGCAAGCACATTAGCGCCTCAGTTAGCCCTCAGTTAGCGTTGTAAGGACAAATATGGAAATAGAGTGAGCGCCAACATAATCAGGATCTGATCATTATTAATCAGTGAAGTGAATTCAGCAATCACGGAAACATACCTGCTCTTAACTCCCTGGTTTTTGAAAATGTATGACCTCTCAATATCACAGCACCGCCGGGAAGACATATGCTGCCTTCGCGTACTTATTGAAATATAGTAACATAGCATTTTGAAAAAAAGGATGGGTCGGTAAATAATATGTGGAGAAAGTAACTATCAATAATGTTCTGTCTATGTTCTGTGTTACTCATATGAGGTTTCGTTACAGATGTAATGCCTACAATGATAAAATAATGGGAATTAAAATGCGTGCCAGACGGTATGTGGACGGTCAAAGACTTCTTCGATTTGTTTGCTCAGTTGCAGTATGATGAATGTCTATTCTAGTCCATTGTTTTTTATTAAATACAACAGTAGAAAATGTAAACGTGTGAGGTTTAACTTGATCAAAAATATAGAATAAATCGTTTAAATGTAGTCAAACTGTTCGCATGAAGCTGAGGGTAAAAAAAAAACGAGCTTCTAAGCTGCCCGTTAAGGCAGCGCCATGCGACGAAACAGGAGGGGCGGTGTTTGTGGTGAAAAACTTCTGGGCGTGGGAGGAAGATCACGCAGGATTGGCTAAAAGCTGACGGGACAGGGGAGGAGTCCACTTTCCAGAAGTCCTTAGTTTATTAAGTGTGCCTATTAGTGATGGGATTTCCGACTCTTTTTAGAGAACCGGCTCTTTCAGCTCGACTCACTAAAAAGACCCGGCTCTTTTGGCTCTGAACCGTCTCTTCAGGTTGTTTTGTTGCTTTAATTAATTTATTATTAACAATAATATAAAATTATGCACAAAAGGAATTACTAATGTAAAAAAAAGTGGTTTTATTTATATATGTTTATATATAAATATATGCGGTGGCACCTAAAGACGAAACACGTATAAACTCCAAAAAGCACGTACAAATTCCAAAACACATTTCTAGCGTTAACTGAACTTCCAAAACAGAGCTACCTAGATCACTTAAATTACACAACTGAAAGCATATGTGTATTGTTTGTGTATTTATACACAAGCACACATATATATTCAAATAATTAAAAAAAAAAAAGAAGTTCATTTACCTGTTACTACCACACACCAAATCCGGTCGTTGGTACTTGCTGGCTTGTGTAGCCACTGGGTAACAAAAGCTCAACACTGCGCCTAGCATTCTGGAGCACTTCTGTTGTGTTTTGTACGTGTTTTGGACTTTTTACGTGTTTTGGAGTTTGTACGTGTTTTGAAGTTTGTACGTGCTTTGTCTCTAGGGGCCACCGTAAATATACTTTTATTTATTCACTCCACATAAAATGTAATAAATAAATCATATAATACAAAAACCAACTATTCACATTTCAACTTTTAACTATTTATTCAGCTTTTTCCTTTTAAACAAATTTAAAGTGAAACAACACAAAACACTGCAAACCACAACACAATTAAATATAAATTAAAATAGGAAAACAAAAAGAAGATGCATATTCTCTGTCAGGCCTGTCTGGCCTGCATGAATAAACTTTCTGAATCCTTTATCATCTGCAACTGAAAATAGTTGTGGATGATTACTATACCTTTCTAATGTGACGTCGTTGTCCCTGGCTCTCTTTCTCTGTCTTTCCCTCCGGCTCTGTTCCTGTGCTACTGCGAGTGTAACTACCGCCCCTCCCCCCTCTTCCCAGCGCAAAGCACAAGGCTTGCATGCAGAGTGAAGCAGAAAAAAGTGTGAGAGAGAGGGTGAGAGAAAGAAAAAAAAAAACACCCCACGGCTCACGATAAGGAGCCGGCTTGCATCGTTCACGTCAAAGATCCGGCTCTAAGAGCTGTTTCGTTCGCGACTGACACATCACTAGTGCCTATGCCAAGAGGCACACTTATTACTATTCGTCAGATTTATTATTATTCTTCTTATTATTCTTCTCAATCTTCCGCCTGAAATTTCGGCACGTAACTTGCCACACAGTTTTGAGACAACTTCACATATGTTATATCATTTTGTGCGGCTGGATCGGGAATGGTGTGCTATGACTTTTGGTGTTGTGACTTTTATAGTTTTTTAAATATTAATATTTTAGTGCAACTTTTGGCCCATTTTTTTGGCCCATTGAAATGAATGGGAAAGATTCATTTGTGGTGTGTTGGCTCCATCTTTTGGTCCCATTGAAACGAAAGTTAAACTTAATTTGTGGTGTGTTGGCTCTCTCTAGTGGTATGCCGGGAGTGGTACGGCCTGTCTACCCTTATTTGGATTACCGTATTGATGGTAATATCAACAGTGCACACAGTGTCGCTGCTTTCAGGAACCATTGGAATTTTTAAGGTTGTGCAAACCATTCATTAGTTACAGTAATCGAAAGGGCAGTGGCGGTCCTAGCCTGTTAGGCGCCCTGGGCGAACACCCCCTCTGGCGCCCCCCCCCCCCCCCACACACACACACACACACAGATATATGAAGAGGGAGAGAGTATGCATAGTATGCAAACGGCTACTAAACAGACATCATACTTCGTCATACAATGAGAACAGGACAAATCAACAATTGACACTGACTAATTAATATTATATTATTGTATATATTGTTTGGAGTTTAGTCTGTTACTGTTACTATTTGTACCATTTCTTCTTGGAGGAACTGTAACCCACATAATTTCCTTAGGGATTAAGAAAGTATTCTGATTCTTAATGTTTTAGGATACATGACCTGCCATTATCCAATGACACATCTGCTTACCTGTGTCTTTTGCTCGTTCCTCCTTGTAGGAGCCATAATTAAATGTATTGAATTTTAAGGATCACTGGGTTTTTATTTGTTTGGTTGCTATGGTAATGTGTAACAGGAGTCACGTGGGTGCTAGCGGTGACATTAATAGGGCGTTGTCAGTCTGTCATTCACTGGTTTGCTTTTGACAGAGAGGAGGGCTGGGTAGCCGTAGTTTTTGTTGACCGCAGCACAACGAGTTTCCCCTTGTTGCATTAGAGCCTGTGATGTTTTAAGAGTTTGAATCGCGAGCCGATCACATTGCTCTGTAAACTTTTCAAGCACTTTAATAAACAAGCAAGCAATTCCACCTCTCGCATTACTGCGTAAAGTTGACAGCGCGTCAGGCAAATGGGCAGGCTCCATCCCCAGCCTCTAGCGACTGTGGAAGTCGCTACACTCCTCTTCTTTTCTCTTTTTTTAAACTTTAAAAACGGGTTGTGTGTGAGACTTTAAATAAACAAAATATAAAATATACATTTTAAATTGTTATTGATCCCTTTACCCCGAGTCCTAAAGTGTATATTTATTTTTTTTACTCTTAAATATTTATTGTTTGTTTTCTTGCACTGCTGTAACTGGAGCCTCGTCGTCTCGTCTCTCTATATACTGGACTGTATGTAGCGGAGATGACAATAAAGTTTACTTTGACTTCAGCAGCAAGCAGGCGCACCGAGGGCTCTCTCGCTCACTTGCATACAGAATTTCGAAAAAACATCAGTGCAAATTATAAGTCTGTATCATGATGTCTGGTGTTTTCGTGTTTGTTAGTTTGTTTTTATTTAGTTTTATTTTGCGAGCTGGTTATTAGATGCTGCTCCAGCCAGCCAGAGAATTCCCCCGCTGCCCCGCCCTCTCCTCCCTGAGCTGCAAGCAGCAGGCGCACCTCGCAAACGGAGGGCGCCCTTACTCCCATGGGCGATAGAAAATCGATCGGTGCCTGTGCCATTCCCAATATGGGCTCGCATGATGTCGGGGCAGCATGAGTACAAGCATTTTTTTTTTTTTACCGATGCCCATAATGCCGCCCCCCACCACGATGCCGCCCCGGGCAACTGCCCGTGTCGCCTGTATCTAAAACCGCTACTGCGAAAGGGTGTATGCTTGGTGGAAAACGCCATATCCCACAATTCATAGCACGTCTCTGCTGTGTCAAACAATGGCGGCTACCACTTAGTTTTAATATTGCTCTTATTACTGTTTCTAGGTCACAAATTAAGCTTTTAGGATATTTTCAGGTGAGAATGTAGGTGTGTAAACTTCAAATATCTGCTCGTTTTATCAAGACATCCCATATTAGCAACAGTGCTCTGACGTAGGTGCCGCCTGACTCGCTAGCTAGCTCGGCTTGGCTGACAAGCAACCTGGGCTGGATGACAGTGAGCGCGGCTCACTCTCGTTTCACCCCCCGGTCTTTCGCAAAGACTCGGGGTCACAGCTGGACTCTTTTTTTGTTTATATGGGCCGATGATTTATGTATTCATTTTAGTAACGGTATAAACGGTGGAAGGTGGTGGATTGTAATAACTCAGTTGTTTGGTGTTGGCGGAGCTCAAACAGAGGGCAGCCAGTGGATGAGGGAAACCGAAGGCAGAAGAAGCAGACCCGAGGCGGCTGCGGCCAGAGCATCAGGTGAACTGAATTTCAGGTAAGAAGTTATGAACTGCAGTCTATCTGGGTCAGATATAAACCAAGTTTAGGTGTAGTTTATTTTTGTTGTGCTGACTTTTTACAATCGGTGACAATAACTGGTACTGCGTGCTAGCTAGCATGACGGAGTTTCTATACAGCTGGGTGGGTGCTTTGATGTTACTGATACCATAGTGAACTTTATTTTATTCATAAGGTTAGTTAGTAGAATTGCCTACCGTCCAGTAAAAACGTAATCGTTCGGCATTCAGAGAAAATATTAGCGTTTGGTATTGAGCTGAAAAAGAACACAGTTTGTCCTGTACTTCAGCTAGAATGTTTGTTTATCGCCCACTTTGCACCAGAACGGGGAAACTGGCGGATGTCGAGCTAAACAACAGCAGCACATTTAAGCTTGATCAGCTGTTGTTAGAATTTATTTGATATTAATTTCTAGTATCAGGTGATGTTTGCTGGAGCCCCAGCTGTAAAAGCTGCTGGTCATTATATCAGTTTGGATATCTGGTGAGAGGGAAACATGAAGATGAAACCAGGAGATGTCCTTACTGAATCATCAGAGCTGAACAGGTGATGGAAAAACAGGTTTACCTTTTAGGTGACATGATTGAGTTGAAGGGAAGTTATGAACCGTTTCTGAGAGACAAGTGACACCAGAATCTTTTTCTGTGTAGCTGGCAACTGGTAACTGTGCAGGGGCGGATCTAGGAAAGTTTTTGCCAGGTGGGCCATTAACAGGGAGAGGGGGGCACAAAGAAATACTTTTCTTTCTTATTTTCATTTAAAATATCTAGCTTTTACTAAATAGTTATCTGAATCTTACAACCAAAGTTTGTATAATAATGCAAAAGATTGTCTGTAGACCATTGTCAATCAATCAGAACGCTGTGTAAAAAACAAAAAACAAAATAGTGAATGTAAAATTGTGATTTACCTGCAGCCTCGTCCTCTCGTCTCTCTCTCTTTATCACTTTGGCGTGTCTCAACATTCAGTTATGCAGACATATGTGTTCTTAAAAGCAATTCTTTGTTTTGCGGGCGGAGTGGAAGCCGTTTTGCTTCACGGTGTACCTTAACAAAGCGGGAATGCTTCTTATTTACATCTAGTCAAAGTGTTGGTAATAGTGTTTTAGTCACAATAATTTTGTGATTCTGACAATATCTCAGCTTGCAGTGATGCAAGCATTTTATTTTAAAAACGGCACAAATGGGAATTTCTTCTGAATGGGCAATGTCAGCCTGTTCACAAGCGTTTCATTTAATCAAACCACTAGTTTTAATCTAACTAGTTTTTACGCATCTACTGGGGTTTCTTTCACGGGTTGATGCGATCATTTTATTTAAAAATTGGGATTTCGGAATGTTGAACTAAGAGTCTGTGAAGGTTCTCAGTCATCCAGGCCATTGTAGTCAAAGGAGCTTGCAAAGAAAAGCGTCTGGACTTCTTTAAGTTGCTTGAAGACGTTTCACCTCTCATCCGAGAAGCTTCTTCAGTTCTAAGGTCAAATGGTGGGGAGTCCCAGATTTAAACCTAGTGGGAGTGTCCCCCCACAGAGGGACAAAAGGACCCCTTGATGATCCTCTAATTGCCTGAGCCAAGGTGTGAAACTGTGTGTGGGTCCCAATCCGCCAGGGTTTTGGGTGAGCTCTTTGTGAAACCTGGCCCCACCTTATCATGCGAATTCCTGAGGTCAGATGGCCCAGGATGTGAGTGGGCATTAAGGCGTCTGGGGAGTTGAACTAAGAGGGAGACAGAGCCAGCTAGTTTTTCAACACAACAGGTCGCAAATAACATTCAGTCCTTTAGAAAATAAACACTATTGGGCTACTTCTAAAATACGTTGCACAAGATGTCACCTTTTCCCCCAAAACAGCCAGTATCGCTCTTTCAAACTAATTGTGTTTTAATCACACTCATTTTGTGATTCTGATGTCACAGCATGCAGCGATGCAAGCATTTTATTTATTTAAAAACGGCACAAGCGGGAATTTCTTCTGTACGGGTAATTTCAGCCTTCATGACTGTTCACAAGTGTTTCATTAAATCAAACCGCTAGTTTTAATTTAACTAGTTTTTAAGCATCTACTGGGGTTTCTTTCACGGGTTGATGCGATCATTTTATTTAAAAATCAGGATTTCAGAATGTTGATCCAAGAGGGAGACAGAGGCTGCTAGTTTTTAACGCAATAGGTGGTTACAAATAACATTCAGCCCCTTTAGAAATAAATGCTGCAGTGATACTTCTACAGCTAGTCGCGCAAGCCCCATCCGTCTTTCAACAGCCGGTTAATTGTTTGAATTTGTTCAGGAATGCAAAAGCCCACCGTGGGTATCATTTAATTGTTGGGATTCCTTAGGAAAAGGTAAAAGCCGACAGGTGTACCAGTCGAGCGGGAACCTGACCTTTTGTTTAAGGTGGCCGGTATCGGCTCTTTTTGTAATTCCTCGACAAGGTAAAGCCCCGCAGATGTACCAGTCGAGCAGGGTATTGCCTATTTTCTGAAGTAGCCAGGAATACCGGACTCTTAGGCCTATCTTGGCCAGTTACACCGGAACTCAGCAACTGCGTGCCCCACCCTCATTGTTTTAAACTTGCACAGCAAGGTGATGCCCTGCAGGTGTATCGCCCCCAGACTTATCGTCCCCCCATCTATTGTTTTTAGAAGCCCCCCCGGTCCTATATGAAGCGTTCCTCAAAGCGTGAGACCCTCGCCATTTCACGTCAGGACCAGCGCCGGTGCAGACCATTTTCTACCCACACAGAGCGTTTCTGACTGGCTGGCGTTGCTTATGCATAAGAGAAAAGCAACAATACAACGTGGTTCTCTGCTCCAAGACATTCGCGGTCCTTTCACACGGTAAGCATGTGTGTTATAGGCGGCACTTCATAAATGTCTGTCTGTCAGCGCAGATTATTCAAACTGTTTTTAAAATGTGACTAATTTGTTGTCCAAAAAACATTTCCTCTAAATTTGCAAAGTTACGGATTTAAAAATATATATTTTTGAATTTTTAGCTAGATGTCAAGCATATCAGAATCAGAATCAGAATACTTTATTGATCCCTGGGGGAAATTATTTTTTGTTACAGTGCTCCATTATAAACAAACATTAACAAGACAGACAACACGCTAACTAAGAATATGATAGACTCTTGAGCATATTTATATAGCAAAATTCACAGTGGTATAACCATAAAAGATGCCCAACTGGGCTCTAATGCAAGCCTTTAAACTGTATGCTGATAAGTGCATAAAGCAGGGGTCCCCAAACTTTTTCCAGTGAGGGCCACATAACTTTTCCCTTCTCCGATGGGGGGCCAGGGTCAGTTTGTAACAGAAAAAGTGTGACAATCGCAGGTTTGCTGAAATGTAAGCATTTATTGTTTTCCAGAATACATACATAACCAAATATTAATAACCCTTTCCGAGATCAAATAACCCTCTCTGGGTTCTTAATAGAAAAAATTAACTTAGGAAATACTTAATAACACTTTTTATGACATCAATAATAACCAAATAACCTTCTTTGGGTTCTTCACAGAAAAAAGTCAGGAAATATATAATAACAGTATTTCTGAAATCAATAATAACCAAATAACCCTCTCTGGGTTCTTCACAGAAAGAAAGTTTCTGTTGTGCTGTGTGCAATCTTGAGCTTCAGTTGTCAGAGCAGAATCTCTTAAATGACTCATATGAGCAGTCTCTCAAAGTGTTCTTTCCTTATTATCAGTTTTGTAGGTCCCAATAGGGTAGCCTAGTAGACACCACTGTTTGCTCTCTCTCATCAACTTCCCTCTGAAAACCACAAAGCAAGCAGGCTGAGAAACCGAACTAAGTGATACAGCACCTACACAGCACAAAACATTTCAATACCAGTATGGTTTTGGAGATGGATTTTATCCCAGTAGATTTTATTATGATTATATTTGTTTATACTCAGAATAACTTATTCAAGTCGCAAAAGTGAGCTTACCTATGTACTGTATGTTCATCAGTGTGAACTGTGGGCCTGACCTGGGGGGGGGGGTCACATTCACGTTCTAGGCAAAGTGAGGTTTAGCGTGGTTCACAATTCAAATCAAATGAGCTTTATTAACATGAGGAAACATTTCCAGAGATTCAGTCGGGCAGGCCCACTACACCCCAGTGTTCTGTGGTGCATTAGTGTCGATCGTGTGGCCAGACTGAAAAAATAATAATGCGAAGGAAAAAAATAATGCATCTCTAATATTGTTCAGGGGGTTGGGTCAAATGTGAAGGCGGGCCGTGTCCGGCCCGCGGGCCGTAGTTTGGGGACCACTGGCATAAAGTATACCTCAATAGCTGAAAAGAGTCTGTATCCAGAATTTGCAGATCTGCAGATTTGTTTTTAAATGTGGCACTTTTTTCACAAACTGCAGATAATGAAGTCCTCTTTATTTGAGAAAGTGTCCCTAAGCTATTGCTGCTCATACTTACTGAGTTCCCTAGCTACGTCTTTACTGTGTCAGTAAACTTTTTGAACAAGAAAGGCATCGTAGCTTTAAAGACGCATCTTAATTGAAGCAAAGGCAAAAAATTGGAATGGATTTTATGTGGCTGTTCATATTAAATTCATCAAAGAGTGAAAATCCAAAGAGCTGCTGCAATCCTTTGTATTAATGATCTCTCTCTCTCTCTCTGTGTGTGTGTGTGTGTGTGTGCTACTATGTGAGTGCGTGTGTGTGTGTGTGTGTGTGCGTGCGTGCGTGCTCGTCGAAGGAAGGTCAAGACAAGAGCTTTTTTTGGAATGCATTTCCAATCAGCTTTTTTTTTTTTTTTTACAAGAAGTGTAGCTCATACACTGCAATAAATGTATTCTGCTGCATCTGCTAATGAGAGAACATGTTTTTTCATCATAAAGACTGTGATATGAAGCATTGTTAAAGTGTCTCTTCAGTAATGCTGCTGAGAGAAACAAGTGTTGACTCTTTTTTTTTAAATAGATGACTTAAAATACTAAACTCTAATTTCAAAGGTTTATTTTAAGTTTAAAGAATATAACAGCTGGTAAGACGATGAGTTTTGCTTCTCACTGTCCGTGTTATGTTGTAGTATCCATTATCATGTATGCTACTTTGCTCTGTGGACTGTAAAATGTTTCATTGTATTCATGAAATAAACCAGACTTTCAATGTCTGAATCTTTTACTCAGTGTCTATAGATGCTTTTACCCTAAACACAATCAGCTGACTGAGAGAAATGTCTGTAGTCCTCACTTTGGTCATTATAAATGTTGAAGGAGATTTGTTCCATAGACACCTTATACTAGTGTTTCCTACACTTAATCCAACACTACTATGTTATATTTAAATCCAGATTCCTTTTATAGTGTGCAGTGAAATTTGTTAAACCATCGCTTAATGGGACAGAAGTACAAGTTGCTCTTTACTAACACAAACTACACTCATTGGCAGCAGCATAGGCACACTTAAAATTTCTTCTGAAATTTTCGCTTTCTAGTTTAATTTATTATACTCAAAGTTTTCACTAGCTGTATCAGCTCCCTGGTACACAGCTAAAGACAGACTCTCATTTTTGTGTGGTGTGACAGTATATTTTTCTGTGATTTTATGCACAGCTGAAGGGTCTACAACGTACACCATCCTTATAATTCCCCAAAAGGTGGCAGCATTTCTACCTCCTGAAAGCTAAATACTTATGTTTCTTTAACAGGTTTCAAGGGGAGTCAGTCAGTCATATTAACAAGTTTTATTACCTATTCATTAGTCTGTTTATCCACTGGTTTTTAGTTTATAGGGAAACAGGTTGTATAATTGTGCTTTCTCATAAAATGAAATGCTTATTTAGTTCTGGTTTTGTTCAACTTTATTTTTTATTATGATGCAGAGAAAACAGATCTTCACATAGAAAGACCTGTCGATGGACATGGCAAATGGAGGTTGCAGGGGTAGGGGGAGAAGGAGGGAAGAAGGGGGTAGACGAAGGGTAGAAGAAGGTGCAGGATATGGGTGGGGTGGAGATGTGAAGGGGGAGAAGGAGGGAAGAAGGGGGTAGAGGGAGGTGCAGGGAGGATCCGGGTGGAGATGTGAATAGTAATGAAATGGAGAACCTCCTACACTTGTCCAGACTCAGCGGCCTCTTCCACTCATCTCACCAGAACGTTTCTTACTCCTGAAAAACCAACTCCAGCAGCCTGTCTTCTTCTTTCCTTTCGCTTTTTCTTCTACTTTGCCGTATATCTTTTCTACCTTTTCTTCTTTCTCTACACTTTCCTGGTCTTGTTTTGGTTTTTCCTCTTTCTTGCTTGACTTCCTCTTGAAAAAGCTGGATCCTTTTTTCTTTTGTTTTTCTTGCACCTGCAACTCATCGTTTTTCATCTCCAGTGTGTTATTTTCTTTGAGGTCTTTATTGTCTGCTTGAATCTTCTCAAAATCTTCCTGCAGTTTGTCAAACGTTTCATCCGCTTCTTTGCCCTTTTGTTCAAGCTCCTCTTGTTTCTGCCTTTTCTGATCCTCCTGGATTTCACTGTTTCTGCTTTGCAGTTCTTTGTGAATCCTCTCAAGTTCTTCATATTTTTGCAGGTGTTGGATCTTCTCCTGAAGCATTCTTCGACTCCATTTCTTCTCTAAGAGCTACAAGCCCATCCTTATGGCATAAATTCCTCCTCTCTACCAGAAGACCATTTAGGCGACTTTGCAGTTGGTACTCGCTCTCTCGTAGAGTTCTCAAAGGCTTTTCTGAGACCATTGTATTCACCGGGGGGACTGTACTGCCCACTGCAGCGAGGAGGAGGTCCTCTGAAACGTGGTTGATAGATGTTTTGAGACATTGCAAAAATAACCAACGCAAGTAGACTGATGTTCTTCTTGTTTTTTGAAGACGAGTGGAAAATCTTTGTAAAGACGAATTCAAAACTTGTTTAAATATGTTCAGAAACTGTGGTTCACTGTGGTTATTTGTTGCCCGTTACTGTGGTTACTTCACTGTAACAAACATTAACACGTTCTATAAGCAAATTACACTGAGACATCGCGTTCAGCTAATGTCTATCACGTGACATCAAATAGGATTTTAAAGAAAACATTTTTTCATTAATTTGTGTATTTTGCCATTTTCAATAAAATTTTAATTTCTTATTCTTCAACATATTTAGGATCCTTCTTACCTAGTGTTTATGTCGCGGGTGTAAGTTAGAAGGGTACGGAGCCCCTCTGATGACATGGTCCAAAAATAAATAAATTGTGGCCACAAAATACTACTTCGTGCCCACGAAATGGGTATAACGTGCGCACGAAACGCTAATTTGTAGCCACGAAACAGATACCCGTGATCCTTCCCGGGCCCTTACAGTTGGTTGACAAAATCTATCCCGGCGTCCAGGTCGTACTTAACGTCTGTAAAGCAACTATCTGTGTTGTGTATATATAATGATGTCAGATTAATAATGACAAACCAGAAATAAAATATCACTGCAAAGCCTTCAACTGAAGTTTGTGTGCCTTTTTTATTTAGTATTTCGCTGTATGTATTTATATTTTAGAGCATTTGTCTCTTTTTTATATACAGCCTGTTGTGTTTGGTTTGACTGTATTTATAATATATTTAAACCGACTTTGTTAAAAGTGTGGAAAATTCTTGAGAAATGGCATGATTTAAAAGATAAATGACAACTTCTGTTTTCTGAAAGCCATGTTAACCACACTTACAGCAGTCTCCTACAAAACTGCTTTTCACGATCACTGCTCCCGCGCATTGAGCTGGAGACCCACATGGATGTGACTAAACTAGCCACCAGGTGGGGTTGTTTACCCATCTTAACGGCGTGGCAGGAGGATCAGCTACTCCGTTTTCCCCCGCCTTCATCTCTCTCCAGCTCTACCAAAGTCCAGTAGCGCATTAATAAGAAAGTTTACTCGAGGACACGCTGGAGCAGTCTTGAGTGAGTGTTACTTTACTGTTTGAGTAATCAGTGTACTTACTCATCTCCAGCCCCAGCGCTAGTGGCTGCACAGCTGCGGGTGGGGGCTTATGTAAAAGGCTTACACCTCTTAAGACAATAATGGTCACCGGGAGAACAAATGAGGTGGCATTAACGCTCCGGAGGTGTCCTTTAATGCGTCAGTGAGGCGGACCAGCTCAGTGCAAGCGCAGCCAGCGCAACATGGACACGGCAGGTAATGCTAAAATTCTTTTTTACTTTATTTTAGACGCAGCAAGTCGAAGTTATGAACAGAATTAAAGTCCACCTATAATTATGCCTCCCTGCAAACTGTCGCCATATAACCTACTATCAAATTAGGCCTGTTGGTTATATGTGTGCTCACTGAGTTGCTGTCCATGGTGCTGATTAATAGACGGCCACGGGAGTTCAGTGAGTGTTTCTTATCCTCACAGGTCAATACTGTGTCAGAATTAAAGGATTTCATTGTCTATTCTTCAGCTCTGAGGCCACATTACTCATCACAACATATTCTTTTCACAACAGGCCGTTTAATTAAACATGACCAGAGGGGAATCACCCTGCACTGCTGACTTCTCTGCAGACAGCAGGCACCGGGTACCCTGTGGTTTCGGAAGGTACAGAGGACACTGTTGGATCACGCCAACATCTTTGACTTATAAGACCAGGATTATATCTGAGTGTGAGAAAATCCCTCTCTTCAGTCATGGAGCTTTTCTTTTAGCCAACTTTTGTGTTTTGTGACTTAGCTGTGTGGCTTCAGCTGAAGTCAGAGGTTTTTTTCAACCTGGTTTCTATTTTTAAGCTTTATCTACTGAATGAAACGGATGTCACTTGAGATTAGGGATGTTACCAGCAGCTTTTTTACTTGCTTCCTCCAGTGGGGATCAGTTTGGACAAGTAGGTGCTAAAGTGTCCATTTTACAAGTTATTTGTCCCTCACTGCCTTTCCCCAAACACTTGGCTCCATCTCTGCCATCCTGACCTGGGACTCCACATATCCTCTCGCCTGGATGACTGAGGGAAGAGTTTTTGGACACTTACCATGGCTGACTCCTTTCAAACTCCAGCCTGGAGGGAGATGACAAATGGAGGGGGGCACCCCCACTTTAAAAACGGAGGTCCGAATGGGGGTTCCCACAGCACCACACGCTACATGGTGAAGAAGCAGCGCCACAGACGCAGGTCCTCCTCACCCATGGGCAGGGTCATCCTCATCAATGCACCTGTTGATGGTGAGGTCTGGTCCCAGTAACAGTCTTCTGCTACCATGGCAACACAGCAACTGGCTGCAAAGGTGTATTCAGGACAATCAGTGACACAGATATTTGTCTAAAATTAATTCAGAGCAAGCTGATATACATATGTAAAATACTGTGGACAGAGTTAATCTTATGTGTTTTTAAGCTAAAAGGGAATGAGAACTGAGTTACTAAAAACTTTTTTAGTCAACCTCTTTTCTATTTTTTAAGCAGAAATACAAACAATTCAAGTATCTAAAATGTAAAATTTTGGTAGTCTTCTTCGTTTTCAGTGATCATAAACTGAATGTCCGCAGTAGGCTTTGCTCATTTAAGATGAGACAAAAAAGTTGTGTGAAGATGTGAATTTTGGCTTTGGATATTTCTGACATTTGAAAGACTGATCGGCCAATATTTAATTGAGACAATATCAGACAGAGTGATCAACACAAATGTTAATTAATGGTTAGTTGTATTCACAGTAGGCACCACCCAAGTTGTGCAAAAATTATGTCAGTTAAATAAAGTTGCTTTCAAAGATAAGCCTATTTAAATGCATTTTATTTGTCAGTTAACTTCATAAGAGTCCGTCGACCTGTGACCTGAAAAAGTTCATAAGGATGAAGTTTTTCATTTAAGGTTGATACATATGTTTTAGGTTTAACAGTCAATAGGTTTGTTATCAGTAACTTTTAAATGTTAGAATGTTTATTGTTTGTCGTTTATTGTCTGTTCTTTGTAAATGAGTTGTTTTCCCATCAGCTTTGAATTTTCAAATCATATTTTGTTGCAAGTGTCCCAATCCTGGGAATACTTGTGGGTCACACTGTGCATATTTATGGTGGACTCATGTCGGTGTTTTGTGTGTTTGCAGGAGGGGATGACAGTGAAGACATTCACACAGTGACAGTAGATAAGAGTCCAGATGGGCGTCTGGGTTTCAGTGTCCGCGGGGGCTCTGAACATGGACTCGGCATATTTGTCAGTAAGGTGCAGGACAACAGCCCTGCAGGTTAGGAAGAAGTGTGTGTTCATCAGACTGTCTATGTAAATGGTCACGACAAGCTTTTTTTCCCCAGTGTGCTTACACGTGGGAATGTTGTCTTCTGGTTTTTCATGCTGAATTCTGCCTGTGTCTGCAGCGGAGGCTGGGCTGACTGTGGGTGACAAGCTGGTGGAGGTGAACGGGGTCAGCCTGGAGAGCATCACCATGAGCAGTGCTGTGAAGGTCCTGACAGGAAACAACAGGCTGAGGATGGTGGTGAGACGGGTGGGCAAGATCCCCGGCATCCGCTACTCTAAGGAGAAGACCACATGGTGAGGCCAGTCCACTCAGCAGGGCTGGAAACTACCAAGATATCAAACATTTACTGTAAAATATTGACTTCTAATAACTGTATTTTATGATGAAATACTTATTGCTGAATATGTAAGAGACTACAGCTTTGGAACTACTATCACTGACCTTTGTGTGGCTCTTGTTTTGTGAAGTCTTGTCACTTGACTGTAGCTCACACTGGTTATCTTTCTTTTGGGATATACAGTATCTAGGTTTCATGTGGCATCAGTGGATTGATTACTGCTGTGACCTTTATGGCTACTTGATTATCTGATACTGACACACTTGACTTCAGTGGACAGAGAGAAAGCAGTTTATATGAGTGTTTTCATGTGTGCATATACAATATGTCTCCTTTTGTGTGTGTTTATGTGTGTGCGTGCAGGGTGGATCTGATTCACCGGCGGATGGTAGTGGAGGAGAGCGGTCGTACCCCTTCAGAGGCCAGTTCGGACAGCGCTCTTCGCAGGATCGTACATCTCTTCACCACGTCAGATGATTATTGCTTGGGCTTCAACATCAGAGGAGGACGAGAGTTTGGATTGGGGATTTATGTGTCTAAGTATGAATACAAACACAGTTTTTTTGTATGAGATAAAAAAATTAATTAGTACTTGTTGTAAAATCATTTGGGCATCAGGATGGTTACATTGGTGCACTTGGTGGAATCCAGGTTTACCCCACCTGGCTGCAAATAATATTAACCCCAATAATTAAAGATGATATCATAATCTCATTTGCAAAATTTATTGAGTCTTTGTGGTAGATCAAAGCAAAGAAGCTCACATTTAAATTCAATTAGTAGTTACATTTCTTTTTTTCATGTCTGGATTTTTTCATACTGCTCATCAGGTTGGACCCAGGTGGACTTGCAGAGCAGCATGGCATCAAAATGGGGGATCAGATCCTTGCAGCTAATGGTGTGAGCTTTGATGACATCACTCACAGCAATGCGGTGGAGGTCCTGAAGAGCCACACCCACGTCATGTTGACCATCAGGGTGAGCGAAAGAAAAAAAAAAAGGAAAAAATATGTTTAAAGTTGAGCTAATCAGTTTCAGGTTGTTAGGTTGTTGTTGTTGTTTTTTTACATTTTTATAATTAACACGGTATGAGAGGACTGTCACAGCATGAGGACACATTTTTGTTCTTTTTGTCCTTTTACAACCTGTGACTTAAATGTTTTGGCTCAGTTTCAGACAGCACACACAGAGCAAGTGACGAGAGTAGAGGATTTAACAGCCAAAAAGCTAAATATATTCCAAGGAGTGAGAGGAACACAAGAAAAAGAGCTAACATGAGAGTATATATTGGGCTTTTTTTCCTCTTTTGGACATAAACATACCTCCAGTTGAATGCTGAGATATACTTGAGCAACACTGTGTCAAACCACCAAACTAAAAACATACTCAGTGCTGTCTGAAATGAGACTGAAGTTTGATTTCAGGAAGTTCTCTAATTGCAGTGGAGTGTTAATAATTTGCTTCAGTTTAAACTTAACAGCTGATTGGAGCTTTGAGTGCTGACACAATAATAAATGCTAGTGTGTAAACAACACTGGCTCTTCTCAATGAGCCTGCACTGCTGAGCAGACAGTTGGCTTACAGCCCTCAAATTTCTTATGTGTGCCTGAGTATGTGTGCTAGGCCACAGCACTTAACCTGTGTCATTTCTGGATAAAGGCACCGCGTGTAGGTGCGTATGAATCGGTGTATGTGTGATGTGCTCTCAGCTCACTAGCATTGCTGCATGCTCATTTTACCCCCCTGATCTCAGGTTCCACGTGTGAAAAACAGCCAGGCACGACGTTCATTATTCAAAGGCAGGCGAGGATCAAGTTATAATCAACCGAAAGCCTTAATTTATGCCTTCTTCCTGTCCTGTATGGATGGATCACACACATAGTTAAGCACGGTTTTGTTATTTAAGACCCTCACACCTGTGCTTTTAAAGAAAAAAAATGAGTGCTGATGAGACAGTTCCTTAAAAAAAAAGTTGAGAAGGCATTATACAGTATTATGTGCTTACGAGAGCCACGTGTTTTATAATTCTGTGAACCACATAATATTTACCCTAACCTATACAGTAAATACAAGTACCTTAATATCCTTACAACTTTATATTTGAAGTAAGGATTCATTTGAACTGGATATTAAAGCAATTACTAACCATTACTAGAGCAAACATAACATAACTAAACTAACATTAAGTACAATAAGATGCTGCACAGAGGTCAAAAGGTGGAAATTAAGCTGGCATGCATAACTGAAAATATCAAAGGCAGAACAACCTGTAAGTCCAGTGCTCGCTTTAATGTGTGGACAGCTTATTGATTGGTCCAAATATTCCAGGGATTGTCATTGCAAGTGGTGCCCAATGGATAAAGACTTTCCTTTTGCCCTCTTCACCAAGTTCACATTTTGGTTTTGAGCGTCATGTCTTAAAGATTAGTGTATGGACTAGCTTGAAATTGAATTCAGGACTCATGTCAAATAATAATACTTTGGTTAGCCATTGTTTTATATCTGTGGTCGTAATCTTGTCAAATTAATCTGCAGAACCAAAATGATACCTTCTCATCACTCTCAGCTGTATGTGACATGCTAATGAGCACACAGTAACGTGTTTGTTGTCCCAGGAGTTTTTTTCTACCTCCAAGTTTCGAATTGTTAGTTATCTGCTTGAGTTTGAAGTTTTGGTTCTTATATTTGGCAGGCTGATTTTTGCACTCCTGTTTTAATTTCCTCATTACTCTCTAGTGAGTTTGATGCTTTATAATATTAATAAATCTCTGAGTTCTGTGTTTACTTTATTCCTCCTCTAGTGAAGAGTTTTAGTTGTTTCCCATGTTTCTTATTCTAACTTTAGATCATGTTTTAGTGCAAGTTTTTGCATCTCTGTGTTTAGTTAAAAAAAATAATCCAATTTTACTCATTTTGTTGTCACTTGTGTTTTGCTTTGAATTTTGCTCCTTTCTTTGCGATTTTCTGATGACTTTCACCCATGTTTTACTTCCCCCCTTTTCCTAATTCCCATCTCACCCTCAGTGTATGGATACGGTAGATAGCCCCATCCTTCCCTTAAAGGCCGTGTCTCCACATCTGTACACCTTACATTCATGTGCTGACTGTTTTTCCTCTCTGAAGATTTTTTGGAGGATTCAGGTCCTTTAATTGGATTCAAAAGACACTATTCCTTCTTTTAAGATCAAATTCAGATTCAGATCCATATTCACCCCATTGCCAGTTCTTTGTGTATTTTCATACAAAACAACAAAAATTGCTGTTTCTCTCCAGCTACATACAGTGTAATATGTACCAAGCTTTAAATACAAACATAATAAATAAAAGCAATATAACTGTTGTCATGACTTGGTGCTGTCTAAATAAAACTAAATGGAACTGAACTTGCTGACGATCCTCATGTAAACACTGCTATTATCAACATGTTATTGTAAACTCTTTTTAAACAGTTCAGCAGCTGCAGATTGTGAATGTGGCTCACAAGTAACAAAAAACTACAGGAAAAAATCCAAATGAACAAATGCTGGCTCATTTATAAATGTTGAAAAACCTCACTAACAGTCAATAAAGTCTAGAGAGTCTACTTCATAGTAATCATGCTGACTGTTTGCTGTTCTCGATGAATATTTTGTTTTTTTGATCTTCAACAGGAAGCTGGCAGATACCCCGCGTACAAGGAGATGGTGGCAGAATACGGCTGGCTGGAAAAGTGTATGTTGACTGTTTTTACAGTCCCTGGACAATGTTTAACACAGGTTTTACAAGAGATAATGAACGGTGGCGTGCCTTGACTAAACAAAATCAATGAAGATTTTATCTAAGCTACATGGTGGAGTCTCCTTGGAAACATTTAAAAATAAGTGGGATAGTGGCCTTGTGTAGCCTTCTTGAACAAGAAAGCTGTCATTCAGTTTCTTAATAGGACTCCAGGTCCTTGTTTTTTGCTTTGATACGAGCCCATCTCAACACAGCTAGGGATTAATTCAGTGTACTCAAAGGCAGCTCAGTCATCTGGAATGGAGCATGACTTGACATCTGTCGAGATGCCAAGATGCAGAGTCACTTTGGAGTTTCATTAGGAAAAAAGAAAAAAAAGAAGCCCTGCTTTATTTTCTGTCTATCAAAAGCTCACAGGATTATGGGGATATGAGAACAGACAGGTTTTCATTCAAAGAAAGCAGAAATAAGAAGGAAGCAAATTAAGCTTTTATGGGAAAACTTTATCCAGTCTAGCATGTATATTTATGTTGCTGTAACATATAGCAGCTGTTACACACACTAATCCCTTATATTCTTTGGATTGTATTCTATAGTAGCCAATGGAGGCCCTCCACCATCATCACAGGGTTCAGACTCCAACTCTTCTGCCTCGTCATTGTCCTCCACCACCCCTCTCAGTTCCCTCAGTGGTCTCTCCCAGGTCCTCTTCCCTCCTGTCTTTGGCTCAGAGATGGTAGACATTGGCATCTGCACTGAGGATCACTCCCGACGTCCGAGCAGTACTGATCGAACTGCTGACTCTGCCATACAGACTGAACCCCAACCTCCAAACTACCAGGACCACCTGTTGCCTAACGGGTCACACCCCGAAAGGCTGTCCACCACAGAAACAAGCCGGACTGTTGGTGCCACATTAGTGTTGAAGGACACGGTCATACGTGGGAAAGGAGAAGGGCCAAGGGAGATGGGAGGAGCTGGAGAAGGTGGACAGGGACGGGTGAAAACGCTGTCATCAGGGAAGCAGGAAGTTGAGAAACACTCACCAAAGACAGCAGCTCTGATGGCCCTCAGCAGACCGAGGAAGCCAATCAGTCGTTCCCAGAGTCACATCACAGAGTCAGGTGAGGTCTGCAGGCTCTTTGGGGTTGTTAAATGTGGGGAACTGTGGATGCAAGGTAGTTCTCTATGTACTTTATTAATAGCTGACAAGTTTTTTCCAGCCTATTTAGGACATATTTTAGTCACAGTCTAGGTGTTTACAATTAAGGCCGTGCTTTCTGAGAAAACAAAACAAACACAATACTTTTTAATTTATTAACTTTAGCAGCAGTGGTTAAACCAAGATGGTGGCATAAAAAATAAAGCTCTCAGTATTTCAGTATTTTGGTAGTGAGCGTACAACATGCACAGTTTATTCATGTGACGATTTTTAAATTTTAAATTTTTAAAATTTAAGCTGACAAGTGATGTTTTACGTCACTGGTTTTAATTATGGACTGTATTAGGTACATCTTGCTAGTATCGGGTTGGGCCCTCTTGATGCCTTCAGAACTGCTTTAATTCATCATGGCATAGTTTGAAGGTGCTGGACACATTATTCATAGATATATACTAGATATACTCAAAGATCAATAAAAGTTTCTGACATAGTTGATTATCCAGCCATCTGGAGATGGCTACATGGTGGTTATAGAGGAGTGTAGATGTCAGTAACAATACTCGGGTAAGTTGTGGCATTTAAACCATGCCCAGTCGATACTAAGGCATGCAAAGAGTGCCAAGAAAATATCTCACTTATAACACTACAGCTCCACCAGCCTGACCATTGATACAAGCCAGGAGGGACCCATGCTTTCATGTTGTTTATGTCATGAACTAGCTGTGTGAAGGCAGATGAGGACCCAAACGCAAACCTCTGCTTTATTGCAGGCTTCACAAAGAAACAGAACTAAACTGGGAAAACTAAACTGAGGACCGAGGGAACACAGAGAAAGGCACACAGGTTCAGGGAAGGGACATTGACAACACAACACTGAACTGAGCGAGACGTGGACATAAATACACAGAGGGTTAACGAGGGAAGTGGGTGCACACGGGGAACACAGCTGACACAGATAATCATAATGAGACAGGGCAGGAGCAAACACAACATGACGTATACTGACGAGAGATTGTCAAAGTAAAACAGGAAGTACACAGAGGTGCAGACAGGAGGAGAGAGCACAGGGAGAGCACAGACATAACGGGCTGGAGAAAACATGGAATAAAACACAAGGATGGGAAACGAGGGCTCACAGATTCACAGAGGGGGCACACAGGGGGTAAAGTCACGATGGGAAATCAAATAAGCAACATCTTAACAGAACAACCTAGGAACCATGGCATAAATAAAGAACAAAATACAAAACACACGAAAACTAAGAATGCTGGGTCAACATGACCCAGGATCATGACAGTTTATGCCAGATTCTGACCCTACCATCTGAAGGTCGCAGCAAAAGCTAAAAATTCATCAGACAACAATGTTTTTCCAATCCTCCATTGTCTGATTTTGGTGAGGCTGGACAAATTCTAGCCTCAGGTTCCTATTCTTAGCTGGCTGCAGTGGTGAGGTCTTTTGTTGTAGCCCATTTGCTTCAAGGCTTGATTTACAGTGCATTTAGAGATGCTCTTTTGCATCCCTTGGTTATAACAGGTGGTTATTTGCTTTACTGTTGCCTTCCTATCAGCTGTCATCAACACGGAATTTTAGGACCATTCTCTGTAAAATCTAGAAATGGTTGTGAAAATTATCACTTATATCACCTTTCTGCTTTAAAAAACACCTCACTTTGAACTTCAGTGGGTTGTCTGACCACGTCTCTATGCTTAAATGCATGCATGCAGTTTCTGTCATGTGATGGGCTAAATAGATATTTGTGTTAATGAGCTGTTGAGCAGGTGTACCTAATAAAGTGAGTGTTTAAGTTCTTTTCATCTAACCCTGGACATATTTTGTCAGCAGGACACCATGAAAGCATGCAGAATGCAGTTACAAAAATGTACAGCAGCATAAAAAATGAGCCAGATGATCAGGATTGGTACAAAACACATGTGCTCATGTAATTATGCAATAATTTATAATGAATGCTTATTGGTCAAAAAACAAATACTAATAATGTCATGCACTGTGGCTGGTTCATCACATTAAAAGATGTGTAGTCTTAATGATTTAAAAGACACTCTTGTCTTGAAAGTTTTACCAAACAATATTGCCACTTCTGCAGTGTTGATATTATCCACCCCAACTAAGAAATCAGTCTTTCCAGAATTGCGGCACTGTTATCAGATATTGAGCTGATGTTTGTGACAGTTCACTGCTTCTGGGCTCTTCCTATAGGACACGCATCAGTTAAACAACGCCTTAACCCTCCATCACTCCAGAAAGTAAACAAGAACATTCAGACTCTCCACGGCTAATTTAAGCTCCATACAGAATTTGTCTATGAGCACAAGGTTGCCACAGACTCATGATGAATCACTGCCCTTTACTCTCACTTGTTGTACCTCTGTGAGAAATGAATAAGAGCAAGCATATGGAGAAATATCTATCCAAGCCTTGGTGGGGCTGTTGAGTTATTAGCCTTTCCTTTTCAATTTCTCCAGCTCACTCGTAGCTTCAGAACCTGGCGGGGGCTCGGGCAAAGCTTAGGTCTGATTGGACATTTGTTATTGTAAGCGGGAGCACTTCTCTGTAGTGCTTCTAATAGATGGGGGTGTGTTCAGGTTGGTGAGGCTGCAATTCATCAGTGATACACTGTTGCTTCCCACAGTGTCAGATTTACTGCAGTGAAAAGAGAAGTTGACTGGAAGATAAATGAAAAGTCTGTGCTTATAAAGGAGAGTGCGTGTCAGCCACTGTTACCAGCTTACAGTTAAGCATTGAGCACAACAAGGCCTAATGAATTATGTTTTCAACACCCAACACAGATATGCAGAATGTCCTACTCCTGCTGTGGCTCAGTGAATTTTCCTGTGTACAAGACATAACTGCAAAAAAGATGACATGTAGTCTATAGTTTGTTTAGTGCACAAAGTACAGTATGTGTGTTAATTTAAAAAGAGATATTTGTCTGTTTTTCCCCCCACCTTTAGAGGAGAGACAGAAGAAGAAAAGGCAACACAGGGAGAAAAGCTCAGAAGAGGGTAAAACTAGTCTGAAACGCTCCAAAACCTTTGTCAACCTCTTATTTAAGAAAGACCGAAAAGAGAGGAGTCGCTCCAAGTCGCCGTCTCACCGTGCAAACAAAGGTGAGAGAGCGGTCACAGGGTGTGGGTTTTCTTTCACATAGTGCAGCCTGCAAAGTGAAATGTTGCTTCAGGTTTTGAACAAATTGTGGAACATGACTCAGAGGTCGTTAAATTGACTAATTATAATACACAGTGTCTCATTTTAAGGCCACACTTTTAATCATAATCAGGGAATAGTGTTCTCTGTGAGGACATTATATCCAGCAGAATGTGAGGGGAGGTTTCCCAACAGTCCAGTTATAGATCAAGTCTTTAGGAGTGTGTGAGTTTCTTACTTGAAGCTAAGACTAGTGAGCTTGGACAGAGGAGCACTGGGTTGTTCTCAGGGTCAAAGGAGGTTGAGAACGCAAGTGAGGTGAGATGGAAAGCCTCTTTAAAATAAATCATTTTGGTTTGAAGGTGGTAGTGCTGGTTTGAAGGTGGCAGGTGAGAAAGCTCGGGTGGGTCTTTTCTTCAGCAGGGCAGCAAAATCATGAAGACAGAGGAGAGAACAAGAATAGATGGAGTAACCAAGAATCAGGCCTGTTTACCAATCTGAGATGGCACACAGTGGTGTGGTGTGCTGTGATGGAGACTCAGTATGGAGCTTCCCTTTTAATACCAGCTCCTGATAAGGTTAGTGAACTACAAGTGTGTTTTCTGAACAGCAGGAACCCACGCTCCGACCTGCCCAACCAATCCTACAACAAAGAGAGAGATAGAAAATGACCTGAAGACAAAAAGCCAGTGCTCTACCATGACAGAGCTATAATACAGAATTCAAATGTTAAAACAGCCTCGTGAGATGACAAGTTTGCAGTAATAAGTAAGATTTTGTAACTTTTTGCATTGCTTTCCCTGATTTATAGAGGTGTTCCATTATGTTTAGGGTTTTATTCATCTCTAATGTTGTAAAGTTCTGTAAGAGTGTAACATTCATGTGTAACATTAACTCCATAATTCTTTAGATAAGGAACGGGGGCGCCCATTCCACCTCTTGACCTCCCCGAGGGAATCCCGAGCTGGCAGCCCACTGCCCCGACTCGAGGTCCTGCAGCACGTGGAGGACATGGCAAAGAAACTGCTCAGTCAGGATGAGGTGGCCGCTGTGATGAGACACTGTCAGCGAGTGAGTTTCTAAACTGAAATTACCATCTCTCACACCTCAGAGGCACGCTGCTGTGAGAGTGCAGTGAGTCATCGACTGTTCTTTAGTCACAGATGTGTCGTGTAACAGCTGTGACAAAAGATGGATTTGGCCTGTCTTTATGATCGGGATCGAACATAAGCTGTCATTTGATTCATTCTCAGTCCACCTTAATTCTAAAATATTCAGCTCCTTGGCTAGCCCGTTGTCTGACCTCAGAGGGTATTGAAAAGAGAGCTTAGAGAGACGGGACAAAACAAAAGGGAGGTCGAAGACAAAAAAGTTAGGACTTGCTGCAGAGGTATAAACATGTGCTCAGTTCATCACGTAAAGTTCTTCTGCACGCTGAGCTTTTAGTCACAGCAAGTGCAGAGCTCTAAAAACTATACTTCCCATTATCTCTAATCTATAATATGTTTTGTCACAAATTTGTCTCGTGCTGTAAATGTGTATCTTGAGATACTGGAGCCTCGTGTGTGAAGCAAACTTTTCTTGGACAAGCTGAGGTGTATCCAGAGGTGTAAAAACTTCTCGCAGAGATGACATTATAAAACTAATTTTATAATCACACACTCAAAAAAATGATTCTTCGCTCTCATAAAGATGAAGCAATAATTTTGAGCAAAATCATACTGAAATATTTAAAATCAAATGTTTATTGATTCAAATAATTGTCGATTAAGCAAAATATGCTTTATGTAAACTGAATGGACACTAATCAAGTACATTTCTGTTCCTTAATTTCCATTAAATTAATGTTTTTTAGTGCACTTATGTAACAAAATTACAAGCTTGTTTTACATGTAATCAAATTTACTTAAAGTCAGTATTCTGGGTATAAATATTTTTTGAGCTCAGTCAGATCCTCAGTGTACATGTCCAGCTGGTTCTTTTTGTTTGCCTACTTTAATTTGTGCACCAATCAAATCCTTCCTACAGTTTCTGTCCGACTCTGTGATCGAGGACTTGGTGCGTCCCCTTCTGGCAATCTTGGACAGGCCAGAGAAACTGCTGCTTCTCAGGGAAATAAGGTGAGATACACAAGGCATAATACTGCTTTATGTGTTTACATGCTGTATGAACTACATGTCCGCTTTATATCCACTGCAGAATGCTGATACCAACGACTGAGTTGGGTCGCTTTGACAGCATGGTCATGCCTTTTGAGCTGGAAGCGTACGATATTCTCAAGAGTCGCTCATGTAAGCATAGGATGCACCTGACATCACTGCCCTGATATTTTGTTGTTGTTGTTGTTTATTTATCCAGTTTTACAAGATTAAATTTTAAGCTGTGACAGAATAAAAAAACAGGAAAGAATTTTTCAAGTGAGATTAAAAAAAATGAAATCTTTATTTTTAGCGCGTTCCCCGGCTCTGCGTTCTCCTCGTAGTGGAACTCCTCGTCGTCACCTCATCACCCCAATCCCAGGTACATGGGCTGTATCTCTTGCTCTCGCACTCTCCTTATCTAGACCTCGGTCCTTTCTTCAACCTTTCTCTCTATCTGCTTGATGGCTCCTGTAGGAATATAACTTATACAGAGGCTCAAATCTCTCTCTGTCTGTCTCTAGTTTTCTGCCACTTTATTCCTGCCTCATCTTATATTCATAGAGTCAAAGCCAAACACCTTCACACGCAGACCATATCCTGTCCCTGGCACACATTCCCCACCCTCATATAAAGAGGACACACACACAACTACACACACACACACCGAACAGATCAGGTTTCCCGTGCTCGTGCTGAAGAGGGTTGTTTTACATCTCGGTGGCATACAGAAAAGACAGAGACGTGCTGTGTGACACTTCAACAATGCAAAGATGCTTTGAGCATTTACTTCATTTAAAAGCAAGCGAGACACAATCAGTCCCATCTTCAGACTGATTGCAGCCGCCTCTGAGGTCATAGGCCCGGGTCAAAGGGTCAGTATTATGAAAACAGCAGATATCTGTCAAAACGTCTCTGAGCTGTCGTTGTTCTGTCTTCTGCCAGCATAGCCAAGTTTTAACGTGGAAGTAGAAAGCACGGATGAAACTCACAGCACTGATTCTGCTCCATCATAAGCTTTATAATATGCACTGACTCAGTCACTCACTGTTTATATGTTTGTACAGACTACAAGGGTGGATTTTGTCTGCAGCCGGTCCACGACAGATTGCATGAGCGCCGGTTGATCGAGGAGTTGGAGAGACTGCGTGTGTCAGGTCAACGGTCTGGCCATCTCTCGCCATCCCGTGCCTTCACCCCTCTGCTGGATGTACCTGTGGACAACTATGTATCCTCTGTGCGCTCCCGTTCCCCAAGCCCCTTGCCCACTCACAGCTTCCTCCTCAAAGAATCCCCACACAGCACTAAACGTGGCCACCAACCCCATCGATCCCCAATCAGAAGAGAGAATGGGGCGTCGTGGTACGATGAGGTCTCCTTGTTGTCCGTGTCTGACCGAGGGGACGATGAACGAGGGCGGTCACCTGTGAGGAATGGCCATGGGAGAGTGAGGAGAGAGGGCAGTCCTGACAGTATATATGGCAGACAGAGCCGGCAAGAGGGCTACACGGAGGTCAGTGTACACGTTCCCTCACAGCAGAGAGGCAGAACCCCTCTGGCTGAGGTATTTGATCCCCAGAGGGAGAAGAGCCCGTCCAAGGCCGGGAGTACTCAGCAAGTGAATGGACACTCACAAAATGGTCAAAAAGTGAAAGGAAGACAAACTCTACCTCCCAAGGAGTGTGAAATCGCCACTTTGACCATTTCCAAGGCCAAGCACTCACTGGGTAAATAAAAAAACAGCACTTGTTGAGACTTTCATTTAACTTTAAACTGAAATTTCAGGGTTTGCTTTAATGCCAGCTTCTAAAATCGTTTTTAATCTGTGACCATATATGCGCTTGTAAGCACAATACAAACTGCTTAGTGACTCATCCTAAGCTGTCTCTTACATGACCAGTAGAGGTCAGGGCATCACTAACTGCTAAACTAAAATGCATTTATAAGAGTTCACACAAAAAAAGACCAAACGACCAATCGATACAGTGTAAGACTAGTTACAAAACATGTGGTACTGCCAAGCATGCCCTCAGTTTATTATTGTTCTTTTTCTGTGTGTTTACAGGTATTAGTATCTCTGGAGGTGTAGAGTCTAGAATCCAGCCCATGATAAAGATTGAGAAAATCTTTCCAGGTGGAGCTGCATCTACAAATCAGGCTTTGAAGGTCAGCGTCTAGCATGAATATATATCTATAGATAGATAGATAGATAGATAGATAGATAGATAGATAGATAGATAGATAGATAGATAACATAACAATAATTAAATCCACCTTAAATATTCAGAATTAACTTTCATAACAACCAGATTTTATAACTAATGTGTTTGTCTGTAGCAGATTGTGAGAGGTATGTGCCAGCCCTCAGTCCTGAGGTTATGAGTTGTTGCTATGAAGTAATTGTGTCTATGACAGAGACGTGTGCAATGAGGAGTGGAGAGTAGATGAGAGCCATCTCAAGTGGCCCATCACTTTCATTATTGATGAGGTACATGGATGCTGGTCTGCTAATGTATTGGTAATATATTGCCTGCAAAGTAACTTAACAGTCTTCTTGGCCTGGTTCACTGAAACACATATGCTACACATGCGCTCATTCACTAAAGTTAATCACAGACTTATTCTTAAAGCTCAGTGGAATTAGAGATGCTTGGGAAGAAATGTTTGTGTGCAAAGTTGAAACATACTTATTCCAGCAGTAGGAGGCTGACATTATGTACTCGTGTTTGCAGACAAATTCGTATGTTTCCTAGCTGCAAGTTATCAGTTGACAACTGCTATCTGAGTGTTATTTCTGATCAGTGACAAACATGTGGGCAATCCCATATCTAACTAACTTTCCCTGGCCCTCTGTGTACAGATACCTACATTCACATTCATACAAACTCCACATCTCTGTAGGTGCATCTCAAAACATTTGAATATTGTGGAAAAAATTCAATATTTTCTATCAGTTTAATAAAAATGAACATTTAGGATATCCTAGATTTACTGTGCAATTAAACTGTGTTTTACTTTTGACAGTTATGGCTTACAGAAAAAAAAAATAGAAAAAATATCTCAAAATAATAAAATGTTGATTTTTTGAATTTCAAAGAGTATAAATACTGTGTATCTCTCAGGCTAGTTTAGTACATACAACCACAATTATGGGGAGTCTGCTGACCTGACAGTCCACATGAAACTCATAGACAGCCTCCACAAAGAGGGTAAGCCGCAGGTCATTGCTGAAAAGGCTGGTGGTTCACAGACAGCTGTATCAAAGCATATTGATGAAAAGTTGATTGGTAGATAAAGGAGCACAAGCGGCAGGGGTGACTGCAGCTTTGAGAGGATTGTCAAGAAAAGTTGTTTCGAGAACTTTGGAGAGCTTCACAAGGCGTTGACTGAGGCTGTTTCCATCTTTCACATCTTTCTTCAGGAGAGGAGCTAGAGCTGTAGTAGTCCTAATATCAAACTACTTCTGAACCACAGACAACAGAAGTGCCTTAGCTCAGCTAAGTAGGAAAGAACTGGACTGTTGCTCAGTGGTCCAAAGTCCTCTTTCAAGTCTGGAGGAAGAGTGGAGGGATACAGAATCCAAGTCCAGTGTAAAGTTTCTGCAGGTTGTGATGATCTGAGGTGCCACCAGGTGTCATCTGCTGATGTTGGCAGTGGTTGGTCCCTTGTGTTTTTATCAAAGTCCAAAGTCAACACCGCCATCTACCAAATCATTTTAGAGCTCTTCACGGTTCCACCAGCTGAAAAACTTTATGCAGACTTCCTTTTCCAGCAGGACATAGCATCTAGCCACAGGGTTACACGTTACATAATAGTTTTGATTTTAGTACTCAAGTAAGGTTTTCGACACATTACAGATGACTGAGGTAGTAAATGTTTGAGGATCACCAGTTATCCTAATGAGGAACATAATGCTCTGCATAAAATTTACTCAAAACCAAGCATTGATAGAAAAAAAAACAAGGAATCATTAAAGGTTTTCGCTCTAGGACTCAACAAAAGAATACCAAATGTAATTCATCAAATATTTAAAGCAACGTTTCAGTCTGGTTCAAAGTAAGGGATTTAAGCAACATTGCATCCTAATGACACTATGATCTTTTCTTAGCCATCTCACCAGCATGACTAAAAACAGACAGGTTGTTGGCTATGAGGCTTAGACACAGATATATGGCTACTCACTAGCACTCCTGTGCTATCTGTGGTCTCCTCCTCACACCTAACAACCAGGCATGTCAGCTTGCTCATATCAGCTCCACGGCTCAGTGTTATCTCCCTGTATTCTGCAGAGGGAAGTGAGATCAGGCGGGCTCAGTGTTAACACGCATCCTGTTTCCTTAGACCCACATGATAATCACACCAGTGAAGAATATTGTATTGTGTGTGTATTAGTCATGAGACACGTGCTGTCCTGTTCATTAGACGCTGCCATCTGCCTTCACCGGTAGGAACGTGGACGTAAGCGAGTCACGTCAGCGTGACAGCTGAGTTAATACCTGCAAAATGACATTCCCAACAGCTGGACCTGCTGATTAGTGCTGCTTAGCAGAAGCAGGCATGTTTACATGCAATCCTAATGCAGTGATTCTCTAAACACAAGGCAAAAAGAAAATGTTTTTTTTTAGTATTTTAGAGAAAGTTATCTCAAAATTTGAGCAGCCACGAACCACTGTCCCGAACTACAATTAGAGCATGAGTGGTGTTACATTTATGATAACCAACACTCTGAGCTATACTTCTCTCAGCCCAGTACATGAGCTATTTGGCCTCAGATCCTCCCATGCAAGCTGTAGTTATTATTACAGGCCATATTATTTGTTGGCTGGAAAATAGAGAACCTCGTAAATGCTCAGTATAAATGGCTGTAAAGAGGATGGGGCAGATTAGGTTGTGATCTATTTAATTCAGATAAATTACTTTTCAAAAATGAAAAAGCACTTTTTAATCTCCTCTTGGGTTAAATGGAGCTAAATCTTTTGATACTGTTTGCACGGAGGGCTATAGGGTTGTTGGTGAACACCGGACTCTGGGAAAAAAAAAGAAAAGAAAATCAGCAGCCCGGATCTAACCTCATCCATACAGGCCAAATAGGTTAGAGGTGTAACAGATGGAACAGAGTGGTAGAGAATGAAGGGAAAATAATCTATTTGTGTCTAATGACTCGAAAGGAAAAGGGAAAGGGGAAAAAAAAGAAGGTACAACAATGGCCGTCGGCCTTGTGTGTTTCTGTGTTTCTAACCTTCGCTGAGATTGAACACATTAGGCAGGTGCATCCTTGGCAAACGCTGATGACATCAGAGGAAGTTCCTCTCCTCAAGGCTGCAAAGATTTGCCACTCTCTGCTCGCATCCTGCAGGAAACAGCAAGCATAGTCCTAACTGTGCGGCTGTCTCAGTGTATATTCTTTTTCCAAAGACCTTGTGCTGAAGGGGAAACTTTATACGTGCACTAGTGACAGCCCTCAGTGTGAATGCATTAAAGAAGTGGGAGAGCTCCAACTCTCTTTGGCATAAATTACATTTTTTCACAGAGGGGCACAATCTCTGCAGTGTTATGGAAACTGTCTTTAATGTTGCTCTGAAAAAAAAAATAGACACAAAAAAGAGATACACAAATGGAGGAAAACATGCTTACAAAGGATACTCAATCTTTTTCTGTGGCTTTTCAATGTTCTTTTACCCTTTTGCATGTGTTTGAATCTGCAGGCAGGGTACGAGCTGTTGTCCGTAGATGGAGAGAGTCTGGAGGGAGTGACTCATCAGCACGCCGTGGATGTAATTCGGCGTGCATTCAGCAACAAGGCCAAAGAGCCGATGGTTTTTGTGGTCAAGGTCCCTAAGGTCTCTACCGACCCCAGCAGCCCCAACAGACTTGCTGACTAAACTCTGTGTGCCTCACAGCCAAGTTGCTGCTCGGGCATGAAGGACAACAAAACCTGCAGCTCCTCTGGGACTTAATAAATACAGGATTCACCTCAGAAGAAGAAATATGGGATAGGTAGCGCTCCGGTCACAGCGGAGACAATCAAAGGCAAAGTTATGACAAAATACACCATAAAGTATGTCTTGCATAAAGGTTGCAGCTGGTTTTGAAGACTAATACAGCTGCATATTTGTCAAGATAAAGGTCACTTTTGCTATAATGTAATGCGAGATGAAAACCAAATGTTGCAATTGTATGAATTTTATATGATTCTTAGTTTTTAGAAAAACTTTTACTAAATGCATATGTTGCACGTTTTCTAAAAGACGCTTTTGTGATAGGATCGTGTAATTCATCATCTTTGGTTAGAATAGTGCCACTATTCAACACGTGGCAACTTTGCCGTGACCTCTGAGCACTGTCTGATAGTGGAGCCAGTGGTCTGCACTTTTTACTTGAAGCATCTCAGCCCAGCAGCCCTGCAGGCATGCCAGAGGGAGATTATCTCAGCCAGCATTATGAGATTTATAGATTTATACTCAGATTAAATCCCTGTATTATGTCAAAACTGATAGTTTGGGTTTAGAGGATGTCTGGGGAGATTATTGCAAATTGCTGCTCAGTATTTTTTTTTGTGCTGTATTTCTCTGGCAGAGGTGCCTGTATTCTGGAGCCATCCGCCACTTTAGAGGCTTAATTACACCATGCTCTGGATGGAGCTTATGGAGACATGTGGAAGAGTTGGAAAAACATGTCAATGAGAAATGCAGGGCCAGTGGCACAAATAAAAGTCGGGTTAAAGAAATATGGATGGGAGAAAGCAGTGTGCTTAGTGCCTTAATTCTATAGATGGGCAGTCGGAAAAACGCTGAGAAAATGTTACTCAAGCTTGATTTTAATAAGTGATAGAAAAGCTGAATTGTTTATATGCCTGCATGGAATTAAATTCTTAAGATGAAAGTGAGCATGTCTGTGCCTTTGAGTTAGTCACTGGCTACTTTGTTAGATGCACTTGTTCACCTGCTCTTTAACTGACCTATCTAATCATCCAATCAGATGCCGGTGCATCCGTGTGTTTAAGCACATAAACTTGGTCAAGACGAACTGCTGAAGTTCAAACTAAGTGCGACATGCCTGGTGGAGTATTTCAGAAACTGCTGATATATTGGAATTTTCTCGAAGAACTATCTCTAGGGCCTGACAAAGAGAAAACATACAGTGATCTGCAGTTTTCTGAGATGAAATTCTGAAAATGCCTTGTTCACGTCAAAGGTCAGAGGAGAAGGGCCAGCCTGCTTTGAGCTGATAGGAAGGCAACAGTAACTCATATAAAAAGCATTCAAAGATCGGAAAAACATTTCCTGAGTTGATGAATCTTTATTTGTGCTGTGACATTCGGGTGGTCGGGTCAGAATCAGGTGGATACAACATGACAGGACCCAACCTGTCTGGCATCAAGGACTCAGGCTGCTGGGGTGGTGTATTGGTGTAAGGATATTTTCTTGGCACACCTTGTCCTTGCTCTCGTCCTATAGTAGCTGGGATGGGCTCCAGCCCCCCTTTGATCCTGATAAGGATAAGCAGAAGAGAATGAATGGATAAATGGACTTTGGGCCACTTGCCGCTTATTGATGTCACAAAGTTCCAATAATCTCAAACAGGTTTCTTGTACGTGAGTTCAACGTACTCAAATGGGCTCCATTTGATCCAGCTGACCACTTTGGGATGTGGTGCAATGGGAGATTGGTTTTATGAATGTGCAGCCGACAAATCTACAGCAGCCTTGCGATGCATCATGTCAGTATTGAGGATTTTCTCTAGCACCACGAAGAATTAATACCGCTCTAAAGGCCAAAGGAGGTCCAGCCCAGTGCCTGCAAGTGTACCTAATAAAGTGTCAGATGAGTGTATTTTACACTGTAATGCAAAGTTGGTTCATTCAACCTAAAAATAAGCAAATTTTTTTCAGAAGCAATTAAATCTGCAATCACTTCAAGATGTGACAACTTGTTCTTTAATTAAAAACAGTCATTTGTACAAGAAATGTACACATAAAAATATACATGGACAACTACATACTCTATGAATGAATGAAGACACAAAGTAAGCAAATGTTCAAAAAAAAAAAAAAAAAAGCACATAGAAGGATGGGAAAAAAGCACCACAAAAGAAAGTGTGTTACGTTGCTTTGGTCTAGTCACAGTGGCTACATTTGAAATAGATATTTTGTCTAAATAAAAGACAATGTCACTCAGTTATACTATTTAGTGTTTTACATATTTACACAGAAAAATGGTCATGCAACGATGAGGGGGAGGAAATGGGAATCCGATATGCACACAGTGCTTTGGAGTGAGGGAGTCTGCTTTCGAACACCTGTGCTTGCTGTTAATATGAACCTGTGGTGAGTAATAACAGTCTAGGCTTGGTTAACAACGTGAAAGTGGTTGGATAAACTAAGCTTGTTCCGTTCAAAGTTACTTCCAATGGCTTTACTTCGCAATCACAATTTATGCGCAGACCTTTAATGCTCCACAATACCTCCTCAGCCACAGTTATGTGGTTATGTCATGCACAATATAGCCAAATATAGCCATGAGCTATATTCTCTCTGGCCATAACTTAATAACGAATCCCTCAAAAACGACTTGTGCAGTTCTAAACGAATGACGTGGGAAAACCTGAAGACGACAGTGTGAATGAGCGTGAGATTACGATGCAGACAGTCAAGTGAAAGATCAATCAAAACGGAGAGACAACAGACCAAAAAGTAGCCTAAAATAAGAGCTCCCCGCTGCTCTATCACCTGCAAGGTTTGGTCATTAGAAGGTTTTCCACACAGATTATATAATGTAAACATTAAATTTTCATGCATTACAGTATTAGGTGCACTCTTCCTTTGTCGCCGCCTCCATTTGCAATTGATCCATCATTTGAAATATTGGTATAAGATATACATTAGTCCACACACTTATACCAGTACTACAACAAAATATCTTCGGGTGCTATATATATATAAAAAATATACAACATCTCCTCCATTATATAGATTTTCATTTAACTATTAATCCTCGATATAGACTCTTTGCAAAATAAAAGCTCTCAGCAGCCCACTACCGCCATGCTCAGTCGTATGCACAGCCCTGCATAATACCGTGAGAAAACAGCAGCGCAACCCACAGTTTTTATATGTAACATGCTCCTCGCCGGTTTATATTTAGGCCCTCAAAAACTGACCTGCCTTGAGGACATTCAGTGCTGGAGCTACTGCATCTGCAAACTCTCACCTGACTGCTGCGTGAACCAGTTTCTTCTGAAATCTCATACAACAAAGACATGCAGACATGCCAGTCTCACTTCCTGTATAGCAGTCAGTGAAGAGTATAATCTAGTGGGCAGGAAAAACGGGAAGGGTAGGAAGACTTCATAACAGTTATTTGGCTTTGCTTTGCCAAGAGGTACATAAAGGGAACTAATGGGAGTGAAGGGAGATAAATGGAAACTCTGAATAAGAATGCAAACAGTTCAAACACTGGCTTAAATCTCTGTAATACTGTAAATATGCTCTATTTTTAGTTTCCTGATACCAACCACAGAGGTGCCTTTCACTGTTATAAAAATAGCTGAGTAAGAAGCAAACAGAGAGAAGAAAAAGACAGAGAAAGAGAGGAATCGGCAGCATCCTGGAAATGTCACTTATACTAAAACGTTTATGTGAGATCGACGCATTGTCTAAAGAATTGACACGTGTGCAACAGTTGGTGGTCTTGAAAACTTGAGCAGAGTTCAAATAAAGCATTTCCTTTGAGCGTTTGGTTTGGCGTTCCCGGTAGGTTTTCGGAAACGGCTGAATAGGATGTTCACATGTAAGCAAGGAGGCGCACGTCAGTATTGGTTTGTTTGAATTGAAAACAGTTGAGTCCTGAACAAAAAGAGGGCAGGGAAGTTGTGCAAAATAACAGCGTGCTTCTCAGATGCTCTCGTTACTGCATTTCTCAGAAGTGACAATACATTCCTCATCAAATATGCACAAGCAAAAGAACAAAATATTGGTATTTTTTTAGACTTGGTAAAATGAACTGTTGATGCTATCAACTCCATGAAATACAAACAGCAGTTAACAGTAATATTTGGGATTGGAGGACTGGTGCAGCGGGGATTTGCGTCGCCGATGAGCACGGTTCGGGCGGGTGATGATGTCGGCTTTAATAACCAGGTGATTGATTGGTCATCTCTCGTGGTGCATGAGTACGTGCACGCTGGTGTCTGGGTGTTTCACGTCGTGTGCTACCAACAAAGTTGTAACCAGATTTCTCTGTGTGTAGTAATGTTTTTTTGCTTTAAGGTTCCCATCGATTTTCAATACCCTGATTTGAACGTGGTCTGAGAAATAAAACACTTCTTTCCCTCCTCTCGCTCCCACAGATGGAAACAGGTCTTTGTGCTGGCTTTGTAGTGGAATAAAAACCCATTAAAAGCGTAGTGGGAGACACCTTAAAAGGATTTACTGGGAGTACATTTGCGTTAGCAGGAAGTGAGAATGCACCTTTTGGGAGAGCTCCCTTTTAACAGTGACGGGTGGTGAGTGCTTGCTCGATGATCCGGGCAAAGCCACATTGAAGATAGTGCAGTATTTGGCCCAGAGTTGATTGTTTGGTTTACACCTTCAGAGTGTTGCCATGGTTTTTATTTGGACATATTGCTTGCAGCGCTTGTGTGTTTATATCTCTGTGGCAGTGATTTCCTCAAAGTGGATGTCATTGCTGCCGCTGCGCACTTCATAGTCCTCCATGTCCCTGTTCTCCAGCTCCAGACTCAGCTCCCTCATTACTCTCTCCAGATCACGGTTGCGACGGTACATTTGGATGTAGTTCTGCTGCAGCTGTTTCTGGTAGTGGATTACCTGAGTTGATGGGAAAACAGCATTTGAGTTAAGTACATAGGTAAGGAGGATTAGCATAAACTTTAAAATCTAGTTTGACACGTGTCACGCTGACGGAAAAAGATTTAAAGTCAGTCGCCACGAAATGTTTACCTTCTCCTTTTCCTCCTGCCACACCCGCCTCTCTTCGTCGAAACGTGACAGCTGCTCCTCACCAGTCCTCCTCTCATACATGAGCTCAGCCTTCAGCCTATCAACCTGTTTTGGTGTATCATGTTTAGTTCCTTTTCTTACAGAAATTTAAAGCAAAAAACTTGTAATGCTCGTCTCTACATGGGCCCATAAGCTACATAATAAATAAATGACAGCACAGAATGCAAAGTATTCCTATCAAAAGGCCACAAAACTGAGCTGACACAAAAACCTGCTAGATGCATCAATTCACTTTCATCACATATGCTTGTAAAAGTTACCGAAAAACACATACCTGTTGCCTGAGTCCCAACACTGTTTCTGCATTCTGCCTCTGAGCCTTGGCTTCATCGCTCTCTCCACCCCAGACCAGATGAGTCTCCTCTCCGTTGCGGTACACAGAGGGACTGGGACCTCCCCTTCCTGCCACAGCTCTACCCTGTTGCAGCGTCAGACTCATGCATTGCCCCTTCATGGCTGCATTTCCAGGCAGAGCAGGTCCGCTGTGACCGGTCAGAGCGTCACGTAGCCGCGCTGTCTCCTCTTCCAAACGGCTCACTTTCTCCCGGAGCAGCTCAGCTTCACTCTTGCGCCTCTGGAGTTCATTTTCGCAGACCTCCAGCTCCAGTGACCTTGTCCGCAGAGCAGTCTGGGCCTCCTGGGATCGAACTTGGCTGGCTTGCAGCTCAGAGCGAGCTTCTCTAAGCTGGGCCTTCAAGACCACAATGTCTCCTGCCTTCTGGCTGAGCTCCGACTGGATCTCCTTAAGCTGCTGCTTCAGGAGAGAGATCTCTCCTGACTTTTGACATACCTGGTGAACAACAGAAAGAAAGTGAGAGAGAGGCAAACCTCAATTTCTTCCAAGCTTATAAGTTCGATTCAGGATTTTATGTTTTTATTAGTTGCTAAAAAGTAAGAGAAAATGAAGAGAGCAACTGACAAACAAAAATAGGATCACACAAATTCACAGCTGAGACATTTAATCACCGCGCTGCTTCTGACAGATTCATGACTGAGTGTCTGGTATCTCACTTTCACCTACCTCCCATTTTGTCTCCTCCAGACGTGGCCCTAGTTGGGTCTGCTCCCTCTGGATTGTGGCGCACCTCCTTTCCAGTGTCTCTCTGTCCTGCAGCAGAGAGGAGAAGTCCTCCTGTAGCTTCTTTTTCTCCTGCTGTAGCTGAAATACCTGACAACACACAAAGATGCACATGATCATGCTTTCGTACAAAAACACAGATGTGCTAATCTAAAATAAGACATGCAAGTGTGGAGAGAGAAAACTACTAAAGCATAAGACAACATTAAAAATAACTGGAACAAAAACAAACACATTTGTAGCAGAGTTTGGGTTCACTGCAATTTTATGTGTAACGGATTAATTGAGCTTTCTAATTTAACGCTTACATTTCTTCATTTAATATTTTTAAATACTTGGCATACCTGTAATTGAAGCACCTGCTGTGCTCTCTGTGCCTTCTGAGAGGCCTGCTTCATCTTCGTGGCACAGCTCTGTCTCAGCTCCTCCATCTCTCTTTCACAGCGGCGCTGCTTCTCTTCATACACCTGTCACGGTAAAAGACGCAGCTGAGAGGTCAAACATCAGCTCCTCAGCGTATCAAGTTTATGATCGGTGTCTTGAGGTGACCGTGTCTCACCTGGCAGATGGCAGCTTCATTCTCGTCCAGATTTTCTCTGAGCTGCTGGAGCTCCAGGTCCCGTTCCCTCAGCTTCTCCTCGAGCTCCCTCACCACGGCCTCGTAACCCTCCACGGGGGGTGGAGAGTGGCCACAGGACCCACTGTCTGACAGGGGCTGCCCGCGCCCACTAAGTGACCCCGAGCCTGTGCTCTTGCTGGACGAGGAACGTCCACTGTCTGAGTTACTGTGACCGTGGCTCCCGCCTCCACCAGACGTATTTCGGCTGATGCCCGACACAGGCTCCAGCTGGCCTCCTGACCCAGAACCAGCACTGGAGCCCTCACTGGGAGCCAAACTGTAACCTGTGCTGCTGTGAGTAGGGAGGCTGGAGAGAGAGTTCCTCCCTGAATCTGACATGGAGCAGGACTGACTGCTCCGAGCATTGCGACCACCGGTGTAGGAGTTGCACTTCCCTTCAGAGTTGGAACTGCTGCTTCCACCATTCCCGCTTGTACCGCTGGCACTGCTGGATCCTCCATGGGGCAGCAGAAGGTTGAGGCTGGCATCCGACAGAGTGCTGGCACCTGGCCGTGGCGAAAGATACTGTACGGAGTGCCGATTCTTGGGAACGACAGGCTTGAACGCTGTAGGACGGATCAGCACTTTCTCCATGTTCTGAAAGTGTAGATTATTAAAAAAAAAAACAACTAGCATTAATGACTGTTGTGCTAATTAGTAATGACTGAGTAAAACTAATTAGTAAAGGCTGAGCGATGTGTTGGCAGGCCACCCCACAAGGCTCTGATTAGTTTGGTTTGGTTTAATTGATATTTAAAGGGTTCATTAAGCAATTTCCTTAATGATATTCCTATCGTATAAGATGGATAGACAGACATAAGATGGAGAAGAGTGGAGGAGAGGGAAAAATCTGATTAAAGGGCACAGAAACAAAGGGCACAGACGAGAGCGAAGGGAGAGTCGTGACAAAGACAGAGCGTGAAAGCATCCTCTCCTCTGTAAGCATTTTCTTAATGATCTTTCTCAGAGTTCACTAAAGACGTCACTGGATGCAAGCGAGCTCTGACACTCATCATGATGTGTCTGCAAGGTGAGCAGCTGTCAAATGATCCATCTGAGCCTGTCAGGCCAGTTATTAAGCTTCCCTCCGGATCGATAGGAATAAATAGCCAATTAGACAGCTGAGGTAATCTGCTGTAAAATGTGTTCACGCAGGCAGCAGAGATAACAGATTTAAAAAAAAGTCCTCAGTATGATATTTGATGTCCTGGTGGGTGATATTGAGATGTAATTTAAGAAGAAACTGACCTATAAATATCTTCAGATTAGAGGTCAGGGGCACTGACAGAGGTACTGGGGTTTCAGTGTCATGCTGAAAGGCACTTTCCACTTTCTGCACCACCCTACAGCCCCAAAGGATGTGAGATATGCGAAACAGTAAGGTATGGTAAACGATTAATAACATTTAATAGATTTCTTTAGCAGATGAAGCTGTTCAGAAGATTGACGTGGACGCAAAGGCATGGCCAATTGATTTGGACACTTATTATACTTTTTTATTTATTATTTGGTTTTGATTTTTTAAAAATTCTGTTTAGTTTCTGTTAGTCTCAAGATTGGGTTTGCTAGTTTCAGTTTCGTTTTTATTAGTTTCAGTGTTAGTTTTAGACTTTTGTCAATATTATTGTATTTATTGCAAATGTCAGAGGCGAGAATATTTTTATTCTTGCATCCTCTTGTTAATTATCAGAGTATTAAATCAGCATCATCTTCTCCTCACCTTCTCCAGCTGTCCAGACACTGGGATGAGTTTGGGAGGAGGTCCACCAATGTTCCCATTTAGAGTCCTGTTGTCTTTTTGGTCCTCTGAGTCGCTGCAGGGGCTTGCAACAGTCAGCACCAGGTTGTCGTTCCAGTCTCCAACCACCACCTCCTTGCTCGCATACCCAAAGTTCCCATTAGTGCTGCCACCGACACCGCCTACTGTTCCAGCAACCGTTCCACCCCCTCCTGTCCCAGCAGAGTTTCCAGGCCGTGGCTGCTTCTTTGTGGGAAGCGGTGGAGGCAGAACCTGCGCCTGAGGCTCTGTTCTGTTGCTGATAACCAGCAGCTGCTCCAGGGAGCTCCCACTGCGGAGGGTATTATCCTGGAGCCGGAAGCAGCTGGTAGCTGGCGTGGAGCGGCGTGGCTTGGTGTTGAATTCGCTGGCAGCCCTGCAGTGTCTCTCTTGGTACGTCCGGCCTGATATGAGACTACTCACTGACCCCATGGCTGTGTCAGAGCTGCAGTGCCCACAGGGGCCGGAGCAGGGACCTGAGGGGGAATGGGATGATAGCGGCCGGCACTGCTGGATGTCGAGGCCTGGATTCGGGTGGTCACTCACGGTCAGGGGTAGTGCCTGAACCAGAGCCATGGTAGCCCGACGGCGTCAGACGCACCACACACTCTGATAAGAGAGAAAACAGGCACAAAATGTTACATTTATACTTCAGATGCAACTATTACACAGGTTTTTTTATTCAATGGTGTTTATCCTAGTGTTGTATTTTTATTTTATTCAAAAACACAACACTAGGCACGAGAAAAGATCACTGCAGAAAGCTGCACTGCGGTGGATCAGTCAAACTACATCAGCGTGGGCTGTAGCTGCAGAGCAAAAGTAGCAGTAGCCGTGTGGAAGGTAAAACACTAAAATGAGACTTGCCAAGAAGGATGCAAAGAAGGGTATCGGATGGGTTGGGCTTAACTCTGAACTGAAGCTTTGCTCCACTAATAATAAAGAAAGTCAATCAATTTAACAAATCTAAACCAATCTATTTTATTTTAAAGCCCTGCAAGAGATCAAATTCTGTGGACATGCATTTCAGCTGATTTGACAGGTGTAAAAATTTGGAGCATGTAAGACGCTTTGGAAGGAAACACTTTCTCATGTAGCAGCTTTGGCTCCTGTGTCCACAGCTGTCTCACACATCATGGGTGGGAGGAGATAAAACTTAATGAAAAAAAATCCTCGTATTACAAATCACCTCTGAACTCTTCAATGTGTTGCCATTATTAACAAAACTTTAAATGCAGACATATGTTTTGAAAGAAATTGTGTTTCGTTCTTACAGTAGAGTTCCAGAGACTTGAAGAATCAATGCTAATGAATTACTTCTCTGCTCATTCAATAATATGGCAAACAACCAATTTATTCTTAAACTGTCATTCATATTAAAATGATTAAAAACACAATCCAGTCATCCACCCATTCACAAACTGGTGATGGTAAGCTACATTGTAGCCACAGCCACCCTCGGGCGCACTGACAGAGTCGAGGCTGCCGGACACTGGCGCCACCGGGCCCTCTGACCACCACCAGTAGGCAACGGGTGAAGTGTCTTGCCCAAGGACACAACGACCGAGACTGTCCAAGCCGGGGCTTGAACCGGCAACCTTCCAATTACAAGGCGAACTCCCAACTCTTGAGCCACGATTGCCCCAATGAGAAATGAAGCAAACTTATTTTTTCTGATTCACTACACCCACTTTACAGCTGTTTGAAATATTTCAAACCCCCTCCCCCGTGGCCTCCACAGTCACGGCTCATCCCCCATTAAACATACTGTATCTACTGCTAATTGCCAGTGTCATTAACGAGGCAGGAGGAGAAAAAAAATGAGGATGGATTTAGTAAAGGGTGAGGGGGGTGAGTCACAATCATCTCCAGCTCCAGCTGCTCTGTGATATTCCTGCGTGTCCTCGTCTGAACCTGCGAGCAGTCATCTGGGTATTATTCCTAAAGTGGTTTGAAATTTATTCACTTTACCGTTTTATGATGTCAAGGCTCACACCCATCAAAGAACATCTTTGAAGGAAATGAATATTAGCTTCAGTCGGATGCTGCACTATTTTTAGGCAGTGAAACATGGATAGATATTATTAACACAATAAATGGAAGCTGATTAAGTCTTCAATTTGCAGATAGCATTATCAGTATTGCCCAGGGGGGCATAGACGGGACTCGCATCCTAGCCTGCTGTGCCAATCTGAAACCCGTCTGGCCAAGTGGAATAATCCTTTGTGCCATGGCTGCACACGGTTATGTACATGTCCATTCTGACAAAATGGTGACAATAATCACCCCCTAAGAGAAGTCTATATTCTTGGAAATAAAATAAATACAAACACCAGCTGTGGATTAAAATAAAAAGGAATGAGAATAGTTTTGGTTGGCTGTTCTAAAGCAAGTGTGTTAACTCATGTTTCAGATCTCACAAATTGAGCCAACAGTGCAAACTCTTGAACAGTGTCTCACTGAAGGCGTTCATGGTATTGGTATTACCAGAGACTACCTCGAGAATTTGGGAGTGGAGCAGATGGATGTCAACCCTATCGAACACTTGTGGGATTGGCTCAGGCATGCTGTTCATGGCAGAGTGAGAACAAAACCACACTGGCTCGCTTTTCTGTACAAATGTGGCAGCATTTAAGGGGAAGTAAACAGGCTTTCCAATAGTATAAGATTTATTGCCAAGAAGCAGTGTTACAACAAAGAAATTATCAACCAAACATAAACTTCCTTACTTTTTATGCTAAGCTTATATACACCCGCTCGAGCAGTATACCAGCAGGGTTCATATATAATCAGCCGATTGTAGCCATTTGCCGGTATATCGGTATCAGCGTTCGTAACAGTCAAGTAAAGAAGACACAGGAGAAACACCCATCAGCTGTGTTAAGAGTGTTGATGTTGGATAGTTTGTCTGCCAGAGATTACCCTGAAACTTTTCCATGTTGTCAAAAGGTGTTTGGGACACAACAAACACCAGAACCAGCTGATCCAAGGAGAGTCGGCAGCATGTAAATGAGTTACACAACTTATTTTTTAAAATGCATGATCATCTTGTCTTAGTAAGGACATATACATAACTGTATATGAAAACTGTTTGGGAAATCTGTTTCTTTCATGTATCTTATTGAAACTACTGGCCAATATATCAGATATTGACCAGTAGTATTGGATTTTTAGATGATTGGCCCAAATGGGTGAGTGACATTGATTCCATCCATTACAGACCACTACTGGAGTGGGTTTTTTCTTACACTCAGTATTTCACTCTCCAACAAAAGTCGATCATCAAACGACTCATTTTAATTTGGAAGAAAAGTGGTCTTTTAGCTGCTAACCATCTGCAATGACTACACAGCTGAATTAAGAAAAGCTAAACTATCTCCTCCACTCCTTTCTCGTCACATCTAGCTTCAAAAGGATGGCAATGGTGAAAATGCTCATCTCAAGGCTTAAAAATGGGACTCTACAAATTAAAGGTTTATATCGTGGTGGCATGAAATTTTCAAGGGGTCACGAGAGGAACTGAGGTTTTTGGCACTTCAGTGTTGGCCACATTTTGTGTGCTCGAGGTTGCCTCACACATGACACACAGCAGGAAACAGTCAAGCTCCGACATGTTTGTATTATTGAAAATACTGTGTGATTTAGATGTTTCACATGCAGCTCTGTTGGGTAATGGATTTTATTTGTCATTAATGATTTAATCCTGATCAAGCAATCAAGTTTACAGTATCCTGCTTTGATTTTATCACTGAAAAAATACAACTCACTGGATAGGAGTTTGAGGAAAGCATATGTAACGGCTCAAACTATTCATTCATGATCAGTAAGCAGGATGATTCGATTCCTGCCAGTTCACTCCATACTGACTAAACCGTCTGTGAGTACGTGGCGGAGAGTGACGGGGAGTTAAAGAGACGAGACAGGCTTCGTGAGTACTCGTGAGTCAAGGAGATAAAGATATGCGTGGTATGTGATCATTTCCAATGCCAAAATAATCAAGCCCCACACAACCTCCTTTCCCCTTTGATCCAGCCACCACTAACCCCCACCCTTCTCCTCTACACTCCCAGCCCTGACAAGGACCTCTCAGGCAGGGATAATAGAATTAACAAGCCTCTGCGACCGTCAACCGTGACCCCCTCCTCCTGAGGAATAAGGTGGGGGGCGGCTGGACTGATTCTGCCCTCCCCTCCCACCCCTGCGACCTCCGAGGGCAGGGCTTTGTTCTGGCTACTCGGGCAACAAATCTCAAAAGCTAATTTCCCCCTCTGATGTTGCTCACTGGTTGGTTCTTAAAAGTTATTGAAGGCCTCCTCTCCTCCTTGGTTCTTCTGAGAAAGTGAAAATATTTTCACAATCTGCTCCATCTGCCCTCACCGCTTCCTCCACCTTCCTCATTACACACATCCTCCTCTGCTGTCAGCAGCACAAGACAGGCAGAGAAAAAACAGCCATCACCACTAAATATAGAAACATCTCAAGTGCCTGAAATCATTCTGATAGTCTTTCATGAGGCATTTGATTCGGTGTTCAAAAATAAACTCCAATAGTGTTACAGCTAGCTGTGATGGGGTCAACCCAGGGGCACTTTACACCACATCCTGACACTCTAAAACTATTAAATGATGCTGAACCGCTTAAAGGCAGCCTTACTGCTTCTGACAGGAACTGGAAATACTTCAAGTGGATGTGAGAGTTTAGCGTCCACATGGTACCAACTGGCCCAGGATGAACAAGAGCAGGGCTGATAGAAGAAAGAAGTTCCCAGGTAGCTCTCTAACAAGATCCAGAAGTCAGTTCTGTGACGGGGAAATAATCCCGTTATGATAAGTCTGTTAATAATGCCAGTCCTTCCCAGGAGAGGAAACCCCATTATTGAGCAGCAGTAGATCGCCCCTTGCAATCCCACGCAACCTCAGAGCTGTTCCGGAGACTCTGCTGGGCTCAGGACAAACTCAGAAAAGTGAGAACACGAAGGAAGAAAAAGAAAGGGGATAAGGGGTAAACACACAAAGGAAGGCTAGCTGTGAGTGTTGCCTGGGGTTTTAGGGGATTTTCCAATATCAGGTTGCCCAAAAAGAGGAGCCAAACAGAAATGAGCTTCAGGGAGAACCGTGCATCCATAATCCTGTTTATCATTATTTTGCCAGTGCAGAGATACAGAGGTCTGAGTACCTTAACGTCTCAAATCAAATGTGAACCGAGACAACTTGTCTTTGCTGAACCACCTCCTGCTGACCGAGCAGAAATGCTGTTACTCATGTCGGCTTGCAGGAATTTTCCTTCAACCCAACAAGCCGAAGACGGCAACGACATGCAGTGAAATCTGCACGGCAGGCCACAGCTGTGTTATGGCTGTGAAAACAAGTCATGCTGAAGCATCTTCGGTCCTGTAAAACCCGAGGGTTTATGAGTACATGTGGTCAAGCAGCAGAGTGTGGCATTCTGTTTAAACTCAAATATTGTAACTAGCAAAAAGTGCTTTCTTTTGTAATCCAGGACATGCAGCTCGATGACATTGTAAAAAACTAGCGTATGCCGTAATCATGATAAACGTATCCATTACTGATACACAGGGCTAAATTTGCTTAATTAATCCTTTAAAATTTGAAGATGTTTTGACAAAAGACACAAAAGTCCCAAGTTTTAGACTAATTTCAATAGAGCAAAACAGCAAATGCTCACACTGGAGCAGGTAGAACAAGGAAATGCATAAACTGCAGTGTGCTTTCTGTTTATTTACACCTGCATTAGATCGGACCAATTAGAGCACATCCAGTATTCATTCTGCTTTTATCTCAGGTCTATTCTCCACCAAATATCTTCTTGTTTCTAAATATCTAAATATCTTCTACATTTCTGATATCTGTATGTCAGAAAAATGTAATTTATTGAACAGTTTCTGATGAATAAACTGAAAATAACACATTATTCTTGGCCCCAAATCTTCACTCAGCAGACGTCTCAGGCATGAGGATAAAAATGTCAGAATTTCTGAGTTCACAGTCCGCATTTTCAACTGAAATGCCTCCTTAGAAAGTTGGAGGAGCCCCACAACCCTGACTTCACAATCCAAGATGGTGGCATCGCAAATAAACAGAAATAAAAACTTCCACTGTTTCCACTTCCACTGTTGTGAGTTAAAGCTGGATAAATAAGCCATACACACAGCATTGACCAGGTTTTATGCATAAACCTGCTGCAGCGGTGTTTAAAGTGCATTGTTCCACCTCGTTAAGGAGCAAAACCATTTTCTCTTGCTTTTCCAAATTTACTACTGGAACAAGCTCAACTCATGAGCAACGTCACTCCGAGCTCCGACTTCCGCGGCAAGTGGAACACCCTCAAAACACCTGTTAGTGTGACTTGGCCAGCCAGCCAGCAAAGTTTGCCCCTTTAATGATGCTGCAGTCTTTTCCACCTAATGCTGCATGGATTGTAAACATTGCTGTGTTTAATCATATAAGAATGTGTTACAAGTGAATATTTATGTATTTCACATTGTTACCAAAGGTACTTTTGTCTCCTCCCTTTTTCACAAGGAGTTTGCATGTTTGATTTGGCAGCATTTTACACTGATACCCTTCCTGATGTTACCCCAAAGGTGGATTTGTGTCCCCTATAAACTAGCAACCCTAACTAAAATGTGTAAACCACTACAGTATGGAGCCACAAAAAAAATATTCAAGAATAGGCAGAAATGTGAGGAAATATAAAAAACATAAGGCCCAGGGGCCAAAGTGGGCCCAGCAAAGACTCAAATGCAGCCCAGTGGACGGCTTTACAGAAAAATTTAATTAGTCACAAATTTTGGATTTGTAACTGTATTTCACAAGTTTTACAGCTTTCCCCACTGATAAGATTCTCCCCTGTGGCCTTTCATGTAAGCTAAAGTAATTAATTAATAGATAAACAAATAGATTACAGAAGATAGTGATTATTGCTATGAACTCTAGAAATGTCTGTTTTTTATATAGTTGTGTTACAGTAAAGATTAAAGTCCAAAGAACTGTGCTGACAGATTTCTTTGATTTCCCACATCAGCGTTTCTTTATCATGTAGAAAAACTGAGATGTACTGTGGAAATTGCGCTTGTTTTTCAGATATTAAGATATCTCAGGAATTAAATGTGTAGTTAGCTTCTTTACACTGACACAAAAGGCAGTTTTACAAGTTCGGCCCAGGCTAAAGTGGGCTGTATGATTTTGACATCCCTATCCTACCTTTGACAACTAAGTTATAATTAGTACATATTTAAGTCCAAGTAGGTGTTTGTGCTAACATTTTAAAGAAATTATTTCAAGGTGTTCCTCGGACGTTGCATTCATGAGAATAAATGATGACCTCAACTTCCTTCCTCCCATTTCATCCTTTTTAGCATTTCTGCTCAATTTCACCCGTTTTCCCTCTGATTTTCTCACTTCTTTGTTTCCTGCGCTTCACCGTTGCTCCATCTCTCTCCTGTCACTCTTTCTATGCAGCTAGATTTTCAACTGCCCATTCTTTAACTGCAGCACCACAGTGTGACTAACCAAAGGTAAAGCCAGTGTATAGATCAGAGCAACAAGTGGAAAGAATAAAAATCACCAGATCAGAGTCGGTGCTGCAAAAATATCAGTATGCAAGTGGTAATAAGAACCACACATTATGATGGGTGGCCGCTGAGCTGTATATTTTGATCAGTGGCACTCAAGTACTTCCCCAGCAGGACAGGGAGAGTGCATAACATGAAATTGAACGCTCGCAGCAGAAAAATGCCACTCTGGTATACAGATCCTGGGTGGCCTTGATTAATCTTGAGACAAGTGATCGCACTGGATGGAAACAGAGAGAGACAGAGGTAGAGTGAAAATCAACAGGCTAGGTGAGTCACAATAATCCTCGATGGCTGCTAACAAAAGAGGATCCACAAGTACAGGCAAGGCAGCGACACACAAGCACACACAATAAGGCAATCAGTTCACCCCTAATCTGCTCACCTCTTTATTTGTCACGCATCTACTCACTGAAACGCCGCAATAAAACTTCAAACGGGCAAGAAATGGTATTATAATGAAGTAAGCCGACACCACTGTAAAATGAGACACGTCTTTTAAAGTTTTGCCAGAAGACCCGAGGTTATATTATTCCATCATTCCTACACAATGACTGTCTGTCTGAGTGGGCGCTCACTGTCACCTACCCCCACATGGCTAGGCTTTACAGTCTCAGTGTGTGTTTTGCTGAATGCGTGCATACTTTCTTAGTCCTCATTAACTCATCACCCTAGAGCCAAATCTCTCTTCACTCAGGAGAGATATTGTCCTCTTTGTTTGACACTCTTAACTTTTTTCGTGTTGAGCTCTGACTTCATTTTTTCATTTTCTTTGTCAAAAAAAACCCCAAACAAACAAAAAACTGGAGAAATACGTTTTCTAACAAAGTGCAAGTCTGTGCAGGAGTAACTGGCAACAGGTTCTCCTTTGCTCCATTTTTTTCCTTCTGTGCTTTTACAACCAACTTGTTGCTGTTGCAGACCTTAGCCTCTCCCTCTGTTTGGAAGCGTTGCCATGGCATTTGAGGCCCACATTTTTCATGTGCATGGCGAAATGAGATAGAGTCAGGAAGCGTGGTGAAAAAAAGAAAGGAAGGGAAAGAGTGATAGAATAGGTGAATAGGTGAGTGAATGAGTGTGTTTTGTGCATTTGTGACAGTTTGACAGCAGACAGCTTTGGTTCTTTAGCATCTCAAAGCATCTGGCCTCAATTTGAACTTGAGAACGGGCTTACCGAAACCCAGATTTTCTTGTTGTCCTATCACGCACAGGGACGCGCACACATACATATATGTGCAGGGACGAATCATAAAATTCTTGTGGGGGTTGAAACTATTGAAAATGGGAAATGGAAAGACATTTAAGTTGACATATAGCCATGAATAGACCTTGGGAAGATTATTTCTAAGTTCAGTTTGGAACACACTGCCTGTTAGGTTCTCCACAAACACCCACAGCTGACTTAAGAACTGAATCTTCTCATACATTTTGTCAAGATGCACCAGACAATACATGTGGTCACACACACACCAAGCTTCCACAGCCAGTATGTCACTAATAAATGGATTATACTTACTTACAGATGCACACGTGGACAGCTGCAAACAACATGGATGAGCAGTTAGAAGAATAGTTACATTACCATTACCAAGTCTAGTCTAGTTTTAGTGTGTATATGCACATGTTTTGTTTACTCAGCTACTCCTTTTATACACTTCAACCTTGATGGGTTTATGGCTGTGGTGGTGTACCACTGTTACACCAACACAGTGGATTTTTTTTTAATCATACAATGATATACATGATGTGAAGAGAGTTTTACAAAAGTAGCGACTTAACTGTTTAGGAATTACAGACATTTTGATACATAGTTCGCCATTTAGGCTCAAAAGTAACTGGACAATTGACTGACAAGCAGATTCACTGCCAAGTGAGAGCTGTTCCTTCATTATTCCACTGTAAGAAGAGAATAAAAGGCATAAAAGATCTAGAGTGGATTGCAAGTACCTAACTTGCATTTGGTAGCTGTTCACTGGAAGTCTCAATTAGGCTCAGCGATGTCAATGAAAGTTAACAGTCCTTTATTAGGCTTAAAACTAAAATAAGCCTTAGAGAGACAGCAAAAAGTTCAAAAGTGATCAAGTCAGCAATCGAATGAACTGGCCCGGTGAAAAAGACTAACAGGTCTGAAAAACCAAAGAAGACAACTAATGTGCATGATCGCAGATTTATTTCCATGGTTAAGAAAAACAAAATCTAACCAAGTCAAAACCACTCTCTGGGAGGTAGTCCATAATCAAGAGATGCCCTCATGAATGAAAACACAGAGGGCTTACAGTAAGGAGCAAAGCACTAGTTAGACTGTGCCAGAAAACATAAAAAAAAACAAACCCTGTCCTGATCCAAAAAAGTTCTTTGAAAAGGTGAGACCAAGATGAAAGATAAAGGATAGATAGTTTAAAAAAAAAGAAAAAGCATGGATAAGGAATCAAACAGCTCATGACAGATAATGCATACCACGTTATCCGACAAACACGGCGGAGGTAATGTTATGTCATGGGCATGCATGCCTGCCAGTGGAGCTAGGTCATCAGCGCTCATTGATGATATCGCTGCTGATAGAAATAGCAGCATGAGTATGAATATGAATTTAACTTGGCATTAAATTTTAGGTCTGACACATTTAAATTTGTATTAGAAATGACAGAGGACTCAATACCCAGCCTTTAACAGTGCTTCAGTCAGCTGACGCTGGAGGAAACTGAGGTAGCAGTATGTGTAAAAAGGGGAAGATGGCTGACATTCCTGGTCTGCTCCAAATGTTGGATTTTCCAGGAGGTTTTCCAGCCACTGAAAGTTATCCAGCAGTGGTCAGCGGTCAGACCCACAGACACTGGAAATACCAAGAATGCCGGTGGTAGAGACACATGGATTAGTCTGGCCAGTGGACTACCGTTTGTCAGGATCAATGACCAGTTCAAACTAAACTATTTCACTTAATTTATGAAATCTTATCAGGGGGAAAGCATGTCATCTGGTCTTTAACAACATGGCTAATCCAAGCTCTGTTTGAAGCCTCATTGTCCCAACAGTGGTGAGAAGAGCAAGTTTTCCCTCCTAAACTTCCCTTCCTTCCCCCCCTGCTGCTTTGCCTGTACGACAGTGGAGGGCCATTGTTTCAGTTTAACAAGAGGGTAGAAAGCAGAGAGAAAAGGCCTGTTATCTTACACTGAAAGCAACCACACTTTGGCACACAATGTGACCTATAATGTGACGCAGAACAAAGACGGGGTAGCGAGCGATATGACTTTCTCTTTACTGGCATCCTTCAATGAGGAAAAGTAGGACTCGATATCTGAAAAGTCTCAAATTTTTCTTATGTTTCTCAGAAAGTGTCACAGCTCAAGAGTGAAATCAGCAATCATAGCTGAAGCAGAAGATAACAAAGACAATGCCGCCCACACGCATACACAAAAAACACAGAGTGCTACTAAATACAGCCAGGCAAATGAGTTCCACAGCAGCTATTACATAAGCAACAACGCCTCACTTTAACTGTGCCAGCCTCACTGCGTAAATTCAACTCCACTCATGTGGGAAAATATCTGACATGGCGAAGGAGCACATGTGCAGACGTATTCAGACATACTGTCCGTGCCGCTGCAAACTCGAGAAAGACAGAGTGGGGACAGGCTGGCTTGGAAAATACTCATTCAGCAAACTGAGCACAAGCCAGGCCGACTTCAAATCTCTTGCCGTCTCTCTGTCTTCCTGCATATCTGTCTGTCTCTTTCTAGATTCGTCCACCCTGGTCTTCAACTAGAGGCTTTACATAAACACCTGGCATGAGATGTAGCTAAATGGGATCATTGCAAAAGAATGGAGCCGAGCACAGAAAGTGTGAAAGGGGCTAGTAAAATTTTATGGAATCTGAATCCATCCTTATAATTCGGTCTTTCTGATGAACTTGGTGCCCCTACACCAAAGAGACTACCGCTGCTGAATGGGTACATGTATTTCAACACGTAATTTGTCCTATTGCTTTAACAAAAACAGCATTTTGTTGCTCTGCTGGAGATGAAAAAGTAATAAAGGACACATGGGAAAGAGCTGTAATTCTAAGGTATATAAATAACAGATTTTTCTCCAAGTACGATGCACTCATCATCACCTGAACCATGACAATGTAACCCTCTAAGGTTAGGAACCCTAAGATGTAGCACTACTGAAACCAAAAAAACAAGTTCCTAAACTAATATGAGACAAGAACAATGACAGTTCAGCTTTTTAAAAGCATTCTGCTGTTGTTTTATTGACTTAGGAACATTTGCCGTTCTCAGTCAGTCATGTTAGTGCACGATTAGCACATAGATTGTAAATCACTACAGTTTGTTTCTTTGCATGGGCAAGTGCTGTCAAAAACCAGTATGAAAAGCAATAAAAGCCTTTATCTGAGAAAGACTGAATAGTTTTGAATAACATTTTTTTTAAGTGTATCTTGTTTTTTTTTTTAAGGCTACTGCCATTAAAAAGTCATTGTTGCACATGTTGGTTATATTCAGAGGTTATGTGCAGCCTACCATACATTTACCTTTAAATGCTTGCACAGCAAGTTGATACTGATAGCATATCCTCCACCAAGTAAACAGAAACAAGCTCATTTATTTCCTTTGGTGTGACAGCTGAAGTCAAACTGGAAGCTTGCTAATGCTGTTGTAGGACCCCTTTATTTATATTAACCCTCTCGCACACGGGGCTTTGGTGTTATTTCGGCCGGTCATGTACCTCTCAGATGTTGATTGTTCCTAGCATTTATCCCTGTGTGGGTGCATCAATGGCCACGTGCACATTTATAGAGAGGTGTCAGGTTATGGTATAGTCTTTCAGAAACGGTTTGAAATTATGACATACCTACATAGGCATAGGCACGTCTGATGAGTAAAGAAACTGCAGCGAGCATTAAAAAGCTATTCGTTCTTATCGACCAGCAGGGGGCGACTACACTGAATTTGGAATGAAGTCTAGTTGTATAGAACCATGGTCCCCAACCTTTTTTGCGCCGCGGACCGGTTTAATGTCAGACAATATTTTCATGGACCGGCCTTCAAGGTGTCACGGATGAATACAACAAAATAAAATGATACAACCAAGACAAAAACTGTGGTATTTTGTAAATATAATAATAAATGCAAATTCACTGTGTAATTGTGTAACTTCATTAGCAGCGTCCTCCTGAAATCCGCCAACAACATCAAGAGCAACATCCTCCTCTCTGGCCCTTAATGCTCTGTGGTTGCTATGGTAACATGTAAATATTTCTACAACTACAACAGGGGAAAAGACCCAGGGAAACCGAGTTAATGATAAAAACCCTGAAAACCATAAATTTCACACCCGAGCCTCAACTCTTATGGCCTGGTACCAAACAAGTCGCGGACCGGTACCGGTCCGTGGCCCAGGGGTTGGGCACCGCTGGTATAGAAGTCATGGAGAAAACGACCCTTTTGGCGCTCTTGACTGTGACCTCAGTAACACAGTTTAATGATGGCCTCAATCACTATTTTTAAGTCTTACTTAATACAATGTGAGATTTATTTTGTGAATTTGGTTTGATTGGAGTCACAAAGAAGGATAAAGCAGGGTATCTTTTACAGTTTGACTGACTAGCATCTATCATAAGTGTCCCTCGGTTTTTCAGGTAGATCCTGTCTACCTGAAAAACCTGTCTACCTGTCTTCTCATCACATCCAATTTCAAAATACGAAGATGGTGACTGTGAAGCAGTTGGGTGACATCATGGTCGCTATGGCTATCCTTTCTTTAGGGTAAATGACAAATGATCTAAAGTTTTTGCTGGCATTCTGTGTGAGAACGTGACTTTAACAAACTGGAACGTGATCTTAAATGAATCCAGCCCACCTAAGCTCAGCCTAAACAGAGAGAGGATAAAAGGTAAAAGACTTTCAAAAGACAAAGAGAGCCATAAAAGGTCTCAATATCTCTTTTTGAAGCTGCTTAACTACCTTTTAGTACTGTGCATACACACCCAAAGCACACAGGAAGCATTAGTCAACACGGCTGCAACATGTGACACGTTACCTCATTTATTTTGTCCAGAGAAGATGAGGTAACCCTTCTTTTCCATCTCTGCCCCCATTCTCACTCCCCTTCACCTTACCGTTAACGTCACGTCAGCGTTTGTGCATTTATAGAGTAAAACGTCACTCCTGCGAACTCTGCCAAATCCCATTCTGGGTAATTACAGTCTTCTCCTAGCAAGCCCTCAAATGAAGCCTTAACATGATACAATCAAACACAGATACTACAAAGAGTTGAGTGAATGGACAGCACTGCGAGCTGTCTATAAACATATCTGCTGACGCACCACTCTCGGGCCAAAACAAACTTGATGAGAAACTACAATATGTGGCCCGAGGTGCACGAGTGAGTCTTGTAATTACACACATAGGAAAGACATGAGAGGAACAGCAGTGGGCTCTACCCCCAGTGCTTTGTCATCAAAACAAACACAAAGATTCCCTTTGAGTCTTCTGGATGAAAACATGTTTTTTTGCAGGTCACATTTTTGAGATGTGGCCTAATTGTCTGCTTTGGTGCAAGTGTACCTGCTGCCTCATGCTTTTCTTATCTTCACTGTGAGTGTGTGTTAAGACAGATTGAATAACACCCTCCTCCTCCTCCTTCTTCTCCTTCTTCCTCCAGGCCAACTGTCCAAAAAGGGGGGCAGCTTTTCTTAAGGCTGAAATTTCAAATCAATACCCCCAACAGTGTGTAATGAGTAGATTAGCCAGGGTCAGGATTAGAAAACCTGGGCTCAGACACCACAAAAAACCCTCATCATCCCACCTCAACAAATCCAGGCAACCGGTTTTGTTTGTCCCTGCACAAAAACTCTCCAGGGTCATTTAGACCAGCCACAAAAGTGACAACTTAAGAGCAGTAACTTCAAACTTCTGAGTCTGTCAGCTGACTGAAGTTTGTGAATCATCATTTAACTATTCATTACTCAGTTTTTAGAAGTCACCAGCATTTTTTCTTTACTAAACTAGTTTCCATTCTAGTTGCAAAATCCTTGTTGCACGCGCCTTGCTGTCCATCTCCCTTGCGCCTTTCGTTAAATGTAACTCACCCTCATAAGGGGCTTCACACAGAGAGTCAAGGTGCTCATGAATACAAAGTTTATTCTCAGGCGAATTTGCATAAATTTAAACGAAGCCAAACGTCAATGGAAAGCAGGGTGAGGAGAGCCTGAGTTTGGAGAATCTGAGGCATAGGCACTGACGTTTCTCATACAGACACATGTAAGAGCACACACACTCTCTCCTTCCCTCCATACTCACTCCAGTGAGAGCCCTGCATCGCTGCCTTCACTTGTCTCTCTTGGAAAAAAAAGTTAAAAAAAAAAATCAGTCCGGTGCTCTGATGGCTCAGATTCTCCGTGTCTCCCCTTCCTTCTTCTGTCGACTATCTCTCCCCTACAGCATTCCAGCTTCCTGCCGTTGCCTCTGCACCGCTCCCAGACTTCATATCCTGACACAAGGACTTTCAAATGGAAGCCCTTTTATTTTCCTGTCCCCTCACCACCTCCTTCTTGGTCTTCTCACTTCACTCCACTGTTTCTCTTCTCAGCTTTCCTTCCCTGCTGTCTGCCTTAGCACCGCCTCCCCCACCGCCTCCTCCTCCTCCTCATTCCTCCCTCCCCTCTCCCACTTTTGTCTGCCTCTAGTTTCCCTCTTTTAGCACACACACTACTCTCTTCTGACTCCCTTTTTCTCCTCCCCCTTCTCTTTTTAGCTTTAGAATCATCCCCCTCCTCTTTCACATTTACTCTCTGCATCAGCACAGTGCTGCGTCGGATATGACATTTTGGGAAATCTTATCCACTTTTTGTGTTTAGTGGATTTGTGTTCGAGCACAATGGCCCCAGGCATCGGGGGAATACCCCTTTCAACACGGTTTGCAGCACCTATCCCCTTTGGCTAAATACTAGGCCTAGTTACACCCAATTAACAAACATCATCCACCACATGAAGAGCAGCAGTCGCTACAGAGGAAGAAAGAGGGCGAGTCAGTTATCTCAGCTGGGGTATATTATATAACATCTCTCTGGCAGCGTGCACCTCATGTTCTCCAGTGCACATGAAAGTGAGTGTGGGTATTGTTCACCAGGTATTAGGAAGATGCCCAGGTCCAGTGGCTGCAAAACAAGCCCAGTTCATCACCCCTTCACTACTACACTGACAGCTGATAGAAGGTCTTTGAGCTGATATACTGTGTTTGGTTTTCTCCAGACATGGCGGTGTGTATTATGGCCAAACATCTACTTTGGCTTCAAGGTTGTTCCAGAAATCTTGTGGTTTGTTCAGATGCAACTTTGCAAACCTGGCAACCCTTCCAAGCCAGTACTACTGTCATTACCTTTAACATTTAACATACCAACTTTAGAGTCAGAGATGTAAGTCTCTCATTTCCTCATAAATTTACTTCAACTTTTATGATATTAAGCTAAAGTGCTAATGTTATCAAAGCACTATCATTGTTAGCATCACTATTGCTAAGTCCAGCCTGATACAGCTGTAACAGTGGGTACAGGCAATTAATTGATCAGGACAGCTCAATTGTTGAGTTATTTTTTCTTTTTACAAATAAATTCATCATTTAATCAATAATTAAGTCACTAACTGTTTCAGCCCTAATTTACTTTCAGATCACACACTTGGCTCTTGTGTGGCACCCAGCACTTAGCACTCTTGGTTGGTTGTTGTGTGCTGCCGTGGTGGAAAACCAATAAGAGGACTGAATAATGGTGTGTGTGTGTGCCATCACTTTCTCTCTCCTTACTGGAACTCCCCCATTCCTCCCTCTGAGTCCCACGGTGGTAAAGTGAGAGAGGGGGAAAAAAAAAAAAAAGAGTTCACTTTCGCTCCCTGACTTGGCACTTTGCTACCACTAACACAACCCACCTCTCTGGGCTTAAAATACAACACCAGAAAGCTTTTGAGTCTTTTATATGTGTGTGACACTGAGCGAGTGTGTGTGAGTCAGCAAGAGTTTCTATTTCAGCCTTTGAATAGGTAATAACAATCCACAAAACCAGTGCATCAGCTCAGTTTGAGTCAGTGAAAAATAGGACTTGTGACGTATTAAAGAAAAGTGAGATACTTTGTATCTAAAACTAATATAAATCATTTAAGTGGACATATTGTGCTCATTTTCAACTCCATATTTCATTGCTGAACTCTACTAATGTAGTTTTCACAGTTCAAAATGATACACAATATACTTTTTGCAGCCCCTGAGTTCATCCACTTTCTGAAACAAGCAGTTTGACTTTCTTTCCTTTGTTCTAATTGGCTGCCCTTCTCAAACAGAAACTTTGAACAGCACTTGGGAGGAGCAGCTGAGTGCCTGGGATATTTGCTGTCAGTGACATCATACAGGTCCAAGAGTAGAAAAAATGTTTGAAACTAAGTGTTTAGAGCAGTCTGAAACCAGAGCTTTTGGACCACAGGTATTACTTGAATACACTCTGGCCAATTTTACTGTGAACTTGTACCTTAAAACCCAGAAAACATTTCTAAAGATGCTGAAACTCTTTATAGAGATGAGGACAAAGTATGCTTTGGTTTATCACATTAAATCTCATTTTACCCAGCCAAATACAGTTCAGTGAAGCGTTAGCATTTACTAAACAGGTATCAACCAAAAAATTAAATATTAAGTAGGATTGTATTGTATTCTGAAAACGACCTTCTAACACAGGTGGTGAGTTGTGTTTTGGGACAGATAATGAAGGAAGGAGACAGCTGGGCTGAGACAGGGAGGACTGGAGGACAAAAATGCAGCGGAGATAGCAGATCTGTAATGGATACAGGGGAAAGAAGAGAGGAAGACAGCTGCTGCTGCCTTGACAACATAGTATTATCACCCCAAATATCTTACAAGTGCTGCCGTTTACTGTTCTTTAGCTGATAGAAATGATAAGGGGTTAATGTCAGGATTGACTGTTGTGTGACTGCTTTGGAAGAACAACAAACACAAAAAAGTGCATAATATTCTCTGCATTAGCTATATTAGGTGTGTAAAAAAAAAAAAAGTGAAGTCAAAGAAAATTGTGTTTTCTGGATGAGACAATTTGATTAGCAGCACCTTCGGTGCCTTATGTGAGGCACTCGACTACAGTATGGAACAGCATGAGCTCAGCCGCAAATTTCTAACCTCTTGACCCCCTCATCTCTTCCTCTACTCCCTCTAACCCCTGTGTCACATTCTCCAACTGCTATCCTTCTCCAAATCTAGTCCCTAAACAGAAGCATCAAAGAGGCCAAGACCCCTATTTCCATAAATGTGCTTGCATCTGTGTGACAAAATGAGGACACTCTAATATGAGCCCACACCTTGTCAGTCCACTGATCAGCATTGACGGCTCCCATGAAAAGAAAGAAGAAAAAAAAAAAAAAACAGAAGGGAGAAAGAACACAAAAGGGAGGGCAAGAAAGAACAAGAGTGGGTAGTAGGAGGAGTGGGGGATGCTTGAGTCAGCAAATACTGAAGGTCAGCGTTATCAGAGAAGGGTTTTGTCTGCAGAGGGTGTTTTATTTTTTGTTTTTTAGCGTGGTTCTTTACCTCAGTGTGTTACCCAGCGTCCTCCTCCTGGTGGTCTGGGGGAGAGAGGAAAATGGCAGAGAGCTTTCATCCCAGGACTTTGCTTCTTTCTGGGATTCTCTTCAGGTGGACCGTGGCCTGAGGAAAAACAAAGAGTTAAGATGAACTAATCTGACCAGTTGTGTCCGTCAGGTACGAGTGAACTGAAACAGTAAGGGCCAAACATCTAAAATCTACAGTGTGGATTTGAATGTATCTAAATTGGTTAGCATATGAAAACAAAAACACAGTCAGAAATAGCAAATGTGATGACCTCACAGTGACCACAGTCCTAACATGAAGCTGAAAATGCACTTTTTGATCAATAAAATCTACAATCCTTGATCTCTTCCTTCCTCCTGTCTTTAAACAAGCCACTTTTGAGCTGCTTGCATAGTAACTTAAGTCTCACACGTATGACAGTAGATGTTTTTTCTACAAATACACAAATATTTATCTTTATACATCACGCTTTTCTTGTGCAAGAGCTAAAAAAGAATCATGAAATTTGCACAAATTTTAAATTAAACTGTCATCTTGTATTACGGCTCTTACAGCTGGAGTTTTGCACAAGTTTCCTAAAACTAAATGTGGTTCCAATCTTTGGAAGAGAAATGGAAAAATCATCATTAAGGCTATAAAATGAAATGAAAAAGAGAAAGAAAACGTATCTATGAGCAGATAAAGAATATGTGTTTGCCCATAATATCAACTCTGCTTCCTCAGAATACACTTGTGCCTAAATACCTTATCATAACTTCAAAGTGTAAATGTAGTTCCATTAGTACTACCACCCTCTGGTGTCCAATAATATTAACTATAGCATTTTTCTTGTGGTTTGCAGTACATGCACATGGGAGGATTTTATTTCCACCCCTACCAAAAAACTTTGCTACTTTGCTGGGGGGTTTTTATTTGTAATTTTCCTAATCTTTTGATTGCACCCTTTTTCCCTCTTTCTTCTTTTCCACTATCTTCACGGGCAGCCAATGAGGTAATCAGTCAGCTTGTTAGAGTCTGAAGCGATATGATACGACTATTGATTTTGGCCCCCATGTCCCAGTACACCAGGGGGTCAGTAATGCCACATCACCCGACCTCCAGGCCAGGATATAGAGCGGCTTTCAGGAATCACAGACCAGTGCTGACTGGGCACTGACAGCCAGTGCCACCAACAGATAGACTGTAAGAACACAGACCATCACATTGACAGATTTTCCTAGAATTGCTGAGACCAGCCGGAGTTTGGTGTTTTTTCTGGTCAAACTTTAAACAACGAAAAGGACCGGAGCATCACACAGCTCTCACATCAATCTAAACCATATATGTCACATTTTTTTAACATTTGTCCTTAATTGATTGTGTAATTTTGTGTCCAACAAAACAAAATCAGAAAAGAACAGCGATCATCATTGGCTTAAAAATGCAAATGCATTACGTTTCATATAAATCCATACAATCCATTTAATTCAATCAAAAGACCACATAAAACACAATTATTGACTAACTTGGTTCCCATATGGCTTCCATCCAGCTGAAGCCCAAATATCATCAGCATGGAACAACAATGAAACAAAACCGGGTGTCCATCTGTGTCTGTTAACAGGAAAGCTCACAAATTTAGAACCAGATTTGAAATACAGAGGTCAGTAAGGCTTTAAGCCAAGGTATGACTGATTAAAGTGGCAATCAGGGTCTGGGATTTCTGCCATTAGATGATTATTGTGCTTCAGGCCTGATTTGATGGACACGTGATTTGTAGCCGCTAACACCACGAAACAAATAGTAAAGGAAACGTTGTGAGGGGGAAGGTGCGAGAAACGGGGTGGGTCAAGGGCATCTAGCATGTTCTAACACGGAGGCGGGGTGGCAAGAGGGTAAAGGCCTTTCCACAGAGACACGGGGGAAAATTTGTTGAGATAACATGAGAGTGGGTAAATTTATTCACCCTCTTTAAGCTTCACAGATAAATGAAGAGTGAGTGCAAGCAGTGTCCCATAAGGCCAGCTCACAGCCAAATACAAGAATTCTTTTTTTTTTTTTTTTTAGAAACACTAATGTGCAAATACATCAATATGCACACAGATTTATAGATCTAACCCTGGTCTGCCTGTCTTTTAATTGTCATAAAACCCACTGCAAGGCAATAAAACATGACCTGTGATGCTATAATGATCTCCGCAGTGGTTTAAAGGCTTCAACACACACATACACACACAGGCATAAAATCTCGCTTCGATGCTCTCTGTCTAATCAGGCGATGAGATCTCACCCAGTATGATGGGCTGATGTAAACCCATGGGTGCAGATTAGATAGAGATTATTCATCCTTAGATCACTGCTAGATAGATTACATCGCAATAGCAGCATATGTCCTCACTGCAGGGATGACACTGTATGTCAGGACAATGACACTGTGACAGAGGCTCCTGCACGGTGCTGCAGTATTAACTTCAGCTGAGGGTAGCGGTAAGGTCATGCAGCTTGTGTGTGCACTTGGCTGTCTTAGGTTCACTTTGTAAATCAAAGCAATCCTTATGTTAGTAGTAGTTTTCGGTTACTGGAGAGATGCAGTATGGTGTTCTGTTGAGGGAGGAGCGAAGGAGGGTGAAGGCGAAAGTCGCTGGCGTCACCCAGAAGGCGCGGCTAAATCTGTGCCAAGGTGACTCTTGCACAATGAAGCAAGAGAGACAGAGAAGTGTTCAGTTCAGTCCATTAATACACGTACTGGATGTATCTAAGTGTATTAATGGGAGAAATTTGTCACTGTACACATCACTGTATAATACAATATCAGCAATTATTCTCTTGATTGGTTAATGTAAAAAAAAAGTCAGGTAATCATGAAAAGTTGACCATTATCAGATTCCCGCATTAAATGGGAAATCTGAAAATTTTAAAAAGATGGAAAAAAAAGAAGGAACTTATGATGCATTTCACTGGAGGACAGAATTTTTAACTGGAACGCCCCCTCAAGCCAGACTTCCAAAATCAGACAGTCAGAGCAGCCCCACCAACCCTAAGACAATCCAAGATTGCTTCAGGGCATGTAAAAAGCAGTAAAACCATAAGACATGTGACCAGCTAAGTAAGTCAGGGTCTATCCACGAACGTGTGGCAATGGTGGTTTTAAGTGCTAAAAAAAACAAACAAACAAACAATACGCTTTGCACTAATATGATAATGATGCATGACTGACTCTATCTTGCTAAAGAGCAAAACAAAATTCTGTTATTCCTTGTTTTTCTGACTTCACTACTGAAACACATGCAACTCAGGAGTGACATCACTTCCACCTCAATCATCCGACTTCTGAGGTAAATGGAAAGCAGCATTATAGGTGCTTTATACCTTTTTCCAAACATGCTGATTTGCATATCTCAGGTAATAACCGGTTGAATTCACAGCTACTCAGTGACTCACCCGCCTCCTGCACAGTCTACTCAGAAACCATCCTCACCTAAACCGAGCATCAGCGTGACCAACTGTGTTCTGCTTGTGTGAAAGCATAACCTCAGACAAAGACCAGATTCTTATTCATTCTGGTGTGAACACAGCCTACGAGAAAATAACCCAACTTCTCACCTGACTTGATAGCGCAGTAAATATTTTCCTGGTGAGTTTCAGTTGCTATTTTTATCCTGTTTTTTCTGCTTATCCAACGCTAGGTTGCAGGGTAGGTTGGAGCCTATGGAAGCTATCAGGTGAGAGGCAGGGTACAGAGCAAAACACACAGTAAATGAGGGTACAATTTAGGCTAGAGTTAGCTTGTGATTAACAGTTTGCTAATCTATTAGCACTCAGTGTTCTCAGTTTCACAGTTACCTCACTGACGTTTCAAAATACCTTGACGGTGATGTCAAAAATACTGAACTCCCGGCTTTAAAATGGGAGTCAAGAAACCAGTGGGTGATATTCATCATGTCAGCATCCAACTTCTATGCCCAAAACTCACAAATATTACGCACATATATTAATGGAATAGGGGAAAAGCAATCAGCTATTTTGTTTAAACAAGCAGATTGCAATTCATAACACAAAGTGAATTTTATCAGTTTGAGCCACTGCTCATATCAACACAGAAGGGTTTTAATCGAGATACACCACAGCAAGTGACTCTTTCCAAATAATACTCCCACTATCTTTGTAAACTATTTCATCTTGGTTTGGACTGTTGTTCAGACAAAAAAAAAAAAAAAGAAAAAGAAAAAATCATCATCATTTCTATTATAAAAACATTTTTAAAATTTCACCTTTGCACCATTTTCTAGAATTTTAATTTAATTCATCAATATCCAGGAAAATAAATACTGGCTGATCATGAAATTGAACAACTGCTGCTACCTAAGTGTCCCGAAACACCTGAAAACATATAAGTGTAAACTACTTCTGCATAATGTGAAAAATCGGGACAGGTGTCGAGCGTCTCGTAGCATCCATTGTCACATTGCTCATCCTCGGATGCTCGTATTGAGTAAGAATAGAATAGAATCAATGGGAATCGTAAAGCACTTCCCAGGAAAAGAGCAGTCGGGTAATGCAGTTTCTATGTATCTTTCTTTCTATTTTCTCTGTCATTAGCCATATTGTACTCGGTGTCTGGCACTCTGGCTGTTGCGGGTGCCGTTTTCCCAAGAAAGTGGAAAGCTGCTTTGTTGCCATAATATGCCCTGTGTGATGCTTGGCCCACTTTCTATCTTGCTTTCATTGTGTAAGCACACATACATAAAACATGATTTGCTGCTTCAATTTCTGACTTTTATTCAGCTGGGATTTGGTGGCAGACAACATCAGAGCCATGAAAAGCAGAGCGGAGCAGCGACGAAATGCAGCTCTCCCTCTGATCCTCTGAGCGAGGAAGAAAAGAGAGAGAGAGAGAGAGAGAAGGAGACAGAGAGCTGGCTACGATACAAAGAACAAGGTTTAATCACTGACCTCTAGACTTACAACTAAAGACAAATGGCCATGATTAATGAGGCCCATTCATCTTACAGGTTAAGAAAAAAAAAACCCAGCAGGGACTGTGTGTGCCTGTGATGCTCTCGAGCTTCAGTCCTGTTAGTTTGCACTTCACGTGTGAGTCCAAGGAGCTCAGATCAGGATCACTGTAGATCCAGCATTGTTCACTAGAGGGCAGCCTGCAATGATGTGAAATCTGGCAGCTGCAATGATGGCTGCTCACACTCAGTCCTGAGTGAAACTTGTTCGTAGCAACAAATAACAGAAGGAACAGATAATATAGTATAAAGTTATTTTATTATCTGCTGTGCAAAACTATTGCACTAGCTATTTAAATGATTATTTTAACCTTCATTCAGATTGATTGCTTTTCCTATATTCAGTACACTATGTACACTGCTTTAAAAAGGTACACACGGCCACATTATTGAGACTTGTCACAAGGAGTTGCCACAGTTGGTAGCTCCACTTGGGAGACTTATGCAGGATTTCCTTCCTAATGCAACCCGAAGGGGAATTTGTTTTTCTGGCTGGAATTAATTCAGTTATTTTACTTTATTTGGCTACTTATTCAGATATTTTGGGTCTTTTCTAGTTCACTGAGCTGCCTCACTGCACTGGGCCACTTTATTTTACTTATATTTGTTTGGGTTTTTTTCAGTTTCTGCTGCTATAACAGAAATCCATTCATTTATCATCTATCTAAGCGAAGTCTTTCCCATACCGATTGGCCCCCTCCGGTGGTGCATGAGAATAATTAGGGCGATTAAAAAAAGTAATAATTCTCTGTGCATTTGACTTTTCTCTAACCTTTGCTTTTCTTATGAAATAATGCTTTGCACTGGGTAAACATGTCTTGTTGATGCCATGAAATGTTTATCCAGAGAACGTTTGCTATTTATCATCTTGAAGCTGACAGACAGAAAACGGTAATTCAAATAACCGCTTTTTACGACCAAGGTATGCAGAAGAGCAGCTCTGAATGCACAACACATTGAACCTTGAAGCAGATGGCCCACACCAGGTGTCACTTCTGTCAGCTAAGAACATGAAACGGAGGCTACAGTTCACACAGTCACCAAAATCCTTCCATAAAGGACTGGAGAAATTTTGTCCGGCCTGATGGGTTTTGATTTCTGCTGTGAAATTCACATCTTAGGGTCTAAACTTAATGTAAACAGCCTGAAAGCATGGATCCATCCTGCCTTGTATGAATGTTTAGGGTGGTAGTGGTGCAATGGTGTAGGGCAGGGGTGGCAAACTCCAGGCCTCGAGAGCCAATGTCCTGCAGGTTTTAGATAACACCCTGGGTCAACACACCTGAATCAAATGATTAGTTAATTACCGGGCTTCTGGAGAACTTCAAGAAATGTTGGGGAGGTAATTTAGCCATTTAAATCAGCTGTGATGGATCAAGGACACATCTAAAACCTGCAGGACACCGGCTCTCGAGGCCTGGAGTAGGGGATCTTTTCTTGGCACATTTTGGCCCCCTTAGAACCAGATGAACATTAGTTAAACACCACAGCCTACATGAATATGATTGCTGATCATGTTCATCCCTTTATGACCACCACATGCCCATCTTCTGATGGCTGCTCAAATGGCCTCCACTATCACCAGATCTCAAAGCAGTACAGCACCTTTGGGATGTGTTGGAACAGGGGATTGATAGCACGGATGTGCACATGACAAATCCGCAGCAGCTGTGTGACGCTATCATGTCTGTATGAACTGAAATCACTGAGGAATGTTTCTAGCGTGTACCTAATAAAGTGGCCAGTAAGTGTATGACAAGACATCCAGTTTGGTTACCATGATAACCATGCACTCCTCTTTTTTGTGTAATCAAAAATATAAAATCTGTGAGTAGAAAAAAAGAAACAAAAAACAAATTTACAATATTTGAATGAACGTATTTAGTTATGTCAGAGGGGAGTGACCTCATCAGTACTCTCCAGCCTAAAGTGAAAGGTCTAATTGATGCACTCCGACTCTTCGACCCCTATCTCCACTCCTATAATGTTTCTAAGGATCATAAGTCATCCTCCTCTGTGGTCAGATTAGATGAGATGACAAGAGATTGGAGGGGATGGCCGCAGCCGCAGCAGCAGCAGCAGCGGTGGGTAAAGTTTATCTCTGTAACCGAGCTCAAGAGCAGCAGCTGATGTGTGGCCACAGCTGCACACCGTCAACCTCTTATGAAAATCTTGGCAGAACAAATGATGAGTTTGCATGTTTGACGACAGCTGATGACTAATGAGGGTCTTCTATGCAGAAACAATGCAACATGGGCAGGATGAGCAAAAGGTGACCACACAGAGGAAGATTAACAAATGAGAAACAATGACTGCAGGAAAAAATTTCCTTTTCCTTTTCAGTGCTTAAATCACAGCCGGAGCTAAAGCCTTTGTCTTGCTTTTGTCTGTTTCCAGCTCTATCAGCCCCACCACTGTTGTTGTAACAATTTGTCTGTCTGGAGGATATGGATCATCTCTCTTCATTCACACGCTTTTTCTCCTCTCTTATTATTTCCATCCTCCCTATCTTTAGCTTTTCTTACATTATTTCAAACACAATTTTCACACAGATTCAGTATGGGGGCTGCTGCTTCACACTGGTTATCTATCATGTTTAAGCGTCTTTTATTGACTGCACAATGAAAATGCATTATTAAGACACAATAAAAGTTGTCATTTTTCTCAAATCAAGAGATTATTCTCTTGAAAACTTCTTCCAGTATGTGCTAGCGTACTTTGCAGGAGTGAAAGCACCTGATCACTCTTCCTGCAGACGCCTGCACATGTGCACGTAGTGAATGCTGGTTTTATGTGCGTTCGTGAATGTGTACCCTCTGTCACAGTAAGTGTGTTATTGGAGCAGGTTAGCCGGGGGGAAGGAGCAAAAGAAACAAACAAGGTCCTGTGCAACCCCAAGACTGTTGCATGAATCATCCATAAACGTGTACAGTAGCTGGCCTGTTCTCACAGCATTCAGCTCACCAGTAATAACTTACTTCCTATGCAACATGGCAGGTGCTCAAAATATATATTACTGACCAAATGTAATAAATATATTTATATATTTGCAACAGAGCTGCAGTATTTCAGAAATACTGCACTCCTGCATTCAATCAATTTAAATGAATGTGCATTTTTGCCTGTGTGTGTGTGCGTTTTCCTGCAGCAGCAATGACATCAGACTCAGACCACAGTTAGACTGGGTCGAGTGAACATGCTTCTCGCTCTGAAACACATGCATTTACCTGCACGTGCACCTATAGCTGTACGTACGAAGGAGAGCGTGAGAGGGAGGAAGTGAACAGATATGCAAATGTGATCTGGGAACAAAAAGGAGCTTGAAGAGATGGTGTGATTAACTTATTCCCAAGATTAAGAAGTGAAGGCAGGAGGAAATGTCAGAGGAACACAAAAAAAGTCTGTGTGTGTGTTTTGAATCCTCTCAGAAGTGCAGCCTTTGTCGAAGAGCTGAGCTGAATAGTGTGCAGTTTTTGCCGATTTTCTGTCACACGCTGTTTGACCAATATCTCCAGCACGTCAGTGCTTCACACACACACACACGCTCAGATCTGCTGGTGTGTAATTTTCCTTTACTTCAGTGGCAGGTCAGCATACCCATGTTCTCGTGACAGCCTGTGTTTACATCCTTGGGGTATATACATAACTTATATATATAGTGCGTGTTTGTGCGTGGAGCTAATGGAGACTGACATGAGGGCTGACATGGACACTGAGCTGTGCTGCACTGGACCATGCGGTTTAACCCAACAGCAGGGATAAACTATAAATAGACTCTCTCATCCACCCCCAAAGCTCCCCTATTCCCCCTTTTTCTTCCTGTTTCCTCTTTTGCTTTATCTGCAGATCTTTATAACCGTCGCTTGTAATAAAGATTGTGTCTTCCATTTCCTTCTATTCCTGATGGTTGTCTCTCTCGTTATGTCTCTCCAACATCTCTCCCTGTTGTCCCTCCATTTTCAGTCTCCAGCTGCCTCCTGTCTTTATGCATTTTTCTCTTGAAGAAGAAAAAAAAAAGAACAGAGAAACAAAATACTGGAATAACAAAGAGGCCAACACCAATCGAATGGTCTCAGAAGAGAGGGAGAGAGTTTGGGGAGGGTGGGGAAAAGGGGGAGATATGCTAGTTAGGGGAGTGGGGGGTGGGGGGTGGGAGAGATAGAGTTATGTAAGTGAAGCTAATCCCCTCCCAACCCTGCATAATAAATGAGACGGGATGACACTGGCCTCATTTCATCCGTTCATCCCTGCATCTGCCGCACTAGCCTTCCAAACTGCTCCGTCTCCACCTTAATCTGTCTGTTTGATCTTTGACAGCAGACTAGGGCTTCATTTTGAACTCCGTACACCAGCAAATCCTGCTATGTTGAAAGCTTGTATAATTGTATAAGCATCTTGTATAAATATCTTGTATAATAGCTCAACAGCAGTTATACAAGATATTTGAAGTTTTAATTGGGAAAATGCTCCAAGAAAAGAAAAATGGCATCCGTTCCTCCTCTTTTATTTTCCCCCCGATATCAAAGATAACATCAGATTTTTGAAAGCCTTCTTGCATAACACAAGCCAATGCGAGACAGCAAGAATAGAATAAAAAAAACCCACCAGATCCCCTGATGTTTTTGGAGCACCAATGATAACATGTCAAAGATTATGATACAATCCTTTGAAGTGCTGTCCTCTGCAGCTTTCCCTTCTCAATTTAAACCCAGCAGTCTGACCCTGCCTCAATCCAGACATCCTAATCCGCAAAGGCATGCTTCACAAGGGTCAACATGACCATTTTAAACATGTTATTAATGCTGAGATACATATCAATATTACACCACATGACTCTGTAGCACAACAGCGTGTTGCTTCAGACTGTGTCAGACACAGAAACCTAATCCCACCGACTGATTTACGATCTGCTGCTTTGAAGCTTAAGTTTCACATTTTGGTGATCAAGATCTGGGCATTTTGAAACCCGAGGTCCTCAAATTTAGGCGAGAGGGTCGAGTCGATCGTGCACTTCAGGGATATCTACATGGATGTTAATTTTGGCTAAAGAAAGAAAAAGGCTTAAAATAAAAATGTCTAACCAAAAAAACCTGAATTTCTGACTGCTTAGAGCCTCTTAGTGCAACCAAGCACAAGAGACACCAAACAACTTATTAATCACAAGACAGCCACACCCTAAAACTGCCTGCATCATTCATTTTACTTTGAATGGGACAAAATTAACACCATGCTGTATAGAGAAAAACCTGAAAGTCATAGGAATTTATAACCTAACATCTTTTGAACCTGTGCTCCAGACCTGGTGGCTACGTCTATCTTTTATATACAGACTGTGTTCATATGGACACGTTAACACATAGCATAGTTGCAAATGGCCACTAGCATGGCTAAAGAGTCTTAGTCGTAGTTCTAGTTTAGAGAAGCGGGCTATATCAAACAACCAGGCTTAATGAACAAAGGACGTGTAACTTTTCGTGAGTTAAATGTTTCTGGTTTAATAGTTCAGTGTTGAGCACATTTTAAGGCTAATTATCACACACTAATTATCACTGAAATAGCAACCGTTGTCAACATTTACACTCGTGTGTGGTGTTCTGCAATTTTTCCACTAAAAGAGTCGTTTGCTGGGAATTTTCTCCACTCGAGGTGATCAATTCTCTTCTAAACACTTCGAAACAGAAAATAAGGCAGTAGATGACAGAAGATAAACCAGTGTATGGTTACATTTTTAGGGGGGTGCCCGTCAGGTTATTGCATAGGGTTATAGTGCAGGGTTTCAGGGGAGTTTGTGGTTACAGTGTACCTGTGACATAGAGACCCTGCACCCACCATTATTTATGAGCAGAGTCCGTTAGACCTGTAACTCCACCCAACACTGTCACAGCCACACATAATGGGGTACTTTTCTTCATCCCCACAGCAAGGTGAGGAAATCCATTACTACAGGTCAGAAAAATCAAGAGGTTGCTAAAATATCTTTTTATAGATACTTATTATTTTTTTAAAGAATTCCCCAAAAACAAATGTAAGAACATATATTAAATTTTAAGTCATTTTCATTCATTCATACGTAGTCAACGTTTTATAAATTAAATTCTATTACCTCCTAAAATGAGTTTCTTTTTTTCCCTTTACAACAGCAGAATTTCATACATGTACATGAGAGTGCTGCATGAAATCACCGCCAGCTAAACCCCATTTTAATGCAATCAGCTGGATCATTACTGATCTGTAGCACAGACTGTGTATATACAGATGTGGCAATGAAGAAATCTATGTTTATTTTATACAGTCTGTGATCAGTAGAGTATTTATAAGCTGTTTCTTAACATTCAGTATTAGTGCGAGGTAATTAACTCCTTTATGAGTACCAAGGCTGTTATTTTAAGCAGTTTTTGAACTTTGTTAAACTTTTTAAAAGTTTTAATATGAAAAAACAGAAACCCCCACCATGTAGGAAGGAGGTCCTTGGCACCAAAAATGCCCTTTAACTCCCCCTCCAGCTCTCCAATCCTCCTCCCCAGACAGGACGCTCCACTGAACTTTGACCTACTTCTGTCTGCCATCAGTCTGGGCTTTGGTAGGAGGAGGAGGAGGTGGGGGCACCAAGGCCTCAAACACAGCGAGCTTCACGCTGATCAAGCCTGTTAATAATAATAATAATAATATGAATATCAAAGGTTTATTTGGACAATACATCTTTTGAAGGTCAAATCACAGAGTGAAGCTGGGGGACGCTTGAGGACGTGTGCATGTGAAATAAGCAAAGAAAGACTGAACTCATTGTTTAATACAGTTCCTCTAAATTTTAGCTGGGCACACACTCACGGACACATGCTGAGGGACTTGGTTTTACTTTTCCACCGATCAGCCACAAGACAAGCCCTGTCTTTCTTCGTTTTATCCTATCCGTGCCTTTCATTTCCAAGAAATCTCATCCACCAGATGGACACAATCCTCTGCAGGATAATGCCAAGCAGACAAAGACACCATGACAAAGACGCAGACAGCACCTCCAGGATTCAGCATTGTCAGTCTGAGCCCAAGCCTCACTGAAAATAAGCAGAAACCAAGTAACAGCATCACCCCATAAACTGCAAGTAAGTTTAAAAATATGCCAAATGTTTCATAAGCGCAGGACAGCTTCCAGGCCAGCTGAGTCTTGGCAATCCACTTGTGACAGGACAGCTTCATAAACTGAGGGATGAAGTGTTGGCTCGGACGAGAGGGCGGTGGGAGTTATGTTATCGAGATTTGGGATGGGATCCCAGAGGTTCCCGGAAGAATTCTGGGAACATCGGGGCCTTACATGTGCGTATGAGAACGAAAGCGATTGAGGCACAGATGATGAGAGAGGCGACATCTGTCGCCAATTAAAAAGGAGGGATTGATCCCAAGGTTACGCCAGAGAGATACAGTATGCAGCGATACTCTAGAGTCACGATGTAAACACTTTTCTCATGGTTAATAATTCCCAGCCCCCAGCCTTCGTCCCCTCTCCGCTTCCACAGACAAGCCAACCACAGTTTACCCAAGCTAGTCAGCTGATGCAGGAAAGGGGGAGGAGGGTGGGACACTGCATGGTACGCATTCTGCAGAGGGGTCATCTGGCAGATGCATCCTCCGGGCTGGCTTCACTCCGTCGAGTGCACAATGGGGAAGAAGGCTGACCAAGAGGGTGGAGGAAATCTAATCTATAAATCCAACACATGTCCAAACAACTGGGTGTCACGAAATCTTTGCTTATTTTATTAGCTCAGGGGTGTCGCACTGTAAGTTGTAAGCTGGAAAATTCACTGATTCAATTCGACTGAGGTTTGGCAGGGCTAAGAACAAATATGCAGTGTTTTCCTATCTAAAACTCCACACCGGCAGGCGCTGATGAGCTTTTATACTGGATCAATAACTCATGCTTTGTTTCCCTTGCTGGCACAAATCAGGTTTCCAATAAAGACAAATCAACCAACAGCTTAATCAATGACTTTCACGCTTAAATGGAAGCAGGCCTCTGTTAGTCACGTTAGGAACTATGCAACCAACAGGCAATTTCTTGCCTAGCTAAAAGGAAAAAGAGTCTCCTGAATGAGTTTTCTCATAAAAACAAAGACTGCTACCATTAAGAACTAATTGTTGCAGCTGTAGGTCGTCACCTGTCCACCTCTTAAAATCTTTTATCAGCCACCAGGCAACGAGCCTCAATTCTGGACCTAATACTCGTGTCATCCATCAATCTTGCGTTTGTGTGTGTGTCTGCGTGCGTGTGTGTGGTCTGCTGTTTCAGCACTGGCCATTTCGGTCCTCATACATCACCCTCCCGACAGCAGTGAAGTGATGCTTAGTGACATATGATGCCACTTTACCTTCTCTTCAGAAAAAGAGAGAAAGAGCTGGAGAAAGGCCTTGCTGTTCCCAGATAGATGAAAACCATTTCCATGTGCAATGACGACACTTTCCTAACGGGACGGCCAACGGATTTGTGCACTGCAAAGGTCGAGCACGTAATAACAGATTTTTGTTGCTCCAGACAAAAATCAGTGACTCTGAGAAGCTTCTCTACGGGATCTTTGGGGTGCTGTGAACAAATGCATAAGTGTTGAGCAAACACAGTTTGATTGGTCTACTAATGGATGTTTGGAGCACTTGGCAGACTTCAGCACTGCTGGTTCTAATGTGATCTGTGCCAAAGCTCTGCTCACTAATGTCCATTATACCATGACTTACTCCACCCTGCATTGATTCCGGCTCTTCTTACAGACTGCGAGGGCTTTCAGAGCCCATCTCCGCCTGCCATCTCAGTTATCAGATTGCAATGGCAATTTAATTGAACTGCAATCTACTTACGCAAAGAAAAAAAAGGGGGGAAAAAGAACACATTTTGAGTATCCTTTGGCGCTGGAAAGGTTCTGTAAGAGTATGATAATTGGCCTGCTGCATGCATGTTCATGGGCCATCTAATAGATGCTTTTCTTTTGTAAAAAAAACAAAAAAAAAACCTCAAAGGAGGTAATGGCAAGCTGAGGCTATGGGCTGTTTGACAATGAGAGAGCAGTAGTGGTTCAGTAGTCTGTATGGCCACATGTGTCCCTGTGAGCTCGTACAGCTTCACATACAGAACTCCTGCACCATATTGCAGTTCACCTTTCGCTGACATCCCAAATTTACCTGTAAATTTATATTGTGGGAATTTAATTAAATCGCAGGTTTCTGCTGCCTATTTTAATTTTTTAGATCTCAATTATTTTTGCAGTAAAATAAGTATTTTCTGCCTAAAAAATTAATAACTACACCCCATCGCTGATCCAGCCAATGGCTCATGGTGTTATTCGCACAATCAAGACGCTCAATATGCGAAACTACCTGGTGGACTTGCTGAATACGTAAGGATGTGTCTCCAAAGTGTGTTTAAGAGTGTAAAAAGGGTTTATAAGAGCGTGGGTTTTACACCTATTGTGTGGAACTTAACCCCCGCGACAATCGAGGGAATACTGTAGCCATACCTTCAAACCTAATGGAGCCAAAGGTCGCTTTACTCATCCGCTTCAGCTGAGAAAACAGTTGTCTTCTGTGTTTGTGAAGTGAGCTCTCCAACCTCCAAAAACTAATCTGGGTAATGTCATCAAGGTTATCTTGAACTAGTTTTAGACTTTGGCATCTACAAGAAAAAAGAGTTGCAAAGAGGCAAGGAGGAAGGAAGCTTTAGAGACATTTGATTCGCATTCTTTAACAAAAAGAAGTATAATACTAAATCTCTGGAGTACCATTTACCCCCATCTACCCTTGCCTCTCTCTGCAGATCTGACCTGATCTCCTGCAGCTTGATGGATAAGCCTGCTGCATGTATACATGACTTGATAAATGTGGGTTATTTCGAGTGTCACAGTCAGAAGAATCGAATCTGACTTTATTTTGCAGACCAACTGCGCCTCCTGTGTACCCATTTCCTTCCTTCTTTTGCTTTCCTCTGACGAGATGCAGCAGTGCGATTTTCAAAGATTTGATTCATTTAGTAAAGAGCTTCATAAACCCAAAATACCACATGGATTTCTTGTCAGCATTACAGGGTCAGAAAGTCAAAAGGGCCCAGCTTTCATTTTTCTAATGGGTTCAAAAAAAGCTTTGAAAGTATGCAACAGAAAGGATTCGGGGGAAAAATGACGAGGGCCTTCTCACAACAGTGTTTACAGGAAACAGTCAGCACGCAATTTCTGATCCAGTGCCACTTGTTGATAAGAATTCTGCTTGCCCATTACAACATTTCACAGTGCACTGCTACTGCAAGAATCCTTTTATTTTACTAAAGCCATCAGTAACTCAAGATTTCATGAAATAAAATTAAACTTAACTGTGAAAACCCTGATTTCCTTTAATATTTAACAAGGAAATGATATAGATTTGCTGTAGTCAAGCTTCTTACAACAACTTCACTTCAGTAGCAGCAGAAAAATGTAGTCATCATTATGTGAACCAGAACTACCTCAAATGATGACCTGTGATGTTGATTTTATTCTGCAAGTTAAATATTGAATGTCAAAGTTAAAATGAATGTGACTTTCTTTCATTTCTTTCTTAGAGTCTGAAATGTGTAAAGCAATGATACATCTGCAGGAAGCTTAGAAGTGTCTATAATCAGCTTTTAACAGTATGGACATTACTAGTACATACATTATTTTTAAATGCTAAACTCCGAAAGTTATCTGATGATTGATCACTGAAAATTACAATAGCAAACAGAGGAGGAATGATCTCATCCAGCACTCTCTTCTATAAGAATGGTGCAATCACAGGACTGCAAGCTGGGGAAAGGCTTTTTAAAACCTTTCACGTATAAATGCTTCATTTAAAATTACTTCAGAAGTCTGCTGGCCTATGCTGAGCGATTCATATGTAGATCCATAATAAGTCTGTCTAAATAACTAACCCGATCAACAGTATAACACCTCAAGTGACTTTAAAAATGAAAACTCCATGAAGATGCTGTAAAGTAAAGTCATTAGCGGTGCTGCAACATTTATGGTCCTGAATGGGGATTTTTTAAAAAGGAAAAGAAAGGTCACTGCAAACCCAGGCAGCTACTAATTACAGTCTCACATACAAGGGCAGTCTTTGTGCGCACGTGTGTGTGTGCATGTGTGTGTGTCTGACTGACAGCTTGTCTCTCCCCTGCTGTGCTCCTGCTCATGTCCTGTTCTAATAGGCTGACAGCGAGGAACTGTGATGGAAATCTTAGTGACGCACTGCTAGAAAAATCACAGCTGAGGGGAAACTGAATCTCTGAACCAACATGCTCAAAAAAAAAGAAGCATATTAAACACTGAACTACTACATAAAAATCAAACAGAGCTTCTCTCTGACATGCAATTGAAGACATGAAATGGAGGCACAGGAAAAGACAAAATATCAAATGGAGAAAAGGTATCTGTTGAGATCCTCTGACTGCGTTTGACTCTCTCTGAGGAATTCAAGGCTCCTGTGGTGCTTCCACACAGAGGAGTTTACATGTTAGAAAGTTAGAAAGAAAGACACTTCCTGTTTTCTTTCAAATGTACTTGCAGTGTTTATTAAATAAGAGCAGCGTGAGATAGTTTGAGCTGCACGAGGCTTTTGCAGTCTGCATTACATCTAAATAGATAACAGTGCTGACACACTGTTTGCACACTTTTTAATAACATCACCATCATTATCATCATCACCACTGCAGAGCGATAGTCTTCTGGATCAGATTGTGCTGTATCTATACACCAAATTAGCCTTAACAATAAAACCACCAACCTAATACTTAATAGGCATCGATCAGTATTTCTGACTGATCAGGGGCCATCGGGACCCCTGTGGTGTCTGGCACCTTCAGGTTTGGTAGGGCCTGTGTGTGGGTTAGATTAGATTAGATTAGATTAGATTAGATGAAACTTTATTAATCCCTCGGGTGGGTTCCTCTGGGAAATTCAGTACAAGGTTGTACATTCAGGGTTGTGGTGTGGCATCTTGTGGCTCAGTTATATTCTGGCTTCTTCACAGTTTAAAAGGCTGGGGCTGTTTCTCAGGCTCACTATTGTTGAACAAGGTATTTGTGAGGGATTCTGAGTCAACAACCACGTTTAGATTGGTAATGATTAATGTCCACATGAATGCCGGGAGCCAAACACTTCGCTTCACCTGCGAGTGGTTTTAATGTTGTGGGATAATGATGTTTGCTGCTTCACGAGGGATTCTCCTTTACATGTTATGTAAGTGTGTGTGTGTGTGTGTGTGTGTGTGTGTGCATGTGTGAGCACGTTCATGTAAGTGTCACTTTCGGCTGAGATTATCTAATGGGCAAATTAAGCTGCCAAAGCCGGAGCGACATTTTGAGCAGTGGGTTGCGTCTTTAATGTTTCATCACCTCAAGTGCTGGCAGATGTGCATCAGCTGTGATTGCGCCTCCAGCTGTGATCTAGTTTTTTTCACACTTAATTGTTAATGTAATAAAAAAGATGGGAGGTCACGTTATTCGACCGCAGAGGCAGAAGGATTTTCATAACCTTGTTAAAAAGGGAAAACGGGAGGAGGAAAAGAGACAAGGAAAACAATTTGAGGACAAGATGCTGTAAAAGCAACCATGACTTTGGTAATGTTATCACTTAGCTGCCTCACATTTCACCCCCTCAGGGTTTCACTTGCTGTGAAGGGGACATGTGATTTAAATGATCACAAGCATCTTCCCCTACCTGTCCCCCATCCACCTCTTTAGCTACTTCAATTCTAATGGCCTGACAGGTTGGTTATTACCTCCCACTGCTACCGAATCCCCCTCTCCCCCTTCTCTTTAGCTGTGTTATGTTGCAGTGACAGAGCAGTATGATATAGGTTCTCCCAAAGAGGAAGCATGATGCTTGAGCACATCATGGTGCTGTGATGCTACTAGTCTGTGCAGGAGAGGATGGAGTATGTGCGTGCCGAGCATTCACAAATTCACATTTGCAGCGTGCATGCATTCATTCATGCGTGGTTGTACTCGTGTTTGCATTCAGCTAAAGTCGTACAGCTGTGACAACAGGACACCCAACGCATCAATCATCTGTGAGGGTTCACCGCAGATGAGAAAGATGGAGAGAATCTCAGGCATGCTGCTTCTTCAGCATTTATATCTACTCCTGTGGGGATTATTTATGGTCCAATCAGACCCTGGGTGTTTCCAATTCAACTCAAACCCAATCCATAAATTAAAGTAGGCCTTGAGAGCATAAAACAAATGGCCATGAGAGCTCTCCCTCTCTCTTTGTCTGACCTTTCCTTTTCATCATTTTCACTTCATCCTCTCCCATCCACTTCTGTCTTTATAATACAAACAAAACTGGCTGCGCATTTTCAGAGAGGAAAACGGCCATAACAGGAAACGCGGTTTGCAGGAATAAGTGTGCATGTGTGCCATTTCCAAGGGGCAGCCCCCCTATTCACTGACACAGCTGGATGAAGATAACAGTAAAGCTTGTTCTCTTGTCTCTCTCTCTCTCTCTCTCTCTCTCTCACACACACACACACACACACACACACACACACACACACACACGCTCCTGAGGAAGAAAAACTGAGGAAACTCGTGTAAAGCAAATCACTGCATTCAAGTAGATTAACTGCACAAGTACTCAGATCAAACTATCACTAAATCAAATGATCATGCAGTTACACTGTAAGCCATACATACTCTAATCACGCAACTCAGCACAATCAAAACACACTTTTACATAAATATCCACGCAGGTTTAAGCAAAATTCGTATTTTACGATAAAATTATAACTAAACTTCAACAACTACTTCTATTTCTATTTTTGCATGCGTGGACAAAGCATTTTGAGGGCGCTTGATAAAAGTCAAGAAGTCCTTAACCCTTCTGTTAAAATACAGCACAAAAACACAACACCCACTCAATCACTGTTGCACACTGCGTGATCTGCTCACCTTTAAAGATGTTATTTACAACCAACCCGTGCGGGGATATTTCCTTCAGCAGTGGGTATCTTGTGCGTCCCAAGCAGATACAACTTTTTCAGAGCACCAACACGCCAAAAAAAATCGACTCTGCCGTCCGTTCCCCGTAGTTACAGTCCGCTTCTTTTCCCAAAGCCGCGCAGTCCACGGCGGCTCTGATATGCTGCTGATCCACGGCTGCTGCTCAGGTTGAAGGTGTTTGGTACTGTCACCGGCACAGCCCGATCTAGCGCTCTGCGAGGCGGGCTCACTCTGTGCTTCAGCGGGGGCTCGAGAAACGATCCGCAACAGTAAAGGTTCAGGACAGGGACGGGGAAGGCAGGGGCTGTGAGAGGGGGGGCCGCGACATCCGATGATTCCTTCACGCTCGTGCCTTTGCGCCAGTGGGGTTGATATACTGATATAAAAACCTCATTTAAAACTTGTAAACACTATCCATGTGCGAACTAGTTTTTTCAAGCTCAACGGAAGAAAATCAACAGTTCAGAAAACTGCACATTTTTAGTTTAGTGTTTGAAAGTAACTACTGAGCTTGTTGTTTTGCTAACTTGAATATTGTTCTAAATTATATAAATCGCTTTAAAAGACATTCCTTAATAGAGTTTTATGTTTGTGTCTTATTATGCCATTGATTCGAGACAGAATGTTTTATTAGCAGTTTTTCCAACATGCAAATGTGCATGTAAAATTCTGCAAAGACCAAAAGACTGTGTACATTTTGTCTTTATTGGACAGTTAATTGTTATTTTAAATTCCCTGATCTCTGTTAGTTGCACTGCTTAAGATGTCAGTGGTCTAATCAGCCAATCACATGACACCAGTGCATGTAGGTATGCAGATGTTATTAAGACAAGTTCAAACCAAGCATCAGAATGGGGAAGAAGGTGATTTAAGGGAAGTGTGTGGGTATTTCAGAAACTGACGGTTTTCTGGGATATTACTCTGTCTCCAGAGTTTATATATAATTGAATTGAGAAAATATTCAATGAGTGACAGTTCTCTGGAAGAAAATGCTTTGCTGAAATCAGAGGTCAGAGAATGACCAGACTGTTTCGAAGTGATTATAACCAGGGTATGTGGAAGAGCATCTTTCAACCCAAAACATGTACACTGAAGCAGATGGGCTACTGCAGCAGAAGACCACATCTGGTGCCACTTATGCCAGCTAAGAACAGGAAACTGAAGCTACAGTTAGCATGGGCACATCAAGATTTGACAACAGAAGATTGGGAAAAACATTGCTTGGTCTGATGAGAAAAGAACATACATCAGTATCTTCTTAACTTAGGCTCACAGTGGGCTTTTGTGGAGCTGTGTGGAGGCAAGGCCCTGGACAAGGCTAACACAGAGAGAAACAGACAACTGCATATTTCCACCTCCATGCATAGGTCCAATTTAGGAAAAAACAGTTAACCTAACGTGCATGTCTTTGGACTGTGGTCAGAAAACCACTCAGGCACAGGGAGACCATACAACTCCACACACAAAGGCCCCTGCCAAGAGGGCCAAGAGGTTGAAACCTGAAACCTTACTGTAAGGCAGTAACAAAAAAGTCAACAAATAAACTTAAAGAATGGCTTTAACATTAAAACAGATTACAAACCCACTCGTAACCTCGTGTCCAAGTAACTGAGGTTATACTCTACAGTAATTTGCAAGTATTGTAACTATTCTCCTGTGATTTAAAGCGTGTTTAAAACTGTTTGGTGAGTTTTCTCTAAGATATACTTAGATAAATATGAAAATGTGCTTTATTTTGGAAAATCTTCCCATCTTCTTAGCATGTGACCATGCAGATATTGCTTCACAGTCTAAACAACTAATATTTACAGCATGTGATGGGCAATATATGAAACAAAAGAATATTAGCCATAAAAAGTCATCAACAGTTGAAATACTACCTCTGAGCCAGCTTGTCTGCACTGAGCCCCCCACTTACTTACTTCTGTCCCCTCTTATGTCCTGGGAACACACTATAGGGTCTCTTCTTCTCATCACAATAGACTTCCACCTGCTTAATTCATCCATGAAACCGGAGCTGCAGGAAAGCCTGTCCTAATTTCTTAGACGTCGACATATGGGTCGGTTTCCACCAGATCTTAAGATGCAGAAATCAGTGCCAGTCAAAAGGAGCAGCTGTCAAGGTGTAATGTTATGTGATATACTGCAGGTAGCAGGGTCAGTTTACTTTAGTAGGGACATCTGGTCCACAGCATTAAAGGTTAAAGAAAGCAAGCATAATCCATTTTCCCCACACACAGTTGTCAAGAAAATAAGGAGCCTCTTATAATCAGTAATGTAACAACCCTGAAGTGTGACCCTGGCTCTCTTAAACCCTCATTTACAGCTGATTCACTTATAAAATGCATTAAAATATTTGGTTAAATGAGGTTGTCTGTGATTTTTCTTTTTGGTTCTTTTTGCTCCTTCCCTGAGTTTTTTTTTTTTTTATTACTTGGTGTGATTAAATAACTCATTAAGGTGTGTGCATCTGCATCCATCCATCTGCAGGGCGGGATTATATTAAAGTGCCACTAGAAGTGTTTGTACAGCAAAAACCAAGGACCTGCAAACCTGAAACTTCCACCAATACTCAGACCCTAAAACCATATGTTGCACTGTAATAAGCAACTTAATATTTTTGCAATAACTTGGGGAAAAAAGCAGGAAAACTCCTTAGCAGGGAGTTAATATTAATATATTTATTATTTTAATAAATTTAATTCATCTGCATCATTGCTCCACTCTTTTCACCTTTAAAAATGTCAGTTCTTAGACCATTCACCACCCCAAAAATGATTGAGCACTATCTACAGACTTTTGCTTGTCTTAACTTGCTCAGTAGTTTTCTTTACGTCAGTTTATTTAAATGTTGCCAGCGATTCAGAGCAAGCAGCAGAGCATTCGTAATATGGACTAACTCACTATCACTTTGAGATATCAGCACACCCACTGATGTGTGCTAAAAGTTGTCTTCACTGCAACCTATGAACAGCGCTGGAAGTCAATTAACATCAATAACCCCTTAAGTCTTTGTTTAACTGGAACCAAAACCAGCACAGGCTTCCTTTGCATACTGGAAATCACATGTTTTAGATGCTGTTAAGATGGGTCAGTAAGTGTGCAGTGACATCCAGTAATTAGTGCTGTATGCAAAACATTTGCTTGATCAAACTTAAGCAAAGTATTAGAACTATATGTGAAATCAGATTTGCATCTGGTTTTGCACGTTTGGTGTCACTTATGAGAAGGTGTGAGGAAAAAAACATATCTCTAAAATCACTACGTCACCTTTTCTATTGTAAATTGTGTCCGTGTCACATTTTCAGCATTCAGTGCTACCAAATTACCATGCTCATGGTTTACTTGGACCCCCAACCACTGCTGCTTGAGGCTGTAATTCTTCCCGATGTTTACTTCTCCACTCTAAAAGTGTGACCTGGAAAAATTCCTGGAACTTTAATGCCAAGACCCTCAATTCCTTATACTACTCAGATGCCAAAATGAGGAACTGCACTCCAGTCATCATAACTTCTTTTAAACAAGGGATAACGAATACAAATCACGGGGAAATTATATTTTTGAAAAACTCAAGGTTAGAGTATGAAATGTCACTGTATTTCTGTTAAACAGAGGTTTAACTTTTGGACTCTGAAGCAGACTAAAAGTGTTTAAAAAACGGCACAGAAACAACATATTTAGCCAGTATTGTGATGACGGTTTAGTGTGAGGATGGTTTAAAATCTGAGATTTTATCTGTAGCTGGACTTGGCATGAATGGTTTTATTATTTATTTGTTTTGTTGCGACTGTGTATTTAAATCTTAGGTTACAGATGTACTTTAGGATTCATTTTCCTTACATGTTGATTGTTGCATCGGGGTAGGTGTTATCGACACATTTTTCATTTTTTATGGGATTTCTTATGAGTGTATTTTGTCATTTATGCTATCATGGTTAAAATGAACTTTACTGAATGAAAAAGTGAAGACAAGAGCCTTCAATTTGTAGTTTATGAAGAAAATCTTTAAAAAGTTCTTTATTAGATTGCATCTTCAACAGCATCAACCTGTGTCTTTGACCTCCAGCCAGCTTTCCTGCCAGAAGACAAAGATATTGAGGACTCCCGTCACTGCTGAACTCCAGCTAACCTCTCTCCTCTGCGTACAACATACCAATTTATTTTCTGTTCCAATGCCAAGTACATAACCCCCATCTCTCCTGCTGATCTGTCTTCAGACTGTCAGGTACGTCTGTTTCTTTTCATCTGCTCAATACGACTCCTTACAACTGCCCACCATCATCTCAAGCCTATACACATACCCTATTTACCACAACACTCCTTTTCTCAACCCCTTTTTTCCTATAATTCATCTCCATGGTTCAGTTCAGCTTCAGGCTTCGGCAGTCTGCAATGCTAATATGATTTCTAGCTGAAATGAATCGTGCAAATGTGCTGTAGCCTCTCCTTTCCCCCAGTGGGTTTCCATTTAAGTCCACTTCATTTGACTGGAGTGGGTGGAGGGGTTTTTAAAATTTTATTTATGATTCTTTTCTTTTTTTGAACTGAGGATTACAGTGGACATTTTTCTAGGCTTGATGTTTGTGGGTGGAGTATTTCTTATTTTTCCAGCATCCAAAAAGCCCTGTTAGTTTATTGTCTCTTGCAATATGCAAAGAATATGTGTGAGTGTGAGTACGAGTGTGTGTGTGTGTCCCGCTGCAGCAGTATGTTTCTGCAGATCTCTGTGTGCCCAAGAGTGTTTTCTAAAAAAAGTCCTTGCCCTCGGCAGGCAGCGAGGTTTGTACACGACAAGACTGTTTATTTCATAATAACAGGGAGGAGGTTGCTGCCTGTGCAAAGACAGAAAGAAGTCCCGCTCGTGCTATTGTTCTCATGCTTTTGACAAAAACTGCTTGAAGCATGCTTGTAGGGAATCTGGTGGGTCCACCACATCTATGTTTGTGTCCAGACTGAAAGATACAGGCAGATTTGGCTCGAATATTCATGTTTTCCAGATGATTGTTGACTGGTCAAGACTGAAGTGATCCACACCCTCACTGTGAATAGCATCATATTTTGTTTTTCAAATTGAAATTAATGTTGCTGTGCTTGGTCTCCAGAGGATAAATCCTAATAGGTTTAAATGAAGCTCCACCAAAGGAGAACAGATGTTCTTGATTCTTTTTTTTTTCTTTTCTTTTTTTTAAAGAATGGGCCTTTTGGGCGGTGGCTACACATAGTGTAAGGTCAATCACTTTCCACAGAGCACAGGCCTGTTATATCTGGCCCTCTGAAAAAGGAAATCATCTATTAAGGAGGGGGCACAAGCCAGTGCAAATTGACTGGTAATTACATTGCCCCTTTCTACTCAGATGAACACATAAAGTCTTTCTACTAGAAGTCTTATTCACCTAATCCTACATACATGCATACACCGCTTTTATCAATGGCTAAGTGTGTTTTCATCCATAAACACACTCACTCTCCAATGGATACATTGTGGGAAACTCAAGGTTCAGTAACTTGCCCAAGAATACTTCAGCTTGTGGACTGAAATGGATCAAACAACCAAGCTAGTGTGTTCCTTGTGCTGGCCCAAAGTCGAGATTTAAGGGGAGATTTGCATCTGGAAGCTCCAAGTAAAATTTCTGCCCAGTCAATATGTGGATCCAAATAATTCCATACTGGACTGGTTGAGGCCTGGATGGAGGTGAATGATCTGCTGTCATGACAAATGATCGGAACAGCTAAAAGGAGAAGAAAAAAAAGAAATTAAAAAAAAACATAAAAACATTGAACTTTCTGTGTAGGAAAAAGTCAAGAGTCAGTCTCAGTACTAATTAGAAAATGTTACATCCAAACGCACTAAACTAAGATGGTAAATAGGATGAACTGTCACAGTTTCAATAACAGCATTAATGTGAAAACAGCCATGATAATCATACAGGGAAAATCTGAAAGCCCCATCTGATATCAACACATAGGATAAACCCAGAAAAGTAGCAGCCTGGTGGGGGTTTTTGTGAACAGAGAAAGCTGGAGTGGAGTTAGACTGAAACATGCTGCTGGCATACTGTTTGACTTAAACCAGCTAAAAGCATGACTGTAGACTCCTAAAATCGTGTCTTGTTAAGACTAACTGTATGCTTAAGTGGACATTAAGCACTTTTAAACAATGATTAAGGAGTGTAGATACTAATGTTGCAGTGTGTAGAAATGTCACAAGAACATCAGATATTAATAGCTATATATGTGTGATTAATATGGCTACAGATTCAGTGATCAGTTTTGACTTGATGCAGGATTTGAGCCTCACTCTTCCGGGTGAAATGGCTGCACTTAAATGATCTGAGAATGGCCAACCTCACCCAGCAAGCTAGATTTTCTTAAGCCTAAAGACAGAGGAGGCAGTACACTTGAAATCCCTTCTTTCTAGTGATTGATGACAATGTGCTGAAAAATGATATTATGGATTTTTTGAGTTTTTTGGGTGCCACAGGCAAGTAATCCACCCCAAACTCAAGTTTCTACACAAACTGCCAAAAATGCGTTTGCGTCTAATTGTTCTGCAGCTGTAGGTGTTCTGTAATATATGCTGTGTACATGCTGTGTGACTCAAGTATACATGTGCCTCCACAGCATCCTTATACTGTGAGAACAGGCACAGGGCTCCCAGAGGGGGGGCTCTGACAAACGACTCTACTGGCACAATTTAGCAAAACAGCTTCATAAAAGAGATTAATGGAGAACTCCTCGCTGCCATGCCAAAGCAGAAATACTACACTGCGGGTCTTTGTTTCTACTGTGCTTTAGTCTGTCTGTAGTTGTCTGTGTAAAGCCTGGATCATATGACTCACATGCTCTGTCCCCTCAGGGTCTTCATCCACTGCCAGACACCTGACCAAAGCTCGACCCTCAGCTGCAAGATGACTCAGAGATACGAAAGACCTAAAATTATTCCCATGAACCTGGGAACGTTCCTCACGTGGATTTCAGTTTGCTTCCGTTTCAACATAAAGTGCCGTTTACTTGTCCAACCTTTGAGTTTAATGACTCATGAATAGTTTATGCCTCATTTGCCAAGTGGATGAATTTTAGTTGTTCAATAAACAATGAGGCTCAAAGTGCATCCAAGATGAATCTGCCAAACAAAAAGAGAGACAGCGTGGGAATTTGAACGATGCCATTATCTTTGTTTTTGGCCACTGAAGAATTCATCAAGACCTATGACATCTCTGTCATGTTCCCAATTAGACTCTCCTGCACGGCTGGCACTCTGCTGAGGTTTATTTACATATTTCTATAATGGTCAAATCAAGAGAGTGCAGTATAGCATGAAACACTCCCTCGGATTCCTGCTCTGGTCTGAGTCTGAAAGCTCATCCAATATTGAACTCTTTGTCTACAAGACGAATCAGTGTGGCTGGGAAGCAAAGAACTGGGGCAGAAAACAGCTTCATCTCTGTTTTGATACCGCTGTCTGTTCGGAGCTTCTCATCTCGTTGCTGTCAAGGTTGGTGTTGTAAACCAGTATGACAGCTCAGATTCTGTCTAATTCTATGAAATGCTGCAGTCAGGGTTTTGGCAGGGCCAGCTCGCTCAGACCAGGCTCTGAAGATGATTATTTAATACCACTATTCTGCTATTCAGTACGCTCATTAGAAGAATGTCTGCGCAACAAAAAAATCCCACATTGATAATTTATTCACTCACCAGCAACCACTTAGATGTTCCCTTTATTCGCCATCCTGATGCACTTTCATGCATTTCAATTGATGCCCCATAAGCTCATCCATCTCCCTCTGCACTGGCACTGAACTCTGACCTCAACCAACCCCCAGTGTATACAAATAAGATATAATTATCACAAATATACATTAATAAAGTCCAGTCTCAAAATCCATCTGTTTTTTTAAACAGCTATTTCTGTTTAAAAAACAGATAGATTTTTTTAAAGTCAGCTTGAATTTCTAAAGATCTGTTTTGCAGTTCAGTGGTGCATTTTTGTGGTCGATTAACCATAAATGATGTGAAATAATGCTGAAGTTCAAGGGCAGCTGTGGTACAGAGGGGTCTGGAAGTAGAGCATCTTAGGACTGGCTGTCATTGTTGTGCATAAGAATCAACACAGCTATATTTGCTTTGTAAGCAGTAACATCTTTAGACTGAAGTGCAATGCAGGTTTGATTTAAGCAGTGGTTTAAATGCCACAATCTAAGACTGAGAGATGGTGCACGACTCGGACTGCAATAAAGTAGCGTTCTCCCAGAGAGTGCACAGCCTCACAGATCAATGAGCTAACTTTTTCATTTTTAATGTAATGCTCCATCAGAATTCTCCCCTTTTCTGCATCTCCTTGCGATGTGAACACACTGTAGACACTAATCACAGCGGAGCAGATTTCCACTCAGAAAGATTAAAGCTAACTACCTCCAGTAGCTAACACTTCTTCTCAGCCTCAACCTCTAAATTCAGGATTTTTATTTTTCCCCACTGAGCCAAAAATGGGATGCCAAGAGCAATCCTCCCTGGATTATTTAAACAGCCACTTCAAAGGGGAGCAATTATAATCCTGCATTATTGATATGGGAAAACCAGTGAGTAAATGTCATAGTAACTAGAAAAAGAAGTGCCACAGACATGTGAGAACATGCAGAGTGTGAGCAAAGGAGAAGTGCTTTTAGGTTTGAGGTTTAAATTCTTTGATAAGAATTTAAATTAATCAAATAGATATTTGAGTCTCACACAACATCTTCCTAATCTGAAATGCAAAATTTATTCTCCTTCCACACTTGCATACATGCATTTCATCTTCATAGATACATAAAACTGCATTATCTAAACTGCAGTCCATCGCTGAGGGAGATCCAGCCTTCTTTGTTCACACATCACATACATGGCAGACACATAGCCCTAACCTTCCTTATGGAGTCTTCATAAATGTCACCAGTGTCACGAGTACTCCGACATAAGCGTAGATGCATGCACCCACAATGACATCCATGAGTGCTTGCTGCAGAAATCAGCTCATGCACAATAACTGTAGTTAGTGTATAGTAGTGAAATAATGTTGTGCTCACACAGTAAGCATTCTGACCCAGATTAGAGCATGCATACGTGTGTCTGTATTAGTAGTTAGTAGTAAGGCTGCGAGTGAATTAGGATGCACGTGTCCCAGAAAACAGAGTGCAGATGGTTATTTTAGTCAGGCGAAGGCTGCAGGCCGCGCACTGTCATGTTGTGTAAATCCGGTGGCAGGAAAATGGTCTATCCCTCCAGGTTAATGATGAGATAGCTGCACATTTGGGGAAATGATGAATGAGAAGAGTGGTGAAGAAAACTAAAATTATGTAACGGTCAGCCGAGCAGTTGCGATTTTAGATCCTGCGAGCCTTGCAATAGGTTTCCGCTCATTGCCATCAGCACTTCATGAATAATTACATTTCTTGCCTCAGTGACCTTAGTGGATTCAAAGTTTACTGACCTTTAAAATGTCTGAGCAAGAACCAAAAGCATTTATCTTCAGACTTTTACAGGAAGAGTGCCTGTTCACAAAAGTGGATGTGTTGAAGGTTGATGATGCATTGATGGCGGGTGACTTATTGCTTCCTGCCACTAACCCGAGAACAGCTTCCAGCATGTTTCAAAGAGGGCCAAGGACTTTGCAGCAGAAACACTTTACTCTTAAATTATCTACACACCTTCACAAAATGTGCCTAGAAAAAACAAAACTTTGTCTCGTGACTATTTGTCCGTGCAAACAGATGTGTGTCTGGGTGAAAAACAGAATGTGGCGCCTTAGTTTCAAACAGCAGCTGTGGAAATGTTTGTGTTGGCTGTGGTGATATAAACAGTGTGACAGTTCCCAGACACTCTGGAGATGTGGATGAACACACAGATATCCATCTATAGTGTCATCCCATATGCTACAGTATGTCAGAATGGGAGCCATAAATGTTGTTGCAGGATCCTTGAACTCCGAGGACCATCTTGTGAGTCATACACAGTTTCTTTGTCACTGTAGACAGAGCTGTGTGTTTATGTGTGTTTGTGTGTGTCATTCCTACATTTCAGCTGGCACACCTATTCTCCATCAGTTCATTTACTTGCAGCATATAAGAATCAGCTCATTCCTTCACTCCCTGGCCAAACCTGCTAAAGGATTTAATGTCATACCTGAATCTTTGATTTAGTGTTCTGTGTTTTTAGTCTATCGAGTTCTGTTTATTATTAAATATCTTCAGTTTGATTCTATCATGGTTCCTCGGTCGTTGACTCAGTGTTTTGAGTTTGTTATTCTTTGTCCTCAGTCAAGAGTTTTCTCATTTATAATTTCCAAGGCTCTTGTAATTATGTTTGGATTATGTGCTGGAGTTGTAGGTCTTTGGTTATTATTTAATCTCGGAGCTTTTGTTCACGTCTATTCTCAATGAGCACTCTGCTTTGGATTATTTGTAGTCTCCTGCTACTTTTCTTTTTTTGCCAGTTTTTCGTGTCCTGTTCTTTGTCTTCAGCTTTGCATCCTTTTGTCTCATTGGTTTTCCTTTTAAGTTTGATGTGTTTTAAATTCTGGCCACAGCCAAGTTTTGTTTTGTAATTTGTCCCTGTATGCTCCAGCAGTGAAGTTTATGTTGTGTCAGGAGTCCTGAATATTGGGTCCTGCCTGCCACACAGCGTATCGTAACAGATTCTTAATTTGCTTATTCTTTACATTATCACCGTTTCCTTCTCTGTCAGTTCCCCCAATGTTTAGTTCTGTCTCAGGTTCCCTGTTAGCTATTGTGCGTCATTTCCCGTTTCATTTTGGCACCATTTGCTTCTTGTGTATTTTTGGTTTCCATCCCTCATCTCATTTCCCTGATTTAGTTTAGATGTGTTAAGCTCCCCAGCTGTGTCTCATTGCCCTTTAGCCCTTTGTGTTTCTGTGTATTAAAACCTCTGTTTGCCTTAGTTCTTTGTTACATCATATTGTAGTTTTGTGTTAGGTTCCCGCCTTTTTAAGACTTTGTTTTTTCCCCCTGTAATTATCCTCATGTGCTCCTTGTTGGTTCTCAGGTTTCTTGTGGATACTTCACAGTGGGATTTTCATGGGCTTTGTGTTTTGGACTCTTTCATCGCCTATAATAAAAGTTTGTTCTTATTTGATATCTGCCTGAGAGTCTGCATTTAGATTTTCATTCACACACACAGCATTACCTGCACTTATCTACCTGCCTGCCCACTTCCCACCGCTCTGCTACCTGGAAATGACTGACCTGTTCATGCCCCCCACCACCTGTAAATACAACACAAACAACTATGTATGAAAGACTAATTCCTGCACAAATTCCAAGTCTTCCTCATGCCAAACCCTAACCTCTCCAGTAGGTGTCCCATCCAGTTTCTGGAAGAGAGAAGCCAGCTGTTATCACGTACCTGCACCAAAATGAAGGTTATCTGTAAGTTCAATAGGGAAGATCTGTAATTACTCATCTGTTTGATTTCCTGACTGTTCAGGCGGCTAGTCTGTTCTTTACATCACTCTCTCTTTCCTATCCTTTCAAACGCAATATTGACACCATTATTCTAGTCCAGCCATTTACTTTTGCAAGCCAATCAAAAATCTCAGCGTTCTTCTGTCATTCTGCCTTTCAGATTCTTCTTCATGCAACCCACATCCTTCCCACCTCTTCTTCACCTTAGTCATCCACACCCCAAGCCTCCATCTTTATCTTTGTCTTTATCTTCACTATCACCGGTATCTAGAGTCCAATCTAGATTTACTGGAGTCTATTTTCCAAAAGGTTTTTTAATTAAACAATATATTTCAAATCCTATTCAGTTCTTCCAAATGATATCTCCTTTTTTAGCTCTTTCCTTGTTAAATCTGCAAAAATTTAGTAAAATCTTTAGACTGAATGACTTGGTTCTGCTTTCAAATCTGAATTAATCTTTTGGTTTGCGATTTTGCACAGCTTTTGATCAATAGAGTTCTACACAAGAGCTAAGATTGCTAATTCATGATTATCTGTGAATTTAATGTAAAAATGAATGATGGCAAATGATATCCCCACTGGGTTCTTGACTGACAGCAGAGTATAGGCATAGGCAGAGTCATATCTCTGGGGGAAACAGCTTTGATTCGAGTGACTGCTCTGTATCCTGTAGATATTGCAGTCAATACTGACCTCTTTGGCATGTCTCCATGTCTTGTGAAGCACATTCCATTCAGTCTGCTGAGCCGCTCGTCTTTGTGCTTCTGCTTGGGAAAAAGTGCAAAGTTTGATGGAGAAAGGCACAACTCTCTCCGATAATACAATAAAACAACCTCTCTAAACATTTGTTGCAATTGCGACTGATACACTTGTCATTAAGTGTGTTCAAAAGGCAATAAGCAAATAGAGGATGACCCATCCGAATAACGAGAAACTTGAGCAATCGTGTAAAGTACTCCACCTGCAGTGCACTTATCTTGCAGGTCCAATATTTTTTTATATATATATATATTCCCCCAGGGATCAATTTACCTCTGTCTCCTCTGAAATAATGTTGTTATTTTGACAAAAACATCAAGGCAATGTGGTGTGCTCTACTGGTGAGTTTTGCCCACTTTCTCGGACCGGATGAATGACTGAGAGAGGCAGCTGATTGACTGACTACCATAACAGCAACCTGTGGGTAATGGTGGGTTGGGCTGTGCCAGGAGTTTTGCTCAATGGACTCTTACACAATTTTCAGTCCACCTCAGCAGTGTCGTAGGTGCTTTTTGTGCTGCACTTATGCCACTTTTGTAGTTAATGTGAGAGCTCATCATGTCACCTAGTTTTTAATTGTATTTTTTTTAAACCAGGGCGTTCCCCTGGAACCCCCCTTCTCGATGGACTTGGGCTCCTGAATCAGCAAGTTGACTTTCATTACTCACATCCATTATTCTCTCCGTGTGAGTGAATTACAAGCTAGATAACAGTAACACATTGCTGCGACGAGTTTTAAGGTTTAAGCGAGGGGAGAAGAGACATAGAGATAGCTTTTATGGAAGGAAGTAAGAGGTACATGGGTGAAGTAGGGAAAAAACAAGAGAATGGAGGGATGGCACAGGAGGAGAGGAAAAAGGGTACACTGCACTAATGTGGGGAGACAGGGCCAGTCAAGGGAGCATCTGTTTTTAGAGTCTACAAACCCTCCATCCACCCTCCCCTTTTCTAAACCCCCTCTGCTTTTTTTTAAGCAACATCTCTTTCCCAGAGCCTGTAGTTTCTTTTTTTTCTTCTCTGTTTGTGTCCACACCACACTGAGCTCTAAACAGCCCTCTTTTCACCATCAGAAAGCAAAGACCAGGAGCTTCTCTCGTGGGAGTTGGATAACGGCGAGTGGAGACAGCGAGTCTGCCTTTGCATTTTGATATTTTAGGGTCAGTCCGGGCAATTCTATTCAATAACAGAAGGCTATAAAAATATTGAATTGTTATTAGAGTCAAGGCCTGAGAAATAATTCAAAGCATGTACACATATATGTGTGTGTACCGTTATTACATAAGTGTTTGCAAAGGAAAGAGTGGGGTGGGTTTGGATGCCGAAACAAAGACTGGAAAGAATTGAGGGGAGGTTTTATAGTCATCTGTCCTCATTCATTTCTCATTTTCATCCAATAGAAAGGAAATCTGGAAATAATTAAAGGCCGATCAGCCTCAATCTCTGAATGTCATTCAATAAATCCAAGGATTATTTAATAGCTCTTGGAATCCAGCCACTTGCTCTTTGCTTTTCTCCAAAAAAAAAAAAAAAAATCTCCCTTCATGTGGAGTTGCATGTTTCCTCTAATTCCATCAGAAAACAAGAATTTGTTGAAAGCATGCTTGTCATGCTCCTCCCATGTCCTCCGCTGAACCCTGCAACTATTTTCCTCTGGTGAAGCCTCCAAATGGCTCCTCTGGATGACTACATCATTTCATCTTCATATCCTGCTTCATATTTCACCCAAGGAGCACAAGAGAAGGACTGGGAAAGTACAAAAGAACATACTCGTGTTTTTACTGGAGCCTCAGGGTCAGCCATGGGCTCATAACAGACCTTAATCAGAGAGCAAGGAAAGAAGAGAATTCATAAAGGAAAAACAAAAAAAGGTTTCTATGGTGCTGTAAAACCCAGAAATGCACTAATATTAACCTTGTGGATGCTCTGACCTTCACTTTCAGAAAAACAGCAAACAGTAAAACATAGTAAGCACGAGTCTTGATTCAGAACTACTTGAACTACTGGCACCTTCAGTTCCTCTGCTGTTGTGTTCTCCAAATTCTTCTTCTTTTTTTATGAGAGCAGCTTAATGTGAGACCTCCCCACAGATCTCGGTGATTAAAGTTGATGGCTTTTCGCTTCCTCATAAAAATCGATGGATCTCTAGTGAAGCACAGGGCTTGTTCCCATTAGCCAGTTGACTAACTGCATCGTCGGTTATTGAGCCAGGTATTGAGATGGTGACGAGACGGCTGCAACTGCTGCAATGCAGATCTCACAGGAACATGCAGTCACTGTAGCCTAAAGCGAAGGTAACAAGTGGATTCCCCAATACTGGCTCTCAACCACACACACACAAAGTCATTAATTGTTCCCCGCTGACTGGGCACCTGGTACTGTTGTTTCTGATAATCAATCACCAGAGCGGTAACTCCCACCCAGATTTATTCATCATTTTATGCCGCAGTTTTGTGTGGCTTTTGTCTGTGCGCTGCTGTGCTGCATGTGTGTATTTCTTTGTATGTGTGTGTGTGTGCGTGCGTGCGTGCGTGCGTCTAACTGGGTCAAACCCTTCCATTGCCTTTCAGACAGTCCACTGGGACATTAATGCAGGATTGAAGCACTAACTCAATTAAACATCTCTGTCTTATAGGACAAACAAACACACACACGTGTGCCTAAACTAACGCTACCATCGCTCCAACTTATCCTGTCACATGCAGATGACTTGGAATAATTTCTTGAAAATACTCATAACCATAACTGAGTTTTCATGGTAATTTTTTTTTTATGTACGGTGATTTATGCATGAATTTATGCATTTCCCAAATTAGAGGCAAGTCCAAACACTTGACTATTTCCTTATAACATAAGTTCTATAGGTAATTGTGTGTGTGCAGGTGAGTGCACAGAGTCAGTGAGGGTTTTCAAACTGATATCTCTGCATCATCCTTCCTCTACTGTTTCTATTCTGGCGTCTGTGTGTGATGGTAAGGGATGCAAGATGTGTTTTTGTCGAATTTTCTATGCAATTAAAATGTTTAAATGTTTATTTTTGACTTGTTAAAATCATCTCAAATCCATTTCAACTTATTTGTTCGTAATGTGGTACTTGACTGTATCACATTTCATTATTTTTTCGGTTTCTCAGTTTTAACAGCACCTGAATTTTACCAGCAAATGTTCAATGTTATATTTTAAATACACGATTCACAGAGCTGCACTGACTGTATCACAAATACATTTTCATTTCAAAAATCTATCAGTTAAAAAGTCAACTTCAAACAGCAGAATTCAAAGTATATTTCTGATCTATTAACAAACAGGATGACGCTGTAACACCCCTTCCTGCCACCAGATGTCCTCAGACTTCCATTAGGCGCCTCCCTGCCACACTCACCTGGTTCCAATTTCCCACTAACTCCCATGTACACAGTTATGTTTTCAGACCTCACTCCTCTGTTAGATAGTACTTGGATCCTATGTGCATTTTTGGATGCCTTTTACAACATTTTTGAAAATATTTCACTCCCACACAGACTGTTTAACCAACATGCAGGTTTAAGTGTGGTAGGTGTATTCAAACACTGTGACAAGGGTTTATCAAGACTGTGCAATAGGAATTAAAGGGGTAAGTAGCAGCCAGGTGCTCATAATAGAAATCATTTGATTAATTAAACATCAAGAAAATGTGAGCACCTCTTAAAAAGCTGAAGTTTTGGCAATTTGCCCATCTGGAGCATTCAGGTGTGAGTTGACACAACGCTACTATTCTTCCAGGAGTGAACGTTGCAGCAAATTCACCCCCGAGATCAGGCCGTGAGACCTCTAAAGATTCTGAGTGTTGCAGTCAGCATGTTAAATGTTAAAGTTTATGACAGTACAATTAAAAAACAAGACTGAATAAGTGAGGCGGCACGGTGGTTAGCACTGTTGCCGCACAGCAAGAAGGTCCTGAGTTCAATTCCATCATCAGGTCGGGGTCTTTCTGTGTGGAGTTTGCGTGGGTTCCCTCCGGGTACTCCGGCTTCCTCCCACCATCTAAAGACATGTCATTCACAGCTGATGGAGTCAAACCTGGCCATCTCTAAGCTTTAGATTTTTTACCAAGATTTTCTCTTAGCAGCTTTATATAAAGCTCTTAGGAAGACATTAATAGTTTTGACTTTTTAGCACTCCTCCTAGTGGCAAAATGTGATCTTTGTGAATACAAGGGAATGTAAATGGGGTAAGGTGAGAGAGTGGCTTCAGTTTTGATTCAGGGTAAATAAGACTGAAACAGAAATTTTCTGAGTGGACAAAATGTCCTGTTAGAAACTTAAATAATGAAACAAAATTATTATTGTAGAAATGCATTGTGAAAAATATTTGTATAGCTTTTCTGTTTATCGGTTAAATGGTGCAATACATGTTCATTCTCAAGTTAACATAAAAAAATTTATGCTGCTGCAAAGAATAAAGTAAATGAATGAATATTTGTGATTTAATGTGACTGTACCACAAGACTATCAGACTACCCACTGACTATTAGGTCAGTGTGCTTGCTACCCGCCATCAGCGTTATACAAAGAGACAGTGACTGTCAGGGGCAAAGATTGCTCCAGTGAAATAATTTGACAGTGTTTAGACAGCGCTGGCAACACGTGTCTTCCAATAAATGGCCGCACAATATGATGGAAAGAGGGAGGAAATGGTGTAAGTCAGCAGAAATGAGACCCATGAGCACGCAGACACACACTGCGTCTGATTTCTCCATCCACCCTAAACGAGAATGACACTGAAATACAGACAAGTGTTCTCGTCGCTGAAGCCTGAAATTGCCTTTTCCCTCCTGCTGTTGATTGTGTTTCACACTCAGTGAAACAAGAGTCAGGACCCCGACACAACTTCAGTCTGTATCTAGTCTTACTCATTAGGGCTGCACTCACACCAGCGTGAAAGAGATTTTATATTCAGGCAGTAAGACTGTTTTTATGAATGGAGGGCGCCCACTGTTCAACAAGAGAGCGATCTGGTTAGTTAACCAGCGACCAGTCCAACTTGCCTCCTCTTAGCATGGTGTGGCTGTGGCTGTGCAACACTGCACATTCATTTGTCTACAACACTCCTTCCTTTTTCTTAGTTTAGTTCACTAATTTTACTTCTTAGTGGAGAAAACACAGAAAGTAGATTTACTTACGTTGTGTCATTTTTAGCTCCTTGAGTATTTTTTCTGATTCACTATGTTTTAAAGGAAAACTGTAGTTTTAGCTGTAGTTCATTACAAATTCAAATTTATTGTTTGTTTGTTCTTGGTTTTTTTACAATATATTGTACAGTCATGCACAGAAAAAGTTGGGACGCTTTTATTTAAGCTTTAAAAAAAACAGAATACAATGATTTGCAAATCTCATATTTTAATTTACAATAGAACAAAAAAAGTCAACACGGAGGCAACAAAAGACTGGAAAAGTAAGTGGTGCTAAAAAGAAACAGCGGGAAGAACATTTTGCAACTAGCTCGGTTAATTTTCCACAGGTCAGTAACATGATTGGGTATAAAAAGAGCATCTTGTGTTTTCTGTGTTCTGTTGTCAACAAAGTATGATTTTAATTGATCAAATTATTGCATTCTGGTTTTATTTATATTTTACACAGCGTCCTAACTTTTTTTGTATTACCTTATTGAGATGGTTATATAATAAACAAAGAGTCTGAACCATTACATTTTAATGTCATAAAATGTTCAATGTCATACCCTAGTCGTCACTTGTGGCCACACAAAAGCCCACATACATATCGTTTAAACTTTAGCTGCTGCCTTGCATAAGTAAAGAAAATTGCTTGTCTGCAGTGAAAATGTCTAATTCCTAATGTGAAACGAACAGCAAACGTTTCAGGAGACAAAACTAGGACAGTAACACATTGTGTTGATTCTTTACTGCTTCTGGGGAAGGTTAATTGTGTTTTTGCACAGGAAGGTTGGAGGGCATGGTCACCTTCAAAGCTGACAGGAGTTCTGCTCCACCTTGGTTCAGTGACACATTCATGAGTTTGGACGCTTGCACACATGAAGGATTGATGGCAGGTCAAGGTCAGTCTGTTATTCATTATGCCAGCCCTGTTTCATTCTGTCCAGTGGAGTTGCGTTGGTACGATGACAGACTGGCACAATCAGAGGAAATCGCCTCAGACATAACTGCCACACTTCAGCAATAAAGTCGGGTTAAAACAAAGACTTTTACAACTTTCACTACATGCTGAACTAAACAAATAGAAAGAGGTGATACCTACAGTAGTATAAGTCTTTACAAACCAGTAAAATGAAAGGTGTCACCGATTGTTACATTTTCTTTAGAGATTTAATCGTTTCAGACAAGTACGAGGTCTGTCTTCTGCAATCAGAAACTACAATTAAACTTGTAAAGGTAGACAATATCAGAGTTTGTGCTGGCAGAGGTGTATGCTTTATAAGCAGGCTGTCAACCACCTCTAGTGGTAAACGACGCTCGGTGCATTTGACATACGAGAGAAGAGAAAAACACTAGATGGCGCCACATGAGTGAGAATGAATCACCACATGGCGTGAGCCCAGCCCACAGTCCAAAGGCTGACATGGTTCATAGCTCTAAGCCACACACACACACTGAAATCTCACTGATTACTGACCCAGGCATCATGACTACACATCCATAAAATGTATCTCCAGTTTAAAACACGTGTTCACTCCTGTTGGTTGCGCTTTACATATCAAATCAAAGACAGATAGCCTTAACTGCATGTGCCGAGCTGGTTTACACTCTGTCAACAATTCCAAGTGTCAACAGAGTCCAAAAAGTCCAAAGGTCAAAGATTAGACATTTCATTTCCGTTTGTCCAGGACATATCAGCTGCCTGTGTGTATGAATCCCCTCTTACATGAGCACAATCACACATAAACACCTGAGAGGAAGTCTCTGTGTTTGTTTGAATCTGAAACTGTTATAATGAAAACAAGATAAACAGCATCACGTGTTGCTCATATTACTCACTGAGTTTCAGGTGAAACTTGAGCGAGCTGCAATCAAAACATCTCTCTGCAGTGGAAATGTAGCTTAAGCAGACATTTCAACATATGTATGTGTATGTGTGTGTGTGTGTGTGTGTGTGTGTGTGTGTGTCAGAAGTCATTGTGATGTGTCACTAGGACACCTGGGCGTGTCTTAGCACTCTCTCTGGTAGCAGCTGCAACTCAAATTTCAGTCTCCTGTTACTTCCTTCATTCCCACTGCATGAACAGAGAACCCTGGGGGATCTTTTGATGAATTTGTTAGAAAAAATAGAAAAAAGCTGCCTTTGCATTGATTTTGTTGGCAGCTGTCAAGAAAAATCAGAAAATTGGCTGCTTTTTAACCAGAACAAGCACCGGCAGTGGTTTATTCAGCATACCTCCCATTACAACATAACCAATAGGCTTTAAAGGCCAGTTGGATAATTCAACCAATCATTTAATCTCCTATCATGATCTCAAGGGGTATTCAGAGCAAAATAACCTCTCTGACTTTTGACAGGCACATGTCTTTCTGTTTCTGTCATGTGGAGGAAGCAGATAAAGAGCTGATTGATATGCCAGTGTTACGTGTGTGACAGCAGAGACGCGTGGCTTTTCTGGCGTCAAACCGGTCCGGGAGGAGGCAAGGGATCTGCTTGTTGGCCTGAACAAGCACAGTATCTGTTTGTTTTGGGGAAGAAAAGTGCAGTGTGTCACACTTTTCCTTTTGTCAGTCTAATACACAGGCTTTCTATAATGGTGCCATCCAAACAACCTCTTCAGAGTGGAAACATTTTTATGAGGCTGGATATTTAGAGCATTATTTGCTATACAGTGGCTGAACAAAGAAACAACAGCATGCTCTGAGCGGCATCACAATGCCTCCTACTGTGAAGGAGTCAAAGATGACTCTGCGACAGTCTCAGCAGCATAGTCTGTACTGTCTTTTAGTGTGTGTGTGTGTGCGTGTGTGTGTGTGTGGCTAGATTCTCTAAATTTATCCTGACCGTCAAAACTCTCATACCTCTGTCTGTGTGACTGACATTTTCAATATCACAGTCTGAGGCCTCAAATGGACAGTCAAGCAGGTATGACGAGGATTGATGGGGAACCTTTAGACGAAAAACTTTAAAGTCACCTCAGCCAAAGCTACATTTAGCTTCTCCTAAAGTCACAAGAGGTCACCATAGTAGGTAGCTCTGCATATTTTGCAGATTTTCACACTGGATGCACTTTCTGGTACAGCTTCAAACGCATTTGTGTCTCCTCCTGGGATCAAACCAGGGATCTTCTGATTGTTAGGTGAAAGTGTCAGCCACTATAATCATTATATTGTACTGTCTTTACAAAACAGTGAGTAATAATCAGCAGACAGTCATGTAAAAGCTATTTGTCCTTTCCTCACTTGGCTCAGTGACACACTTCTTCAAGAAACACAAAGCACGGCTGCTCATGTCTAAAGCGACGAATAAACAGGAGAAAGGGGAGCAGAGACAGCAGAGCCACCGGAAACAAAAGAGAAGAACAAGAGGAGAGGGAATTATCAACCACACCTAGACAATTCATGCACCTCTCTACACATTCTGCTCTGAAGGCTACCTTGATATACTGAAAGATTGATGTCTGCAAGCTAAAATCTATTTTTTATCCTCATGTGTCACTGAAATCCCTTTCATCTGTCTCTGCTTGGATGATATTTATCAAATATGTACAGCTTTGATTCACCAGAAAGGAGAAAGATCTGTGGAAATCATTTTCCCCTGAGAAGCAAATCGAGTCTATGAATAGAATTGTTGTTTTAATCTCAGATTAAGTCACCTGTCAGGTTATTTCTAGGGGAGTAAGTACTTTACACAGAGCACAAACAGATGAGTGAGTTTGAACAACAACACAGTTCAAATCTAACCAACAAGGGCCATGTCAGTCATAGTCTGTATGTCTACGGTACTGTTTGTTTTAATTATGTTGCTTATAAAGCGATTTCAGTGTTTCTGTCAGGTGTATAAAGAGAGGGAATGCAAAAGTAAGCTGCAGCAAACTAGCAAAAGTAGCACAGACAGAGGGCAATAGAGAGGACTATACACATGCATACAGGACTGAGTGGATTAAGTCTGACCGAAGGATCTCCACAAAATGTAACCTTACCAGGCAGTCAGACTTCACAGGCTTAAATAATTTTCATCATTCAAACACGGAAGAAGATCCATCCATCGTCTTCCAATTATCCTCATCAGATTCTGCGGGGGCGCTGGAGTTTATCACAGCTTTCATAGGGTGTGATCCAAAACGAGCAATTGAGAGTTCACGTCATCTTTCAAGGTTTCTCACGTGACATCATACACACATTCCTTGCAATTTGTCCGTCATATTGGATGTGATAAACCCCCGTTTGCTAGAGAAAAACTTTTTTTGTATATTTTCATGTTTCTCTGAAAATGCTCAGACGATAATGACATTAAGGACATTTTTTTTTTTTTTAAAATGCAGATTTAAGGCACTTCTGTGTTGGCTTGATAACCAACTTTTCTAGCTAGTACCAACATTAGCTGAATAACGTTGGCCATGAGAGGCCAAACTGACTGCAACTGACTGGGGGGGAACAAAACAGAATAGGAAAAACGACAATAGGAAATAGGAAAAACAGATTTCCAAAAGCACAAGGGAAGTGTTTCTGGGGAGACAATAACCAGACGGACCAGTTGCAGGAACCAAAATATACGCTGTTTTCGTTTTTCCTGTTTCCGTTGTAGTTTTTCCTTTTTCTGTTTTGTTTTTTCCTATTTCCGTTGTGTTTTGTGTGCTTTTGCAGCGTTTTCTTATTCCTGGTGTTCTCTTAAGTTGCAATCCGTTTGGCCTCTCAGGGCCACCGTAGATAAGCCTCTCCTTCAATTATAGTTTTACATAGATAGATAGATAGATAGATAGATAGATAGATAGATAGATAGATAGATAGAATTTATTTATTATAATTTATTTATTATAATTTATTTATTATTGGGTTGGGGTTTTTTTGTTTTGTTTTTTTCAAAAGACGAGAATGGTGGCTTCTAAAGTGCCAAACATTGGAACATGCTGCTAACTGGACTAACTGAGCATTTTCTGTCATTATAACCATTATAATTTGTACTACTCTTTTCCAGTAAAGGTAATTTTTAGTTTACCTGGCATTACATCAGCCAAAACACTAATGTTTAGGCTTCAAAGTGTGTAGTCTAGAAAAGTAATGGCTTGCACCCATCACACTGTCTATCAAAGCACTCTTCTCTAGCTACTAGTAGAGAAGATAAAACTGAAAAAGGTATGATGAAATTACCACATTTTTTCCTGCTCCTTTTGGTGCAGCCCTTTATCCTAAATGTCTCCATGTGGGAGTATTGATAATGTGTAAATTCCGTCAAACACAAAAAGCTGCACTAAGTGCACTTCTGTCGTTTAACATAAAACCACTTTGTGATATCCACATTTCAGAGCGGGCCCTTTGAAATTAACCTGTAAATTTTACACTACTCATTCCAATGTGCCACTTGAGAGAACAGGCTCCTCCTGTTGACACTGATTATCCACGGGAGCATTACGCAAGTAACACACTAACCATGACAGTTTGTTAATCACACATCAAGCTGTACACACTGCAGGTACCTGGCACTCTTACAAATCCTCCATAGGTGTGTTTGTGTGAGCGTACGACACGGCTGTCCTATTTATGGGTGTCTTGTTTTGCTGTTGGTAATGTGTTACAATAAATGCATTGTGTGAAAACTGGGTGTTGTCCTCTCAATCCTAGGAATGAAGGAATAGGTCTTATGGATGATGGAGAAATCTGTTTGGGAGGGGAGGAGGGTAGTTCTGCACTGTGGCATTTCGGATTGAGTAAATTCAAAAGGTGCATCATGAATGTAAGACCTGCAGCTCGTTAATACAAGCTCCAACATTGGACGTTGTCTTTTAATGCCTTTTCAGGACACAGGACGGACATCATGCAGTTGGTTTTGATCAACAGCACTGTCCTGCTGGCTCCGAACCAGTCCTCGGGCATCAACCTCACAGCAAAATTTTCCGTACCAGTCTGCGCTTGCTGCAGGAACTCAGGCCTGCTTCCAGTTACAAAGCAGATGCCTCACTGACAATATTTGCAGGCTTACATAGTTCGCTCTCTCTCTCTCCTCTTACATATAAAAAAAGCTTTGACAAGGATAGGATTTCTTTCATCTACCTTTGTATCTGCAAAATCAAAAATGAAGAAGTCTTTGAAGTAGAAAGTTTTATTCAAATTCATCATGACTGAAATGTGAAGGAACCCACGTCCCTTTTAATTCTTTGTGTTAGCTTAATAAAAGAATTGGATTTGCTGTGTGCACAAGCATGCAAACAGAGAACAAAACAATTACAGTGACAAAAAAAGCTTAACGATCCCTAATTAAGACATTAGGAATATTGTGAGGTTTATATATAATTTGCTGCATTTTCATTTCCCTTAGTAGGTTATAAATACTCACTTCTGTGGTGCTGGTACGGCTTCTGCATGCTTATTGTTTGTCTACCGTGCTTCTATTTATTACATTTTGTGCAACACAGGCAAAGTGTGATCCTCCTTTTTGTTAGGCATTTGTTTAACAAGTGGCACTTTGACACAAAACATCGACAGTAAATTCCAAAACATACAATGTACAAAATTACAAAATAAATATGCAGCTTCTTTGAGGGATAAAGTAGGCGCACAAAACAACAAACTTGGCACTTTCGATTAATAGTAAAATGAGTTTTCTTTGTCCTTTACTTAAAGAGAAACAGTGTTGAAACAATTCATGCAGCAAGTGAGGGGAAAAAAAGGTTATTACATGAAAAGGAGGGAAGGGCACTCTGCGCACACATAAACACACACGCAGCTGCTTTCTGAAGAAGAAATGCTGCTCGGTAAGACACGGGAGCCAACAATTTCCTTTCCAGTTGTTGCTGCTTGGGGCAGAGACTTTTATGCTGTAGCCCTTATCCAGCCTTGCTTCAGGCTCCACTGTCCACTAACGACAGAAATTTTGATTTCAGTGCTCATTAAAGAATATCTTTGCAGCCAGTTTTGCCATCTGACACTGGTTGAGAGATGGTATCCTCAGGAATGAAATTAAGTGGGCTTCAAACTGACCTGCGCTCATCACACCTACAAACGAGAGAGAAGGCAAAAAATATTCAGCGTTTCCACTGCAGCGAATAAAACTGCAAATCACATCAAACCCCTGTAGTTGTGTTCACCTTGTGTTGTGCTTTGAATCGAGGTCAAATGGTTTTAATGAAGGCTTTTAATGTGTGAAGTGTTCAAGATACATTCTTCTCCTTTTGTCTTTGATCACTGACGCTGACTGGAAAGCCGAGCTCAAGCCACAGCTACGCTGGCATCCTGACATCACAGCCGTGTTAGGTTCAATCACACGTACGACTTTACATGCTCGTCACTCGTGTTTATCATGATGTTGTTTACATTCGAGTTATTTTTGCTTTTCTACTCTTGACGTACAGCAATTAAATGGAAAACCACACCCCATGCCCAGGGGTATAAGAAAAATAATTAGAAACCTGAGAGCGTTACATAATGTAAATGTCCGGGGAGACTTCTCACTCAGTTTCTCCATCCTCGTCATAAGTAGACTGTTTAATTAATACTGCGCTCAGGCATGGGAGCTGAAGATGCAGCAAGAGAAGATGGATTAGGAAAATAAAAAGGACTAAGAGTGAGACTGAGCAACATAATGGCCAAATGAGTCTAAACATTAATCACTGATGTAAGAGAAATTTGTTTTAATTTCCTGCATGGCTGGATTATTACCATAAATGAATTATTCTGTCAGAGTGTAATTTGTTCGAGATAAGACAATGCAGCTGTGAATGAGTTTACAGCATATGTTTTCAATCGGAAATTTGTGAGCTTACATTCCTCCACAAATTATTAATAACCAAGCTGATCTAATTGGTACGCTGTTCGAGCATACAGGTGGGTAGAAACTGTGTGTCCACTACTGTGCAAAAGTCCTGAGCCAAACCTCATTTCTTTGAACTTTGCTAGGGAAATGGGTGCAGCGGTTTATTGAAACATTCAAGAATCCATGAAAATGAAGTATATAGGGCAAAAACAGAGTTTGCACAATTAATGAGCTTGAAGGTCAATATTTGGTGTTACCACCATGATTCTCAGACAAGCCTAAACTATCTTAGCCAAACTTTCCTGTAATTTTCTTAAGTTGTCTTCGAGAATAGTTTTCCAGGTCTTTGGAAAAAAATTCAAACCTTTTTGTTGGATTTTGGATCAAAATCTGATGCCACTTTTCTGCCTTCAGAACTTGCCAACACCAGGGTTGAAATGCAACCCCAAGCCATGGCATAGCCTCCACTCCACGGTGTTTACAGATGGCTGTAGACACTGCCTCTGTTCTGACCTCCTCTATACAAGATCTGAACCAAAGATTTTAAATCTGTTGGTACTGATTTCCAGTCCAGATCTTGCATAATTTGGTATACCTCAGCCTCACTGTGCCCCTTCCTGGCACACACTGCACGCCAAGGCAAGATACACCAAGCTTTTGGCTAATAGCTCTTTGGGAATTACCTTGCTGGTGTAAAACTACTATTTACACCTGTCAGCTGTGTGTTTTGGCATTTTTCATAGATTCAAGTAAAGAAATGGAGACAAATGTGTTTTTACTAAGTTATCTGTTATGTGTAGACAACAGTGACCTATAACTGATAAAAAAGACACCAAATTCAAGGGACGAACCAAACATAAACAAACATAAAAGCATTCCTTTGAAAATGTATAAGGACTGGACTGAAAGAGTGAAAAAAGCAGCCAATGCCCAAAGAAAATCTTTGAAGACCTTCAGAACTATTCCTCAAAAACCACTTATAAACAATTACAACAAAGTCTGGCTCCTTGAAAACAAAATATAAAGAATGAGGGGTGTTTATCTCTCTGATCCATAGCCTTAAGTACCTGTTTGGCTAACAGCCTGTGTAGAAGATGTATCAGTGCAATATAAAGACGATTAACCTTGGAACGCTCTTGGCGAACTCTGTTTCCCGCAGTCTGTCATTCTGTGTGACGGTCTCATGCAGGGAGTCACTCAGCGGTGGATTCAGGCTCAGTCAGTGTTTTTCTCCTGACCCACTGTGTCAGAGAAGGTCCAGCAGACACAGCTGAGGTCTGCACAGTTGCAACTCATCACACTGACAAGGGGGGAAAGAAAAAAAACTTCCTCTGGCTGGCTGGTTGCAGAGTTAACAACAATGACTTTAAAATTACTAGCATTTAAAGTGCACTAAAATAATTATAATACTGTCACATATTATCTTGGGATGTCCATCAGTACTTGGTGAAATAATCACTATTTAATACATTTTCATCTAAGGGTTTAATAAGTTTAATCCCTCATGAATTTTGCATGTAATGTGGACTCTAATGGCTACTTGTAGGAATTATTAGATATTAATTAAACTGGAGTATTAAAGGCTAACACACTGCTTCATGTTTTAACCATTTATGATGCATTAACAGCATCACCTGGATTATGAACAAATTAACACAAATTAATTTGTCTGCAATTTAAACAATACATATAAATGATTAATATGATAATTATCTGCTAAAAGTGGTGCATTACTTGTTTAGTAATTATATAAATCAGTAAATAAAGAAATACTTAGTTAAGCAGGGTTAATATTAAATAATGATTAGTTCACCAATTGATGGCTGGTGTAAATGTTATGTGCCATCCGGTCCTATATTACTGTAAAATAATTCGTGTTGGTTATTGCAATTAGTTAAAAGCAAAAACATTGCGCACCACATTCCCTCCCCTCTCTCCCTTCATGTTTTTAAAAATGCATAGGCCATCTGTGCACAAACGAACTCTGGCTAGCTGCTTTCCGGTCTGAATCGACTCTTCACATGTATTCATATTCCAGTGTGGCTCAATTTGACTTGTTGGAGCCTGTGCATCCCGCTTTGTGCTCTGTGGATCAGAGGGCTCAGACATGACACTCAGATCAGACTGGGGACTGACTGCACTTGTTCTTATGGGCCGTTTTGAGGTGAGGTAGATTGCTCTTTTTTGTTGTTTCATGCTCGGCCCCTTCACTGGAATTTATCTTCTCATTTGTCGCGCATTGGGAAATTGGGGAATTCAGTTTGACAAGCAGTTCAAAAATAGGAATGTCTCATTTCTGACCCTTTCACTGCTTTAGACCACAACAATAATGAGTCACGTGACAGGCACCAGCTAAGAACACTTAGCAGTACGCCCACTATAGGGGAAGCTACATCTGTCTACACCGAGCTCTCATCCGGCCTGGGCAGCAGCTGAGTGTGTTTCCTCTTCTCTAAGATCTTGTTGAGCTCCTCAGCAAAGGAATAACCAGGTGGTGACATATTTTCAGAGTCGCTCTGTCTCAGGAGCACATAGCTGTTCCCATGTATCCTCCTCAGGACACTAGGCAGCGTTGCCGACAGCCCGTTGGAAAAGTCACACCCAGGCGAGGTAAGTTGAGGTGTGGGAGGGAGAGGCGGTGCTGGGGGAGGAGGTTCATTACTGGGTGAAGTGTGACCCTCGCCAGGGACAATCTGTAGTAAGCCTCCGTCCTGGATGTTGCCGTTGTGCATATTTGAACCTCCGTTACAAATGCCGTTGCCATTACAGTGACTCGAGATGGTCTTCAGCTCCATGGTGGTGGAGTTTCTGTGCTGTTTCCTGTTCCTGTGGTGCTTCTTACCACTCTGGTGGGCCGCAGCCGCAGCCCGTATTGAGTACTTTCCTCTTTGGCCTACTCGCAAACAGAAGCCCACATAGATAAGAACCACTGTGAGAACCACGCACAGGCCTCCGAGGATAGTGATGAGGGAGAGGTAGATGGCCTTCATGTTCCTGGGGGAGAGCAGATCTGAGTGTGGGAGAAGAGGGCTCAGCAATGGTGGCTTGCCCCTCTCTGTCTGGGGATGCTCACTGGGGCCTCTGACGGTGGTAAAGCCATGAGTTGGATCAACGGGCGGTGGAGGGTGCAGGTCCAACCGGATGGTGACATTGTAGGTAACTATTGCAACCTTTACACTGTTTTCAACGCCGTAGCAGGTGTACAAGCCGCTTTGGTCCTGCCGGGCATTGATGATCAGCAGGCCATCTGTGCCGGTTCTAAAACCAGAGTTGAGGTCATACCCCTGCACCTGTCTGCCGTCCAGCATCCAGAGGGGCGTCGCCAGATTGGAGCTGAGCTCGCACTGCAGCAGCACGTCATCACCGACCCGCACCGAGCGGTTCCGGTGAACAACATCTGAAAAACACAAGCAAGCCCACGTGCTGAAACACAGATTTCACAAGAAAACCCACAAATCAGCCACAGACACGTTTTATATATATGTTCATTGTATTACATCTACTGCATTTATCAAAGGCCATCCAAAGTTATTGAGGCATGAACTCCAATTACAAATCTTTTAATTCCTGCCCTCACATTACCTTGCACAGAGCAAGGGAGTGAGGGGGATAGAAGAAGCTACACTTTATCAGATTGAAATTGAGGAGTGAGAGAAGGACTTCGCCTGCCTTGAATATCAAACAGATTTCTCTCCAGAGATGGCAAAAATGTGATTAAAGAAGGGAGGAGAGGATTTTGCCAACACAGTGCGCATAATCAACTTTCAAAGAGGCCTTCATGCCATCTGATGACAACTATGCATCTTTCGAGTCCTTCCATGCATTCTCTATTTTTAATCTCCCTTTCAAGCGTTACGTTTTTTTCTTTTTCTTTTTTTTTTTTGGAACAGCAGCACTGAGGAGCAGATGAGATTTCTGCGTACCGCCTTGTGTGTTCTCACATCCCTTGGTGCCATGCTGGATATCCTGGATTAATGTGGATCTGTGAAGAGAGATAAATCATCACAATAGGTACATCAGTACAAGGAATAAACAGTCACCTTAACATAAGAATGTCAGCTATTTATTGCTTCGATATCTGCTTTCTAGAGAGGAAGCGTATCTTTCCTGAATAATCAGGACACCTAAAGTACACAGGCTATGTTTACAATCACAACCATCTGCTGTCTGCCAGCACTGAATTACACAACAGTGTGAGAGTGTGACAGGACACGCTGATACTTTAACTTCACTCAAATCAAACGTACAAAAGGGCACTTTAATCACCTGATCTAACCACACACACACAACCTTTCAAACTGACCTGTCTGCTTGCATCATGACGTCCACGCACTCTGCTCCGTTCCAGGCACAGTGCGGGTCCCTGGCAAAGATGCAATCATAGCAGGAAGTGTATCTACCACAGCTAGAGAGTGGCAGCTGAACCACGCCTGATGGAGAGCCCACGTACACACTCCACTGAGGGAGAAACAAGAGTCATATATTGTATAGGACACGTAGGACACAGATGACTTTGTTTAAAGCAGAAATTGGATCTAATAAATGTGGCTGTCTGTGCATCGGTCACTACCTGTTTGTCAGATATCAGTAGATTGTTAACAGGCTGTGGCTCTTCAAACAGCTGAAGCTCCTCAATAATGTGAAGCTGACCTTTGATGTCTACGGCTTTGTGTAACCAGCCTTCATCTGGGTGACACAAAGGGGAATCATTAGAAATAAAGCACTATACATAACACAAAACGCACTGTAATACAAGCTGAATGAAATGTGCATGCCTATCAGACACAAGTGCTAGAATACAGGTAAACAAAATCATTTTGGGTCACACAGGCTCTTAATCTTTGAATTCAAGTGTTTTGAGTCCCATTGCTGCAGGTATTGAAAATTAAGCAGTTAGCCACGCAGTCTGCCTTTACAATCAGTGTGTGAAATGTATTTACCCCTAGATATTTCATGATCAGCTATAAGCAGTTATTACCAAAGCAACTCAGCCAAGAAATGGAAGACCATGTAAAGCTACAGAGCTGGTTCGCTGAGTGTGGCCATGCACAGCTGGTGACAGTTGTCAGTGCTCTGCTGAATCAAGAGCATCAGCATTCAAAACATCCTCTGGCATTAACATCAGCATAAAAATTATGTGCTGTAATACAGTTTTTAATGTCTAAAAGGCTAAAAAAATATATATGAACAGATAAAATTAATTTGCTGTAGTGTGCTAGAATTGTGCTAGGGAGAGGCAGGAGAAGGAGGACTTTTGACCACATCAGAATGTTTCGCAAACTGAAACAATGTAGTTACATGCAAGTAGAATTGCAACATCCAGTTGGCAGTGGACCAGGATGACACAAGACTGTGTTCAAGAATCAGTGCTCAACCTTAAAGCCGCTGAGTACAGATTTAAGTGCTCTTTTTTTCATTCCACTGAAATGTTGCTTATATTTCCCATATGAGCTGCTTGCTCAGTGCTTGAAAAACCACTGACAGGATGACTTGTTATTTTTGCTTGTTTCTTGTGAAACAAATGAAAAGCTGGTTGAACAAGAATTACAGGAAGTCTAAAATGATATGTAGGTGGACTGGTTCCAGTGACAGCAAGGGTCTTGAACCTCCCTGTAAGCCACAAGGACCTCATCACCTCTGGAACAAGGCAAGCTTTGTGTTTTCAGTTTTTACACCAAGCTAAGCTTAAGTTATCACCAGTGTTGGGAAGGTTACTTTTAAAATGTATTCCATTACAGAATACAGAATACATGCCCCAAAATGTATTCTGTAACGTATTCCGTTACGTTACTCAATGAGAGTAACGTATTCTAAATACTTTGGATTACTTAATATATTATCATGCTGTTTACAACTACATGAATGTACTATTGCTGTGATTTATTACTGTTACTGAAGGTCCGCGGCTCCGAACCGTAGTACGTAGTAAAGGGACCTCTGGCTAATACGGTGGGTTCTGTGTCAGCTCGTAGCCGAAAACTAGCTTAACTCTGTTGTCTGGGTCAACTTTGCTAGCGAGAGACAGAGAGAGGCGTTGAAAGGCTGCTCCAGCGGAACTTATCGTTTTTGGAGGAAAACACGAACACAGCGTACAGTCGAGTCTTAATAGCTTACTTACAACTGGGCTCGTCAGGCACTCTTCTTGGCTGCAGTGGTTATTATTATATTTACATGCTTCCAGCTCCCGTTTTTGCTCGATGACAGCTCGTACTCTTCCTTTTTCTCCCTCCCTCGCTCACAGACACATAACGGGTATGGCAGTCCATTCTCCCTGCAGCACGGACTACACTGCCTATGATGCTACATTCTTTAGAGCTATACCGGTAGCATTCTGCCTATTAGCTTAGCATAACAACAACAGGCGCTCTCTCACCCAGGAAACACGCAGAGAGAGCGTCACTCTGTAACCATGGCAATTGTAACGCTGCCGCCTGGAACAACAGAACGTAGCTGTCAAACAAAACCTAAACAGGCCTGACCCGCCACAATATGAAACAGGGAAGTACCGCCGTGTAATCCATTTATTTCAACAAAGTAACTGTATTCTAAATACCACCTTTTTAAACGGTAACTGTAACGGAATACAGTTACTCATATTTAGTATTTTAAATACGTAACGGCGGTACATGTATTCCGTTACTCCCCAACACTGGTTATCACACATTTATTTTGACAACAATTCAGAAAAAATAATTATTAACTGGCTGCAAAGTTAATACCTGATCTGAATTCATACACACCTGTGCCCATGTACAATACATGGTAAGTTTTTCCATCTAATCCCTGGGCCGTGTGTACACCCATGTGTGTGTAGTCTGTGGTCCTCCTAAACAAAAGGGGGCGTCGGTCCTTAGGCTCGACCTGCTTGGACATCAGAGGATGCCTCCTGACAAAATTCAGAACATCATCAGGCAGGGAAGTGGAGAAGTTCATGTTCCTGGCCCTCAGAGCATCAGTTATACACTGCAGGAAAATAAGGCAAAGAGCACAACAAGAGAAGAGATGATGAGCAAGTAGGAAGGCATGATGTGGGCTGAACAGCGGTATTTTTGACTGATTTGTAATAGAGGCCAACACTGGAAGGCAGAGAGGGTGTCAGAGAGCTTAGAGATGGTTTAGTGGGAAAATCGGGATCAAGACGAAAATGTGAGAATGTGAAACACTGTGTCTGGGGAAAATGTGACTTTTTTACTTTGACTACAATGAGCCTGCATGGGTTCAGCAGCTGGCTTGTGCTGACATGCGGGTGAATCAGCTTCCTCTGTACCTGACTAAGGGAACGACTTTCCTCCTCTCTTTGTTCCTTTCAAATCATTTCAGCCAACTCCTCTAAGAGGCTTTCACGCTCCCAAGTTAAAACGCTTGACCGTTTCTCCTTTCCATTTAATAGCAAAGTTAAAATTAAGTCCCACAAAGTGTTAAGTGACACTGCAGTGGATGATGTCTGCTCCTGCTAAAGATGACACGGCCCTGGCTGCTGCACTAAGCCATTATCACCCAAGCTGCGAGCTTCAGTTAATCGCCATGGAAATGGTTTTCAGTGACATAAGCTGGTTGTGTTTTGAGCTTCATCCTTGAGGCCGCCACTCATTTTCTCAATTATTTTCCCTTCATCTATTCCTGTCCTCTCTTTATGAATCTTCGCTTTGCATCGGTTTCATCTGCTCTCTGTTAGGGAGACGTTATTTGTGTGCTGCATAGTATGTTTAAGGGATTCATTGGCCAGTGTGTGCATTTACCGTTCCAGGTCGCGGGTCGGGGATCTTTCCAGTGTATTCCTTCCACTTAGAACCAGAGTCCTGGTTCTCCATGTACGGTCCTTGAAAGGCTTCTTGGACTTCAGACAGAGTGAACCGACACACTGCAGACGCCTTCACGTTTTTCCTAAAGACATCAACTCACACAATGAGAAAGACCAGAGCGCGAGCCACGAACAATAACAGCAGTAAACCCAGGGTTTCCATAGTGACAGCAGTAGAAGTACAATAGATCAGTGCGTCACCTCGATGAAATGATAGAAAAAGATAAATGGGATGAAAGCGTGGGGCGGGGAGGGAGGGGGAGACGAACGCTGAAAGAGATGGTATGAAGCTGATTAAAAGTTATATCTGTCTGGGACGAATAAAAGAGAAGGAGGAGAGAAGTAAGTGGTTTTAGAGAAGTGTAGTCGGACCTGAGGTAAGAGAAAGGAGAGCCAGTGAGGAGCAGTATCCCAACCATGTGCAGTATTACAAATAGATTTAGTGTCACTTGTTAAATTTTGAGTACAACTCTTTCCTTAAACTGCTGTTAAACTTCTGCAATCAGCTTCTTTTCACATCGCCTGGATAAAGAAATTCCTTCTGTCTTTCATCCTGTCCCTTCACGTTGTCTTTGATTGTCTCAGCGCATCGATTGCTGCCTTTCATCTCCATCTCACTCATTTGCATTTGCATCCTCAAAGACCCTGTCGATCAGCAATCTTGGCAACATACAAATTCGCACTCACCACTCAGGGCCAAAGATGCCGTAGAAAAGCATGTCCTGCGGCGTTTGGCCAGGCAGAGCGAACACGCTGCGCAGCATGTTGAAGTGGAAATCGTACTCGGGAAGAGAACAAGTCAACCGAGTCTTGAGGAAGGACGTCCACCGTTTCTGGAGAGTTAAATGGCCTCCGCGGTCTTCCTGTAGGATGACAGGTGAGGAGGAAGGAGAAAAACAGGAGGGAGAACGGGGGGGGGGGGGGGGGGGGGGGGGGGGGGGGGTGGATGTGAGATAAAAGAAAAATAGACTGAACACCACTCAAGGTGGCACACGAAAGGATATGAAGCTCCTGATGAGCACAACAGATGGCAAGGGAAAGCAATAACGATATATTCAATAAGGTTGTAGCTTCCCATAGGTAAGACTGTAATTTACAGATTTGTGTGTATGCGTGTGTGTTTATCCTCAGCAGGTTGAAAGCACTCACAGTGGAGTAAGCTTCTAATTGGATGTGACAGCCACACATACACGGAGACAACTCAACACCCATTCACTATATAAAAAGCTTCACTCGAGGCTGCGGGTCTTTTGGAAAATCCAAATAATGGGACCATTTGGCTTTTTGATTTTAACCTTAAAATGTATTCAGCCTGAGGCAAATTGCTAGTGTCACACATGTAGCCACAAGGCACTGCTATTAGGATGAATACTTTGCCCTGCTTTCAAGGAGAGAACTTGCGAGCTGACTCAATTTTAAGGCGCCAAAGGAGAAAACAAGGTTAGAACAGTACAGCTGGCTCATGTCATTCTTGATACTTTACCAGGCAGCAGGAAATCTAAAACTTTATTGATACAGGCAGCAGACGATGCTAAATAGTCTATGTCTTACCTGTAGCCATCCACCCGTCTCACTCTGAGTTACACTGCCTCTGTAACCAATTCATCAGCTACACAGTCTGCTCTTCTAATTACACTGAGGCCTTGTTCCAAATTTATTCTTTATCCAGCCCCTCATCTATTACAGCCCTCTCTTCTATCATAAGCTAAACCTTCACTCAAGTTAGCCTGACGCAATCTTTCACTCCCACATGAAAAATATCTCACGCATCTCTTTCAATCTGCACTCACCTTACAAACCCGAGCAACTCGTGCCACCCGGCTGTGGCTGTAAGTTGGTGTCTGTTGCTGGCTTATTTCAGTGAAGAAGAAATAGATCTTGTCGTCATCGCCAGTACTGCTGCCCACACTCTCCCTCACGAGAACCGAACCCACAAAGTCTGCCTCTGCAACGGGGGGAAAAGGAGATGCACTTATTGTAAATGTGACAAAAGTCTTTTGAACATTACACAACATTGAACACAACTCTGTTCTCAACTCCACCACGACGCCATGTTGTATGCTCTGCTACTCTAGTCTCTTGGTGATTACTTCTTCTGGAGGCCACCCTAAACAACCTGTTGCTATGGATCCCTTGGCTTCGGCTCCCCACTTCCCCTGTGTGTCCAACCAGGTTATAACTACTCATTGATTCCCATTTATTATTGAAAGGAATAAGCACCATAAGACACTGCCTTACATCTGCCCTGATCAATAAGACACTATGTAACAGCTGTAATCCTGTCCTGGTCTCTGACCTGCATCTGGGATTATCTTGGTCCTGGCAGTTTTCACCTATGAACTCCAAACAATGTCAGAATAATCAAGTCAGGATAGTGAACCAACATTGTTCTCATAGATACGCAGCACACAACAAGGAGACTGTATGAACTCTGTTATCACTACTGAAAACTAGTTAGGTAGGGCATGCAGGGGGCGGGACACACAACACCCACACAACATACCGGCCCTACCTTCTCACATGGGCACAACTCACAGCAAGTGAACAGCACATGGACTTTCTACTAGGAAGCTGGCAGGTTAAAATACGTTTAATGTCAGATTAATTGAGTGTGGCATTTGTATTGAAGCAGGCAGCTCTGTGCAAGGAAATATCTAGAAAAGTTCTGGGCTGCAGTGCATGTGTGAGATCAGCTTAAAACCTTAAGGTTTTGCTAATTACTCGGTAATTAGCAAAACTTTAAGTGTCAAGTTGGCAACTGTATGTAATGTAGTGTCAAGTTAAATGCTAACAGGCACACAATGCCAACTAGTACTTATATAGTGCTTTTCTACTTTAACTATCATACATGCATAATCTGATAGACAAATCAGGGATAAACTGGAGTACGGTATCTTGTCCAAGACCACTGCAATATTGAGCATCTGTCACAAAGTATTTTAATAAGAATTTTAATGAATTATCATAAGGATTAATCCTCACAGGGACATGAAGGCTAACTTCATGATGATTGCTGAGATATTTGAGCCCGAACCAAAGTGTTCGATTTACAAACTTGGACTACAAACCTCAATCAGTAGCAGTCGTAACGTTAACCATTACATAACCAATCCACTGAAGCCAAAGGAGTATGTGAGTCACCAAGGATATTCCAGCAGAGAAGGTCATGTGGAGGTTTAACATGACGTTAGCTGGCTGTTTGCTCAGACCCCTGTCCACTTGCACCATCCTGCCACCCAAATGCGCTAAAGGAGCTTTTATCGTGCAATGAACTCACCATTCAGCCAGCGTGTGGGAGCATCTTCTGTCTTCAGCGTGGGAGATGGAGAGTTTCGGCGGATATCTGGAAAGCTCCTAAACTCATACTGGGAAGCTGTGTATATCTGCTGGTCTGGAATAAAAAAAACCAAACAGTTTACCAGCTTATACAGCTGTTTATTGGAACTCAAGAAGAGACTGGTTTATTTGAACTGCATTACCTATAATGAGGGCAGTGTAACCTGTTGTGGGGCCGTAGGGGCATTTGTCTCTGCCTTCTTCAGGCTGAGATGAAATCACAAATCTCTCCACGTCCTGTACAGGAGCAAAGATTTAAATATGGAAACTCCATGCACAAAGGTATCTTTTAATCACAGAAAACTTACAAACAAAACACTGGAAAATAACAGAAAGCACACGCTTTCTTTTTTAGTAAAGGTCACGGCTATAAAGCAAAAAATGCAATTTCTAAATATGCTGTATTTTCACTGCTGTAAAAAAAAATGCATATATGTACATACTATGTATGCACAGAGGGGTCTGTAGGCATTAGTACCACACATGTAGAGATGAGTTGAGTTGAACCTCTGGAGAAGGCGGATGTGATTAAAACACTCGGTCTGAAAGAAGAAGATGGAAAAAAAAAAAAAAACATATTGCAAAGAGCGAGCTAATATCAACACATAAAATAGGCCCATATCCAAAAAACAACAACAAAAAAAAAAAAAACAATAAAGGGCTGAGGGTGGAAGAACAAGTGCTGTAAATGCCTACCTTATTGTCTTTTCCCTTGAGCCGGCACTGATGTTTTTGCTCCGGGGAGGCCTCCCAGTCAATCTATAACACCAGATAACATACAGTAAGACAGAGATTCCCAAAAATGGATGGCTTTATATCACAAACCCACATAAACCCCTTTGGACTGTGCCACAGACGTGACAGCAGATAAACTCTGATAACGTTACTTTTGCTTCGTCAGTGCATGCATTAAGAATGTTATCATCATCTGAATTTGTTGTGTACTTAGACAGCTGCGTGTTTGTTTGTTTTTTAACAATGAAAGTAAATTCTTACAGCAAGACAGAGGAGTGGTACGCACATGACTGCAGCCACTCCTTACAGCACAAACTTTTGCTGTATTAGGATAATTAGCAAACCAGTTTAATGCCAGGTTTTCACAAGCTAGAAAACAAAGTTGCATCGCAGCTAAAACATCAAAGAACTCCAAAGCACACTTTTGCTTCAATAAACTTTCAAGTGCCTTTTTTCTCATAACATGGTTGTGTTTAACTTGAAGAAAATAATTTTTAAACAACATACAAGCCCTCATTGAAGAGTCTTTTTCACTGGTGTTCCACCAGTAGGAACTTTCCACTTGTGGTTTCACACCAATGGCAGAATTCCATCTGAGGTGATAGTGGAATATTCCACCAGGGCCGCATAAAGGCCACAACATTCATCAATTTTATACATCAAAAACAACACACAATAGCATAGATCACAGACAATAACTGCACCTCAAACAAGGTTTATAAAACAGCAGTAAAGGTGAGTCATTTAAGCCAGGGTATTTAGTACCCTGTACACTGTAAAATATGGATTTTCTTGTTCAGCTAATTACACTATATATCTGAAGTTAACAATAAATTTTAGGGATTGGCTCATTTTTTACAGCAGACACCCTTCCCAACCTGCAGTGAGAGACACTATTTTATGACTCCCACACACAAGGCTTGGTTTGTGTTTCTTCCTAGCTGCAAAGAGGGAACCCTTCACATGTTAACAAGCATGCTAACTCTTACACTGTCAAAATAAATGAACCTTCCAAAGACATTTATGTTGCTATAATTTTATATAATTATGTAAGAAATGAATAAATAAACTGTAGAGGACACTGCTGAAAGTCAGCTGAAACATTATGTTTTGCACTGCTGTAGGGGTTAGCACATTCGCCTCAGAAGCAAAATTCCCACCTTTCACAACTGGGAGGAAACACAAAGACAGGTTTATGCAGGGTGTCACAACCCCTGCTGGATAAATATGGTCCAAATAGGAGTTGAAAATTACACGGAAAAGGTTATATGTTGAGTCTGTTTACTCAACAAGAATTTATGTGTTTTGTGAAGGTATAACACGCGGTGCTGAAGCTTGAATTTTACTGTTGACGTCACAGGAATATTAGTAACAAGTAGCTGAAGAGGACGAGTCAAGTTTCCTGAACACTTTCAAAGTAAAGTCAACACCAGTGCAGAAAAATCTATTAAAACATGTTGCCTTGATATTTTGACTTTTTTCATTTTTTTTTTCCATAGTGTACCAGTCAGTCACCTCTTTGTGTGGAAAAAGCAATTCCATTTGTAATGTAGATGAGTTACTTTTAAGGAAGTCCAAGTAGTGTCTAGCCACGGGCAATTACTACTGCCTGTGCATATTTGCATATTTGTGCCCTGCTAACCAACCCTGCAAATGTCCAACAGTGATGGATGAGGGTTTACATTTAATGAAATGATTAACAGTAAACTCCTTTTTAGATGCGCAAAAGTAACATGACATATGGAGCAGGGTTTTCAGGTTTGAAGACAGTCAACACTAATTACCTTATTTTAGAGCACACAGTGCTGAAAGTCGACCCAAACTGAAGGTAATATTTAAGAATGCTGATTTTAACTCTAGTAGTCCTGGTGGGGTAATGCTAAGAATATTTTATTGAATACAGGTCTCGGAGTTATGTTCGATATTTCACAGAGGGCAGGAGATATGCTCGCTGCAGCTTCCCTGTCAGAAATACAAAAAAGACTATGATGAAAATTTGATACCTTCTTTATGAACAACAGCCGCCGTACCTGTGTGAAAGCGTATGTGCTTCCTACTGCTTTTAAATATTTCAAGACTGCTTAACATATGAACAAAATTGCATTACTTTGTGAAAGCAGCAAAGCAACGGGGTGCTCCATAGCTGAGCATGTAAAATTCTGCATAGCCATTTAACAAAGCTGTAGATATATTTTTTCACAGATGAATTAACTTCAGTCGTTAATGGTGCAAAAAATGGGGTTAGCAGCACGAAAATTACAAATTTGATGTTGATAATAAAAGGAAAATGTCTTCTTACAGTCACCAACCCTACAGTTATATTAGCCTATGATATTAATTAGCATCTAAATTTGCTTCTTTGTCCAAAAAAGACCATTTGTTCGGGCTGTAATAGCAATTTATGTCTAACGAAAGATCCACGAAAGATGAATATTCACAGTTTTGCATTTGGAACAGTTTTAAAGTCTGTGAGTGTAAAAAGCAGCACAGAAATGATATATAAGTTATGCTAATTACTGCATGAATTAGGAAACTATTTCTGTGTCAACATACACCAGTGGTATCGCCATAAATTCTGGATCTATTTAAAGTGAGACGATCCAGCAGCTGATTCTTCACCGTTTTCTCTTTAATGTATTCATTTATGCAGCAAGATAGTCCTGCGAGTTATTGTGTTAAAAATAATACAACTACACACACACACACATACAGAACCAAAACTAGTGACAGAGGAATGTTTTTGCCTCAGACTGAAATATTGTTGCCTCAAAAGGTTCCTGCGATGTTGAATGCAAATGAGGCTGTGGCAGAGGTAAGGATGTGGCAGCTGAGGCACACAACATGCAGCAAGATGGAAAACAAACAAACAAACTCACAGTGAGAGCAGAGCTGGCTGAGATGTCAGAGGCATTGAGAGCGAATACGGCCCCACGGGCCCCGACGTACAGACGCTCACTGTCAGCCTCCAGCAACATGGTGCTGTAGTTGACTGCAGACGACTGGAAATGCCTGCAGCCTCGGAGACCTAGGAGAGTAGAGGAGAGAGGACGTTAATGATTTTGGCCTTCTGTAACTCCATAACACTACTTTTTTTTTCTAAATGTATAACGGCTCCTAATGACCTTAAAAACTCTTTAGAGACATTAATTTGTCAAACATACTCTTTATTATATGAACAACAGTTTGGCACAAAGAATAATTTGCCATCCATTGGAGGACTGGTAGGTTTAACCACCTTTTTTTCTGGGTGATATCAACCATAACTGTGTATGTATGCCTATGTATTACCACCTGGGTACATCTCAGCATGAACACCATCCGTCTCTATGGGAACAACTGTAGGTACACTTTTCAGAGAAAGCGGCATCTTCTATGCACAGTTACATATCCTGAAATTCCCAGCAATGGGCAAAATTGTCTCCTGAAGTATTTTCAGAACCAATTACTGTAATTTGTATGTCAAAAATCAAGCAATTTCGAGTGCCATTTGGATGTTTAGGTGATAAATTGAAGCAAAAATAATGAATGAAGCCACACTGTCCCTGAAAGCCTTTAGAAAGTCGCGGCAATCACAGCGGGACATATTAAAAGCTGTAGAGTGATAGCGTTTTCAATCAAACCTGACTGTCTGAGGTAAAAGGTGAAACAGAATTTCATCTTCTTTGATGGATTTCTTTGCTGTGGGATTTTTCAAACACTGGGGCAAAGTGGTAAGAAGACCTTGTTCTTTGATTTTTGAGAGAGTTCTTTGAAAAACGTTGATTTTTTTTTTAAAGTGAGGTAGAGAAAACTGTTAAATTTCAATCTGCTGGTGTTGTGGCTGAAAAAAAACTTCTTTGCAATCAGAATCGGCTTTATTAGCCAGGAATGTGCACAAATACAAGGAATTGGGCTACATGTTCTTCTTTGCCTTCTTCACAGACAGTACCAACATGTACAGCATAGTCCAGACTGCAAAGATGTTGGAATAAATTATGGAATAATTGAAGGATGGATAACTTGTTGCTATAGATACAGTATATAGATTTAAACTTGACAGTATATTGGTATATACAACCAACAAGACCTGCATCAGGCTTTGGTTGTGTAGCAGGTATGGTGAATGTTTAAGCAGAGACAATATGCGATTGATCTAGTGATCTAATGAGAAATATATACCACAAAACACAAAGAAATTCATTTTGTGGTATATATCTTAGAGCTAGTGATCGCTAGCTCTTTATCTATTCGGGAAGTTTTATGCCAAGCTGTGACTAAGAAAAACCACCAGAGCACACACAAAGAGAATGACACTTAAAATAGCCGTGAACAGAAAACAAATTTTAAGAAAATACATCAAATACTTTCACTTTAATACCATGAATACTTCATAAGTCTTGCGACAAACCAATGAATCAACAGACTATACAATCCTATCACCAGGTCTGCTAAAACAAATACCCCCAAAAATCTGGTGGTTGCAGTATTATCAATGTAAGAATTCGCAGGTTTTCTTGCACTCGTTGAATACTAAATTGTATCTTTACTCTGAGGTATAAAAGGGTTTAGGTGACGGTTGTGACTTTCATACACACAAACAGATGAGCTGTGATAGTCACCGCATTACACTCAAATCATTTGTTAAACACTTTCCATCCTCAGGTTAAGCCCTGAGCGGCACAGTTGTCCCAGATTTTATTTTGGTGTCATTAAAAGCATGAAGTTGAAAATTAGTCTTTCCTAAAGCAAAACAGATTTTTCTTGTCTATTTTTCAGTCGTTGATCTTTTCTGATCAGTTCACCAGTTGGAGACGAGGAGACGTTTTGCTCACGCTGCTGCACGGTGCAGTTGATCAGTAAACTAACACCACTGGGAGTACCCTTGCACATGCCTACACTTCTTGGACACAAAGAGCCCAAGTACATGACTGCCATTGTGATGCACCTTTTTTATTTAACATCTAATTAAGATATCTGACGTGCCTGTGCAGGTTTTACAATCAGCACAATAATTAAGCCATATAAATGTAAAAGTGAGCCGCTTTTTATGACTGCTATTGACTACGAGAGACAAATTTTAAATTGCCAGACTTCCTGGATCCTCAGCCAATTCACTTTCCCCTGAAGAGTGCATGGTTAGCTCAAAGTAAGCTGTCATTAAGATTCCTATCAGCTGCTGCAAAACACAATCCACTCTGCTCACTTCAGCAGCAGCAAAAGCCAGATGCCATCCCAAGCTGCTCCTAGGTGATCAGGCGCCTACTTTTCTCTCCTATTCTCAGCAGGAGGAGAAAGGTTATCATCTGTACGGTCTTTTCAGAGTAACAACCTTTCCTATGTGATATGAGTACCTCATTGTGAGTAAATACAATGAGTTATTGCAGAGACAGTGCCTACGTTTCAAGAGTGTAATCCAGGCATTAGGGCACACAATGAACTGTGTGTGTAAGCTTGTGCGACAGGCGTGCCAGGTAACTGGAAACAGAGCAGCAGAGGGAGGGTTTATCTGGGATTTATTACAACGAAATAACATCCCGAGTCACAGGTTAGCCTCGGCTTACAGGATCAGGTGAGAAAAGGCACATTTGAGTTAGTCTACAGGGAAAGAAAAGATGTGAGCTCAGATACTGTTATTCACTCAGCAAACACTTGGAGGGATCTCAGCTGATTGTACAGCACGTTGTGTTCAGGGACGCCAGCATACTCTATGAACATCAAGGCGCTGGACTGTGACGTGGTGACGGAATTGCATACAAACTCACACTCGAGTCTCAGGCGCGTTTATGGCTGAGAGAAGTCAAATAAAATGTGTGCAAGATTCCTAAAAATAGAGCGTCTAAGAGGAGGCAAATTCCCGAAATACCCAACAGGTTAACTCAGTGGGTGTAATAAAAGTGCATTTACATGTACTGCCAATTTATTAGTGTTTTTTGCACCATGGCCCTTCACTGTGGTGCTAGCTTTTAATCTTTCAGTTGCTCCAAACTGTCTGAGTGCCGAAAGACATCAAATTAATTATCTTTAAACTCACCTGAATGATTTAACCTTGCTTAAGAGAAAAAAGGGAACGTTTAAGCCCAAGCATGAGAGACTGGGAGTCACTGTAGATGTATGTGTAACTTTTCTTGCCCCTCTTGTTTCTGTAGCTTTGACTTTAGGTTGCCAGGGAACACAGAGATTAAAAGGATTAGAGGTAAGTTTGCATATCGAAGGCTTCCCATCAGTAGGAGGGACGCAGAAGGAAAAAAAAAAAAAAAAAGAGGTGGAGGCAATATAAAGAAATGGAAAAAGAGGGCAGTGAACCAGAAAAAGTACAAACTAATGAAGAAAAATTGGGTAAAAGAGCTTAAGTGTAAAGGCAGAGCAAGGAGGAGAGGTGGGGGAGAGGATAGAAGTGTGAGGGGGTGAGCTGTGTGGGAGGACCTGTGGGCTTGAGTGAGCTCAAACCGATGATTAAACTGATGATGAAAGTGAGATATATACGTATCAAGAATCGTAAAAAGATGGGCATGGGATGAGTGTAAGCAGGTGATGTGCTTTGTGAAGTACAACTGTTTAGAAAAAGAGCCAAGAAGAAGAGTGATACTGCTCTACGAGTATTTCTAGCAGAAGAAGGAAATGTGGGTGCCATTCAAAGTGGAAACGTGAGAAAATTTCTTGCACGCATCTGTGCGTCGACGGCACTGCACACTTTGCCATACGTGAACTAAAGAAAAAAAATGCTCTATACCGTCGACTTGTGCAATACCACAACAGTTGTCATGGTTACGGTGCTTCTCAACTACCTACGGCGGTGTCGGGCGCCCTGGATGCTCCGCAGGGAGCCTAACGTACACCGTACACTCATCTGCTTCTGTCTCTGCAGCACCTCAGGCTACATGCCATCACTCATGAGGTAAGTAAATAATAATCACAGCCGGATAAAATAAATCCTCATGGTTAACAGAAGAAGCAGGTGTTAGAGGAAAGCGAGGGTATATTAAACTCTGTGCACACATTGAGGTATAGAGGAGTGAGTGGAGAGAAACAGAAAAGCATTGCTTCGGGAGATAATGAGGGATAAAATGCTATAAAAGAGAAGAAAGAAAACTAGATGGAGAAAGGGGCAGAGAAAGAAAAAGGGACAAGTGAGGAGTTTTTTTGTAAAAGTCTACTTTTAGAAAACAATCAGCAGCTTTCTAATAAAAAGATGACTGATGACTGCACGTAAAGAGCAAAATAAATACGGACTTATGAGTCATCTTCAGCTATTTATCTACAGTTCAAACGTTTGTGCAATGCTTGGAAATCCAAGGATTTCTGCAGCGATTAGTCATTAAAATGTGGTCTGATTTACATCTCAGTCAGTGGTACATCTTTACAACGGGTGATCAGTTCAGGATGAATAACAAAAGTGAACCCTTGTGCCAAGGCAATATCTATGGAAGCCCGTTTCCGCCACTAAATAAAAACAAAAAACCTAGTATCCATAACTCGAAATTTCGAGTTATCTTCTCAAAATTTCAAGTTAGCTCTGCCAATCAAAAATCTACGTGAATGAGGTCGCTTTCTTGTTACCCGGAAGCATATGGCGCAGAGTAACGCGCACTCAAAAACGGATCCCAACAAATTGGCGCTTTCGCGAGTACGTTTGCTGATAGTAACACCATGTGATTCAGCTAATAACACAGGGATTTCATCATTTGTGAAGCCACGCTGAAAACACTCAGCAATCTGTGCATTCACGACTGGATGTAATACCAGTAGCTTAGCTGTAGCATTTGTAGCTGAGGGCTTCAGCTTCCGGGTAACAAGGAAATGACGTCATTCACGTAGATTACTGATTGGCAGCGCTAACTCAAAATTTCGAGTTACTTTTCTCAAAATTTTGAGTTAATAAATCAAAATTTCGAGTTAATATGTCGAAATTTCGAGAAAGTAACTTGAAATTTTGAGTTATGGATCCTCTTTTTTTTGTTTGTTTTTTTAGTGGCGGAAACGGGCTTCCATAAATATCACCCATTGGTTTAGGAATTCCTAGTCAAAGCCTTGAGATGAGCATTTGAGACATTTTTGGAAATTAGATAAGTGATAAGCTGGGGGTGAATCTGACAATATGGTAGCTACTCGTTACTTTAAATGGAAACACGTGTGTTCACAATGAGACAAAAATATATATTTATATTATAATTCCATTATTATATCATTCCTGCCTGCATGACTCCTCTATCATACACAGAGCAGTAGTTACACCCTTTTTCTTAAACTTTGTAATATATTGTATTATTTAATTTAGTTCAGTCTGTTACTGTTCTTATTGTCTTAGAGCAACTGTAAACACATCTTCCTTAGGGATTAATAAAGTATTTTGATTCTGATCAAACTTTTTTTCAACCAGATAGTTAAAGCCCTTAAACCCCACCTTTACTATTAAGACTGGATATTTTATATATCCAGCCTATGCTGGGTTGTTGAAAACACTTTTCCTATTAATAAGGGCACACAAAGTTTGATTTCTGACTAAATCTGTACTTATTAAGAAAAACTGGTAAATTTAAACAACATTTTTTACAGGACACTTAAAGGAGCATTAGAGAGATTAGCAGTTTCTTAAAAGCTTACTTCTTCATTTCTAAAAACTGGTCCACAATAAGACAAACTGTCTATAAATGAAGAAACTCCAGGAGTGTTGCTACTCTCCCTGGGAGTGGGCGTCTTGCAAAGATTACACCAAGAACACAATGTGCAATTCTGAAAGAGGTAAAAACAAAACAAAAAAAAGGGCAGAAATCTTCACTTGCTACTTTCTTTGTTTATGTGTCAATAACGCTGTGCAGAAACCCTTAAAAAAAATAAACGCTTAAAGATTTCAAAAGACAACGGGGATAAATGTTGCTTCGCAATATTTCTGAGATAATGATGAGGAAAAAAAAGTTGCACATAAACCAGGAAAAAAGAAATGCACTGCACACCAGAACCAATACCTCATCACTATGTCACAGTTTGGGGTTCCCTTGCCATTTCAGAAGCTGGACACTTTGCTATAATTTATTTATTTATTCAAATCTAAATCAAGCGATTTCTTAGGCCTGAGGTGATGCTACAAGGAGATGACCCTCTGTAAGTACAACAACAACAGAATGCTTTAAAACACAGAAAAGTCATGTGTTATAATGGCAAAGTCAGAGCCCTGCCCTCAACCCCATTTAAACCTGAACAGGGCTGGTCAATTACGACATCCCAGAATTCTCCTGAAGGCTGTCCAAGTCTCAGCAGCTGGTTGAAACAGGCGCCACAGGTTACAAAGTTCAAAAGTTCAATTTTCCAACCTGTACTCTGCATGATTATTGAATTTGTTAAAAAAAAACAGCTTCTAACAGTTCACTAATGAATGTTGGAATAAACTTCGGTACTGATGATTTTAAAGCAAGGTGCAACACGTGTTCATGTCTGTCCTTACCGCTGTTTAGCACAGTGACACGTGGAGTCACATCCAGGTCCAGGGGTGTCCTGAACAGGTAGCCGGTTGCCACGGCACACAAGCAGCCCAGCAGCAGCTGCACCACAGAGGACACACCTCGCTGCATCTCCGCCGAGCACCTCACGGGACAAACACTCTTCTTTCAGGATGTATATGTATATACAGGCATTCACACAGGCATATTCACCCTGTGACTCACATACACCCCTGCACACAAATACGCACGCACAAAACAGCACACCGACGCACTCGGACGAAAGCGGGCAGCCTCTTGTTTGCCACGCTGAAGGAACCTGAAAAAAAGATAAAGAAAGAAAACACACAAAGCGAACAGCGTCAGTAGTCTGTGATTAAAAATGGGACACCTTAAAAAAGTCAGAGAAGTTGAGAAAGAAGAAATGCCGGTAAAGTTAAACAGCAGAGTTCAAACACATTAGATGAGCTGATGTGGAAGGATTTCACAAGGATGACGACAGAGATATGAAAGAGATACAAAGTGGATTTGCTCAGTAAAATATTGGAGGCTTTCGCAGATCAATGCTGCCGTGCGAGACCGGTCTGGCTTTACATGTTGCAGAGAGTGCGGAGTGTGAGAGCAGCAGCTGTTGGATACAAACATAGGGCTGAAAATATCATTAACCAAACAACGACTGTCAAACAAGAGCTACGTGCCGATATAACGAGCAAACACTTGCGACGTGAAGCAATCCAGATCGATGAGGTGTGAAGCCAGTTCAAAACAGCAGACATACCTGACAGGAGTCAAATGCATGAGTGGAAAGATTGTGAAATATGATAATTTCAAAGATATGTGTGTGTGTGTGTTGTGATATGAATGCCAATGTTGTTCCGCCAGACCCTCTTACAGAGGGGGAAAGGAGTGACGGTGAGCAGAGGAGATGGAGGTGGTGTATATGTGTGCGTCTATACCAAGCGCCAGTGCACGCACAGGCACTGAGAAAACACTGACAGACACTCATTACCAGCATTATCCAATTTTATGGTAATGCCATTCTTTCACTTACACCCTTTCTCTGCTTCTCATTTAAAAAGAATCGCACGAATAAAACCTTTTGAACTGCTTTCCTGATTCCAAATGTAGACAGTCACACTCTTTAGCGCTTTCTTTTCAAACAAAACCTGCCTCCAGTGCTGCAAACAGGTGACTCTCCAGGGAGCCTGCTTGTTCCTTACATTATGAGCATAGGCATGCACAACACAAATCTATTTACACACACATACAAGGCTGCGGCAAGAAACGGGCAGAAAGGTGAAGCCATTAGCACGAGAAACCGTGTGTGTGCTCTCACAGAAAGTACCAGCAGTCCCTCAAGGCTGACACCATGACAACAGCTGGCTTCGGTGTTGCATAACATTAGAGATGAACACAGCAGCATGCGGGTGCGGACAAAAGAGAAAGTACACGAAATGCAAGGCTAACAGTAGGTACACGTACACGCACACAGACAGGTAATTAGACTTTCATGAACTGATTGTGCCTAGCATTAGTTCAGACAGGCTAATGTACAAAGACAGTTCATCCAATCAATTGCTTTAGCCCCTCTAGAGCTGCTGATGCTGCTGTCTCTACAAGCTGCTTTGCAACCCACCTCCACCCCAGCTCCCCCATTTTCATGTAGTCATGTGAAAAACAAAGTTTGCACAGGTCCTTATGCCATCCTGTGAAAAATGACTGCTTTCATAGTTATTAAGGGGGCAAGTAGCAGCCAGGTGCTGCAAATCAAATGCACTTGACTTTTTTATCATTAGCGTGATCACAAAAACAGATATTTTGGCAGTTTGCTGGTCTGAAGCATTCAGGTGGATGCGGACTTCTCAGCAAATTCCCCCCCTAGATCAGAACGTACAATGCTTAGGGAAATGGCAAAAAACCTAAACCCCAAGAGCAACGTGTCAGACTCTGCCCGCCTCATTTAGCATTTTAAGGTTAAGACAGTCCAATTAAAAACAGACTGAACAAGTATGACTTGTTGGGAAGGGCTACCAGAAGAAGGCCTCTTCTTTCTAAAATGAACATAGCAGCATGACTTAGGATTGCAAAGTTGCATCTGAGCAAACCACAAGACGTCTGGAACAATGTCCAAACACGGGATAGCAGCATAAACACCTCATACCAGCTGTCAAGTACAGTGGTGGTGTGATGATGATGATTTGGGCTTGTTTTGCAGCCTTTGGCACAGTCATCGTGTCAGAATTGAACTCCTGTGATTCTATAGAATAATCTTGCTGAGGCATTCCCAGAAAAAAGCAATACCACCAAATATAAATGACTATAACTGAAAATACTCTCCTTTTTTTTTACTAAATAGGGCCTGAGTGAACTTATATATACCATACACAACATACATTACAGTCATATAACACACATACAAATAAAGAAAAGTAATTGTCTATAATAACACAGTAGAAAGTTAACAAAAGCGCAGACACTTTAAATAATGGGGAAACAGATAATACACAACTCGGCACTTGTTTAATGCACTTCTGAGTCAGGATTGTTTCTGAAACACAATCTGTGTTGGGAAAGCTGCCAAAAAGTTTTGCAGCCACAAGTTTGACCAGCATGTAGAAGGTGCAGCAATAAATAAACATGAAAAATGTTCTGGAAGATGTTCTCATATGTGGGGGATATATTGCTCGCGCTTGTTTCTTTAATCATTCTAAATGCAGTACTTATCATTATGATTGTTGTCATCCCATTGAATGGCACTGTAATCACTTCCATAGATATGAACATCCAGTGGGAGCCCTCCTGGAAGCTCTCTGATAGTCCAGCAGACGTGTTATCATTCATTGTAATCGGAGATAAACATAAAGGAACCCTGTTGCTATAGGAGATTTTTGGCAATCATATGAAAAAGTGCACGTAGGCGCATGTAGTATATAGTAAACCAAACATATTTTTCCCTAACCTAACCAAGATGTTTTAGTGCCTCTCAGACTTGCACAATGATAAACTCAAGACTCATGACTAAAAACCATGTGACTTACACAACTAAAACTCAGAATGACGAGCATTCAATGGTGCATAACATTCAAACATAAAACAAACTGTTACAAATATTGCTAGATTATATTTGATTGATGAAAACTGCTTTTTTTTAAGTTGGCTGCATTAAAAAAAAGATTCCTAAAAGTGAAAATTCCTAAACTCCCTCAACGTGACAGAAAAGAAGAAACAAAGTCCTTTATGCTTCTTTCTTTTGACAAAAAAAAAAAATCTATTAAATCTTCAAAAGTGACAGATTTCAAAGTATTTCTGCTGAACTTGAGTGAATGGCCAGTGGACAAGAACTATAAATGGGAAAATCTATATAAATAATATAAACCATGTTTTATTATTTCCTGGAGTTAATCCATTTGAGATATACGACACTTCCACCAACCTTAAAGTTCTTATAGGGTTTCACAGCTCTATCTTGCTCCCTTAATGCCAATTTTACTTTGGCTAGAGCTGATTATTTCTGTTGTGTCCCCTCTGAGCATGTGCTAGCCCTCGTGGGAACTGTCAAACACTGAAGGTGCGTCAACTTGGCTCCCACTTTTGTCTGAGCTCCTTCTAAAAGGTGGTGAAGGAGGTACGCCGAGGGGATCGTAATAAGTCATTCATCTGACTCATGCCCACAAAATCACTCAAATGGGCTGTCATGGTGCAAATCCTTTCAATCAGTCAGCCACAGCGGTCCTGATGTGGTCTAATAATCTTCAGAGGAGCAGAGGTTTGTTCACGCAGAAATGAAACCGTAAGGTGACAGTAAGATAAAGAAAATATGAAAGAGAGGAGAGGAAGCAGTCAGCAAGGAGGTAAAATACTGTCAGAAAGTTCAGCAGTGCAGAGAAAAATCCCATAATTGTCACATTCCCAATTCTCTGTCATCTAAAATCAATTATTCCTAATTTCCTCCGAGTACCTCAGACCCCATGAATGCAGGAGCTTTCAGCTGTTAATTGGCCACAGAGCACACCATCAAAACTTTGAGGAAACGCTGAAAGAATGAAATGAGAATGAAATGCTGAAAACGAAATGAGCCGAATCCAGGGGAAATCACAGAGGCTCTACCGCTCACAACCGTCCTAATCTGCCTTCCTCCTGATCTCGCTGCCGGCTTTCTGTCCCATGACATCCAATCACGGAAATGGATTTTATCAGCCAACTGAGGCGTCCATAAACCTGCTTAAAAAGAAAATAGCGGAGCTCCGTGGCGACAGCTCCATCAACAGACAACACTGGTCCCAAAGGACTCCAAACTCTCTGTTGTTGAGCTGGATGTGTGTGCGTGTGGTGAAAAGATTATAGTCAAAGCCACTGAGCTCTGCTACAACTGGCAGTCAGACTGCTTTAAAACAGTCTTGTTTCACAGAGTGACAAAAGGACGCCAGCTGAACTGAACTCCATTTGTTCAGAGGACTGTAGTATTTACACTTTGTACAATCGGGGTACAGTGAGCCCTTTAAACCCACCTTTAACACACTGGAGTCATTCTGACAGAAGCAATGCTTTGTATTATTAAGATTTTGTTTGCCATCATTGATAATCCTGCAGCTTGTTTGTGCTATTTGTCAGAATCTTTCAACTCAGCAGCAGCCTTGCAATTAATTTTAATCTACTATTTAGGGGGAAAATATCCAGATTTGCATTAGAAAGCTTCAACAATCTTTCTGCCGGCAACCTTTTCTATCGCTGAGCACTTAAATTTGAAGAGGAGCCAACCTAAAAAAAATAGGATGCATAGGCATGCAAGTAAAAAGGCAAAACAAGACTTAAAAACACCATAATTTTGTACAAAACACACAAAATCATTGATGCAGAAAGAACCAGGAGGCTAATCTGTTAATTTTCATTAATAAAGGGTGGTGACTTCATTCTGGGCTTCCTGTTTTCACACAGCTTTATCAAGTTTGTCCCTTTGGACTGAGCTACACCTCAATAACAGCAAAATACTGAGTTAGGCCGCTTCTGAAGGCATTACAGAAAACATGGTTAGAAATGACTAAAAATCAACATTTTAATAATGCAGGAGCAAAAAACAAACAAACAAACAACGGCTAACCGATCCTTTGAGTTAAACAAGAAATGACCATCGAGGACACTATCTGCATAACAATAACACCTTTCTTTGCACATGTCTTCCAACAGTTTTCTTCCTCTTACCTCTCAAGTCATGATTTTTTTTTTTTTTTTAAATAGACAGGTAGATAAGCGGGTCCACCGGATCCACACAGATTTAACTGCAGGCTTAATGATGATTAGATCACCATGGCTGGACAGGAGATGGCCACCTTTATCAGATCAATCAACCTCTTCCAGCACCTTAAACACGATCACGGTGTGTTTAAACTGCTCTGATCACAACTGCTCAGCTAGCTTTTTTCATATGCAAAACAGATTTCGCACTTATCCACTAAGTTATAACACCGTATGCTCTCAATTAAGGCTCAATTTTAACACAGAAATGAACCGAAATTATTTATTTTAATGTAAATGAGAAAAAGAAAGAAGAAAAATAGACAGGTAAGTATTCTTAAACATGCAGGAAATATAATGTAGGAAATCTGTATAACAATAACTGAAAGGAGTAATTTGTTTATAGAGAATCACGCTGTAGACACTCTTACTATAGCACCGCCGTTGACACTAAAGAGATGTAAAGGTATTATCACGGGAGCCTAAATCATATATTTGGTAGGTATCTCGTATCCCTGCAGAGATCGGGTAGTGTTTCGGCTGTCTTACCTGTATTCGTGCGCAGAAAGGGATATGTATGTTTCCTCGAGCTTCAGATAATCCAAGTGGACTTTACACTCCTGCCTGTGCACTCTCGCAAACACCCGCTGAAAGACACGCAGCACTGACAGAGGCGCAGACTCGCAGCTCGTCCACTCAGCGGCCGTCACAGGTGGCCCGCCCTCCCGCGACGCTTACTTATTTTTTAATTTTTTTATTTACGTTGAATCAAGAGATATCTTTGGCTTTTTATCAGCGGTTATACTGCTGTTATACTGCTTCACTATCCCATCAAACACATCCACTTGGAGTTGCGGTGCAGAGGTAAAGTGCAGGTTAAAAAGGTGGGCAACAAAAAGCAACAGAGTTCATTTTAAGTTGTACCGTGGCTCCACACTGACACCTAGCGGACATGGGGGAAATTACACAGAGCTGAGCTGACAAGTTTTACAAGTTTACTTTTATAAGTGGCCTGCAGATTTAAAAAAAAAATAAATCTGGCACTTTTACAAGTGTTGGTGTTAATTGATGTGCACAGTAAATAAAATTAATATAAAATTTAAGTTATTTTGTTAGATATTTGTATTTTTGGTATTTTCTGACAAAGAGAAAAAGATTATGTTAAGCTATTTATTTAGCATTTAATGCTGTTTGTAAATTTAATCAGTATACAGTTAACTCCCTTAAATGCTTTTAAAATAGTCTGAGGGAAAACCAATTCAACAATATCTATTAATCTCTATTTTGAATACATCGTATGAGAAAATAGAGATTATATCTCACTTTATGAGTAGATTTTGTCATGCTTACAAGTACGAAAGATAAAGTTTCTTCAGTAGTTCATCTCTCAGATGTAGACACACACACACACAGTCTGTCAACCTTCAGTTTGTTCATGAGAGACTGCAGCAGTCCCGCTCCCTGCAGCACATTTTCTCCTGTTTTCCCGACTGTCTGGTGAAAAACAAACCACTCTCTGTAATACAAAATGATGCTGTTCAGTTTTACACAGGCTCTACCACTGTCTGTTACATTAGTCTTATAATTAGAATCCTGGATGTAATAAGGTCACAAATTACTAAGGTTGTCCTTAGTTTTAATACTAATGCAAAACAAAAATAGTAAACAAATAAATAAACAAATAAAAGAAACTACAAAAAAAAAACATAAAAGTTCATTAAAAAATAATATTTTACTGATAAAAAAAAAATAATAAAAGCTTTAAGAGTTTAATAAACTTACAAAAAAAATGTTTAATGTTCTGACGAGACTTTCATTCATATGTTGAGACGCAGATAGTTGATTAAGCCATCGGCTTATTGAAGCACCAGGAGATTGCAGGTGTGCCTCAAGCAGGCAGGATGGGTCTTGGATGGGGGCCCACACCCAAGTTTTGGTCCAAAGCCCCCAAGAAGAAGAGAAAAGATCTGGTGATCTCTGAGGTGATGCAGGTGGAAGAGGACTCATACAAAATCAAGGCTGTTGGCCAGCATCAAGGGAGATGGACAGCCTGGGAAGTGATACTCAACAGGCCTTTCTGTTGAGGCTACCGGTATAGACAGCAACACATCCAGGTTCTGCATAAGCTGGCCGAAATACTGGAGGTACAAGGCTGGAGGGAAATAGCAACAGTGCAGTAACATCCCAGAGGCAGATCCATTTCATCAGGAAGGAGGATCAACCCCACGTCAGCTCACAGTAGACACGGTCCCTAGTGTTCCCGGCAGGTGAAAGCTGATCTTGGGAGTGGATCTCAACCGTGCTCTCAGGTTCCCAGAGAAAATCGCCTCTGGGAACCTTCTCTGACCAAGACTGTCATCCCGGTCATCACTTATCCTTCCTTTAAATCGAGCTTTTCACATTCCTAGTAAAAGTTGGTTGCAGAGGTTATACCAGAGCAGCACCTCTGGGATCCCACGGCCAGCTGCAGGGCGTAGAAAGGAGACATCTCAACTGCTGCTCCACCACCCTGAGATGTTTCAGGGTTAAAGAAGCGAAACATCAACAGATAGTCCGACCTGTGCTCTAATAATGACTGCAGAACTAGGAGGAATACTGACCCTAATTGAATCCCATCAACTTTTAGTGAGGAGGACTGACCTGGTTAGGTACAAGAAATGCAGTTATGCATACATTAACATATAATCTACGAAGAAAGATGCAAAACCACTGATTAGTTCAACTGAAAAGTGATTAGGTTAACGTGACTGATTACCTCATTCAAGAATCAAATTAAATAAATTTAAAAAACAGAAAAAGGCAGGGTGGATCCATGCTGTATAAGTGCCAAAGTCTGACCATCTGAATGTTTCAGCAGAAATTGAGAATCATCAGACCAGGCAACGTTTTTCCAATCAGGACGATGGAAAAATGTTCAAAGGAGTGGCACCCTGTGTGGTCTTCTACTGCTCTAGCCCAAGCCCTCTTTGACATACCTTGGTTGTAAGGAGTGGTTGTTTCAGTCACTTGCCTTCCCATCAGCTAGAAGCAGTATGGCCTTTCTCTGACATCTGACATCAACAAGGCATTTTCACCCAGATAACTGCTGCTGTGGATATTTTCTCTTTTTCTAACCACTCTGTAAAACCCTAAAGATGGTTGAGTGGGAAAATCCCAGCAGATCAGCCCATCTGTCCCCATCAAGTGCGCCACATATAAAGTGATATAAAAAAAAAACCTTTTCTTCCTCATTCTTCCTATACCCGCAAAATATACATGCCAAAATATATTTGATTACTGCTGTTTAGATGCATTCGATGATTATTTGCATTAATGAGCAGTTGAACAAGTGTACCTAATAAAGTGTGCATTGAGTATATGTTGTGGGTTCACCACCTTTAAAAGTTGTGTGGCTGCGCAAGATGTATATTTGCCTACTGCAGAGAACAGCATGTGTTTGAAACTAAAGATGTTCCTGTGGTCTTTGCTACAATTGTCCCGTTTAATAAATTCCTTTTTGTGTGCTACTAGAAGAGTCACATTACCCACATCCAGGCATGCAGATGCAATTGCTCCTGTGACTCCCGATCTCCTCTCTCATGCCTATAGCTTTTGGTCCCGTCCAGACCCTGGTTAAAAATAGCATTTTTAGATGTGGTAATATTCATGGTGAGCAGGATTTCACTTCTTGTGAGAACTGAAATGCAAATGTTTTTTATACACTTAATGAAGACGTCTTTGAGGAAAACCGGTTCCTTCACTCTCCCCTGTTGCTATCCCAAGAATTGATATGCATAGGACTGTATTTAATCGAATGCACGAGCCCTGCAGGTCTTCACATAAAAACGCAAAGGGTTCATTCTGCTGGACTGCAGAGATCAATTGGAGCTGAATTATGAAAGAAAACTGCAGACGCTATCTGTCATAATACACTTGTTTATACAGAAGTTTCAATGTATTATGAATGCATGCATCGATAATGGATGCAGTTTGTCATGTTCAGAGGGCACTGTTGCTGCTGAATTCAGCCATTTATCTCAACTCCTTGTTTTAATTCAGCAAGGATTTTGCACACTCTGCTCCATTAACTCCAAAGATTCAACATGTTTAACTAAGTGTTTACAATACCAATTTAAGGTTTAGAAATATGACTTTGAATGGAAATTGCCTCACTATGTGTGGAATTTCCTTCCAGAGAGCTGCAGACAAACAGAGCAGATTTTTTTTGGTTTTTGTTCAACAGGTAACTTTATCTGTCATTAGCACATGCTACTTGAAGAAGCTGATGATCTGGCTGTATATTATACCAAGCCCATCACTGACGTATATTTTATAATAATATTTTCCACAGACATTATTGAGTTATAACTGTTGAAATGGGATTTACCGGGCACCTAAAATCCAATACTGTGGGGGGAAAATGACTCATCTCAAATTAATGACCAAAGTTGATTTGCACTTTGAGCTCTGCTGGACCTGTTCTCTTTGTGGACAGGCTGTTTGATCAGCTGAACTGTGCTGCTGCAGTGGCTTTGAAGTTTTCTTCTCTTTGTGGAATTAACTAGTTGCACTTTTCTAATGTAATGTGACAGTTTTACATGTACTGTGACAGATTTCCCAACTTTTAGCAATAAAGAAATTTAGAAAGCGAAACTGAATAGCATCATCCATTTAAATTTGAACTGATGGCTCCTCCCTTTTGGACTGTAATAATCAGGTAACAAACATGTAATAAGCATCTCACTAGCACGTTATATAAGTGCACTGTATGCTTAACATTACCTCATAAGCAGTACATCAGCCCTGTTATTTGATCACCCTGCAGAAGAAGAAGAAATAGCACACACAGCACTTGGTACACCAACTATAATGTTCTTTCCTTGGCTCCACTCTGTTGGGACCAGTGTTGGGTAAGTTACTTTAAAATAGTAACTTAGTTACATTACTAGTTACTTCTATCAAAAGTAACTCAGTTACTTCAAGTTACTCGTTACTTTCAAAGTAACTAGTTACTAGGGAAAGTAACTTTGGTTTTACTCAGAATTCTCTTGTTAATGTGTTGCTTCCATAACTTTGCCAGTCTTCTAGCTTGCTTACTTGCCACAAGTGCACTGTGCCACCTACCAATAGAAAGGAAAAGATAATGTGCATGTTTCCACGAGAGAAATCCCACGCCTGGACCGTCATTGACTGCTGCCATGATTCTAGCCTACGTCACAGCGTCATGTGCGCCTTTTACATCCAACACAAAAACTGCAGTCGTGATGCTTTGATTGTACTCAACTTACTGTACTGTAACTCGGAAATTCTGCCTTCTGAATAGGAAGATGTAGGTAACACCAGACTGCAGATGAGCTGCATACAGGGCTGGACGGGGACAAAAAATCGGCCCGGGCATTTTGACTAGAGACTGGCCCACCATTATAGGAAAAATCATAAAGCCTTTGAATGAAAACAAACGCTGTTGTGACAGTGATGTTCACTGTTTTGATGGTATATATGCATCAATCGTTTGTTGTAAGATTGAGATAATTATTTTTTTAAAAGCTAGACATTTTAAATGAGAATAAGAAAGAAAAGTATTTCTTTGTGCCCACCTCTCCCTGTTAATGCCCTACCTGGCCCCCCTGGCAAAACTTTGCTAGATCCGCACCTGCACAGTTACCAGCTGTCAACTACCTAAAAAGGATCCTGGGGTTATCTGTCTCTCAGAAACAGTTCATAACTTCCCTTCAACTCATTTATGTCACCTAAAAGGTAAACCTGTTTCTCCATCACCTGTTCAGCTCTGATGATTCAGTAAGGACATCTCCTGGTTTCATCTTCATGTTTCCCTCTCACCAGATAACCAAACCGATATCATGACCAGCAGCTTTTTTGCAGCTGTGGCTCCAACAAACATCAGCTGATACTAGAAATTAATATTAAATCAATTCTAACAACAGCTGATCAAGCTTAAAAGTGCTGCTGTTGTTTAGCGTGACATCGGCTGGTTTCCTCTTTCTGGCGCAAAGTGGGCGATAAACAAACAAGAGAGCCGATCAGCTGATCATTGATCAGTTTTCATGATTGAAGTAGAAACGGGAGAGGGAGGGGGGAGAATGAAAGAAGAAGAGGCAGCTGTGCAGCGTAAAGACAGAATAACTCCAGCTTTGTGCCTTTTTCATTGTAGCTGAATTACGGGACAAACTGTTCCTTTTCGCCTCAATAAGAAACGCGTAATATTTTCTCTGAATACCAGACGGGACGGTTGGCAACAAACAAAATAAAGTTCAACATCATTAACTTCATAGCACCCACCCAGCTGTATAGAAACTCCGTCATGCTAGCAAGTACGCAGTATGGAAAAAGTCAGAATAACGAAAATAAACTCCACCTAAACTTGGTTTATATCTGACCCAGATAGACTGCAGGTCACAACTTCTTACCTGAAGTTCAGTTCACACTTGGACTGGCGGCCGCCTCGGGTCTCTTTTCCTTCTGCATCCCCTTTCCCTCATCCACCTGCTGGCCTCCACCACTTGCCAATGTTACAGAATCTGTGGTGGAAGCTCCGCGATAGCCACCACACGAAGTAACGAGTAACGACCCTATCTAAATCCCAGTAACGACTAACGCGTTCCTGATTTTGGCATAATAACTAGTTACCGTGCTCGTTACCACAATAATAACGTAGTTACTGTAACGCGTTACTTAATAACGCGTTAGTCCCAACACTGGTTGGGACCATATGCTTGGCTCTCATTTGGAGAAAGGTGATTAAAAGGAAATGAAGTCATTATACTGCAACATTCAGTAATTTTTTTTTAACACACTGAAGTGTAATATAAGAGGGATTTCCAATGTCCCTAATGTGTTGTTACTGTTAATAATGTTTGTTTGTGCTGCTTCCACAGTAGAATAATTAATACGATATAGAACACTGTTCTCTTGTCAGTCCTAAGATGAGTCAGTACCGATGGAACACACCTGCCTTTTAGTAAGAAAATACCCAGAAAAAAAAAAAATCATCATTGGCATGGTAAAAACAAATCAGCTCTCCATACCCTCTTGCGCTTTCCTTTACATCTTTCAGACTCTGAATAATGGTTTGGCTGAGCAGTGGTCAGGTTGGACTCCATTCAGCAAGGCATTTTCATCCAGAGCAGCTGTGCTCACCGGATATTTGGACGATTCCCCGAAAATCTTAGAGATGGATGTGTGGGAAAATCCCATTAGATCAGCAGTTTCTGAAATACTCAGATCTGCCCTTCTGGCACCAACAATCATGCCACATTCTTCCCTTCTGTCTTTTTCTCCCCATTCTGACGCTCTGTTTCTAAATGCGTCGACTTGCTGCCATGTGATTGGCTGATTAGATAAGTAACCACTTTGTCAGGTACACCGGTTTTTGTGTGTTGATATGGATGCAAGACGGGCATGTACACAAACAGCTCCTCGTTGGCATCTTCACAAAGAATCACTAAAAAGGTCTCTGTCTCAAGTCAGCGAAAGTTACTCATCCTTCATCTATTTACCACTGCACATACTTGTGTTAACATCAGTTTCAAATCTTGTGTCCACGCTTTATAATGACTAACAGAGCCTGTAAAGATGAGAAAATCACTATGTAATGTCAACTACTGTCCAGCAGATGGCAGCGAATAACTTGTAACAAGGCCATAAGAATTTTTTTTTCCCCACACTGGTTACATATTTTTTTTGTTGCGTATATAAATGTCTGGCTTAATGTGTGATTCCTTTTGATTGTAAGACACCTGAAAAGAAATTACATTAGAGCGACTTAGTACAAAGTTTTTATTGTAAATGTTTGAAATACTACAATACATATATGGTTACAATTCTGACAAAATGGCTAAGGGAAAAAAAACGTAACAAAAAAAATAAATACATCAGCACTGATTGATATGTGGTGAGCTGAGTCTAGAGATATTTCAAGCTACATCTTATTTTAATTATTTTTGCTTTTAGGAATCGATTTTACTTGGAAAAGGTTTGTGACAGCTTTGTCTTCACAGAATGGCTGTATCAAACTCATACTGCATGTTATTCTCCTGTGTCCTCAGACAGCCTCTTATGAAGTTCTGTAATAAAATAACTCCTACAGTGACATTTAGCTAACTTTTATGACAGAAACACATGTATACACATCATCTGTGGCATCTCAACCATGTGCAACTGCAGGAAAGCAGGCCAGCTTTTGAGGTGTCATTGACCACAGAACGTACAGCAAGAGATAAAGCAAACAGCTTCGGCGCTGTATCCCCCCCCCCAGCTGTTATTTCTTCTTCTAATTGTTTAGCCAGAACAGCAGTGGTCACGGCCGAAACTTTACAGCTCCAGGGCAGTTGTACAGAGGCACAGTGACTTAACACAGGCGATGACAAATACGCCCTGAAAGATTGTCACAGTAACAGAGTGTTTCAAAAGCATCATCATCACCCTCCACTCATTAACCTCATGCAACACAGAGTCCCAAGTGTGTTAGAAAATAACCAGTATTCCAGACATAAGATTTAAAAGACTACTCCAATGTGTAAAAATCACTTTCAATGTGAATAAAAAATACTGTTTGTTCCTTTTACATCCCACTGTGACGTCAGACAACATTCCAGACACTAAATACAAAAGCAGTGGAAATAAATGAAAAGAAAGCCTTTAGTGTCATAAGCACACAGTACACAGTGTGACCTGTAATTAAAAAGAAGAAAGGAAAAGAAAAAAAATAAGAAGAAAGGGTGACTCCCTCTCTTTTGTCGATACAGAAAAGTGCCGGAAACATTTGATCCTTCATATTGTTTGGTCTGTCCTCATCTTATCGTCTCACAAGGTGTCCTTTTCTTCACCAGTCTATTAAAGCCTGTGTATATGTGTGTGTTCAAAGTTCTGCCAGAGTGGAAATGTGCAGGGATTCCTGTATTTTAAGCCAGTGTCCTCTGTCTTGGTTTTATTCTGGGGTAGAGCTGTAGAGGACGACACAAAAAAACATATTAATAATCCACATTTTAACACCTAGAATACTAGACTGATAATACGCCGATTCATAACTCACCCCTAAGAGGTTGCGGGGAATGTAACCCTCAGTGTCGCCCATGCGCGCCCACCACCACTCGATCTCATCTTCGTCCTCCCTGCGGACGATGGTCATGCAGTCCCCCTCGTGGAACGAGAGCTCATCAGGGTTTTCAGCAGAGTAGTCCCAAAGGGCGTAGACCACACCCCTGTTCATGATACCCATTTTTTCTTGCACGCCTGAGGAAAAATGACATTTTAAACACTGAGTTTTTGTTGAAAGAGGGAGGGGGAAAAAAAAAACAACATTCACAAGACAGGAAAACACTAATGGAGAGACAAAACAGCTTTTACTGACCATAGAGGAACTGAGAGCACTGGGTGTAGCCTTCTTCCATTTCTTCACATTTATCAGCTGCCGTTTGCATGTCGCTGTAAGTCATAGCAAACACTGCTGCTCCAGACTCCACCAAGAACTTGCACACTTGCACATTGTTGCAGGATGCAGCACAGTGAAGAGGTGTCCTATTTTTTTTTTAAAATTGAAAAAATAAAGAAATAAATGGAAAAACAAAGAGGAGAAAATGTGAGATGTATTAGGAAAAAAGAAAAATAGTAAAGATTGCTAGAAGTACTTTAAAAATGTCCAAAAAAGCAAAAATAAAATGAATGTGCCCAGCAGCGAGCATGAACTTACCAGCCGTCACTATCAGCGGCATTAACATTGACACCAAACTGAACCAGAAACTTTACGATCTCCGTATGGCCGGCACAGACAGCGTTGTGTAGAGCAGTGATGCCTTCATCATTGGGCTGACTTGGATCTTCCACCTGTGATTCAGAAACCACGAGAAGTGAAATACTAGTATAATACCAGAGCAGATTACCAACAGGAGTGACAATATAACAAGCTTGTGGGAGAGATTTCTTACTTCGTAGATGATTCTCTGAACCAGATCAAACTCTCCCTCCAGAGAAGAGTCCAGCAGCAGAGCCAGTGGGTTGAACTTGACTCTCATGTTGTGCTCGATACGTTCAGAACCAGGCTTGCGCAGATTGGTCCTCTTTCCCTAAAGACACAACCATAATAGTGTATCACATAAACGATCTTGAACAGCACAGAAAAGAAATATAAATCTCAGAGAGAAGAGACGTCCACTTGCTCTTGCCCTTAGTGTGGGCTTAAAGCAAATGTGGGACTTGTGCTTCCAGCAAGCTAATCCAGTTTATGAACACAAGCTGAAAAAAACTAATTAATTCCTCCAACACCACGATTATGCAACCCGATAGGGGAAAAAAATGGTTCTTTAGCTTTCAAATTGAGGTGACAAAAGGAGGGGACTGGGGTGGAAAATGGGTCATAACACTGATTTCTCAGTGTTAAAACCTGCTACCTTAAGATCAAAACCGCTTAAGGAGTTAAGCAACAAGAAAAAGTAAACTGGTGTTTATTTTTAAGAGAATGTGTAAACTGTGCAAAGCGGGGTGGATATTGGCTTAAAGAGAGCAGAATGAAGCCTATTTTCTCCTGAAACAATAGCAGTACTTGATGGTGATTATTCAATTACATAACACCAGAGCAGGTCACTGCTGTTCAGCAGGGCCAAGTGTAACTCATGATGTGCCCCTAACAAACATGTGAGAGGATTTACAAAATGTACGCAGCACAAATACAAACACAGGTAGTGTCTCCTGTGGACTGCAATGACTAGTTCTTCTTTCAAAAACAAACAGCTAAAAGCCATGTTATAATTGAGATTCTACGGATTAAGATTCATACCGGTGGCAGAGTGACCTGTCCAGTGACCTCAGGTGCTTTCATGTTGAAGGTGTCCTCTCCGAAGCTGTCCTGCTCTGCTCCGCTGGGGTATGGAGGTGGTGGGTATGGGGGGAATTCTTCCAGGAAGCCTTCTGGAGGTGGAGGGGGCAAACTAGGTTCTGTGTCCTCCAGACCAGGAGGTGGTGGCGGTGGGAAAAGAGCATCATCTGGCCTTGGGGCTGGGTGGGATGGTGGAGGAGGGGGAATAATTTCCTCAGTCTCCGGGATGGCCGGTGGTGTGTAGGGCTGTTCAGTAAAGGCTGGAAGTGGAGTGTTGATACCTGTGGTCTGTGAGGGTTCCTGAGTTTGTCCTCTCTCTGATGGGTAGTTTTCAGTGCCAGTCGGAAGGCTTGAACCATGTGGTCCGGCTGATCCTTCCACCGCTTTCGCTGCTTCTCCAGTAAATGTAGGAGTGGTTGGTGTGTTCACAGTGGTCTCCATAGCTGCCAGGGTAGTTTTCTGATAAAGGAGTTTCTGAATGTTGGGCCCTGCCGGACCCTCTGGTTCAGTGATGGAGCTGCGTTTCTTCAAAGGCCGAGGGGCATTGTAGAGTTTCTTTCTCAGGGCTTCCAGGTCACCATCGCTCTGCCTGTAGGGGTTGGAAATGAAGGGAAGCAGCTTGGTAGGGCTGAGCGGCCGGGGGATGCGCTCTGTCTCTGGCTGCTGCCCCTCAGATGAGCTGGAGCCTGCGTTGTTGGTTCCATTGTTGTCAACTTCAGTTTCTGGGGCTGGGGAGCGACGCTCTAAGTATGGATTCTCTGGATGCGGGAAGCCTCCACTGGAGATCAGTGGTTTACCATACACTACAAACAAAAAACAGGAAACAAGTGTTTAAGACAGCGGGTGCATAGCTCTTTTTTGGACAAATTTCACCATTTCTCTCCCTTCTACTTCTACTAACTTGATATTCAGAGGATGGAGCTTCTTTACAGCAGCCTTCACCATGTCACAGCATAATCATTATGCTTTCTATTATTACATTGCAATTCATAATAACAATGTATTTGATGATTTTTTTGTATTTTAATTCATTAATTACAACAAGTAGGGTTTTTTCCCCGTTTCGTCTTCCTCATTAAATGAATGGGCTATATTATTTTACAGAGTTAGTGTGGAATACAAAAAGATTCTCAGGACAGATTCAGGACTTTGATAAACTTCATTTTCATTTTTTATATGTGAATCCATCTACATCAACTGTGTATGCAAAGATGCTGAATGTATATTCTTACCACTGACAAATCCGTTGGTGCGGTTTTGAGCCCTGTTGAGAGAACCCTGCACAACAGGCAGGAAAGGCTTTCCTGAACCCGACTGCTGTGTGTACATGGAGTAAATGGAGCTGGCAGCTACGATTTGCGGTTTACTCAGGTTGGCTTCTTTGGAGGAGGGGAGGTCTGACGTGAAGGGCCGTACCGTGGCTGCAGGTGGAGTGTCCTGCTTGGAGGGTAGAGGGAGTGTCTGGCTCTGTGACGGTGGGTGAGGGCTGCGGCTCTGGGCGGTGTGGGGCTGCTGGCTGTGGGGCTTGGCTTTAGGGAAGGTGCCTGTGTTGAGGCCTGGTTTGCCATAGGGAACAATAACGGGGCCTTTCGGTTTGCTGGGGACAGGGGGAGGTACCTTGACTGGAGCTTTGGGAGCCGACTGATGGAAGTTGAGGAAAGAGAAAGATAGTAAATTAGCTAGGGTTATTTCTACAGGTATTAACAAATACCAAATTTTACAAATTTTTTTTTCTCATGATGATATAAAAAGTGTGTTTTCATTCCCCCTCACCTGAGCATCCCTGACAAGGTCATCACTGCTCTGGTTTTTGCGGAGAGAGGTAGCCGGAACCTCTGTTGGCTCAAACATGGAATATGGACGCACTTTCCTGTCCCTCTTCAATTCTGAATCATCTAGCCACAAAACACATGGAGAAGATGATCGAGAAATTCGTTTCAACACAGTTTGAGATTTAAAAAAAAATGAAAAAAAAAATTGTTTTATAGGAACAGGAAGGGATTATTTCTGCACGTGTGCAGTATGTGCCTGTGTCTTTACCTTGGTCTGTGTTATAACTGGAGTGAGAGTTCATTCGTGGCAGTGTTGAAGCAGAACCATGACCATTGGTGTTGGGCTCTGGACCTGAAGAACTCCACTCTGGCAGTTTCCCTGGCTGAAGGCCTGGTGAGCCAGCAGAAGAGGACAGAGAAGATAAAGTATAAAATGAGATGCAATGGGTTTTTAAAGAAATAATGAACTAAAGCATCAACACAGAAATTCATTCATTATAAACACAAAGTTCATAGAGCTTTGTGTTGTGCAGTGTCATACATAACAAACCTTCTTTGAAAAACAACAACAGATTTTGTGGCATTTTGCATTGCTCTTCATTTGCTCATTCGCTTGCATGTCTGCAGAAATCTCTGGTCAGATAAGCCACAAAAGCATGGAGGGGTATCTTACAACTAGCAAAAGTAGCAACACATAGCAAAACCATGACTTCCGTCACAGTGTCTACACACTTTAGTTAAATGGTCCATCTGAAGAAGGGCTGTACAAATACACCAACAGCCCCATATATTTTTCTAGACCAGTCCAGACCAGATTGGGTTGGTCACAGTCCACCCAGGATGTCAGTTCAAGTGAAGGTTATGTGTTTGTTCCAACTGACCCATTTAGAGCTGCAGAGAAAGAACTGAGGAGGGAACTCAACAAGCATGCTTTAACAAACAGCAGCAAAACAAGCAAACGGGATCAACAATCCAGCAAGGAAATTATATAAAAAAAAACTCGTTTTTGGTGAAGATAACAGTCATGAAAAATGAAAACATCTAAGCAAAGATATCGGGAAGCGCATACGTGCGCACACACACACACACAACACAAGTGTGTACCTTTTCTTTTAGCCCGCAGCTCTTTCAGAGGCTTAAGCAAGAACATGGCTTCTGAGGAAGATGCATTCGAAAGATAAAAAAAACAAAAAACAAAGTAGCCTTAAAGCTCCAGATCTCCTCTGGTTCTAAACATGATTTTGGATGGGCCCAGCCTGGGCCCCCCAAGGGGCCATGCAGACCACAGCACAACCCCCAGGAGCCTGCCTGTTACTGTGCACAACATCCCTGATAGAGAGGAAATGGGAATGGGTGTATAGAAAGAGCAGATCCTTCTCATCCCCGCCCATCCCTATCTCTCTTCTTTCCATACTGCAAATCAACTCAGCATGCAGAAATAATTGCATGCAACAACACAACAGACTGGAGAGATGCCTGTTCCATTCACTTTTGGTATGTGAAATTGCTTTAAATAGGAAAACATGAGATGACGATTTCTTCTGTTGTTGTTTTGTAATGACTAATTTTGGTGTTGGATCATTCATTTTTAATAACCTGAAGCATACTGCTTGCACAATGTCTTACTGAGAGACCAATTTTAGGATGAGAGAGTAACTCTCTCATCCCGTAAGATAGAGAGATGAAGCACATAAGAAGGAATTACAGTGTGGAGGATGGTAGAAAGAACAATATGTTGCTCTGGTCTCTCATTGGTTGGATCACACTTTCACTTCCATTACATAGAACATACCTTAGTGCTGTCCCCAGTTTACCATGTAACAAGATGTGAAACAGATTGATTTAAAGCAGCACAGGAGCAACTACATTAGGGACAAATTTGCAGCCTTATTAAAATAAAGGCAAGTAGCATTGTTTGGAGTTTTAATTTCTTATGGTATAAATAATTTTCTGTATAGCTGTTTCTGAATCTATATTAAGAAAGGCATGCAAGACACACACTTTGGCAAAACAAAAACTCAAACTACTTTACTTAAAACCTAAAAAAGTGTTTAAAAAAAAAAAAAAACATCCCTAGAAAACAAAAGACTGTGAAGCTCAGGCTAAGATAATGCTAGATCACAGCACAGCACCCAGGAAGTAACTAGCTACCTTCTGAGCTCAAAAAGACATCACAACCAGCAGGTGTCCCAGACTCCTTTGCTCCTGCTGTAAATGGTAAATGGTTAATGAACTGCTCTTTATACAGCACTTTTCTACTCCTTTACTGAGGAGTGAAAAGACCTTTACCTATCATCATGCTGAAATTAACAAAACGTATTTAACTGAAAAAACAAAAACAAAACAAAAAAACAAGAAACATAATTTAGCTGGTGATGTAAAGATGACAGCCTGATATTTGAGTCAAAATCAGAAAAGGAAAAACATTTAAGAGCAGACTGTGGAGGCTGGGTGCTCACCTGTCCCCACTTTCTGTGGCTCGTGGGCTGGGAGGGTGGCAGTGCCGTCTGGGTAGGCAGGTTTTACAAGCAAATCGTGTCTCGCTGGGCCCCTCGGCATAGTGGACGACTGGATGTACGGACCGACCGCTGCCACACGAGACGGACCCAACTGCTGTCCGGCTTGGGCATCGGAGGGCAACTGTACAGTGAAAGGGTAGAGAAAGTAAAAAGAAGACTGGTTAGAGAGAGCAATTTAAAGAGCCTGTATTACAGTAAACCACAGAAAGAGATACAATATTTAGACAAATGAACATAAATGACAGAATGGTAATCAAAACTGTAAAATGAGTCCACAGAAAACATGCTGACAACAATTTTGAAAAAGGTATTTTTCAAAAATGAAAGGCACTTAAGTCGATTACTTAAACAAATACACAGTGGATGAAAAATGGGAAACTTGAAAATTCTCCTATACAAGTTTTTTCTACTTGGTGGGTGAAAAGTTCACTTTAGCCTGTGCATGGTGCCAGAGCAGGCCATGTTTTTATTCCTCCCCACCCAAAGATAGAAAAAACAAAACAAAACATGGATTAACTCTTGTGAGCAAGGAAGTGTTCAGCCTTTTTCAGAATGATAATTTGTTTTGTGAAGTTTACTCTCAAGAACCTTAGTGTGGGATCTTTGTATTTATGCTAGTTGGTGGTGTATAAACCTAAAGATGGCCAGACAAGGAGTCAAGTGTGTAGGATTTGTCATATAGAAAAAAATGTTGATAAATGCCACAAGATGGCAAAAACCCAAGAATAGGTGCAGCAGAACAGATGTTATAATCCAGAACAAAAATGCTGGAATAACCGACTGACATCTCCAACCTTTCATAGATATCTAGTTACTTTCTCAGCAATGGCTGTTAAGTTACTGCTGAACCACCCACTCACCCACCCACTCACACACTCTCACACACACACACACGTTTATGCATATTTACAATGTTTACTAATTAAAAATTAAAAAAAATTTTAAATAAAAAAACCCAAACATTTTAAGATCTAATGACTCCAGAGCAGCGCAGCAGTCTCCTAAATGTTGTTGCTTTAGTAAGTTAGGACAGCACCTACAATATAAACACAGCAATTCATGCCTTTTTTTCTTTTTTTAATTATCCACATGTAGAAAACTGACTGATCAATGTTCACCTATAAGTTGGCACAAGTTCTTACAGCTCAACAAAAGCTGGTGCTATATTGCTTCCCTTTAAAACAAAATGATCATTGTAGGTTTTATCCATCAAATGAACGGAGCAACAAAAGTTAAACAAATGCAAAAACTAACAAAGTCTGAAGAGGCAAATCACATTCAGTTTAGAAATCAAACAGGTACATATGTATAGCTGCAATACTAGTTTAGTTACCTGAAGGTGAGTTTCTTTTGAAGCCCTCTCTTTACCAGGATAGCCATTCTTGAGAAAACAAAAGCACAAACATGCAACAGAAGTTCAAAATAGAAAAATAATCCCCCCTTTCCCCCCCTATCCAGTATTGGCCCTTTTCACTGTTTTCTGAAGTATGTGACTAAGATGGTGTGAGATGACTCTCAGCTGGCAGCTCTCAGACTACCTCTTGGTCAGTATGTTCAGATGTGTTTGCTGGGTGATGTTAGCTGGACGCTTGCTTTTTAGTAGGAGGAGAGAGCAGCTTGGATGGAGTGTGTCTTTGTGCTGGTGAGAAAAAGGCTCACTCATTATGATTCTAGGCAGGGTGTGGGTAAATCACCTCACGAGCCCCTATTCAAGCTTTCCTCTCAAACACACATGCACACATAAACACCTTTCTATGTACTGCTTCTCCTTTATTACATATGACATCAAAAAAAGAGGCCAGGAGGCTATAAAGTAATGCACAAGTTGCTCATTATCTAAACAATTAAAATAGATTTACATTTCTTTCTAAAATGTATTATTTATGTTTTAACTTTTAATCTTCAACACTGTTTTGGCTGAGTAAATACTGCAAACCAAATACTCACGAGGCTGTATTTTGAATCTAAAAACACCGATAAAACATACAGTGGGGCAAAAAAGTATTTAGTCAGCCACCGATTGTGAAAGTTCCCCCACTTAAAATGATGACAGAGGTCAGTAATTTGCACCAGAGGTACACTTCAACTGTGAGAGACAGAATGTGAAAAAAAAAATCCATGAATTCACATGGTAGGATTTGTAAAGAATTTATTCGTAAATCAGGGTGGAAAATAAGTATTTGGTCAATAACAAAAATACAACTCAATACTTTGTAACATAACCTTTGTTGGCAATAACAGAGGTCAAACGTTTACTATAGGTCTTTACCAGGTTTGCACACACAGTAGCTGGTATTTTGGCCCATTCCTCCATGCAGATCTTCTCAAGAGCAGTGATGTTTTGGGGCTGTCGCCGAGCAACACGGACTTTCAACTCCCGCCACAGATTTTCTATGGGGTTGAGGTCTGGAGACTGGCTAGGCCACTCCAGGACTTTCAAATGCTTCTTACGGAGCCACTCCTTTGTTGCCCGGGCAGTGTGTTTTGGATCATTGTCATGTTGGAAGACCCAGCCTCGTTTCATCTTCAAAGTTCTCACTGATGGGAGGTGGTTTTGGCTCAAAATCTCACGATACTTGTCCCCATTCATTCTGTCCTTAACACGGATCAGTCGTCCTATCCCTTTGGCAGAAAAACAGCCCCATAGCATGATGGGGCATACCTACTGTGAAGCACCCCCATGCTTCACAGTAGGTATGGTGTTCTTGGGATGCAATTCAGTATTCTTCTTCCTCCAAACACGACGAGTTGAGTTTATACCAAAAAGTTCTACTTTGGTTTCATCTGACCACATGACATTCTCCCAATCCTCTGCTGTATCATCCATGTGCTCTCTGGCAAACTTCAGACGGGCCTGGACATGCACTGGCTTCAGCAGCGGAACACGTCTGGCACTGCGGGATTTGATTCCCTGCCGTTGTAGTGTGTTACTGATGGTGACCTTTGTTACTTTGGTCCCAGCTCTCTGCAGGTCATTCACCAGGTCCCCCCGTGTGGTTCTGGGATCTTTGCTCACCGTTCTCATGATCATTTTGACCCCACGGGATGAGATCTTGCGTGGAGCCCCAGATCGAGGGAGATTATCAGTGGTCTTGTATGTCTTCCATTTTCTGATGATTGCTCCCACAGTTGATTTTTTCACACCAAGCTGCTTGCCTATTGTAGATTCACTCTTCCCAGTCTGGTGCAGGTCTACAATTCTTTTCCTGGTGTCCTTCGAAAGCTCTTTGGTCTTGGCCATGGCAGAGTTTGGAGTCTGACTGGTTGAGGCTGTGGACAGGTGTCTTTTATACAGATGATGAGGTCAAACAGGTGCCATTCATACAGGTAACGAGTGGGGGACAGAAAAGCTTCTTACAGAAGACGTTACAGGTCTGTGAGAGCCAGGAATTTTCCTTGTTTGAGGTGACCAAATACTTATTTTCCACCCTGATTTACGAATAAATTCTTTACAAATCCTACCATGTGAATTCATGGATTTTTTTTTCACATTCTGTCTCTCACAGTTGAAGTGTACCTCTGGTGCAAATTACTGACCTCTGTCATCATTTTAAGTGGGGGAACTTGCACAATCGGTGGCTGACTAAATACTTTTTTGCCCCACTGTAACAAATGACTGTATCAGGTTTTAATGAAAAATAATATTTGTCGTTAAAAGTTTGAGTTGTAATAGAAAGTTCGTGCTGGAAGCCAATAAAGCCCCGATTAGGAGAACATAATTAAATAAGTGCATAGAGGACAGATTACAGTGACTCATGTAATTGAGAAGGTGAAAGCACAATATCAACCAATCAGGATTTTTTATTTATTTATTTCATTTATTTTGTCCACCCTCAGATTTAACATCAAGCAGTAAATATGGTAATTTTTCTTCTCACAGTCTGTTTCATAAAAATCTATGTTGATTTATTTACAGTCCCATGGCAACCTTCAAACATCTTTTAGAAGGGGGGGGAGAGGAGTAGAAAGCCACCAGAGAGTGAGATCAGAACCTCAACACTAAACAGGATTATCACCACAGACTGCCTTAACTCAGCCTTCTGATTTTTAATGTGTGTTGAATCTTGCCATAAATGTTTGCATAAAAGACGGTTTAAAAAGGCAACGTCTTTCTTAAAAAGGCAGGTTTCCTTCAAACTGAATTCTTCCACTTTTCATGTTTATAAGCCCCACCAGAAATAGATAGCATCTTCACTGACATTCCTGCGTGTCTGTGATAGGAAGTCTGCACATACTATTCCTCTCTCATCTTCTGGCTTTGTTTCTGTCAAATGGGACTGAAAACACAACCGAGTGAAGGAGTGGGAGTGAAAAATCAAACTCAATTCCATTATATGATCAGAACAACCTTCCTTTCCCACCAAGATCCAATATTGGAAAAAGACAGATAGGAACTGATTGCTCTGAGTGAGAGAGGAGGGGTGGGGGTGGGTGGAGTGTTACGTGATCATCTCCAAACAGAGGAAAGAAAGTGTGAGAAGCTTGAGCTCAGAATGTCAGATGTAGAGATACAAACAGCTTTTTATCACAGGGCCACTAGGGGGGGTTCTGATCAAAAGCATTTCTACTAGTTAGTACCAGAAATTAAAATTAGTACCCTGAAAGATTGTCAGGGTGCCATATAACAATTAAAGCTATGGGTTTTTTTGGTTTGTTTGTTTTTTTGTTGTTTTTTTTTTATGTAGTTTTGGTGCAATAATACTTACGGGCAAGTTCTCTTTCTGCTGCAGGGCTGCCTTCTTTTTCCACAGCCGGTCTCGGAGCTCACTGATCCGTTTGTCCATAGCAGCCACTTCCAGGTTGCGCTTGTTCAGACTTTCTCTCTGGTGCTGGAGCTTTGAGTTTTGATCCTGGTTGAGCTTGTTCCTCAGCTGACCAACCAGCACAAACACAAATCAAAAACTGTGCTAATTTTAAACAAGTAATATGTTTGGACTTGAATTTTCCTTTATTACTTCACACCTGTAGCTCTTTGTAGAGGCGGTCCAGCTCTGCAACCGAGCTCTGGTTGTCATGGAAGTTATCCATTTTGCCATTTTTGAGCAACTCCAGCTGCCGGCTGAGCTCCTCCACCTTGGACGCAGCCATCACTAGTTCTCTCTGCTTCTGCTGGAACAGGTTATTCATTTGCTCTATCTCCTCCACTGGAAAGGGAGAGGGATTGAGTGTGATGATGACAGAGGTAAGAAGAAAGAATGCAAAGAGAGACAAACAATATAATGTTGACAGTCAGTCACAGAAATACAGCGCATCTTAATCCAAAATAAATTTCAAACTTTCATGGTTCACACGATACTCTTAGCAGGCATCCAGTCGTGAATTCAAAGTTAACGAACTCACCCAGTTTGCCATTGCTGAGACGTTTCTGCTCCACCTGACCCTTGAGGGCCCGGACCTTCTTGAGCCGAGCTTCCTGATTCTCAATGTTCTCTCTGAGGCGCTGGAGCTTCTCCTGCTCAGATGCCTGTTGCTGCTGACGCTGCTCTTGCTGCTTCAAGTAGCGCAGCCGCTGTTCCTAGAGACAAGAGGCAAAGGGGAAGCAGAACACTTGTTAAAAATATATATAATTAAACAAACACATCCCTCCTCATGCATGACTGCACTATGTACACTGCTTAAATGTCTAAATGTTATGGGCAACTGATAGAAGTTTTTCCTGGTTCATCTTCCTCTGAACAGACAATAGGTACATTTTTCCTTCTATGATGTTTGCACAATGCAATGCTACTGAAAAAAAAATGAAGTCACTGATAACTGGGTTGCCTATAACCCTGGCTTTCAGTGCAAAATACTTCCTGCCACAAGTCCTTGGCTGTAATAAAAAATAGGAAGTGCTTGCTTTTCCTGGTAGCCTTGGGAAGCTATTCCCAGGTAGTTAAATAGCAGAAACAGATGCAACTGTGGAAAGTACTGAAAACAAATGGGGGGGGGGGGGGGGGGGGGGGGGATAGTTTGCATTACTTCCACTGGATCCAGCAAAAACAGTAAATCGAACAAATTCTGACTACAGAAAGCTTAAATGTTAGCAATGGTATTTAAAAATTGGTTGATTTCAGAATCAATCATCGCTCTTCAGGTGTGACATGGTATATTGTAAACATGACAGAGCTCTCCCAGCAGGTTCCAAGATAAGCACATCCCAGCCACGGGTCAGGTGATGATGACGACAATGCCCCTTTATTTACTCCAAGCAGTCAAGTATACATGTAATGCTTGTACTTGATTGCTTGGAAGTCACATTCCTGGACTTGTTATACTGTGCTGATGTATACACAGTGCTTGGAAGTGAATGCTTAAATGCCTAAAGGACCTAAACCACAGCCCTAGGAGCATATTTAAGGAAGTAAAAGAAGACGCAAAGTTTTTAAAGTTACTATAAAACTGCATATACTGTGTGGGTGATTCAGAAGAACAAAAACATTTTAAAGTGCTTCCGCAAAAAAACAAAACAACAACAAAAAACATAGAAGGAATAAGCACTCAGTTAAGTATTTCATTATATCACACCTATTTTCTATCATATCTTTCTTGTTGTCAATCAATCCTGAGCAAAGTAAAAAAACAAGTTTAGATATCAGATGTGTCCCGCAGAGTGAGAACCTGACACAGTAAACTGTCTCAGGCTTCTCAAATGAAACTATGCCCACATCCACCCATGCCTTACCTGTCTATCACAAACTCTACATAAACATCCATTATATAAGTACAATAGAATGTACTCATTTAATGTACTAAATGAACTCATTTTTAGTCCAGTACTGACTTCAATACCGTCTCCACTTAACCCCTTACTCTCTTATAGGCACCCATCTCTTTCTACTGCACTTTTTTATGCACCTTGGAGGCAAGAAGTTGCTGTTGGGCTTCTATCTGCTGCTGCTGTCTGGCAGCCATCTCTTGTAGCTCAGCCAGCGTCATGTCCATCCGGGGCGTTGCCACCTGTGTAGAAAGAAAGAACAAAAAGAAACACATTCATGTTTTAAATATATATTCAAGCTGAAGGCATTTTTCCCACTATAAAAGTCTAAAATAAAATTACAACAGGAGGCCTAAAGTAAAAAATGCAAAACATATGCAGGGACATTACTGAAACATCAGATTTAGTTTCAGTTATACTCCTTAAAAGGGGGAGCAGTTTAAACATTTTTTTTTTTTGGGGGGGGGGTTCAGAATTCATTGTACAATATTTATTCCCCAAGGAGACAATAATCATTTTGCAGTCATATCCATGTTATGATCCACTGATTAATTTTGCAGAAAAACACTGCAGGGTGTGAGAACTGAAAGGAACTAATCAGTATCCCAGAGCACACAATTAACTTCAACTCGTCAAGTATAAAGAAATTACATTTTGGGTGAAGATTTTATGCCGATACTAAATGCATGACCCTTATTAGTAAAATAAAATAAAAAATAAAAAATAGACATTGTTCCAAATTGACATGTTTCTAATTATTCACATCAGCTACCATTCAAAGTGAATGAATGTAAAATAGTGTAAACCATTTCAACCACTTGTCAGAAAAAAAGTTAATAACTCACCCCATTCTCCATCCTTCTCTCTGGGGGACCCTTCACTCCATTTCTCTTTGAATCTGAGCCTCTTGATCCTCCTAAGTAATGAAAATAAGTGGAGATTTCGTCAGACATTAAAATTTAGAGCACCTTAAAAGAAATGAAAGATCAACAAGAAAAAAAATGGCTGGAACTTCCTGTTGTCCTTTTGCCCTTCAGTGTCTCTGACAAACAATCATACACATTTAGACTTATAGGTTTGTCTTGACATGCTATAGAGGAGGGTGTATACTAGCTGAAAAAATGACAGGCTAGTACTGAATTATTTTAACTTCTTTACCTCAGTGCTTTTTGTAACTTGTAAAAAATCTCTTGGGATTCAACCTCATCAATAATGACTTATTAGTGGGGTGGGTACACTACTGCATGTATATATGCTTGTCTAGGAAGATATAACCATATAGCCAACCGTTTTACTGGCATTTGGCATGCACGTCTGACAATCTGGGTCCTATCCCTAAAGTATTATCCCATGATGAAAGCCCATAATAGCTTTACTATGTAGTTTAACTGCTAGCATACAGTATGCATGCTAGATACAAACTAATCGCTATAAACAGATGTCTGTAAAAAAAAAAAAATGTGAAGAATTTTTAACATTCAGTATTGTTAGTACAGGAAGCTTTATGTGGTTTAAAGAGGATTGACCAACCACGATTAGAGCTTCATGCAAGCCCATAGATCAAAGCCTCATGGGTTGCTGCTCCAGAAGCTAAATAACTGGTTTAATAGATGCTGGTTAATCGCTGATGGGAATGTAAGACACCGCTAAGCTCAAGAGTGACGCAAACTGTTATAGTCACAGCATTCAGACATTCAAACAGTGATTAATTTTCCATTAATTTTCCTCACTTCATTTAGATATATCAAGTCAATGACAGAGCAGAAGTACACCCATGATTTTCTGGGGCATTTTGTTGCCTATGTGTCATTGACTATTGTCACACTGGCACTGAATTTGGTGAAGCGTGACAACTCTTTTGAAGGTTTAGTTCTTTCGGCCTTCTTTCCAAAGGTTTAGTTCTTTGTCACTAACTACCGAGTCTGTGTGTTATAGTAAAATAGTATAGTAGAAAAGTAAGATTATTCATGTTTAGGGCAGTCTTCAAACTAATCATGTTTTTTTTGCCAAGTAACTTGAGAATTTTGTCTGTGCCTGTTTGTTAATGATTGCATTTCATATTCATGCTATGCTGAAAGTAAAGGTCTATAAAAAGTATAATTAGTGTGGCTGCTTACTCAGACATGACGCAGGCATAATATTAGATTAATGAAAAGAAGTTCAAATGTACTGGCAGTCCAATAGATTGGTGACATTCCATTTTATCCTCCGACATGTGAAAAAGAACGTGCTCGAACAGTATCGGGGAAGTATAAACATTTAACTAACTGCAACCTGAGGGCAGGACAGAGTACATCCGTACTGCCGTAACTAATGTAAACACGGCAACAGGACCAAATAAACCCGCATAAAAATGCAGTAACTGAAAAATTTAATACAGAGCTGCGTTGCAAATAATGATCAGAGCTAAGCTCTCAGTGTGGGAAAACAACAGCGGGCTAAGATAACACAAAGGGAAAACAGCCACCTAATCCCTGGGCCAGACTCAAGCTGTGAGAGGTAAAAAGGGCTTAGTTATGCAACTCGGGGTTGAGAGGATAGTCTATGAAAAAAATACTAGACTTTTCTGTGTTAATAAGAAAATTGAAAAGTAACAGACTTCTCATAGTGGGACTCGGACACTCTGATTCCAGCCAGGATGAAGGATCTGAGGGCTCCAAATATAAAGCCCTCTTCTGGATAAACGTTTGAAAAATGCCATAGTGTTTATTGAGTGAATAGTGCGTTATAAAGACAGCAGGCACCTCTGGAGACAGTGCTCACCCAATCATAACTCTTGTGTGTGAGAAGTATCAGACATTAAAGCCTCTTTTCACTATCTGTTGTGTATTGCAAACAGTTGCTTACCTGATTCCCTGCTAGGAGCTCTGTTGTGACGCAGAAAGAAGCGCACTTCTGATCTGTGCTGTCCCCATCGTTGGAGCACATCCAGCATCCTCTCCCCATCACCTACAGGTCTCTCTGCAAGTCGAAATAAAACATTTTAGCCCACAAATAAATATTGAAAAAAGTTTTCATAATATTTCACTTGGATTGGGCAAAACACGAATGCATGTCAAGTTTGCACATGCCATTTACTCAGTGTATCCAGTCTAACCCAAATTGAAGGATGATTCATTTTGTCAACACAGTTTGCATGCCGTTGATCTAAGCAATGACTTCAGGGGAAACAACTATAACACGCTGTCAATTATGCCTCTTGGCACTGAGCTCATCAGCTGTTCTTCAGACATTTTCTTTGAGCATTTCATTACACAGATGAGCTGACACATTATGCTTAAGTAGAGGTGAGTGAAACTGATATTTTAATAATGGTAGAAATGCAAAATGAAGCAGGTAAGTAAAATATTCTAAATATAATTTATAACTTTACATCTAATTTGGATGCAAAATGTCACTGCTGTGTTTTCAAGGAGATTCAAAAGTGGTCTGAGGTGAATGGGTGCAAAATGAGACAATCTCTTCAGTATTCATCTCCTTTCAGACCACTCCTGAAAGTACTCAAACACAATAATTGGCACTTTTTCACTATTATGGCAGTATCACCATGGAAACGGCTATGAAGCCTGGCTCCTTGAGTTCTGATGTTGTATACTCCTTGACTCTTAGAAACGGTGAAAATGAGGCAGGCATGAAATCTCAACGTCACTCCTCACCTCCCACCTGAGAGATGTATGAAATGTTTAGGCGCTTGTGTTTGATGCAGAGATTGGGGCTCTACACTATTTGCATGGTAGACTCAAAAGAGACAAACACTTTAAAAACTGCCTAGCAGATGACCACAAAGCTAATCACAAACCACAAGTGGTCAACATGAGAAAAAGCACTTTTTGTCTAAATAAAATAAAAACTAATGTGTCCACACACCGACTCCTGTTCCTTCAGATACTTCACAAACAAAAGAGCACTGTCACTCACCAGATCCACGCCACATCTCAGATAGGTGGCAGTCCGTTTCCCCCGGCTCTTTGCACAAGTCCACCACATCCCGGCACAGCGTCTCCGGAGTAACAGGAACCTCGGTAAAATGCTGGTCATTGTTACTGAGGTATACAGTCAGGAACATCTGGAACAGCGGGCAAGAGAAGCAGATAACCCGGTAGATTAGATAGAGCTAATTAAGATCACAAGCAAGAGGATCCTGTTAGAGTTAGTAGAAGTAAGGTAAACATAAAAGTTCTCTGGAATTGGTGTCCAATTTCCTCTTGGTTCATTGTTTGTATAGACTGTATAATATGTGAGCTTCACTGATAGCAGATCTGCTTCCCAGGCCTCATACCTCTGTGTCAACAGAAAAACCAGAGGCCAGATCTTGAAATTCCATTTCACTCACTAACTAGTGCTGTGACCACTGTGAGAGATCCCTCCATCCCAATGTAAACACACTAAAAAACCCCGTCAAGCACTCTGAATGAGCAAACTGCTAGGTTCTTATGCAAGTGTGTGACTGACAGCTGCTCAAGGCTGGTTTATATCAATCTACAGAGAAATGGGCAATCTCAATGAAGCAGTTTGTAATAAATTGGAATTTGTATGCCTCCAGCTACTGCAGAAAATAAACACACTGACACTGAGCAGAAAATTGAGCTGTCTATCAGGAAGGATCCAAATGCAGACAGTCACCTACAACCTTTTAAAATAAACTCTAAAAATCAATACTTATATGGGATATTATTCATCTTTATAGCTATAACAGGCAGCAATTGTCAAAACAATTAAAGTAAGAAGGGCTGAGTCAAACAAAAGCCTTCACAAATGATTTAAAAAAAAAAATGCATCTGAAATGTCTGTGATATTCCAAAACCTATATAATCGCTGACAGGAAACACAAACATCAAAAGTCAGTGTACGAGCATCATACATTCATAAAAAGATAAGTGCTAAGAAGCTTAAGGCTCGTAATGGAATATGCCCCCAATCTGTAATATGAGCACATAATAGGAGTTGATAAGGCAGCAATAAAACCAATTTTATAACAAAGGTGTCTTAGGATATTGCATGCCTTGAACATACTGAAATGTTTCGTTTCAAACCCAGGTTTTGGCACAGTGTCATGCCTTCACAGTGACTTCAGACAGAGTATCCTGAAAAGCGTGTAACTGTAAGAGCGGTATTGTTTTAAATGTCCAGAACCTCCAGGTTACACTGCCAGGTTTTTCTACTCTGAGTTGCTGTGAATAGCCATGCCTACGGGGGCTACTGTGGGAACATGAGGTCAGCCAGGTCACAGGCACAAAATACTTGAAGGGGGTGAGCATGCAGAGCAGCTGGTGCAGAAACAAAAGTATTTGGGTTGCTTTTTAACTGTGGTGTGTACTGCGCCAAAGAGCAACAGCCTTAGGATAAGGGGCTTTATCCCCCTTTTCTTCCTCAAATGAAGCTTACTAAGTGAGTGGGCAGGTGAAACGTTCCCTCTGAAGATCTCCTAAGCAACATCTACAACCAGAGGTTTGTTTTATCACACAGAAGGTGGAATCAACGGGCACTGGCCTGAGTCAGAGGACCTGACTCAACTGCCAGAATCAATGGGGATGCAAATGAAAGATTCTCATGAATAGAGCAAATCAGCTGTGAGTCATGCCTGTCAGTAATGTAGAGAAGAGAAAGCTGTAAACAGAAAGCTGTGTTTCTAACTAAAGACCACCCTCTGTGGCAGAACACTACCCTGGAAAGTAAAACTAAAATAAGGGCTTTTTGTGTCTGTTAATTAGAATAGTTTGAGCATTCATGCTAAAAACACAATTAAAATCACTCATATAGTCTGCCTTCATCAAATTATTTAAAAAAACAAACAATTCGTAGATCTTTCAGAATGAGACGGTGACATCATGAAAACTTCCCAGAAATCCAAAGTGCTAAAGTGAACCTATTAATACTTGGAGAGTGAAAGAGAGCACTGACAGATAGTAGGAAAAGAGAGAACCACAGATGGGAAGAGAATATAATCTCGGGTGCTGGCAACGCCCCCACTAAAATCCAGGTTGCTGCAGCACTAAAGTTGATGATCCAAGACCACCAGTATTCACTTCAACTATCCATCTAGATGACTTAGCACTTTGCAGTTGACCTTCATCCACCTAAAGCATGTGGTCACTGCTTATTCGCTATGATATAGCACACATGGTACAAAAGCTGTATAAACTATAAATACAAATAAAAAAAATCTATGAGGGCAATTTTCATATTGTTTTGGAAACTTTCCTTTAATTCATTTTTTGTCTTTGATCCTTGCAAACCTTTTAAGGTCTCAAAATGATAGGTCTTGTAGACTTTTCATTACAAACAAAGCAGTGGATGCAAGGTAAATTACAGGAATTTATTTTATGTGCTGCAGTAAATATCAGAAAAGTGTTTTCATCGTTATGTCTACATCTTTATAATTTATGGTCTACTCAACAATAAGCAATTACACCGCAGACCCTCTTCAAGTTTTAAGAAACGTACCTACTCAGACAGGCAAGATTACCGTAAGTAGGTGTTTGACTCAGCCAAACAAATTAAGTGTTCATTAAATATTCATTGATACAGCAGCAAGTAAAATTAAGTAGCTCAGTAACAGCCTGATAGGTACAATGCAAAATAGACAAACAGTAGCTCAACGGCCTACCAGAAAATACTGCTTTGTGTAGCTTTATATAGTTCGAAGGGAGCTGGCAATATCATGATTTTATGTGACAATGTTTGACAGAAATATGCTCCACTTGCTTTCTATTAGGTGTGGAGAGGATGACAGAAGCAATTGCTGAATTGCACTTCCCTTCCTATTTTATTTTAGAGAGGGTAAAGAGCCCTGGGGAAGGAGAAGGGACAAGCTGCCTCGGCTGCTGTGGCTCACTATTATAGCAAAAGATTTCCATTTCCATCATAGCATCAGCTAAGTCAAACCTGGCTCCCAGGGTTTTGAGGGTGATGTGGCAGCTCAGAATAGCAAACGGACAATTATAGCCAATGCAAAGAAATATGGCCATAATACTGCTGTCTACACTGTAGATACCCTCAAAGCGGGGCAGCTATATGGTTAGGTCATTTTATCGCAGGGATTACGTTAATCCGCTGTATAAAAATATAGCCTTTTAACAGCCTGCTGGCTCAGGGGACAATAATAAGCTGAAACACGCTAGCTTGCAGCTAGGCTATGGCCATTATGTCTTAGTATATTATAGGATCGTGTTTTTTCTTGGAGGTTGAACAGTGGCCTGCAGTGAATAGGTGCAAAACAGTCTGACCATGTATTCTCAAAAAAATTAATTAATTAAAAAATAATAATAAACTGCCACAATTTTAAGAGTCGGCATAGGATCCTTTGTTCAAGATGCAATAACACTGACAAGACTGTGTCTCTCTCTGACATGAAAGGCTATAACATCAAAACCTCAGACAAAAGACACTGCAAGAGGAAGACATCTAAGAGTAGGAGAGTGACTGCAGCTGGCAACACTTGAGCTAAAAGGTTCAGAAAGAGAGAGGGGGAAAAAAAACAAAGATATGCTATCCTGGGTTATTTCACTGAAAGTGGCTTCTTTGTCTGCGATTCTCCTGTATCCAAGTTAAATGAGCTCCAGTCCCTTTAGGGCGGTGGAGAACAATTCTGTCAAATTGAAGTTTAAAGAAATGCTGATTTTCTTTGCCTTTTGATTTGGATCCTTAAAGCAGATGCCACCGGCTGCGGACCTGAACAAGCTTTTCAAGCCTTTCCAGTTCAGACAGGGCACTGTGAGATGACTTCAGTTTAAATATCAGCCCTCTACCTGTAGCCAATTGCACAAAGGAATGTTTTTGTGTGTGTGTGTGTGTGTGTGTGAGTGTGAGAGAGAGAGATTGTGGCACTCCCACTGATTGTTAAGATAAGGTTCATGCAAAAGAGAGAACAGTTTGCAGACATTTAGTCTCTTGATGTTCAATGTGTTAGGTTAGGACGGGTCAAAGGAAAATGAAGTTAGAAAAATACTCCTTAGATAATTTGACTCCTAAAAGCATATCATTCTTCATGTCCCACCTTGAAAATCCACTCTCTCCATCTGAGGGTCAATCCCCCTGCAAGAGTCTCTTAAGGTAATTGTCCAGATGCAGTTGTTCACATATTGAGTTAAGAGTGATCAAAACTGCATGCCGCTGCAGTTTCCAATTTCCAGGAATAACACACGAGATTGTACTATAATTCAATGACTCTGCAATATAACAATTACTACCAAATAAAAGTCAGTCCTGTCACAGAGAATTTATTATATAATTAGCTTGAAATAGACAAGTACAGAAAACGCAGTATCTCATGTACTGTCAATGCAAAGAGTAGCATATAACCAAAGTTAAATTCCCACACCCATCCCCTGATGACTATTAATGGGTGAAGTATTAAAAGGACCTATTATTACTTTCCTTGCTCGTGTATTTTAACTGTCACACTTATAGAACCTCAAATTAAACATAGCAAGTATACAAGAAGAAGGTCATTGTTTAAATAAGTAATCCCAGAGTCAAAAGCTGTTTCTGTTTCAACTAGGTCAGTTTTGTTACTGTTTGGTTCTACAGGGTGTCACTGAAATTGGATATCCCTAATATGGTCATCTTGGACACACAGCATTTCCTTAAACAGCAGCAGCCCTACCCACCTGCTGGTCAAGTGTTCTGTTTGAGAGGAGGAGCCAATCAGAGAAAAAAAAGTTTCAGACAGAAGCTGCAGAAGGGCCCAGTATAAAATATAAAGTCATTATTCTGAATTGTTCGTCATATAAAGATACTCTAGTAGGGTCAAGAATGTTTCTTCTCTCTGTTAGCCCTGCAGACAAGCGACCTGTCTGGGGTGTAACCCCCACCTCTCGTGCAATGGAGGAAGAAAATGGATGGATGAAAACGTGCATAGCGTCTCCACTTCCAGATTATTGATTTTTGAAGAGTAAAAATTTTGTTTACATCAGCACAACTAATAACCCACAGCAACACTGGACATGGTTAGCCTTCGGATAGGGCTAGGTGAAAACAGATAAAGACAGTTTTCACAAAGTAAATTTTCCTTGATAGAAAAACGTGACGCGGTCAATATAAAGTCAATAGAATTCATTCCATCTACGTTTTGGCACGAAAGACCAATGGCAATGACAATAGTGCTGTGCTCTCAGAGCACATCCCTTTCCAGTTGTACACAGAGCTGAACAGCTGTGTCATACTTTAGTACATCAGATTTGTTATCAAGTCGCACATCTAAACTATACATGAGCCTCATTGCTCACTTTACTGAGACATTACTGCATTTGTTGCTCCCTTTTTTGTGTTTGTAAGAGCATAAGAGTGTTTCTTTGGTCACTAGTGAGTAAATAGTTTTTTGTCTTTTTGTGAGGTTGTGATCTGATTTATATGATAATACACAATGATATTAACTGATATGAAAAAAATCATGTATAAGACTTGATTTCATATGGATGAAATCAGTAAATAAATAAGATACACTGTCCGACAGGTTAAAAAAATATATTAAGACGCAATACCAGTTCCTTATAAACATATGCAACATGTAACACAATGCCTTAGGGGAAATGGAGTGGCTGGGAAAGTGGATAGTATGATAGCAGCAGAGGATAACAGAAGCCATATCTTCAAGTATGCCCGAGGGCACTTCACGTAAGGGGTGCTGGACCTTCTGTCCACACACACTTTCAATTACAGATATTGCTGTAGTAAGCGAATGAGTCAACTAAGTCTTGTTGACGGAGTCACCTCTGAATCTAATTAGCAAAGGTTTGTAAGACACTGCAGCAGCATCTTCCTGTGTGCTCGTGCCTTAGTTCTCTCTGCCTGACACAGTTCCAGCTTAGCAGTTCTTCAAAAAGGCGAGGCAGCATAAAACTCTATGAAACTGAAACGGCTCTATGCATTATCTCTCTTCATCTCGCATTCCCTCTCCTTCATTTTCTGTGTTGCATTAGAGGGATGAGGTGGCACGGGAGAAAAGGTCAGGGGTGACAAACAGCAAAAAGCACAGTAGTCTTATTCAGCTGCAACATTTGGCGGTGGCGGGGGGGGGGGGGGGGGGGGGGGCGAAGAGAAGCAGCTTTTACAGTACATGAAGCTGCAGAAAGCTTCCATCACAAAAGCGTCTTCTCTATGTCTGCACTGCGGTACTTAGCCTATCACTTCATAATCTGCGGTCTTGCAATGCTCTTCTATTTCTGGTCTATGTGATGAGAGAATTCCTACTTTCGGCTTATCTGGGAGATAAGGGAAATGGGAGTCAAAATTAAGCAGAAAGGAAAGGATGTATCCTTTTTTTTCCCTTTTCCAATGCCTCATGACTCTTGGTAAAGATATTCCGAGAACTAGTCACGGCCTGAAAGTTATTATAGAAAATACAGATGCTTAAAATATGAAGAGTGCAACAAAAACTGAATTAAAAAAATGCCCGCTGTGTGGGATTTAACTGCAAGCAAAATTACCCTTTATCAACTCTTATTTTATGCGAAAAACAAATACGATTCAAAATGTAGCAGTGAATGATGCCTTTGTGACCTTTAATCAGTCATATGTAAAAATGAAACCTTGGTGAAGCAGCAGAGTGAATGGCTGTAGTCTTACCAGTACAGAAGACCTTTGCTACTAGAGGAACTTTTCAGGACTAAATTATACAATTTGTTTCCACCAAAAAGTCCCTGCAGCAACGGAAATAACGGAGAGCTTTGTGTCATCAGCTATTTTGCCCATCAACACTTGAAGTTGTTGTATGTTCTCTGGTCAACACATTACTACTTGAACAAAGTAGATGACTAGCAGGAATTTGGCAACCAGAGACCATAGTGCATCACTTGTATTCAGCAACTTCAAGCAGCGATAGACCAAAAAGCCAGTGGATGATTCCCGAGCTAAACCTTTGTTCAATTTTGAGAGCAAAGAATACCAGTGATTGATATATGATGGGGTGGTAAATACATTATATAGGGGGTATCTACATAGCAACCAACCGTCAGGGACAATTGCATGACAAATAGCTTCCTGTGTAGACCGCCCTTAAGGCTGGATCCATCCAATCTGGGTAGTCACCATTTTTTTTTCTCCACCCATTGCTCCTTGAAGTTACTGAATGTCACTGATTAGCTACAGTCTTAGCATCGCTGCTAGTCTCTTCCCGTGTGGAAACCTGTTAAGTAAATGCAATGTGAATGATGAAAAATTTTCAAATTCAGTTATTCAAGTGCTCTCTCTTAGTTGACCAAAACTTCTAGTTTAGGTCTTTTGTTCCTTCACACATGTCATAACTACCATTATCAATAAATCTATGTACCGTACTGGTGATAAAGCAAAATGAATGTTTGCCATCAAACTGTGTCCAAAAAAAAAGGAACTGCATCCTGTTTATTCATTTCCCTTATCATTGAGATAGGGGTCAGCTATATTAACGATTTATACGAAAGGACATTTTGCTTCCTAACGTTACCTATACTCCACACGACCTCCCTGTTCATTCAGCAGCTCAACATTAGTCAGAGAACTGTCTGTTCTGAAGTGAAAGTGAGTTCTACTGAAATTTTGCACCACTTTAATGTACATTTATCCTTTTCAAAAGGATCATTCCCAGTGAGCGACTTTATATTCAATTGCTGTAATCTGACACCAGCTCAGGTGATTCCTCTCAGAAACCAGGTGAATGTAGAGTTGTGGTTGAGGCACTGGTGCACAGCACAATCTAACAGTATGCATTCAAGAAGATTATTCAGCTTCTCTATAAGACCTGTGGTTGTAAACAACATGTTCACCAGAGCGTTCAACCATTCACAAGAACTTCCTCTTCACCTTAGAAATTATTTTGTGCACTCCTTTGATGAGAAAACAAAATATTACAGGCCTACTGTGTTTTTACACAACTGTTCTCAGCTAACAAAGGTCTTCCTGTCAATCTTTTCTTAAGGATAAAGTCAAAACATGAACGTCCTTGTCGATCACATGTGACTATCTGCTTATGTAACCAACACAACTCTCCCACAGAGTCAACACAAAGTCTGTGGCACTCAAAGAGAAAGCCTGCTCAGGTTTCTGTTGACACATACAGCAAAATCAGGCTTCCCACAGCATTAGCTCACTTTTCCACCATCAAAGCACCACCATAAAGTCTAGGCACACTGAGATTTGATGATGTGGAACCAAGACACGGTACAAATGTGAGCAGTGAAAGAATGAAAAACTAAATAATGTAAGCCTGGTGCACAAAATTGTATCTGTTTGAAAATCTACACACCGAAGCAACATGCATCATGGGAGAGGAATGAGGAAGTGTTTGGTATGTGAAGAGGAAACACAAAAAAAAAAAAAAAAAAAAAAACCCACAACAAAACAAACAAAATGTATTCTTCCAGCTTGGTTTCTGTTATTTTATGTTGTCAATAGAGTACAACTAATCTTGTCAAAAAGTGGACAAAGAGAAAATATGGGCTAATAAACCAGCAGAGAATTCAAGCCTAAATGTGACATTAATTCATGTCTGCAGAACAAAGGCTGGTTTCAGGAGAGATAAAAGTAAATCAGGAGTAAATGAGTTACTCCATGCCACGGTTTAATTAACGGTGAACATCACTTATCAGGGTATTGGCACGGCACAGCACAGGCAAACACACAATGTACCCACCACAGCACGCTGCTAAAGAGTCCCTGCAGCCCATTGTGCTCAGGAAACAGTGACCCCCTATTTACCACCCCAGCAAGCAATTACGACACTCCATTCTCACTACCCCCCAAGCCCCTAGCCTGCACGAGCAGGGTCATGGGCTATTGGTGTAATTTATAAAACAATACCTCACATCAGACACATCTACATAAAGACCCGTTTGTGTTTATCAGCGAGCAGCAGGAGCTGTATCCCATTTACAGCAAAAGCACATAGAATGATATCCTCAGGTGACAGAGATGGAGCAAACGGGGTAATTATTAAGGGCCAATAAAGAAACAGCTCTGTTATGTAAGGGTGACAGTTTATATCAGTATCCACTAGAAACGAGCTTGGCAATAACAAACAAGTATGTGCCAGTAGCAGACTGAGGTCATGCGCCAGACAGGAGTCGTCCGAACACGACTCTCTCCACTGCTAAGATGATTAATTCAATGAAAGAACACAGGTAGCACAGGTTTGAGGAGAGATGGGCCACAGTAGTAGATCCTACACACAGCAACATTAAACACAGTGTGTCATCAGCTGTTCACGTTAAGACAAAATGAAAATATGACCATGTATCATAGTTATCTGAATTATTCAAATCAGAATTAAAGACATAAACTAAAGGAAAAAATATATAAATAACAGGTCTTATTATTATTAATATTATTTTATATCATCCCTTTTCCCTGAGGTGTTTTGTTTTGCCATACGGTAGTTACTTTACAGTTATCCTACTTTACTTAAACAATTTTGCATCAACTTACCACCTCATGTTTTTTTCCCCCAAAATTGGGAATGAATAAAGTAGAATTTATTTTAATGAAACAAGGTAAATTTTAAAGAAAATTGTGGTAGACAGTGCTAAAACAGTCTGTTCATAAAATAACACAAAGAAAACTAAACTATTTTGATAAAAGATTAAATCACTTCCTATGCTATCTGGAAATCAATTAAATCCTTTGCTGAAAGCATGGCAACTGTTGTTACTAACACCTAACTGTAATGTTATTAGTTTACTTCATGTATGTCACAAAATTACCATTTATTTTTATACCTTACTGAGAAAATATGTCAGTGACCTCTAACTCTGTTCATATCCTTGATTTGATATTACAGGGATAGAGTGGGCGAAGTTTGAGAAGTACAGTTAATTGTTTTCTTATTTTGGTTTATAAAGTCTGTATTGTATTTTGCTATGGAGAAAATATTGAAAAAGTCTATAATCATTTCAGCTTGCAAGAATCAAAACAAATATCCACAGACTGATTAGGAAACTGTTTCTTAGTTGCAGCTCCATTTTCCATGAAACATTTGGGTAATTATAAAATTTGCCAGGGTTAAATGTTTACTAGTTTTTTTTTTTGTTTTTTGTTTTTTTGGGGGGGGGGGGGGGGTGTTACTCATTAATCACCATTTCTACTTGTTAGGAAGGTTGTTTCTCTACACTGCACACATGCAGGCAGACTGCTGTGTGCTGCCCTATCCACACATCTAAGATAGTGCTGAGAAAGAGAGAGAGCCTTGCACTGCAGCAAAAGCAATGAACCTCTGATGATGTTGAAGATGATGGGGATGACATGGCAGGAGTCCAGAGCTGAGGATAGGTCCAGTGCCAGCCAAGAACTGACAGGTGAATCCTGCCTATATACCGACAATACTTGAGATTTGACTGGTGACTAAGTCTTGTATGAGTGTAAAATCACATGAGGGAAACACACACTAACGCAAACACAAGCATCTATGGTAGCCAATAAACTTCACAACAGACGGCTGTGTCGACATAGTAATGACACAAAGTAGCAACCGCATCAACTTACCACCTCAATTTAAATGCCCAGGTAATTCACAATGATAGCGCCGCAGCGTGATACAATATCGAAAACAGGGGGATTGCGCAATGGGACAAGGTTAAAACTTATAGCCATGAAAATAAAATAAAACTCACCGGCATCATTTTAGCTTCGTACCGCATTTAGCTAACGCACACAGCATGAATCCCCGCTGGCAGTTTCGACGAAGGCTGTTGGGACTGGCGATCGCTGTAATCCCAGAGCCTAAAGCCGCGACAGGCAAGGCTACTTTCTCCTTCTTAGGGAGGGGGGGGGGGATCCAGTCCTGCGTTAAAAAAAAGACAACACAACAAAACATGGTTACGCTCTAAAATTCGACAAAAAATAAAAAGAATACAAAAACAAAAAGCACTAAAGTTAACTGCATCTCGTGTCGTAGACCTGTTGCTACAGATAACAAGGCCTTCACGGCAAAAGTTTCCGTTGTGGTTGCGCGAGCATCGCTTTAAACTTTGCAATGCTCCCAAAAGCCAGCGCCAGGATCGACGTAAATAAAAAAGAAAAAGAAGGTTTGTGAGTGGGGATACACACATGCATTTAAATGGAAATACTTAATAATATTTTTTTAAGGTTTTACTCACCAAGAAAATACGTAGGTAATCGTCTCGAAACCCCGTTGAATGACAGCGCAGCTCGGTCGCCCTCAGGCAGCCTATCCCAGAGTGACGTAGCGAGAGGAAACTCATTCCACTTTGGAATTCAGGCTCCGCCCCTGCCGGAGTATAAAACACCCCCATCGGCTAGACTTGTATACTTTGTGCCTTGACGTCTGTCTTAATATCAGAATCGCACGCTTAATATTGAAACCATGTGCAAAAAAAAACAAAACGAAAAACAACAACAACAAAAAAACATTCAGTGTGTTCAGCAGTTTCTCAGCAGCAGATTAAACTTAAAAGAGCAGAGGTAGGAATGATTCCTCGCCAAGACAGACTTAAGATGTATCACTTCGTCAGTAATCACAAACTGAAAGGTGAAGGTGAAAGAGCTGCGAAACCTTTTGGTTCAGTAAAAGCATTAATTATTAAAGATGGCAACTTAACGAATGAAAAAAGAATGATTATTAAAGTTAATATGTTAGCTGAATTATAGCATATAAACAAGCAACACCTAATGTAACTTGGGAAAATGTAACTTGCTTCAGATAAGAGCTGTAATCAGGATTTATACTGAAATAAAAATTTCTACCTGGCTTCATCTAAACCCCATGTGGCTGTATATCTGTATATCATGAATCAGAAGAGTTCTTTCTTCTCTTGTCGTCTTCAAACATTATAGTCTACAGAGACTCCTGCCTGACCTCATCTGTCATCCTGTTCATTACCACTGGGACTTCCTACATTTCTGATGTAATCCCATCCCCATCCCCTAGCTTCGTGTTATAGCTCATCAACCTTATCCGTCTACGGCTACAGCTCTGCACATCACCCTTTAACTTGAAACTCAGTATTAGTAAACTTTTTTCCCACTCCTCGGGCATCCTCACACTTTCCAGGATTGTGTTTTCTGGTTAAAAAGCCCATTTCCCTCTTTCCTATATATCGCCATACTTCCAAACACGTGTAAAATTTTCCTGTACTTTTATGTAGAATTATAGTTAAAGATTATTTTTTGTAATTAATTAATTACTGTTTATTACGGAATCTATTTGTTGTATTCCTGCTCTTTTGATTTTGCTGCTGTCATCATGTGAATTTCCCAACTGTGGGACTAATAGAAGGTCTTTTATGTTATCTTAGACATCCTGGTCTCATTAAACATATATGTAATGACTTCTAATGCGTGATGAAGACATTTCCTGTACTTTGATTTATTTATTTATTTTTAGTTTTGTAAGTAAACCATACTGTTTGCTTCATTTTTACATTTTTTTAATTCAAGTAGCTAATGAATATAACAGTTTCAGAGGTGATGGGTTAGATTTGTATAGACGATCTTTAAAAAAAAATATCTTAGACTACAACTCCCAGAATTCCCACTCAACGGCGAGCAAAGTGTTCAAACGCGCGAGTAGCGGCAGCAGAAGCAACGGCAGCACATTCTGTACACGTTGGTACCTCCCTGAGTGTATCGCTCGTCTCACTGTACTGGAGGTGCTTTGCATAAGGGAGTTGCTTTCGCCTCAACAGTGTGTTAGACGCTACCTGAAGTCATGGCTGACCAGGTGGCCGCCATGTGTGATCAGCTTGTGAAAGCTGTGAATGTGATTATGGACGCAGAAACAAGTCAAATTTACCGACTGGAGGCCCTAAAGGTAGCATCGTTAACGCTTGCTAGCTAGCCGCTAAGTTTGTTGAGCTTGTCATTCATTTGTGAAAGGAGAATAATGTACTGGCTTAGCCAGATAAATTGGGCTATTATACGTAGTTTCCTAGTAACAGCGCTGTTTATACGGTTCATGTATGTTGGTTTAACCTGCAATGATGATAGCCATATGCTTTACGAGCTAGCCGGCATGCCACAATTATCACTTCAACACCAGAGCCACTGTGGACTCATATTCATGCCATTAACCACATGGTGAAAAGACAGAGCTCAATTTAATGAGGCTAGTTAACCAATTCCGAGTAATTCTGCCCCTAAGAATAACTCTAACCCTAGCTGCTAGATTAGCATTCTGCTATCCAAGTATTTATATGAATGTTTGTAAATTAGCTGTTGCTATCTGACGTATTACACGTGTATGGTAGTGGTGAGTTCACACAAGTATTCCTTTAAAGTCTTATAACATTTCCTGATCTTTAAAATTACGTGGTTTCTTTTTTCTTCTCTTCAGTTTTGTGAAGAATTTAAAGAGACGAGCTCCTTGTGTGTCCCATGTGGCTTACAATTAGCTGACAAAGCCCAGCCAGCAGTAGTGAGACACTTTGGTTTGCAAATCCTGGAGCATATCATCAAGTAAGTTGAAGGTGACTGAAGTAAATGTAATAAAGAAAACGCATGATAAGGGATCCATGTTTGACAGAAAGCTAATGTCTCTCTGCAGATTCAGATGGAACGACATGCAGCAACAGGAGAAAGTCCACCTGAAAGAGTGCGCCATGCAGCTGTTATCAAATGTAAGTGTGATTTGTGAAAGACACTTCACTTCACAGTTCACAGTTGTACTGCTCTGATGCCTTCTATTGTCTCTTTTCAGGGTACTCATTCGATCTTGGACGAGGAGAGCCACATCAAAGATGCCCTGTCACGAATAATTGTGGAAATGATAAAAAGAGAATGGCCTCAGCATTGGCCAGATATGCTGAAAGAGATGGAGACTCTCACTAGCCAAGGGGTGAGTACCCTGTGCGGTGCAGGAAGCTCAATTTTTCCTCATCACACTTGTTTCCTCAGCCAGCATGGATTCAATATGAGAATGGAATAACTTGCATGCAAATAAAGGCCAGTTTACTGGATTACTCATTCATTTCCCCATTGCCTCATCACGTAAACTTGGGCACTGGGATAACGTCACCTTCCAAATATGAACGTAATAACCCTCATTCCGCTTCCTTGTTTTATCACTAAACTGTAGACCTACTTTTATCATTAATACCCACTCTGAACTCTGAAGGGATGAACAAAGTACTTGTGCAGTATTATAATAATATCTAAGTGTGATAGTAGTAGTATGTGTGTGTGTGTGTGTGTGTGTGTATATATATATATATATATATATATATATATATATATATATATTTTTTTTTTTTAAAGGATATACAATTGTTAAGAAAATAATTTTTTAGTTGGTTGCTGTATATTTAGAAAATCAGCTACATCCTATGTGTAGTTATGGGAATGTGGTAGACTGATTAAGCAGTTGCTTGAATGCGGTGTTGTCTGTCAGTGCACCTAAATGGAGTACACATAGGGCTGTTCGATATAACGATATATATCGGATGACGATATAAAAACGTCAATCGTTTCATTTTACGCTATTGTTTGTTTCGTGGTGTCGCAAAATAAACTGTTTACGGCAATATTTTTTTCACCGTTTTGATGGTCACTGTAGTGGCTATATTAATTTCTTAAAGTTCTCTTTTTTTATATTTACTATAACCACACTACCAATGGACAAGCGCCTGTTTTTTTTAATGCGTTGTCCTTAGCAAAACGACAGTAAAACGGTAAAACCCTCACGCGTCTGCTTGTTTATCTTCCACATAAACCTTTCACAATAAAGCTCAAGATCCTGTTGAGACTTTTCAAAATAAACTGAATCACGTGAAAGAGTATGCAGAGTATTTACGGATGCGAAGCAAAAAAGAGCCATCCTGTGCTAAAAAAATAATAAACCTTAGACTCAAACGTTAGAACAGGCTTTCCCCGCAGCATGCCGTGTACTCACAAAGAAAATGGTGGCAGTTACAACTTATGTCTAAAAATGTATAGTTTCATGCATTGGTTAAAACATTCGGCTCCAGCTACAGGATGCCCAGCTGGAAACACTTCATGCAAGTCGAGCTGCCCGAGATTCACAGAATTTTCAGAAAATGTAAATTTTTGTGATTTATATTGTTATCGGGACGATAGATGTCTTATATCGGGATATGAGATTTTGGTCATATCTCACAGCCCTAAGTACACACTGTCATTTGATCTTAAACCCTGATCGATTAGGTTTAATAACTATTAAAACTCCTTTTGTTTTGTTTTTTTAAATTTTACACCTTTAGAAAAAAAAAAGGAGTTAATGCTGCTGTGCTATGTGCATAAACTTAACAGGCTGTATATAAAAGACAGACATAACCATTCCACTGCAGCTTCACCCATTAGTTTTGAACTTGCCATTTTAAAAACATCAACATTCATTTATTTGCATACTGCCTTTTTGGAGCCTGTTCCAAAAAGGCAATCATAGAACAAGGGGGCAGAGTGCTTATTTATAAGCTGAGGTTAAGAAACTTGGTTAGCAAAATGCATTTATAAACCTTACAGCTGCAGTAGAAGGAAACAGATTTCTCATTATTAGTGCTAAGTAACAGATGAATAAAATACTATATGTCACTCAGACTTTTTGGATGGTCTGTAGCAAATTGAAGACTGTATATTTTCCAGATATTTTTTTTTTAAAAAGTATTAAAAGTGCTCCAAAAAGCTTGAGCACATATAAACACCATATGCTGCTTGATAAATGTATACAACTCTTTCATGCTGAAACAGCAAACGGCTTTAAGGCTTCCTGAGATCTGTCAGTCCCCACATTTATGGGGGCGTTCTTTAAACATAATTTTTTTTCAGTGGGGTGAACAACTTAAAATGCTAGAGAGATGTAAGCATTTGTAAGCTTGTGCGTGCTTATCCTTTAATGTAATGACAAGCAGTCAAGCTTGGAGCATGTTTTTCATGGATGCTTAAATGTTATTAGGTCTGACTTGATAAAACTATCATTGCATCTTTTATGGAAAAGTGAGCATTCAGACACATTCTTGATAATGCAAGCTGATTTGTCACGAATCACTTCTTTAAAACTGCTGTCACAGCCACTTAAAGCTAGATAAAAGCAAATCAAGAAAAAGAAAACTTCCTCTTTGCTTTCACAGGAGGCCCAGACAGAGTTGGTCATGCTGATCCTTTTGAGGCTGGCTGAGGATGTGATCACCTTCCAGACGTTGCCTACCCAGCGACGCAGAGACATACAGCAGACACTCACCCAAAACATGGAAAGCATCTTCACTTTCATGATGGGCATTCTGCAAATTAATGTGGAGGACTATCGTAAACTGGTTAGTGGAGTCCTGACCTCATTTGTGTTGCAAGAAAGTAGAAATTTAAGAGTAAACTGACTTTACAATATTGGTCTTCTTTTTGTTTTCATCTAGAAAGGTTCTCCTGGAAATGAACTGCAGGTAAGAAAGCATCAGTGTGTGCCTGCTTTAATATTCTAAACTTTGTTAATCGACTTGATTACTTCCCATTGTCCCCTTCTAATTTTTCATCCACACAGATGAGAGCTCACTGTCGAGTTGCCGTGGCTACGCTGAATACACTCGCAGGCTACATAGACTGGGTTGCTCTGGTGTACATAACCTCCGGAAACTGTCATCTGCTGGAGATTCTGTGTCTGCTGCTGAGTGAGCCGGAGCTGCAGCTCGAGGCAGCGGAGTGTCTGCTCATTGCTATGAGCCGCAAGGTGAGTCGCTGGGACAGTATTCATGATGGCTTTCAAGAGATTTTGTCTCGGTTTGTCAAGTAGGCACTGTTGTATGCAACCTTCTTTTACGAGATGATAGAATTGCCAGACAAGCTTGTCCAGTTTCTTTTCCCAGCAGGTTTTATCAGTGTGATCCACTGAATATACTAATAAGTCCTGCAGAATTGTGTTTCGCTGTTAAATTGCTTTAACGTTTATATGCATTGTGCTATTATAACCATAATTACATGAGCAATGCACAAGTCTAATCACGACACGTGAATCATACAATGACAACAAGGTATGAGTCTGAACAAGTTCATGAGTCCATTTCCTCTAGGTTCCAGGTAGGATTAAGGTCACCTATTGAGCTCATATCCCGGTCATCATAACTGACTTGTTTTTTTTCTTTTATTGGACAGAGTCATAAAATTTCTGCCATAATAGAACTTTGAGTAGAATTTCTAATGATCATATTAATAGTGTTATATTTTCAGCAATAATGACGAAGGTGCTTTTGTCCTCGCAGCAGATAGAACCGCATGTTTGATTTGGCAGAAATTTCACACGGGATGCTTGTTTGACACAATCCTCCCCATGGATGAATGGGAATACAATGAGTAAATAAGTGTTGAGGATGGGAAATATTTGTTTAATCTGTCTTTTTAAAAATCCTTATACACTTTGAGAGATTTTACTATTAAAATAACTCTATTTTTGATAATTTAGAGGCTTTCTTTTGGGGATTTAGAGTAGTCTTGCAGATCAGACCGGTAATACTACATTATGGTAAGCTATAGTTTTTTTTACTACCAATTAATAATCTGTCATTCTGCCACAGGGCAAGCTGGAAGAGAGGAAACCATTCATGCTTCTGTTTGATGATGTGGCCATCCAGTATATTCTTTCTGCAGCCCAGTGAGTACAGCTTCTCTCCATGTCTCTGCAGGCTTCATGCTACCACTTCTACTGCAATTTAAGGGTTTGTGTGTCTGCTTACAGGACAGCAGATGGACTTGCGATATATCAGAAATCCGCAGAATCATCATTAAGTAGCCGTGACTCAGAGCCCTCTATGTGTACCTCTAGAGCAGTGGAGGTGGTGGAGCGGCGTTACATTTTCCTGAAGAGGCTCTGTCAGGTCTTGTGTGCTTTGGGAGGTCAGCTTTGCTCATTAGTGGTAAGTTTGGCTATTTTTAAGCACTTTAGATATTCGTTTTTAAAGATTGAAGGTTGGTAACAGTTTCTCATCTTTTCTCCCCAGGGTTCAGACGTAGAGGTTGAAGTACCTGCAAACCTCAGCAAGTACATGGAAGCCCTTTTAGCCTTCACTACGCATTCCAGTCAGGTGAGATACCTCAGGAAAAAGATTGGACCCTTTTGAAGTAAAATTTCATTTGAGTGAAAAGCGTGTAAAGAAAATGACTTTTCTCTTTATTTCACTGCAGTTTTTAAAGTCTTCAACCATGGCGACATGGGGAGCTTTGTTCAGACATGAGGCTCTTTCAAAGGATGCAGCTGTTGTCAAGATGGCCGTCAAATTTCTCAGAGCCTCTATGACCAACTTAGTTAAGGTGAGGTTGTGGTGACAGCAATATCATTCACAGTGTGACCTAAAGCCAAAGTGTTAATAACTTTCATCTTCCCCTCCTTAGGCTGGGTTCCCATCCAGAGACAATAACCCAAGCTGCGAGTACTCCCGTGTGGACTTTGACAGTGATGAGGACTTCAACTCTTTTTTTAATTGTAAGTACCGGGGATTCAAGTTTTGCTTCAGTAGTTCTGACTCTTTTATTTTGTGCAAAGCTTTATGGTTTTCATTGTTTCTTTTGGTGCTTTGCAGCTTTCCGAGCGCAGCAGGGGGAAGTTTTGAGGAGCACATGCCGCATTGTTCCTCTAGAGGCTTTCCGGATAGGAGCAGAATGGTTACAGTATCAGATTACTAGCCCAATAGATACTGGAGATAACGCATGTAAGTAGTCTTTGACACAATACCAAAGAGGAAATGATCACTGTTTTCACACGTGTTTTGGTTTTCTACTTGAAGGGATTTTTATGGCCATATGCCGATAGTTAATTCATCATGTAAAATACGTAATAATATTACAATGTGTGTCTGGAGCCTGGAGTTAATTGGGAATCTAGAGCAGTCAGTTTGGGAATAGCAAACTCATATTGCTACTAACATATAAGCTTTACAGTATCCTTTCGAGTCTTTTAAGGACTAAGCAAAAATTGGGGAAGCGCTGATATATTATTGGCTGATATTGACTCTGATGGCAACTTTTTTCGTGCAGCACATCCTTAGCAAAACGTTAAACACAAGTTTCATTTCCATATTGATGGCTGAATCTGCCATGAATGGGCGCCTCTCCCTTTGCATCTCTCTAGCTAAGACTGCAGAGGGCCTGTGTTCCCTCTTGTCCCCTTCAGTGGTCCAGTGGGATGCAATGACGGTCTTCATGGAATGCATGGTCTCGCAGATCATTAAAAGTGTGGATGAGGAGGTAAAGTTTTCTGTAACAGAATGAAAATAGCAGTGTAAAAGTAATCGTAGTCAAACTAATAATAAAGGCTTTCGCTCCTTCTGCCTTGTAGAAGTTACCCATTGATCAGAGCATGGAGCTCCTGCAAGCCGTGCTGAACTACGAAACCAGAGACCCGCTCATTTTGTCCTGTGTGCTCACCAACGTCTCTGCCCTTTTCCCATTGGCCATACACAGACCACACTTCCTGCCACAGGTCCTCATCAAGGTAAGCTGAGCTGTTACTGGTTCCTGAATAACATTTACTATGTGAATGTAGTTTGTCAAAAATCAATCAGAAAGTTCCTCCTGTCACACATTTTTGCTCGGTGGTGATGTTTCTTGTATTCACACCTTCAGCTCATTTGGAGGAGTTTCTTTTAATAATGTGGATTTTGAATGATTTTTGTCCTGCAGCTCTTTAAGGCCGTCACATTTGAAATTGATCACGAACCCAAAGTAAGTTTCCTTCATTTTTACTTCAGTCATTTTTACTTCATCTTCATGACAACTGTGAAAAACAATAAATGTATTCTCCTCCTGATGTCTTCAGGCACCTTGGACTCGAGCTGTGAAGAATGTGAGGAGGCACGCCTGTTCTTCCATCATAAAAATCTGCCGGGATTACCCACAGTATATGCTGGTAATGGACTATTCTATTCCAGTTAGCTTAATAACTAATGATAATTTGTCTTTCTGAAGTACACTTTTCCGTATAGAAGTAAGTTAGTGTCTTTAATGATGCCCTTTTTTCTTTCTACAGCCTTGTTTTGAGATGTTTTACAATCATGTGAAGGAACTGTTTTCAAGCGGAGTCGCGCTCACTCACATGGAGAAATGCGCCCTGATGGAAGCTCTGGTTCTCATCAGTAACCAGTTCAAAGACTATGAGAAGCAGAAGGCGTTTGTAGATGAACTGATGGCCTCAGTGGTTGCAGAGTGGACTTCAAATGAGATTAGGCAGTGAGTTTGAATTCTCTCAGTTTGCCTCAAATTGAACACGATAGCAATAAATGATAGTTGTCTCTTCTTTGTTTTTCAGTGTGTTGTGGAACCCAGACACATTCCTGTCCTTTATTGGAGCAGATAAGGTGGTCACGGAGCAAAATGAAGATGCAGATACAGCAGCCATTAATAGAGGCAGAGTAAGTATATAGGCGTGAACTCATTTATGTGGAGGGATACTGCCATTGGAGATCACTGTAGGTTTGCTTGTCTCACTTTTGTGTAATGACAAAATGTTGGAAGGGAAACAGACATTATTTGACCTTTTAAAGACGTTGCACATGGACGTGTGCTCACTGACGAAACTTGTTTTTTGCGTTGTGTAAGTTGTTTATTACGTAAGCAAAGAAAAACTTTCCAGACAGAATGTGCCATGTCACCAATTTTTATTTATTTATTTTTTGCACCAGCCACAAAAGCTCATATTTCAAATTCTGACGCAGTTTTTGGCTTGTCGTTGGAGTTTATATTTTATTAATAAACAAAGCTGAAAACCATCTGGGTGTAGGCCCTGAGGTTTTGTAGCAGCTATGTGACTGTAACTAGGTGTAGCAAGGCTTTTAACCTAATCTAACGCAGCATGGTTAAATTTGCTGATTAGAAATAAACACAGAGTGCAGCTGTGGCAAATGGAAAAACCTTTTTTTAGCTATTTGTTGATAAACAAAATTATTTGACAAACTAAAAATGCTGGTGATAGATATGACACAAAATTTCAAAGTTATAAGAACGGATAAAAATTGCTTGTAGTTAGTTGTAACAAGGTAACTTGTCACTGTTTAATCCTTTTTTTTGTATTTTCTTTTTAATTGAATCCTCCTCTAGTTGAGCTTCTGTTTGTATGCCATATTGGCGGTGGTGAAGCGGGCACACTGGCCTGCAGACCTGGAGGAGGCCAAGGCTGGTGGCTTTGTTGTGGGCTACACTCCTGCTGGAGCTCCCACGTACAGAAACCCCTGCACTGCCCAGTTTCGGATTTTGCTGCCCAATTTACTAGCACTAATCAGGTGCGCTTGTACCATGATGTTACAGAAATTTGTAAAAAATGATTAATTATCCTTTTTACCATACTGATATGTTGATCATTGACTTTCCCCTCTTGTTATTCCTCACTGCAGGACCCACAACAGTCTTTTCCTGCCTGAGAACATGGCCCGTGTCAGTGAGACCTTCAGCAGAGCTCATGAGATCATGGATAGTGAGAAGAAAGTGGTTCTTGGTAAGAGGAGTTTTGTCCACACTTTTTACCAGAAGTCGGCAATCACCTTAAAAAAGACTGTGGTCAAACTTAAGTGCATCCCGTCTACAGGTCTCTCTCATCATCTTTTGGATATTTACGACTCTCCCGTGTGTAAAACCACGATAGAGCGCATGCAGGGATTTTTCTGCACATTATATGATAACTGGTGAGAACTGTGGCTTTGACAGCTTTAACCCAAATTTTTCTTGGCTTTTTATATACTTTACATGTTGTTAAATTAAGTTTACCTCCAATTTTGCTGTTTTTATCCATGTAGCTACCAAATCCTGGGAAGTGCAGGTGTGTCCCTGCAACAGGAGTTCTACAACATCGACAAGTTGGCTGAAGGAATAGCTGGCTCTGCTTTCGTCTCCCTCGACCATGTGCCCGATCACAGACTTCGCCCAATGATTCATATCCTTATTTGCTTTTTTTTCTTCATTTGATTTGGTCAGTCCCTCCCCCCAGCTTCTTTTCCCCTTCTCCATGTTCCAATTCAGTGATGCACACTGGCCTGCAAGACCCGACATAATTAAAACTGAGCTAAAGCTTTACGTAAATTTTACATTTCCTTGACAAGTGTACGTCTGTTTCTGAGGCAGCTGGTGCTATCTTGTCCCCAGGAGTACTATGAAAGTCTACTCTGCCCTCTGCTGGGACCATTGTTCGGCTACATGCTGCAGGTCAGGATCTCCACACCCACTGTTCTCTTCTTTTAAACTTTTTAGCCTAAAATGTTTCTTATTACTGCTTCAGAGACTCAACATGAGGTGGCAGGTCATCAACCAGCGGACATCTATCAAGTAAGTTTTGGCACAGTGTTTGTGATCAAATGAATTTTCAGTCCATAAGACAAAAATAACACACATACCCCAAATATAGACCATAATGAAGACTTTTCTTATCTGGAATGGAAATTTTTCAATTGCCGTTTAAAAAAAAAAATAAAAAAATCACTGCTTAGTTTTTCCTCATAATTCACCTTTTTGTGTGGTTTTTTTTTTTCTTTCTTTTTTTGTTTTTTTTCAGTGGTGAGCATGACGAGGAGGAGTTGGTTTGTCAGGAAACCCAAGTGACCCAGGAGATGTTGGAAGAGCAAGTAGTACGCCTGCTGACGAGGGAGGTGCTGGAACTTCTCAGTAAGTAGTGTCTTTAGTACCGCTTCCCACTCGCATACATGCTCATTCTAATGCACTATTGCCAAGTTGTAAAAGTTGAGCTTTTGGAGCTAATGTTGGTTTCAGAGCACATCAGAAAAGTGCAAATCTCAGCCACAAAGACAAAGCTGTAATTCTACATTTTGTGGTAGATTTTTCTATCCAGTAGGATTTGTCTTTGGTGAGTGATAAGATTATGTCTGAGTTTATCCAGATTATGAGAAGTATAAAAGCACAATACATGCATACATACATACATAACAAACAGTTGTACTTTTTATGCCATTATTGAACAAGGAGCCACTCACAGAAGGGCTGCAGAAAAGATGTGAAACTCTGCGTTAATGACTTCTCCCTGAGCTCTCTGGAGTCAATTAAGAAGCTAAAAGTGGAAGTGTTTGCAGAGAATTTCACCTTCTTATAAACAAAAGTCATACAAAGTCTGATTGGCAGATAATATTTGATTGATGATGTTGCTGCCAAAGTGGTATTTAAAGTACTAAATTTAAGATCCCCTCCAAGAGTTGAATCTGTTCATCTGGACGTAGAGTTTTCAGTAAAAAGGGAAAGACCATCTCTGAATCAAGGAAATGTTTCTCCCACTGAAAACGCTACGTCCACATGAACAGAATCAGGTTTTGGGGATTTCCTTACCTGGATGATTGAGCATCTAATCAAGACACTAAACTTAAGAGTGCACACTCTTTTTCAGCTTGCATTGTGAGTGACTGCTTAACATGTATTTTAGTTTGGTTTAGTTTAGTTTGATCACTCATCAGAGCAGAAATGCTGGTAATTTTGAAGTGTAATTCAAAGAGAGCTTCTTTTTTGAACATGAAGGTTTTTGTGAATTGATAGCGGCTTAGGGAAATTAAGGATTTTTGCTGTTACTGTGCATTGTGCAATGAATGTCCAAGGTTTTGTGTCTATGTAGTGGGTTGGGTTGGTTGTTTGTTTGTTTTTTAGCTGTCTGATAAGGTTTTAAAGATGGAGGTTCAGTTGTCAAAACATCACAATTGTCTTTTCCTTTTGTTTTAGCTGTGACCTGTATTTCCAGAAAGGTATCTGAACCTGCAGCCAATAAGGAGGAAATGGATGGTAAGAGTTAAACTGGAGAATTTGAATTAACTGGATGATTTTTATTCTGGCGTATCTCTTTATTTTTAATTAAAATTTGTTGTTGTTGTTGTTGAAACATGCTCTTGCAGAGGAAGATGTGATGATGGATTCAGTGCAGTCAGCGTCTCCTGCTCAGCCCACAATGGAGCTGACAGAGCTGGGGAAATGTCTCCTGAAGCACGAGGTCGACCTAAAACACATCACGTATCATTCAGAGGAAAGCACAGTTGTACATTATTAAAAACGTAATGCTTCTTTTTCATTTCTCAGAACCTCTACATGTCCCTGCTGACCCTGTCCTTTACCTCACTTTCCTGGAAGGATGCCACCAACTGTCATCGCACTGCTTCCCTGGTCTGCTGGACTCTGCTGCGGCAGGTAGCACATTTAATCTACCCTAAATACAAGGCAGCAGCTTTTTTTGATGCTCTCATCACACACGTTGCTTTTATGCACAAGCTGTCTGGCTATATTTAACCCAGATGTCTTTAAATGTGGGACTCAAGTATGCACAACAGGTTCCCGAGGACTGTACTTTATAATGAAATGCTACGTAAGCAAGAATAAGTTGTGCATTTGTTTAGGATTGATTTCAGCATCACAGTGTATATATGACTCAAAACATAAGCCTGTGCTTAGTGTATTAAAGGAGATTTTATTAAGTAAGATTTTTTTGGGTAACAGTGGTGGTTTATAGCACAGAGGACTGAAGTGCTATAGGCTTACATAGGAAACGGTGGTTGGCATCAACAGTACATTTTTTTACCTTTTGAGGTTACGAAAAAATACATTGCACAATTTTAAATAGCAATATTTATGGATTTGTAAAGATGTGATGAATTATCAGCTTAACATCAGTATAGGCCAAATGTTCATGTTTTAATCTGGTGTTTTTCTGTCAGTTTTGCATTTGGGTGCTTGAAGATGGTGTGACAAAAGGCTAAAGTACCTGAATGTTATTCATGTATAATGAAGACTTCTTTGATTCTCTGTAACAAAAGAAGAGAGTACCAACAAAAACAAATGCCAACAAAACAAAATACATAAGACATTGGTACTGGCGTCAGGTAGCATCTGTATGAAAGCAGAATTTAACAAACACAAATCTAACAATCTTTGACCTGGGAGGTGGCTGAATAAGTGTCTTGCATAGCTTTATATTTCTCTTGTCTCCAGGTTGTTGCGGGTAATCTTCTTACTGAAGCTGTTACGTGGTTCTTTACCAGCGTTCTCAGGGGCCTTCAAGTTCATGGGCAGCATGAGGTCTGCAGCTCTACCCTCTCTCAGTTGGCAATGCTCATCTATGAAAACCTGGTGAGGCAAATTTTGAACATATCTGACATATTTACATATTTGCTCCTTTTCCCCCCCCGCCCTTTAGAGGACTTATTTTACTTTCACTACTAATTAATCTGTTGTCTATATTCTGCTTTGACCTATATAACGACAGATTATAGTGATAAAGTCTTGATCAGAATGAAAGATTTTTCAAGATGTAAACTTACAAAAAAACAAACAAGAATTTGCAAAGCTGGAATCGGCGAAGATTTGAGAGTTTTGCATGACAAATAATGTCTGTCTTTGGGATGAAGTAAAATGTACTTTTGTTTTGGAGACGGGTGTAATACATTCCCAAAATTTAAGTTTCATATCATCTTGCTTCCTTATATTGTATCCTTTTTAAATGTCTGTGTCCCTGTTAGCGGCCTCGCTATATGGAGCTGAGAGGAGTGATGACCCAGATCCCAAACATCAATTTGGAGGCTCTGGACCAGTATGACCACAGGCTCATGGACCCCAGTGCCCAGAAGTTTGGAGAAAAGAAGAGAAAAGACCAGTTCAGGAAGCTTATTGCAGGAACTGTTGGGGTAATGCTACATTTCCCCACTAGAGAGCAGTGCTTCTCTAGTATATCCGACTGTAGATGGCTCATTAGGAGTAACCATAGACGCTGGCCTTTTAGTGCAAGTCATTACTCAGCAGAGTGATTCTGGCTGTGTTGTAAATCTTCTGTTCGCCGCAGCAGAAAAATGTTCAGCAGCTCAACAGGGCCGGACAGTCTAATGAAATTCTTTCCTGCAGGTCTGGGATAGCTGTGTTTAACCTTTCCTCTACCTGTCCCCTGCCAACAGAAAGCTCTGTGCCAGCAGTTCAGGAAGGAGGTTCATATCCGGAATCTTCCATCGCTCTTTAAAAAGCCGAAGCCAGATAAGGATATAGTGAACAATGAACCTCTGGGCCTGGCAGCTCTCTTCTCTCCCAAGAATGATGCCCTGTAGGAACACAAAGCGAGTCAAGACTTCACACTGATTGAAGACGGAGTTGTGTGTACGGACCACTGTCTCTCCTAAACATCCTCCAGCTGGGGCAGTGTGGCACTACCTAACGTATCTGTCAACACTGGTGTTGCTTCAGTAGGTCGTCTTTTCTTTTAACCTACATTGTGCAATGCCGCCGTTCATGCCTTATAACTGCTAGTCATTTGTACGGTCAAGTATCACAAAGTAGAGGACTTTTTTTTTTTTAAAGATCCTTTTGCACATAAATGAGATTTGTAGACTCTACAGAATCTGTAGGGATTATTTCAGAATGAAGTTCTTAATTAATATTTAACCATTAATATTTGCACGGCTGCAGAAGCTGTAAAGAGCCACAAGACTAGTTTTATTTAAGACTTTTCTGCATTCTTATTTTACTTTGGGCTTCTTCATTTTTAGTCGCTGTATTTTTCCATTTCCCAACATCAGGACACAAGAGGAACCATTAAGTGTAGCAACTTGCAGTTAATCATATCCAAGTAGGCAAAGCAAGTAAAGCAGGTCGGCGTGCAGTTTCCCTGTTGGGGTACGATGAGGGAAAGAGTGCATTTGTGTTATGGCATGTGGACAGGTGGACTTGTTTTGTTTTTTTTGTTTTTTTCTTTACAAAAATATTTAAAGAATACATTTTGGAGGTTAGTGTTGGCAGATACGTTGGTACCCATGCTGCTGTTGCATCCCGCGTCGAAAAGAAAGATCCGATGGGGGAAAAACTGCTGGTGCACATTTCTCTGTTCACTATTTTTGTTTTGGTTTTTTTTTTTCTATTGACTGGACCAGCTTGAATTAATTTTCTGATTCTGAAGGATGTGCTGATGGTACCTCAAGTGTGATGTTCTTTATAATGGGGTAAAGTTCCTCTGTCTATGTATAAACTAAGAGGGGAAAAAGTAATGGATTATATGAATGATTTATTGTAGACGTAAACAGAACAGCGGTCTGTTTTGCAGTTATTTTTTGCCAGTTCTTCATATCGCCACATGTGAAAACAGCCCGTGTACTGTTTCGAATTGTTAATTTAATGCAGAGCACATATCATACTACAAATGATACAACCGCAGTCTGTGCCAAAACACTCATTGTAAATTTGTGAGCAGACAGTTGTCTGACAAATCTAATTACATGTAACTTAAGGAGTATTTAACAGTGGACTCAACTAATGTGTAGCTTAATCCAAGTGTTCCTGTTGTGTTCTTGCTGTCTGGTTTTTGTTTTGTTTTTATTTTTTTATTTTCAATACTGGTTTTGCCAACCAGGAAGAAAGGTGAACCAGCACTACATTCCTTTATTGTCCAAGGGATTGTTTTTCAGGATAATTTGTTGGATGAGTTTTGCTCTTATGGAGCCATCAAAGCAGTTTTGTTTTGTTTTTTGTGTGTTGGTTTTTTTTTTTGTTTTTTTTTTAAATTAAACTCTTCACATCCTTTTTCTACATCTTGAATGCTGTTGAACCTAAAGCAAGCTGAAGTACTTCGTTAGTTATCAAAACTGTTTTCCTTTTATCATCAAACTGTTTCCCTGTCTTTATGCTGATTGTTCACATGTGGTTAGTTTTAAAATGTGTTCAACACTAAAATGTAATGTACAAATGAGAAAATAGGCTTTTTAAAAGTGTAGTGTGGTTTATATTTTGGTTTTTGAATAAAAACAAAAAAACAGTATCTTCATTTTCTTTTCCCCTCTATTTATAGTATATCATTTACAGCACGTAAACATATTTTTCTATAAATTAATTTCCAGATGCAGCATCTAAAACATTAGAATGACCTTAATGGGGATGTAGCTTTGAAAACTGAAACTAAATCTTAAAAGGGGGAAAATACTTGAAAGATGGGGAATGTTTTAAGACTCCCATATTTGTTGTGCTTGGAGTTTAAAGATCTATTGATAGATTTATTTTTTTTTTTTAAATTAAATCTTCCGTTCAAGTCTAGTATCAAAAGCAGTAAACTGAGGTGAACAAATACTGCAAATACTTTAATCATGTGGATATTGACCATAACTTGACCCATTAGACCTTAATTTATGTCTGTTATGCATATTAAACTACAATATACTATTAGCAGTTGCTCTTAAGGGGTGTAAGATTTTTACAAGCAGGGTGATAAGCTCACGCTGTAGACTAATTCTCAAAAACACAAGAAGGAGAGAGCGAGACACTGTAATCACCCAAATCACATTAAATTGCCAAATCTGTACTTTTCAATTCTGCATCAAACTGTTTTGGTCAGTTTAATTGCTTTTATAGTCCTTCAAAACTGCCTAAACATTTTTCATTTATCAGTCGCTATATTAATCTTATTGGTGCGTGTATTATGGAGATATATTCAATTCGGGAGATATTTCGCGATCACATTTAGACAAATACACCTGGCCTCAGCAGCTTAAGGAAAGGCAGTTCACGCTCAAACCGGTAGGGGGCGGTAAAGCAGCAATTGCTATGTACCAGCTGCCGTAAAAAAACAACAACAACTCACTGAGGAGGAAAGAAGAAGAGCAGTAAATAATCGATGGCAGCCGCCCCATTGCGTTTTGTGGTTTCTGCCGTTTTGATGAGGTTTGTTGGGAATTAACAAATAAGCGTACTTGGGTTTAATATGTCAGGCTTAGCACAAAGGCCTGCTTTGTGCCACCAAGAGTTTAATGTCGCACATATATATATATATATATATATATATATATATATATATATATATATATATAACAACTTCTCAAACTTGTCACGAGACCGTCGTTAAACAGTTTTGAAAAAGTTTGTTTACATTTATTTCATTAATTCACATACTTCCAGTCCTTTAAATTTCATAGCGAATTTTTAACACACTTCTTTTTCTTTCACAGCTTTACAGAATAGCATTTTGCATACAATAAAATGTCTACATAAAACGGTTTAGTCAGAGTTACCTCTAACTAAACCAGCTACAACACCAAAATACAGCTTACTAAAATATGATCATGTACTCTTGAAAGAGCTGCTTCCGCTGCTGCGTGACTATTTTTAACTACTTTTAAAGTCTTATGGCAAAATTTGACAATGAGCGGTAGGATATCTATTAAAAAAACCGTTTCCTTGTAAAACTCCACAGCAGAAACGTATTTTAAGGTCAGCACACATTTGGCAACAGTTCCGTTTTTCTTTAGTACTTTTTATGTCCATCTTTATTCTTGATGACAGATTTCTTCTTGTTCAGTTACTCTTTGCTAGAGAGGTTGTGTTGCTCTGTTTTCCTCTCCATAGGCATTCTGCTGGATTCATGCAGAGCGCACACTTGCCAGGTCAAAGTTCTCACTTTTCTTCTCATGAATTTAACCGTCTGCTTTGGACCGTTAGGGTGCTTGAATATGCCTCACCTGCTTGTTTTCTGTAGACCAACAGAAGCGTGTGAGGTGTATTGATTCATGACGCCATCTATAAACGGCATTTCCCCAACACCTTTTGCATTCATGCAGCCACCTCTGTGCTTTGTTGTCAGGATTATGCATTCACTGTGGTAGTGCTGGCCAGGTTAAAGCCAATCATGCTCGACTGTTATTGGCAGCTTAAACAGAATGCATTTATTGAGAGAGTTTTGAATTGTTTAACATTGAAGGCATGTATTTTATTTGTGCATATAACATATGTACATTTTTTTTATTTAATACCAGCAACACATTTAAATGTCAAAACTGGGATGTCCACCAGCGCTGTATCACCCCTTCTGCTCTTTTAACTGCTTAAAGTTTGATTCTTTTTGGCTAATTCAATGGGTCACGGGGCATCAGCCTCCATCCTTGAAAAGCACATAATGTAGATGGCGGCATATGTTGCTGTAAAAGCTCTGTACATCGTTAGCAATAATGGTGCCTTCACAGATGTGCAAGTTAAATGTCCCATGTTCACTAAAGCCTCTCCATACCCAAGGCTGTTGACAAGCCAGATGGTCCCTCTCCTTTAGTCTCAAGGATGTTTTGTCCATGATTTTTAAAAACAAATAACTTTGGATAAACCACATGAAAGAGTTCCTCTTTGTGTCTGTCCATCTTAAATGAGCTCTATTTCATGTTTATATTATGTTTGTATTATGTTTTCTGTCATCAGATGATGATGAAGCTTTTAACTTGCATTTGTTGTAGGGACAAAGTGCAATCAATGAGAAGGTAAATGCAGTTTTTCAAAAGTGTTCTTGTACCCATGCAGCGATTTCCACTACAGAATTATATCTGTTTTCTGATGCAGGGCCTTCTGAGTACCCAGAGGTCAGCTATTTGATTCTGGTTTTAGGCCTTGTCCTTATGCATAGAGTTGTCTCTACAGTCTGTGAGTTATTTAATTTTTTAATGGTTTAACATGGCGTGTATCAGGGGAATATACACATTTCTTTATCTTGTCTTTTTCATGTATGGCCCTTAATCACATGCCAAATAACGAAGCAAGGAAACATGAAAAAAAAAGCCACACTTTTAAAATGCTAATGTGCCTCTTCAGATGATTGCCATTTATGTTTATAACTGTCACTCATGTCATGCTGCTATGTCATAGTATGCATTAATTGGTGATTTTATTAGGTACAGCACACTAGTACTGCATTGCTTTAAGAGCTGTCTTAATTCTTTGCATAGATTCAACGAGGTGCTGGAAAATTTGCTCTGAGATTTTCATCCATATTGGCACGATAGCATCACTCAGTCGCTGCAGATGTGCTGTCTGTAAATCCATGATGTGGATTGAGCTCTGGTGACTGTGGACATGATTTGAGTACAGTGAACTCATTCCCATGTTCAAAAAAGAAAATAGTTTGAGATTATTTAAGCATTGTGAAATGCTGCAAGTAGCTATCAGAAGATGGGTAATGCTGTGGTCATGCGATGGACATGGTTCGCATCTCTTTCAGATTTCAGAATGTTGTGTGTTCAGAGATTATTTGAGGTTATTTGAGTTACTGTGTCCTAATTATAAGCTTGAAGCAGCCTGGCCATTCTCCTGACCTCTGGCATCAACAAGGTATTTTCACACAGAGAGCTGCTGCTCCCTGAATATTTTCTTTTTTTTTTCTTTTTTAGACTATTCGCTATAAACCCTACACAGCAAATCCAGCATGTCCAAATTAACACTGTCAGATTTGATTTCAACACTATTAAAGTGTCTATATGGGTCCACACCAGAGAGTGTTAATTTAACTCTTTTTGGAGAGTTGGTACATTAACTCTGATTTAGTGTTAAACACCAAATCTGTCTGGAGTTGATAATTTAACACTTGGTGTTAAGAGTTTATATATTAACTCTCAAAGAGTATTTTAGTTTAACTACGTAAGAGTTATCTTCTAATTAATTCTAAAAAACGGGAATTTTACTGTTCTGAACTTCTAGAAATTTCTTTTGGAAATAAACATTTACTAAAAAGACCCAATGGTTTTTGAAAAACATTTATTCTGAACTGTGCACCACAATTTCAAAACATTTTCTAAAGATGTAACAGTGTACATGTTCTCACTTTCATTAGAATTTTGTTTGACATAGGTGAGCTGGAAAATGCAAATAGCAGCATTCTCATCACATATTTCAATAAATACAAAATACAATATGCATGTCCTTCATTCATCACTTTGTGGAACTTCAACGCACTTCTGCTCTCCCCCATATTCCATCTTCACAAGCATATCCTATGTGGAGAGTGAATAAAAATTAGTTGACACAAATTAATGGCACAAATCAATTGCAGCACAGTAAAAAAAAAAAGGAATCCTTTTTGAGCCGTTACTTGTGTAAAGTATTTTCCCAAAAGACAAGGACACAGACAACAGGTAATACTGAACTAAATGTAAAACCTCAACCTTTTTCATTTTTACCTAAACCGTGTGCACAAAACTCTGGAGGGATCTAAGTGCTAACGTAGAACCCAGTCAGGACATCTGCTACTGCTGTTTACTCGTTTTTTTATGGGAGATCATTTTCAGGCTTCAAGTAGCACCATTATACCAACATTTCACATTCTAAACATTGTTTTAAGTGTATTTGACCAAAGCATTTGACTGAAAATTCACCTGCAAGCTTTTTTCAAGGCTGTGATATTTGCCCGCAAACAATACCTTTCAGCTAGCTAAAACAGAATATTATGCTATCACCGAGCAACATGGCTAATGCCTTTCACACAGCTTTGTCTCAACTCCAAAGAGCCACAGAAGTAAAAGCTAATAATAATAATTGAAACAATCTTTGAAAAAATGACTTACCAAGCATGGCAAACAACTCAAATATGTAGAGAAAAATGTTCTGAAACGGCTTCACTTCAGCTTCGATTGGAGCCGTGCTGGGGGCGGAGTCTGTGAATTTACTCTATTAGTGTCATAGCCCCTGTAGGAGTTCAGAGTTAAGAGGTCAAGAGTTAATGTTTCCATTGTAACGCCTCCAGATTTGAAATAGAAACACTCATTTTTAACACTCGATTTTAACTACTATCATTTTACACCTCAGAGTTACATTAAAAGAATGTGACTCTACTTAGAGTAAAATTAACTCTAAGACTGCTAACACCAAAACATTTAACACTTTTGAATTTGCTGTGTGGTTGTGTGGGAAAATCCCAGCAGATCAGCAGTTTCTGAAACACTCAGACCCATCTGGCACCAACAACCATCTTAAGTAAAGAATCACTCAAATCACTTTTCTGATAGTCCGTTTAATTTCAACAGGTCGTCTTGATCATGATGTTCACATGCCTAAATGCACTGAGTTGTTAGATAGATATTTGCCTTAACAAGCAATTGAACCTAACAAAGTGAACAGTGCGTGTACGAATGAATAAAATGTGAGTAAGTGCACTATTTACTTGCCTGTGAGATGCTATCTGAGAACCGTAGATGTGGGAATTCTTTGCAAGTTTAAATTGAGTTATAAATTTTATTTTTAAAAATTTCTGAGTACTCTTTCATGGGACGGTAAACCCCTCCACATGTTTACTTCTGAAAATCGTCAGCCTCTCTGGCATGTTAATTTTTCACCCAGTCGTGTTACTGTTTAACCTGATTAGCTGTGATATGTTCCAGCCAGTGGTTATTTTTAAACATTACACAACCTTGTTCTATCTAAACAAATATGTTGCCGGCATCAAATACATTTTTTTTATTCCCTTTTTTTTTTGCTCTTACCTTCAAATGTTATCTTTTATGCTATTTACAATTAGAGTATTTAAATGCTCTGAAAATAACTGCTTCATTTACATTTTACACAACATCCTAACTTTATATTTTTTCTTTTGATTCAAGATGATTTCTTTCTGGAGACTAATTGCTGAAGTATTTTCAAGTTTTAAAAGCTTTTTAAAGTTCAGCTGCAAAACATTTTCTCCTTCAAAAGGAGGAGAATAGATTCATTAAATGATAGATTGGGTTTTGAGTGAACCTTAATACAATATATGTAGAGCTGACAGGAATAAGAGGTTGGTTGTTCAAGAGGAAAATCACTCTGCCGTCATTTTGTTAAGCAATTTGTCATTTAAATCATTTATTTAACAAGAAAAGATGCCACTTTTCTGGTTTTCTTTACCTGGTTTCATGTTTTTGGTTGTCGGGATTTTCCATGTTCTGTTCCCTTTACCATTTTACCATCTTCGGATATTTTATCAAGAAAAAACCTTTATTGATTAACAGGGAGATAAACTGGAAATAGGAACACTGGTTAGTTGCAGTACTACTACAGTTATTTATCTTTTTCATATTGGCCTTGAAAAGATCATTTGCTTCTGTGAAATAAACTCAGCACCCACCTTCAGTATGCTGTTTTCCCACCCACACTACACACTGTCTCAACATTTTGGATTACCACAGCCTTGTGGGAAATTCACAGTGAAACAAAGGAATATTTCTTTTACATTTTGGTATTAATTTGGTAATATCTTTAAATGCAACTCACAAACGCTGTATTTTATGTCCATTTATGCCCCCCTCCCAATGTCTTCTAGGACCATAGCAGCACCGCACACACATGCACCCCACACTACTCTCTGGGCGAAGATCCTCTCATGAATGTGACTCTGCATCGAGTCGACATTTCTCAATATTTGTCTGCAGTTAATTCAAAAACTATGTCACATTACATGATAAGATTTATAAAACCCCTAGAATGTCCATTCATATTACAAATAAACGCATCTTACAATTTAGCTGATATTGTTCTCATCTTAATTTGGTGACTTACTGCAAGCCTAATTTGTGTGAGAGTTCATGTTTACATTGCGTGTGTGTGTCTGTATGTGTAGAAATAGATTCGGTTTTAAAACACACCTTTGCAAAAGGATACAAAATTATGTTTAAAATTGTCCTGTTACAAAAAAAAGCATATTTTACTACCCATATTTTGATCCTTTGGATCCATCTACCTTCACAAACCCTTACAGGGTCTGCGGCATAGAAGCGTTTCCATAGCATGAACATGCTGCTGCCAGGCTTCGGGTTGGGCAAGGTGTGCTTTGCGTTATTTTGCAGTGTTTCCATCAGATATTGTATTTAACATGGTAACCCTGCAGCCCTTTTAAAGTTGCAGTATGTCTTATGTCGGACTGTCACGCTTGTACCCTTTCTCACACAGACTTCAAAGTTTTGAGGATGGATTTACAGCAATGGTCTTTGATATCCCCATTTCAAGGAATTTTCTGTGCCTGGGCGAGGCTGCCTTTTAATAACCTTGTCGTGTAAATGTTTTAGTACAGTCACGTCAAATATGCGACCCAGAGGCTAGAAACTGGTTAAGTTTGGCCCACTGCATAGCTTTGTAAATTGTAAAAACTTTGTGCAGTGAAGTCATTACCTACTCCAATTTTTCAATAAAAAACACTTATTTATTTTGTATTGCCAGTTTTACTACATAGAAGTATACCTATATGGAAAGTATTAGTAAAGACATAAAATAATGTTCTTGTTTAGGTATAAAAGCTCCAAATGTCAATATTTTGTGGCTTATGCAATAACATAAACTGGGAGGAGTGGGATAAAGGGTGTCTTACACTTGGGGGTTGGTTTTATTGATTTTTCTTTTCTTTTTAAAACTTTTTTTTTTTAAATGTATTAATTCATTTATTTATTTTTACATTTTTAGTATTTACTTGTTTAAACAAATAGGAAAAAAACATTGGAATACTGTTTTTTCTATGCAATTATTTTACTGGTTGGTCTCACTTGCAATCACACTGGGCTGTATGTGGCCTAAGAGGAGTTTGACGATTTGTGTTTAGTAGTTTTTGAAACCAGTAACTGACCCTGCAGTATTTAAACTAAAATCGCTTACTACACCAGTAAAATGTTACACAAGAGACCTTCATTCAGCTTGGTTACGTATATATCCTTGATTTACCTTGGTAAATGTTATTAGAGAGACCTGGCAAAGAGGGCAGGAGAAATATATAACAATATAACAAAGAAAAAAAAAAAGGTGAACACTAATATCTTTAAACATACACAATAACAGATCATTACAAGAGCAACTTGGTCCTTTAAAATTGATTTTAACTCCCTCAGTTCTGATTGTTTCAGCTCCTTTTGTAGATTATTCCACGATAAAGGGACAGTGTATTTAAAAGCTTTTTTTTTCCTAATTATATTCTGCCTCAAAATTATTGCAAGGGCATACATAGCCTGTAATGGTTGTGGTTTTTACACATATACACACACAAATAGGTGCACTGGGTGTATAACTAGCCCAAGCAGTGATGTCCATGATTTCCAAGCTAATAATAATAAAAAATAAAGAACAATAGTACTGGTCATAAAGAACACCTCACGATCACAAAAAAAGTTGCAGAAATCAGGTGTTTCCACACCAGGAGCAAGAAATAAGATTTATTCCTAAAAGAAACTTGATTATATTTCAGCTTGGTCACAAGCTTTTCAGTTTGGGTTTAAAAGACATTTTTTGATCTGTAATGATGCCTAAATACTTGCCTAAATTGTGACCGTTTCAATTTTACCCCCTTGAGTGGTTTTGATTTTAGGAACATTTGTTAACTCTTTGCTATTTGAAAACATCACCACCTTGGATTTGCCTTCATTTAACAAGCATCAGAAATTTGAGGGCTTATATGACTCAAGGAGTCACGTCTTTGGAAAACCTTTGCTAAAACACCATTGCTAAAATTGGCCTTATACGACTCAAGGAGTCATATAAGATCTCAAAGATAACTGTGTCACCTGCATAAAAAGAAAATGCAACATTTTTATAGATTTTCACTAATGTTAGTTGCATAGAGAAAGAGAGGAGTGGTGCTAATATAGAGCCCTGGAGAACTCCACTGGATACTGGGAGAAAAGAAGAAGAAAATGCAGTAAAGGGGCCGTACTATGTTCTAGCTGACACGTAATGTAAAAGCCAACTTAAGCATTTGCAGACAAGCCAATGTTGGGTTGTCCATTTAGGTGTCATGATCAATTGTGTCAAAACAGATCACGAAAAAGAACAGCACAATGTTTTGTGTAGTCCATTCAACCATTATACATTCACCACATTAACAACAGCTGTTATTTTGCTGTGCTGGTTTCTAAAACTTGACTAATGTTGGAAAACAGTAGAATTTTTGTTAAAAAAAATATTTTAGTTGTTCATTGATAAGTCTTTGGAAAACCTTTGCTAAAACACCATTGCTAAAATTGGCCTGTAACTGATTGGTAATTTCCTTCTAATAAAAGGAAAACATGGGCAGATTTCCATATGACAGAGATCTCATTGTTTGAAAGGAGAATGTTGTAAATAGAAGTTAGTAGTTCTAATGTAAAATCTCTAGTCAGCTTGTGAAAATAAGGATCAAGTTGATCCAGACCTGCAGATTCAAGGGGAGAGGTCTGAGGAGAAACACCCGTGAAAGATTTTAGGCTTACCCACATGATCAAAACACAAAATGAGTGAATAACTTTAGGAAGAATGGGGTTTTATCCCTTTTATTGGCGTTTCTGTTATTTTTCCCCCCTTGTCACCCTTCATATATTCAAATAATCACTGATACTTTGTCTTTATAGCAGTGACATTGTTGTTTTAAATAATAAATATGCCATTAGTTCTTAAATTCATAGTATTTTTTTTGTCTGTAGTAGCTTGTGTTTCTCGGTAGCTCAGCAACGTGGTTGCCGCGCAACACTGAATCTACTGTTCTGAGTGGCGCGTGTCTCTTTTACGTTCAGTTAATCAGCAGATTGGACGCAGGTGTGCGTTTACCGAGCAAGTTTTAACCCGGCATATAATGCGAAGTTAGACACTCAGAGCCGAGACTTTCTTTTATAAACTTTGGACCCACATGTTTTGATTCAGGATGTTTGCCTGGTTTTTTGTTTTTGTTTGTGCTTCGGCCGCCGAACAAACCATGACCGGGGAGCCCCGAAGTGTTCCGGTTAACGACACCAAGGTTTTGACGGCAGCTCACTTTGCTGTGGCTGAATTCAACAAAGTCAACGCAGGAGAGATGTTCGCTTATAAAACTGTGGCGATAACATCGGCTAAAATTCAGGTAAAACTTCCTCAGAAGTCACAACCCAATCTTCAGTTAAAATATACGAATAGGTGGTGATGTTTTCTGCAGGTAGTTGCGGGAATAAAGTACATTCTGGACATGCTGCTGGGGCAGACTGTGTGCAGCAGAAGCCACGCTGCTGCGGACAGCGAGCCATGTGCTTTCCAGTCTAGACGCAAGGCAAGTTCAAGAACTGGGTGGTGCATAACACACCGAGGGGGTAAATGCATCATAACCCCACTAACCCCCCCCCCCCCCCCCAATCGCTCTCTTTTTTTTAAAATATATTTTCAAATTGCATAGTAGTTAAATGTACTAATTTGCCATTTGTTTCAGGAGTACCAGTGCCACTTCGTCGTTGTAGAAGTCCCCTGGGAGAAATCACGTGTTCTCTCTAAAAATGAGTGCCACCAAAATAAAAGCTAATACACTCATACTGTCACTTTTGGTGTTTCCAAGTAAAGAGTTATCAGTGAGCGTTGTTTTAGTCTGGTCATCTCAACTTTCAGAAAGAGTGCCAGTTGGCGTACTGCCACTCTAAATTTATAATAGCATGATCATAAACCATGATTTCATTGGCTCTCATTTATGTCACTTGTACCAACACAGAGATGATTAAGTTCAGTGACCTGTGCTCCCTCGGCATTGGGGTAAAAAAAAAAAAAAAAAGCATAATTATTCCAGTGAGTGACCGGGGGCAGCTTTTCTGTGCCTCATCTCTCAGTGTGTGTCCTGGCAGCTGTAAGGACCTAGTTGCGTGTCAGGCTTGGTCAGACACATGGCTGCTAAACTGAGACGAGGCTACACCTCCACATATAACCACGGTCTCCAGAAGGGCTCTGTATGGAGGATTACAGGCATTTTTTCAGATTACTGCTCAGCAAGACTGAACTGTCTGCCACTCTGACCCCCTTTTTTTTTTTTTTTTTTTTTTTTTTCCCCTAAATGGGGGGGGAGATAAACAGATCACCATGTGTGAGAGTAAATACAGGCAAACAACAAGGGGGTTGGTAGGGGGATTATCAAATTATGGTATGAAGATGTGTTGTCTGGGGCAGCAGTGGTGTGTGTATAACTATATCCATATTTCTGCTGCATTTTGCTCAAGATGAATTTTGGATAAAATGTGTCTGCAATGTCAGTATATGAGATGTTGCTGAGTGGCGTGGGGACCAATGAGACTGCATCTGTTTGGCTTTGATTACAGTAAAGAGCCGCACGGATAAGCTGTTCACACACGCTCTCACCCAGCTCATAATGTCTCTAATCATGGATGTCTTAATCAAACTGAGCAAAACATAAAGAATTGGCTGGCACTGTGTATTAGGTAGCAGGGGTTAGGAATGTGGGGGAAGGGGGGATACTCCTTAATTTGGGATGACTAACACTGAAGCTGTAGTGCCAGGAGTATGCCCTGTCCATCTGCCATCCCACTCACCCGCCCACTGACACACTAACAGGTGCGTGCACGCAGATACACGCGTAGTTTCCATGCACGCGCTCACATACTCCACCCGCACTCTGGCCCTACCCCTGTCCTCACTTAGCCTGTTCAGCAGATGGTGAGGGGTAAGGCTTGTAGGCCCCCCTCCCAACTCCAAGCCACCAGCCCATCACCCCTTATCCCCCCCCCCCCCAAGCGAAAACCACCCCACCCGTCTTTGTGCAGTTGCAGAGCCTGAGTGCTGAAAGGCGAGCCTCAGCTTGTCCCCCCCCAACAAATCCTTGGCTGGCTGCCATTGGCGGGACTCAGTCAGGTGTCCTAATGTTTCAGTTAGGGGAGGAAACGCTGGTTAATCTGCCCATCGCGTGCCACTGGCCATGGCCTGGCCTCTTTGTGTCTGGCACCCCTCTGATCAGTCCCTCCACCCCTTCATCTGTCTTTCCCCCATCTCTTCCAACCCAGTTTCTCTACCAGAAGATGGTATCATCCTTTCTTAAAGATTTACCCCTCTGTCTTTCGAGATGAGACCACATTCTCTATAAAATACAGTTGGTGCACTTGTCCGCCATCCTCTCTGATGAATGAGACCTTTTTGTTGTTGGGATCTGTCGCTACACTTAAAAAAAACAAAAAATCACATAAAACTGCTGACTCATCTTAGGCCTCTGGTATACCTGTGTGTGCACCTTACAGGATAATTTATTATATAGTTCTTATTATAACTTATTATATTTCTCATCTGGAGTAATGCGAATAATCAGGCTTTTCAGTGCATGCCATGAGTTAAGAGCCTTCCTGCCATTATTACATTGTACATATTCCTCTTGAAAATGCAGCTGAATCATGCTCACTGACCTCATTCCCTTATTTTAATCCAATTTTTTGCACATAATTGCAAAATAATATAAGATAATTACATCAAAATTACTTCTAAATGACTACATAAAGTGGTCTGTGACAGACCGATTAATACATCAATACAGGCCTGCTGCATGAATGAATGGGAGTCCACAAGTATAAGTGATTCCTTTCTGTTGTGGTTTTATCCTCTTTTCTTATTTCAGATTTTCATATTTGCTCTTCCCTGTGTGATCCCAGGGGTTTTCACCTGTCTCGTAATACTGAATGGAGCATCCCCCTCTTCTTTGCTCCTGGAAGGTGCATTGCTCTGATTAGGATGAATGATGCTTAAATGCGGTTTGGTGGAGGTTGATACGGTGTGATTGCGTAACCAGAGAGAAGTCGTTACCATTCGACCTCTCCTGACCTCGTTTTGATTGACCCTTTGGGTTGGTCACTGCTTCCGAGCAAAAGGCAGGAGTATAAGGTCAGAGTTCAAAGTATCGTCAGCTGTGCTGTCATGGAAACAGCAGCATTTGCCCTTCTGATGGTCAGTTTGAATTCAAGGACAAGGGTTTGTTTAAAACTGAGTTTTGTTTTCAAAAGTGCATGGTTTATGTAACAAGAAATAATCTTAAGACATTAACTCTGTAGACTGAAAATATTGAAAAGCAGATGTACGTCATTGTTCCTAGTGGTGCTTTATGGGTTGTTTTGAGAATAATGTGGCTGTAAATCATTCTGAAGCTTCTTTTACCTGCCTTTTTCTCTGTTTTACTTGGTTGTTGGATTTCCATTATTTGTGCAGAAAGGCATAGATTCCCCTTGTCCAGTGTTGTGACCAAAGCTCCTGAGTCCGCCATTGTGGTCAATCGAAACACACCCGTGGTTTGTTTTTCCACTTCCTGTTTGTGACCAGTGTGCAGGGTTTCCTTGCAATCAGTGCTGCAGCAGGGGGGAAATCAATACTTTGAATGTAATGTGTGGCCAATGGAATAAGAGAATGATTTATGTAGGGATGGGTACTCCCTGAATCAGATGGGACTTGTGTGGCCGGATGAATGAAGGAAAGGAGGGGTGCTGGCACAGCGACCCAGAAAAAGAACTATAATAAGGTTTTAAAAAAAGTGTGTTTTGCTGCTCTTGATCGTGGCGCCGCTCCTCTTTTTTTGCTGTCCCTCTTCTCTCTTTTCACCTCTCCAACATGCAGTGCTCTCTGACTGTCCCGCCTAATCCTAGCACCATAGTATTATGAGACTAAAAACCAACAGGATACGCACACACACATGCCATACACACCAGGAGTTTAGCAGGTTGTAGACCACCAGCCAGAAACAGCATATGTCCCTCTCCCCTCCAGATTAACGAGAGCATGCATGTTAGTATTACGATACAGTGAGAAAGGAGGGGATAGTGGCAAGGAGTAGAGAGGGGTGGGAGATGAAAGGTAGTGGGAGAGTGTAGGAGCCTGGCAGACAGACCAAGATTCAGAGGGAAACACGAGGTGAGAAGCACGAGAACAAGTGTGCGAGGGAAGGAGGGAGAGAGCAAGTCTTGGAAAGAGACGGAAAGATGGAAGTGTGGAGGCGGGAAAGAGTGAGAGATGCGAGGACATAACAACCATAGAGAAATGTGTGTGTATGTGTTTGCTTTATTGCGGTGGCCCCACCTACCCCTCCATCCTGTTAAGGAGGCACAGTCCCGAAGGAGGAGGGGTAGGATGGTAGGATCCCCTCCTCAGCCACCAACACACACATACTCTCTCTCTGGCTCATACACACACTCTGCTCCGTGAGGGAGCAGTCGCTGAAGAGCTCTGGATAGACATGCGAGGTTCTGCAGGTGTCCCACCCTTCTCTCCTGACATGGATGCTATAGGAGGTACTATTTGATTATTTTTCTTTCCCTTTCTGCCTTGTGAGCAAATTCTTTTAAAATTTTCTTTGGGTTTCCTCTTTCTCCCTCTCCGTTTGAAGATTCCCCCCTCTTCATGTTTCAGAGTAATCCGTGAGCCTCTGCTGTTTGTATGAGATTGCATGTGCGTTTGCATGAGGCTGAATGTGTGCTTGTAGGTATGGTTGTTTACAAGCGCCACTGTAGCTGCAGGTCTGACAAGTTTAGCAGAGTGAATTCTCTCCATGTGTTTGAGCTCGATTTTATTTTATTATCGTGTAATGCGTTCTTCAAAACAAATTTTATAGGGGTCATGGCTTTGGCTGCTTGTTGCATTATTTATTTTTTGCATTTTATTATTTTTATTGGCACTCAACTCTTAAAGGGTGGAGGTAGACAAAGCACATTATGTATGCCCTGTGTACACCCTCTATATGCTTATTCATTATGTTTAAGTAACAGGCTTTCAGTCAAATCAAGTCTAGTAGATATACTTGTCTTTAAAGAGGCGATAGGATTTTTTTTTCTTCATTTTTTTTTTTTCATTTTTTTCCATTTTTTTGGGGGGGTTGTGATAGTGATCGCAGAGACTTCCAAAGAGTTGGAGATGAACACGGTGAATTTGGAGGATTTTCTTTAGTTAGCTAATGGTTTTGAGATTGCACAGCATTCATTTTGAAGTATCCTAATTAAGAACAACAGTTTCAGATAGGCGATGCTGCATATTGGTTTGATTCATCATAAAAAGTTTAAGTGTAGTATAAAGACATATTGGTTAAAATCCTAATAAATCTTTTACCAATAAGTCAACTGCTTCACTCTACAAAAGCTCATTTAGATGCTTTTTCTTAGAGAGAAATAACAGTAATGGGTATTAAACAGCTAACAATCCTCGTGTAGAGGGTGTGTATGAGAGGGAGAGCACATGTCTTGCATGTAGCGTGGTTTACTGGCAAACATCCAATACGCCCCTCCTCGGTTCATGCTGGAGATCAAGCTACATTTAATTATTGCATTCATATTATACACTAATTAAATGTTCACATGGACAATTTCTTGTTTTAACAGAGTCTTGTATCCTAAATTTACACATAACTAATACTGAGTTTTCGATTAAATTAGATACGATAAAAGTACTCATGTTCTTTCACTGAGGTTTATTTAAGCTGAGAATTAATGAACTGAACACATTTTGCTCACTTCTGTTGCTTTTCTGCACACAGTTTTGGCCACACCTTCGTGAATGACCATACAGTTTTTTAACAGAGGCAGCCATACTGATATGTACTTTCAGTGGTTTCCAAAATTTGTCCAGGTGAGGTCATTATCTCAGTTTGCATATCAAATTGGCGACCATTTGTTCAAACAGACTTGACAAATAACCTCCATATACGTCCTGCAAATGTGTTCCTTCCACATATCTCCCCCTCATCCCTATCTTCTGCTCATCTTTAGGTTAAAGCAGCATTTGCTTCCCCCCTTCTTTTAAGGTTTGTATTGACCTGTTAATAGTATTATCCACAGAGCGTGTGGCAGGTCCAGGGTCACATCCCTGTAGGGTTTGGATGGTCAGCCCTCTGGCCGCAGTTTGGAGACAGGGTGGCCAATAGGACCCGAGCTGTGTCATCGTTCAATCTAGCCCCTTTTCAAAGAAGAGGTCACATGAGTCAAAGGGTAATAAGTTTAACCCCTCAAGGGGTAAGAAGTCAGAGGTCACAAACAAGGCTATAGGGAGAAGGTTTGCATCATCAATCAGCGGCACTCCTGGTTATATCTGTGCATATCGATGACATGCTCGTTGCTGCCAATCTCATCTGCATGGCTTGCTAAGCACAAAGGACAGCCGTTATGATAGTATTAACGTGAATGAAAAAAAACACCACTATTGTGAAGAGTTTGGGTCTTGTCCGTTTTCTTTAGTTCTGTTCTAGTTTACACAATATTGTCCTCATTAAGCTCCGAGGTTTGTTTGTTTTGTTTTTTTTAAACAGAATATAGGGATTGTTTAGAATTGCCCTTTACCTTTAGAAATAATAGCACTGCTTGATTAGTTTACCCCAAACATGCCCGTAAAGAAGAAAATATATTTTCTTTCTGGGATCAGGTGCTGTGATATGTTGTTGTTGTTGTTAATATCTTTAAGGTTTATTTGTCCCTAAAGTCACAATATTGCAATAGATTATGCTTTTCTTAATATTCACAAATTTAAACCACTAATGCACCAGTTTAAGCAAAATGTGACTGGTTATGTCCATGTGAATATTTTCATCTGTTTTTCTTGTTGGGGAATGAAAGTATGATCGGACGCTTTCATGTGAATGATCATAGGTTTATTTGTAGGGGTGTGGCCTTTTCTGTGTGTTTCCACAGTTTCTCTGTCAGTGTGCGTAATACGCAGTGTGAACAGCCTCACTTGTCAAGTCTTCAGTGTTCAAAGAGGATGTTGTGTGTTAAAATAATGTCCCTACGTGTTACTGTGGCAGCTTCTTATATTTTGCTGTAGAATAGCACGTATATCCCTTCTTGTATATCTGAAATGGTGGTGTGCTGATGTTTCAGCATCTTCCAGAGGTCTCTTCTCCCTGGCTGATGTTAGCGATGTGTCAGCATTAAGCTAGGCCTGCCTGCTAGGCTGCTGGGGCCGTGGTGGCGACCAGCCCAGCCTGGCCAAAAGCCAGACCGAACATGTCTTGGCACCAGACAACAGAGACGTGACAGGATCAAGAATTTGCAGAAATATGCTCTTACAGTATGCAGTGTTGTTGACCCATAGATCAACAAAATATGACAGTATATATGCTGGACACATTTCTTAAGAGTTTCATCAGATTAAAGATATTCTTCTCCATGTTTTTTCTTTCTTTCAGTGGTGTACCACGATGAATCAGGGTGCAGTGGATGACAGAGAACGTGCGACAAAGATCCCAAGTCGGACGCCAACGTAAGACATGGTAGTTATGTAGTAGGTCCCTCTTCTAAATTAGCCACTATAGCAGGCCTGACGCATATGACTGGGCTGAGATACATATGTGCCCGTCTGAGCACACTATTGTAAGTGTGCATGGCATTAAGTGTTTGAATAAGAGAGATGTACATGTTGCTCAGTCAGCTATTGCACAGACAGAGACCATCAATCACAAATGCACAGTGAGCTGCATTGCTTTTTTTTGCTGGTCCCTCAAGTCCTCTCTCTCTGTGTTGGAATTACACAGCACTTTACCTGCAACACTGCATTTTTCTGGACATTGTCTGAACCCTGCACCATAACTCATGCAACACATTTGTGCAGTGCCATGTCTTATTAAACCAGCGGCTCTAAAAACTGTGGGGCACAAAGCCACTTCAGGTGGGATGCAGACAACCAGGTGAAAATATGAAGTGAAACTAAGTTGAATAATTCATGGTGAAACAAACAAGAGTTTTCTGATGCTGCTGTGTGACCTTTATTTAGGTAAAATTCATCTTGAATTCTTTTTGTATTATATTGATAAAAAATTGGTGTAGAGCTCAGTTTTCTTTTTTCTTTTTTTCCGTCTGAAATGGTACTTGCCAGAAAATGTTTGAAGTCCACTGCATTATACTAAACAATTATATGGTGTAACTTTTAAAGCAGCCCAAGTTGGTAGCCAGTTTCTTGTTTATAATTTGATTTGATTTGATATACCTTTATTAGTCCCACAAGGGGAAATTTCATAAGGCGGCCGACCTATTGCACGCAATGGCGGCGCCATCTTACCCTCCGACCATACATACATTACACAAAACATCACATGGGGAAGACAGGTCAGAGAGGTATAACAATGGCAAATGCACCACATGAGGAAAGATAAGGAGAAAAAAATAACTCCCCCCAGACTGAACTCCAACAGGGAGATCAGTTTGAGAACAGAAAAAAACACCTCTGCACATAGCACATGAAATAAAACTCTTAATACACCAAAGAAACACATGACAAGCAATATGTGTATTGAATATGAAAGTGAAGACAACAGTTTAGAGTGGCGTCCAAAGGGTCTTTCAGTAGCTCTGAAAAGAAAGTAAAAGATGGAGGAGACCTCTTGTGTCTGCTTTGTAACATCACCTCCTTGTAAGTACTGTAAGCTTTCTGAATACAGCTTCTGGGGCGTTAACTATTGCTGTAGGCCTTTATTGGCCTCCATGCAGTGCTGCTTTTTTGTCTGCTTGAACATGGCATCAGCCTAAAAAGTGACTCAAATATGAGCTACCAATTATTTTTGCTCTTAGGTTTGACCGGTATTATCAATATTAACGTTCTTCTTCACAGTGAAACTAAAGGTGCCATCAAAAGAAGTGTCACTCAATGGTTTGCGCAACAGCCAGCTGTATTTGATAACTGAGTGTAAAGACCTTGGGTTTCGGATAAGATGAGGGAATGTAGACTGATGGTGCTATACATTTTGCAGTATTTGTGAGGGTTTTGGAGGGTGCATGTGATCAGCAGCAGGTGGACTAGTTATTATTGTGATAAGAGCAGGAAATTGATCATGTGGTCAAGGTCTTATCTTGGATTCATAGTTTGAGCAGCTGAAAGGTTCACGTCATATTTATCTCCTGAACTAGAACAGTGGCTGACTTATTTTCACAGAAAATTTAACCACACACACGCACGTAAATGAAGTAAAAAATTACCTGCCTTCTTAAATGTGCTCATTGTATTGTGTTAGTAGAGAAGACATTTTATTAAGGAATTGAAACTGCCCAGTGTATAGTTAGAAGTTTGTTGAGTCTTTGTTTTTCTAAATGAATGAAGAAGAAACTTATTTGAATCAAAACAGTAACACGTTGTCAAGAAATGCTCTTTACAAAGGTCATGTATTACTGCTTGCTATGTTGTGATGTGGCCAATAAAACAGCCAATTACCGCCTCTGAAACGTGAACTTAATTGAAATGTTTTTTCATAGATTTTATCGTCAGCATGGAAAACAGGCATTTAAAGAAATAGCAACGTTCTTCTAGCCTCATTTGAAAATGGTGAAACTATAGGTTTGGGAAATTACCTGACCAGAAGTCCATAATTTTGAAGTTTATTAAATAAACTGATGATTTGGAATGACTCTTCCTGTTTTTGCTTTAGTTTTATTGTACAGACTTGAAAGTATATATCCCCACTGAGAGAGAAGATGATGTTCTTCATTAGAGAATCCTCCTTTTTCTGGCTCGTTCTAAAGCATGACTCAACATTTTTATTTACACGCAGTCAGGGAGTGCAGTGCTCAAGTTGACAGGAAAGTTTTATCATAAACATGTCTGGGATTGATATTAGACAATGAAAATGTATTTAATTATTCAAAATCAGTCACAAATAAGAGCTAATTACATTTCATTAATAGGAAACCCGCAGAGCAGGTGGTTGAAAACAGAAGGGTGATGCATTGATCAAGGTAAGAGATGGTTTGACTTAATATTCAGATTTTTGGTAAAACCGTATTATGGGTAAGAAGAGAAGCTGATAAGGTGGTGTGATGTCATTCAGTGCCGATACAATCTGTGAAATCGAGGTGATGAACAGAGACCTTGAAATGACCAGAAGTCTATAACAGTAAGCTCTTTGGGGAAAAGGCCAGTTCTCCAATGGGCCTAAATCGAATCCCTGCGCATTTACATGAGACATAAATTCACATTTAAATGGCAGAAAATTGCTTGGGTGGCCGATACACTGGGGCATATGAAATTATAATTGTCGTCAGTTGTGTGTGTGTGTGTGTCTGTGGAGCAGGGGGTGATACAAGATTGAAGAGATGTGTGGAGGAATTATGCATCCAATAACGGAGATGGGATGTAAATATGGTGAGGACAGTCAGTCTGATGTGCCATCGGTCCATTTCATGTGAGACTGCAGTGCAGGGGCTAAATGGCAGCCAGGCTCATATTGAAGTGAACGACAGGCAAATTAAAACTGGTCTCCACAGTACTGTACAGGAGCTTTTTTTTTTATTATCTGAAATTAAGTAACTAGTCTAGTAAATGTGCTTCACAGTAGATTGTTTTGTTATCTGTGTTTTATTTTTTTAACTGCTTTTATTTATTTATTTTTGTCTGGTCTAAAAGAGTGTATAAAAAATAATGTCATGGAATAGGGAAAAGCAGCAAATCTTCTAATGGAGAGAACTGTTGGTGATTTTTACTAAAAAGATTCATCAGAATAATTGCTGAATTTTCAGCTAATGGACTTGCGAAGGGATTGACCGATTGTTGCGGCTCTAAAATTGGTAATCCTGTTTTATAAAAGCACATAATTATTTCACAGCTAGCACTGGAAAAACATATCTCAGGACTGATCAATTGTGCATTTACATTTTTGTGCCATGATTCATGTTCTGCCTGTTTTATGATATTTAACATTGCTATGTGGCTTGAGTAAAATGGCTGTGTAAGTAGATAAACCCACCCTCAAATTCAGTGCAGCTCGTGCTATTGCAGTTTGATCCCCTTTACTCTGCCAGACCTCGTTGTACGCACGCCTTATCCTACTATCCCTCTTACCCTCCCTCGCTCAGTGCTGTTTTTTTTGTTCTTTTTTCTTTCACCTCTACAGAAGAGCTCCTAATGGAAAGGCTGGAACAAATACTCATGTCACTTCAGTTCATGGAGATCCCAATTGTTTTTAGCCAATGTGTAACTATAAGAGGTCTATGGGTTGTCTGTGTCACTCAGCATGGCTTCGTGTACACGAATGCACATCGTTTCACACCGCTCACCGTACTGCACATTTACTGACTCATGCTGTACATGTATAGCACTATTTCTGTCATTTTCCATCTGAATGTCACTACATGTCATTCAGTCCAAACTGGACCATCAACAATCAGTACAATATGGCTCACCAGGAGGCCCCTTACAGACCTGTTTCATAATTTGTGCTGCTGTGTCTATTGTATGGGCCTCCTTTGATAAATTTACCTCCAACTGATGCAATGCGTCAGTCTTTTTGTTGGAGGAGGACAATTGCTTGTACAGTTAAGGTCCAAGACCTTAATGAAGTACTAAAGCGCACACACACTAGCTACAGGGCACAAAGGTTGGTTTCTGCTCTTAACATCAGATGACAGCTAATGGAGCAGGCAACACTGTGAAAGGACGAGGACCAAAGTTCATCTCGTGATATTATTTTATTGTTCAGTGCTGTATGTGAAAGTCAGCAAAGCATAAAATTATTTTTGAAAAACTGTTAAACAGTCAGAGATTAACTGAAGCAAAGAGTCATTTGCAGTTGACACAACTGAACTGCATTTTATTTCCTTACTTTTTAAAATGTCCATAAAAAAAAAAAAAAGAAAAGAGAAAAAAAAAGCTTTTAATACGATATTTATTTGTGAAGACTTTTGTGCAGCAGTCGTAAAACAGGACAGACTGTATTCAGGGGTCACTGGTATCTGTTCAGAGCTACTATTTCTTTGGGTTTTCCTTCTAATTCCACATCTCTGACTTTTCTGCTCTTTATTTTTAGGTGTAAACCCACAGCAGAGGTAGCAGGCGCCCAAAAGCCAGGCTGCAGATGAAGGCAGGGAGGGAAATGCAACAGCAACATTATTTAAAGAAGAATAAGAAGAAAAAGAAAAAGATTTTTTTTTTTAATTCTTCAAAGACAGTTGTTTTGCTTGTAATCCATAGTGCATATTCCATATGTGTTTTCTTTGGAAAACCAAATTAAGTTGATTACAAGCACTACTGTATGCAAAGCTTTTAACCTGAAGAGCCATATAACTTTTTTCTAAACTTTTGCTGGCAATGGGTTAAATTCTTTAATTTGTGGACTTTGATGTCAGATGATTAGAATGATCTTGCGTCCTTTCTTAATAGCAGCAATGCATGATTTTATGCTAAACTGTTGGGGGACAGGTTGGGGGGCCTCATGATGTTGGGACAGATGGCATTTAGCTCTAGCTGCGCCGAGCTCAGTGGGACCCGAAGCTTAAGAGGTTAGGCCTGTCAAAACCACTCTGTTCATTCACTGCCTAACAAAGTGTGGACTGTCAGCCTGTTCCGTTTAATAAACTTAAGATTTTTCTTTTGTCAACGCCCGAGCAACACTTTGCAACTCGTTGACCTGAATATCCCAACACAGAACAAAACAAAAGTGTGTCCAGTCTGGTCAGTAAATGTGCATTAGCTTGATAGCTATTTGATAATTAAACATAAGGTTTGGTAGAAAGTCTTGTCAGCCTTGTGGCTGCATGAATTAGATGTACATGTAAAATGGCAAGAACCAAGTGTCAAATAACTGTCAAAAAGTATCGTATGCATCTTTTCATGCAACACTTCTTCAGAGCTCACCATCACTATTATTGTTTGTGTGTGCAGTGTTGGTATAGAGGGGAAACACAGGAAAAGGGACATGTGAGGCATTAACCCCTCAGCCACGAGAATGTCCCCATATTGTGCATTTTTGTTTCATCATTGTAGACCAAGTCCACATAAAATGTAGAAATTTCAAACTATCATACTTCACCACAAGAGGGAGACATACTGTAACATGCAGAGGAAGTCTCCCCTACACTGTACATCTTCCCCGGAAAACTGCACTGCACTCAGAACAGATTTTGTCAGGATAACCTGAACCCGAATGTGATCGTGCAGATTTGTTGAGTAAATGTGGTTAATTTTGTCATAGTCTTCTTCCCTCTCCCCATCTCTTAATTTGTTTCAGTGTTTGTTGGGGTCAGAGGCTGAAAGCTGCAGAGTGGTGACCGGAGCGAGAGGCCTGTGTGACATCTGACCTCTAACTGGGTGTGTGGCTGACCCCGGAGAATACGGCTCAACAATGGGAGGCACGTGCCCTGGACTAGTCACTATGGTAACACAAGACCTTTGGGGAAACGGTGGGGGGGTCAAACCTCATCCTTTATCCTGATCAGTGTTAACCATCTGCTGCCAATTGACTCTTATAGATATAACACATACCCGCCACAGAAGAGTGTGCATGTGTGTTCAAGAGAGAAAAATCTGAGGCTGACTGAGTAATCTCTGCAGGCAACTGTGATGGTGCTTTATTTTCTCACAATCACCTGGAGAGATTCTGCAGTTTGTCTAATATTCCTTTAAAAAGCAGCCCTAAAACTGTGTCATTGTTCCATCTTTCTCCTTATATGAATAACAATGCAAGCTAAGAAAAATTCTATATTGTTTGAACATTTCACAAATCACCACATTGTTTACACAAAGGTTGGCCCCAAAAATGTCCACCTACCTGAACCTGTGATCAAAGCAGGTTTTGCTTTCTAGCTTTGGGTGATGATCACTGCACAACACAACCGATGTGGGCATGCGATAGTTTAGCTTAATCTTTGTATGCCTGACTGTTACAAGTCAAAACACTTAGTGACTTGGCAAACACTGAATTGCAGTGCTGAATAAGGGCCAACAGGTGCAGTCCACCTGGAGGAAAGCATGTTTCACACTTTTCCTCTTTGATGCTGTGAAAGCTGAATGCTCAGTACAGAAAACCACCACCCTTAGCCTCAACACTAATGCACACAATAACACCCTTTAGATTTAGGGTAATGTAATATTTGGCACATGCATTCTTTTCTTCATTAGTCCTACCTTCCCTCATGTCCCCTCTCTGTACCCCTCCTCCACCTCTGATTTTCTTGTCTCATCCCCTTCTCCTTGTGTTCTGCTGTGTTTTGGTGAAATCTCAGCTGGCAACTGTGAGTCGTTCACTAGCTGCTCTCACAATGGCCTCTGGGATTATGCTAAACACAGCGCCTCGGCTGCTCTGCACATCGACCGGCGTCAACGACGCCCTTTGGAGCACACAGGAAAGAGATGGAGGACTCTCAATGAAGATGTCACTGCAATTACACAAGCGCATTTCACAGACACCCTCTCTGTCTGCTCTTCCTTCTCTCACATCCCCCTTCCCCACTTTTTAAAAATTTCTTTTCGACAGTCTTTTGAAGTGCAGCCTCATCTCTTGCAGCTCTTTCATAATGCATGCCCATTTGGAATTTGCATGAATTCACTTTCCAGATGCTTCTGCTGCCATCTTGACTTACGATGATGTGTACTGTACAGTATTGGCTATTGTATTATCATAGGATGAAAAGAATAATAATTGGCTTGTTGTTATGAGTTTGGGTTATTTTGCATTGCTCCTCTCACTACTAGGACGTATTGGCGTGAGATCAAAATGTGTTGTAAATTATTCAGCTTCAGCTACCCCTACACTGATGTCGGAGTGAAGGAAGAGCTTTCTGATGTGGATGATACTGCATCAGGAACTGATTGGCTAATGCTCAATTGCCAACAGTACCTGATGCATTGCCTTCAGCATTGAAAGAAACGTCACAAAGTGCTGGCTTCTCTATTTTCCCCTGGAATAATATTCTTCTGGTTTATGAACTGAAAATATGGTTTTAAATTAGATTTTTTTTCTTACTTTTTTTTTTCGCTTCTTAAATGTGGAAAATAAGCAGATTCTTAGTAGTTTTCACACAGTTCCCAAGAATGAATGTGTGTATGTTTGTGTGTGGGTCCATGTATATTAGTCACCACTGAGGGCTGGGGATTAGGTAATAATGATCACAGAGATGTTGTGAAACTCAGAGCAGTACTTATGTTAAGCTGAGGGCCAATCTATCACTCATTTAAATGTATGTTTATGTTCATATAATGTTCCCCTCTTGTTCGCTGGAGTCCAAACGGGATACCTGCATCAGTGTAGGTCATATTTGTTTTTAGCATGCTCTCTTGTAATGCATTTGTGCACGGTACTACTTAGAATAATACTTTTGGTGTGTGTGTGTGTGTGTGTGTGTGTGTGTGTGTGTGTGTGTGTGTGTGTGTGTGTGTGTGTGTGTGTGTGTGTGTGTGTGTGTGTGTGTGTGTGTGTGTGTGTGTGTGTGTGTGTGTGTGTGTGTGTGTGTGTGTGTGTGTAGGTGGGAGTGTAGGGGTGGGCTTATTGACTTCAGTAACATTCACAGGGAGACTTGGTCACACCTAGAGATCTAACCAGCTCAGCCTCGCCTCTGTGATTTACAAGCATGACTGTCTAATTTTGTTCCAGTGAGGAACAGGACCAAAGGGAATGTTCTCTCATCCTCTCTTTCATCAGTCTTGGATAAAATCTTCTATTAATCTCTATAAACGGTTTGAAAATGCTTCTTACTAATGAAATGTCTTATCTCACTGTTTTTGTGCATGTGTTGAATAGCTTACCAAGTACAATAAAATTCTAGTGAAGAGTAAAACATTTTGTACAGTTTTTTTTTTTTTTTTTGATTGTCCATGTTTGTAAAGTTGTGTGCGTGCATATCCTAATGTTTACCCCAATGCATTATTATCTGTGAACAAATCAGTAGTTCTGTGAAAAGACCTACTGGAAATAATACAGCTCTTATATGAACATCTTAATGTGATTACATGACTCCTATAATTAGTTTCTTGAGGTTGAGGAGAATCTACTTTTTTTTTTTCAAAAGAAAGGAAGGATGAGGATGTTGTGCCATGCAGAATATATCTATTCTTTTATGAACACCCTCTAAGGAAAGGGTCAGGGGGTCAGCATTAAAGGGGCTGGTGCCAAGTCCATTTTAGCCCTGCTCATATCAGCAAGCTCCTGGCACACATGCATGCATATATGCACACAAACACAATCGCTTGCTGTCTCTTCCCCCATGGGAAATCCCAGCAGCCATGCCAATCCAGCAGATGTTCCTAAAGCGCAGGCATCTTGTAAACACCATGAAATGTATTAGAGGCTAATGTAGTGCTTGCTGACAGAGTTCTTCAACACAAGATTTGATTTTACCACCTGCTGCTCACACATTCTGTACATAACACTGGCACTGAGGTCTCACAGGATGAGAGGGGTTTGCATGTGACAGCCAACAAAGTAACTGAGGCTCATTTGTAGAGTAAAATATAGAAATAGTTTAGGCCTCTACAAATGTAATGACTTATAGCTCCACATTGGCTCAGAAAAAAAACAAACTAAGAAATGAAGGTGATACCGCTATGTCCTTATGTGTATAATATGTTATTACATGAACACAAACTTTTGCATATAACCTAAAATGTGAAAGGCATTTCTTAATGAATTTACAATCAAAATAGTTTTAATAGATGACTGGCTGATGATAATAATACCGTATTATCTGTTTTTCTGAGAATATCCACTTCCCTCACTGTACATCAGTCTATAGAGGGAGCCACTGAAACTTGCTGATGGTTTACTGCACCCCGGTGAGAGAAAAGCCCGGAGTCAACCTGCCCGGTACACCGCCCCCCAGTGTGTCATACTGTACTAACCGCATGTTCATCATTTAAGCGCTGCTTGCACTCCGCCAAGCATCTGACATCCACTGCACCGTTTGCACGATAAAGGCCACCCTGCTTCGCGCACAGTCGGACTTGCAACAACAAAGACGCCGGGGACGTTTAGTTCGGCTTGCCGGGAGAGTTTGGATATCCGCAGGTAACTGCAGGTATGTAGCTAAGACATCACGGGATGACGAAGCACTTGCACACGTCGTTCTTACCAACAATGAAATCAATTCATCGAATGCGAAAAATGTTAAACTGTTGAAACAAGTGAGTAAAACTCCGGTGGCACTTGTTTCTCTTGTAGTTCGCTTGTTTCAGGGAGTTGTCCAGTAACAAGTGTCAGGATCTTGAACTGTGATGAACAAAGCAAAATCAAGAATAGACACGCACCGTTACCGTGTGATTATGCAGCTTGTGTGAGGAAAGACGTGTATTTGGCAGGTACAAAATATTAATCAACCCGAGGTCTGCGTGCCTTCATTTTCATAACCCCGATTGGCACAGAGGGGGCATGTTTACGCACGATCTTTACGCGTGTTACGCACTAATCCTTTAGGAAAGAAACGACAGAAAAAACACTCGGTTGAAGTCGCAGATTTACCTGGAGCGGTGCCAACATAAACAACACGTCAGCAGGGGGAAATGTTGGGACTCGTTGAGTAATGCCATCAGTAATGTTATAATTGATACTAAAAATCGTAGGCATGTCAGGCAAAAATGGTCCTGCACACTCAATCCACTTGACGTCTCCGCATCCCGTTACAGTACTTCTCCGACGTTTGGTCGACATGCTGGGGATCTGTGTGTGTCTTTGTGCGGTTTTTGCACATGTTCTCTCTCAGGAGGCTGAAGAGCCGGTCTCTATTACAGTGAGTAAGCGTACCTTTTTTCTACATGTCAGTCTGTGTTCAATACAGCCTGACATATGCATGCTGCTCAGTTTTTTTTCATTTACTGATGTACAGCTCGAGAGTTCCTGAAAGGATACTAAACAATGCGTTGTTGTATGTCCTTCACAGTGCACAGAGGGTTATGAGTACGACAGAGTCAGAGAGCAATGTAAAGGTGAGAAATTACACATTTATGTAGCTTTTTATACTCCTGTTTTAAAAAAAAAACGTTTTTCCATGTAAGCTTAATGCAAGTTGTACTTTATCCAAATTCAATAATAGCATAAATAGCATATCTGCAATCTTTCTTTCTTTCTTTCTTTCTTTCTTTCTTTCTTTCTTTCTTTCTTTCTTTCTTTCTTTCTTTCTTTCAGACATTGATGAATGTGCCTTGTATGACGACGCATGCAAAGGAGGGATGCAGTGTATCAACCACTTTGGTGGATACCTCTGCCTTCCAAAGAGCGCCGTCATCTATATTAGTAAGGACGGTGAGCAGGTGCCGTTGCCGGACAATCCTGTCCCTGCTGTCCCACCAGACCAGCCTCAGCCCCCGAGGGGTCCTTCTCCAAGCTTTCGGTGCCCACCAGGACTTGCTGCAGATGAGCAGAACTTCTGCAAAGGTAATATCAGCAGCCCAGAAACTTTTCCCCCCCTCTCCCTGTACAGATATAGGATTATGGGAGGTACCATGAAAAATTGGCTTCCTTTTTTGTTTTAAAGTGCTTTACAGCAACACATGGTGTAAACACACGGTTATCTCAGGAAGTGGTGCTGACATACTCCTCAAGAGAGAAATTGGCCTCTGTCAGCAGCACTAGAGGTGTAACCATGAAATAAAGTCCAGAGGTTTAAAAAGGATGGTTGCCACATTATTTTCAAGAGTTTTTAAATCTTCCAGAATATTATAGGTCTTTGTCCTTTGTGAGACAGATTACATCCTAAAAATATAGATACACTTTCAGCCACCCCCCTTTTTCTAGCTGCTGTGTGCTGCAGTGTAGTGGCAGAATTGTTTTTCAAAGTGTTTTTATCTCCTTAAAAAGAGTAGTATGCTCTTTCTTACAGTTGGCAGGGCTTCGCAGGTATTTCATAATTACTTGCTAACGACTTTAGAGCCCCAGTAAGCTGAGAGCTCAAAAGGTGAACTGTTCATCCATCTGTCTGACAGTCATCAACAGCTTAACTATGCATAGCTGCCAGATGTGTTGCAAGCTTCTCATTTTTTTGTTGTTTTTTTTCCACTCTGATGTCATGTTTTCAAAACCCTTTGGTTGCTCACAGCGTGATGTTTTTGGCCAGAGTTCAGCTTCTTCCTTAAATTCTTCTTGTTTTGGGTGTTGAAGTCCTGCGCTTCGGGGGGAAAATCAAGCCGCTTTTGTAAAATTCTGGTGAGCTATGTGCTCACATGTACCCCTTACAGCTACAGTAGATATCCCCTGCGCCTTTACTAGGTTGTGGTTTTGGTAGCTGCGCAAAGACTGCGTGGGTGTGATCTTGTGTTTGAGAAAAACTCTTTGATCTTCTCAAATAGGGAGTGGTGGGAGATTCATTCTTTGTTTCACTAACACACACACACACACACACACACACACACACACACACACACACACTAGTGCCCTTAATTGTTACTTTGTGCCACACAGAAGAGAGAGAATATTTGAAATCATTTGTAACCCTATACAGTACATCTAGTTACCATCTGTCTTAATGTGTGAGAGTTTAGTGGAATAGACGCACCTCTAAAATTTAAGGCAAAAACAAAGTGCAGTAAAGTACAGTTCATGTGTTCAGTGATTAAACTGAACACATGAACAGCCACACACCACATTCCTCTCACCATGTGGTGTGTGGCTGTGTGGTTAGGTTTGCGGTCGTAGCGCTCCAGTGAAAGTAACAAATTTGATTTTACACCTGGGACAAAGATATGTGTGAGGTGCTTTATGTGTTTCTCTGAATTGGAACCCAATTAGGGTTTATTAGAGTGTAAAACATGGCAGCATATCAGTTAAAGTAACCACATAAGCGAGCTGGCATGGGTATAATACCTATTCACTGGTGAGCTGTTTCAGTGCATGGGCTAAACAATGATAGGCTGTTGCTGTCAGTGTTATTGCTTTGAAATGACTGCAGTTTTAACTGGAAGGCGTCTCATGCTGTTATGTGGGCGTATATTTTCACTGCTCGAATGATATAATCCATGTTTACATCAGTCTCCAGTTTCTCTGTCATTACAGTTAACAGAGCTACAATGAGCCAATTGTTCTTGGACACAGAATTATCTTTTCTTTTTTGCACCGCAGCAGCCTTTCTGAACAGCTACGTACGTATCTTGCTACCAAAGGAATTCCCATTAGCTTTCAATGGGGGGAAACCTCAGTGTATCAAATAGCGCTTACATCAGGCTCCTTCCCTGCAAACTCACCACTCTGTGGAGGAAACCTGGAGTGCAGAGTCAGGTAGGGCAAAGGGGACGATGAAAGGCGGACACTGACTAAATAACCACAGAAGTGCCGGAGCACTGACCAAGCCAGGTTGCACCAGCGTCATGGGTTGTGCAGCTGCTTGCTGTTTCAGTGACTTACTGCTGAGTGTGTGGCGAATAGCAGAGAGGTCAGCTACCAGCGCTGCAAAAAATGAAGCCAATTTTCCACAGCGCAAATTAAACTGGAAAAAAAAAGACAAGCTTCTCTTAAGTGCGTTATTCTTTATGCTGATTAAAAGCAAAACAGACCACAGAATGTATAACACTCTTCAACCTCGTGTTTTTGTTTGATTTGCAGCTTGAGCAGTCATCCCTGTGCGGAAAACTGTTTGCAAAAGGGGGCTATAAAGCCCTTTGGTCCCGAGTGAGAACAGAGGCTTAAGCGTGTGTTGTTGTTGTTGTAGTGACACAGTGTAGGGGAACTTGGCACATTTCTCCAGCCAAGCAGAGAAACTGTGAACCTTGACTATATGTATGACAGCTTAATGATTCCTCACGTTTCCACGGCCTCCACCCACCCTCCAAAAACATACAACATACATTCACTTGTGTACCACGCCAGGTGATGCCTCCAAGTGAGATCACTTCCTCGGACAAATGACAGCTGAATCGGTCATAAATCAGGAGAATAGTGTGAAGCTCTTGTTTCTAGATTCTTTAAAGCGTACTGTATGACAATACACCCTCGCAGTTTAGAAATCCCAGTTTAACTGCATCTTCAGTATAATCTTTGACAGATAATTATACCTTATGTCTTTGCGGGTTGTGTTATTCTCCTTGCAGGTCTTAAGTTTACATACTTTGGCTGGTGCCTATTTATTTTTCATCTCTAAATTAGATACTCATGAGCTGCAGTATGAAGCAACATGCCACTCCTGTTTACCTGTCTGGTTTCTTGAGGTCATGTAGGCCACATTACCACCTACATGCCTGACTAATTTCAGTTTTGTCTGTACGCTCTTCACCTGCAGTGGCCGGAAATTTTTCCTAAATATGTTCTATTAAGGCCGTTAAGCCCCGCATGACGGAGAACTTGTGTATTTTTCCGAACAAGGCCAAGCGCATGCAATAACATTTTTCCACACAGATGCAATGCACTTGGGAGGAATATCTCTGGAATGTTAGCCGTGGTTGTTTTTTCCGTTTGCTCCCATCTTTTGTGATGGTAGGAATTACTCACCACCTTGACAGATAAGCATCGGATCGATCTGCGAGGAGCAGGAATGCAGGGAGCAGAGCGAAGAAAGAGAGCCCAGCGGTTGCAAAGCACAGCGTGACCCTGCCAACAGGCTTCACTATTTGACCTTTACGGTTAATTCCTACAGTTCCACTTATTGTTGGCTCATCCTCGCATTTGCAGTTGATGATACAAGCCCCAACCATGAGCCTTTGCCATGCCACGGACAATGTAAAAAGATGTGAAGATAAACAGATTGCTGTAATGCTTTTCTTCTTTTTTTCCTCCTCAGGAAATTCCTTTAGATGTTATCTTGTTAGTGTTTGTTTCCTCTCCAAAAATAAGCGACAGAAATTTGGAAAACGTTTTGTTTTTGTTTTGTTTTTGTATTTTTTTCACAGAGAATGAAGCCTTCAACTCTAAAATTAAACGGATACAGTATACGCCAGATGTTAGATTAAAACATTATGCAGCAATTTTGTTGCTCAGCAGGAGGACACTGGCTCAAACACAAAAGATTTGTTTAATGAAAACATACCCGCTTTTGTTTACTCAGGCAGTAAGACACCTGAAGCACACCTTTGTCCCCGTTGAACCTATCTATTACCAGCAAAGCTCATACCTTCCACCTGTTCCCAGACTCGTGATTTGCGCTCGTCTGCACGATGCTGCTGTTCTAGCGCCCTATGATTTTACTGCCTGGCTCTTTTGCACCTGTTACACTGCAGCTGCACCTTCGGGCTCTTGAACTGCACATGCTTTCTGGGTCAAAAATAGTTTGTTGTTGCGATAGATTAGATGGGTGAATTACCATGAAATTTGGTACAGACATTTTGCTCCAACTTCCTGTCAGGATGAGCTGTAATAACTTTGGCATTTCTGTTACAGTTGCAAGTGTTTCCTGCATGTACAGCCTTACAGAATTACAGAGTCAGGCTCTAAATGGATTATTTAGTGTTGAGCCATTCATTACTTTATTCACTTCATATTAGCTTTATGATTATTTGTATATTACTCTGCAAAGATCTTGAGCCAACCCTCATTTCTTAGTATTTTCCTAGAAAAATAGGAAATAGGTGTTTTTGTTCTGTTCTCTGCCAAGATGATCCGACACGGCTTTAATAATGTTCTGGGGAGGCTAATCCATGACTGGTTGTGTTCCACTGTGTGATTTTCTATCTATGTATATTTATACTGCATTGCCAGTGTATCTGGAATCATTGTCATTCTGAAAACTAAAGCTGCTGCCAATCAGATGTTTTTCAGATGATATTAAACGGTGGACCCAAAACTAATAGTACAAGATTCTCAACATCATTGGATAAAATCCAACCCCAAACCACGACAGAGCCTCCACCGTGTTTAACAGACAGCTGTAGACATTCACTGTTGTATCACTCTCCTGACTTTCATATATATTCTTTATCTGCTTGCATAGTGCTTTATAGAGGGAAAATATGACTTCTTCTGGAAGTTGAGTGACAACTGAAGTCAATTTGTTCCCTAGAGGTGAGATCAGTCCTCCAGCTCATGTTACTGCTCTACATTGGGCAATATCCTGGATATAAGCTCAGCACCTGGCTATTAAGTAAGAAGTAATGTCAGAACTAAAATGGTAAAGGCAGTTTTGAAACCATGAAATACTGTGTCCACCAGAGAGATCTTCCATGGCCACAATATGTGTAAGCCAGGTAATTTATGTGATCTGCACAAAACTTTCACAAGTTATGGTTCAGAGTCAGCAGAAGTGATTCAGAGATGCTCGATTTCTGACAGTTAAAGCTCACTTTCCATTAGCAAACGGTGCCAGGAGGCCTGCTGATGTTGCAACTTCTCAGCCTCGGATAAATGACACAAAGCTCCTTTAACACTGTTTCTATTTCTCGATCATAGAAACGATTTAAACAGCTACAGCCTTAGTTTTGTGCCCCCCTTTCTTCATGAAAAATAAACACATGGAATCTAAAAATACACTTTGCAGAATGATTTCCAGCCTTTCTATCTTTTAATGGGTATACCATGGTGACAGTATTTCATCAGCTTCCTTACGCTGCCAGAGAGTGTCTTTCAGCCTCTGTGAATATAATCAAACCATCATGCAGGCAGCCCTGTTTTTGGCCTCAGCCGTGTTGCTGTACAGTATGTTGTTATTGCTTATGGTTTGCTACTGGCTCCTTGCTGCCATCACATCAACAATGGCAGAGAGGAGAAAAGGGGGAAGCAGCTTTGCCGTGCCTCCTCGGTGCAAGCGCTTAATGTTGTTGTTATTATTCTCCCTGAGGTCGGTGCCTGTCCAGCGGCCAGCTGCTTCCTCCTCTGATGTGCTTACATGTGTTGATCTTTCCGTTTACCTCATGATGGAAAGGGACACAGGGCTGCTATAAATCACTTCTTCGCTCTCAGCTGGTTGACACTCACATGCAATCGCGAGCCATGTTTAACGCACTTTTTCTGCTTTTCTCTGAATGATCCCGCTGTTATTTTGAACATGTTCTTTTTTTCGTTTTTGCAGCTTTACTCCTTCAGTGTCGGAAATTACCTTTAAGGGCTGTAAATGACTGCAGCCCAGCTCCTGGCATGTCAGGCGAGCAGAGCGACTGATCTTCTTCGCGCTGAAAAGCAGCAGAATTGCTCAGCACTTCTTTTTTTTGGTTGTTTTTCTAGACATTTTCAGAGTAACAGGAAGGATTATTATCAGTAGGGAATGCGGCTGGCACACTGGACGGATTTTCAAGAACGTCAAGAGCGTGCCCGACCTTTACAAACGTGTGGAACAAACTCACAAATCAGTTAGTGAGTGTCAGCATGACTAAAACTCCCGTTTCTCCTAAACAATGAGAGCGATGAGAGGGGAATCTTGGGAGTGGTGCTATCAGCAAGAGCATAGAAATATTTCATGCCCTAATACGGATGAAAATACACGGAATATATGATTTTAGTGTCTTGAATTCTTTGATTTCTTATCTGCTTTGTGTTTGGACTTGCTTTGAAAGGGGAACACCACCACTCCCATTCGTCCTGGGGTTGCATTCAAGCCAGCGATAGCTGCATTTCACACTGCATTGCAGAGAGAACTATACACAAATGAAACAATGTGCTGTGCAGCGAGGGATGATATTACAATGGATGGTGTATGACATGGTGATAAATCTGACATTGTAAAATTTTATGGGCTATTAACATCACACGTCTTGCCCCCTGCTTGCCCAAAGATTGAATTATCCAATAATCAGAGGGAAACAGAGATGCTGTCCAACAGCAGGATGGCTCCAACTGTTTTGTTTTTTGGATCAGCTCCTGCTTTCCATTGCAGTGGTTCAGTGAAAACAAGATTAAACGCTCTCAAGTGATAATTACAACAAGCCCTATCATGTCAGTATAAATCTGGAGCACGCCACACATTGTTCTGAATTCAAGCCAAATAAATTTTAGTCCCCCATTTTGGATATATATTAATTTCCCCCCCACTAAAACTCATATATACACCTTTTTAGAGTGCATCGCTCCGTTCCATAAAACATGAGCAGCTCTAAAAAAGGCCATTTAATGAGCACCTCAAACAGGACCTCCGATGCACGCACACCCACTCATCCATAAACACACACATACACACACTCACATTCTTTGAGCTGCCGCCATTCCCGTTACTCCCCCAGCTCCCACAAGGCATTTAGAATTAATCTCCTTGAAAAGCAAGGAGGTTTTAACTCTGACATCACATATGCACACACGGCCATAAATCTAACTTCAAATCTTAAAAAAAGCCAGTTTTTAAAAAAAAAACAAAAAAAAACCTCCACCCTTTTTCTTCATTCTTTCCTTCCACATCTTCCACTCTCTTGCTGGACAGCCTTATCTTTCCCTGTGATGTTACAGCAGGCTCGCTCTTGGAAGAAACTTGCAAGCTATGTTGAATAAACGTTGACAAAAATCTGACCTCGGGGAACAGTCACTTCTCCCCACACGCAACACATCATCACATTTGATGGCTTGTTGCAGTTTTCCTGTCGAGTGTGCAGCATGGCAAACTGTGGAGACTTTATGGGACCTAGGAGCCAGCCAATGTGGGATAAACTCCCACTCCACCCCCCCCCCCCCCCCTCCAAACACACCCACACGCACATGCTTACACAAAGTTTTGGGGAACTTTGTATTGGCAGCTCCTTAAAGGTTTAGTGACAAAGTAGCAGTTACCGCAAGATATTCCTGTGAATGAACCTTTGGATTGCGTTCAGCACATATGCTTTTATTTAGACCTCTCCAAGCTTTCTTCCAGGAGAGGGAAGATGACTCTGACTTTTCCGCACACAGAATTTTCATAGGAGCTACACTGTTCACATTCAAACTACTTAGTCATATCCATTTACTAGAAGAGTTCATGGTCTCTACACCTTGCTGAGGAAAATGCTGGGACACAGATCAAACATATGTTCTGTACACCCCTGACACCTTGTTCATTGATTTAGCTAGCCAGAGCCACTCTGACCAACAGTGGCATAGATGTTGCTGGACTCGTGCCAGCTAAGTCGCACTAAAATGAGTCCAAATGCACTGATGTAATTCCGGTTGGCAGCAGAACATGAGCAAATGCTGCTATCAGGAGTGGCCATCTCGCCTTGAAGCTGCTGGTACATGTGGAGCAGCTCAGGCTCAGATTTGTCCTGAATTAAGTCAGAAGAAAGTCAACATTAAGTTCAGTCAGAGGTGCTCATTCTGCCCATGAGCACTGGCTTATCCCCTGAAGTTAGTTTGTGAACTGCTGTTATGATTCTAGTTTAACATTTTGGCGCTAATGTCACATTATTTGAACATGAAAGTAGTTCTAATACTGGCTAGCTGCAGTGGTTAGCTTTGTATGGTCCTAAGTCACTTTGATGTTAAATACAATGCCGATATTAACAGGCTTTCCATAAAATATATTTCCCATTAAATACTGAACAGCGACTGCTTTGTTAGTCACAGTGGCTGTTCCCTTAATTTCTTATAATGTTAAACTCTAATAGAGTCTCAAACAAGGATCTTTAAGGAACTATTAATAAGAATCTAAGCACTCCAAAATACATATGTAATACATTTAATGTTCCATGGCAATAAGAAAAAATGGGGCGTTTTAGTCTGTGGTTTTCTGTCCGTGGCATTTCTGATACATATATGTATACAACAATCATCAATACAACAACATTAACAAAAGAGATAATGTGCTTCATCCACATTCAAAGATGACCAAAGTATACATTTGAAAGCCCATAAACAGGTTAAACATTGCATGGAACTATGTGTGTACAGAAATGATATGCACATCCTAGGACCCCCAGTAAGGAACTACAGACATGTTTGTGCACACCATATAATAGTTATAAAATACAGAACAACATTTCCTTATTTAATCATTGTGGATACACTGTTTGCAAATGATATACTGACATATCCAGTAGGCATCCCCTTGGAGAAGTTTCAGTTCAAGTTTGCAGGTTTCTCTACTCAAAGTAGAGTATTTTAATACGGCAGTCTGTAGGTAGGTGATTAACTCACTTTTTGAGCCAGCTTCAAGTGGTCAATTGAGGAACTGCATGTTTCAGGCCTGAATATTAAACCTTTGGGTCTGGGGATGTGGTGTGGACCAATCAGAAGGAGGTTAAACTGTGAACTGATTTGTTATTATTATTTATTAATGTTCAAATGATTGTAAAAATAATGCCATTGCCAGTTTGTGTTTAGTTCTAAGCAAACACAGCTATGCTTTTGCACCTTGAGTGAATCTGTGTGGTGACGTGGCAAGTTGCCATATTTACACGCAGAGCATTTCGCTGATATCACGGATTTGTTGATGTCTGGCAGTAGGGTAGCGTGAACACACAAGACTGCTTTTTCAGACTTGTATTGTCTGAATCTATTATATAGCCAGAAGGCAAGGCATTTCCAGTCTAAATGAATCACCAAATACCTCCAGTAAGTAGGTGTGGTTATGAGTCACAGGGACTTGATCCTGGCTTCTGACTGCTGTCTTCTGTCTAAGTAATTGTTGACATTCGTTCAGATGTTTTCTTCGTGCTGTACATATGCAAGATTACATTTCCATTATTTCTCTGACACCCACTTCAACCTCATTTTTCTCGCACAGTGTTGCTACTTTGCATATTTACCTGTCAAGGCTCGTAGTCTGCCATCAACCCGCTACTTAGCACAGGTTTAAACAGTATAGCAAGGTGATTGTTTTTCACTCCATCCATCCATTTTCTTGGAGCCTATCCCAGCTGCCACTGAGCAAAAGGCAGTGTACACCTTAGGCAGGTCACCAGACAACCATTCAGCTTCATGGTTTTAGACTTTAGGAGGAAGCCGGAGTACCCAGAGAGAACTCATGCAAACCCCAGCTGGCCGCCAGGTTTAGGCTATATATTGTTCCCAGTATTTATACCCATCACCTTTGGATCTTTGTGGTTATACCATTGGTACTGGTATTACCACAAAGATCAAATCGGGGGTGTTTACATACATTGCATGTGTGAAATCTTCTGTTCATAATCGGATGAGTTAGATTTCTTTTACAGGTTAAACCTGGATGCAGCACTAGCAATGACAGAGGCATTGGAATATAATGACAATAGTGTCATTGAGCCTTTGAGTTGGGATATTGGGACAGTATCCCAAAGTGTGATACTGAGCAATCCCGGCATTTGGTTTCTTGCTGACATTTGGTGCTGTTTTCGGATGTCTTTTCCTAGATGTCTTTCAAGCCACATCAGAACACAGATTTTCCAGAGCAGCACTGCTTTCATCTTTGTCCTCTACTAAGTGGGTCAATGAGCAACAATCCTTATGTGTGCATTCCACACTTTATGCAGTTTGCACCTGTTGTCTCTAAGGTGGACCTTTAGATAAGCCCTGCTTTTGTCCCTAATGTACTTCATCCTATCACTGCGCCCCCATAGAGCTGAGAACCTTTCAGCCCTCTTCCCTTTCTTTCCTTTAGGGAGTGAAGACAACTTACCTTCTGTCTGGCTTTTCTTTCATGGGCTCTTGCACAGCAAATCAAGCCAATTTCTCACCGGCATCAGTCCCATTCGTTGAGGAAGCTGTGGGGCTGGAATATAAGGCATTTGAGGCACTCAGGGAAGGGCATGATCCTCTTCAGGTCTATCACATGAAACATTTCCAGGGAAATATGAGTTGAATTATTTGTTCACAGAACTTTTAACTGTCCTGCACTGATTTGAATGTGTCGACTGATCATTTATTCTGTTTTTCAGTTGTATTTGATTTCATCTAAAGGCTGCAGGGAGATTTTTAATGTCATGTCTTCTAGAGGACACAGTGCAACTATAGGTTTTTCATATAGCTTTACACCTTCCAGGCTCCTGTGACTACTGTTAAGTTACACACGTGCCAAGCAGCAATGCAGTAATAGTACCCTCTTCTTTTCCCTTGTGTGTGGTATTGAGGATAACTGTCTGTCATGCTGTTAAACCAATTCCCAGTGGCTGTCTGCATATGATGGGTTGCATCAGACCACCCAAGAGGCCTGCTGGTGGGCCTCAGAGATGAGAGTATACACCATTGGCATATTAATAGTTTGTGTGCGTGTGTGTGTGTATGTTGGGAGGTTACCATGAGAAAAGCCTTTTTTAAGCAGATCTGGCTCTGAACTATCCAAAGTTGGAGATGTGTTCGTAGAATCAGCATTAAACGTAGAATCGTCTCACTGGCGTCTCATATTTTGGAGGTTTAATCAGTTCTTTAAAGTGTTATACATGATGTTCAGAACCAGTGGATGTCACACTAGAGCATCGGCCTTAAAACAAAAGAACCAAAACTGAAACTGACTTGGAGCTCTTTTTGTAGCTCTTTATGCCTCAAAATCCAGACAGTGATACCTCTGCTCCTTATCTATGCCAGAAAGGCGCTTTTAGCTTTTGTTTCTTCCGTAGAGTAAACTCTGGAAAGTCACCTCTGGAAGCTGAACACCGCAGCCTGCACTTTGCCATCTTCCTTTTACCACACAGTGTGGGAGGTCACGTTCTCATCCTCCTTATAAACACCAGGAAGGCCTACAGTTGCAAGGGAGGCACTCACATGTATTAACATGCATGTGCAGCCAGAGCTGCTACCAAGACATTAAACAGAGAAGCTCAGATTACAGCTCATGCAGATTGTACGTATGACAACATTTATTTAAGACATCTTGGAGGTAAATGTGGGTTTGTCATTTTTGGGTTTGCGCTCCTGAAATTCATTCTCACCCCCTTTAAAGCTCGCCGTACTTTTATCATCTCACTACATGTGAATTATGGTTTGAGAAACAGAAAGTGAATGTGTTTGGGTCTGTTTTAAGTTGATGGATGTCTGTTGAGAGAGCAAAGCGTTATGGTAGACAGCACATGACTTATCAGTAGAGGTGTTTCTCCCTCTTTCATACTCACACACACACACACACACGCATGCATACTTCCCTCTTCAAATAACTGTCTTGTTAGTTAAAGATATGATCTGTGTTTTTCCCCTCATCCAGAGCTGCTTGATAAAAGCCGTCTTTATGTAATCGCCTGCTCTCTGTGTGAACATGTGTGTTTATGCCCATGTGTGTAATGTGATGGTGTCAGTGGTCACACATTTTGCTGCCTGTGGAAAACAGTTTACACATCACAGAGCTCATGCGGTCCAGGCACGTCCCTTTGCTTTGTCTTCCATATGTTCTTGTATAATCGACTGCATGCAGCTTTGTCTCAGTTTGTGTGTGCATGTGTGTGTGTTTTTTGCAGACATAGATGAATGTGTGACAGGCAGTCACAGTTGTGGTCCCGAACAGGTGTGCTACAACACCAGAGGCTCCTATATGTGCCAGTGTGCTCAAGGCTACCAAAGGAATGGAGACCTCTGTGTCGGTAAGTCTTTATTATATAAAATGCTTTTTTATGTGATTTTTATTAACTGATTTAAACTCGTTCTGCATGACTCTTGTGTATCCCCAGACAGAGATGAGTGTGCCACGACCCACTACTGCATGCACAGGTGTGTGAACACCCCGGGCTCATACTACTGTGAGTGCAAGACAGGTTACAAGCTGGTCAGCAACAACCACAGCTGTGTTGGTAAGCCACTGAAAATCCATGCTGTGTGTGTGTGCATCGTTTTCTCATTTGCAGAGGCATCAATATCAAGACTTTGTACTTTTGTAATGTATATAATAAAGGCTATCAAGCTGACCTTTAATAGCACTTACAACTATGGCTACTCCTCCAGACAGTCAATAATCAGTAGAGGTGGCTCGGGCATCTGACCATCTCCTGGCTGTCTCCTGGGTGATGGTTTTTGGGGATGTCGTCCTAGAAAGACGTGTGTGTGTGTGTGTGTGTGTGTGTGTGTGTGTGTGTGTGTGTGTGTGTGTGTGTGTGTGTGTGTGTGTGTGTGTGTGTGCCCCAGAAGAACTACAGGAGGTGGCTAGGGATAGGGAAATCTAGCCATCTCTGCTTAGATTGCATTGCTGCCCCCTTGACCTTGAACTGGATGAGTGGTTCTTCTAGACTGATCAATTTAATAGATGTTTAATATAAATATACGGCTAATAATGACCTAAATAAAGTTAGGTAACTAAGTAGATGTGAGTAGAAGAATGTTAGCTCAAGAGTTAGCTACCAAAGTCCAGAGTTCACACTGACTGGGTTTGTCTCACTCCTCAGTTTTTTGACATGCAGACCCTTGGAGGAAGTCACCTCAACCAAACAAAAGGTGCAAGCAGCCTGAATCCACACTGTAAATCTCCTGAAGTCAAATGAAGCTGTTGAGTGTGTCACAGAGAGATGTTTATCTCTGAAGCATATTTAGAAAACGTGACTGGCTGCCAGCTCCTATCTATGCAGAAACATGTGTATGTGATTTAACAAACACACATACGCAAGCTGAAACATGTGTAAGTCTGTTTCTGTTGAGCGTGTGCAACAGTGCAGACTGTATCAGTCTTTCTGCCTCTTTTGAACTGAACTGATTTAGCGATTACAAGTTTATGACAGTTCAGATCTGCTATCTTCTGGGAAATTTCCAACTCTGCAAAGAAAAAAATGGTCAGATTATTAGACAGGCTATGAAAATTACTTGATTTGGTAAAAAGTGTCATGAAGTGTAGGATTGTGGACCCAAATGCAGTCAACACAGAAGGATAGTTAACAGACCAAGACAAGGTCGGAAGAAAGCACTATTTACAAACAAAGGAAAACCAGGAGCCTGGACGCTGGAGGGTAACAACTAGAAGGTGAAGATAAGATTGTGTCCATATACTGTACTCTTTGTAACACCCCTTCTTTTGTTTTAGATGTGAATGAATGTGATGCAGAAAGCCCCTGTCATCACCACTGCTACAACCTGATTGGCTCCTTCCTTTGCCAGTGTGACCAAGGCTACGAGCTGGCTCAAGACACGGTCTCCTGCCAAGGTGCACACACATGCACACTACATGCATAAATGTAACCATCCACATGCAAACACGTTCCTGGTTGTTAACGCACACTGACTTGTTGTACTCATTGTCTACTTTTGTGTGTGCATGTTTTCTGCGCAGATATCGATGAGTGCGGTTTGTCCAGCTACATGTGTCAGTACCAGTGTGTTAACAATCCAGGAAGTTACTCTTGTGAGTGTCCACAAGGATATCAGCTCCAGGCAAACCGGTTGTGTCAAGGTATGGCAGTCCGCCCCTTTTCTTCCTCCCATAAATCAGTTTTTTATTTACTTTTTGTGTTCATTCGTTTATTATCTATCTCATACCCCGGTCTCTGTTTTCCAACACAACAAACTTCCTCTACATAAACTCTTTGAGGATAACTGCTGGTTATTCTTCCTGTCATCATCTGTTTAACCTCTAAAGCAGACCTTAAAGCCACCAGTACTGTCATGGAAAGAATGCCGAGGTTAGGCAAGGCATACGCACAAACTTCGTGTTGCCTTGCTAAGCCACCTCTGTGAATTTATATGCATGATGTTGGTTTCTTGAAGTGGATTTATTTGAAGGTCCGGCATGTTCTCAAAGGGAGAGCTGTTATTTTTTCCTTTCCCCCTCAGTCAGGTGCAAGCTTTATAGATGGAGCCATGAATCTAGCCTGTTGTGTCAGAGGGACGTTTTGGTGATGAATCCAGGTTGCTGTGCCAGAAATAGCCCTGTGGTTTGGGGCACACTTGATGGCTCTATTTTCATGGTACTGAACGGAAAGAGCTTTAGTTAGAGTTCTGTGGGGTTGCACAAGGGGCTTCCCTCCCTTATGGATCTGCGGGTTCCTTCTTCTGTGTCTCCACTGCCAAAACAAATGCTGCTGCAGCAAAAAACAAAAAACAAAAAACCAAACCTCTTGTACATAACCTGAACTTTGACTGTGCTTACACAGTTCTCTTTCAAAATGCTTTGAATTGTTATCCAACTGTTTGACTTTTCACTTACTTTTCTTTCTGTCTCTCTTCCAATCATCACCAGACATAAATGAGTGCGAGACGGGAACCCATAACTGCCAAGATGATGAAATGTGCTGGAACTATTATGGAGGCTTCCGCTGCTACCCCAGAAACCCCTGCGAGCCACCTTACACCCAAACATCTGAAAAGTCAGTAAACGTCACAGGCTCTTTTGATTCTCTCTCATTTGCACAAGAAGTTTCAAAAAGTCTGTCTTAATTTTTGTGTCTGCTTGCAGTCGCTGCATCTGCCGGGCTCAGACTGATTGCCAGGGTCTCCCACCATCAATTGTCTACAAATACATGAGCATCCAGGCAGAGCGGACTGTGCCAGCGGAAATATTCCAAATTCAAGCCACAAGCATATATGCCAACACACACAACACTTTCAGGATTAAATCTGGGAATGATGGAGGGGAGTTTTTCCTTCGGGTATGTTGATGGGAAAAAAAACAAAACAAAAACTGGGTAAAATAATTGTCACGATGCCTGTTGGCAAAGGGGACAAACTGGAGAACCTACAGCCTCCCTGATGCTTAGCAGTATCCACATTGATTGTCACCGTCAGTCATCATAGTAACTAAAGCTGGTAGAAATTAACTACATTTTTCAGCCCCCCCCCCCCCCCCCCCCCCCAAAAAAAAAAAAGAAAAAATTAATGGAGTCTGTCTGTCTGGTAGATGTCAAGATATTTAATTGATAACTAATAAAGTCAGCCTCCATATCTCTAATTAAAAGCCGGATTTCCCATAGTGGTCCGGGGTCGAGGTCAACATGTTTTAAATACTAGGACAAGACTGTCTCGCTGTGTTGCATATACCTGCAAGTATTTCACAATAAAAAAGACCTGTTAGAAAGTTATAGTAGCATATTGAGAAGGCACGTTGAGCATGCTATATGTTTTGTTACCAGTTGTTCATATTGTGCTTTATTAACTGTGACACCATGGGTGCAGTGGGTAGCTAGTTTCATGTGCCTGTAGTCAGAGGGTAACATTTTTGATGAAAGTTAAGCAAAGTACTTAAAACTGTTTGCTGATATCTATCAAGATTGAGTCACTGTGCTTTGAAGTATTAACTGCATTTGTTATACTTCTATACCCGGTTACCTTCTGTAATTAATTTAGATAAATAGTCACTATTAAAAGACATATGGTGGTTTGTTTTAGTCTGTTGAACCTACTGTACACTCACTGGCAACTTTATTAGTTTGTGCCAAGAAAATACTCCTCACACCAATACAGCACCAACTGGCACAGGGCATGATGGATCACTGCATTCATGTTGTTAACACCAAATTCTGGCCCTACCATCTAAAGCAGGGGTGGGGAATTCCAGGCCTCTGGAGCCAGTGTCCTGTAGGTTTTAGATATCACCCTGGGTCAACACCTAAATCAAATGATTAGTTCATTACCAGGCCTCTGGGGAACTTCAAGACATGTTGAGCAGGTAATTTAGCCATTTAAATCAGCTGTGTTGGATCAAGGACAAATCTAAAACCTGCAGGACACTGGCTCTCGAGGCCTGGAGTTCCCTACCCATGGTCTGAAGGTTGCAGTAGAAATCAGGACCCGTTATACAAGGCAATATGCCTGTCTTCTTTTTTCTACTTTTAATGAGTCTGTGAAAACTGTAGCTTCAATTTCCTGTTCTCAGCTGATAGGAGAGGGACTCAGTGTGATCTTAAAAAAGTTAAAAAGTCGACTTTCTTCAAGGTTCGACATGTTGTGCACTCAGAGATACTCTTATGCTATAAGTGGTTATTTGAGTCACTGTTACCTTCCTCTCAGCCGGAAGTGGTCCGGCTAGGCTATGTGCCTACATGCATTGTGTTTCTGCCATGTGATTGGCTGATTAGATAGTGCACAAACAAGCAGTTAAACAGGTGTACATAATAAAGTGACTGGTGAGTCTATATTACTAATGTAAAACTGTGTCAAAAAAGATACAATTTGCACTCACATGCTAACACACGGATTGGTTGTACTTTCTGCAGCGTTCCACCAATGTGAGTGCCATGCTGGTGCTTACCAAGCCATTGACGGGCCCCAGAGAGTACGTCGTGGACCTGGAGATGATCACTCACCATTTGACCATGAACTACCGCTCCAGCTCACTGCTGCGGCTCACCATCATTGTAGGGCCCTACGCTTTCTGAGCGGCTCAGTTCCCAACAGCGCACACAAGTCTGTAAACATGGCAATGTAACACAGCAGATGCCTGTATCAGCATAACATACTTTACATTTTCATATACATTCAGTATATAATATAGGCTGCCTCAGTCTCAAACAGCAGCACAGCAGTTCCAGTTGCTCAAGTCAGACCACCTTCTGCTATAACATGACCACTGGGCATCTTTTTCTATCAAGGTGTTGATTAAGAAAACACCAATCTTAAAACATAGTACTTTTTCTTTAGTATTTTGAAAGATTAATCATTTTGACATAGTTTTGGAGTGCTTGAAGAATAAATGCAGTGTCTTCCCCATATCGTGATTGTCTCACCTTCCTGAGAAATCAGGAACAGAGCAGTGGCACTAAGGAAACGAGGCCTATAGGACACACAACCTAAACCTGATGGGTTTTTGATGGAGCTGCACCTTCATATATCCCTTTGTTCAAACTAGAATTGCTTACAATAACCAGTGTGTGCCTCATTTGTAAGTAAGAGAGAAAAATCTATAGAAATGTACATGTACACGTAGTATGAGCAGCTTTTGACCTTGTAAATCACATCCTCTGTTCTGTTAATTGTTAGGGGTTAGTACTGCTGCGCCCCGCTATTTGTGCAAGTTTCTGTATAGTTTGCCTCATGAGTAATAATTTCCAGAGGAGTCCAGGAACAGTTCAAAAGTGTAAAGGGAGGGAATTAGCCTGTAAGTTGAGAGAATACTTAACTTTATGCTACAGCAGGCCTACTCGTACAATTTACTCCCAGGAGTTAAGTCATGTACATACCTAGGTAACAAATCAGTGTGCTGACGTGTGAGAGGGTATGAGTGTGTGTGTGTGTGTGTGTGTGTGTGTGTATGTTTGTGTGTGTGATTGCCTTTGTTTATGCATGCAAGCAAATGTAAGTGTGAAACGCAGAGGGGATAGAAAGGGAAAGAGTGAGAAAGAGCTTGTTCTCTGCCCCCGGGTTTGGTGGATGTGGTCGAGCTGTTTATGCGTTTCTGTGATACCATCCTAACAGCTTTCGGTCACAGAGGCAATAACAGAGGTTTTTGAACTCGAGAACACGTACAGGAAATGACAGTTTTCATATTACAACTTGGCGAATTGACCACTCGTTGGTGCCACAGTGATCCTCCAGAGGAACAGCTGGACTTTCTAATGTCAGTCCCAGTCAAAGACGCCAGGCTGGCACCAGGCTGGCTTGCGTGATAAAGATAATTACAGTGTTTTGCCCTGTAGCTGGTTCATGTGCGACACAGGGGGATTATTAAAGTGTTAATACAATGCCACCAGACTTTTGGCAGAATGAGAAATCTTTCACTACCTGCTTTGCCTTTTATGATTCCACGTGTCCACTCTGGCTTATTGCTGAAACACTATAAACTGTAGATATACAGCACTGAAAACCGCATGGACAATCACCATGTTGTCACCACTCTGTAGGTATAGAAAGTTATCCAGCTTTTCCTAGAACCCTTTAATGTGGTTTCAGCAGTGATCATACCGTAGTGCCTTAGAGGTATAAACATGAAAATGTAACACTAATCTTATCATTTATGCTGTCAAAAGAAAAAACAAGAAAAATGTTAACTTTCTTCCATGAGATGCCTTAATGTTTTTTTTCTTTTCTATTTAAATATATATTTTGTCATATGTACCTTATATTGATTGTACTCTGGAGTTTAAAAGTTATATTGTTGAATAAAATATGATGTATAAATTGGGTCAGGTTGTTCTCTCTTTTTTTGCCCAACAGCACAGAGGAACGGCTTTAAGATGTGTGAAAACTAATCGCAAGAGTCACGCACCAAAGTAAACATTTTCTGACTTCACATATATTGTAATGGAAAAAGCAGCGGCTGGATGAAATGCTCTGCTGCTCCCCTCGTGCTTTAGGGAAAACGTGAGGATGATTTCATCTGAATTTAACAATGATAAATGCAGTGAACATGATGCCATAGCCATCATATCTATCTTATTTAAGGAGATCCAGAGGGGATACGGTAATATGCTGTGTTGAGTAAACGTGTGCTCAGGGACTACTGCGAAGCCTGCACACACAAACACACACACATCATATTTAGATGTAAAATTGGTTGGGAGGGGTTTTATGGTAAGTTGTTACTCAATCACGCTGCTGTCTAGAGCTTTAGTCAGAGCAGCAATGGGACATGTAAGATGATACATGATGTGTCATTGTTCCCCAAACCCCATCTTTAGCTCCCCACTCATTGGAGTTGTGTTTTTGCTGCACATGCATGATTCAACCCCCATGAGAAAACATTGCTCACCCACTTTTTCTGTGACTAAACCGGAGCTGAACCTCATCAGAAGAGCAACATATTCAGGTTCTTGTTCTTGATTAATATTCCACTCAGGGTAACAGTGAGGATAATTAACTTAATCTCCTTGCATATAGCTAGACATTTCATTAATCACTGTTAGATTTATTGAACTGATCAAAGCCAAAGCCACTGGCTGAAGATCACACAAAAGGAAAAAAGTCATGAAAGTTCACCAAGTTTGTTATCCTCTGTCATCTCCTCCATACAATATTCCAGTGATGCAATAGCTTCCCCCTCTTTCTTACTGTTTTTTCATAACTTGTTTGCCACACTTTGGTCTCCTTAATACCAATAAGTCAGGGTTTGAATAGTTTTATTTGAGAACTGTTGCTAACCTTATGCATCACTCCATGGCCTTGATTTACTATCCCTTAATGTCTTATTTCCAGCATGATAATGCAAAGCAGAAGCACTCAGTGAGTTCAGTTGTCTTCCCAGCCTCTGAATCCACCAGAAAGCCTCTGAGCACAAATGGACAGCTGACAAAAATGTAGAAATTTTATTTTAAAATATATAATAAATTTATATCCACCTCATCTTGGATCTTCTTTTCCTTTAGTTTTTGCAGTGAACTGGAGAGAGGCTTTGATTTGCTGCCATCAAAACTGATGTATCATGTGATTTTGTGACATCTGTAACACAAAGAACTAAAGGTGTTTTAACAGCAAGAGAGTTTACACTGGCTTCCAAACATGTAGCAACAATAATGTGTTAGCAGCTGTAAGTCCGTTCATAATGTTCATAATACATGTTTTTTGTTTGTTTGTTTTTTCATTGATGGCACAACAAGCAGAAACTTCCAGCCTTTAAAAGCCACTGATGAACAAAAATAAAACCCCATGTTATAGACTTTATATAAAAGATGGATACAGCCAAATGGTCACTGCCATCTTGATGTTTTTAAATCAGACTAAACTGGACCCCTCAGTAGTGTTTTGTGGGTGATGTTGTATAGATATGTGTGGCATAAAGCTAGGGATGTGGCTGTTTTGAATGACAGGTGGGCTGACACCAGCTGCTGAAGTCAGTTTCTGTCAGTCTGCTAAGATTCACCTTTACTGATTCTAGCCACCTACTGGTCTGTTACTGAGCATAAATTAACAGACATGTGTTGCACCGGTACAGTTTATGTTTCTGACCATGCTTGCTTTGGTAATTTAGTACCTAAATAAACTCACTTTTGGCTCCAAAAATGAATAAATAAACAAATAATTTTTAAAATGCCAAAACTGGAGCTTCAAAATATGGAGATTTCTTTTATATACTCTATGTTTACAATACCAAATTTCATCCAAAAAATAATTACAGCGTTGTGCGCATTTTTTTTTTTTTTTTACATTTTAATGGACTGATGTTCATGTTAGTAGGCACTAATAATTATGCATCTATTTCTCAGTGTTGCATTCATACATCCACTTTCTCATTAAAATATAATTCCAAAAAGCAAAGACATCAATGGACAAACTGCTAAAATCAGTGCTTTAGAGAAGGACTTTACTTTGTGTGAATGCCACTTTTTCTATGTCCCTTAAAAGAAAAAGAAAAGAAAGTACAGCTTAGGCTGACTGTATCGTCTCTCGTTTTGCAGGTATTCTGTCGTTAACAAATATTTCAGTCCAAGTCACTGAAGCCATGGCACTAGTGAGGCCATAAAGAACCAAATACAACTAAACCCCTAACTGCACACATGGTGGGTGTGAAGCAGCACTACACAAATTTTGGTATTCCCTAGCTTCACAACGGGAAAAAAAAATGCTGTTGAACCTCAATAATTTATCGCATATTACTGGGAAATCACTCAAAGTCACTCCATATGGTGCTGTCACTTTATGTTCTCCCCGGCCTGTTTTGGGTGACAGGGAGAGAGGTAAGAGGTGTTTTGATGGTGAAAGCGAGTGCATGAAGAGGTGAGAAATGAGTAGTTTATTGGATGGCTTTGAGATTGGAAACGCATAATAGGATGAGGTCAGTTGTTAACACTGGCAAAAGGTGCCACGGGAAAGTGGCACAACCACACAAGGGCATTCATATAATATAGACGCATGCCACTCAAGAAACCACTCATCCAACAAGAATGTACACACTCAAACTAATTAGCAGAACCGCCCATCCAATGTGTGCATATCTGTTTATGTAAATTGTGCTGGTGTGGTATGCTGCTTAGTGCCACTGCATGTGGCTGTTGAAAACGTGCCAGGCCATAAACACTCTGGTACCCAACCACAGATGTCGTTTCAATAAGCCTTCAGTCGGGCTGAAAAATAAATCCTGGAGGTCCATACCTGTGTGATTACATTCTCTAATTATAGTTTGGAGCAGTAACTCCGAGATGACTGAATGAAACGGGCCCTCGGGGTGTTGTGAATGTAATTATATCCTGACAATTAATAGGCCCAGTCCTCAGAGAAGAGTTTGTTATATGATGACGCACCTGACCGTTTTTAGCTCGCCAGGGAAGCCTTTGAATTATGACATAATTACAAGGGAAAACATGATATACAAGGATGATAATTATCCCCAAGTACAGTAACAGTAAATGGCACTACCTTTTAGAATACGAGTTCATAACAGGGGGAAAGTTTAGATTTCTCCTCGGCACAGTGTTTAACATTAGCTGCTGGGCCAAAAGAGGAAATATCTTGGACCTGGAATGCATCATTTGTGGCCACAGATAATTTCATGAAAATGTTTCTTTATCCGGAGGAGTTTTGATATGTTGCTAATGCTCTGAGTATACACGCACACTGGCCAAGCACACATATTTAAATTTCTGGCAGGAGAGAAAAAGCTAAAAAAAAAACTACCAGGTCATGCACGTAAATAGAACGATTAAGAGACAAACATTTGAAAAATGACATGCCGCAATAAAATATATGACTTGTTATGTTTTCTGAGAATGTGCGGAGAAACTGAAGACATTTTCTGGAGGAAGATGTACACTCTGTCATTCCGCAGCCCTTACCACACTGTGGAGAAGGAGTAGCTCTCCTGGTATTTGTTCTGTATAGTACAAATGCTCAAATAAACTCCCTGTTCTCCATCTACACCGGTGTTTTCACTTCCACTGCCTTAACAGACTTCTGCAGACTGTGTGGGCATGTGCAGACTATCCTTGATTGGCACGTCTCTCATTTTCCTGTAAGTGCTGTTGCAATCTTTAGGACAGCACATCATTTTACACCTATCTCTATCATAATAAACAGCACATTAACACCCACTTCATTAGGTATGCCTTGCTAGTACTGGGTTGGCCCCACTTTTTGTCTTCAGAACTGCCTTAATTCTTTGTGGTGCTGATTCAACAAAATGCTGGAAACATTCCTCAGAGATTTTGGTCCATACTGACATGATAGCATCACACAGTTGCTGCAGATTTGTAGGCTGCACATCCACATATAAATACCCTGTTCCACCACATCCCAAAGGTGCTCTACTGCACTAACATCTGATGACTATGGAGGTCGTTTAAGTACAGCAAACACACTGCCATGCTCAAGAAACCAGTTTGAGATGATTTGAGCTTTATGACATGGAACATTATCATACTCGAAGCAACCATCAGAAGATGTAATCATAAATGGATGGCCATGATCAGCAAAAATACTCGGGAAGGCTGTGGTGTTTAAATGATACTCTACTGGTACTAAGGAGCCCAAAGCGTTCCTAGAAAATATATATCACACCATTACAACAACACCAACAGTCTGAACTTTAGACAAAAAGCACGATGGATCCATGCTTTCATGTTGCTTATGCCTCGATTTCTTGTTTTTAGCTACCAGGAGTGGCACCCAGTTTGGTCTTCTGCTGCTGTGGCTCATCTGCTTACGGTTCAACGTGTTGCTTTTCTGCATCACTTTCAGCTTTCCTATCAGCTCAAAACAGTCTGGCCATTTTCCTCTGACCACTGGAATCAACAAGGCACCCAGAAAAATTCTCTTTTTCTGAAACAGTCAGACCAGCAACAACCAAAGTGACTTAAATCACCTTTCTTCCCCCTTTTGATGCTCAGTTTGAACTTGAAACTTTCATAATTTCTACTTCCCTGCCAGACTTCCTAGGGCAACATGGAAGAACTCAAGCTGTACGTAGCACATGAGGGCGTGAACACATGCTTGTGTGACAGCCACAAAGACAGGCAGGTGAGGGGAGGCCAAGGGTGGGCATGAACTCTTGGTGTGCCAGTCAGTAATACTTTTCCTCAGGTTGAGGTGTACTCACCTGGACGGTGTGTTACTGCTGGAAATCTCTGTAATGAACAGAAGGATGGATCCCTGCCTGATCAAATTCCACTGCAGCCCCATATCTTTGTTGCCTTCCAAAAATGTTCAGCATACCAGTGGGTTTTATTGACTTGTCAGAGCAGACAGCAAGAGTGCAAGCTCTGCCTTGTAAGGTGTGCAGTTAACAGGTTTTAAAGCAGGAATGTCTGCAGATCACTTTTTTTCATTTGTAATACATTTGTGTGTTTAAGGTAAAGGCAGTGATTAGAGCTGCTGTAGAGCACACACTGGGAGAAAAGCAATTTAGAAGATAAAGTTATTATGTAAAGTTTTTACAGGACTCTATGCATTCCTGTGAAAAACTTACACCGCATGATTCAGTAGCTTGTAGAACCACCTTTAGCAAGAGTAACTTGAAGTAAACTGTTTTCTGTATGGCTTTCAAATAGATAAAGAGTGAGCCAAAATTCCTCCACATTGTGGAGGAATTTTGGCTCACTCTTCTTTACAACATTGCTTCAGTTCATTGAGGTTTGCAGGCATTTGTTATGCAAAGCTCTTTTAAGCATTTCAGTTGAGCTGAGGACTTTGGGTCACCGCAGCACCTTGATTCTAAACATTATCTTGTAGATTTGTTCTTATGCTTGAGATCATTGTCCTGTTGCCTCAGCCAGTTTTGGCAAAGCTGTTAGACAGATGGCCTCACACAGTCGACTCAGTGACTGCAAGGTGGGCAGGTGCTTTATAACTCATATGCCATTTTCGGTTTTCACCAGCAGTGGCGTTGTGCATTATGGTCAAACATCTCCACTTTGGTCTCGTCTGTCCAAAGATGTTTGTTACAGACATCTTATGGTTTGTTCAGATGCAAATTTGCAAACATAAGCTATGCTGCTATTTTCCTTTTAGAGAGAAGAGGCTTTCTCTTGACAACTTTTCCAAACAACCCATACTTGTTCAGTATTTGTCTACTTGTTAACATTTAACATGCTAGCCGAGGTCTGTAGAGTCTAAAATGTAGCTTTTGGGTTTTTTGCAGTTGCTTGGATTGTTGCACACTCTGACCTTGAGGAGAATTTCCTGGGATGTCCATTACTGGTAAGAATGTGGCATCGTGTTTACACACACTTGAATGCTCTGGACCAGCAAACTGCCAAAACTTTTGCTTTTGTGGACACAGTCACACTTGCTGATGATCAATTAATCAAGTACATTTGGCGAGCAGGACATGACTCCTACTTATTCTCTTAATTCCTATAGAAGCAGTAATGGTGTTTAACAGGACTGTTTAGAGTCCTGAGAAAACATGACATCAGCTCTCACAGATGAACAGTTTTTAATACAAAATGGACTTGGTTTATGTTCATACAAGACAATTTTGACCATAGGACTCAGTTGAGTTAGCCAGTGTCACCAAGCACAATTAGCTATTTCTCTGAACAATCTAGTGATTCTTAAGACCCTGAATCCAGCAAAACTCTTCAGACTGTTTCTCCTTGCAGCAAGCAGGAAGATTCCAACTTTCTTAATTTTGTTTTCTAGATGCTCAAGTCACATCTTTATTTAAATGGATAACTGTGTTACACATGAAAATCTTGGGGAATAGAACTGCATATACTGAAGGAAAAAATGTTTAAAACCTCTTGTTGTTGACACAGGACAAGACCTGACACAGGTTGAACCGTGTCAAGTCTACCAGTTTCAATAACCTAGATATTTGGAAGGCCTTTAAGGATTTTTAAAAAAATGCTGTTGTTTTTTTGTTTTTACATCACCAGGTATTTAGTGTATGACTTGAACATAATAGCAGTGCATGAGAGGCACATACTGGGGCGCATGCAAAACTTTATAAAACATCTCCCTTTTTGAAAAGCAGTTCCTGTTATTTCCCACACTTCTGCAGGATGTGTGGCAAAGATTTTTACTGACTGGAGAGGCTGCATGGCTTGACTCTCACTGGTGAGACTGAGTCAGGGAAAAGGAGATATGGTAAACTGCCAGTGATGACAGATGCTACTCCACTATCGCTCTTATAATGAGTTTAGCCTCTCTCCCCCTCTTTCTCTGTCTTCCTACTCTTTCCTCTCACCCCCTGTCCTGCAAATACAGTTAGCTGCATGACCATCCGCGATGAATGGCTGTTAACAGCTGCCTCTTTTTTGATAGTTGCCTGTGAGAGCATGTAATTGCATTTGGCCTTGGGTGTACATGCACTCATTAAACCGGTGTCAGTGCCCATTACATTCCTCAGGAGTGCAACTCAGGTAGAATGCAAATCCCAGGCAGGAACGGAGCGTGCTCCCAGGATGTTTCAGTGCCGAGAAGAAAAACACTTTGGAGCTCAGATCAAAAAGAGAAACATGAATTATTATCCGTTTGGGTGTTTTCCTGTTTAAACTCTCCAGGGGAACTGTTCAGTCATTCTGATGAACATAAACACAAATTGAATTCAACACAAATAAAATTCAATAATTGTATCTAAAATAGATCCCAGAATAACCCTGCCAAAAATCTCACTATCAGTAGTAAGAGGATGTGTTCGGCTGAAATAATTGAGCTGGTCCAAGTTGTTAAGGCTCAGAGGGGATAAGATCTGCTATGCTGGGATTGGATCCATGCTGGGATAAGATGCAGAATTCCAAAAATGCCCATCTACATGCCAAGATTCTGTGTTAGACCCATTTGGTTACACTGAACCGCCTTATCTCTTTGCATATTATTTGGATACTGCTAACAAAACACATACATAAATATATTAAAGGCAAAACATGTTTCAGTGACATTTATCTGAAAACTCTAATGTGACTGCAGAGGAAGGAGTTTTGAACTGTTATGGAAGTGGCAAACACTAAAACTAACAACCTACAGATTCCTCAACCCCCCCAAACAGGCTTAATGTTCTCGACGGCTTTTATGTTCTGTATCCATCAGTTATTGTGACACACTATGTGAGACAAATCATCAATCGTGTAACATCCAGTGAGATGCAACTGTCTGCCTGAATTCCACAATATTACTGCAGAGACAAAGAAGCCACGACATCTCATACAAGAGACTCATTAATGGACTTTAACGCCTGCCGCCCTGCTTATTCCCCAATCACATTATGACATGTTAATGTACTCAGAGGATGAAAGCAAATCAACGAGCAACGGCATGGCGTTTGTTTGGGGCTGCACGAAGGAAATATGAAGGATACTGCAGGCGTATAATGACCCCTAGTGGAAGAACTCCCGCACGCACATCTGCGTGCGCACTGTCACAACCACACCCCTAAAAAACAAACAAAAAAAAGGTAAAAGCATGAAAAATACAAAATATGTCTCTAGGAATCTAAAGGTTGTTCATATATTTGCTCTCTGACCACTCAAAAAAAATAAAAAATAAAAATACCTGTTGCAATTTTAGGATTAAGTAGAAGAACAATGACGGGTGCAGTGCTGTAACTCTCCGACAGATGGCAAAGTCTGCCCAGTTCATACCGTGACACGGGCGTTATCCCTAAACTAGGCCTCTCCAACTCATTGTCTTCTTCAAACCCATCATGGAGTGAGCACTAAATTAAAACCCATAGCATAAAATAACAGAAATAGGCCATTTAATTTATATTGTTCCAGCCAAATTTGAGCCACTTATTTAGTGAGTCTACCTCAACATCTCTACGATACTGCGTGATAAAATGTCTGTACAGCCACTGTCAGGCTTTAGGGCATTGTTCAGTAGCAGTGTAGACCTGTTTGGCAGGCAGCACACTCCCTGTAGCTGGATTTGGTCTAAATCTGCCGGTGACTGTTCCAACTGTGCCCTTAACTGCTTTCTGGTGACTTGAATGATGAGCTCTGGAGCAGACAAAGAGAGTGTATGTGCACGAGAGAGAGAGAGAGGGCGAGAGATCCCATCATCCTTCCTGGTGGGAGGTTTGAGATGAGCTGCGCAGACCCGTCCGCTACCGACGCATCTTCCTGGCCTGCCCCCCTCTCTCGCTCTCTCTCTCCCTCCCTCCCGCTCCCTCGCTCAGTCTCTCTCTTTCCTCCTTTTCTGTCTGCCACTAGCCTACCTGAAGGGAAGTGTACAAAGCCGATAAGGAAAATCTGGCGTGCCGGCGGGGCCCTGTGTGCGCTATGCTGCGGTAAAAGGGCCGCTATTTGCGGTGTTCACAGGGGATGTAGAGAAGAACAGAGGCGCCGCTCTCCCTCACGGACCGCGCCGTGTCTGCTTTTGCTCTGCCCAGCCCGCCGCATCGCTGAGCGGCCTATGAAGCACACAAGATGTCGACCAGAACGCCATTGCCCACAGTGAACGAGCGTGACACCGAGAACGTAAGTGCAGCTGTCCGGAGACACCTGAGCGATACCGGGCGTGGGGACGGAGTGGTAACGACCCAGGGATGTGGTTATTTTGCGCACTGGCCGGTGCAGGTTAATGGCAGCTCTTCGTGAGGCTACAGTGTTGCAGAGTGACTCGACCAATGAGCACAGCAGCTTTTTTCACCCCCCCCTTTCTGATGGGAATGAAAGCATGGAGCGTAGAAATAGCTTAGAATAAAAGTGCGGCCCAGCTGTGACTGCCTCGCTCTCTCTACACAACAAGGCTAGCCTGAACAACGCACTGCGTCAGTATTATGCCGCTTTTAATGGCACAAGTGAGGCTTGAATGTTAACACTGAGAATGAGGTGTCTGTGTGGCCTGTGAGAAAATGGTGTTGCTCCACTCGTGCAGCTGGGGGGGTATTTTCTAGTCCACGACGTCAATATATAGGGAGGGTGTGTGTGTGTGAGAGAGAGGGGGGATGTTGCCCTACTTTTCAATTGCAAGGCTCGGTAGCATCGCAATGTGACATCCATAACCTATCGGGCCCTGCTGTAGGAGCACGCTCGGTGCTGCTGAGGAGGAGGCAGCGTGTTGTTGTTCAGCGAACCAACACGCAGACAACAGGGCGAAGAACGACTTGAATTAATCACAGGAGATTTCTCATGCGCCGTGTGGAGGAATGTTTATGAACGACCACCCACTCCCAATTATGGCGCGCACATCCACTATAATGTAGCTCTTCAGAGATCAGAACAGATGAGGGCTGCTCCTCTTGTGTGTGTGTCTGTGTGTGAGTGTGCTGACAGGCTGTGACATATCTGGGTTCGTCTGATATTTTTTTTTCTTTCTTTCCTGGAAACAGAAGCCTCCTTTAAGGCTGCAGGCAGTCTTTTTTTTTTTTTTTTTTTTTTTAATGGTTGACCTATTCATAGACTTACAGAGAAGGCTTTTATTTTGCTTCTATATTTCTGAGCACGTGTTTGCCCGGGTTGTCATGTTGAGGTGGTTAAAATTCAAGTGAGAAAATGCATTTCCTCTTCAGCAAAGTTGCATAACTTAACAAACCCTATTGTTAACTTTTACATGAAGATATCGGTCCTCTCTCGCTCTCATTGTCCGATACATTACTGAACAGTGATCTGCCAGTGTTCAGTAATGCATCAGCTTATAGGAGTGCTAATGTAACTGTCTGTCTAATGCTGCACTCTCAGACACAGACACAGACTTCTGGGTGGCTATTAAAGCACTGCCTCAGCATCACTGGCAGTAGCCAGCCAGCCCAGGCTCCCTCTGTTCGACTCCAGCACGCAGCCCCAGGGCCCACTTGCAACTGAACTGCATTGCATAACAGCTTATTACTCAGAAAGACAAGTGGCTTTAAGTGCAGCAAAACAGAAGTAGCTCTCTTCTGGCTTTCTTCTTGATCTTCTTTTATTAATGTGTGTGTATGTGCACAGGTGTTTTATGCCTCATGTTTGCCCCCCTGAAGACATCCTCTCAGTGTCTGGGATCAATGGATGGACAAGTGAAACAAATTTTGTGCATTAATCAATCACAAGAGCCCAGAGTTGTTTGCCTGTCCAAATATTCCACTGCTGATTTAGAGAACCTAAGCCAAGTGTGTGTGTGTGTGTGTACACAGTTGTGTGGCTGAAGGTCAAACTGGCCTCATTACAGGTGCGATCTAAAATTGACTTGAAAGGCACTAGTGTGGCATTTACCCGCTGCAAAAACAACACATGCACATTTCTCTGATCTAAAAGAGGCATTACAAACAAAATCATCTGACTTTGTCGGGATTTAATATAAATTTATGCTGTGAAATGTACACATGCATCATAGCACTCCCTCAGTGAGGCTAGCTGAGGTGTTGCGCACACAGCAGGGTGTAGCGTTTCCCCAGTGAAATGGGAGCAGGGGAGCCCGGGTAACCAGACCAAGGCTTTATTCTCTGGCTGGGTGTGGTGCTCAGGAGCAGAGGATCATGGGATCTCTGACCTGGACTGACATTAGCAGCTGTTGTAGAGGAGAGGACCAGAGGAGACTGCATATAGCCTGTGCCAGCATAGTACTTATAGCAAGCTGTTCCTAATTCACCTTGCTGTATCACATAGACGCTTGTTATTGGTTTTGACTGTGGAACCAGCAACATTGTTATCACAAAATGTGCCTGTGTGTTACACTTTTTTTGCAGGTTCTGTCAAAGACACACAGTCTGAAGTTCAGTTTCTTCTGATATTGACTCTTACACTGTGAATGATAGGGTCATTAGGTTAAGGCGTTAAAGCACCGAGATTTTGATTCACCCCCAAATACTTCTGTATTGTGAAACCAACTCTGGAATTGGGGCAAAGTTACTGGTTTAATCTCTTTCAAAGTTCAGCTTCAACAGTACTGCATTGCTTCTGTATGTTTTGCCTGTGTAGCAAAATGATCAGTTTGGAAATGTGCCACAAAACTACTTAAATAATATTGGTGTCTGTGTAAATCAAAGGATGTTGCTGATCTCCACTTTTTTTCCCCTGCAGCACTCTTCGGTGGACGGCTTTGTTGAACCCCAAGCCCCCCCAACAAAGTCCGCGAGTCGTCACAGCCTGCCACGATGCCGCAACTCTTTCACCTCCACAGAGGAGCACCCTCACATTGGCAATTACCGCCTCCTCAAGACCATTGGGAAGGGGAATTTTGCCAAAGTGAAGCTGGCACGACATGTCCTGACTGGACGAGAGGTGCAACAAGTTTTTAATCTTTGCTTTATAACGTTTATACTGTGTTTTTATTTGTGTTATATAATATAGTGATGCACTGATCCAATATTTATATGGGATATTGATCAGCAGCAGTGCATTATTTGCTAAAAGGACAGCTAACAGCAAAGGATCAGAAGGTATTTTAAATCTGCTACGCCAACAACTTCTCTGTTTTAAGTAGTTTGTGACTTAAACGCAAGCTGTGCTCACTAAGTTGACTGAAAAGCTCAGTCGGTGATTCTTTCTCTGCGAGACTCTGTGCAGTAGGTTTTTAGTTCATGAGTTGTCATCGACTCAGATTTTTGTTATCATGACCTCCTCCTGCCTTTTTTCTTTTATGTTGTGGTGCATGAACAGTAAAGGTGAGAACGGAAAAAGAACAAACTACCACAACAATAAATCACACCAATACGCTAAGCTCCCATGCTAAGCTGGAATAAAATGAGTAATAATATTATTAGTTATTTAACACAAATTGCTACTGCTGGGTCATTTGAGCTGCAGTCTAATCAGGGACACCCAGACTTCCCTCTCTCAGTCCACCTCCTCCAGCTTGTTCTGGGGTTCTGTTCTGTTCCAAAGTGTTCCCAAGTCAGTCAAAATGTGTAATCTCTCCAGCATGTCCTGACTCTGCACCAGGGAATCCTCCCAGTAGGATATGCCCATCCTGGTCAGAAGCTTGAAGCTCTTCAACCCGCTGCTTTTTTCTTAGAGCAATTGTACTTTGAGTTCCTTCCAAATGACTGAGCTCCTCACCCTGTCTCTAAGGTGAACCCAGCCACCCTTCATGGAGGAGACTTCTATTCCGTCTCATTTGTTCCATCACCACCCAGAGCTCGTTCCCACAGGTGAAGGCAGGAACGTAGATCAACGGCTCCACTTTCACATTCAGCTCTCTCTTCACCATGACACACCAGTATAGCGTGCACATCCAAGTGGGCACAGTACCAACACCTGTTAATCTCCCGCTCTGCTCACCCTTATTATTGAACAAGTCCCCCCCAAGATACTTAAAATCCTCCACTTTTGGCCAGCAACTCATTCCCAATCTAGAGTGGGCACCGTTTTCTGACTGTGACTCATGGTCTTACACTTGAACTATAACTTGCAACCCAGGGCAAGCTGGAGGTCGTTGTATGACGAACCCAACCTATCTGCAAAATGCAGAAACATGATCTAGAAGCCACCAAACTCGACCCCCTCTAACACTTTTTGTGTTAAAGTTTGTGCATAAAAAATGTTGAACAAAATCAAAAAATTAGGATTAAGGAGTCAGTGTTAGCTCCTGGCACAAACTGTGCTGATATTAATGTCACAGGGGGTTTGAAGCTCTGCAGTCATTGAGTCAGCAAATCTTTGGTAACTTTTACACACCATGTGCATCAGCACTCGGCAACCACGCTCTGTAACTTTAAATGAGCGGTTCCTCAACCCCTTGCAATAGTACCACTCTGAGTTAAATGTTGAATATCTTGGAGGTAAGAAGGTTCATGAACCGACTTGTTCCAACAGTGGTATCCTATTACAATATTACGATCAAATTCAGTGAGCTCTTTGGAACAACCCATTCTTTCATAAATGCTTGTAAAGGCACCTGCGGCGATGGGAAAACACCTGAATTCAAAGATTAAGAAACTCTGTACTTTTGTCCATATAGCGTGTTCATTTATTTGTTACCTTTTGCATTTCAAAGTATTGAAACAATCTATAAGTAGAGCCTGACGATGCCTTGCAGATATCAGAATGATTCCCAGGCTCTTCCCGAGATAGGGGGCTGATATTGGATTGATACTCAGAGTTGGCAGGCATCTGAAGCCAAGATCTGTTTTTTGATATGGGAATTGACATATTATATATTATATTCTTCATATCAACGCGACTCTTTCATTGCTGCAACAATTAAGACTGCAGTTTGCTGTTCTTTCATTGTTGGTTAATTTAAGTTCAGATCCCTATTTAGGAGTGTTCTTGTTTTATTCGACCTATTTAAAACATGAATATATTTAATTCACCCTCACAGGAAACCAACAAAGCCATACTGTACTAAATACTCTGAGTGACCTTTTCATTTATAGTTTCAGTTCTGGTAACAATGCAAGAAGGCTCACTTAAAAGAAAAATATTTCAGCTTCACGGCTGAATTACTTGCATCTTTTTCAAGTTATGCCTCGCTGCATAGAAACCACAATGTGACAAAATTCAATTCAATTCAATTCAATTTTATTTATATAGCGCCAAATCACAACAAATGTCGCCTCAAGGCGCTTCATAGATACAGAGAAAAGCCCAACAATCATATGACCCCCTATGAGCAAGCACTTTGGCGACAGTGGGAAGGAAAAACTCCCTTTTAACAGGAAGAAACCTCCGGCAGAACCAGGCTCAGGGAGGGGCGGCCATCTGCTGCGACCGGTTGGGGTGAGAGAAGGAAGACAGGATAAAAGACATGCTGTGGAAGAGAGACAGAGATTAATAACAGATACGATTCAATACAGAGAGGTCTGTTAACACATAGTGAGTGAGAAAGGTGACTGGAAAGGAAAAACTCAATGCATCATGGGAATCCCCCGGCAGCCTACATCTATTGCAGCATAACTAAGGGAGGATTCAGGGTCACCTGGTCCAGCCCTAACTATATGCTTTAGCAAAAAGGAAAGTTTTAAGCCTAATCTTAAAAGTAGAGATAGTGTCTGTCTCCCGAATCCAAACTGGAAGCTGGTTCCACAGAAGAGGGGCCTGAAAACTGAAGGCTCTCCCTCCCATTCTACTTTTAAATACTCTAGGAACAACAAGTAGGCCTGCAGAGCGAGAGCAAAGTGCTCTAATAGGGTGATATGGTACTACAAGGTCATTAAGATAAGATGGGGCCTGATTATTTAAGACCTTGTATGTGAGGAGCAGGATTTTGAATTCAATTCTGGATTTAACAGGAAGCCAATGAAGGGAAGCCAAAACAGGAGAAATATGCTCTCTCTTTCTAGTCCCTGTCAGTACTCTTGCTGCAGCATTTTGGATTAACTGAAGGCTTTTCAGTGAGTTTTTTGGACATCCTGATAATAATGAATTGCAGTAGTCCAGTCTGGAAGTAATAAATGCATGAACTAGTTTTTCAGCGTCACTCTGAGACAGGATATTTCTAATTTTAGAGATGTTGCGCAAATGGAAGAACGCAGTCTTACATATTTGTTTAATATGTGCGTTGAAGGACATATCCTGGTCAAAAATGACTCCAAGGTTCCTCACAGTGTTACTGGAGGCCAAGGTAATGCCATCCAGAGTAAGAATCTGGTTAGATACCATATTTCTAAGCTTTTCAGCGCCGAGTACAATGACCTCAGTTTTATCTGAGTTAAGAAGCAGAAAGTTAGTGGCCATCCAAGTCTTTATGTCTTTAAGACATTCCTGCAGTTTAACTAATTGGTGTGTGTTCTCTGGCTTCATGGACAGATAGAGCTGGGTGTCATCTGCATAGCAGTGAAAATGTATGCTATGTCTTCTAATGATGCTGCCTAGGGGAAGCATGTATAATGTAAACAGAATTGGTCCCAGCACTGAACCCTGTGGAACTCCATAATTAACCTCAGTGTGTGAAGAGGACTCTCCATTTACATGCACAAATTGGAGTCTATTAGATAGATATGATACAAACCACTGCAGTGCAATACCTGTAATACCTACAGCATGTTCTAATCGCTCTAATAGGATATTATGGTCAACAGTATCGAATGCTGCACTAAGGTCAAGAAGGACAAGCACAGAGATGAGTCCACTGTCAGAGGCCATAAGAAGATCATTTGTAACCTTCACTAAAGCTGTTTCTGTGCTGTGATGAACTCTGAAACCTGACTGAAACTCTTCAAATAAACCATTCCTCTGCAGATGATCTGTTAGCTGTTTGACAACTACTCTTTCAAGGATTTTTGATATGAAAGGAAGGTTGGAGATTGGCCTATGATTAGCTAAGACTGCTGGGTCTAGAGATGACTTTTTGAGTAAAGGTTTAACTGCAGCCACCTTGAAGGCCTGTGGTACATAGCCGATTATTAGAGATAGGTTGATCATATATAAGATCGAAGAATTAATCAATGGCAGGACTTCTTTGAGCAGTTTTGTAGGAATGGGGTCTAAAAGACACGTTGATGGTTTGGAGGAAGTAATTATTGAAGTTAACTCAGAAAGATCAATTGGAGAAAAAGAGTCTAACTTAACATCAATGAAACTAAGAGTAGCTGTAGATAATATTACATCTGTGGGATGATTATTGGTAATTTTTTCTCTAATGATAAAAATTTTATTTGTGAAGAAGTTCATGAAGTCATCACTAGTTAACGTTAAAGGGATGGTTGGCTCAAAAGAGCTCTGACTTTTTGTCAGCCTGGCTACAGTGCTGAAGAGAAACCTGGGGTTGTTCTTATTTTCTTCAATCAGTGATGAGTAGTAAGCTGTTCTGGCTTTGCGGAGGGCTTTCTTATAAAGCAACAAACTATTTCTCCAGGCTAAATGATGATCCTCTAAATTTGTGACACGCCATTTCCTCTCCAGATTACGAGTCATCTGCTTTAGGGTACGTGTTTGAGAATTATACCATGGGGTCAGGTACTTCTGATTAGAGACCTTAGTTTTCACAGGAGCTACAGTATCCAGAGTCGTACGTAGTGAGGAGGTGAAATTATTAACAAGATAATCGACCTCTGTTGGGGTAGCGTTCAGATAGCTGCTCTGCTCTGTGTTGGTACAGGGCATTGACGATGATAACAGTGGCTGGATTATATTCTTAAACTTAGTTACAGCGCTTTCAGAAAGACATCTACTTTGATAAAGTCCACTCTCCACTGCTGCGTAATCAATTATTGTAAATGTAAATGTTATCAAGAAATGATCAGACAGGAGAGGGTTTTCAGGAAACACTGTTAAATGTTCAGTTTCTATGCCATATGTTAAAACAAGCTCTAGAGTGTGATTAAAGTGGTGGGTGGGTTCTTTTACATTTTGAGAGAAACCAATTGAGTCTAACAACAGATTAAATGCCATGTTGAGGCTGTCATTTTTAGCATCAACATGGATGTTAAAATCACCCACAATAATTATTTTATCTGAGCTCAGAACTAAATTAGATATAAAGTCTGAGAAATCAGACAGAAACTCTGTGTAAGGCCCAGGTGGACGATAGATGATAACAAGTAAGACTGGTTTCTGAGTTTCACAGCTGGGGTGGACAAGGCTAAGCATCAGGCTTTCAAATGAATTAAAAGTCTGTCTTGGTCTTTCATTAATTAATAGACTGGTGTGAAAAATTGCTGCCACACCGCCCCCTCGACCTGTGCTTCGAGATTTCTGGTAGTTAGAATGACTCGGGGGTGTTGATTCATTTAAACTAACATAATCATCCTGCTGCAACCAGGTTTCTGTAAGGCAGAGTAAATCAATTTGTTGATCAATTATTAAGTCATGTACTAACAGAGACTTGGAGGAGAGAGACCTAATATTTAATAATCCACATTTCACTGTTTTACTCTTTGGTTCAGATGTGGATACTGTATTGTTCTTTCTTTGTAAATGTTTAAGTTGTTTGTTGCTGGTTTTTAGTTTGTTTTTTGTCTTTTTGGAAGCAGACACAGTCTCTATGGAGATGGGTTTTTGGGGGGGTAGCAGGAGGAGAGAAGCTGCAGAGAGGCGTGTAAGACTGCAACTCTGCTTCCTGGTCCCAACTCTGGATAGTCATGTTTTGAGGGGTTTAATAAATTTGTCCATATTTCTAGAAATGAGAGCTGCTCCATCCAAAGTGGGATGGATGCCGTCTCTCCTAACAAGACCAGGTTTCCTCCAGAAGGTTTGCCAATTATCTATGAAGCCCACATCATTTCTGGGACACCACTCAGACAGCCAGCAATTTAAGGAGAACATGCGGCTAAACATGTCACTCCTGGTCTGATTGGGGAGGGGACCAGAGAAAACTACAGAGTCCGACATTGTTTTGGCAAAGTTGCACACCGATTCAATATTGATTTTAGTGACCTCCGATTGGCGTAACCGGGTGTCATTACTGCCGACGTGAATTATGATTTTATTGAATTTACGTTTACCCTTAGCCAGCAGTTTTAAATTTCCTTCAATGTCGCCTGCTCTGGCCCCTGGAAGACAATTGACTATGGTTGCCGGTGTCTCTAGCTTCACATGTCTGAGAACAGAATCACCAATTACCAGAGTTTGACCCCCAGCGGGTGTGTCACCGAGTGGGGAAAAACGGTTAGACACATGAACGGGTTGGTGGTGTACCTGGGGCTTCTGTTTAGGACTACGCTTCCTCCTCACCGTTACCCAGCCATCTTTCCCCAGCTGCTTGGGGTCTTCCGGGGAACAGCTAGCGGGGCCTACGCTATCTTCGGCTGCACCAGCTACAGGGGCCTGGCTAGCTAAGGGTGAGAGCAGGGTGCAAAGCCGAGTCTCCAGATCAGTAATCCTGGCCTCCAGAGCTGCAAATATGCTACATTTGTTACAGATATCATTACTGCTAAAGGAGGCCGAGGAGTAACTAAACATCTGACACAATGAGCAAGAAAGTGCAGAAGGGACAGGTGAAGTAGCCATTGTGCTAACGGGTCGGCTACGAGCTAAGCTAGCGAAACAGTACAGAGACAGTGAGTGAATACTTTGGCTATAAATTAGGTAGTGAGTACACAGAAAGTGTGCTTCGGATGAAGCACGTGAAGATTATACTGTGAAAAAAGAATGTATTTAAAAGTTGTTAATTAAACTGCTAAGCAAATAAGCTACTCAGAAACACCACTGTGTTTGAGCAGGAACAGGAAGCGATACTATACCACAGAGCGAGCGAACACCAAGTGACAGCCAAAATGATGGTATGGCTATTTATTTATCAACTCAAATATATTATACATGAATTAGTTGATAAGGCATTGATCTACTTGCAGTCAGACCCAGTTTTCGGCTGTGTTCTGGCTGTCAGATGAACGAATTATCTCCTGTCATGACAATGTTGTACTTGACCATGTTAGCTTTCCCAGTGAGGACAACCTCTCGCTCCCTTTCACCCACTCACAGTCATACACTGCTGCCTTGTCAGAGTGATAGATGCCCTGCTTTGATGTGTTGTAATTAAAGCTCCTGTTTCTCTAAAGAGAAAACGATGACCTGCAATCTGCTTGCTGTCTTTCACTCAGTAGGACCCGCAGGGCTCACTGACAGCCCCGATCCACCTCAGAGGTCCTTCTCTTGTCTGTCTTAGCCACTTGCATCTTTTAATCCTCTGAGTTTTAAAAAGCATCAGGTCATATCGGTATTGAGTGCCCAGGGAATAAATATTCTCTCAGGTCTAACCGGTAACAGTTTGATCTGTTCTGTGTCCTTTAATGCAAGTGTAAAACAGACACATTGAGTGTGCTACCCGCTGTTTGCCGAGAATGTCAGGCGCCGCTTTGTGTGCCTGAGAGCCTTTGCTGGCTCATCAGAATGCAAAGACATGGATCAGAGTAAGGGAGAAAACAGGTGGAAAGAACATGACCCACTAAAACGAATGTTATCGTAGCAGGAACCTAGAAAGACGCTTACTGACATAGATTTCCCAGATGTGATAAACAGAGGTTTAACTGTGTAGAAAAACAACAAAAGGTCCTGTGAACCAAAAAGGAGGTTGCACAGACTCACTTCCACGTGACAGAGTGTCCTCTGTCTGCCCAAACGAACACGGACATCAATTCACATGCACGCTGAGCTATACTAATGGTAACATTTGCCTCTACCATATGCCCCTATGAACTTACTCAGCGGACAACATTTCTTTAACCACATTTTACGTGTAAACCCATCTCAGCTTTAACTAGGGATGGGTATCGTTTAGGTTTTATCTGATACCGGTGCCAAACCGGTACTTTTGAAACGGTGCCGGTGCTTAAACGGTGCTCAAACCGGTGCTTAAAGAATGGAAAACACAAAATTGGTCCAAAAACCTCTCATGTTCAGCTGTTTTTTTTTTTTTGTAAAACGATAACAATGTTAGCCTTTTCTGCAGCTATAGGGCATATATGGTATCACTATTGGCTGGAAGCAGTGCTTAAACAATGGAAAAAACAAAAACTTTGTCCAAAAACCTCTCATGTTTAACTGTTTCCCACTTTTTATTTGGTCATTTTAGCCTTTTTGTCCAGGGTGAAGGGAGTATCTGCCATCAAACAAGAAGACAGCCGCATGTAACTATGATGGTGTTTGCTAGTTCACCTTACATACATTAATGTAATAACGTGGTTAGCTTACTCAACGTAAATTACACACGAACAACATTAAGCTACTCACGCAGAGAAGAACGGCTGCTGCTGCCATCATCATCCGTCATCATTTCTGCTACACTGGCAGGGCTAGGGGCCAGGACTCTCCTCTTCAGCTTTTTGGGGGATGTTGCTAACTCTGGGTCCGATAACAGGCAACCCACCCGCAGTAGATGTGCTCGGTGTGAGGTCTCGCAGAAAGCTATCAAATACGGCGCATTTTTCGGCTTTTAAAAAAAACGCTATGCGTCGCCAGGTGTTTCATCGGATTTCAGGTGTTACCTCCTTTCCACAATATCAGCTTAAAGCACTTGTTGCAGGCTGCTGAGTTTGCATCTTTTGCTGTGAAGTACAGCCAGACTTTTGACCGCTTCGCCTTGGGCATTTTTAATCTGTAGCTCTGCTCTAAAAGAACGTACGTACCTGGACCCGCCTACTATCCTCTGAAACGTAAAATGATTGGCTAGAATTCAAAGTGTATCACATCTCAGGAAAAAAAAGCACCGAAATAAAGCACCGAAATGTGCGCTGCTTTTCGGTCTGGTTACTACCGTTTATGTCAGAACCGGTGCCATCATGGCACCGGACACCGGTACCCATCCCTAGCTTTAACCCTCTGTTTCTTTCTGTGTGCTTCCTGTGTGCATACACTGACCATCACAAAGGCCGCACAGATGAAAAATAACTTTACTGTACGAGAGAGTAAAATAGAAACTGTCCATCAAAATCCACAGTCCACCTATTGGTGACCTGGGATCGCTATAATTTATTATTAGTGTGGTTTTATCATACATATAGTGGCAATATTGGGGGAAACCAATCAGGTGTAGATTGTACATAAAATATACTTGCAGCCAGTGTTGAACCCTGTCTTTTATTGTCCAAGTTTGAAGCCTTGGGTTTGTCGCTTTCTCTGTTGCAGTCTTTGAAAACTGGATGAGAGAGCAGAACTCGTTAGCGAATGTTAGCATTAGCTAGCTTGGTTAACTCATTCTGATAATTGCACACTCACAAGGCAGACATGCCTATTTCACAGTAAACAGGACAGTAAGTTACAAAATGACCAAAATTTTCTGCAATAAAGAAGATTTGAAACTATCTGTTGAGGCTATAAACTGCTTGACTGAGGCAAAAACTTAAGTGAGAAGCAGAATTGTTTTCTCAGACTCTTGTATACCATAGATGACTTTTTCTACCACGAAGAGTCACCATCTGGCCATTAGGACTGCTTCACAGACCTGGAGGCTACATCCATCAAGTTTACATATGAGCATGAATGTCATGGTAATTTAATGCTTTTAAGGCATTAGGTTTAGAGTAAATGGTCACTTTCCATTAATTCTGAATTATGTTTACAAATAGTTTTAATGTAAATAACAAATCAATCAAATTATCTGTTGATCTGTTTATCTTTTTCAGTCTATGTTGCAGCTTTCTTGCTGACACATGGAAGGAATTTGACCCTTGTTCTTAGAAGCTCTCAGTATCCTCTTAGTCTCCGCAGAGAGCAAATTTACTTGGAGAGCTAAATATAGAAACGAGGAAAACAAAGCACTGCAAATATGAACATACTCATTAGCACTTATATGGCGAGTATGGTATAAACTGTACTTCTTGTTTTAGAGTGCATAGAAGTGTGTAGAAGCAAATATGCATACAATATTCAGAGCACTTATTTGCATAGATGTGACGTGAAAAAAAAACTTTTGTTGTCGTACATTTCATACATCAAACGCACCCACCAGCCCTGCTCCCTGTATTACAGTCATGCCTTTCTTTTCATCGCATATGACCTTATACAATGCTAAAATACTTCCCTTTAGCACACAGATATCATGATTCTGTGGTTTTGATAAAAGAGCCTAAAGGGAAATCAGAGTGTAGAGGAAACGCGTAAAGCACTCGAGCACACGAGCGATGCAAAGTTTCCCCTTTGTGTCCTCGCTGTCTAAATATTCACACACGATCACAAGTCCTGCATACTGTGAAGAGCATATGGCCCCTGTGTTACGACTGGGCTGAATAATTAACACTGATGCACAGTGCCCTTCTGTCACTGTGAAACTGAATTATTTACCCTCAAATCCATTAGCGTGAACACGCACACACCCACATGCACACAGAGGCCTTGTGTATAATTTCTGTGCCGTCCACTCATTCATCAAATCTCTGTCTGCTAACAAAAATGAAAATATTTGCCCGGCATCGTGTCGAGGAAATTAAATGAATCTCACTGACTCATGCAAAGGGAATAGTGGAAGTTGATGCAGCAGAGTGACACATGAGGACCGTTCCAACACCTGTAGGCGTACTGTACATCAACAGACACGCAAATACGTGCCTAAACCTGAGCTTCGTCCGTGACAGGAGGAAGCAGAGAGGAAGGGAGTCTGTCTGTGCACCTGCCTACCTAAGAAGGGCTACAAATAGACACCACCTGCATACTGTGTTTTTCTACAAATAGTAGGCCTTTCTGCAGTCTTTCACTTTGCTCCATCCTCTCCCTGTTAGACTGTTTCTTGGTGTTATTATCAAGTTTGGCTTCTGGGGTTGTATCAAATTAAATTACAAAACAATTTGTACCATAGGTCTTAGGGAAAGTGGTTTTAGATGAATAACCTGCATTCTCATCACCATGACTCAGCATCTGCTTGCTGGTTTCCCCCCTTACCAGGCTTACCAAGAGACTGCATCCACTGAAGCATGCTTATTAAGCTCTTGTAAGGCCAGAGGCACAGTAATGCTTTAGAAAAAATGTGTGTTTTTGTGATATTATTCATCTTTAATGTTATCAGTGTGTCTTCTGCAGAGGTTACAATCTTTGTGCTAGAATGTAATTCAGCAGATGAACATAGATGATGACAAAATCTCTTCAGGATCCGCTCCTATGATACTTCTAATGTTAGACATGGCTATGATTGGAGATCATGGTTAAGGCACAGCTCCCTGGGGGTAGAGTGGTGGGGGGGGCACACATCCTACAATAATGTTGTATAAATCACTTTAAATTTGGGATGAGTCGTACAACTCCTATACCCAACAAAATTTTAAAACCTAGGGCTTTGTCACTGTGTGATACATTCACTATATTTCCAGAAGTTATTCACTTCCATAGCCACGGGTGTATAAAATCACCTGTCTCATGTTTGCAGACTGCTTCTGCAAACATTTGTGAAAGAATGAATTGCTCTCAGGAGCTCAGTAAATTCCAGCATGGTACCGTGATATGATGCCACCTGTGCAAGAAGTCCAGCCATGAGATGTCCTTGCTATTAAAGATAAAGTAGTTTAAGAACTGCACATGGAGATTTTTGTATGACGAGTTACAATGGTCAAGCAGCTGCAGCCAAACTTTCCATCAGAATGCAAAGTTTTGGTGTGGTGTAAAGCACGCCATCACTGGACTCTAGAGCATTGGAAACCTTTTCTCTTGAGTGACAAATCATGCTTGTTCATATGAAAATCAAATGGACGAGTTTGTGTTTGGGGGTTCAGAGGAGAATGGTACTGTTCTGACTGCGTTGTGCAAAGTGTAAAGTTTTGGTGGAGATGGAATTATGATGTGGGGTTGTTTCTCGTCCAACATCAGTGTTTGACCTCACAAATGCACTTTTGGAAGAAAGGTCAAATATTCCCAGAAACACTCCTAAACCTTGTGGAAAATCTTCCCAGAAGTAGTTGAAGTTGTTGTTGCTGCTAAGGGTGGGCTGACATCACATTAAACCCTATAAGAATGGCAGACGAGCAAATACGTTTATGCATCCTTAAATTCTCCTGTATCATTACTTAGTGTAAATCCAAGATGCAGATTTTTTTTGGTTAAGTCCAAACTGCAGCCATGGACAGCATTCACAGTTATAGCTGGACTCATGCTCTGTCCCCATACGTGTGATATGCTAACTTTGTGCAATGTAATAAAAAGTATGTACATTTATATGCGCCATTTGGTGCAATAAAGTTGGGCAAACAACATAGCGTTCTGTAACCTACTGGTTTATTCGATCAGGAAAGTGGAACTTTGACAGACTATTAAGTTAATTTTTAACTGCACAGATGTTAGTTCGGTATTTTTCTGTTTGATTTATTAATGCATTTTGTTAATATATTATCTTAGCACCAAGGCCAACAGCAGCTTCTCCTTTCCAGTTCTGAATTGAGACAGCAGCATCCATTCAGTACAAAGTACAGTGCAAAAAGAAGGAACAAACGCATGTTTAAGAGCTTTGATACTGTCAGTTGGTTGAAGAGTCTCAAGAGGCATATGGAGGCTGTAAAACTCGTGAAGGATTTCAAATATCAAGTCGGCAAACAGCTACTAGTTTGATCCTTAGACCCCTTTGCTCTCTGTAGTTAGGCTAAGAAAAGATTTTATGGTAATTACCTGTGGTTAGGCTATAAAAACTGTCATTCTTATTTATTTACGCATATAAAAAAAGCTTAGCATAGCACTTTTTCACACATGCAGCTGTGAACATTTCTAGACTTGTGTGTGAGCAATCAGCTCAGACATTAAATGGTGTTTAACCTGAGAGTTTAGTAGTACAGGATGACTTTATGTGTGCTACATGGGGGGGGTAAGGGGTGGGGGGGAACATATCAGTATATGAAAAAACTGAAACTTCTCAAGATAATATAGTGGCTTGCTTTTGACTCTGCAGTATGGCACAGATAGTCAGTGAAAGCTGCTGAGCTCTCAAAGTGAGGAGACTCCGTTCGTTTCCTCAAGCACTTTGGGGTGATTATTGAGATGGATGCAAATGACTGCTGACATGGTTGCCAATTGAGAATATTTACCCAAACCTTTCTTGCTCCCTGCTTTAAGTTGCCTTTCTCAGTGTGTAAAGGCTCTTGATTCACAGTATAGTCATAGTCAAGAGGGAATATGTATTTCTGCTTTGATCTCTGCAAATCAATGCTTCACGTCTTAACGAATTACTGAATAGAGAAGCTTTTAGGTGTGTTCAGGTTGAATGCATGATTCAGCTGTGACATGTTTTGACAAAGCCACCTCACCGCACAATAGTGAAATAATAAGAATTCATTTCAATGCGAGTTTTAACTGCACAAATACAAAACTGGAATTAGCTTTGACATCTTTTTTCCTGTCTGCATCCCGCTCTCTCTCCCCCTTCCCTCCCTTTCTTTTACTTCCCCTGTCTTCCTGTCTTTTCTTTCTCTAGGTGGCGGTGAAGATAATAGACAAAACCCAGCTGAATCCAACCAGCCTACAGAAGGTGAGTTTATGTTTTATGACCACATGGTAACATTGATGTCTTGGTTACAGTGTTCGTGGGCTTTTCCGATAGTCTTTCCCGAGTTCTTCCCACTCTGTTCTTTGCTCTTTGAACTCAGGATGTGCTATTTTACATAATGAAATCAGATGTACTCAGGAGAGACCACAGGGCTTGTTTAATCTCCAGCCACAACCTCCTTCACTCCTGACTCTGTTGTTTGTGGTTACGGGCAGCTAAAAATACACTTGCTGGCCGGTTTGTCACTTACCCTTGTCTAGCAGTCATAACCAATTAGAAAAAAGGCTGAGGGACTGTTTCCTGATTACTGACTCCCATTAAACACACGTGGTTATCTTTGTGCTCTTTGTCCGTATATTGCATTATTAGCTCTCAAACCAGGCTAATCCAGGTTAATCTTCAAATAGGTCTTTGAATATATGTGAAAAGGTAAGGAGTGCTCAAAAGCTCCTCACTTTCCCTAAATGTCTTCACTCCAGTGGTTTTAAACTTAAGCCAGTCCTCACAAAGATAGCTATCCAAGTAAATGCACAGACCGGTACACATACAGTCATCATCGCAGATTAGAACATGTGGAAGGAAAGCAAGAGCTGCCAAGATCACCTACTGCGAGTCTAAAAATAAATCAGGTGTGCAGCTGACTGACAGGAATTCTTTTCATGATCATGACATTATCGTAGCGCGGCTCACCAGCGCTGCTGCTCTTTTACTTTCCGGTTTTTGTAAACGATGAAAAAATTGCCTAGCAACTGACTGACTCATTTTGATAATGGACAATTACAACAACCACACCTACATAAATGACACTTGATGGTGTCTTTGTAGGCCACCAGGGTGGGAAAATGTTGCCCCCTACAAGCTTCTTAATGACAAAATAATTGCGATTAGCTTCTAAATAGTGCTTCCACCTTATGTTGGTCTGAATGGAGATGAGATGAGTGAACTCAGTGAGTCAGTGAAGGCTGGCCTAATCAAGCAGAGTGTAATCATAAAGGGCTATTATGAGACCAAATCTGGTTCACTGCCGAAGTCCTTCTTTGGCATCTATAAAACACGGTGGTTTTTCGCCTATCAGGGCATTTCTAACACGATTATATTCCTGCAATTGTCTTGGATCTTAATGGGATCCGACGGCAATTCTTTAGCCAATCAGTGTGTAGTTGCTGTGAGAGTTTCAAGCTCTCAGTTCCACGCTCATCTAATCTGACTGAGATAATTCTTGTTGTTTGAGCTCTTTTGTGTCGCAGCCTATTGTGTGGTTTCTAATCTGTGCACAAAGTGAGGGTAATGAACATTTTGTTTTGTGTGTATGTGGTGGATTAATATTCTGCGTAGAAACTGACTGGGACATTGCCAGATTGGGTCATGAGGAGTTTCATACCGGATGGGTTGGGTTGTCCGCTATGTAGTGTTGAATGTAGCAGGACAGATGTATCACGTGACCGTGCAGCCCAGTTGATCAATTATTCAGTGGGCTTTCATATGTGAGCTGCAGCACTTATACAGCTTTTTTTAATATATGGGGGATAAGGTGTTTTTAATATTACATCATACAGTACATTGGCGTTTGCATTCACATTGGCAGATGATGTCAAATGTTCTGTATTTGTATCAACTGTAGAGTCTTGTTTTGTATCCTTATTTGGAGCATATACACAGTTATATATTTTCACGCCCTCTGCTCCATACTATAGATTCCCGTAATAGTATACAGATATGCCATCTGCAATGCAGAAGCTCGTCTTGTAATGCAGCAGCCGTCTCCTGGACTGAATCGATCGTCTCATTGACCCAGAGTGTCCTATGCTACCCTTGTAAAAGCTCCATCACGAATACATTAAAGGGAACATGCGCTTTTTATATACAGTTTTCTGCTTGGGCACTCTTCCGACCTTGGACTGATCAAATAATGCCTTGGAAAAACCAAAGAGAAGCAACATTGTAGTCATTTGCTCTGTTTCCTGGTTTTTGGAGGTTTGTATTGCTGCTGATTATCAATTGAAAGGCTGGAAAAATAATAACAAGTGGGCATCGAGAGTGCAAAAATGAGAAATCACCACTGTGCTATAATATGTAGTGTGGATAATTTAATCTCACATTTTATCAGAGCTTTTCATAGATCTAATTTTATTTTCAGCCATGGTTTTTGCTTTTAATGATGATGAAAACAAGATTATGGAGATTCTTTTTTTCTATGATGCGTTTGTATTGTGTCGTCTAATAAATCTAGCATTTCCCTTTATGTTTCTGTTCTATTTGCCACTCCATTAAAATCCCCCAAGTCACACCCTGGCAGGCTGATGCATGTTCAGTTAGGTTCACATTTGTTTGTTTATTTTTTTTTCAGTCCAGTTATAATTAAAATTCAAGAAAACACAGTTAAGGTTTTTAAAAAAAGAACCAAAAAAGAAAACCTGTACAATATTTAAGATTAAAATAAAACAAAACAAACCATGATCTTACCAAAGTCAGTCATGATAATTAGATTTTTCATTCACTCTTAAAAAATGTTTCCTGGGTATACAAAATATTCATCCTGGTCACTTTGTTGGGTACACGTTACTAGCGCTTAGCTGGACCCTCTTTTGTCTTCAGAACCATTAATTCTGCTGCTGGAAACATTCCTCAGAGATTTTAGTCTGTATTGACATGATAGCACACATCCAGGATCCATGAATCTCCTGTTCCACCAAATCCCAAAGGTGCTCTATTGGATTGAGATCTGGTGACTGTGGAGACCTTTTTAGTACAGTGAACTCACTGTCATGTTCAAGAAATCTGAGCTTTGTGACATGGTGCGTTATCCCACTGGAAACAACCATCAGACCATGGCTACACTGTGGTCATAAAGGGATTGACATTGTCAGCAACAATACTCAGCTATGCTGTGGTGTTTAAATGATGCTCATTTGGTATTAAAGACCCCAAAGTTTGCCAACGAAATATCCCCCACACCATTACACCACCACTGACATGTGGCATTTGTTCATGCTAAATTTGAACCCTAGGTTCTGAACACTGCAGCAGATATCGAGATTCATCAGACCAGAAAACATTTTTCCAATCTTCTAATGTCCGATTTTGGTGAGCCTGTATAAATTGTACCCTCAGGTTCCTGTTCTTAGCTGACAGGAGTGGAACTTGCTGTGGTCTTCTCCTGCTGTAGCCAGTTCCTTCAAGGTCTGACATGTGCGTTCAGAGATGCTCTTCTGCACAACTTGGTTGTAACGAGTGATTATTTGAGTTACTGTTACATTCAGCTCAAGACAGAATGTCGCTTTTCGTCTGTCTTCTGGCCATTTAAAGTCATTTAAATCACCTTTCTTCTTCATTCTTATGCTGGGTTTGAATGTCCTAAATGCTCACAGTTGCTGCCATTTGATTTAATGATGTCATGTTTGCATTAGCGAGCAATGGAATTTGTGTCTACCTAATAAAGTGAGTATATTAAAATAAGTGATTTTGTTGGAGGTACCCTTCAAATTAGAAGTCTAGACTGAATTTTACTGTAATGCCTGAGGCTGTTTGGGCTGCTCTATGACCCTTCACCAATGAGTAGATGCAAAATTTAAGCAGCTATACACAAATTCCCCCCTTTTGACATCGGTATCATAGTAGTTTTTGTATTTTTGCTACACAGCTGCCTGGACAACAAATTGATTATCGTGTGATGTAGATTTTCATGGTTAAAATGCTGGTCTGCATAGCTAAGTAAACTATATCCGGAGGCAACAGTAAATACGTGGATCGAGAAGGATTGTCCAGTGCATTAAAAAAAAAAATCTGATCTGGAGTTGATTAGACCTTTTGTACGCAGGGCAAACATGGAGAAAATTTGAGCCATTCATGCTGACTCTGTTTCAGTGTGGGTGACTGAGGTTTGAGATGCCTGATTGGGCCACATTATTCCTACACTCCCTGCCACTCTTTCATGTTAGCCTGTCAAAATGCCACTAATATTTCTTTTTATGGTCTCAGAGGAGCCCGGCTGTGGGCTCACCATCTGGCACTGTAGGCACAACCATCGCCCTGTCAGATCTTTTACTGCCACACGCATGCAGATACACGCAAACCTGCATGACACACAGAGACATAAGCAGAAGATATTTGGTTTATGCAGAAGGCTCTAGCTGGCAGAATCTCTGGGGATTTCATTTGTCACTTTTGGCAACATTATGCACACATTTATGCATTAGTGTAGCTAGCGTCCTCTCTGATTAGAATTAACTTTATTTCACATCAAACAGCACTTTAACACTTATTTTCTTAAGCATCTATGTGTGAGCCCACAGTGTCCCGATCACTTGATTTTAAAGAGGGGTTAGCAGAGGCCAAAATGAGTCATGAGGTTACAGCGAACCTCCACTCTTTTTCTTTATGGCCCATTGGCCCTGATGTGACTTTGAGGTGGTTTCAGCCCCAACAGGAAATGAGGTCAGCTTAGCATCCAAAGCACCTCCTGAGATTCGCCACAGGAAATGCATCACATGTCATCTGTGGTCAGGGTTGTTGACGTTGTCATGGTTTTAGGCATTTTAGCCCTAAAATAGGCCTCTCCGCTAATCCCCTCCGAGCAAACGCTGCGCTCATCCCATCATCCCAGCGCTTTCTCTTTGTAATCTGTAAATAAGAGTTGTTTTCTTTTTCATCGCTTAAAAGACGCCAGTGAAATATGGAAGGTTGCATGATTGGCATGTGGTTCTCTTCTGTTACACATGACATGTAAAAGACTGAAGAACATGAAGAGGGTAAATTAAACCCCAGAAACACTGGCAGCTTCTCTAGTTATTATTTTTAATATGGCTCAAAGCTGCAGTACCAACCTTTACCCTCACTCTTATATCCGAGTGTGACTGTGTGAGAAACTGCTCCGAACAATACACGGTGACTCTGTTTGTGTATTGTACAAAAAGCTCACTATGGGGTCAAGCTCTTGTAAATGGGTGTTGTTGATGTCTGTCTTGTGCCTGCCATTCTGCATTAGCCAATGAAACGCTGTTGAGCCTATGGGCTAGCGAAGCTTTGGTCTTGTTCAGATGAGCGGAAGGTGATTGGACGGGCAGCACTTGTGTTTGAGGTGAATCATAACACAACTGAAACGCTGGCTAAGATATGCACAGATTTACATGTTTGTGGATATTTTCTGTTCCATAAGACATATTTGACAAGCGTTAAAATGAGTTTGGTGTAAGTAAAGTGAGTTTTGGTTTTGTGGATTATGAATAATGAGTGCCTCATAGATGCAGAGTGATTGAAAAAGATGTGTGCCTTTTCTTGTTGGGTTTTAGCACCTTGGGAGTCGAGGATGGGATTGTTTCCTGAATATCAGTGATGCCTGTCTGTTTGTCTTTGTCTCTCACTGTCTTTCTTGGAAAAACAGAAAGCTATGGTTATTTACTGATATGTGGTTTGAAGTAATATTTGAGCACTTTAAACACGCACGCACGTACCCATTAGAGGGATGAGGGCTTCCAGGCTTCCAGACTACTCATCCTATCAATAATCTCCATGTTGAATGAGCAGCTGTGCTGCTGTGACTGAAATAGTCCAGCCAGTTCTTGTAAGTGTTCCCAGTCTGATATCTGCTCCTTCTGTATGGGGACTGCTGTAATTAAGGCTAGTTTGGGAGACTGGGTGCCTCTGGGTGGCTGGAAGTAGGTCACTGGCACAGACTACTGAGATTCAACCGCATTGCAAATGATGTGTGCGATGCAAATTTGTTATTTTTGTAGCTCTTTCTGTAATCCTTGTCTACCTGAAAATCTGCTTTATGCCAGGCTGTGACACCCCCCCCCCCCCTTCCTGTTTCTGTAGATATTATTGATATTAATAGTAGATTGGATCAAAGACCACTAACTCATTATCTCCTGTCAGCCTGCATGGTGGCTACATCCTTATTGAACTTATATCGACAGACACAGTGTTTGTTGTTGTCGTTTTCCACTGCCCTTCTCAGATTTGTTCTAATTTTTGTTTCCAAGTGGCTGCACGCGTGCTTCCCATGTGAGGGGCTTTAGGGCAATGACGCAAACGAGAGAGAAAAAGAGAGGCGGAACAAGGCAGAGACGGGAAGAGATAAGAGACTGAGATAAAGCACTGCCTCTATAATTCATCACTCATCCAGAATATTACAGATTTTCTGTCTTGACCAATGCATCAGATGTTAAAGCACGTGCATGGATGGATGTGTATCGGAGGTTGTAACTTTTTTTTGGGGGGGGGGGGGGTGGTGGGGGTTGTTTTTATTCTTGTGTAGTGCGGTAGATCTTCTGGTTATTGTGTCAGTGTGTTTCCACTCTAATTGACTTTGTTACCATGGGGGAACCTCTCAGGCCAACATGCCAGTTGATGGCCTGCCATTCTGAGGCACTTGGATCAGGAAGATTTTTGTCCCATAACAAATTCAGGCTTTAAAATCTGCATGCACACATTCCTTTAAAATGTCAATCTCCAAATAGTTGCATTAATGTATAAATGTGAGCGTATATATCGTACAAGTGAACACCATACACTCAGTCTGTAGGAACTCTATATTTGTGCATGTTAATATGCTGTAAACTGTGTTTTCATATTAGTACAGAAATAGATCACACAGATTAGGTACAAAGCCATGAGAGGGATGCTAAAAGTTTTTGCACAGTGAATTTGAAATCAGTCAACATGTAATGGAAGTGCAGACTTTCAGCTTTAATGCAAAGATGTTTAACAAAAATTTCCCATAAACCATTTAATTTTCATACATAGTTGCCCACAAGTATTTGGACAAACTAACGTAATTTTAGATATAAGGACTGTTTTTGATAGTTGGATGAAAATCCTTTGCAGTCAGTCACTAATGATCACCAAACGCTGTTTCCTCCCATGAGATCCTCTGTGAGGGCCCGTCACTGCAGCCACATTCAGATTCTGCTTGTTTGTGGGTCGATCTGCATTCAGTTTTGCCTTTAGTACCTGAAAACCATGCTCTGTTGAGTTGAGATCACACGACTGACTTGGGCATTGAAGAATATCCAATTTCTTTGCCTTGAGAAACTCTTAGGTTGCTTTTGCAGTGTGCTTCGGGTCGTTATCCATTCCCACTGCAAAGTGCTGTTAATTCAGTTTTGCAGCATTTGGCGAAATGAGCAGAAATGAGCACACAGAGTATCGCCTTGTGCACTTGTTCAGAATTCATCCTGCTACTTCTATCAGCTGTCACATCATCAATAAACACCGGCGACCCAACAGTGACCTTCTTCCACTAGCAGCCATACGTGTTGACGGCATAACACTGCCTCCACCATGTTAGACAGGTCATGTGGTATGACCTGCCTAAGTCTAATCTGACCTTCTTGTTCTTGAGTGTAGCCAGTGGTTTGCACCTTGTAGATCCTCTACATTTGCATTCATGAAGGCGTCTCTTCATTGTAGACTTTGACAGTTATACATCTGCCTTCTCAGGAGTGTTCTTGATTTGGTTATTTGCTGAGAAGTTGTTCTTCTTAATAATGGAAATAATTCTTTTAGCATGCGGTTTAGTTGTCTTCTGTGGTCTTTCTGTGGCCTTTTGGTGCTGCTCAGCTGGCCAGTGCATCTCTTTTGGGCCTGATAATTAAAACAGTGAAAAGCTATAAAATGAAATTCAGATATGTCTGTATTACTGTCATTTGTCATGAAACGCCAAAGAAGCTCGCTTACTTAATAGGGATGAAATATAATTACATTTTTTTGCTATTGTCAATAAATGTCATTAACATGACAATGAAAAGGACATTTTTGAAACTTTATGATGAAGATTTATTTACAAAAAAAATGTCTTGGATTGCTTATTTTGTACTGTACAGAACATTTAGAGCAGTGGGAGGAGTGTGGGCTTGCCTCTGAATAAACTACAGTGCCCATCTACATTGTAATGAGGGAAAATGTCACAGAGTGTGCCTTACTGATGTGGTTTTAATAGTTTCCGGACAACAACGGAGCTCTGTGCCACTGGGCAATAATCTATGCTAGTCTTCAAACCACACTTGTTTGGGGGGGGGAAAGTGTTGTTTAGGTTTAAGAAAACTTGAGACTTTTTCTTGCATTATTCGTGTGTGGGCGTGGGTGTGTTTTTTGGATGTTATGAGAGGAAGAAAAGAAAAAGTGAGGCAGGTGAGCAAGTAGAGACAGGGACCCAAAGAAAGAATTAGAGTGAGAGTGAGTACCTGCATGTTGTTGAACCAGACTGTGGCTCAGAGGTCCCACAGAGTCAGGCCTGCTCACACTGGTGTAATAGCTGTGTTTGATGACCTAGAAACATAGACTATCCTTATGTAAGACCTAAAAGGCCACTGAAAGAAGTCGAACAAACACGCTCATGTAGACACACACACCACAGTACAGTATCCATTCTCTTCGTTTAATTTGACACATTCGATAACGACATATTTTTCCTCGTTTTTAGAAAAGACCGTGGATCAAAGCGTCGCTCAGTTTTCACTGAGTCGAAGCCAGCAAATGGCAAAAATCTGTGCTCTGCCTCAGGTGTGAAATCCCAGTCGTGTTGGCATTGAAATTTAACACTCAAACACAACCTCAGCAGAGCTCTGCTGAGGTTGTGTTCGGCAGAATGTAGACGATTCAACAGCACCTCTAAGTGGCTGCAGAAGCTCGTCTGACATAAACAGCTGTGCCAAGACTGAGTTTTAAATGATTCTGCTTTCTGACTCATCACTCAGATGTTGCACAGGGGGGCTCAGAGAAATTAGATTTTCCTTTATCCTCCTGTGGCTGGATAGAAACTTTCTCCCTCTGCAGTAGAGGAACCTTCTTCTACATTTTGTTTTCTACAGTTATGTGACTAAGGCATCAGCATCATTTCTGCATCTTTTTTGCATGCTAAGATGATTACATTAGGCAGCAGATGTCTGACTGGCTCTGAGCCTGTGTACTGCCTCTCTGCAGTGGCTGGCTGTGCGTGCGATGCTGCTGACTGGCTGTTTGGACAACCGATTGGCTGGCTTGCTGGACTGCAGCGTGTTGGTGGAGATGTAATTCTCTACCCTGTCTGCGTAGGGCAGGGTTTAGCACAATGTTGTCGCTGCGCCATGTTGCTTAACACAGTCCAGTTGTCCTGTCATCCTCAGGTTCTCTTATGGTTTCGTAGATGCGTGTAATTTATTGTGGCTGAGTTCCCTTCACTTAACTCCTCTAATCAGTGCTTAATAAGTGCTTTCCCAGCAGAGCCCGAGCTGACACTAAGTGCTCATTGATTGTAATTTCATTTGACATGTTTGTGGGTGCATTAAATGTTCCTGTCTGTCTCTACAGCTCTTCAGGGAAGTCAGAATAATGAAGATTTTGAATCATCCAAATATAGGTAAGCCCAAACGGCAACCTGCAAGACCCTCAGTGAGTTTGGATTAGTATTTCCCTGTGAAAGCACACTGTGTAACAAGTGATCCCCATTAAGTTACTGCCTTATCCATGAAAACATCTCACACTTTGATAAGATTGTACTTTCCTTCTGCAAATTATTCTTTTACTTAGAATACTGTCCAAAACTCATGATCCACACCTCTTTTTTTTTTTTTCTTCTTCTTAGCTGGTCTTGAGCAATAGTTCTCTAGGCTTTCTTAAGGTCTTTTAAAGTTTTTCTTGGAACATTGGTTGCAGGGAAATCTCCTCCATGCTATGCAATATCACCTGGAAAGTGTCTGATTGAAGCAAAGGTTTTCATTCGTCAGCGTGACGGTGATCCCCAAAACACTGCCAAATACAGTAAAAGCATACCTGGAATAGAAAAACAGACAAAGGAACACTATCAGTCATGTTGGCCTCCCCAGAGTCTGGGTGAAAAAGCAGAGTGGGATCAACTTGAAACAGAATAAGAGGCAGCCAACATCCAAAGAAGAGCTTTAAATGTCCATCAAGATGTCTTGAGAAATATTCCTGACAACTACTTAAACTACAGTTCAGGCTGTGTTAAAGAATGAAGGGAGTCATACCAAATATTGACTTTTAGGCTCCTTAGAGTTGCAGAAACTCTGTTTTGTCTTATCTACTGTGTGTTTGAACTTGTTTAAATAAATCGCAGAACCTGCTTCCCATTTTCCTAGAAAAATATAAAGAAATGATCACATCTTGATCTGACTGTACAAAAGTAGAAGCATAGTTAGCAAATGGTTTAATGCCACTTTGTACCATGCTGGCACCATTCAGACTCTGTTAAGAGTTTTATTGCATTAGGATAGACCAGACCAGCAAGCTCAGCTTACACCAAATCACAACCTTCAATTAGCTTTTGATTTACTTCATCTCTGCCTCCTTTCCCCACTTTCTCCTGCAGTGAAATTGTTTGAGGTGATTGAAACAGAGAAGACTCTTTATTTGGTGATGGAGTATGCCAGTGGTGGTAAGTGAAGCATTAATTCATGTCCACCAAACAGGTGACATTTTGTTAATTTTTCCGAGTGTCACTGTTGTGTTAGTCTAACTCTAATATTCGTTGCAAAAATGCTTATTTATAAATCTGTCACTCCAGCTAGTCACCATTTCAAATTAAATATTAAACATGTTATTTGTTGGGTTACCTCAAAGCAAGCATTAGTACATGGTTATTATGATGGGATTTTTATCAATATACTTATTGATAATTATATATTTCTTCTTTCTACAGGTGAAGTGTTTGACTATCTAGTGGCTCACGGCAGAATGAAGGAGAAGGAGGCCAGAGCCAAGTTCAGACAGGTGAGTCATCAGTATCGCAGCGCTCACGCCTCTGTCGTCATTCCTTTACTGTTTTTTGAGAGAAGACTGCATGCACCAAGATCAAGCTTTATCACCGACTGCAGAGGAAAGAGGGAACAACTTCCTTTTAGATGCTGCTCTGACATCTAGTGGTGCTGCAGGAGCAATAAGGCATCTACAGTAGTTTGTGGATTACTAGTTTCCTTTCATGCTTGGCCTGAAAGTGAACAGAATTCAATTTTATTTTTTTTATTTTTTTCCTTCGGTGTAACGTCGACAGGGTCAAAATCCAGATGTGTTCATGTATGTCTGAGTGCATGCAGGTTTGTGGCCTCTTTTAAATAATAGCCGGTTTTCTGTTTGATTGATGTCGTTTCTGTGCTAGCGTGTCTAAATCTGTAAGCCTTAGACATGCTAGCCTGCGTGTAGCCTGTAAGCCTGTGTCGTCACACAGTAACAGCGGTCTCTGCATGAGAGACATTAGGATTTTCAAAAACTTCACAAATACAAGTCATAAACCTGAAGTAAAGCTCAAAACAGCCCAGTGATACTAAAGTTTAAAAAAAGCGCCAAATTAAAGATCATGTGCAAATACTAATAAAATGTTTCACTTGCATGAAAGCTCTTTGTTTGTTTGTCTCACGGTTTGAGATAAACAATGTCACTGCAAAAATCTTATACAATATCCAGTCTTCTATTTTTCTTAACTGCTAATTCAAATATTAATTTCACTGGAGGGTCTGAAGCCTTTTCCAGCTGGCATAGCATGAGAGGCGAGGTGCACCTGATCAGGTAGCTAGTCTTTTGCAGTTATATTCACATCTGTGGCTAATTTAGGGGGTTTCCACACCTGTGGAAATCAAACTCTGATTCTGGTTAATTTTCCCCTTTCGTGCGGTTAGTTTGTGCAGGTGTGATCAGACAAAACAACCGCACCGTGACAACTGGGGGGAGGTGGTCTGGAACGGTTCCAAACAAATTCCAGAACGGTTCATTTATGGTGTGAACGTAATCCGACCCCGATCTGAACCAACTACCCCGGTGTATGTTACAAGTTTAAGTTAAAAAAAAAATCCCGTAGAAAATTATTTTTGTTTTGTTTTTTATTCTAACTGCAGGAAGATACTATAAATGTGCAAAGGTCTGCAAAGGGCTAGCAACTAACTGAAATGAACGTAAATTCAGTTTTCTCACCCAACGCCTTCTTCCTGTATATACCTTTTTTGCTCCCGCCCCAGCCAATGAGTGCGCTGAATGTTCTCACGTGGTTTGTTGTGATGCGTTTTGGTTCACTTGGATTTCACTTGGATTTTTGTCTGTGTGAAACCAAACCAAACCCTGGGATGAAGCTGCTAGTTTACAAACTCATCAACTGATTCGGAGTAAACAAGCTATCGGTGTGAAAGCGCCCTTAGAATCACCAGCTAGTCCAACAAAAACAGTTTGTGAACAAACACCGGTAGATTAATCAATAAAGAAAAGGCTGCAGTTTGTGTGCATTTCTATGTAACATACATGATATTGTACATGTATTTAATTACTGTCATGATGCCTGTTTTGTGTGTTTTAATATTTCAGATTGTGTCTGCAGTGCAGTATTGTCACCAGAGGAGGATAGTACACAGAGATCTAAAGGTGAAAGATTGTGAGACAATTTCTCCTCACGATTATCCACATCAGTCACTTCCTGTCGGTGTTGACAGTCCACGGTGTGCTTTGCCTCTTTTTCTCTTCACTGCAGGCAGAGAACCTGTTGTTAGATGCAGATATGAACATCAAGATAGCTGATTTCGGCTTCAGCAATGAGTTCACTGTGGGCAGCAAACTGGATACTTTCTGTGGCTCTCCGCCATACGCTGCTCCCGAACTCTTCCAGGGGAAGAAGTACGATGGTCCAGAGGTGGATGTCTGGAGTCTAGGGGTTATCCTCTACACACTGGTCAGCGGCTCACTGCCCTTTGATGGACAGAACCTAAAGGTGGGCAGCTGTTTTGTTTGTTTTAAGTAGTTCATATTGACTCAGGAACTACTTGGAAATTTTAATGTTGCAACTGGTGATAAGCTTGGAAAAGTTTTTTCTTTGTGAGCACTTTCCACCTCTGGCTGTCCACATGTCGATAAAGTGCTCTGTGTGTTTCAGATAAAATGCTTATGTAATCATCTGATGTTAAGATCATATTGCACTTGGGTCTTGAAGATATTCTCAGTTGTGTGCATTCAGACAATAGAAAACACTGATACAGTGTACATAAGGGGAGGAGTTATTTTTCTACCAGGTTTCGTCATGGTTAGTACAACTGTGGTGTCGCTCTCGAGTTGAGTTACAAATTCCTTTATTAATTGTCCACATCACAGCTGAGAGTGAGGAAAAGCTTTTTGAGAGACAAGTCGCATAGAAAGAAGAAAAAACAGAAACCAACAGTAAAACTACAAATGTCTGTGAAGGTTCTCAGTCATCCAGGTCAAAGTAGTCAAAGGAGCTTGCAAAGAAAAGCGTCTGGACTTCTTTAAGTTGCTTGAAGACGTTTCACCTCTCATCCAAGAAGCTTCTTCAGTTGAGCCAAGGTGTGAAAATGGGTGTGGGTCCCAATCAGCCAGGGTTCAATTTTTCCTCTGAACTTCTGCGCATTTTATTAAAAATATTTATTGTCCAAATAATTATAGCTGAACTGTAACAGTTTCAGTAATTAGATCTTTTATTTATCAGTTTGAATAATTCTGTTTGAGTATGAAATAGCTTGAACTCCAAAAAGCCTGATTAAATGAAGTTGGGCCAAAAAGAAATCTGAGCCATTCTGACAGACTTATGATGTTCACATGCTCAAGAGGTGGTTACTTCAACCATAAAAAATTAAAGGTGGAATTTACTGTGTATTGTGTGTAATGTTCCTTTAATAAAGCAACAGTTTGGACTAAATTTAGTCAGATTCACTAATGTTCACAGCAGGGCTGAATGACCTGCAGTGTTATAGGCGCATTGATCAATATCTTTACAGCCACAAGTACAGCATGTGAACACAGCCAGCCAAAACGGAGCCATAGGAGAATAAATATTTGACTGGCATTCACCACTTGACTCTAAATAGCTACTGAGTGCACACTCGATGAGTAAATAAGCAACATTATAGAGCGATTGTGTTGTTTATGCTGGGGTCTGCTCCTTTCAAATGGCTTACATGGGGAAAAATGATGCTGTTCCTTTTATTGTTAAACTTTGTTGCTAAATTCTCCTCCTGTCTGTCTGCGACTTTGGTGTGCAGGAGCTGAGAGAGAGAGTCCTGCGAGGAAAGTACCGTATTCCCTTCTACATGTCCACAGACTGTGAAAACCTGCTAAAGAAACTGCTCGTGCTCAATCCCGTGAAACGAGGCAGTTTGGAGGTAATACCTGTGTTTGCATTGATGCAGCTTAACAGTTATTTCCTCTCCAGCAAGTAGTCAAAAAGACAGTCGTAACCATGTGGAGGAATATTGTTTTTATGTCATGGAAGCAGGTAATTGCCACTGTTGGTTGGTGGAAAACAAAAGAGTGGTTTTAATTGTATAGCCTCTCAGAGGAATGATATTCTTCAAAGAGTGGACTTAAAATTTGATTTCACTAAAGCCTTCATCAACAGAAAAACTAAATGGAATGGAAATAATCCTTAATTTTTTGTGCAAAATCCTTATACGATGTGCATTCATTATTATGAGCAGTGTTGGGCAAGTTACTTTGAAAAAGTAATTAATTATAGTTACTAGTTACTTTTTCAAAAAAGTAACTGAGTTAGTAACTGAGTTACAATATTCTAAAAGTAATTAATTACTTGAAAAGTAACTATTGCGTTACTTTAAAAAAATGTTTAACTCTCTGGGGTCCAGGGTATAATTGGCCATTTTTAACTACTTTTAATTTTTCCCTCCACATTTCACCTTTAAAAACTATTTACTTTGTCTTGTTTGGTATCATTCTTTTCAGCACAACCTCACGTGTCTGAATTTAGTTATGTTTTCATTTTGACATACTGTATTAACACAACTGATCTAAAATCAGACAAAAAACATAAAATCTGAGTAGAAAGTTATATTTTTTACTGTAACACCCACAAACATGTTTAATGAATCATATTTCATAACTTTAAATGCAAATATAAATTGTCAATTTTAAAATCATATGCACAAGGGTTTTACCTTGATTTTTTAAATAACCATTTCAAACTATTTACAGAACAATCAGCTGTTCTGCATTCAGTAAGATGCCACACAAATTATTTGTGCCACTAGCACAATAATTTCAGTCCACTATGAAGGAGAACATCACAGCCTGATACCTGCAGGTCTGACAGCAGCAGGTGTATCACTCCTGTTCCTACCTGGAGACAGCAGTCGCCTCATTGTTCTGACACACAACGCAAAACTATCCACAACACTACACACTAACTACACAAGACAACACATTAACTACACACTCCAAACACGCTAAACGTCACAAATCTCTCACATCTCAAAACTCGCGCTCTCTCTTTTTCTGCTCTCTCTCTCTCGCCATCACTCCTAAAACTTCCCCTGGTTTTTTTTTTTTTTGCTCATAAGCAGAGAGTGCTTGCTGCGCTGTCCTTAGACAGTAAACGCGACTAAGCTATTGAGGAAAAAACCAGAGTCATTTTTATCATGACTCTGGTTTTACGTGGCTTATCAACACAATTTAAAAACTGGTATATTTCACCTTGTTGCTTTGTCTTTAAGTGGTCATGTGATTGGCTTACCACGACTACTTTATTCTTCCTCAGTCAAACAGCAGCTCTCATGCGATTGTTTTGCCCCCTGAGCTCCAGGTGTTGTGCTAGACAGTGATCGTGATTACCGTCCGCAGGAGCGCGCGCAGCTGCTTAAAGCTGCAGCGTCCAGATTACTTACGTAGTCAGCTACTTCCGTGCAACTGATATAAGATGCGGTAAGCTGAACACAGCTTCAACGGTCTGTTTGTTGAAAAATAGTAACGGACCGCGTTTCCTTGTTAGTAACTGTAACGCCGTTGTAACGATAGGAAAGTAATTAGTTAGATTACTCGTTACTGAAAAAAGTAACGGCATTACTTGTTTGTTTGTTTTTTGTTTGTTTTTTTTCTTTACTTGTAACGCCGTTATTCCCATCACTGATTATGAGTTTTTCTCCTTTGCAAATAGTGTTTGGACACTCATTGTTTACAGGTCAATATCATCCCTGCACTCAGACCCAGGCTCAATAGTAAAGATTTCTCCAGTAATAATAACAATTGATCGCCATGTTGTCAGACTTTCGTCAAATTCCTGTTGCGTGTTGTATAACTGATTAATTACGAGCTGTTAAAGAAGGCATACATGATTTTTAATTGCCGTCTTTCTTTGTCAGCAAATCATGAAAGACCACTGGATGAATGTAGGTCACGAGGAGGAGGAGCTTAAACCTTACATCGAGCCTGAGGCGGACTTCAGTGATTCATCTAGAATAGGTGTGTGTTTGTGTTGATCTCATTCTTTGTCATTTAAAATTCTGGGATTCTCGCCTCTAATGTTAACTGACTCCATCACTCAGAGCTCATGGTGACGATGGGTTTCCCTAAAGATGAGATCACCGATTCCCTGCAGAATCAAAAATATGACGAAGTCATGGCCACTTACCTGCTCCTGGGAAGAAAAGCCCCGGAGGTGAGTTTGTTTGACTTGCGTCTCATTGATCGCCTACATCACCTCTGCAGTGAGTCATGTGACCACATCCGCCTTCACGTTGCAGTTCGAAGGGAGCGAGCCTCTGGCTAACAGCATCCTGGGTCAGCGACAGCGGCCGACCAGTGACATCAACAACAGCTCCAGCATTTCTCCCGCCCATCCCAAGGTCACGCGCAGCATCTCGACCAATCAGAAGCAGCGCCGCTACAGTGATCATGGTGGGGATGATGATGATGGTGGTGGTGGTGGTGGTGTCGTAGAGAAGCCAAGTAAAGTAACCTCATCCTTCCCGGCTCTGAGAGTGCTGCGTGTTGTGTAGAGGGAAGTTACTCTCAGTCACTGATGATTGGCCGAATGAGTGTACACTGCTGAATAGACCTCAATAAGCTTTACAACAGAAACATTTTCCCACTGTTGACACTAATTTAGGAACTTTCCATTCTTGAGCTCTCAGATTTATTTATGATGGGGAAAAAAGTCTTTAAAACCTCGACAGACTAACTTGTTTGCTTAGTGTGGTCTAATTTTCCTAAACAGTGAACCAACACTTAAATTTCAAAATCAGTGACTCAGCCTGCACACTGCACTGGTTGTGTAGCAGCTTCCTCCTAAGTCTTGTGGGGCCATTGTGTTTGGCGCCATCTTCTGGCTTGCTGCTTTCCTGCAGCTCCCTCAGGAGCAGCACCTCAAAGCATGTGGAGGGAACAGCTCTGCTTGATATGTGCTCACCTTGGCTTCTGTATCTGTATAACTCGAGAAACAAAGTGTCGATGCTGCCTCTGACAGATTCGATGATGTATAAATCCTGGCTTTGATTGGCTTTGCTTGATACTGTCCTCGTCTGTTCTTTTTCTCCTGAAAGCTTAAATGTTGGAGGTGTAGAAATAACGACGCGCTTGGTTAAACATAAGTAAGTCCAATCCCGTGTGTTTGTGTGTGCGTCTCTCCTAGTGGGTCCGTCTGTGCCGCCGGCGGTATCGTATACAAAGCGTGGCCAGGCTTTGAGCGTGGAAAGTGACCACAGGGAGGAGTGGGACGGAGCGCGCCGGCTAGAGCTTAGCACTTCAAAAGGAGATGTTCCGGCCTCACCCCTGGGGGTGCAGGAGAGGAAGAAAACCACAAGTGCTGTGGGGGTGAGGAAGTGGGCACTGTACACTGCGTACTCCTGAATAAACAACTTTTGACAGAGCCGTGTTTAATACTCAACAAAACGTTTTGTCCTTTTTATATAATCCACAGTAATTTTTTTTTTGTTGTCTCTCTGCACAAACAGACCAACGGGTCTATGACTCGCAGGAACACATACGTGTGTGAGCGATCCTCCACTGACCGCTATTCAGCTATTCCCAATGGCAAAGACAGCAGGTACGTGCTAACATTTAGATCAATCTTCAGATCAGTTTTCACACCTGTAGTAGTACTTTTGCTCTGTTTTGTGTTGGTTTCTTCACATACACTTAAAGATACAAGTGAACTAAAATGCGTCACTAGAAACCACATGAGAACGCTGAGTTTGCTTATTGGTTAGAAGTGCCTGGGGCACAGCAACAAAACTAATAACAGGATGGAGGAGTTGTGATCTGGGCTGGCAAGCATTGGGTTCATTTTATGCTTAGTTGCTACATTTTGTGCACTCTGCATGTCTATGGTACTCTGCTGCATCCCAGAATGCAAGGCTTACCTGGCTACAGGAAGGCATGTAGCCCAAAGTTGCAGTGCACACCTGGTAGCTAGCTCAGCTTAAAGGTTTTCTTTCTCTATTTATCCATCCATCTGACACACACTGCACATGACCCCTACAGCACCTCCTGTGGGTCTACAACAGGGGTGGGCAACTCCAGGCCTCGAGGGCCGGTGTCCCTGCAGGTTTTAGATGTGTCCTTGAACCAACACAGCTGATTTAAATGGCTAAATTAGCTCCTCAACATGTCCTGAAGTTGTTGTGTTGACCCAAGGTGAGATCTAAAACCTGCAGGACACCAGCCCTCGAGGCCTGGAATTGCCCACCCCTGGTCTACAAGAAGGCACGCCAATGTCTTCTCTTTGGGTGTCACCTGACTGGGCTCCATGGGCTAGGGCTAAGGCTCGGCCACCAGCCGCCCTCCCTCGACAAGGAGCAAAACAAACCAGAGTTTGATTTTAAGCGGGGCAGGTGTGAAAACACTGTGTATGCATGTTTTTCCATGCTTATGAGCATCACTATGCCTGAGAAACTTGTGGTTTCACATTTGTGAATATGCTGTATAAATAATGTGAATTGAACATTTTATCTTTATCTGTACTCTGCTTCGGTCTCCAGTTTAACCGAGGTGTCAGGGAGTACCCCGTCGACTGCAATGAGCTCCACACGACCTCGTCACACCAAGTCTATGTCATCATCAGGGCATCCTTCAAAGAGCACACTGCCCCCCATCGATGACAACACAGAGCTTAAAGCCAGGTGAGCAGCCGAGTAGGTGATGGAAATTACAATGGTGTATTTTTTTAAGTTAAATGTCAAGATGATGATTTAAAATCTCAGATTTATTTTGAAATTTTACAATTAAAAAGGAAGAAAATAAATCTCCAGTGTAGGGCTGCAAAGATTCAAGTAATTTAAATAACTCAATTATAAAAGAAACTTTCAGTGCTTTGTTTAATCCATGACTGTATGGCGCTCAGTCGTCACCATCTAACCAGTTTAATGTGGAGCCGGAATCGGTCTGCACACACAGCTGTTATCGTGTTATGGTGAGCTCAGGTGGAGTGAAATAAAACGTTTTTCTAGCATCCAAAACGACACCGCTCGTTCTTATAATCAACTTTAAAACCTTTACTGGGAAAAAGCTGATAGCACTCATTAACCAAACTACGTGTTCATCAAGCGCCATTGTAAAGAAAAGAGAACTTTGCTCCCATCCACCACCGTTTGTTTTACACAGCATGAATTCTACAGTAAAGCTACAGAGGTTAAAATAAAAGCACATGTGTAGAAAGTGAGATGAACAGATGAACTTTTAACTTTTAAACTTTTAAAGTCTGGCGCGACTTAGCCATGTTGCTGTAGGATGACAGCAGTCGTCCTACTTTTCATTGGAGTGATACCTGTAGCAAGCAGGAGTGATTCTGAAGGGGGCAAAGACCATATTTAGTTTAATGCTTTTCCAGGTTTACTTAATATAGAATATAACACACACAGATACATGCACAAAACACATGCACATCATGAACACACACCAGATCTACCTCATTCAGGAGATTTGGTACTATCACCCCCCCCCCCCCTTTTTTTTTTTTTTGACTCGCATTTGACATAATGTTTTCTTTTAAAAAAATTAATTATTAAAAAAATTTTAATATGGCACATAAATTATTATTTTTTCTTAAACACATGCAAAACGTTGCAATTTCTAATCAATGGAATAACTGATAGAGTACTTGATTACTGAAATAATAATCAATAGCTGTACGTATGTCCAAACAATGGTAAGAATTGGTATATGCCTTGATAGCTGTAGCTCAAAAATAATCCTGAAACAAAAATAATCATTATGTTTATTTTCGCAGATCATCATGCAGTTGCTCCTCAACATTTAACAATGAGAATCACAATGTTGAGCAAATGTCCCTGGGTCATCACTTCAGAAACAAATTACAAACATCTGTTGGAACAGATATATTTTTGCACCTAGTTAATTTTTTTTTTATTCATTGCTTTGATTTCACTCAGCAAATGGAACAATTAAATGTACAGTCTGTGTCTTTAAAAACAGTCTGATGGTCACAAACTGCTGTTTTACCCTGCACGCTCACACAGTCATTCAGATTCAGCAATCGCGTTAAAAATTTACTTTTCATCGAGAAATACCATAACTTCATTCTAAAGTACAAACTGAAATGTGCCAGATGTTCATCTCCTCCAACGCGTGTTTCTTATTCTGCAGCTCGTCTCCACGCGGCCCCTCCACCTCTCCGTCTGCACACAGTATTAGCACCCCAGAGAAGAACCGTTTCCCCCGTGGTACCACCAGTCGCAGCACTTTTCACGGAGCCCAGCTCAGAGACCGCCGCAGCGCCACCTACAACGGACCTCCAGCTTCACCCACATTGTCTCATGATACGGGGGCTCTCGCTCAACAACGCAGGGGCACCTCTACAGGGATCATTAGCAAGATCACCTCCAAGTTTGTCCGCAGGTCAGTGCTTTGTACCTTAGAGTTGTTGCACCCAACAGTTATTGTACCACCATGGTCTCAAACTCAGAACGACATGTTAAACAAATATTTGACTGAGAACAGCTCAACGCTTTCAAAACTGCAGGAAGTAAAGCCATACTTTACTAATTTATACTTCCTTTGTGCTAAGGTGCTTTTATTATTGAAGGGAAATGCAGGTTCTACAGGGAGAAACATTCATGTGCTCCCGGTGTAGTCCCATTTCCAGATCAGGAAGTCGTTCTTCCTGCTTTGTTTTGTTCAAACTTTACAGTACTGTGCAAAAGTCATGAGCCACCGCTCGTTTCTTCCTATTTTGCTTGGATAATGGAAAACAAGTGCAGTGATTTACTTAAATGTGCAAACATACATGGAAATAACATCTGGTTTGACCACTTTTATTTTTTCAACACAACCTCTGTCTTGTAATTTCTTTAAGTAGTCTTGAGGAATATTTCTCCAGGCTTCCTAAAGGACATTCAGAGCTCTTCTTTTGCTGTTAGCTGCTTTTTTTCTGCCATGTAGAAATAATGTTGGGTTTGATGCTCTGAGGTGGCAAATCCACGACTGAATAACAGTTTTGTTTTTCTATTCAAGTATTCTTTAGCTGTGTGTTTGGGATCATTGTACCACTGAAAAATGAAGTTCCTGCCAACCAGACATTTTTCAGATGCTGTTGCATGCAAATTATTCCATTATTGACCAGATCCCAAACCCCACTGGCTGAAATGCAGCCCCAAACCATGACAGGAGACTCCAGCATGTTTTACAAAAGACTGTAGACACTCTCTCCTGCCATCCTTTATAGTTATTGATGGCAATTTATACCAAAACGCTCCTTGGAAACAAATTATAAAGAAATGAGCAGTGACTCGAGATTTTTGCACAGTACTGTACATTAATGATCTAAATCAGAAAGTCTCTTTTCTTTCTAGTCTGACACCAAATTAATATACAGTTATTTTTTTAAATAGATTACAAGGCAGTTCAGAAAAGGACTTGAGTTTCCTTCCATGCTAGCAGCTCTGTAAGGCTATACTTGGTAAAAACATGCTAACAGGCTCACATTAACAATACCAGGTGTTAGCTTTATCATGGTCACTGTGTAAGTTTAACAAAATAAAAAGTACAGCTGAGGTGAGGTGAATTATGTTGCAGGTATCAGTCATTGGACAAATTATTAGATGCATTCAAATCTCGATACACAACAAAAATCATCCCTGGATATACTCTGTGTGTCTCTGTGTAAAAGTTACTGAAGTGATTAAAGGAGTTGCGACGTATGTTCGGATTCCTTTATGTGAACTTTCCAGGTATAAAAATGAAGGAAGCGCCACGCTCTCTGCCTGTTTACTATAAATGCTGCATAGTTTCCCCCAGTCCTCTGTGAATATCACACATCCACACTGCCACCCCTCGTCATCCATACAGCAGTTAGCACCTTCACGCTGGTCCATCTGGTGGAGGCTCACAGCTTTCTCTCCTTTTCTCCCCGCCTAGAGCTCTGTCTTTCAGGTCGACCCAGAGGTAGGAGAACATAACGCTTGCTGCACTTGTCACCCCCGTACGAAATAAACCAAACCTCTTTGTGCCCACTATGACCTTGGCCCGTGTTTCCTTAACCCCTTGCGTACTTGCCCACTACACCACGTCCTTGCCTACTGACACCCTTTGTTATGCAGTTGTATTTCCTTCCCTTGTGTCCACTGCCTCTTAAACAAACCTCACGGCTCACCAGCTTCTTCTGTACTAAGCCACCAGATATCTGCTTCTCAAGTTGCTAGCTTTCCTCTCCTTATTCTCCCCCATCCTTTGGCTGAGCTTAACAGAAAAGACCAGGCAAAAATCCAGAGGCCGAATGGACTGTCTAGAAACGCTTTTCCGCTCTTTGCAGATCAGTGGGGATTAAGGAAAGGTAGCGTATTGTAGATGGGATGATGCATTTGGTTAATGTGAGCTATAATAGAATGACCCTCAAAACAAAGACCGTCACAGTCACCTCATTGTGTGCTGAACCCTGATACCCAGGAGTGTGGATTCTTTCCTGGCATGATGCCTGACACCCCCTCTGTGTCCAGTCATGATGGGGGTGGTGTTTAGTAGTGAGTCGGGGCGGGGCTGCATGTATTGATATGATCCCAAGGGAATAACAAGTCTATTCCTGGTTTATTTCAGGGTGCCTAGTGAGGGAGAGGCCAGTGCCAGGACAGAAACACCAAGGTAAGAATTTGTTGAGATGTCAAGTTCACAAAGAACGTGAAACCCACCTCTGCCTACTTCCGCGGCCCCGCTCTCACTCTCTCCCTGATGGTTTCTTGCTCAGGAGTGCGTCTGGTGACACTAAGGAGGACGGCAGTCGGGATTCAAAGCCTCGCTCCCTGCGTTTCACCTGGAGCATGAAGACCACCTCCTCCATGGAGCCCTCAGAGATGATGAGGGAGATCAGAAAAGTCCTGGACGCCAACAGCTGCGACTACGAGCAGCGCGAGCGCTTCCTGCTTTTCTGTGTCCATGGCGACGCTCGCCAGGACAATCTGGTCCAGTGGGAGATGGAGGTGTGCAAGCTGCCCCGCCTTTCGCTCAACGGCGTGCGCTTCAAGAGGATATCGGGCACGTCCATCGCCTTTAAGAACATCGCCTGCAAAATTGCCAACGAGCTCAAACTGTGACAGCAGATGGAGCCCCAGTCAGTCTTTTCTCTGGTCGCAGTCTCATCTCATCACTGGATTAGTGTCGACTCGCAGGACAAAATTCAGCACTGACGGTCCTCGTCATGCAGTATCAGGGTGGACTCGGCTGGTAAACGTGCAATACTGGCCACGAATGTACTGTACAGGGTAGTGGATCAGAGAGATATTGCAAAGTTTAACGTCTGTGACGGAGAGATAGCAAAAAAGAAAACATAAAAACAAACGGCTAACCCAGCTTTTTTTTCCTCCTTCCGTCCGGCCCTCTGTCTCTCTCTTTCTCTCTCTCATCGGCCCGCTGCTCCACGTCAGAAGACGCATTTATGTAACACATGCAGTATGCAACTGAAGATGACCATCCTGCAATAATGTTTTCAGTCTTCTTTTTCTAAACGCCTACTACAAGATCTACTCTCCTCGCTGAATAACCATTAAACTTACCGTATGCTAAACTAGACGCTTTTCCACCTGTGTTAAGTCAGTATATAGATCAGGCTGGAGCCCATATGTAAAAAGAGAATTGTACTGTATGCATAACATCTGCAGGTACTGTATTGTACTGTATATTAATTTAGCGTTCTGTACAGACTTTTATTGTTAATACTGTCTTTTTTTTTTTTCATGGGATTTGAGTTCTTTCCTAATATAATTGATGTCTCTTGGAGCATTAATCTTTCACTCTGTATTTTTTTTTTCCTCTTCTCTTTTTTCTTTTTTTTAAGAGCCACCATATGAAAATAGTGTTTTCAATTTTATTTAAAAAGCACTAAATTATTTTGTGGAAAATTGAGGGATTTGTTCCCTTGCCTTTTATGTTATATTTTTTTGCCTATGGAAAAAAAACACTAAGTTGCACCACATAGACTTGAGTAGTAAGTTCAGTTAAAACTGAAATTGTGTTCACTTTATTTTCTCTCGGCAGTAGGTTGGTGATTTGGGGGTCCTGCTGCAATTGCACAACTTTTCCAGGGTGATGTGTATGAACATGAGAGTATGCACCTGTATTTCTTTGATGTTAGTTTGGTAGTCCTCAATTGCGAAGAAAAAAAAAACAGCAGGGTTTAAATTGGTTTACTTTAGAAAGCGGCTGACAGGATGATACATGACGTGTTGATCGCCACGATGAGGCATTTTATTTTTTCTTTGATGGAGCCTTTCTAAAGAGCCTGATTTAGTCCTGCCACCAGTGTGATTGTGCAGGTACTTGTGTATCTCCTTGCTTGTGTGTTAATTTTCTTTCTTTCATTTTTTTTTTAATTTCAGCGGATTTTATTGTATTTATTCCATTACATTGTAATGTGCTGCTTTGTAGATTTGAGGCGTGCACTTTGTTGGAGAAAATAAAAAGGATTTTATTTGTTTGTATTTATTTTACTCCTATTTTTTTTTCATGTCTAGCATAATTACACCTAGGGTTCAGGACAGTTTGCCTCATTTAGCTTAAGGAAGTACAGTGCTGTGCAACAGTCTCGAGTCACCACTGATTTCTTTACATCCAAGGAGCCAGATGTTCTTCAGTTTTTTTTTAAGTAGTCTTGAGCAGTAGTTCTCCAGGCTTTCTGAAGGTCCCTCGCCATCCTTATTTGGACACTGAAACCATAGAGCCTATGAACGATGTCAAAGATCACAGTTTGACAGACATAAAATAGTATTTGTGTACAAATAAGATGTTTCCCAAACAGTTATTACTTGAAAAAATGACTTTAAAAAGGCCTTGAAAAATTCTAAGACATGTGGAGGACAAAAGAAATGGAAGGCATAATTTAACTAATTAACAGTATCTGAGTTTGATGTCATTAAGAAACAAAATAAATCCAGCAAAGACCCGACACAGGACCAAAGAGATTCAAATGGCCCTTCAGTTGATCCATTTGCTCTTAACTGAAGCTTGATCAGAGATGGTCTCAGTGGAAGGATGGCTGTGAGAAAACCATTCTTAGGGAAGGGTGAAGTGTGCCAAATTACACAAGAACTGGACTGAAAATCTTAACCATTTTTGATGTATAATCAGTTCCATGTATGTTTGAATAAATTGCCCTTTCCTATCAAAATATAAAGAAATGAGGATTGGCTCGAGACTTTTGCACAGTACTTTAGATATGCTGATGTGTTTTTGGCTTTAAGTATGTCACACTGAAGACATATCATGCTACACAGCACTAGCAGGGAGCGCCGATGAAATGTTAAGCTTTATTGACTCTAAATTGCATGATATCAATCCTAATTATGACACAGTCAGTCACATTAGTCAAAGGTAAAGCATTATGACAAATGTCCTCCTTCATTTCAGTGCCCAAAAATGGTTGAAAATACCTTCAATAGTTCCCAGTTGTGAACAGCTGTATTTTCAATACTTTAAACATTATGCAAACTATTACAATAAAAGCATAAGCTGCAAGGATATACAAGTAGACTCTAACCTTTGATATTTTCCAAATCAAAGGCATCATTTCAAATCATTCTCCAACAATTATCTAATAATAATCTGTCGCGGTCGTTGGTAAACTCTTAAAAACTCTTAAAAGCTTCATTTACAAATGGAAAGACAGGAAAAATGTAAACATTTCATTTTGGCAGATTTCTTCAGTTAAACATGTTAATAGGTTAAAAAGTACAATTTCATTTGTTTCTGTAGATAAATATATGACATTAGAAATGTATAAACATTGAATGACACAAAAGGCTGAACACACATTAAAAATTAAAAAGTTACTGGCCAGTGTTAGATGTATTAGTGAACATAGATCTGCATTTATTGGGATGGGACGGCCCGTGTAAGGCCCTGGTCATGCATTAATGACTTGACAACATATGCGATCTAATCCTAACTTGAGGTGCATGCACTGGACTCAAAATGCATCTCGGACATATGCTTGGTTGAGATGCATACATTTATCCTTTAATCTACTGCGCACTAATTTAACTAGAAGAGTTTTAAAATCAGTAGGAGTAATGGCTGCTGTTCTCAAGTTAGGATCAACGCTTTCTGAGTTGTTCAGCACTGCATCTGCTGCAACAGCCTGCTGTCTAGACAAAAAAAATCACAAAATTCACCCACCAACCAATCTGCAACAGAAGAAAAATTAGCTCAGTTGCTCAGATCGATGATCCGGTGCTCATAGATCTGAGTTTTCCCTTTGAAACTGGAGGCCAGCAGGAATTGACGGTTGTCTATGGAAACTGGAGAGAAGGCCCTCGGTGCCTGTATGTTCAGCTCCTGAAATCGAACAAATTCGCCCTTCTTGGCATCCCAGCGGTAAACCTGGGTGAAAGAGTAATCGCTGCCAAGGATGGCGTATTGCCAGTTTCCCACAGCGAAGGGCTGGAATACCATGGAGCCACGAGAAGGCATGGTCTGCAATTCCCTAAAGAGGGCCCCGTCCCAGCGCATCACTTTGGAGTCACCAATGAAGCGCGTCAGGCAGATATACAGATCGTTTTTGACCTGGAAATGCTTCACAGCGTAAACATCCTCCATCTCTGGGATGTCGGTGCGCCTGTCAAACATCTTGGTGCCTTTGTTCCACTGGTAGATGACGGGCCTCTGGGAGCTGCTGGACAGGATCAGGTGAGGCTTGGAGGAGATCTCCATGTACTCCACATCGGTGTCCCGATACCACTGGTGGAGGGACTGATGCCAGTAGAAGCCATTGCCGTTCCACTTGTAAATGGTGGTGGACCCGGCCTTGGAGCTGTCTGCTATGATGAAGAAGAATTCGCCATCGATGCGGAACGTCTCAACGTCGTTTGGTTTGCGGATTCGCAGGATGTCGATGCCTTGGAGCTTGATGAATTTGTTAGCGGACGTGTCACGCTTGTAGATGTGCGAGCCACCAAACAGCTGAGCCACAATGATAAAAAGCTGGTTGTCAATGACCAGGGGTTTGCAGACCACCGTGGATGTACCTGGTGAAGCAGAAGACAGGATAAAAAATAAATATCTTCACCTCCAATAATTATCTCCATTGAGAGGTTTGAATCACCCCTCCTTTCAAACTTGCACAGCCCTTTTCCAAAAAAAATGCATCTTTCACTTACTCTCGATAAAATCAAAGTTTCTGAAGACCATCTCCACGTGATCCCACTCTAGAAAGCTGCACTTCCCACTGAAGGGCTGAGCGAACACAACGTACTGGTCATTCCCAAAAGAAAATGCTTCCACTGATATGGAGTTAAAATCCATGGACTGGTAGGATTCAAACTCTGCAAGTGAAACAAAAAACACCCACTTGAAATAACTTTTTTTTTAATCCAGTGAAACTTTGAGAGAAAACAACTGTATTTATTGTACTCCACCTGTGGTGATGCAGTCGAATGACTGTGGCAGGAGGTCGTTGATCTTTTTGTCGAGCTGCGAGGCCGGGCCTTTACAGTAAATCTGATCCACAGTGGCATTGGTGCTGTATATCCACTCCACCAGCCATTTGAGCTTGCAGTCACACGTGAACTGGTTCCCCCTCAAGTCTCTAAAGGGAAAAGACCACCAAACTAAACTCCACATGCTGTATTAAATGCATTCAGAAAGGCCTCTGCTTTATGAATGCATTTAATTCCCAAAAGCTGGAGTTACTGAAGTGTGACTACTGTTATCTTTGCTCTGTGGCCCTCACAGCTTCAATCTTTGCCCTCATTATCATCAAGGGGGACTATAAAGGAGAACCGGACATCTTCAGTGGGTGATAGATTGCAAACTTATCTCTTTCCTCACTGCTGCATGCAATTTTAATAGCGTTAAAAGCACCAGCTGCCCACACATTTTTCGAGCCTCGGCTGAAGTGGAATAATGATACAGTGTTCTATATATAGAAGGCTGCACAGAAATCTCATTTATCTCAGTAGCACGCATGTAAATTGAAATGCAATGAATCTCTTTGTTAGGCAAAGGTAAAATTCATACTTACACTTTTGTCAAGGCCTCAAGACCCTTGAACAAATCTTTGGGCAGCGTCTGAAGATTATTGTAGGCCAGACTCCTGAAAATAGATTAAAAAAAAATTGTGCTTAATTTCTGGTTTCCACATTGATTATATGTGCACCCCCCCTCCCCATAGCCACACCATCTCAAACTATTAAATAATAATCTGTTTATGCAGTATTTCTGTATGTACGCAGATATCTGTTAAGAAGCTTGGGGCACATATTGCCACCCTGGAGAGTACAGCAGGAACATTGCTTATTGTGGGTTTGAGGAAACATTAAGCTATTTTTAGCACTGCCTCCTCAGCCATTTTATGGCTTTCTCTGCTACAATGAAGACGGTGGAAAAAAGGCTTTTTCCTGTTGAGAAGACTTGTGTAGTATTTTATAAGTTTCTTTAGAGCCTTATCTTAAATATTATTGCATCAATAAAAGAAAATCTCAGAACGTTTTTACTTATAATGTACTTTCACAAATCTGTAATGAAAGAATATTATACTTTCATTTACAGTGGACATTGACGGCGGCGGGATTTGCTTCGTAATCATATTCATAACAGCTGCACAATGCTGGGAGAAGTATCTATGTGGCAATACAAGTTGCACAATAAAAACTGTCAGCGTTTTACTGGAACAGTGCTTGTCTGCACCTGCACATAGATTACAATGTCTGATGCAAATGAGAGAAAGCTTCTCTTGCTCTCCCTCTTAAAGGAGGTCACCAGTGATTAGATTTTCAAATGAAATAGGTCACAAAATTAAATCCCAGTGCAACTGTAGTCTTTGTTTCTTTAAACCTCTAGTAAAAAAAGAAAAAGTACTTACAGGTGTACTAAGGTTTTCAGTCCACGAAAAGCATGCGCTGATATCGAATTGATTTGGTTGTTTTCAATGAATCTGAAAAGTAAAAATGCAGGAGACGGGAGATAATGTCAGGCAAATGCAACAAAACAATCACAAAATCAAAAACAAAAAAACAAAAAAACAACTTTAAGGATAATTTTGTACCAACTACTCACAGATATTCTAGGTGAGGAAGACCAATGAATGCATCCTCATTTATAGATTCCAGGTTGTTGGCTGTGAAGAGGCTGCATGGAGAAATCTCAAGTTAATATTTTTACTATTCAGGGTCAGCGAGTGGATAATAAAAATACATCTTGCCTAATAGAAAACCATTGTTGCTAACTGTAAACCACATACTTTTAAGACATGGATCTGTGCTCTCTGAGGATTCCTGCAGGCCTGCATGTCTGATTTTAGACACACAGTGTCTCTGTCAGTACTCCACCCAATGAGGAAATGAATTCCCTCATCAAAAGAAGGAATTACCCGTAAATTACTGGATTCACATTATTATACACAGAGACATTTTAATGCAAGGCTTGGAAGAAAGCCTAGCAGAGAGATTTAAAATCACCATGCCATGAAAGGGGATGCAGGAAAACCACGTTTTCAGCAAATGATTTTTTGGGTTTAGGGCTTCTCCAACCTAATCAATAGCCACAGCAACACCCATTTTATCATAATTTGTAGCATCATTGAAGGGGGAAATGTCTTGAACATTAAACCTGGCGTTGATCAGCTCACTGGGGAGTGCAAGAAAAGCAAGAAAAAAGTAAAAACTCATAAGAGATTTCTCACAGGAGATGCAGAGCAGGCGTGAGGATGAAGCTCTCTTTCGGAATTTCAGTGAATTCAGACTTGACAAATGATCTGTGGGGGGAAAAACACGACACACACACGCATACTGTTTAGGCTTACAGCACAGACTGACGATCACTTATTGCAGTCTGTTCCTTGGATATGCAATTATTATGCAGCACTGGCGGAAAAATCCACGTCTTAACCAGCAGGTAGAGCTAAGCATGTTGCGTTCATCGCTGCAGTGGGCCGGGTTTTTTATTTCAAAACAATATTAAATAGAACTTACAAAGATGTGATTTCTCGGGGAAAGCTGCGAGGGATGAGTCCTGCGCTTTCGCACAGCGCGTTATCTTTGGAACATGTACACACTAAGGGGACAGCGAGGCGGCTTGGGTCTCCTGCTGTCCACTAGAAGTATAACTGACGCCACCACAAGTAAGCCGAGCCAGAGCGATCTGCTGGGCATCTTGTGTGTATGTTCCATCCTTGAGATCCGCAGCGGGCACAACTTGCGCGTCGAACAACCCTACACATGAACCAGGGTCTCCGCTGTGGTTCCTCTCCCACCGCTGCTGCAGCCGCTTCTGCCTGGAGGCCACGCGAATGTCCGCTCTTGTTTATCTCCGTGCGCCACCGCCGCTCTGGAGGTGATAAAACCGGGCGACCCGTGCGCCCACAGCGCCGTAATTACACCGAACCTCCAGACGAAAAGAAATCTAAACCCTCCGAGACAAAAGCAATAATAATAAATATATAATGTGACGCTTGCTGTGGAGTCTTGAAGCTCAGGAATATTCCAGCTGGCTCGGTGACAAACGCGGTGTGAGGGCAGGTGGGGATCCCAACGGGAGCAGACGGAGCATCTTCATCCAAAACCACGCCTATGATTTCAGCAAACGCCACTCTCTTCGTGTCAGGGTCTTGGAGGATTCCGCCCAATGGGCAACGGAATTGTGCAATTTTTTTTCGTGAATCAGCGGGAGAAGAAGAAGCTCTGACATGAGCCAGCGGACTGTCGTCTGTGGCGCAGACGCACACGAGCTTTCTATGCGGGAAGCGGATGGGAAACCCGCTGACAATTAATTGTGATTATGGAAATGTTGCTGCAACATTTGGCTCAAAACCAGATGTTGACTGTCAAAATGCTGCCGTTACAAATCACGCGTTCTTTAGTGCCGATAAAGTCACCGAAACTTTGTGCTTTCTTAAATATTCCCATATTTGTAAAATGCTGTGGGTATATTTCCTGGTTTGCACTCGGTTTCCATGACGACTGGAGGATGCAAAGTATTTCTGACCTGTGGTGGAGGGGTATGGGGAAACCCTCCTGTCACTCTGACATCTGTTCTGCCTCAGTACCATCCCCCTCATCCTCTTAAACAAAGGGCAGGTTAAACGGTCCCTAAAATCCACTCGTCTCTTTTCATGCTTTAATACTGCTGCAAGCCACCACCTTAACAGTTTTATTGCAGTTTTCTCTTAATCTTCTGTGCCAGACACTTGCTTGTTCAGGAGGGTGCTCTTGGAGCCCTATAAGGCTGTCAATATCTAATTTCTTACTTCTGATTAACATGTTTACTCACTGTGGCTGTCAAGCCTGCATGCTTCTGACCCATCTTGGTACAAATATGCGCAGGGCTTTTGAAAAGTGCACAAATACTCACATGATTACAATACTTGATATCCTGCACATGTTTACAGTGATATTACTAATGCAGGAGAATTAGAGGAGCGTGATCCTCCTCTGGGAAGTTTGAAAAATGAAGTTGGGAAGAATGAAGCTATTAGGCTGCTTCTAAGAAGTATCAGCAGCTGCTGGACCAGGGAGAGAACAGTGGATATTATTGTGTGTGCTGCAAGATGTTGTGTAGTGTCTGTGCTTCATAAATGTCACCATTCATCACCAGAGTAGGACACAGACTTTCCAGTAACAATATGACCACAGTGAGTCAAGTGTTTCTCACTTTTTAATATGTATTTGGAGTTTCCTGTAATAAACACTGATCGCTGACTACATTAGATTACTGTGTAATATTTTGTAGATTTCCCCTTTTTCACCCAAATAGCCCCTCTCCTAAGTCAGGGCGTTGACACAGGACCTCTGTGGGTGTTGTGTGGTTTAGGGGTGGAGTCTCAGTGGATCAGCCCTGTTCTGGCACATCCCCCAGATGCTCTTGCGTTGAGATCTGAGGAGTTTGGAAGCTGGGGTGGCCTTTGTTGTGTTATTTGAGCCATGCCATAACAGTTATAGCAGTGTGACATCATCCTGATGGGAGATGCTGTTCCTTTGGGCACTGGTATGAAAGGCTGGAACAATGTTTACATGGGTGGTAAGTGTCACTGTAGCATGATGAATCCAAGGACTCAGCAGAATAATGCCCGTGCAACAAATTATTCAGCGTTACTAACTTCACCTTTCAGTGCTTTTTAAAATATTGTTATTGATCATTGTTTGGGCCTGTATTAGCTTGTGACCTGACTTATCTGCCCCTTTACCTAAAGATGCATTAATAAAATTATATTATTTGTGGAGATGTTCAATCTTCACCCACTGGCTGTGGGTAAAATAGAGCCATTCTGTCTGGCAGTCTACACAAATGAGCTGAACTCCCCACTAGAGGGAAATGCTGAGCAAGGTAGATATGTTTAGTTGTCAGGTGGACTCACTAGCTTCATAAAATTCTTTCTCTAAGATTTACACCTTAAGGGGAAGAGAGCATCATCCACAGGGAGCTTTTCTGCATGACTATCAAGATTTTAAATTGCTAGAGACTCTCCCGCTCTGATCTTGAGCAAACTGAGTGAATGCACTTGTTTTGCAGGTCTGCCATCTTGTCAGCCCACAGAGTAGGCATACCTACTATATGAAAATATAGTATAATACCTAAATTATATGAAAAATGTAAACAAATAAAGTTCAAAATTATGTTTTGATGAACGATGAAATTACATCTTAGGATCCTTTCCTGTCCATCAGTGATTGAATGATGAAGAAGTAGAAGATGCTAATTATTGTTATGATGATATGATTATGAAAGTGTACACTGTGCCAAAAACACCCCGTAAAGCTTTTACAAGCAGCTGCTGCTCAAGAACTGCCCATCCAAGGCCTCCCTGCTGTTAAACTTACGCTGCCACCATAAGAGCGGGAAAAGACAATTAAAATCACGATTTACGAGATCTGCAAAAATATTTATATTCAGTAAACAAAAGCAGAGGAATAAATAACATTTGATTGCCTCGAAAAAAGCTAGATAAATATAACTGTTTATTTCTTTTAGACAGAACAGTCAGACCATAGCTGTCTGCAGCAGTTTGCTCAGCCTTGGATGCAGAAACCAAACAAATGTTTTGTGGACAAATCACAGCTGAAATGAAGCTTGACATCCTGATCTGTTTCTGGCTTTAACAACATCATCTACGTGGTGCATCAGCTTACCAGAACAGTTTGCATGTCATTTGATTTGGACTCTGTCTGGCACATGAGCATTTCCTTAACAAACATCTTTACTCCACCCTATACTATTCAGTTTTGTTTTTTTACTATTTAGAGTGAATAGATAAAGAATGGTGTCAGAGCCTGTTCTAAGAGAGAAATACAAAATCAATATCTTTCATCCATTAAGTTTCTCCATAAGATATTGTGTAAAATGACAAATACAGTATATTAATTATGTATTTTTGAAATTATAAATTTGTGCAGTTAATAAAAATTCCACTATGTGTGTAATGGTTTAAAAGAAAGATTCCTCAGTTTAATCCTGGGAAGGAGGCACAAATTCTTTTGTGGTTGCATCAGGACAGGCATGTGGTGTAAAAGATGGTCATTAAACTTTACAAGAATTGATTTCATACTGTGCAGTTCAAAGAAAAGTTCCAGTCTTTCATATAGAACAAGTGAATCAATCATTTGGGAAACAGCTAAAGGGTTATGATGATGTTACAACCTTTGAGACAACGGCATAAAAAAGTCAGAAATGCAGTGAAACACCAGGTGGACAACTCAGGAGGATAAGAAATAAGTTGGTCAAACAATATGCAAAACCGTTTGGCAGTATCTGAGCCAAAAGCACGATAACATTGAGCAGGTACAGCCTGTTTAACAACAGGGTTAAAAAGACCAATGTCACATAAAATAGGCATATGGTCAGAGAACACCGCATCCTCGATGAGTACATTACGGACAGAAAAACCATGTGATAAAACCAAGTCCAGTGTGTGACCATGTTCTTGAGTGGCATCTCAAGAACTGCAGAGTGGACTCTGAAAACTTTTGTAGGGAGACAAACAGACCTTTGTTAACATGAGCTGGGTCTGAGAGACAGAATTCAATTCAAACAAGACAAAAAAAACCCCCACATAACTAGATAGATAGATAGATACTATCACAGTTTTCCTTCTTTAGCCCTCAATAACCTTTTGGAAACACTGCTTTTGACAGTAATGCAGAATCCTGTAGGTGTTGCATTCACACTCTTTGTCTTATATGTGACGTGTACGGTATGTTGTACATCAAAAGCCACCAGGCATACATGCTTTGCACTATTTCAGGAATGTCAAACTTAATGTCCGGTGTCCAAATTTGGCCTGGCAAAGACTCTAATCTGACCCACTGGAAGGCTTTAAAAACTTTGTAAAAATAATCAAGCTTTATAGCCTAATGAAAAAGACCTCCACCACAGCCATTCATACTACAGTAAAGTAATGAACAAATATATGAACAATTAAGGAACTGACAAAATCCCTGTTTTTTCACTACTATAGAAAAAAACATGTTCTGTTTTATATTTACAAGACAATCTGAACAACAAGCTACTAGAACGTTTTCTGTAATTCTTTACATTTATTTCTTACAATTTCTTACCATGACCATGTCATGCTGACAGATTCCTTCAATTTAATACAGCAGCATTTCTTAGTCATGTAGGAAAATAAGACATATGGTTGAAATTGCACTTCTTTTTCTTATATTAAGATATCTCAAATGTGTATTTAGACTTCTTTACACAGAGAGAAAGAAGAGTTTCACTGGTGTGGCCCACTAAAGGTGAAAGTGGGCTGTATGTGGCCCCGCAATGTAACATGAGTTTGACATCCCAGCTCTATTTGACATGATTATGGCTGTATTCCCAGTGTTCACCCACTGGTGGGTCTTTTTCTCACTGGAAACACAACTGAGCCACAGCAGCGTTTGCGCCAGCTGTTCTTGAACTGGCAGACTGAGTAGAGGATGGGATTGAGCGCTGAATTTGCCAGAGTGAACGTTACCACCCAGAAGAACATGGTGGAAGAGACATATATGTGACCCTGTATGTTGTGGGCCAGTATGACGAAGAAGATAATGAAGATAGGGCTCCACATGACTAAGAAGGAAAGCATCAAGACCAGCATAGTACGGAACAGCTTCATATCCTGGCGGGAGATGTAGTAGTTAGGAGAGTCTCCATTGGGGTGCTGACGGTCTCTGGGTCGGAGCCTTAACCTGCAATTTTTAGCAATCTGGAACAGAAATACAATATTTGATACAATGCAAACACCTGTGGTTACAGAGACATGATGAAACCATTTACACACCCTGATTGATCTGTATATGGATTTACACATGAAGCATGGAAACAGTTTTATTTGTCTCATCCATAAAGTCTACTGAGCGCTAAAATCAATTTGCAGCTGGTCACCATGTTCTTCTGTTCTCTGTGTGGAACATGGATACAGTGGCATAACTGGTTGCCCAGTTTAATGTTTACAGTTGATAGCGGAGAGCACTGAACGTACACACAAAGGTAAAAATTAGTAAGCACACATTTTTTCCCCCACAGGGACAGAGAAATGTCTAAGAAATCAGGATATCCATGCATTAATTCAAGGAGGAATGCTTATTTAATTAATAATATAAGTATAATGACAGCTGGAAAAAGAAATTGAAGTGGCCAAAAAACATTTTTAGTTTAAAAATTAAGTTAACTCATGTATATTTCTATGTCTTCTTGTAAGAAACTTGTAAATTGAGAAAACGGTAAATTCAGAGCTGGATTTTTACAATTTGCGTTAGAAGCATAAAAACAGACAACAACTGATCTGTCCTTCTCCTCACTGCCTGCCATCTTTAGCAAAGACAGCATTAACCCACCTGCAATATTTTGCTGTAACTAACCCGAATGACGAGTCCTGGGAAAAGGAAGCTCAGGGCAGTGAAGACTACGTTCCACACAATCTCCCCTGCTGGGTCAGGCCACTTGAGAGTACAGATGTGACCGTGTTCCTGCGGAGATAATAACAAACATGGGCATGGCTTTATTGTAGAAATATTTCCTCTTTTTTAAATTCATCCATACCAGCTTTGGGAAATCCACTTCCATCACAGTGAAGAACAGACTGAGGGGGAGGGAGGTGAGTGCAGAGAAAGCCCAGATGAAGACGAGGGTCACAGTCACCATCCTGGGAGCCAGACTTGGCACAGTCTGCAGCCGGAGAATAGCCTGGACTCTCTCCACACTGATCGAGGCCAAGGTTGTGATGGCGACACAGCCACTCATACAGATGACATAGAGCAATGTGTGGCAGGCTGCATACCCCAGCTTCCAGGACACGGTCCAATGCACTGTCACAATCAGTGGGATCATGCTGACGAACAGCAGATCAGCCACCAAGAAGTTGAGAGTCAGGATGGTCTTATTGGCCAGCAGCCTGCCTCCACAGGTTACCAGGACTGCAGCTCCTGCATTTGCAGCTACAGAGACCAGAAAGACTGCGCTGATAGCTGCGGTTTCCATTATAGTGGTAGCAACTGGATTTGAGTGGTGCAGCTCAGAGAAGAAAGAAAAAAAAAGTCACGTTTCTCAAGTGAAGGGAATGAATGTGAAGGTCTGTATCCATGCAGGCTGAAAAGGTGCTAAATGTGAAATGCACACACTGCTCACTCCTGCAGACAAACAGAAAAATGAATGTTGACAGATGCTGATAAGAAGTAAAAGGGAGGAGAAAGGGTGGAGACTAGACTTTCTGATGCTGTTTGCTCTGCAGTGCTTAAAAGGAAGTCTTTGCATTTACATTTTCACTTTAAGTGATGACGTGATGATGTGCTTACTCAAATTTGGACATAAAAACATGAATTTGGTTTGTTGTTTACCTAATAAATAACATATCTTTTTTAGCTTTAAATTATTTTTTGACAAATTTCTAAAATATGTGTTTTCTTGTTTTTAATGACAAGTGATCTGAAAAATTTGTTAAGTGCTGCACTTTGGAAATATTTCTTTCTAAATTGATTTTATTTTGCTCTTTTCACTGCCTTCTGTTTTAAGCACATAGTTCACATGTAATAAAATGTGCTATAGCAATAAACCTACCACTGCCGTTTGCTAAAACACTTCCTGCTAAAAAGCAGCAACACTCAAAACATCAAATAGTTGCTTGTATATTTGTATATATCAGTTGAAACCAAAAATTATTTCAGTGCATCAAAAAAAGACCAATATCAGTAGATTTATTACATGGAGCACAGTCTCTACAGAGTACTTAAACCAAACTTCAAACAATTTTCCATCTAATAGTTGATTATTTTGTACAAAAACATGCAAGGTGTTATTCCCCTGCAATCCCTCCGCATCCAGCACAGCTGGTGTGCTAGTCCAGTCCAGATAATACAAGGCCAGTTTAGGGAGACAATCTGTAAATATTATAGAATGAAGACAAGATGTAGCCCTTTACATAGTGCATTTATTGCTAATTACAGATTTCAAGCAGCTGCAACAGTATGCTGCCAAGAGCTGTAAGCAGCTGCAGCTGCCTGGCTGTGCTGGATGAAGCAGAGATTGCTCCAAGCTCGGTTACATTTCTGGGGAAATCTTTGCTGTTATGTTTAATCAAAGCTTTGAGGATTCACTTCAAACACAGCTTAAGCCACTTGTCACTTTAATTCATCAAAATAACTTGAATTTAACAACCAATCCATCTTAAAGAAGATGCAGAATTAAAGAGCTTCGAGGCGCAGCTCAGTTTAGACAGATTTCTAGATGGTTCATCAGTTCTCGGTGGTGACTGACTGGATACTCGGCCTGGCAGACGGGACACTCCAGGAAGCTTTCATTCATCAAGTTGCTGTGAGGCGAGGACGTCAGGCTGGGTCTGGAGAACTGGGACAGGGGAGGGTTCGTTTCACCTGAGCTCTGATCCGGCTCCTCTCTCTAACATAAACAACATCATCCATCGGTTACACTTTAGTCCTGGGATTAAAAAAAAACTAACAAAAAAAAGAGAAAACTGCTAAATTTATTCCAAAGTAAATCTTAAAGCTACACTATTTTTTACAATAACAGAGTAGGCTGAGTATGAAAGGTGCTGCTTTTTACTTGATTTTACAACTTGAATTTGTTTTGAATGTTTGCTTTAACTGTGGTTCGTGCAGAAAATTATCAATGGAAGAAATTACAGCAGCAGACACGCAAAGTGAGGAAACACCTGGTGTGCTCAGGTGAACAAAAGGCAGTAAGTACTGAATATTCAGTGACCAGGCAAATAAAAACACAGCTCCAAATGAAAATTAATGTTGCCTGCAACACTGAATTGGTTAAAAAAGGAAAACAAAATACTGGTAGCTGCTAGAGCTACCCCTCAGCCTCCTAGTAGACAAACCTATGGTATCAATTTGAAACTCCTAGGTGATTTCCTTCTTAGTTATTACAAGATTTTAAGAAAACTTGACCTCTGATCTTGAGGTCGAGATTACAAAATCCTGTGTTGCCTTGTTCATGAGTTATCATGTTCAGAAACGTTGGCGTCCACACCATGATGGGGTGGGCACTCTTTATCCTTTAAAGGCTGAGGGGTAAAAACTCTATTAATGCAGCTTTAAGTTTGATCACAGATCAATCTTATCATCCTCTGATTAGATACTGACGCCAACCTTTAACTGCTTTGCCACATGGCCTTTTCCTTTTTGCAATGCCTTCAGAACTTTGACCATTTGCTTCTTTAAATAAGAGCAATTCTGCCTCTCATCCTCAAGGTCTTGTGAAGAAATCTGGATCTAAAATGTAAAAAATTGTCACTGCGATGAACTGAATGAATAACACTATATTAAAAGAGATAATGTGTGGCTTTAGAAGGCAGGCACAGACAAAACAGAGCACACTGTGTTTGCATACTGCTCTGATTCCTATATGAGTCAACCTTTTTATCTCCAAAAGACTTATTAAAAAACACAAACTGGCCATCCTCTGTGCATTGTCATTAATCTGCGCCATCATTAACAATGGGTAAATAAGCAACACGAAACTGCGAAAACTAACAGAAAGTAAATGTGCCTGTCATACCTGTCGCTCTAGGTCTGCAATCTTTTCCTGGTCTGCATGGTGACGATTTAACATAAACCTCTGAAAGAGATTCGCCTGATTGGAGAGTAATTTTTCTGTGATTTCATTGGCTCTTTCTTCCCTCATGTGAGCACATTAAGATTTTTACTGTTTACCTGCAGCTCAGAGTTTCCCGACCTTCTTCTCTCATCATCCAGCACGCCCTGGAGGACTTCTCTCACATCTCTCTGTTGTTGCTCTTCATCCTCAGGGCAATTCTGCACTTCCTGTGTGCTTCTGCTCAACCTTTCAGCTTGCAGCTGCTGTTCGAGCTCCTCCACTTCCCTTTCTCTTTCCTTGCACCTACAGATCATTTTTGCCTGTCAAATAGCTAACCACCAACTTAAATGGAAACATATAATCATTACAGCCATTCTCAAACTTCAGACTGCTGACCATTTTAAAGTATAAAGATAACCCGTCTGCTTTTGTTTTTGGTATCTAAAAAATGCAGAAAAGAAAATTAAGAATTCTGTTTTAAATCACGTGGCTTTCATCAAGTAGTTCTTAAAGTTAATCCATTTTTAATGGATTATTTAATTGGAATTATAAAAAAAGCAAAACTACTGACAATTATAAAATATATTTTCAAAATGTAAAAAGTAACTCCTGATAGCCCACCTGCAATACAGGTACAGTCCACCAGAGGGTTGCAGTCCACACTTTGTCTATTACTGATTTATTTTTTATGCCTTGATTTTTCAAACATACCAATTTTGGGTGATCATCAGATTTTGGTGGGTCACTTCAACTCGTTCCCTCAGTACCTCCAGTTCATCCTTGGCTTTCTGGAGGAGTCTTTCATAATGCTCCTGCATCTGGCTTATTTTCTCTTTCTCTACAATAAGAAAAAGAAATCAAAAATTAAAAGCAGAAGTGGGAAACAAAAGTATGTCTACTCAGATGTGTGCCATGTGGCATTAAAAAAAGATAAATGAAGCACATGAGGACACATTCTGTTACAGTGGGCTACTATTGGACAATCTTGATATCTTAAAAACTTGTTGTGACAGACTGCTGCCCCTTGTCGCCCCAGTGGTGAGTGACTATCCTCTTGGCTCACCGTCTGAATGGTCCTCATTGTGCTGCTGTGAACGGGCCTGATTGGCTTCATTCAGCTGCTTCTCCAGCCATAACATTCTGGCCAGAATCGCCCTCACATAGGCCTCTCTCTGCTGGTCATACTCCAGCCACTGCTTGTTTTTTTCCAAGGCCTCAGGGCATTGAATGAAATAATGAGAAGCACATAAAAGAAAAGACAGAAACAGATCTGTGCCAGAAAGATGTCTCCGAACCACAAACACTTAGTACGACATGTATACTGTAGCCTGACTTGTAAATAAAAACGGACTAAAAGAAGATTAAGGGGAATTAGGAGTGAATAGAAAAACACGGGGCATTTTCCAGCTGTGCCAAGAAAACACTTACATCTCTGAGATGAATTTGGACCTCTGCCACAGCTTCGTTACTTGTGGAAACCTGTTCATCAGCTGTGGAGTCCTACCAGAGAGACCAGAAAGACACAAAACAATACTGCACATTTGAAAATGAGCAATTCATATTAAGAGTCTCTTAGTTGCTACGATAAAAAGCAAAAGCTAGCTGGCAGGCAGAACAGTTCAAAAAAGATCCATAACATCTCTATGATGACTATCATGGCTCTCAGTATCCTAATGCTAGTGAGACTGAAAAATACCTGCTGCTAACTAGTGGTATAACTGGGGCAAGAGGGGCCTAATTAGCTAAATAGATGTTAGAAAGTCTAAGACCAATGTGAGCAGTGTGAAGGAAATAATCACATTCACATGACTGCTGCATCTGAAGCAGCACAGCTGCAAATTTAACAAGCAATTAAAAATGCTCCACATTTACGAGACCTTTTCTTCAGAATCGCCAATCAAGGCCCAGCTACTGGATTCAAATCCAGGACCTTCTTAGTCTAAGGTGATGGTACTAACCATTCTGCTTCCACTATTTTCAGACAGCTTTCGTCCACCAGTAAACCAGTGCAGAAAAATGTTGCTCCCATTGCACCTACAGTGGACACGTCTGTCCACAACAGTCACCAGATAGTGGCATGCAGTGGAACTATCTCAATGACACACTGGTCTGTAAACAACACTCCACTGAGCCAGAATTCCTACTCCCAGGACTCTCTATAGGAAGCTGGTCAGTATGACCCAATAAGCTTCATCCTGTTGACCAGTTGGGCAAAAATTGGGCAAAACTGTTTTAGGCCCCCTGGATGATACCAAGGTGCTTAGAAGATGATTTGATGTTGTTGGCGAGGGGGACAATTTAGTGACAGACATCCAAACACAAGATACTCAGTTTTGTCAGGATAAAGGAGGAGGACATTTGAAGATTTATTTATTAATGGTAGTGAAACAATCATAGAGGTAGGAGAAGCTGTTGAGCATCCAGACTGCTAAACTAAAGGTCTGAGATAAAACTTACTCAGCTAATACAACTTCCCAAATACAAAGCTTCGGAGGAAGAGACAGACACTGATGCCTGCCTTTCCAAATGAATACAAAAGTCATGACTGACATTTAAGGGGAGCTGTGTTGGAAAGCTCAGCAGTGACCCCTTGTGGGAAAGGAATTATTTGCATTGACATCACTGGCTGTCCCCTGCAGCAGCAGGGCAAAAAAAACAGGCAAGCAATTAAGCATGCCTAACAGCTCCAGACCTTTTTCTGTGCTTTAACCAGACAAGGCTATATGGTCTATAGATTTGAAGAGAAAGATGTACTGGGTTAAACAGAAGAGTTTGTTTTTACTGCTTCCGACATTATAATCTCTAATTTGAAAATCTGCTATACCTGCTTCCCTGTAACTTTGTTCTCGACATACTGACACCTTGTTGAGATGACCTCAAGCTTCTCCTCGATTTCCTCAATCTCTTTGGAGTAACGGGATATGCTACTCACTGCATCCACTGGTCTCTTTTCTTTTTTACACAGCTGCTCAGAGGGTGAAGCAGTTTTCTCATTTTTCGTCCTAAATTCCCGGGTACACTCGAGCCTCATGGCTTCAAGAGAGAGGAATCTCTGCATGGAGACACAACAAAACATATTTTAAATATTGACAGGATGTATTGATACAAAAAAATTGTAAAAATAATTAGACTTAGCAGTGTGAGTAGATTACCTCTACAAGCTTATTATGCTGCGACTGCTGATGGGTCAGCTCAGCCAAGGTCCTTTTCAGGTAGGCGTTCTCTTTCCTGAGGCTGCTGACAAGCATGGCAAGCTCTGAGTTGAGCTTTTTCTTGAGAGATCGCTTGTATTTAGATGCTGCCATCCCTGTTACCTGCTCACAAGTATCACAGGAGCAATGCATCTTAGAATATAACATAAGAAACATCAACAATACGAGCAGGATTACATTACCTAATATTCATGAGCAAAGACAATTTCACCAATGTTTGATTTCTGAGCAGTAATTATATAATTTGTTTGCAATGTATTGCATTGCAGCTAGTTGCTTTTGACTTTGAAACCTAGTGTATATATTGTTTTGTACTTATTCTTTATTTTATTTAAAGGTGTCTCTAAATTTATTAGCAAGGCAATAAAGAAAAATTTAATTAAATAAATCTGGCATAAATCCCCCCCCCCCCCCCCCCCACACACACACATATGTTAAAATATATTTTTGTGTCTATCGCTAGTTAACAAGCTAACAGTTAACATGCTAACAAAATCGCTCTTACTTAAGAGTTAAACTGGATACCGAATATTGGTCTCTCATATCTATAAAATAACATTAATGATGTAAAAACACGCTTATAACCGCCATAATCTATAAGGTTTTTGCTAGACAGAATTAAAGCTACTTTAGCTAGATAGCCAACGTTAAATAGCTAGTGTTAAATTTAGCTAACGTTATTATAACGGTATTGAAATATGACTGCTCTTTTTAAAATAAATCTTACTTTTTTAAGGTATTGTTTTACCAAATCTGCTATAACACCTACTGGGTTTATATTTTGTTACCTAAAGATGGTGTTGACTGTCAAATTGTGAAGTTGGATGATTATGGCAACCCTTCTTCATCGCCCACTAGCGTGAAAACAGAGAAGAGGAGGAGCTCAGCGGATAAAACTGGTGTTAAATAATAACAATATTGCCTTTCTATATGAATGTTTTTGCAGCTTATTAACTTTTAGATTTAACATAAAAGTGTGTGGCTTTACTTAATAGAAGAAACGTTACTTTAAGCAAGTATTTTTAAAAAATTGACTGCAGGGGAAGATGGCAGTACTTAGGCATCACCACAGAGTGGCGCTGCAGCACAGGATGAGGGTCTCTTTTTGGCGCTCCGTACAGTAAAGCCGCTTCAGGCTGCTGGTGGCTGCTGTGACTCATAAGGTGATTGGTATCCGCCCCTCTCCTCCTCTGCTTTAAACTTTGTCTCAGTTCCTCCTATGATGGCACCTTCTCTCTCAGCGGAATATAAAGTTTTTCTTTGAGTGTTTTTTTTTTTTTTTTGGGACTTCTATCAACATGCTGCGGGTCATAGTTGAATCCGCCAGCGGGATACCCAAAAAGAAACTTGGCAACCCAGATCCAATAGCTTCGGTGATCTTTAGAGGTGAGAAATTCTTCAGGATAACTATTACCTTAACTCTTCCTGCTGTATGCTGTGCCACTTCTTTTCTAGGTGAAACTGGGCATGCATACAGTGTTTCACTTTCTGTCAGGTTAACATCTTTTGGTTGTGATCACTTAAACGTTTATTGCAGCTGAATATTTTGGCTGTGACTCACAAAACAAAGATGCATCCTTATAAGGTCAGAATAACCCACGGCTCCCAAAGGAGAGAAGGCTTGCTTGTTATTGTAATAAAAACTCCCTCAGGATTGTAAAATTGTTTGTGCAGCAATTATTTTTAGTTGAAAAATAAGTTTGGGGTTGATTTGAGAGGTTTATGGGTCGCTCCTATTCACTGTTAAACTTCAAAATGCTTGGGAAGAAGATATTTTAAAAAAGGAATATAAATCATTGCTTTGTCATTTTTTCTTATAGGTGAAAAGAAGAAAACCAAAGCAGTTGATAATGAGCTCAATCCAGTTTGGAACGAAGTAAGTGTAAACTGAAAGTTAACTTTAATGTTTGGGTGTGATAGTATGTTGATGTGTATGTTATCAACATGACTCCCTGCTGGTGATTGATTCCAAATGCCCCTTATTTGTAATTACAGGTGTTTGAATTTGATTTGAAAGGCAGCCCTCTGGATGCATCTTCATTCATCAACGTGGTTGTAAAAGACTACGAAACAATCGGAAAAGACAAGTACGTGCAAGGAGAGCAATGGGTGGAAAAATGATCACATTTGCATGTTGATTTAGTCATGAATGTGTGTCTGTTTTAAAGCAATGGCAGCCTTAGTTGTCTTAAACCAGACTGGCGTGTGGCACTGAATCAGTACTTAACCCATCATGACAAAGTCTCTGAGTCAGCGAGTTCATTTGAGTGCAGCTAGTCATTACAGATATACATGCATTTTATGGCTCTGGTAATAACTTAAAGGGAAAACCTCATCCCAACTCAGTGGTTTTTCCTTTTGACATGTAATTATAATCAGTGTAGCAGAGTTTCATGGTAGCTGTGCACCAATGACCAACATTATAACTCCCAGCGTGTGGCTGAAAACAGTTATTATGATCTTTTCCCGAGGAGCAAAGCAGCATGTTGAAACTTCACTGGTATGTTTAACTCCAGGACTGACTCGTCCATGTTAAGACTTGCTATGGTGAACAATGGTGATCCAGCATTTAAAAAAATATTACCTTAAAAGGGAAAAAAATTGTTCCTTTTCACTTTTCTTTCTTGAAACTCAAACTGTTGCTTATTAGTCACTTTAATAATCCTCATTAATGTGTTTGACAGATATGCACATAACACAGACAGTCTGGGTTCTTTTGTTTTTAAAAAGTGGAGACAAGAAAGGAGACCAAGTAATAAAATTTCCATTGAGTCACTGCAGTGACTGATTGTACACAGTATAAATTCCTCTGAGGCAGGCAAAAGGGGTGTGGGGGTGGGTGGGGGTAGTGGGTGAAGACTGTCTGCCTTAGCTACACAAGCACTTTATGCTTTTCCAAAGCTGCATGAGAGGGGAAGCTTGTGCTGGCTTGTCATCGGCACGTTTGTCATTGTTAACAGACAGTAATGCCAAAAATCAGGAAACGTGTTTTTTTTTGTTTGTTTTTAACCAACCGTTACCCCCATCTAAAATCCATAATAGGAAAGAGAAGGAGTGTGATTCAGGGAACCGAAAAGGGATGTCTAATCTGTACTGCAGTTAAAAGAAGGCAAATCCAGCTGCTCAACTCGCAGTTTTGAGACCTAGTTTCCTTTGGGACATTTTATTTTAGTATTTCCTCGGCTGTCTTTAAAAGCCATACATTAGTAGTGGAAAATACCTGTGTATACCAAAAAATGGTTAGACATTTTAAAGTAAAAATCCTCTGTTTAGTAGAGCAGCTACAAATATTTGACACTAGAATTTAAAGTTTTCTTTCGCAGTAGAAGTTATGTATACTCATTATCCTTATACTGTGTTTTCCTTGCACAGTCTACCAGGGGCAGTAATTTACCATCCCAGATTCTTTCCACAGATGACACTTTCTGCCAAGAACAAGTTTTCTAAGCTCTGTGCAGACTCAACTAATCCCACATCTGTTGAGAACCACAGAGAAAATTGTGAAAGCGACTCATGAAAGCGACCGTTCTCATGTTCTTTACTCACTATGAGACTGTTCTCCCACCTCATTGGCTCTGCATTTGTTCAGTGTTAAACTGGGCATAGAGCACATGCCTGTGGTACATGTTAATGGTTTCCATCTTTATGGGTTTTCCTCATAAACTAGTTCAACTGCTTTATGCAAATCTCCCTTTTAACAAAATGAGTAAAGTGACATCAGAGGAAAACTTGCTCTGGAATTAATCTTTGAGTTCAAATTGAGTTACAGTCATTTGGTAAATGAACCTAAATAGTGGTTTCTACTCAAACTTAGCATTCAGCTCTTTGTACTATAAAGCCACATTCGCCCTGTCACAGTCCTTAAATTTATGGCTCAAAGGAACCCAGCACATCAGATGCAACAACACTGCTGCCATTCAACAAGCTACTAATAACGGAAATATAGTTACTCCCAAAGGACAAACAGAAACAAAAAGACACAGAATTCCCAACTAGAAACAAACAAAAGAGGAAGAAGACCATTAGCCAACCACATCAGCCACACAGCGGGGCATTGGATTCAGGCTTCTCCCCTAAACTAGGTCTGGAAAACTAGACTAACATAAACCAAAGCTAAAAACACTAGGGCTGAGAACTCCCAACTTTAACTATACTTAATAATCAAAGCTAAGAAAACAATAGAAAGATAAAGCTAGTGAAAAGGTCAAAGACACCAGTTGCCAACCATCATGCTGTACTTATGGTACTGTATTTTGTTATCCTGTATTTATACACGTGTAATGATAATAAAGTTCAATCCTAATCCCACCTTCTCTGGGTTTATATTTGTGCAGCAAGCTGTCAACAACCAATCAGCATTAGGAATAGATCAGATAAATGAGAGAACAGGTTAATGGGGTTGACAAGATAAACACAACACCGTGATGTCACAAGCGCAGACATGCTCACTCTCCAAAGGACCAGCTGAAGGCATCTCAGTCTTGCCCAAGATTGCTTTGACATGCAAACTACAGGGATTGAACTACAAACCTTTCCACTGGTAGACAAACCGCTCAACCTTCTGAGCCACAGCTGTACCCATGCGCCCATGCTATGATTTATAAAAATGCCCGGTGTGTTGCAAGCTATTGTCATTATTACATATATTACATAATTTCCTTTTAATAAAGTAACAATGTCGGTGTTGTTGCTTGATTTGTTATATTTATATGAAGAAGTGAAACTGGGAAGTGAAAAACTTTTAGGTATCCACAGCAACGAGCAATTACAGTCACAAACAGTGAGTCCAGTTCCTGCCTTTGGTAATTCTTCAGCACAAATTGTGGAAGCAAAGCATCCCTAGCATCCTTAGTTTTATCGATTGAAAAGAGGTTGAGGTTTCCTTGATTGGCGTATGACTTGAGTGAATGTGAATGGAAATGAATGTGATTGCTTTTCAGATTTATTGGTTCTGCAAGAATCTCACTGAAAGACTTGGCCAGTGGTCATGCGAAATCCCTCCCATCCAAGAACATACCACTTGTCAATGAGAAGCAGCAGTCTTTTGGGGTAAATACCTTTAATTAATAGCGTGATCCTACTTATTGTTCATTTGTTTTTGTGAAATGCAATATAGCTGGACAGATTTACATCATGATGGGTGGTAATTAAGAATGTATTCTTTTTTTAGGCAGTCATTAATTTGCTCATTGGGTATGAGTCACCTGTCAATGCCACTTCAAACCTAAATGATCAAACTGATGGAGACACATCTCATTTGGATGCTGGTAAGAAGACTAAAATCTATCTATCTATCTATCTATCTATCTATCTATCTATCTATCTATCTATCTATCTATCTATCTATCTATCTATCTATCTATCTATCTATCTATCTATCTATCTATCTTTTCACTTTGGAAAATGCTAAATCTGGATTCATTATACCACATGACTGTTTATCATTGCAACAAAGTTCATGTTCACTAGGAAACTGAAGAACATCCCACTCCGATTAGCCTTGATGATGCATGTCTGTGTAGGTTCTCAGTCATCAAGGTTATGGTAGTCAAAGGAGCTTGAAAAGTTTTAGGCCATCAATGTCAACTGACACACAGAGAGGGTGGCTTATGAGACCAAAGATTACCCACCAACAATGTAGTCTTGAGATCCCTTTCCTGGCGCCTCAACTCCCACTGACATCTTGCATTTGATGACATCAGTAGGTCACATGATACGGTGAGGCAAGGGTACGCAATGGCGTCACCCAAAACCGCTGGTGGTAATGACGCAACATTTTTCTTCATACCTTGGCTCATGAGATGATTAATAGTGGGTCAGCAACCGTCTTAAGGGACAACTCCCACTAGGGTTTAAATAACCTGAACTCTCCACCATGTGGTTTTAGAACTGAAGAAACTTCTCAGATAAGAGGTGAAACATCTTTAAAAAGTTTTTAAAAATCCAGTCGCCTTCTTTTCAGGCTCCTTAGACCTCACTGATGCATGGTTTTCTTAAAGCTGCACAGAAGTTTAGTCCCAATCCCTTGAGTTCTCGTTGCATTGAATGCGTGAAAAGCTCCAGCTATCACTGTTAAAAACAACCGTGCGTTCTACTGATGATTTTTTACACTCTGATATCACTAAACACTTAAGTGATCTATGGTCACAATCATTCAAGATTTATTTCTGACCACATTTCTTCCACAAAAATGATAATTCACCATGATCCTTGTAGGTTTTAATGACATGTTGGACAGTGTGTAACACAGTTTTAGTTGTTTCAGCAATCTCCTTAGTTCTTTTATCTACTTGATGCCAATAGGTCAAATGACCTATCTGAAAATGAGCAACATCTTTTCCACAGTTATGGGATATGTCTTAAAACATGGTTGTTTAAGAAAAAAAGGAGTTGTTCACTGCATCGGGTTAAATAACCAGTTGCACGCTGAGACATATTAGTCACCACAGGACTGAAGCTTAGCATGAGTAGAATAATAATGAATATGAAAGACTATGAATTTCATGTTTTTCTTTCTGATTTTGCACCAAAAAGGGAGTGATGAGGGTGATGAGGGAGAAGCAGACACAGATGGGGGAGGTCAGGGTGGAGGCTCAGGAGCTCCCACTTTACCAGGCCACCCTGGGAAATCCAGACAATCTATCCGTCTGAGGCGTAAGAGGCACAGAGCCCTGGCCAATAAGCCTCAGGACTTCCAGGTATTGTTTGACTTGCAATTATTTTTAATCTACGCCTAGATAATGACAAATATCACTCTAAGAAGGAAATGTTATTGTTAATCACATAAATGACAGAAAGTTTCACCAGTACTGCTTAACACGTAAGCCAGTGCCAGGGAATAGACAAACAGGAAACAGACATGTCAACAACTTTTCTGGTTCTGCTTCAGTTTCTCTGGGACAATATTGTTGATCCACAGTTTTCCAATATTTAATTGAGCTGGATTGTACTTTAAAAGTTGGCAAAAAAAGTAAAGTAACCCAAATAAATACAAAAATGTTACCTTTTCAAACAGATCCGTGTTCGAGTTGTCGAGGGTAGGCAGCTGCCTGGCAACAACATCAAGCCTGTGGTTAAAGTGAGTGTATGTGGACAGACCCACAGGACGAGAATTAGGAGAGGGAACAACCCGTTCTTTGATGAGGTAATGAATCTATCGCCACGCAAAGATACTCAACTCGTCCAGAAATGACTCTTGAGAAGTTTGTTACTGATTGCATACTTTTGCGTTTGACCTTGCTTGTCTATTTTTAACCTTCCTTTGTCTACTTTCCTTGCCACTTCTGTGAGCTTTAATAACCTCCTGTGATATTTCTCTCTTTATCAGCAGCTTTAGAGTCGCCTTCTGTAGATACTGAAGGAGTCCTTTCAGCTTTCTCTTGCAGTATAACTAATCCCTCTCATTTGCATTTGCATTTACCTCATCTCAGCTTTTGCCAGAATGTACAGTAAGAATCTCAGCTAAAAGCAAATGTAAGTTGTGTGATTTGCCACAAAAAGTTATATTAGGGTGCTTCTGGCATAGAAATATACTGTGCACACACAGTTGTCTCTCTCTCTTCTCCAGACGTTTTTCTACAATCTTAACATGCTACCCTCAGAACTGTTTGATGAGAGCATCAACATTCGGGTATGCAGATAAGTTATATTTAATTTAATACTGTTTTTTGTTTGTTTGTTTGTTTTGTTTTTAAAGAAAATTAGTATATTGTACCATCTGTTATGCGATATTACAATCAAATCATTTCTCCATCTCATATTTTTTCTCCACAGGTCTATGACTCCTTCTCCCTCAGATCTGACAGTCTAATTGGAGAGTTCAAGGTGTGTCAAAAATGCTTTTAAATACTAAACTTTGCATTCGTTGTTTCACAGTTCAAGGATGAATTAGTAGTCTGACATTTTTCTTTCCTATCCAGCTTGACGTTGGCTACATCTACGACGAACCTAGTGAGTATTTTGGTATTGTATGCACGTCTTGGGAAAGTTCCCTTTCTATACACTGCAGGTAGATGTTTGAACATGTTGAATATGACACCATATCCACATATCCAGGTCACGCCATAATGAGGAAATGGCTCCTCCTCAGTGATCTTGATGATTCGAGCTTGGGGCCTAGAGGCTATCTGAAAGTCAGCATAATTGTTGTGGCTACTGGAGATGAACCATTGGTAAGAGTACCTTCTTCCTCAAATCAAAACACCTTTCTCTTAATGCAGTGTTAATAACATAAACATCTCTTCTGCTCTGCTCCTGCTTCTTGCGTACAGACTGAGAAGAGAGAGTCAAATGAGGAGCAAGATGACATAGAGAACAATCTTTTGGTGCCAGCTGGAGTCACGATGCGATCAGCCACTCTGAACCTTAAAGTCTATCGTGCCGAGGATATGCCACAGAGTAAGTGGTGTACTGGGGATTAATTTCTGCAGCTCTCATGGGCTGATGCATTGAAATCCATTTAAGAAAGCTTCTGTTTTGTGTTGCAGTGGATGATGCCTTTGTTCAGACAGTAAAACAGGTATTTGGAGGGGATGGAGACAGGAAAAACTTGGTGGATCCATATTTGGAAGTCAGCTTTGCTGGGAAGAAGGTATTTCATGTTAGATTAAAACAAGTTTTTAAAAATTTCCCTCAATGTAATTATAGTTCATTTAACATTATTATTTTGTCTTTTTAGGCTTCTACCAAAATAATTGAGAAAAATGCGAATCCAGAGTTTAACCAATTCATCAGTCTTCAAGTAAAGGTAATAAAGATGCATATTAAAAAGAAGCTTTGATTCAAAATTGAAAGAGACTTTAATCTCCATCATAAATAACCTCTGCCTCTGTAGTTTCCCTCCATGTGCGAATGCATCAAGTTGACTATGTATGACTGGTAAGCACTGACATTCATTCACAGACATGGGTAACAATAACATGACCACTATCTGACATGTATATATATTCTTTGCAGGGATCGTCTAACCAAGGATGATGCCATAGGAACAGCATTTTTGAATCTAAGCAAGATATCTTCCTCTGGCGGAGAGATTGAAGGTAATCATACAGTATTGTTTATATTTTGTCACTCACTGGTTTAAGTCCATGTTGTGATATGAAATGTAATACCGCTTTTTTTTTATTCATTCAAAACAGAAACACAGGTTGAAAATTCCAACACAGTCACCGAATGTATGTACTAAACAGTTACTGGCTTGATTTATCTTCTTTTATGTAAAAAAAGACTCTAAGTTTCTAAGAGCTTAACTCGCTCCTTCTCTTTATGTATCTAACCTTACCTGTAAATCATGGTGGATTTTTGTTTTTTCTGTGTGTTACCGTGAGCACAGCTGCATCAGAAGTTGGTTTTCTCCCAGCTTTTGGGCCTTGCTACATCAACCTGTATGGCAGCCCGAGAGAGTACTCAGGTCTGCCTGACCCATACGATGAACTCAACCATGGAAAGGTAGCACCAACCAGAACTTCTGCATGATATTTCACTCTCATTAGTATTCATTTCATTTCATATTCATGTTTTTGCATTTTCAACTCTTTCAGGGAGAAGGGGTCGCATACAGGGGGAGGGTCCTTGTTCAACTGTCCACTCAGCTGGATGGAAAGACTGATAAAAACGTGGATGACATCTCAAGTGATGACATCTTGGTCGCACAGGTACTCACGCCGCTCACCGTAACCCTGTCATGCTGTATTTACTCCAGTAAACTGCAAGGTGCCTTTAAACTGATGGTGTGAACATCCCTAAGTAGAAACAAAAACCAGCAGTTTGTTTTCATTTACATAATCTAAATGTGGTCCTGAACAGGGATAGAATACCTCTAACCAACAGTGTGGAATTAAATTATAACACTCCCACATCTTTTTTAATTGGTTGCAGAAATACCAGAGGAGGAGGAAGTACTCCCTGTGCGCAGTTTTCCACAGCGCATGCATGCTCCAAGAGCCTGGTGAACCAATCCAGTTTGAGGTCAGCATCGGTAATTATGGGAACAAGCTGGATTCCACCTGCAAGCCCCTGGCGTCCACCACCCAGTACAGCTTTGCTGTTTTTGATGGTACTTGGTTGTTTTTTAGCTTGTTTATGGACAATAACCTAGTTTTGATATTTTCATGACATTAAGGGAATTTAGGTAGGCATGTGTTTTTTAAATTGTTATTTAAGTCAAATATATATTACTAAATTACTTAAACTGTCAACCTCACTGTAAGTGTTTGGAATACAGAGTCATAAACTCCTAATGTGTGTGTAAAATAAATAATAAAACAGCACATTTACTGTGTATGGTGCAGGTAATCACTACTATTACCTACCCTGGGCTGACACTAAGCCTGTTGTGATTCTCACTTCGTACTGGGAGGACATCAGCTACCGCCTGTACTCTGTTAATATTCTCCTCTTCATTGCTGAGAGGCTGGTGAGAATAGCACACAGACATAATATTTCATAATATTTCTGCTGCTCATTAATCTCTCCCCTTTACGCTTTGTGATTTGTTTCAGGAGTCTCACCTTATTTCTTTTAAAACAGCCATCTTAGCCAAAATTCCTGAGACACGCCTAGCTGAAATTTGGCTTAAACTCATCAACTGCCTGATTGAGGACCTTAGCAAGTAAGACGAGACCAAGCAGATCCTACACTAGTCCTTTCAGTTGCATGAAGTAGTGGTTTGATGTAGATTATTGTTAGATGGCTGTGTTTTTTTCTGTTAGGACAGATACATTTGTAGGTGGCTGTTAAAGCTAAATAATCTGATGTGCGTGTGACAGTTTGCAGCTTCCTGTTCTGGAGGAACAGCAAAACATTACAGAACTGGATCTCCAAATAAAAAGCCTGCGTGATGCCGCTGTGGAAAGTATCAGGCAGATGGCCACTCGGGTGAGAGAAGAAGCCACAGACGTCAAGGCGACTGTTGGTGAAATTGAAGACTGGTTGGACAGACTCAAGCAGCTGGCAGAGGAGGTGAGAAAATGTTTCCTCTGCTAAAGAATGTCCAGGGCGTCATTGTTATCAAAAGTACAATATAGTGCAGCTCTAAAACAGGATCGAAACTTTGTGTAATTGAAATGTTTCACATCTCCTTCAGCCTCAGAACAGCATGCCAGATGTGATCATATGGATGTTGAGAGGAGAGAAGCGTGTGGCTTATGCCCGAGTCCCAGCCAACCAGATCCTGTACTCTAACTTCAGTGACGAGGCCTGTGGCAAACATTGTGGAAAGACTCGGACCATCTTCATGCAGGTAAAGCAAAAGTCATAAATGTTTCTTTAACAACTTGCAATAATTCAGATTTTACAGTATATTTTGTATGCCATTTAATTCTTGTATTCAGTATCCCATGGACAAAGAAAAAGGTCTGAAGATCCCAGTTCAGCTGAGGATCAACATGTGGCTCGGTCTCTCTGCCCAAGAGAAAAAGTTCAATACTTTCTCAGAGGGAAACTTCAGTGTGTACGCTGAAATGGTACAGTATCTATGCAAAACATTTGTTTCTGAAGAAATAAATACAAACATTTGTGACTGCTTACTTTAGAGGGGATTGTATAAACTATCGCTTGAATACACTGTTGCTTTTTTTCCCCTCTGTAGTATGAGAACCAGGCTCAGGTGTTTGGCAAATGGGGTACCACTGGCTTGGTTGGACGTCATAAGTTCTCCGATGTAACTGGAAAGGTGAAGCTCAAGCAGGAACGCTTTCTGCCGCCACGTGGATGGGAATGGGAGGGAGACTGGTTTGTTGATCCTGAGCGATGGTGAGTAATCATACAAGTACACACACACTCGCAGCCCTTTCAATCAACTGCGTATATCCTGTTGCAGTGCACTTGGACATACTATCCTACTATCCTGTTTATACTTCAGTATCTTTTATGGAAAGGTTAAGACTCAGCAAGCTGTGTGTTCTTGTGTGTGTTCATCGAGGCTAAGAACCACACACTATCATCCTGTCTATAACAAAAATAAAATGCATATAAGTCAAAAAAAGGAATTTTCAGCTACTCCCTCATTTTTACACTAGTTGCCGTTTCTGAAGCAACCTCAAAAGGGATTCGTTTCTCCTCCTAGGATCAAAACTAGGGAGCTTTCACTTGATAGTTGAATGGTTGAGCCAGTACACTACGGAGCTAAAACTGCATGTAATCAAAGTGAAAACATCACTTGTTTGTTTGATCTTGATTTCCTGTTTCAATCAGAAAGCAGATAAGTTTGGGCCTGGACTGGACTCATTTTGGCAGTTGTGGCTAAAAGTGGGTCACATGGTGCTCAAAATGCCACGCTCCACTTCCAGTTATAAATCAACACTTGCAGTCACGTCCAGATGTGAACTTCAGATTTATGTTTTTCTGTCTACAAATATGGGCTTTCTAAGTTTGAAATCCAACTTTTAACTTGCTGTTCAGCTGTCTTAACCAAAACCCAGAACCACTTTCTAACAAAATCTTCTAAGTACTCACATGTCATACCGCTAGTAGTTTCGGTCCGCTTTTAGACCTCTGCATTCAAATGTCCCCAGCAGGTTCCTGAGGTCATGTGATCAGGGCCTGATGACTGTCTGTCATACAAGCTACAGAGCTTTTGTAGGAGTGGCCCCAGACTCTGGATCTCTCTCCCACTGTACCTGAGCTCTGTGGACTCAGTGGTCTCTTTAAAAAGAAGAAAAAAAACGTCATCTATTAAACTTTAATGTTCTTGCACTTTTTGTTGTGAAGCTCTTTGTGATATCTGTCTTAAGAGGTGCTGTATAAATAACATTTTACTTACTTACTTAATTAACAGAGAAAGAATTTCCAAGAATTGCTCTCAGTCTTTGCACAGCAGAAAATAGTGATATGAGACAAATTATTAGAAACAATCTCTGCCCAGTGTTTTTTTTAATAGGTTAAATACCGCATTTTCACTTACATATACAAACTCTCTTTCTCTCTGTTTCTTTACTAACTTTTTTTTCTTTTATATTTCTTCATTTTCCATCTGGTCTTCTCTCCTGCTTTTCCTCAGAATCCGATTACCAGGTTTTTTGCATGGCTAATGTTATTTTTGCACAGTTTCCTCTGAGAAGCTGTTTATTCCTGCTTTTGATTGTTGTTGTTGGTGGGTCAAATTGTCAGGTACAATCCCATGTGTGCACTCAAATGACTGAGGGTACCAAGGAGGAACCAAATTATCATCGCAATTACAGGAAATGAACAGGAATTTGGCATCAGCCAACATTTTGGTTTCTTCTCCTTCCTTTCCTTTGTGCCTTCTGACTCTAAAGTGCTTACAGCCTCATACTGAAGTTTGAGTAATAGCCTTAGCTATCTGAAGCCTGCTTTCCTGATCTCTTCTGATCTGTTTATCGTGGACCTACATAACTTTTGCCTGAGTCAGACAGCCTCTTATTAACCTTAGTGCTATGGTGGTGTTTTCTAAAGTCTGTTGACAGAAGCCGATGCAGGCCACACAGAGTTCACAGATGAGGTTTTTGAGAATGAAACACGGTTTCCTGGTGGTGAGTGGAAACCTGCTGCAGAGCCCTACACAGACGTGGTATGCTATACTGGTCTTACCCACAGACATATAAAACACATGTTTAGCTTTTAAAGCCCTATCTGAAATATGTGGGTGAAGATAGCACGACAAAGCCTGTTTATGCATACTTGTTTCCAATGTTATCAGTTTCTACTTTACTACTGTGTACTTGTGACAGGTTGATTTCTTTGTGGTTGTATTGGCGTGATTTTTGCTGTCTTTCTGGCATCATTTGTAGTTTTTAGCAGGCCTGCTAGTAATGATAATGACACCACATTGAGTGTTTGGGCTGCATAAGAGCCCAAAAACCTCAAAGCTGCTGCAGACGTCTATCACCCAAGTCTTGAGTTTTTGAGTAGTTCCCATGAGTATCCAAACATGTTAAACTCTTTTATTCCTTCCAAATGCAACACATAGCTGTTAAAAACTTTACAGAATTAGAGACCGATTGGTATATAATATGAAGCATTAATAAAATCAGTTGGGATTTTTAAGTTTCTGTACCATTTAATAAAAACTTTTTATTTTGTGTAGAATGGTGAAAAGGTTCAGAGCCCAGGGGACTTTGAGTGTCCACCTGGATGGACCTGGGAGGATGGCTGGAGCTTCGACAGCAACAGAGCTGTCGATGAGAGAGGTAACATGAATATTAAAACTGAAACACAAGCCATCAGTAAACAGAAAATAAATAAATAAGTATATAAATAAAATAAACCTATAGAAGAGACATCAAAAACAATAGGAGTGGACAGAAACGCACCAGCCAGCACAGACCACTGAAGACAACTGAAGTGTTGGAATTCTTTCCATGGTAAAGAAAAGCAATAATCTCTAAGTCCTAAGCGTTTCAACTTTTCTTTTAACCATGGTGGAGCCGTGTTATGACATGGGTATGTATGGCCACCTGGTGGAACTGGGTCCCTGGCGTTTATCGATGTTGTGCCAAGAGTTTCTCAAGGCAAAGAAATGGGATATTCTTCAATGACCAAGTCAATCACCTGATCTCATCCCAGCAGAGCACTCCTTTCAGGTATTAAAAACAAAACTGAAGGCAGAGAGAGACCCACAAACAAGCAGCAGCTGCTGGTAGCTGCAGTAAAGGCCTGACAAAGCATCTCAAAGAGGAAACATCATTTGGTGATGTTTATGGATTCTAGATTTCAGACAATCAATCAGAAGCAATTCTTATATTTAAAATGATGTTAGTTTGTGCAATCACTTTCAGCCTGTAAATACGGGGGACTGTTTGAAAATGTCTATAATTCCTAAAAGGTTAATACTACTTTATTTAATCTCTTGACTTAAAGCCTGCACTTTAATTACATATTGACTGTTTTTCTAAACTCTTCTGTGGTATATATAGGCAAAATGTCATAATTTGTCTTTGTTCAACAAGTTATGGGCCTAACAATGTACATCTTCTCTTCCTACTGCTGTCATCTTACAAATAATGAAGAGTCTAACTATATATCTATTTTTTGACACTAGGTTGGGAATATGGGGTTACCATTCCCCCTGATGATAAACCAAAGTCCTGGGCTCCAGCAGAGAAGATGTACCATGTCCACCGCAGGAAGAGACTCACGAGAAAAAGAAGGAAGGTATCTGAGAAAACTGCTATTGCTGAGGTGAGGAAGACATAGATTAGGAAAAGACTAGATTCAGCACACAGGTATAATCTCATTGCGGGATTTTTTGTCTTTTGTTCCTTCTTTAGAGACGAGGATCAGGGGAAGGTTGGGAATACTCTTCCCTGATTGGCTGGAAGTTCCACAGGAAAGAGCGCTCCTCTGACACGTTCCGCCGCCGACGTTGGAGGAGAAAGATGGTCCCATCAGACTGCATTGGGGCCTCTGCCATCTTCAGACTGGAAGGAGCTTTAGTAGGTCTAGTTTAAGCACCCTGAGTAAAACTGCTTAATATAAATCTCTATTCTGTACCCATTTCTGTCAGATGTAAAATCAATTTTATTTGGGTTGCTGTGCTGTGTTGCTTTAAATTTTTCTTAAAGTTTGCTCCAATATTTAGAAAAGTCTCCTGTTAAGCTCCTTTGTTTTGTTAACAGGGGGTCGATGTTGATGAGAAGGCCAGTAAAACGGATGCAGCCAAAGTGTTTGGTGCCAACACACCCACTGTTTCCTGCCACTTTAACCGTAAGTAGCTGAATCAGATAAAATAAATTCCTGTTTGTTGCTGATTAAAGGCAGAGGTTTTCTTTGAACTACATCCCGACTGACCGCTCTTAGTGTGACACTACACTGATATCCCAAATCCAAATACATATAAACTGCCTTATCAGATGTTCCATAAGGGTTTTACCATTTCAGGAGTTATCCAGTTTTAACGAAAATAATCCCCCCCCCCAGGATCTTACATCTACCACCTGAGAGTCTATGTCTATCAGGCAAGAAATCTCTGTGCCATGGACAAAGACAGCTTCTCGGGTAAGAGCAAAGCCTTGTGATAGGCACACAAAGTGTAAATCCATTAAGGAGCAATAAATAAAATCAACTCCTGAGGTACAATTTTGGAAAGTATGGTAATAAGAGTATTCTGGATTCTCTAGATCCCTATGCTCATGTGTCATTTCTGCATGTGAGCAAGACCACAGAAGTCATAAAGACCACGCTGAATCCCACATGGGATCAGACTCTCATTTTTGATGACATTGAAATCTACGGAGACCCACAGACCATCGCCTGCAACCCTCCCAATGTAGTCTTGGAGTTGTATGACAAAGATCAAGTGGTAGGTTCAGTGTTTAATCTGCTCAACTTCTGATCAAACTACATAATCGTACACGCACAACTGTGTCCTAGAAAAGCACATTTTGGGCCCTAATCGACATAATACGGGTTTATTAAGTCTGTACTATATTCATTAGGGTAAAGATGAGGCCATGGGCCGCTGCACATGCCCCCCTGTGGTTAAACTGAACCCCAGTGGGGCTGTCAGTCCTAAACTGCTGTGGTTCCCAGTCACCAAAAAAGGTCGCAGTGCTGGAGAGGCATTGCTAGCTGCTGAGCTCATATTGAAGGACAAGGTACAGAAAGCACCAAAATTAAGTGATTCAATTGTAATTTAACATTAGGAAGCTTTATAAATGAGGTCCCTCTGTTCTTGTCTTCCAGGTTAATGATGGAGATTTTCCATTGGTGCCTCCTCGGCGGGGGGAGAATCTCTACATGGTTCCTCAGGGAATCAGGCCAGTTGTGCAGCTCACTGCGATTGAGGTATATCTTTAAATTGTTCAAGCCCTCTTGTGTGCTGCTCTCCTTATCTGCCCCTGCTAGTTTTTGTAATATGAATATTTGTTTTTGCTTGTAGGTCTTGACTTGGGGGTTGAGGAACATGAAGACATATCAGTTGGCCACAGTATCGTCCCCAAGTTTGATAGTTGAATGTGGTGGTGAGACCGTTCAAACTGCTGTGATTAAGAACTTCAAAAAGAACCCCAACTTTCCTGGATCAGTGCTGCTACTCAAAGTGGTAATAACCCCAAGTCTTCCTTGAAGGAATAACACACCTTCAAATATATAAACTTTAGATATTTCTTTATTTGGCCTGTCTTCTCACTGTTCACTTAGCTTCTTCCCAAAGATGAGATGTACGCCCCTCCCATCGTGCTCAAGGTGATCGACCACAGACCTTTTGGTAGGAAGCCTGTCGTGGGACAGTGCACAATTGACTGTCTGGAGGAGTTCCGCTGTGACCCGTATCGTCTTAACAATGAAATCTGCATGTCTGCTAGAGGTATCCACAGACACAGAAGTCTCACATGCATATTTAGCTTCACAAGATAAGTGTCTGTTATATATATATATATATATATATATATATTGCATTACCTTTGCAGTGGCAATGATAGCTGCTGCCCAAGGAGATGTTGTCATAGACATGGAGGGGAGACCCATTGTAAAAACAGAGGTAAATAAAATGTCACATAAACAAAACAACAAAAAAATCTAAAAAATAATATTTTTTAATGAAAAGTATTCTTTGCTCCCATCTTTATAGCTTCAAGAAGAAAAGGTCAGAATTCTCTTGTCACACGTTGTCGACCAATGGATATCATCATCTATTTTAAAAATGCTAAATGTATTGATATTTGTTTTTGCGTTGTGTAGGAGGAGGAGGCAGTAGACTGGTGGAGTAAGTTTTATGCCTCCACTGGGGAGCAGGAAAAGTGTGGACCTTACCTGAAAAAGGGATATGACAAATTGCAGGTGATGTGTTTTACACTCGGTGGAAAAAAGAAAAGATCTAATCTGATCTAATTTGTGATGGGTTTACAACCTGCATCTAAATTACTGTGACAGACAGGCTTGTGATCTGAGAGCACTTAAGATTTTGCAGTCATTTTCTGTTAAATAAAACCAGCATGAGTGTTCTGTGAAGCCCCACAGCTAAATGATAGACCCGTTTTTAATTCACTCGCTGTAACAAACAGTGAATTGTAATGCTTTTTGTGTTTTTGTAGGTTTACAATTGTGAATTAGAAGAGGTTAAAGAGTTCCACAGGCTGACTGATTTCTGCAGCACTTTCAAACTTCAGAGAGGAAAGAGTGAAGATGAAGAAGATGATCCCTCAGTGGTGGGAGAGTTCAAGGTAAAGAAGTGTGAAATTTTGTAAAATTCTAAGTACACAGTAGGGGTGGGTTTTGATTATCAATTTATCGATTAAAATCGATTCTGGCTTGAATAACATGATATCGATTCATTAAAATCCTGAATCGATTTTTAAATAGAAATTTATTTTGCCCGAAATACCAGAATTTCTACAACCACCAAACAGCTAAAACAGTAAATGAGAGCAGGTACACGGATTCTGCACAAAGATGTAAACACAAAACGCGGACCCAACGCATCCCAATCAGTGAAATGTCGCCTTTCTCACCCGACTGCACGTTCGCGGACGCACCGTCGGGGCTGACAGCCGACAGCTCACTGATTTTGTAGCGTCGGTGGGCGCATTGTGTTTACGTCCTCTTTGTGCTAGATTCTGAAGCTGCAGGTTTTATCTCTCTCCAAACAATATTGACTGAACCAGCAGCCAAAGACGATCCAAACTACGCTTCACATTTCGCTTCACATAAACATCATCAGGAATTTCCTCTGACTTTTGCTGTTTTGCTTCCACCACAATAAAATCACACTTCATGTAAAGCTCTCTCTCTCTCTCTAAATTGATAATCAAAACCCACCTCTACTTTTTACCCACCAGTCTGCGGTAGTGATGGGATTTCCGGCTCTTTTTAGAGATCCGGCTCTTTCGGCTCGGCTCACTAAAAAGAGCCGGCTCTTTCGGCTCTGAACCGGCTCTTCAGGTTGTTTTGTTGCTTTAATTATTTAATCATTAACAATAATATAAAATTATGTAGAAAAGGAATTACTAATGTTAAAAAAAGTGGTTTTATTTATATATGTTTATATATGGCCCCTAGAGACAAAGCACGTACAAACTCTAAAGCATATACAAACTCCAAAAAGCACGTACAAACTCCAAAACACATTTCTAGCGTTTACTGAACTTCCAAAACAGAGCTACCCAGATCACTTAAATTACACAATTGAAAGCATGTGTGTATTGTTTGTGTATTTATAGACAAGCACTCATATTTATTCAAATAATTAAAAAAAAAAAAAAAAGTTAATTTACCTGTTACTACCACACACCAAATCCGGTTGTTGATACTTCCTGGCTTGTGTAGCCACTAGGAAACAAAAGCTCAACACTGCGCCCTAGCATCCTGGAGCACTTCTGTTGTCTTTTGTACGTGCTTCTGAGTTTTTACGTGTTTTGGAGTTTGTACGTGCTTCTGAGTTTTTACGTGTTTTGGAGTTTGTACGTGCTTCTGAGTTTTTACGTGTTTTGGAGTTTTTACGCATTTTGGAGTTTGTACATGCTTAGGAGTTTGTACGTGTTTTGGAGTTTGTACATGCTTTGTCTCTAAGGGCCACCATAAATATACTTTATTTATTCACTCCACATAAAATGTAATAAATAAATCATATAATACAAAAAACAACTATTTACATTTGAAATTTTTTAATTTTCAGCTTTTTCCTAACAAATTTAACATGAAACAACACAAAACACTGCAAACCACAACACAATTAAATATAAATTAAAATATTAAAACAAAAAGAAGATGCACATTCTCTGTCATATGGGCCTGCATGATTTCTGAATCCTTTATCATCTGCAACTGAAAATAGTGGATGATTACTATACCTTTCTAATGTGACGTTGTTGTCCCTGGCTCTCTTTCTCTCTGGCTCTGTAGTGATGGGTCGTTCGCGAACGAAATGGCTCTTAGAGCCGAATCTTTGAAGTGAACGACGCGAGCCGGCTCCTTATTGGGAGCCGTGAGGTTTTTGTTTTTTTTTCTTTCTCTCACCCTCTCTCTCGCCCTTTTTTCCGCTAAACACCGCACGCGCGGCCTGTACTTTGCGCTGGGCAGAGGGGGGAGGGGCGTTAGTTATACTGGCAGTAGCACAGGAACAGAGCCAGAGAGAAAGAGAGCGAGGGACAACAACGTCACATTAGAAAGGTATAGTAATCATCTGCTATTTTCAGTTGCAGATGATAAAGGATTCAGAAATCATGCAGGCCCATATGACAGAGAATGTGCATCTTCTTTTTGTTTTAATATTTTAATTTATATTTAATTGTGTTGTGGTTTGCAGTGTTTTGTGTTGTTTCACGTTAAATTTGTTTAAAAGGAAAAAGCTGAAAATTTAAATAGTTAAAAATTTAAAATGTAAATAGTTGTTTTTGTATTATATGATTTATTTATTACATTTTATGTGGAGTGAATAAATAAAGTATATTTATGGTGGCCCTTAGAGACAAAGCACGTACAAACTCCAAAACACGTACAAACTCCAAAACACGTAAAAACTCAGAAGCACGTACAAACTCCAAAACACGTAAAAACTCAGAAGCACGTACAAACTCAGAATCACGTACAAAAGACAACAGAAGTGCTCCAGGATGCTAGGGCGCAGTGTTGAGGTTTTGTTTCCTAGTGGCTACACAAGCCAGGAAGTATCAACAACCGGATTTGGTGTGTGGTAGTAACAGGTAAATTAACTTTTTTTTTTTTAATTATTTGAATAAATATGAGTGCTTGTCTATAAATACACAAACAATACACACATGCTTTCAATTGTGTAATTTAAGTGATCTGGGTAGCTCTGTTTTGGAAGTTCAGTAAACGCTAGAAATGTGTTTTGGAGTTTGTACGTGCTTTTTGGAGTTTGTATATGCTTTAGAGTTTGTACGTGCTTTGTCTCTAGGGGCCATATATAAACATATATAAATAAAACCACTTTTTTTAACATTAGTAATTCCTTTTCTGCATAATTTTATATTATTGTTAATGATTAAATAATTAAAGCAACAAAACAACCTGAAGAGCCGGTTCGGAGCCGAAAGAGCCGAGCCGAACGAGCCGGATCTCTAAAAAGAGTCGGAAATCCCATCACTATGGCTCTGTTCCTGTGCTACTGCGAGTGTAACTAACGCCCCTCCCCCCTCTGCTCAGCGTAAAGTACAGGCCGCGTGTGCGGAGTTTAGCGAAAAAAGGGCGAGAGAGAGGGTGAGAGAAAGAAAAAAAAACCTCATGGGTCCCAATAAGGAGCCGGCTCGCGTTGTTCACTTCAAAGATTCGGCTCTAAGAGCCATTTCGTTCGCGAACGACCCATCACTAGTCTACGGTGTCAGCCGCTGTTTCTTTTTGTTTCTTTTGTTTTTGTTTTTACTAACTTCCGACAAGAAAGCCTCATTTCTGCTGTTCAATACTGAACAAATTGAAACTTTTTAAAATTATTCAAAATTGCAAAATGCTTAGCTGTGTCTCTGAACAAACCTCTGTAACTTTGCTCTGCTTCACTTTGTTTTTGACTGCACAATATTTTTAAGGTCATCTGCTATAAAATCCCAGGCCAGGAAAATCTTCATGTTTTTCTGTGTTTTATCCTGAGTTACTTTGACACAAAGGCATCTGCTGTGATGCTTACACCTTTAAAAAGACTCAGAAGTGTCAGCTTTCTTTTTATAGTTATAAAAATATAGATATGTACTGATAAGTGGTCAGAATTATAATATTTCTGACTGTCTGAGGCAAAAATTTCCCCGATTCAAATCAAATCGAATCGTGGATTGAATCGATACGGGACCTTGTGAATCGGAATCAAACTGATTCTAGAAATCAGTGACGATACCCAGCCCTAGTACACAGCCATTTTCAATACTCCTTTTGTAACATCTAGTGGACAATTTAGGAATTGCAGTTAAACTAAAACAATAATTTAAGGTGTAACCGATGGTGGCTCCACTAAGATTAACAGGTTTGCCTGAAACAATAAGTGATCCCTGGCCAAAGAGGCCTAAAGAGGCTATAATTATACTAGTGAGGAAATAAGTAAGTCCATAAGTCCCAGCCGGATTCTTCTTCAGTGGTGCCTAGGTAGCTAAGATAGAATTAGAAGGGTTTATCCCTTAAAGCTGTAGAAAAGTAAAAATGAAACAGAATTTTTAAAAAAAAAAAAGCTTTTGTCCTGCTAAAAATGGGTGAATTGAGCTTCCCTAAATCATTTCTTCAACAACACTGATATCTTTGTGATGCCATTGGAGAAACCTGCAATTTTAATTTAACTAACAATGCTTTTCTCTTTGGTGGTGTACAGGGCTCATTCAAGATTTACCCACTGCCTGATGACCCAGGCGTGCCAGCGCCACCTCGCCAGTTCAGAGAGCTTCCTGAGAGTGGACCACAGGAGTGCCTGATCAGAATATATGTGGTGTCCTGTACTGACCTGCAACCTAAGGATACAAACGGCATGGTGCGTCTCATACATGAAGCTGCAGCTGATAAGCCATGTTGCTTTAATCCTGTGCACATTTTACCTCACAGCTTATCACAATTGTGAAAAAGATGAATACTTTCAACATTATTTATTAATCCATTCTCCATTCAGTGTGACCCGTACATTAAGATTATGCTGGGGAGGAAAACAGTGGATGATAGAGATAACTACAAACCTAACACCCTCAATCCTGTGTTTGGAAGGTGAGATGCTGTTGAGATGTTTTGTTTTTTTTTTTAAAAATATTTTTGATATTTAATTATTTTACAGTGAAAACTCAAGCATTTCAAATACTTTTCTCCAGGATGTTTGAGCTATCCTGCTTCCTGCCTCAAGACAAGGATCTGAAGATTTCTGTGTATGACTATGACCTCCTGAGCAGAGATGAAAAAGTGGGTGAGACAGTCATCGATTTGGAAAACAGGCTTCTCTCTCGTTTCAGGCCTAGCTGTGGCCTGCCACAGACTTACTGTGTGTAAGTATGTACTTTAAGTGCACTTCAGTTGTTTATATTCTTAAGTCTACAATTTTGTAGCTCTGCTTTGTTTGTATCCAGTCATTTTGATCAAAAGAGATGTTACACATCAACATCGGTTCGAATGTCTTGCAGATCCGGGATCAATCAGTGGAGAGATCAGCTGAAGCCTTCTCAGATACTCCAAAATCTGGCTAAAGTGCGGGGCGTCCCTAATCCACGCATAGAGGGTGATGGAAGCTCATTGTCTTTTGCAGGAAGAGAATACCACCTGCAGGAATTTGGTATAGCCATTCTTGAAAGTCCTGTTATCATAGCACACATTGAGTGTGCTGTCTCTATTGTTGTTTTAATTGTGTTCTGTTTGTTTTTTGCCTTGCTACTTTGGAGGCTTTCTCAGTGATATTAACACTGACTGCATTCTTTGCAGAGGGCAACGCTGTACAACAACACCAGCACTTGGGCCCGGCCAGAGAAAGGCTGCCGCTGCATGTCCTCAGAGACCAGGGATTGGTACAAGAGCATGTGGAGACCAGGACCCTATACAGCTCCCACCAACCAAATCTATCACAGGTTAACACTTATTCATGCATTTTGATTTGAGCAACTTAGTTATGTGCTGTGCTTTGTTTAACCCTTTTCTCAAAAATCTAGGGACGAATTCAGATGTGGGTAGACATTTTCCCCAAGAGGCTCGGTTTGCCCGGGCCTCCGTGTGAAATCACTCCACGCAAAGCTAAGAAGTAAGAAACTCTTTACAAAATAATCATATATCTTAACGTAATGCACCAAGGGGTGAAATATAATTGCATACTTGAAACAGGTACTTCTTGCGAGCTGTCATTTGGAACACAAGTGATGTCACTCTGGATGAACGAAGCATCACTGGAGAAAACATGAGCGACATCTACGTTAAAGGGTATATTAAATGTCCCGTCTCTCACTTTAATCCTTTATTTGTACTCTGCACTTGTACTGTGTTCAACAAGAAGGCGACATATTGCTTTTGTTTGTTCTTTAGATGGATGCCAGGAATGGAGGACAACAAGCAGAAGACTGATGTCCACTACAGATCTCTGGATGGAGATGGAAATTTCAACTGGAGGTTCATCTTTGGCTTTGACTACCTACCTGCAGAGCAGCTGTGTGTTGTCTCTAGAAAGGTGTGTAAAGCCATTGATGAGCAACAAAACCCCAATTTATTCCTTGCTAATAATGTAACCAGTTATAATTTGAGTAAATGAAATAAATTTTTATCTTTATACAGGAGCATTTTTGGAATCTGGACAAAACTGAATTTAGGATTCCTCCTAAATTGATCATCCAGATATGGGATAATGACAAATTCTCCCTGGATGACTACTTAGGTGAAACAGTATTCCAAATTTTGAAGGAAATGCCTTAAAAAGAGCCAACTGCTATAACATATGCTCTGCAGCTTTGTCACAGAAAGACGTGTACATATTTTATGTTGCAGGGTCAATTGAGCTGGACTTACTGAATCTCATCCCTCCTGCAAAGACCCCTGAAAAGTGCAGCCTGAAGATGCTGCAAGGAATGATGGCATCACAGCCCACCTCACTCTTCTCCCAGAAGTCTGTGCGAGGCTGGTGGCCATGTGCAATTGAGCAGGGTGGAAAACCTGTACTTGGTGTATGTTCATGTCTCCAGCACACTTATTTGTCATATTTTTTAAATGTGTGTGTTTTTTGTGGGATCCTGTTTAAGGCCTCGTTTTTAAAAAATTTGCAGGGAAAAGTCGAGATGACACTGGAAATAGTGGACGAGAAGGAGATGGAGGAAAAGCCAGCCGGGAAAGGCAGAGAAGAGCCCAACATAAATCCCAGACTGGAACCACCCAAGTAAAAATATGTCTCTCCAAAGAAAAATTAATAACTGTTTTACATTAATATACTTAATTTAAAAATAATTGTGTGTCTCTATTCTCTAACAGCCGCCCTGACACTTCGTTCTTCTGGTTTACAAATCCTTGCAAGACCATGAAGTTCATAGTGTGGCGCAGATTCAAGTGGATTTTCATTTTAGGAGTTCTTCTCCTGCTTGTACTCTTGTTCCTTGGGATCCTTTTCTACTCCCTACCCGTAAGTTCACTCATTTTGCTGATAATGAAGTCAAGTTTGTTGTGTCCATCAGAACCTTAAAGTATTTTGTCTAAAACACTTTGGATATTTGGATACTGAATTTATTTCAGCATTTAAAAAGCCCATTTTTTCTCTCTGCAGAATTATATCTCCATGAAGATTGTCAAGCCTTTCTCTTAAGAAGCACTGTGGAGGAGCTCTGTACCTACCTGCAGCATAACCTACAGACCTGCTTTCTGTTACCATCCCATGGAAATAAGCAATAACTGTCTCTGCTGATGCCTTAGAAATCTGACACTAAGCATTTCCCTGTCACAATGACTGCTATTAATTTTGTATTTTTTCCACTCTCAGTATTATTTTGTACCTCATGTATATTAAATCAAATTTGTTTCACTGACTGTTAAATGAAAAAAGAGCAACAGAAATGACATTTCAATAAATCATAGGGATCTATCTATCGATTGATCGATCGATCAATCGATAGATAGATGATAGATCGATAGATACATAGTCAGATATCCATATCTTCATACATAGTTTGTATGAAAATCATGATAACATCAAGTATTCTGTGTAAACATGTTTGAACGTCAGTCAAAATTAGCATAACAGGTTTTTTTTGTGTTTTTTTTACAGCATAAATGTAAAATGTCATGATTATGCATTAAATTCTGGTTCATAATTTTCAGACAACACCCGAGTGTTTAAATTTTAAGTGAGATGCCTAAATAAATATATAATTTTTTTCTATTAATAAAATAATATTTTGTTTGCAGCAGTAAAATTCATAAATACAATATGTAGGTTTTCAAGTTTTTTTTTATATTTTTGATTTTATAATTTCCCATGAGCCCCTACAGGCTGGTTGTTGGAGCTAAAAAAAAAAAAACCCCAAAAAGCTGGAATCACCCTGAGAATACTTTGCTGTGGTCTGTTGGTTGAGCAAGAGAGCTGTTGGCACCAGCCGCCCGAATAATCTGATCAGAGAGGCTGGCTCTGTGTGTAATGGTCCAAGCAATGGGGAATTTTCCTTTTTTTCTGTCTCTCCTCTCAGGTGGAGTTGTAGACTGGATGTTCGTGCTAGGCCTCCCTGCTGATGGAGTCTCAGTTTTCCTCGTCTTCAGCCGTTGCACAAGTTTTTTATTTCCTCATCACTGTGGCAGTTATAACCAGCTTGTGCGCACAAATTTTGTGTGACACAAATTTTGTGTCACACAAAATTTGTGTGACAGAGAACCATTTGACAGCCTTAATAACATTTGCTCTGGTAAAATGGTGAAAAAATGTACTTCATCAAACTTCCAGCTCCAAAACTTTAAGTCTTAGCTTGAAGAAACAGCATTGTGCATGCTTCTTTTCAGTTAGGAAAAGGTCTGCAGCTTCTGCATTGCTCTCTGACTTTTTACTCATGTTTGGGTTCAAATATCACAATGACAGCACAAATCATGTTCTTTGAAAGCACGAACTGACAAATGGATAAACAGCCAACTTTTTATTCTTGGTCAAAACAGAGTTACTACTACTTCGATACTAATCTGAAGTAAGGGTTTAAAACCCTTAGGGCCCAAGGGTCAAGAATCGCCCCAGTAAAGATTCCAGTTGGACCCATTAGACTTTGGAAAATGTGAAGCAGGGCATAAATTTGAGCATAGTTGGTGCATATTTTATTATATTTTTTGTATATGTTTCAGCTTTTCCAACTGATAAAGACTTCCTCTGTGGCCATTCATGCAACATCTTTTTTTCTGCTATATCTACTATAGAAATAAAGATGAAAAAAATCTGCAAATTAATAAATATTGTTTTATATTGTTTAATTGTATGTTTAATTGTTTTATAATACAGGAAAGCCTGTGCAATGTCATTTTACACATTTATTTCTTATAGTTAAATCCTCGAGAGTCACATTGACAGATTTATTTCATTTACCATCTTAGCATTATGTGTATTTACACCGGTCCAGCAGGTGGCGGCAATGCACTTGTAAGTTGGTGTGCTATCCGCCCTTAAAGGCACAAGAAGAAGAATAAGCATCTCGAAGTGAAAGTGAATAATGTGGAGAAAAATAGTTTATATTTAAAAGCCTTGAACAAGGAACAAGCTTGTAAGTTACGTTTCTTTATTTGAATGACAACCGCACTGTTAGCTTATATAGGTTAATTCGAGCTACAGTAATCGAGGCTAACCTTCAGCATTTATAGCCAATCAAAGCTAAGTTAGCTAAAGATGCTGTGTTTTTGCAGTGCGCTCAGGGTAGTAAGATAAAGAAAAATCTGTCGTTTTAGCGTGAAAGTGACGTGTCAAATGAAGAAAATATGCTTGGCCAGCTCGTCGTAGCTTTGTTGGAGCTGTCAGTTGTGCGTTTTTTTCGCGGTGTGCCGTCTTTGTCTGTAATTAATGCACATATATACAGGTAAAATGAACTGAATCTGTAACTTACTGTGAACATCTACCTACGACCATCTTCGCTGAAGTCACAGAATGTAATAAGTGGACCAAAACACCTATTTAGGTCTTACTGTAGCTTCCACCCGGTACTAGGAATAAACAAAGTTTGTATTTCACTGTATTAGAAGTCCAGTTATACATACCAAGACCAGTGTATTTCTATTGTTTGTATGTTGTTGCTTACGAAGGCTGGATGCCATGTTTATTTCTGGTTTGTAAGGATTTCTTTGAACAATTCTTTTAACTACTGTACAACATAAATCTGTAATCGCTTTAAAATACAAGAAGTGGGTGCAAAAAATGAAGTGAATTTGTTTTTTTCTAATCCACACCTGGTCAAAAGTATATATATACAAGCTCAAATATATAAACACATTATTTTTTTAGTTAGCTATTGATTTGAGATGAAGTTGAAGTATATGGAGATACTCCTCCAGTCCATGGCATTGTCAATGTGGACATTGTCAATGTGGACATTGTCAATGTGGACATTGTCAATGTGGACATTGTCAATGTGGACATTGTCAATGTGGACATTGTCAATGTGGACATTGATGCTGGCGTTCCAGTAGTCGACACTTCACGGGAGGCTTAGCCTTTGTAGTTTCAGGGTTATCACTGAACAACATCCTTACCAGTTCCTCTCTAAAACTTTGGGTATATTTCCAGATGCTGGAAAACACACAGCCGCATAACTTGTACTTATGTACAGTTGTTTGAAGTGATTATCTTGTTGCACAATCATGCCACCCTGGAAAAGTTCAAAGAAACCATTAAAAGCCTCAAATTACCCTTACATGCCAATGATGAGTGTATATAAACTGCCTTTTCTTACTGTGCCAGCATATTTACTTTCTTTCTCTCTAATACAGCTGGTTCTGATTAGTCTTGTATGACGTGTTAAACGTGGATGAAGTTATGGATTCTCAAACGAGGTAAAGTATCCAAGTTAACAGTTTGCTTGGTCTTGCATGATTAATTTCCAATGTACTGCTAATTAAAGAACATATTGATGGAAAATGTGTGATTATGATATAAGTATATTTTATATGTTTTATTTTCTTTCTTTTTTGCAGCAGTTTAAATGTTGAGGTTAATCAAGAAGATGTAAAGAATGATGCTCCAAAAACTAACATCACAGATGAAAGAGATGAAATCTGTTTTGAACCACTAACGTCTGACGCTACAGGATACAGTTCACAAACAGAGAACACGCATGATGATGTGTCTTCCCAGAATTTGATGGACTGTACGTCTGCAGGTGACACGGATGAAGCTGTGCTCACATGCAGCAAAAGTAACACAGCTCCAACACAGTGTTCTAATGGGCAGAAATCTAAGAGGCCCAGTTCACCAGGTCCTCACCCCTCTAAGACAACCTGTGTTGCTGCACACACTACCAATACAAAACTCCATCCCTGTCTTAGTTTTAGTTCCAAAAACCCAGTGTGTACCCCCATTGATGTGGAGATGCTCAGTCCTGATAGTCCAGTCTGTAAAACCATGTTCAACAACTCTGCAGACCAGGATTGTGATGGAGGTTTTTGTGCAGAGCACTCTGCCTTTGCAAAGGCTCAGGTAATGGAATCTCAGCAGACTAAAGACTCTGATCCAGGAAGTTCAACCAAAGAAAGAGAACATCTTCCTGCAATCGGATCCGAGGATGCTGAAATAGCAGACCACAGTGGGTCATCTAATATGAGCCAGGACTTAATTGAAAGCCAGCCAGATGCAATTTTGCAAAGGTCCTTGGAAAGATTTTCACTACAACTTTTTTTTGTGCCCTAGTGCCATTATATTCATAATGTCCTTTAGTTAATCTGCTGTCTGCTTACCTGTTCTGCCTTTTTTCTGTATAGTGTTTCATGCCCATCACATAACATTGAGACAAAATGGCAGGGGACGCCCATAGATGAGCTGAACAGACTACCCCAGTGTGCCCCTCCTCTGTCCCACCTGAAATCAGCACCTCATCACACTGTCACAGTCAGGGTGAGTCAACAGCCACTTCTTCTTTTGTGGATCTTTGTATTTGCTAATACAGATATGTTCATGATGACCTGCTGAAGTTCAAACTAAGCCTCAGAATGGGAAGAAAGGTTATTTAAGTGAATTTGAACGTGGCATGAATGTTGATGGCTGCTCTGTGTATTTCAGGCTATGGGTAATTTAAAAAATGTTTTCCATCCAACATGCTTTAATATTTGTAATTCAAAAGTATTACTTTGAAAAAAAAAAAAAAGACTCCTAAAGAAATAAAGCAATTTATTTAAATCACATTGCTGACTACCGAGCCTTGTTAACCTATGAGGCAGATTTTGTTGAACTCACCATAATTATCTGTTCAAATGTTATTCTAATAAAGGATGATGCTGAAGCTGATAGTAAACTAAGGTTGTTATTGCAAAAGGAATCTGCATTTCTTTGTTTGGCTGTAAGCCTATTAGTGTGTGTCATCCCCTCACCGATACCTGGGGGTCTCTCGAGAGCACGTTTAGGACAGATGAGCACAGAGCATAGCAGCACCAGCTGTTTCAGGTGAACCAGGGGAACGTCTTCCTTTGTTACTGTCTCACTCTTTCAGTCTTTTAATACTTATGCTTATCTACTGGGATTTTCCTACACAGGCATCTCTGGGTTTTACAGAGAATAATGTGAAAAAGAGAAAATATTCAGTGAATGGCGGTTCTCTGGCTAATAATGGCATGTCAGAGTTAAATGCCCAGAGTTCTTCAGTCTCATAGGAAGCCAACAGTAACTCACATAACCAGTTGTTACAGACAAAGTATGCAGAAGAGCAGCTCTGAATGCACAACATGTTGAACCATGAAGCAGACGGGCTACGGCAGCAACAGACCACACTAAGTGCAACTCCTGTCAGCTAAGAACAAGAAACTGAGGCTACAGTTAACATCACTAAAATGATCCAATAGAAGATTGGAAAGACGTTGCCTGGTCTGACGAGTGTTGATTTGTACTGTGACATTCTGATGGTAGATTCAGAAGTTGAATTAAACTGCATGAAAACCTGGCTCCATCCTTCCTTGTATTAACTGTCCAGGCTGGTGGTGGTTGTAATAGTCTATGGGATATTTTCTAGGCACACTTTGGTACCAGCTGAGGATTGTTTCAACATGACAGCCTACCTGAGTGTTGTTGCTGACTAAGTTTATCTATCTCTGAATGATCACAGTGCACAGGTTATCATCTTTCTGTTTCCAGCAGGATAATGCATCATGCATCAATGTGTCATAAAGCTCAGATAATCTCAAACTGATTTCTTGAACATCACAATGAGTTCATTGTACTCAAATGAACTCCACAGTCACCAGATCTCAGTTCAACAGAGCACCTTTGAGATGTGGTGGAACAGGAGATTTGGATCATGGCTGTACAGCCGACAAATCTGCAGCAACTGTGTGATGCTATTATATCAACATGGACCACAATGTTTGAGGAATATTTCCAGCACCTTGTTGAATCAATGCTACAGTAATTAAAGCAATTTGGAAGGCAAAAGGAGGTCCAACTCAGTACTAGCAAGGTGTACCTAATAAAGTGTCTGGTGAATGTGTATCATCGCTTGATGAAATGTGTTTATATAAGAGAAAATAAGACTGGGAGGATTGGCAAAGATGATGTAAAGAATGGCTCTTGAGATGCAGACAGGGTGAATGAGAATGAGAGAGACAGTGCTGGGCCGAGTGAAGCCGTCCTCCATGATCCCCCGAGGGGCTCTTGTCAGTAGCAGTCCTATCAGACTATCCTCCACTGCTCGTCCCCACAGGGACATAGTCAGTGCTGCTTTACCGCTACAACTTGCTCTTACCATCACCAAACACTGCCACAAAAACTAGATGCTGCCAATCACTAAATTCCAAGAATGAAAATGTATTTGTAATTAATGTTTTAATTAGATCTAATGTGTACACTGAAAACTGGTTGTCTTTTAGTTTATTATGCATCAAAGAAATGTATGACTTGAAAATATGTAATGCTTGTATTTTTTATTTTCTATGCATTTACCTTTAGTGTGAGGCAATAAAAAAGCCTTATACAAGATAAGCCTATATAGAAATTTTATCTACCAAGCTGTGCTCTAACTTTCTGGGGCTTTTAAAGCTAAACCAAAAGACATTCTTTTAATGAGCAAAGGGAAAACAGTTAATTTCATCATAATTTCTCTAAAAACAACAGTAACCTGTAAAGAACATGTTTTCCCCTTGCATTTTTATTTCCCTGTTACAGACAGATCTCCTCAGGGAGGGAGAAGTCCCTGTCCCATACCCTACCAAGTTCAAGGATGCATGGGATGATTTGTCAGTGAAGATGCCCTGCTCTGAGAAGAATCTGTTTCCTATGGAGACCGAGGTATAATAGTTGTATAGCATCCCTCCATCCAGACACGCCATTTCAGTACAATAAAGTTAGTTACTGCAAGAACACTGACGTAAGAAAAGTTTGTATTTGTTAAATTTTTTTTTATGTTGTGTAGGATGGAAATGGCGTCCAAAGTCGATGGGACCTGATCCGCACTGCTTTGCAGAGGGGGTTCAAAAGTTGTCTGGATGTGAGGGTAAGAGATCAGAGAGACTGGTTAGTCAAATCTAAAATATGGAAACCAAGCAGTTGAAACCCTGAAACGCTTACACTCCAGTGAACTGTTTCAAAAAGCGGAAAAAATTCGTGTTGCCAGAGTTGCCAAACAAATGACCACAGTAGGCTTTAAGTGGTTTACACAATATTGAAGAATTTCTGGGCATATTTGTTTCCAATTATATTGTGAAAGCAATGGCAAAGATACAAATCATATTCCATAAGCAACCACATGGTGGCAGAGTTTGCATCAGTTGTATTTTACACCATTTATAAAACCAGATTTGTACTTTTGTGCGCAAATGTTACATTTTCAGTCTGACTTCTAACTTCTCATTCTTCTTCTCTTCAGGATGCAATCCTTAGGTATAACACAGCCCATGCAAAGAAATGGGACTTCACTGCCCTGAACCTTCTTTGTACAGAGGTATGATGTTCTGTTACCTGATGTTTATGGGCTTGTCTTGTACAAAAGAAAAGACATAATATTAGCACAACTTCCTAATGGACTACTGAAAATGTTTTAATTCCAACAACTTGTCCTGTACAGACATGTTTGCTGAACATGGCAGACCTAGGAATCCTTTTATAAGATCTTTACCATGAAAAAAAAACTTATAAAGATTTATTTGAATCTGATTGAGCCTTGTAGACTTGTAAGTCCCAGCAAAATTTAAGTCACCATGATTATCTGGTTAAATGTTAGTCTAATGAAGAATGAATCTAAAGCTGATAGTAAAGTAAAGTTGTTATTGCAAAGGGAATCTGCTTGTCTTTGTTTGACTGTAAGCCCATTAGTGTGTGTCATCCCCTCACGATACCTGTGAGTCTCCCGGGAGCACATTTAGGACAGATGAGCACAGAGCATAGCAGCACCAGCTGTTTCAGGTGAACCAGGGGAATGTCTTCTTTTTTATTGTCTTCCTCTTTATCCTTTTAAACACTTCTTATCCTCTTTTCAGACAGTTAGGGGCTATAATTGCACACGTGTTATGAGGATAACATTTTTAGACATGGGACAATGATTTCTTGTCATTCAATTTTACAAGATAACTTTTTAAAGTGTCAGCCCTTTTACAGAGTTTCTCTCCTTAGAGACTGTAGATAAAGTATGATCTTTATTACTTATTAATCTACTGCACAGGCTAAAACTTTATATTTTAACTACACCACCACCCAAAAGAGCCTAAAGATAGATGGCAAAGCAAATTCAATTTGAAGCCTAATTTTATAGCTACGTTTAGCATTTAGAAGCATTTGTTTTATTCTTTAATTCTTCCTGGGTATATCAATTAGGAACAGAATCGTTATAACAATGCAGTGTTCAGAATTAAGTGAGTGCTTGTGATATCCGGCACAGTCCAGCCAAATTGTTATTTAAACCTAATGCTTGTTCCCTCTCATCGTGGATTACTCAGCTAAATTTATCCCATTCAGAATTGTTTTTTTGCTTCTCTCTGAAATATTTTCTTAGTAAGCCAGAAAGCTTGGCAGATCAATAGCTGTCTAAGCCTTTTTATAGCTTAATCCAATTTAATTAAAAGCCTCCATTAAGTCTGTAAGGATGCTAAGTAAGGCCAGGCAGTAAGTTGCTCTTCCCGGAAGCAATTTCATCAGCAACTCCAACTGCCTGCTCGCCAGCAATTCCCCCACTTTTGTCATTTTTATGTTCCAAAGACATTTTATAAAGGCAAGCGGCGCTCACTAGAGAAGGACGAACCAGTGTTTAAATGATACAGTAAAAACCAGAATTTGATTACATAAGCCAGAGGTCCCCAACCCTTTTTGCGCCACGGACCGGTTTATCTCCGACAATATTTTCACAGACCGGCCTTTAAGGTGTCATGGATAAATACAACAAAATAAAACCAGTGCTGGTACCCAAAAAAAGAGGAAGATTTATTTATAACACATGGGAAAAGACCCAGGGAAACAGAGTTAACGATAAAAACGTTTAAAAAATAACAATAAAAACCCTGAAAACCATAAATTTCACACCCGAGCCTCAACTTTCGCAGCCCACCAACCAAACGACTCACGGACTGGTTCCTGGCCCAGTACCAAACGACTCACGGACTGGTTCCAGCCCGATACCAAACGACTCCGGTCCGTGGCCTGGTTGTTGGGGACCGCTGACATAAGCAACAGTTGGCCAAGTGATGAATCCACCCACTGAATATTCTTGAATAGAAAGACGTAGGTACAGCACACCTGCTGGCTGTGACTAGTATCAAGCATTCAGACCTTCATGACAACACTTAAGCAGAAATGATTAACAGCTGTCTTTCTACGACAGACCAGTTTCATGCAAAGCGATTTATTTGTTATGCACACTCTAATGTTGTGAAGAAACACACGGTCAGCCATTCTATAACAGTGGCCAAACCAGCTGATTGATATAACAGTTTTCAGTGTCATATTTATTTTTTGTGGTCATTATGAATGCTAACCACTGAACTTCTAAGCCAATACAACCTAATTATAAGTGGTGCAACATCTTGTATCACTGAGGTAAAATAGTGAAGGGATACGTTGCCCCTGGGCCTGTGACTGACAGTCCGCTCAGCATGTAATAGCCATAAGGTAAAAAAAAAAAAAGAAGAGGTTTCCAAATTAGGGCTTGTCTGTAAATTGTCTTAGTGTTTCTCCTCTGCCGAATGAAACTGTCACTGTGTCATTTTCTGACAAATGTCTGAGGGCTAAGCACAAACCCAGTCCAGGAGTACAGTACAGGTGATGTTTCAGTACACAGACATATATATAGCAGCAAGACAACAAGGCTGTTCCTCTCATTTTTGTGCCCTGTTGCTTGCTTGTTTGCTTCCGTCTCTCTCACTGTTAAAAATGCCTTGAAATGTCAGGGTTTGACACTAAATGTATTGGGGAAACACCCTTAGAAGAACTGTAAATTAAATAGTCAAATCAAGAGTTGTGAAGGTTGAGCTACCAGAAAATTAAAATGACTTGTAAAGACTAGAATGTATGGAAGATCAATGTCTAATCGATCACTATGCTATGAAGCACTAAATCCTGACTGCCCTGATGAAACTCGGTCTGTCATATTTATGGATGTGAAATGTATAGTTTGTGTGTCCACCCTAACCTTGTGGTGAGCTGCTCTAGCTGTGGAAAGGGGGGGTGGGTTGTCTTTCTGCCCTCATCCTGCCGCATCACCAGCTACCATCTATTAGTCCCACAGGAGCGCTTTATGATGTCTGCCAGCTCATTACTCCTGACAGCATTTAGTCAGACCTGCTCTGCAGCCATATAAATGCCCCTGGCCAAATCAACCACCAAAGACTTCCTGTGGAAAATCAAGCCACCCTGCCACTCTCTCCACAATTGGTCATTTGCATTTGCTCCCAGAAGATCCATTTAATCAGCACAAGCTCCCCTGCTTACCTTGATAGAATAAGGCATGTGATTGATGACAGTGACATTCGAAGCCAATACACTCATAAATGATTGCGTTGTAAATCTGGGGCGTATGATGGAATAACTGGGTGTTTATTTTAGGGGGAATTGCAGATGGATGCTGAGGTAAGCTTCAAGCTGAAGTATGGATGCCTCAGCTGTGGCGAGCTCATTCCTAGATTGATGGTAGTTTCTTTGGAAAAGGGTTCTGTGTAGTGAACACCTCTGCAGCATTTCTGTTTCTGTGGGTTTTTTTCACCGTTGAAGTTTAAGTATTATTGATATCTGAGTAGTGGGAGTTCATCCTATAACAACAATAAACTGAAACTTGAGTTTTTATTGTTGGATATGAGAGAAAATTGCGTAGATATTGCTTACTGGTGTAGGGTGTATGACCTCTGATTTGCTGTAAAGCTGTTTTTAGACCATCATCATCCTCAGATTTTCAGTTACATCCTGGGTCCTGGGCTTAAGAAAACAATACTAAACCTTAAAAAATGGCACATTTAAAATTGAGGGAAAATGAACAACAAATGCACAAAACAAGGAATAATTTATGGCTCTTTTTTAATTGCATGAAACCTGTGCATCATTTCTTTTGTTAATATTCAATGAGGAAAGCAATGCGTGGAAAATTTATTTTCTTTTATTTATAAAATTCAACACGCATCAACAATGTGTGACATATGTGGGTTTAGGTTAATTTGAGCCTTAATTAGCCCTGTGCATGAATTCACATGTGTATGGTTGTCTGTCCTTGTTAGCTCTGTGACAGACTGGCGACCGGGCTACGATGTATCCTGTCTCTCACACTTGGGCAGTTATGATAAGCTCCAGCCCCTCTGGACACTGAACTAGATAAGGGGAAGAAAATGGATGGATTGATGTTAAAACTCATATTTATTACATGAATGAGTTGTTCCAGTATATTTGTTGAAAGTTTTTAAAGTGCAAGAAATGAAGACGTAGCTTCTTAGCTTGTACTTATACATAAAAAAAGACAGATTTTGTTTTTTGTTTAGACAAAAACAAGTCAAAAATCATGCTCAAGTCAATGAGCAGAAAATGTAAAGCACAAAAACAAGCACTGGTTTGATTCTTAAATAAATAACAAAAAGTTTGGGTTTTTTTCTCCATTTGTTAAGAGAAATCTGTGGTGTGACAAAACAATATGTCAACTTACATATAATCAGTCACTCTGACTGCTGGCTCCGAGTAACTGACTGCCTAAGTAGGCAGTCAGCTCGACACATATCTCATTTATCAATACTTAAGCTTACATGTATTTTTTTTGTCTTTTCAGTGTCTTGAGCATTGTGAGGTACAGCAACTGTTTGATACCGTACTACCTGCTATGGTTGATCTTGCACTTAAAGCTCCTCGGCTGTGCACAATGGTAGGTATTGATTGTTGTCTGTATTTATACCAAATTATCTATTTTTAAGGGCTTTGGAAATGTGTAAAGGTGAGGCGTTACTAGTGAAAGTAGCAGTGTTTGAGGTATGCAGGAAGACGAATAAAAGTGTGGTAAGTTAGCAGGACGGGTTAGATGGTGCATCAACTTATGAGTTACAACTCGCAGCTAATGAATCCAACTCTTTGGTCCATATCAGGAACTGCTTCATTAGAAAAGAGGACTGGGAGAGGAGAGGTCCATGTTCTGCCATCCATTTCATGTGCTATGCTTTTGCACTTAGGAAACTCCACTTACTTTTTGTGAATTCGGTGCACTAAGTTGGGACTTCTGAATTTCAAAATGCAGTCTATCGCTTTAGATTTCCACAAGTATTCCTGTTCCAAGCAAGACACATTGGTAGTGCGGGTTTGAAATTGGCCGCTTTGAACCCCAGAAGGCCTTTTTGCAGTTCACATTACATGGAGATCCATGTCAGAGCCCTTTTAAATGTCATGTCCATTTGTCCTTGTTTCCCTCTTCTGTCATCAATTTTAGCTATCTGAGAATTACAGGATTGGTATTTTTGTAATCACGTTATCTATTTCAGTCTTCAGTATAATTTAATAAAGAGAATTCAGCTCCCACTTTGCACTGCGGGATAGGGGAATCCCTCTAGTTCCTGTTTACGTTGAGAGTCAGGGGCAGAGGTTTAAGTATTATCCACTTTAACTAGAGGATGGAGTTTCTGTTACAGATTCCATTTTAAAGGGCATTATTTACAGATATTGAATAATGAAGCTTTCTGACTCTCTCAGCTTTGTTTGGCAGTATTAAGCGTCAAGCCTAATATTTATATGTGCGTTATTAGAGCTGGTATTGATCTGCTAACTGGGCAGCCTTGGGAGGCTCTTTAGCCTTAATCAGTGAAGATGGATGGGCCCTGTGTGCCTGACTGAACAAACCTGGGGGAGAGCAAGAGAACTGGGACCTTAATTGCTACCACCCATTTAGCTAATGGAACTCTCAGTGTCTCCTCTGTTTGCTAGATTGCTAAACTAATTATCTATCCTCATTAGCTCTTTAGCCTACACCACTAAACCCATATTACTTACTGTGGCAGTGTTTACTGTTTTTTCTGCATCTGTCTTTGTTACTGTAATCCTTTCTCGTACTTTTTGCTTTGTCACTGTAGCATTGGCATTGTATCATCAAATCACTGATTGGATTTTTTGATTTTTCTGTTTTTTTTTTTCTCTATTTACAGCCAATTCCTTTACTTAAGTCAAGGATGAATCAGTCTCTGACCCTTTCTCAGGAGCAAATAGCCTGTCTTTTGGCCAACGCCTTCTTCTGCACATTCCCTCGACGCAACTCCCGCAAGTCCGAGTATGGCAATTATCCTGAGATCAACTTCTACAGGTGAAAGCACACAAAACAAAAGAAATCACCAGCAGCCTGCTGTTATTAGTATTTAATACAAAAAAAGGTTTTCCCCTTAGTGCCCACAATGTTGCTTTGTAAGCCTTTATTTAGAGCAGGACAGAGGACGTCTAAGGTGATTGAACCCTGTTGCTGTTCTACCCTATAACTGAGGATCAAATCCGTCCCTCAGTATCTATAATACATATCAGTAATAGGGTTTTTTTCTTATAAATTTCAGCTATCTGCCTCAGTGTGATTGTTTTGAGCGACTCTGTTTTTAATGATCCTACCATTCAAAATAAACTAATATCCATCAGGGGGCACTACTGCCTTGAAAACCCTTAATAGATGAATTATTTTGTTTTTACTTACTTTCTGTACATATTGTTTCTTGCACATTCAGTGTAGAAATTTACCTTGGCTGCAGTGGTTGGAAAAACAATGAACTGATTTCTGTATGAATTTAGCCACGGTTTGTCATGTGTTTTTAGTTGTTATATTGCAGTTTGTGGTGTAACTGCAAATATCATGTTATCGATTTGAGGATGGGGCTGTGGGCTGAGGATCTTTCTCCATGTTATACCCCATGCGTGGGAGGGAGATCCCAGTAGGAGTGTTAGATTGGAGTTCTTTCTTACAACCTACTCAGAACCAGTGGTGTGTTAAGAAAGCCCGGGTTAGCTAATGGAAACAAATTGTTATAATAGACTGTTTTAAAGTGAACACTTGTCTACTTGTCTGTGTGTCACTGGCTTCTCATAACTTGAAGTGTCACTTTATTTGTTCTTAAAAAAAAAAAGTAAGTACTTACTTTCTTTTTAAGATCTACCTAAATGGAGAGAACGTAATTTTCCACCTTAAAAGAATAAAAACAATTTTTTAAAGCTAATTCGGCTAAAGGACCGATGATTTTATGTCACAGTGAAGCATCCCTCATCCATAATTCACAAGATTCTCTATTCCTTCTTATTGCACTCAATGAGCGCCTAATAGGCTTTCAACCAAATTTTGTTTCTCGTTTTATGAACAGTAACCTGTGAATTGTGATGGATCTTGACCTGGATGAGCTACTACGTCATTGATCTGGTGTCTCCTATTACAGATGTGGTTACATTTATCTAAGTCATGTCTTCTGTTTATAGTGGCTGTTGTTTTTCCGGAAGTGTATTTAGAAGTTTATCTGAATTGAAAATGATTTTTACTGTTGTGTTTTCCTGCCCAATGTTTTGTTTTGAGTATTGGTAACAAGAAAGAAGAATTTATGTGAAACAGGACAAGAACTGTGGATGACATATGAATTATGACGCAAAGCAAAGTTTTGTGTATAACAGAACAGAAGAAACTATTACAAAAAGCAAAACTTGTCTGAGTGTGAAGAGTTATGACATGATGACTATGAACAGGTAGCTAATTGAATCGGATAGGCATAAGTATTTTTCCCCCATTTATAGTGGCTAGAAAGTTGACATATTGTTTATAGGTGAGAATGGCTTGTAACAGAGTTCTAATTAGATTTTATTTATTTTAACTTCATGTTTGGACAGTAAGTGCCTCTGTATATCCTGAACACTGTCCAGACAATACCTCAACTCAATTTTCCCCTCTTTCCATGAGGCCCTTTCTCCTCATTAGTGACATTTGCAATACCTTAGGGTTGTTGCCTGACACACTGAAGGCGTTGGTTCGGTAATACCTTATAATGAGTTCCCATATTCTTTGCAGAACATGAACATTTAGTGCTATGAATTTTGACATTCCCTGCTATCTACATGGGCTCTAATTGCTGGTCATTTTCAGATGGAACAAAATACATTTTTCAGTTTATTGTATACGCTGCCTCTTGCTTTATTGATACACTGCTGCCAAATATCAACATTTGTATTCATTTTAGGCGTTTAATGGATTCCCGCGCCAGTTTGACTCACCAGAGTGACTAGTTCATCGCTCGTCATGGTGGTGTTTGTCAAAATAAATTGGAAAATAAATGAACTTGCTGTGGAGAAAAAGAAATTCAAAGGTGGAAAATGGATATTATTAAAATGGAATAATCTTAGCATAACACACAAAATCTGCCCACAAACAACTCTTTCATGTTCAGGAGTTGAACAATCAAAATGGGCACACAGGTACATCTTTGACCCCTGATGTTTCTTATCTGTATCTGATACTATGATGCCATGACATTGCCTAGCAACTAGCTACTAACAGGTTAGAATGACCCGTTGGTAACATTTATGTGTAGACTGTGTGAAACATATATGTGGCCAATGTAGAAGTGCCTAAAAGCCTCCATTCTATCTGAAAGCCACCAGATGGCGATAGCTGTAGTTGAAAAAAAGACTTCTGGTCCTGTAGAAGTCTACGAAAGAGCGGCTTTCTGATCTGACCTTTGTAAACACTTTTGATCTGAGTTTATGGCCTCAGTCACTCCTTTTTTGATCATATTGAATAAAAATTTATTTGAATTTATAAATCTTCATTATATTATTTTTCAAAACTGGAGGTTTATCTGTGCTATGAAACCACATGTTTACTGGCTAATAGACTGTTAATCACAAGTCATTATCCAATGAGTGTGCGGTTTCATAGTCAGACGCAAGGCAATAGCAGAAACACTCAATTTCATCTTTCAGTCGAATTCCATTTGGTTTTATTTATATAAGGCTAAATTACCACAACAGTCACCTGAAGGTGCTTTGTATTGCCAGGTAAACCCCTACAGTAATACAGGGAAAACTGCAAACAATCAGACCATTCCCTATGAGCAAGCACTTGGCGACAGTGGGGGGAAAAAAACAGCCATCTGGTTCGACCAGTTGAGGGTAAATGAAGAGAAAATGTGGAAGAGAGCCAGAGATCTTCAAAACAGGACTTCAGCAACCATAGGCTGAATCCACCTTTTATACTGTCTATATATTTATTCCCTTTATCATCTTATAAAAGCACAATATGATTTGAATTCACAGCAATAACATCTCATTCATATCAATATAACTTGATTTATGCATCTTAGACTATATAGACTAAGTACTGGTCACCTACACATCACATCTACAGGAGCTGCTTGACAGTGGAAACTTATGCCATGCCGCACAGTTTTTGTACTAATGTCAGTGCCAGTGGAGGTTTGCAACTCTGTAGTTACTGAGTCAGCAGAGTGTTGGGAACCACTTGGCGCCCCAGCACTTGGTGATCCCACTCTGTAGCTTTACATAGTCTCCCGCTATCTGCCTAAATATTTCTAGTTGTTCTAGTATTATACAGCAAATAACTCCCTCCTCTAGTTCAGAGTAATATGCATCTGCTCTGTCTTTAAGGTTCGATAGAATTATTTTACAAATCCTGTCATCCTACTAATTATCTTTGATTTGGTCCATATAACCTTCAGCTGCCTTATTTTATCTAAACCATAATTGCACTTTCAGTGTCATCTGTGTGTCATCTGTTTGAGGGCACGATATCTGTGTCTGTAATGATGTAAGTATTGATTTCAGTTGCAGCGTTGGCTGTTTCAGACCACTTGGGTCTGCCTTCACTGTCAGTATTTCTGCCTAGAGCAAAATACAGGAAAGGCCAAGAGAGGGGGAAAAAAAGTCTTCGTGTTTCTGAGGAAACGAGACGAGACAACCGCTGCAGTCTAAAATGGGTCCTGGATCGTTACAGGCCCTCCCCTTCTCGCAGTAATTGAGGGAGTGTCCGTCACTTTGCTTATCGGTTACACTAACGCTCTGTCTTGGGCAAACAGAGCAGCAAGCAATCTGCTGATTGCTGTTTTGGCAGAACTGTCGAGATTTGTCCTCTGTTAAGTGATGGATAGATTCAAGGAAGAGGATAGAAAGCAGAAGACTTGTCTTTTTATGGCTTGTCTTTTCCTGGGTTTGAGAAGAAAATGACATAGGGAATTCCAATAACAGTTTGATCAACAATGAAGGCTCATTAGTAAGAAATAAATACCCGTTTTTGTTTTTAAGTCATTGTGAGATGGTCTACCTTGTTTGCAAGAAAATAGCTGAACAGGTTATGGCAAAACTGTCAGAAATATTGTCTCCATATGCACTTTATGCAGTAGGTACGGTTATAGACGACAAGAACCAACTAATTACTGTTCTTAAATGAAAATTGCTGCAGTATATTTTGTAACAAAATCCTTCATAATTAGTAGTCCTTCTTTCTCAAGTGCAGTATAATTTGTGGCTATACTGTAAATCCCACTGTAATTTACTTGTTTCACTTACACTTTCTCATAGTCATGTTGTCCTCCAGGATACATTATGCCAAATTAACACTGACTAAAGGAACTGATGGGGTGAAGGGGTTCACAGAGGATGAGTAAGGTGCTGTGTAAGGAATAGTGTAGAGAAAACCAAAACTGACATGAAAAAATTAGCTTAAATAAATTGCTTTTTTTCTTTACTCACAGTAAGGCTTTTAGCAAATGATCTTTTCATTTAATTTGTTCCCACTGTTTTTATTTCTTTACCGGTCTGAGCAGAAAGTGGTGGGAGGAAGAGATGCTGAACTATGGTTAGTCATCAGCTTAGGTCGCTTTTAATGGAGGGAGTGTACTAGAATGGGGGTGATTTAAGCTTTCCATCCAATGCTCTCTCCATCCCTCCACCCTAGTTTAATAGTAACTGAAAAACTGAAACGGGGCCTCAGGCAGTGCCGTTGTATGAAGGATGAGGGTAGATAGGAGAGACATCATGCCAGTTTGAAAGCATGACTTCACTCATGTTCCTGTTGTGCAGTGAGCTTTAGATAATAAATGAGTGAAACATTAATGCCTCTCATCTTCTAAAATGTAACACATTATTTAATGTCAAAAATACTGGTGCTATTATAAAGTTTTGGAACTTGTCCCATAAAAATCTAAAATTAGACCTGAATTAGATTTGGCTTCATGTTCCATCGTAGATATTCTGGAAAGGTTATGCTTTCAGCATTGCTGTGGAAGTGTTGCTGTGACAACTTGCACTTCTACATCCCCTCCCGTTGGTCTACTAGATAGTTGGATGGATAGCATAATGCCAAGTGCGACCATTCAATTTGTTAGACTGTTATATGCCTGAACGGCTTACAGACACAACTTTGAAGGGGAGATACTGTACATTTTACTCCTTTTTTTCAGAAGTTGTATAAACCTTTTCATGTAGTGTTTTAAATTAAGTGGTTTTTAACTCAGACATACATTTTCTTTTGGTTTCAGGTTGTTTGAAGGTCCTTCACCAAGAAAAATTGAGAAATTGAAAACTCTGCTGTGTTACTTCAGGAGAGTTACACAGACTAGTAAGTAATGAAAATAACTAACATAATGTTGTAGAAGTTGTTGCGCTTCCCTGTGTCTTTCAGTTGAATAACCTTTTGTCTGCTTTATTTTTAAGCGCCCAAGGGTCTTGTTACATTTACAAGACAAACACTAAACAATCCACCAGACTGGGAAAGGTAATAATTACTTCTCTGGTTCCTTATGAACATAATGAACTAATGAAGTGCATTTAAAATAAATTATCTTGCGATTCATGGCATACTCTGTCCAAAACAAATAGTATATTCTGCATTCTGTGAAGGCATATAATTGTTGTAGGGGAGTTATTTTAACAGGAAGTAAAAACCTGAAATTCTATCAAAGTTTCACTAAATCTTTCCTGAATAACTCTGAAGTGTGCTGATTTTGTCTGAGTGGGATAGTGACCATCAACTCCTCATAGCTTCTTTGATGCTCATGTGCACAGATAATTGCCAATATATAAATTCCTACAATGAAAGTAGTAGTAGGACAGTGTTTTTAAAGGGTGGATTTGAAAGAGTAAAGGGCCCCAATATGGATGAGAAGTCCTCAGGTTAAGCTGGTAGTTTATATTTTTTATTAATTTTATACATCAGTGTAGTGTATTCCACTTAAACATGTTATCTGCATGACTATTTCTTAAACAAGCACATGAATGTTGAAGTGTTTGTAATCGTTGTTTTTTTTATCCCCTCTTTTTTTTGTCCAGCTCTCAGACTCAGCTGACACGTCTGCATATCACTTGTGAAGGGACAATTGAGGAACATGGATATGGAATGCTCCAGGTAGGAATGTTTTACCACACACTAAGCACACAGTTTTACCTCTGACTTCAGTAATTAAATACTTCCATGTCATCCATGTCTTGTTAAAAATATCAAAAGCATTTCTTAACAGCATCATTCTCTTTTAATGTAAATACAAATAGTATTCTGCAGTTTTTTTACTGTGGTTACACCTAATGAGTATGATTCTGTCAATCTGTCTATTTTTCTTGCTTAAAAAGTAAAAATATGACCTTCAGCTTTAAACCAGTTGTATGATTTTTGTGCATATCAATGCAAGTTATTGAATCTCTGTCTGCAGTGACTCACCCATCTTCTTACCCCCCTTGTTGTTTCTGTGTAGCTGCCGCATTTATTTTACTCTAGTTGACAGCTGATGTATACACATGAGTAGCTCCGAGTGGCAAGGGTGGAGGAAAGGACCTTGGGGTGGGGGATGAGGGAGAAGGAGGCACACACAGACAAAGATGACGTTGGGGATCCATCTCACTGGGGTGACCCAGTGAGCTTGGAGTCCTGTAGGCGGATTGATGGCTACCTCAGCAGGCTGGATATTGGTTGTGTGTTGAGTTTTGATAGGGCAGAGCGAGCTGTCATCCTGTCGGGAGGTGAGATTGAAGGGTGGGGGGTGAGGTTAGGGGTAAACCAGTGAAGGTGAGGAGTTGAGTGGTTGGTTAGAAAACATACACAAACCCACTGTCACACAGATTGACGTAGCTGTGGGCCACTGAGCAGAACCTTCACCCCTGACAAGCTGTTTAAATATCCGCATTGTGATTTGAATGGGATGTTCTCTTATGCGTGCCACAAAAACAAGGTCTTTCATGGCATGAAGCTCAAGCACCACACTGAAAATACTTCCCCAAAGAAGCATGAGTCCTAGAAATAAGCACAAACATATCGGTTATTGGTATGGATTTATCTTATTTCAACAAATCCCTGGGCTGTTTTTTAAAATTTAATTTCTTGGACTCTATTCAGTGTAGATCTTGAACTTTGTGGGTAACAGAGAGGATTTTGAAATGTGGAAAATGTCATTAATATCAGTCCAGACTGTTATTTCGGTCATTTTATATCACATTATATATGTATTTTTTTTTTTTTAGCTGGATTGGGTTGAAGTTTTTTAAGACTGAAAAACATATTTAGGTCATGTGACTACAAAAGAAGCCTGACTCCTCACCACTCCACTACCGTGCTGGACATGGTTTGAGGTGTTTCTGCTGAGAAGCTGTGTTGGTTTCATCAAACATCTCCAAAGGACATCAAGAAGTCTTGGTGTTTGTTCAGATCCAACTTGGCAAACCTACTCTGTGCTGCCATGTTCTTTGCAGAGAGAGAGAAGAGGGTTTCCCTTGGCAACCCTTCCATACTATTGTCTTTTTCTTATTGTATTGAACTTTAAATTTTTAACATGGTAGCTGAGGCCTGTAGAATCAGAGCTGTAGCACTTTTCTTTTCTTTACCCGACTGTATATTGATTCTCAGGGTTTGTGACTGTAGATTGTGACACTAGGAATTGGTGTCAAATTGGTTTGGTTGTAGTTTTTGATATAACTCAAATATGTTGTTCAGTCAAAAACACATTAAAAATTTCAGATGGACAAGTCCTTTACTTTTAGTAAGTTATAAAAGATGCAACGGGATAAAACGCAGATAAAGTCGTCAGACTGCTGAACATCAATGACTTTTTATTGCCCGGTTCCTTTTTCTCTTTGTTGAATAACCACTGAATAGATAATGAATAGTGAGGCCTCTTAGAAAATGCAAAACTCAGACATGTGCAAAATCTGCACACATTCATGCACTGTAGATTTGAAGTACATCTTTAGACTTCATGGGTTGTGTTCTGTTACAGTTTCCTGATTGGATTATTTCCATGCAGGAAGGATCATTGCAATGATCTTTATAGATTTATCTGATATAAATGGCCACAGTGGACAAAAGGATAGATAATGAGACACTAATTGAAGTATTTGTTTAAATAACAGGAGTGACAGTGACAGAATTTCACAGATTCTCTCATTTGCACTGATAGGTCAAAGGGCAGTATGTCATACCGTACATGTCATGTCATGCAACAAACCAAATAGAAATCTGTATTTTTTAAATAAATGTTAATTTCAAGTTTGAGGCCAAACAAATGTCCTTCTTTTTTTCTTTTCTTTTTCTTTTTTTTTTGTATTTCACTAGGTGGACTTTGCAAACAGGTTTGTAGGTGGTGGAGTCACAGGACATGGACTGGTCCAAGAAGAAATCAGGTTCCTTATCAACCCTGAACTCATTATCTCTCGCCTCTTTACTGAAGCTCTTGAATACAATGAATGCCTCATCATCACAGGTGTGTAGTTTCTTTCTTTTTCTCACACAAACATATGTATTTTTAAGCCTTGAGGCTTTGATTTGTATGACATTTTTACTGGGAACTTGATCACTGCAATCTATTTTTTTAATTATTTTTTTGTAGTTAAAGAAAAAGTGATTTCATGTTTTGGGGTTGTTTTCAGATGGATAAGAAGGGGTTGTCTCCCTGCTCTTTCTGCCTGGGGAATGGGTCCTGACTTTTGTTTGTGCTTATGTGCTGAAAAGCTTTCTTGGAGTCACTGAGCAGGGCGCTGTAAGAGTCACCATGTGGGGACTTTGTTGTCCTCCAGGGGATCTCCATGCTCACCTGGGCAACAACAATGAGAGCCTGATGATCCTCCGGAGAGTCCATTTATTAGTTAGAACCTCTGATTCAGAAGGAACAGTGTGGTTTCAACCTGGTTGTCAAACACTGGAAAAGGTCTTGATCATCTCAAGGATATTTATGGGAGTTTGACTAACGGTTTCCCCTGGGATGTCCTGTGGGATGTTTTTCAGGAGTATTGTGTATTTGGCCTCTTGTTTTGGGCTATAGCTAAGTGAAAGCATGCTATGCATTGCTGGCACTTAGTTGGGCTTGTTTCTGGTGGGGTTTGGGCTCATCCAGGTCTGCCCTTTGTCACTGGTTGTCTTCAAAACTTTCATGGGTAGAATTTTAAGGCATAGCCAAATAGGGGCTTGTCTCTAGCTCGAGGGCCTCAGAATCACCTCTTTGCTTTTTGTGAATGAGGTGGGTTTTTTTTTTTTTTAAATTCAATGACTAATGACCTCCTGGTCATACTGGGGTGGTTTGCAACTGAATGTGATATGGTGGGAATGATAATTGGCAAGTCAATTTTGAGATAGTAGTTGTTGGCTGGAAATGGGTGGAGGGCTCACTCAGTGCTCACTCCACTTGCTGTCTCGAGTAGAGGAGCTGTGCAGCGTGGGGTACAGTGTGATCTGTGGTGGTGGTGAAGAGACAGCAAAGCTATCAATTTACTGGTTGATCTACATTCCTACTCTAATAAGTCAGTAGCTTTAGGTAGTGACTGAAAGAGTAATTTTGTGGACATAAGTGGGGGAAGTGAGCTTCCTCCGAAAGGGCTCTCCTTTAAAGATAGGATGAGGAGTCATTTAGGAGGGGCTCAGTATTGAGCTGCTATAGTACCTTTACATATCAAAGGACATGGTCGAGGTGGTTTAGACATCTGACTAAGATACTTACAGGCACCTTCTACAGGTATTGCCTACCAGGAGAGGATGTGGCGGAGTCAGGACGAGCTTGAGAGCTTACATCTGTTGGTGTCCCCCTTCTATACCGCCTTTCAGAGCTTGAGGAGGTGGTTATGGAGAGGAAAATCTAGAGTACTGATCCTGCAACATAGAAACATTGTCATGAAATAGATGGATAGATCGATTGATCGATAGATAGATTTATTGATTGTGTAATAATACTTGAGTATCAATGCAAGCTGTCCCCTTATGTAATGTACATGTACTGGATTATTTCAAGTAGAAAGTAAACACTATTACAAAACATATAGAACCACTAGACACTGATATATGGTGTAACCACACTATAAATACTCTACATTTAATTTATCTTCATGCCATGGGGTATATAGGCTATTATTTGGCAATTATTCCTTGGTATTGTGTTGGCTTTCCTCTTTCTCCAATAGAAACTAGACACATCTATGTATCTCCCATGCCTTTCTAGTATTACATTTTGGTTCAAACCGGTGTTTCGTCCATCACTGAGTTATTTTCTCCTGTTCATTGAGCTCTTTGTGTTTATTGGGCTCCATTTATTTTTGCCCTCATACTTCCTTCCAGTCCGAAGGTAAATCCATTGCATTGATTCAGATGGGACTGCTTGGTTATCCTTCATTTCTCCCAAGCAGAATTGCTCTATTTTTCAACCTCCAACTCACTGTTTCGGTTATTCTTTCCTCTCATTTGCCTCCCTCCTGCAATTCTGGTCATCCTACCTTTTCTTTTTTTTCTTTTTTTTCCATGCCTCACATCTTGACAGTGTCAACAGAAAGAAGTATGTGCAGATTAAGATGCAGACATGTGGAAAAAAGTGAACATAATATAAACACTTACTTTGTTTTACTGTTTTGATGCTTTTATTTCATAAAATGATCATTTTGAGACATTATGCTGTTTGATAAATTCATCTTTTTGGCATGAGAATATATCTTTTGACTTAAATCGCTCAAAAATGCCTGCTATTGATTGATTCAGTTTTTTTGTAATGTGACACAAATCTGAAAAAAATTAAAATACATTTGCATTGTCGGATGTCCCTCGGCATACTTTATATGCTTGTTATTTGGGGGGGTTGAAAAGTAGAAAAAACAAATAGGATGACGTTCATGCTGCTGGACCACTTTACCAAAGAAACACAATGAAAAAAAAAAAAACGAATTCTGTCAGCAAGCCAATCGTTGTCTGTTTTTATGTGGCGCCATGTTGTCTTCCTTGAAATTCCTATCTCTCCCCAGTGACCTTCAGGTGGTTAGTCACTGTCCCCCTCTTTCCCTCCCCTCATAGTGCTTCCCTCCCTCTTCCATCCTCCTCCTCTCCACTTAACTTTATTACATTTGGACAGAAAAGAATTTATAGCCCAACTAAGGTCATTGCTGCACTAATGGAATGGGCCACTTATGCCATAGATTCATTAAAATCTTCAGTATTCCTTGCACGAATGCTGTGTTTCCTCTTAAAGTCCCATTTCTCTTGCTAGACTCTTTTCTCTTTTGTCAAGTTGATCATATTTCTTCATCTTTAGCGCTGCCCTAGCACAAGTCTTCAAGTGCATCTGGAACTTTAATGTCAGAGTACTTGTAAAACAAAACTCAAGTCTAAGTTTGAATGCCCACTGGCGTTTTACACCGGAAGGCAAGGTCTGCGATGCAATCTCCCGATGGACGTCAGCATAGCGGGATGCCATTATGGGCTGTTGCCAGACTGAAGTGGCTCAAGGTGAATAGAGAGGAGGAAGAATTTTGGTGGACACAGTGATATGGGCAGCCTGTTCTTTGACGTTAGGAGTCGCTGGTGTTGTAGAAAGCACTTTAATTGCAGTGCTGGACCTGCAGTTGCACAGTATGCTTTAAATAAAGCAACTGCTACTTTTGTTTGCACAGCCAGTGCCTTACTAGAAAACGCAATTTCTGTGGAAACAAAAAAGGTTTTATATGTAATGCAGAAAAAAATGTACATTAAAATATTTTTATTAAATATTTGCAAAATTATCCGTAATTGTTGGTTTTTGTTCTAGTGGCTTCTGCCCATTAACTTAAGAAACACTTTCTCATACTCTGCTCATACAACTTTAGTTCACATGTTTAACTTCTACTCTTCAACAAAGTGTTATATAACCACATCATTCCTAATGTATGGAGCCTTTAAGGGGCAGCCTTTTCAGAAAGAAGCACAGGTGTATTATTCTAACCCTTAGGACATAACCCTAGGTGTTACAAAGGACTCAATCTCTTAAAAACACGGGTGTGTCAGTAATTAATTTTTGCTTGTTCTGTTCTTATATTTTCTCCCAGTTGTAGCTCAAAGCTTTTCATTTAAAACCCCATAGCAGATTACTTATTAAATCAGTGGGCTTTATTCATGACAATTCAATATAAGCTGATACTCTGTATGTTCATGTGGAGCATAGAAAGCGCTAAATTTGATTTTAGAACCTGCTGTGTGCTTTGACTGCTGAGCAATGAGTAATATCGTATTTCCCTCGTCTTATACTGCAGGAGCTGAACAATACAGTAAATACTCTGGCTATGCTGAGAGTTACAAATGGGTGGGTATCCACAAAGACGAGACACCCAGGTAATTTTTTCTCTCCTCTCCATAGGATTATTTTTGTGTTTGTTGGTACTTGTGCTGATGTTTTAAATGTAAAGTCTTTCTTTCATTTCCAGGGATGACTGGCAGAGAAGATGTACAGAGATTGTGGCCATTGATGCTCTTAAATACAGGCACTTCCTGGAACAGTTTCTCCCCGAGAAGATGACCAGAGAACTCAATAAGGTGAGGGAAGATTTAGTTCAGCGGTTCTTTTTCCAAACGTGTTTGTGAAAGGTGGCAAGAAACCTATAAAGTACTGCTCTAATTTGTAGTACCTTTTTAAAGGTGTCAGCGCGATGGTGCTGAACACGGCCGATGTTATATTGTTTTTGATCAAATGTTCACGACCATGAGCTTTGACATTTTGTCTGGTACAGCTGCTAAAATCTAAGTGATATGTAAAACCACTCAACTGCAAAATACTACATAACTCTCAATAGTATTACTCCCAATTTACTGCAGTTTTTTTCTCCACATGACTAAGAAAAATATATATTATGCACTTTGTTAACAGACTTTTTTCTCTTCTCAGTCGAGTAAATGCTTTATTGCATATTTTTATATTTGCTTATGGTTCAGCCTGAGGGTTAACACTTGCCCCCACATTATACATTAATGTGATTTTAATTAATTTTAATAGACTCTGAGAGATCATAGAAAAGACTGTACTGTTAGTTTGTCTTCCCCACTCTTACATCCTTCTCCCTCTTTTGTTTTCGTTCTAGGCATACTGCGGATTCCATCGAAATAATGCCAACAGGAAGCACCTCTCTGCGGTGGCCACAGGCAACTGGGGCTGCGGAGCTTTTGGTGGAGACACACGGCTCAAAGGTATAATTGGATGATTTATGGCAACAAAATCTATAAACTAGGCTAGCATCTGTGTCACATTTCTTATGTTAAAATTTTAAGGCTGGATTCCCAAGATTGCAGTGAATATCAGTAGCTCAGACTTGATCACGGCATCTCCCAGTCAGTAGAGCCCCTGCTGAAGGACTTTCAGCATTTATGTAGCTAATAGTGTACGACAATTTCCAAGATGCTGTTTCTCTCAAGCCTCTCTAGTCAATTAGAAGCTCTCGCAGGGGGTCACTCTCCTGTCCCTTTTCAGTCTTTTATAGATCATCTGACACATTTATGTTTTCCATTAAATGGGCGATTGATTACAGAGAAAGACGACCATAAATCCAGCTGATGCTGGTCTCCGTTGGCTTACACAACATCAGTCTTCATAAGCAGGGAGACCCTTACTGTTGTTTTTTGGCCAATTGTGTGTTGGATGTGCAGAGTTTTCTGTATGCCTAAATTCATGGTGCATGTACCCTGTTTTTGCTGTGCACATCAGTGCTTTAAGGCTGTGCTTCTGGACAGTTGGATTTAAAACGGAAGCTGCTAATTTCCTCTGCAGCATGCTATGAATAGATCCCCTGGACTTCACATAGTCCCCAAGGATGATATTAGCTTCCGGGGGGGCCCCGCCCATTAGCTCCAGTGTTAGCATAGTTGGTATTTTTAGAAGCTAATAACTGTATTTTACATGAAAGTCCAGGAGCTGACTTGAGATGTGGTATTTACATAACACTAGGCGGGTATTTTGAAGTAAAGATTACAGAGCTTTTGCAAATGATGTCATTAATCTGAACTGTATAACCATTCTGTTAAATATTTAAAAATCATGAAACCTAATTTGCAAGAGCTCAGAGACTGAATGCTGTTTACGAGGCTATTCTACCAACACTGGATTATTTACTCCACTAATACAAATTGCCACTCATGTTCTTTTATGCCACAGGCTGTACGTTATCTGGCTTATTGACCAATTATTTAGTCTGTCGTGCTTTTCAGCGCTCAATTACACCTTTATAGTTTTATTCTGGAACCAATGGAGTGAATGTTGTCGCCTGAATTTTCATTTTGAAATTCGCCTTCTCTCTTTTTCAGCGCTGATTCAATTCATGGCAGCAGCAGAGGCTGGGAGAGATGTGGCGTATTTCACATTTGGAGATGCTCAGCTGATGAAAGATGTTCATGAAATGCACGCTTTCCTCACCGAGAGTCGGGTCACCGTTGGTAAGATTCACACACAAGACGTTTGTGGCTAAGCTGTGGTCACTCATTAGAATTATTAGAAACAGGAACTTTTTCCTTTTGCACCTCAAGGAGGTTTTCCTTCTTGGTGTCATTACAGGACTGTGTGTATAAATAACAGCACACACTCCATGGGTATGTTAAGGTACTCTACCATATGGGCCATCTCCCCGCTCCTCAGCCCATCCATTCAGCCTGAGCCGCAGAGTGGATTACTGCCTAAACTGGCCCCGGCCTCTTCCCTCCCCCTCTTTTCATTTTTCTTCTGTTGACATTTATTGAAGCCTTTCAGAGAAATTCCCCTCTAGCCATCCATTTCCTAAAGTGGAGCTGGGGGGGGGGGGAGGAGGTTGCAGTATGTGAGTGCGTATGTGCGCTTGATTTATAAATGAGCCCGAGTACACCTTCATTTTTTTTTCCTACCTGCTTGAGTGTCTGTGTTTCTCTCGTTCACGATTCGTTTGTGCTTTTGGTCCTATTCTCTTAAATCCCGTCTTCCTTACATGTTTCTTGACCGCATCCCTTTTGTCTCTCCTCCACCTCTCTTCCCCTCTCTCCACCACCCTTTTTTACCCTCACAGGGCAGCTGTACGACCTTTTAAACCAGTACTTCAACGAGGTGTGCAAGAATTGTCGCACGACACGACCTGACGTCAGCCTCTACAGATTCATCTATGAGACAGTCTCTTCCCCAGCAGCCTCCGACACCTTGAACACTGCTAAGGATTCTGGGATGTCTCCTGTGACTTCAGACTCTCATTAACAGGAAAACAACTGTAACCTAATCTTACCTCCCTTCTCCTTTCACACTTTGAAAAAGAGGCAGTGTGCCCTTAGTATTGTGGTTACGGTCACTTGTTTTCCCCTCGCTCTCTCTCTTTCTCTCTCTCACACACAGACACACACACCCACGCACCCTTTAAGTTTGTGATCCCAACATGCAAGCTATCAAAACACATTTCTGCCTTTCTCACTGGTGGTATTATAGGAATCTCATAGTACGGCACCAAATGTGGTGACTTTTTTCAGAGACTTATAGCAATAGTAAATCCTGGTTGCTGTTCTTTCTTTAGTCCAGATGTAATGTGGAGGGTTTGTTTTTTTGTTTTTATTACACACTAAATACAAATATGCCCAAATATTCATCATATGCATGGTTGTGAACAAATTTCACCATTGATAATCCAGGACATGATAATCCTCCCTGGTTATCGTGTCTTGTATTGTGTTTGCTACACTTTCTGGATGAGTTGTGTTCTCTACTTACTGTACCCGGGCTATGGTGAGGTGCCTGAATGAGATGCCATTCTGTAGTCTATGCATGGGTAACATTTATTTATCAAGTATTCTACAAATATATGCTGCTCTTTTATATCCTGTCTGATACCGAAGTGTAACATACATATTGTCCTTAAGGCATATTTTACTATGGATCACAACAATCAAAATAATCACTAGTAATGTAAATCATCTCAAATTAAACATACAGGAAATTTAAGCTCACAGTCTAGACTTTCATTTTACTCTGAACAACTTCATTTGCTACATACAGGGGGATTAAATAAAGTTAAAATGGCACGAACAATATTTTTGTTAATGTTTTTACACAACATTTATTTTGGGGATCACGTTTTCTATTATTTACTGTGTTTTCTGATTGGCAGTGTGGATTCTATTTAATGGGTTTGGTTACATTAAAGCCTGTGAGTATTGCATAGAACTGTAATTTAGGCTTTTAGGTTGTACGTTTTATTAAAATTTCTTAATAAAAGTATGACATGTATTCCTCTGCTCTGCGTTGCGTTTCCCTGCTCAAATAAACACGGTTCACTGACTAAAGTGATCGCCACAATGTGAAATTTAGGCGCAATGATTGAACCGGAAATTCTTTAAAGAGGTCGTTCTGTAGTGTAACATTATGTAGTTTCTATACATCAGGGTAATGTAATTATCCATCAAAAATAACAGATTTTGCTGCAATCTCTGGGCTTCGTCCAGTTTGGAACAGTGTCTTGGCACTGCACTTCACTGTCACTTAATTTCATGAAATCATACATTATTTAATCATCTGATTGATTTTTGTGATAGCACGTGTACCTTGGGCTTTCAGAAAAATTAAATTCCGCCTTCAAACATGCTGTATTAGATGAATTAGGGCTCCTAAATAACCTCATGACGTGGACTTCCATAAATGGTGTGTAGGCTTGGCTGGGGTAAGTGGATTACACATTATCTGCTTCTTCTGCTCTTTGTACTGAGCCCTGCATTGCCCAAACAAGCTGCGGACTCACGCGTAAAGTTAATTTGGTTAAGCAGATCTAACTGTCGATGTGAGCGTGGGTTACCTGGATGTGAACATTATTCAGGTTGCTGGTGCCTGCTGGATTTAATCAAACAACACTAAACATTGACTGAATTTGGCAAGCTGATCCTGCAAATGAATAACCTTAGTCAACAGAAATGATGATATATTAAGACTGTTTTGTTTTCTTCTCTTTTCCCTTTTTTAATTAATCTTTATATGTCACTAGAAATGGGAGTTTATGGAATATTCGCTCCTTTCTGATTTTCACCACTGCAGACACAGACAGCCGCTCCGGTTTTGCCCAGTGTAGTGATGTAATCATTCTAAACGGGAAGTTATTTAACATCGAGCTTGTAATGTTACCCAGCGGCACAGGTCGTTTCATCAATGAACATTAATAATAACGTGCCAAAAAGCAACTGGTCTTCACTCCATCTCCGTCAGGCGGCAAAGTCACTGCAACAAAATGGCATTTCAGTTCATAATTGCCTGACCCTGCAAAGTCCGGGTCACCTGCAGAGCAGCAGCAAACTCAAATGTTAAGCAAATGCAAATAATGGAAAAAAAACTCTCAGGAGACACTGAGCCTTATTGCTGGTTGAGAATTATTGATACATTGTTATATGAAGTGTGTTAAGAAAGAGACATTTTCATGTCATTAAAAGGAGCTTAAAACAACAAAACGGGGATGCTGTGATTAGCGATGCTCTGATATTTAGACCTACCCTGTTCTGTCTGCTTGATCCTCTTGCGACTAGTGCTCACTCCATTATCCCCCTTTCAGTGGTGTGTTTGTCATGATTGATAATACTGTTCCTTCTGTGGCAGCAAGTATGAAAGATGAAAATCCAGATGAGGAGGAGAGCGGGTTTAGAAATGGGGAAGGAAAGAGGGTGAGGGAGGGAGAAGGGGTGGGAAGGAAGGCCAATTATTTTATTGTTTAACCCACTCAAGGTAGAAGCCCATCAATCTGAAAGCCCTTGATCAAATGACTCGTGTTCAGCCTTTATAAAAGTTTAATTGGTTTATGTAATTAACACTGACATATGTATGATGCATCTTAGAAAGAAAAATTACTTGGGTGGATGTTAACCGTGTGCCTGAAGTGACAGGATTGAGGAAAGTTCTCTGATTATAAAATTGAGTTCACAGCACAAGCACAAGAACTAATAGGGTTGCTATATATATGCTATATATGTTTATTTGATTACATCTATTTGTTTTAATGATATTTTTTAAATCCTCTGTATGAACAGATATTTTAGGTCGCTACCTAGGCACCTTTGGGTGCAGCAAGTTTTGTCTTTGTGCGGAGAAGCGTCACCTGACACCGAGGGGGCGTGCCGAGCGGCTGCTCTTGTCCTCGGATCTGTGTCACCTTCATTGATACCTGTCCCACTTGCACCTCTCGGCGATGACAGTAAAGCCAAAGAACAGTGCAGTCTAAGGTAAAGGCACTTTATAGAAATAAAAGGCAGGTGACATTTTAACCCTGTATGTTTTTGTTCCGTGTTGCGCTTGAGCAGTGTCAGGGACGAGCGAAGATTATGAGGATTTATTTTGGTGAGGGATTAGAGGTCCGAAAGTGGAACAGTCGCAGAATGAAATATAAAATGTTTTGATACTGATGCCTGCGATGTTGAGTGAAGGAAACAAAAATAAATCATGCAGGAAACAGGTGAGGAAGAATGTAGCAGTCGGTCACATACTGCAGCACTTAGTGGAGCGTCATACGGGCTGTTCGCGTTTTGCAGCTGCACACGTTCTACGCAGAAACGGACTGTTCCTTCAGGCTGATCTCAGTGAAACTCAGTGCAAACTGTTAAAACCACCCTGTGTTGCAAACATAGTCCCTTTAGGTGTGATTTGCGCTTTTCCCAAACACAGATGAGTTTCAGTCTATCTGGGGTTTTTACAAAAATGTCCCATTCCGTTTGCGGTAAAAAAAAATTTCAGCTCTAGATGTGCAATGTTCACATTCCTGCGTGATATGCCTGTGTTAACCTTTAGTGTTATCTTAGGTTTTTTTTTTTTTTTAGATGAGTCAGTTTCGGGTGTTAGCTGGTGTGCTGAAAGGTGGAGGGAGCCCCTTCCTTCGATGGCGTGCGGGAGGGCTGACCTGGCGCTGCTGGGCTCATCCAAAGAGAGGCTGCTCCTCTAGGACTGATCCTCTTCCAGCAGTGGTCAGCAACTCCAGCTATGTGGAGGAGATGTATTTGACATGGCTGGATGACCATAAAAACGTCCACGAGGTAACAATGTGTAGCACAAACTGCATCTTAAGTTACACAGAAAAAAGGTCGGTTCAATATACCTTTCCATAAATGAAAAATTAAAGAGAAAACTATGACACCTAGATAATTTGTGCAGAAGTTACTCAAATTGCAAGCTGGTGCCAGTGCTGGTCCTGAAATACAGCTGAATATCCCTGACCTTACTAAGGTTTTTCTTGTTAAATTATGTTATTCTTAGTTCAGCTGCCTGGGGCATCTGATGTAGTTGCGTTGTCCTGGATTCTCATCCAGCTTTTCCCTATTCTGTCACCCGTGTCCAAGCATTCACTAGTCACTGAATATTCATGTTACATATACCAGCGTTCCTTTGATGGATCTGTCTGTGTCTCTGCTGTAGTCTTGGGACAGTTTCTTCCGTAACATCCAGGCCTCCGGTCCATCTGGCGAGGCGGATGAGAGACGTCCCTCTGCTCTGCTGCAGGGCCGAGTGTTGTCCCACACACTAGACGTGGCAGAGAAAGTGGTGGAGGACCACCTGGCTGTGCACACCCTCATTAGAGCTTACCAGGTAGGCCACACTCACCTGGCACAGCTGTGAGGATAACACACACACACACACACACACGCACACATTGATATACAGACATTTAATTTTGATGTGATGCTGATTTATGATATAATTAAGTCTCATAGCCATCCATTTAAATCTTAAGGCAGTGTCTGTGTATGGAATTAAGATGTCATCCATCTCGAGCTGCAACTGACTATTTGCATCTCTGACGAGTATGTGAAAAATACATCAAACAGACTCTGCTTGGACTTGGAGAAGCAGATGCAATTGGCAAAGAAAGCTGTTTGTGCTGCGTGTCCTTGTATTAAAAGGAATATACAACTTGTTTGTCACTGCACGAGGTTATGCAAATTGCAAGATTAACTCCAGCCTACTTACCCTGACTGCTTTTTGAAAATGGAAAAATCAAAGAGACTACTTAAACAAAGCAGGTGGTAACATTTCCACTCGCCCTCGAATTAATTCAAGGAACTATCCAAGGGATTTATTAAATTCAGTCTTTTGGCAAAGGCGTCATTTTTATTCCCAGCTTGTTGCAGTCCTGGTGGAAATGTTTATGTCTGTGTGTGTACACAGACATAAAAGCTCTCCCAGGAGTATCTTTTCTCTGAAAGGTTGACCTATAACTGAGTGTTAGCTTATTCTCCAGCTGTTCATACTCAGTTTGATGATAGAAACCAAATTGCTTATTATTTTTTTCTGCCTGTCAGATTCTCTCATTTATTTTTTTAAATCTAATTCTCTATCTTTTCTTCACCCCCACTGCACATTTCCATCTGTCTGTCTGTTTAGATCCGTGGTCACCATGTTGCTCAGTTAGACCCTTTAGGAATCCTGGATGCTGACCTCGACTCTTTTGTTCCGTCCGACCTGATCACCACTATCGATAAATTAGGTGAGATGCTTTCTTTTAGTCATTTGAGTCATGTCTGATTTAGGCTTTGAAGAGGAAGTTGTATGGGACTCCTTGTTTTAGACCCCATCTGATGAAATATATATGGATTTAACCCTGAGGCTGTATATATGCTGATGAGTATTCTACTATAGAAATCTTCCCTTGTATTTAACTCTAAAGATGCTTCCCATGTTTTAGGATTTCGGTCTCAAAAGCTTAATCTTGCCTTGCTTATAGTGACAATATTGTATTTGTCTGTTTCTTGGACCGTATTTCAACATTTTTGCATTTTTGTATTTTTTACAGTAGATACATGTACAGCTTCACTTACATTAAAGATCAAGGGTTATATAACTGATCACACTGATGAGTGGATGTGGTTTTTCAATACAAAGCACCTATCACGTCTATCAAGTCTGTATACTGGTTGGTCAGCCTGATGCTGTCATTAATCTCAGGCTGAGCTCTTGTCATTCTCCATTTCATTTAGCGGACTGAGGGTCGGAGGATGTGGGATGGCCACAGAAAGCGATCGAAGTCTACAGGAATAGATAGTAAGGAGGAGAGAGAGCGAGTGAGAGGGAGGAAAAGAGAGACGTTGTTTCTGTTGGCTGGTGTTATCAGTGATCAGTGAGAGTCATGACATAGCATCGCATTATGTATGATCACCAGGGCTATAGTTCCCTAATGAAAGCTAATGACAGCCTCCATGGCCCCTTATTTGGTCAGCTGATTGTACACAAGTCTATTCTTGGCCCCCTTTGTCTTTGCTGTGTTCCTAATATGATTTGCACCTGTCTCCTCTTATGTTTGCCAGTAATCTTGAGCTTGACCAGCTCTCTCAGGTGGGTTTTGTTACCACAGAACCTTACTGTACCTGTATGTGGGGGCACTACATCCATGGGCCCTTCTACATTACTATCTATAAATTTATAGTGTATTATTGTTTATTTTCTACTCAATTTTTTTGAAGTCTTTGCCATCAAACCAATTGTGTCAGATGAAACTTCTGAAGTTTGTCAGTTAATTCTTAGCAAGCCATGCTGGAGGGGGCTCTGCAATCTCATTTAGACCAGCTAATCATTATTTTCATTAGCAATTAATCATTTGCTTATTATATTTTGATAGATCAATGAATCATTTAATTTATAAAATGTGAAAAATGGGCACTACAATTCCCCATAGGCTGATAGGATGTCTTTAGATTGCTTGTTTTGACTGACTAGCAGTCCTAAACCCAAGCATATTTAATTAGCATTAGCATGACTTAGATACAATTAGCAAATCATTACTAATGCATTAATGTGCTTGAATGGTTGGTAATTGGCTTTAACAATAAATGATTGTATAGTTTTTCAGTTTGTTTTAATTGTTGAATAATTCATTACCATGACTACGTCATAAGCTGTAATATAAACACCTACCTGAGATATGCGCCACATACCTTCTTGCTCAGTCGTTCCATCTAACATCCTTTGTTTGCCTCTTTTCAATCACAGTTACAATATTTTAGAGGAGTAGTAGTTTCTTCCTTTAATGTATCAACCAGCGTTGCAATTATTTTTTTCAATCACGGTGGAGATCCTGTTCCCCTTCACCATAACCCGTTGAAACTTCTGCCCTGAACTGAAACCAGTGCCTGTCTTGCTTCTTTTAATGACTACACCAGCGGAGTAGTGACACATTAAGATGTAAGATAAACATGCACCTGAAAAGACAGAGATTATAAAAGGAGGTGAAAAAAATACACAGGAATAGGGTAAGCCTTTCTGTGTGAAGTTTGCATCTTCTCCCCTTGTATGTGTGGGTTTTCTCTGGGCACTCCTGCATGAATGTTTTTCTGTCTCTATGTGTTAGCCCTGCAACAGATTAGAAATCTGTCCAGGGTGTACCCAGAGTTTTGCCCTGTAACGATTGGGATAATAGGCTTCAGTACCCCCAACCCCCCCACCCTGAATTGGATAGGCGGAAAACAGATAGATGGATGGTTTTTTGGTCTTTACCTTACTCACACCGTGAGACACAAAACCTTTGGGTGTTGCACATCCAGCATTAAAATCTGCCAAATAATACACGCAGAGCTACCTGCTGTGGCAACCCCTTGTGAATAAGTGATAGCTGAAAGTCGCTCACATTGCTCACACAAGATCATCTTTTCTGTTTCTTTCTTTGTCTTCTGAGTTGTTTATGTATTTACAGCTTTCACATACTGTATGTACATGCAACTTCACACACATATACATTCAATCTTTAACTTTAGTATAAGAGTACCTCGTAAATATTAAAACTTAAATATTGTCATTTTTTTCACATTTAAAAACAAAGAAAAAAAGATTTTTTTTTTTTTTTTAATTCAACTAGTCTCACCACAGCAACAAGAGAAAGTTATGGAATCAGACACTTTAAATGTGTATTTGTATAATTATTTTGGGTCGCTTTACTACGATTTCTTCTTACATGATATTAAAAAAAGTGGAAGGACTTTAATTCTTCCAATAAACTGAAAATTGATCTGAAAATTGATCAATACTCAATTGCCAGGTCATTGATTATTCCTTTCTTAATCCCTGTTAAAAACCATTATAGGGTATAGGCCTTTGTCTGCAGTGACGTGGGACACAAATTGCAATAGATTCACTTAATTTTGGGTGGAAAGTATTTTGTTTAAGCTTGGAGCATGTGCTCAAAGTGAGTCAATAAATTATATCTTGTGCCTTTCTTAAGAGTCTTAATTAGATATTTGTTTCATGTGGTTTTGTTTTAGGTTTATATGGTCTTGATGAGTCTGACTTGGATAGAAGCTTCCAGCTGCCCCACACCACCTTCATCGGTGGACAAGAGACTACCCTTCCACTTAAAGAAATCATACGCAGACTAGAGGTATTTGCACATACGTGTCTCTGATGAACAGGAGAAGCTGTCATGCTGTTTCCTTTCTGTGCATTTCTTTTACTTTGCAACTTTTTGCTTTCAGGCATCCTACTGCGGTCACATAGGGGTTGAATTTATGTTCATTAATAATGTGAACCAGTGTCAGTGGATTCGTCAGAAGTTCGAGACTCCGGGAATCATGCAGTTCACTAATGCTGAGAAGAGAACCCTGCTAGCGCGCCTGATCAGATCCACACGGTCAGCAGTGAATAAACAAATTCACACTGTGGTGACAGCGCAATACCTCACCTCCAGTTATAGCTCACAACACTGACTCACATAACATAAACAAAAATAGGAAGTTAACACACCCTATTCTTCATGTGAGCTCATTTTTATCTTTAATAAATTAGCTCAGAAGTCACTGCAGGGTCCTTAAAATGATCTCGCTAGGGTGAATATATGTCTTATTGTATCCTTGCTTGTTTTATTCTGTTGTCGCTGTCCTGTTCTGATGACAAACACACACACACACACACACTGGTAGTGAGATGCATTTTCTAAATGCTTGAGTGCAAGGTATTTAAGGCATCATAGTATTATTCTAAAAATAAATTACTGTAATGGAGCATATGCTATCATCAGTCAGAACCAGTATATTTTGTATAACCAGCTGTTCACAGCTACCTGTTAGTAGCACAAGGATCTGTGGTCCATATATGGAATCTGTTAAGATCTGTTATTGTGTCTAGGTTTGAGGACTTCCTGGCGAGAAAGTGGTCATCGGAGAAACGTTTTGGTCTGGAAGGCTGCGAAGTTCTCATTCCCGCTCTTAAAACCATCATTGACAAGTCAAGCGCAGCAGGGATCGACAGCGTAATCATGGGGATGCCACATCGGTAATGTGCATTTCTCATTTCTTACATCAGTCTTTTTTTAAAGCTAAGTCTTTTCCTTCTGTTTATATATATATAAACTGTACTTTCAGGGGTCGACTGAACGTCTTGGCTAATGTGATCCGTAAGGACCTGGATCAGATCTTTTGTCAGTTTGACCCCAAATTAGAGGCTGCTGATGAGGTGATATGTGGAAAACTCTCAGAGAAAATAAGTCTGGACTTACAGCCGATGCTTTATTCAGTCTCCATTTTTTATGCATGTAGGGTTCGGGTGATGTCAAATACCACCTGGGGATGTACCACGAGAGGATTAACCGTGAGACTGACAAGAACATCACGCTGTCACTCGTGGCAAACCCTTCGCACCTCGAGGCAGTGGATCCAGTGGTTCAGGGAAAGACCAAAGCAGAGCAGTTCTACAGAGGAGACACTCAAGGAAAGAAGGTAACCCTTATTGTACCAGATACAGCATTGTGCAACAGTGTTCAGCCACCCTTTATTTCCTTATACTAGTAAACCCCTGTGCTATGTGTGGGTCTTCATTTGAGACATAGAGCCCGTGAGTGACATCTCTACAGTATATACAAATATTTTATACAAATCCCACAGTCTCATATATTTGTATTTTTAAACATACAATACCCCCACAATGCACAGAGGTTTATTAGTATAAAGAAATGACGGGTAGCTCAAGACTTTTGCACAATACTTTTACTGTCTAAAAAATGATAGCAAAATGCTTTCTTTAAGCCTATAATGTGATTTTTTAAGGTGATGTCTATTTTGATGCACGGCGATGCTGCTTTTGCGGGACAAGGAGTTGTTTATGAGACGTTCCATTTGAGTGAACTCCCCTCTTATACCACAAATGGTACAATCCATGTGGTGGTCAACAACCAGGTATTGGAACTTTGGCATCACTTAAGTACTTATTAAAAAATATCTGGAAAATAATTTGTCTGTCTCCTGTTGTCTCTGTGTTAAATTGTATTACATAAAATGAAGCAAAATTAGTGTACCAATTTTGGCATGTGGTTGTTGTCAGATTGGCTTCACTACAGATCCTCGAGTGGCCCGCTCATCTCCTTACCCCACTGATGTGGCTCGGGTTGTCAATGCGCCCATCTTCCATGTGAATGCGGACGATCCCGAGGCTGTCATGTATGTGTGCCGCGTAGCTGCAGAGTGGAGGGCCACATTCAACAAGGATGTCGTCATTGACCTGGTCAGCCGCAGCCGAGTCTAAATAGATTAACAGCTTCTTACGTATGTGTAGCAGTTTTGTTTTTAAAGTGTCTGTTTTTGCAGGTTTGTTACAGACGTTTTGGCCACAATGAAATGGATGAGCCCATGTTCACCCAGCCGCTGATGTATAAACAGATCCATCGGCAGGAGCATGTGCTGAAAAAGTACTCTGAAAAACTCATTGCTGAGGGAGTGGTGACACTGCAGGAATTTGAGGTTTGTGATCTAGTAGTGTTTCCTCTTGTTAAATATACTGTATATTGCTGCTGCTACTGTATGCAGTTTTATTTGGTATATCACCATCTGCTGGGCTATGTGCATTAAATCACACTTAGATATTACCCTAGCCTTCAACTAAATATGTTATGCTAGCACAGCTGTATTTGAGTTTCAATTTACTGCCTCACTTCAGTCATCTAGCCTCACAATCCCTCACATAGAGTATATATTGCCCAGTGAAGTTAAAGTATGCAGTTCTGTCGCCATTCAATGCAATTGCAGAGGTTTTTCATCCACAACAGAAACTTTGACCATTACATCCATTCTGATTTTTTTTTATATCACATGGTAGAGTAATACTACAGCTCCTTCCTTCTGGCTTTTGATGGACACTGCTTTCTGTCGTGAGGCCTGCTATTTGGACTCACACTCCATTTATAATATATAGCAAAGGCACAAATGCTTCTGGAGGCTTTCCCCCTCTATATCACTATATCACTGCTACACACTGTTTAGGCTAGTCAGCTGAAGGTCTGTGATTAAAGCAAACTTTAGTTAGCATTAGGGAAATTGTAGCATTTATTATTACAAAATGTATTTGCAGGAAGAAGTTGCAAAATATGACAAAATATGTGAGGAGGCATACACCAGCTCTAAAGATGAAAAGATCTTACACATTCGGCACTGGCTCGACTCCCCTTGGCCAGGTAAATTATCCACTTAGAAAAAAAAGTGAGTTAACCATGAAAATTGTAGTTAGTTTTTAAGTTAATGTTTTATTTACTGTTTTTGTGAGTAATTTCTGTTTCCCCGATGGAGTGATTGTGTTGCTTTCTGCAGATTTTTTCACAGCGCAGGGAGAGCCCAAGAGCATGAGCTGCCTCCCTACAGGACTGGAAGAGGAGGTTTTGCAGCACATTGGGCAGATAGCCAGCTCAGTGCCTCTGGAAGATTTTAACATCCACCCTGGTGAGTCTGGTTGCTTTATGCCAGAGAACAAAGCAGTGAGACAGAGGATCAGTCATAGTAGTAGTGGTGGTAGCAGTAACATTGATATACTGTGGAATATATATGCACAGTGACAGGGCCAAGTTTTGAAACCCCTGTAAGCCACTGTGCCATGTCCTGCATGGTTGAGGTAAACCCAGTAAAGCAATTGGTTTTTAAAATTGTTGTTAATAGACAAAACAAAGAAGCAGTGATACAATTAAATGGTTTTTGTACTGTTTATTTAAATTAATAAAGGGATTTAAATAATTTGTAAAGCCTTACACCCTGTTGTTATTTACATATTACAAAGTATTGCAGGAAAGCTCATGTAACAAAAAATCGAAAGAATTATTGAGACTGTAACATTTTTTTAAATTCTATTTACAGCACAGTCCATCCATTTAATACCATTCATATTTGTTTTTATCTAAGTTAGTGGCTGGCAGGCCAGAGCCTCTTTTACCTGCCATAATGTGAGAGCCGACATATGCTATGGACACGTCCCCAGTCTGTCGGCCAACTTCAGAATCTCCAATGGATTGTGCGATTAACATGTAAACCCCACACAAAAAAAGCTCCAGTTAGCCTCAAATTCATGACCTTTCTGCTGCAAGGTGACAGTGTTAACCATCACACCGCTCTTCCATCCACACAACACAATATTTTTAGTCATATGTGTCTTTTGCCTGTGTGTTTGTGTGTTCGGTTCTACAGGTGTGTCTCGTATCCTGCGTGGTCGAGCTGACCTAGTGAAGAGTCGTCAGATGGACTGGGCTCTAGGAGAGTACATAGCCTTTGGCTCCCTCCTGAAAGATGGCATACATGTACGACTGAGCGGGCAAGATGTTGAACGAGGAACCTTTAGGTGAGCCTGTGAGAAGTCCCTCCCAGAAAGTTGATTCTGTTCATCTGAACGTAGCATTTTCAGTGGGAGGAAAACACGTGCTGAAAAAGTACTTTGAAAAACTCACTGCTGAGGGAATGACTGAAAATGCTATGTCAGGATGAACAGAATGAACTTTCTGGGATTTCCTTACCTGGTTGATTGAGCATGCATCAAGATGTAAAAAGTCACTGTTTTAATTTTTTAAATTGTCACGTTTGTCTTGGGAGGAGCTCACCATGCTGCAAAGGTCTGTTACAGAGCTCTGCACAATTGTGCAAAAGACGTTTAGGTATATTGACTTTTGCTATATAGATTTTTGTAGATGGGTAGTCCTCATAAACACAACTGTCCTCTAACTAAATTAGCTTGCATGCTTAATTAAGAAGAATAAGGAGCACCGTTCATTATTTGAACATCTTCATTTTTTAGATATAGGTCTTGAATTGTTAAAGTGTACTACATATCTTTAAAGATCCATCATATTTCATTGTCAACATTTCTAAGTAGTGTTAAAGGGTAAATGGCACTCTCTGACAGATAGTAAATTAAGTAAGCAAGGGTGTGGGAAGAGTGGCATATCGAGTTTGCCAGACAAAAGACGTCAGTGCAGTCTCCTGGGAACGCTGAAGCCCACATGGTGTTGTCATGGTATAGAGGGAACGAGTGACACATGAACAAAACCAGCCTCCCTTGCTCTGTGCCTGTCTCGTCTGTCCCCTATCATTTCTCTACCAGCTCATCTTCACTGACACTCCCCATCTCAGTTTACAGCGACATACATCACGCTAACTAACCAGAGGCTACAGGGCTTTTTCTTTTTGCTTCGCATTTACCAATGACATCTACGTCTCCCACCCCGATGTCCCCTTCAGCAATGCAATTCGCCTAGTTGGGAAAAAATTACCCCAGTCAAATGTCCACTCTTAGCTATGTATCACCTGTTAATCCCCGATCAGTTTTTTGTATTTGCTCTCCTACCTGTAATTTACCTCACAGCTTTTTTCTTCCTCTTACCTACTCCATTTTTTTTTAATCCCCCACTAGTCTGGTTCCTTTCATAGTGCTTAGGAGCTGAGCATATTGGCATGTTACAGTTGAGTGGGCCTGCTTGCGTTTCTGTGATGTACGTAACAGCGTGGACTAATAGATTCAGTCGTTGTGTTTGGATAGGTTGCATGCACTTCAGCGTGCGCCCCTTTCCCTGACTAATGGGGCCCCCTGGCAGAGGAACTGTGTGTGTTTTTGTGAGTGTGTGTGAAAATAAAGTGAATAAATGTAGGCATGCTGTTTATGAGGCAATTAAGAGAGAGCTCTCTTAAAAGTTTTTTTCCCTTTGTGGATTGGGTGCAAACAAATTGTGAAAAATGAAATGTGAAATTATGTGTGCTACCTTAATTAATACAATAGATGCTGTTGTTATTTCATAAGCATATTTCTTGAAGAGAAAATGTATCTTCTCCAAATGTAGATTAAGGATCAAGCAAGACAATTACGCAGTACATTTGGAGCCCTCATTAGCCCATAATTATGGACAATACTATTTAAAAGATTACTATCATGATAATCTAGTCTTCATGGAGGAACTATATTACATTCAGCACAATGATTTGGGTTATTTCCTGCAGTTATTCTGCCTTAATATTACATAACATCCATCACTGTGTGTGTGTGTGTGTGTGTGTGTGTGTGTGTGTGTGTGTGTGTGTGTGTGTGTGTGTGAGAGAGAGAGTTTGTGAGAGAGAGTATATGCATGTGTGTAGATGTCATGAAAGTGATCTTAAAGGGGTCTAAGTGACTGTCTGAGCGTGCTGGATTTGAAGGATGATTCCTTAGTGGGACTGAGCGGACTGGCAAAACTTGTTAAGATTTGGGTCTTTGCTCACATCCACTCTTGTTGAGCTTCATACTGACAGAAGATCGCTAGAGAGGAAAGTGCCTTTATGAGCTAGGAACACAGGCTTCAATGCTTGCAGTGCATCTCCTGGATTAAAGACCTTTGAACATTTCCTTGGAAGAGTGCTGTTTTCACCACAATCACTAAAGACAGCATAAACTTACTGGCACTACCTGCTATTAGCGGTTGGGCTCCCTTGAACTTCGTTTGGTCTTCAGAACAGCCTTAATTCTTCATGTTATAGGTTCATAGGTGCTGGAAATATTCCTTGCAGATTTTGAGCCATATTGACATGATGGAGTCACACATTTACTGCAGATCTGGTGACTGTGGAGTAATTCTTAGTTGGTTCTTAAAGTGCACCCCCCAAAAATATCCCCCACACCATTACATCACCATCAGCAACAGCCTGAACTGTTGATACAAGGCAGGGTGGAACCATGCTTCTTTATGCCAGTTTCTGACCCTGCCCTCCAAATGTTACAGTAGAAATTATAGCTCATCAGACCCAGCAACATTTTTCCAGTCTTCTATTGTCCAGTGTTGGTGAGTCTGTGTAGGAGAGAACCTCAGTTTCCTGTTCTTTGCTGGCGGGAGTGCCACTTGGTGTGGTCTTCTGCTGCTGTATGTGTTTTGAATCCAGAAGATGCTCTTCTGCATACCATAGATTGTACCAAGTGGTTATTTGATAAGTTGTCCTTATCTCCCTATCAGCTTGAAGCAGCCTGGCCATCCTCCTCTGACCTCTGGCATCAACAAGACATTTTCACCCTTAGAACGTCTTTTCCTCTCACTGGATATTTTCTCTCTTTTCTACCATTTTCTGTAAAACCAAGGGGTGATTTGTGGGAAAATCCCAGCAGATCAGCGTCTATTTGAAATACTCAGATTAACCTATCTGGCAACGAAAACCCTGTTCAAGGTCATTTAAATCACATTTCTATATGTTCTTGCAAATTGTTATTTAATTTTCATTCTTCCTTTTGTAGATACTAAACAAGTTAATAATTTTGATTTGCAGATAAAAGCAATATTAATCAGCAATTAAAAATATATGTTACTATTACTTTTTAATATATATATATATATATATATATATATATATATATATATATATATATATATATGGGCCATAGCCTCTTAAATTGATACATTCATTTTAGCTGTGTGAGATACTCAGTTAGAAAAAATATTGTTTCATTAATTTATTATTTAAATGTAAATGTTTTTATGTTTCACACAGAAGTGCCTAACTCGGTACAGCAGTGGTGTTTTTAGTCAGGCTGGCGGCATGGATCTGTTTTCTGTATTTATTTACTTTTTTGTTAGTCTCTCACTCACTTTGGTCCTGAGTAAAAATCCCCACAACTGCTAAATGGGTGACTTTTCCTTATAATTAATAATGTTAGCATGCTAAACCAAGGGAAACAAGGTGAACACTGTAATGCTATCATTCTAAAAAACTAGCCCAGCTTGTTAGCATGTTGATTTCAGTCTTTAACTAAAAGCACAACTGGTGAATGGACTGCTTCAAAGGGTGTCTTCTAATCTTGTTTTCTGTTTGAGTCCTTACCGTCCTGGCTCAGTTTCACATCTTCTGTTTTGTAGTCACCGTCATCATGTTCTACATGACCAAGAGGTTGACAAACGTATCTGTGTTCCCATGAACCACCTGTGGGAGAACCAGGCATCTTACACTGTCTGCAACAGCTCCTTATCAGAGTATGGAGTTGTAGGTAAGACTGGATTCAGCAGCTGAATATCATGCTGAGGATATTTGGTTGTTCTGAATAATCATGTCTATGACTTCAGGTTTTGAGCTTGGCTTCGCCATGGCAAACCCAAATGCTTTGATCCTCTGGGAGGCCCAGTTTGGAGACTTTCACAATACAGCCCAGTGTATCATTGACCAGTTTATTAGCTCAGGACAGGCCAAGTGGGTTCGCAATAATGGCATTGTCCTACTGCTGCCACATGGAATGGAAGGAATGGTGAGATCATGTTAGAATTTGGACACTGCTGGGTTATTTGTCACAATTCATCATGTATTTTGTCTGTATTTATTGTTTGTCTTGATTTGTCCTTAGGGTCCAGAGCATTCGTCAGCTCGGCCTGAACGCTTCTTGCAAATGACCAAAGATGATCCAGATCACATCCCTGTATGTTCACATGCAGTAAGAGTGGTTTCCTCTTCTTAATGCCATGATTTATTTCAGATCATTTCTAGTCTATCATTTATTTCTCTGAACATTGCACTGCGATTAGCATTCTTTACCTTCCTGCTTCACTGGCTGTGCTGACATCATAGCTACTTAGGTGATTGCTTAAGTGATGATTGCCCATTTCTGTAGAGCTAAAAAGTCTCTTCATCATAGCCTCTAAGTGTTGGTATTCAGCAGCAGTTCATGTCCCCAGTGACCAGTTGCTGTGAGGGAACATAAAAGAGGGAACATAGCGGAGGCTGTATCAGCAGAAGCTTACCAGATTCATCTTCAGATGGGGTTATTGATTGAACTATTAGTGAGGATTAACATTTAACATTCACTGTCCTCTGTGTACTGTACTTGTGTGTGTGTGTGTGTGTGTGTATGCAGGGGAGAGATACAGTGTACTCACGCAATTATGTGCTCTATCTTCTGCCCACTTATGAGAAGTGGCATGGCCACAAGATAGAACTACAATTTCTTTTTTCAAAGTCATTACCTTTAGAGTTAATATCATTTATTTAATTTCCATGAAGGAATTCACTGGAGACTTTGAAGTCCAGCAGCTGTATGACTGTAACTGGATTGTGGTCAACTGCTCCACTCCTGCTAACTACTGTCACGTGCTCAGGCGACAGATTCTGCTGCCATTCAGAAAACCGGTAAAGTGTGACATCATCATTACTACAGTATGGTTTCTTTATGTCTCACTTAGGTTGCTTTTGTGCTTGTCATATAGTACTTTAAATTAAAAAAAAAAAAAAAAAAAAAGGATCAGATCAGAGCTTTCAAATCACACATCACGTATAAACCACTATTTTCTCTGATGATAAATCGAGAGCACACCTGATATTTCCTGCGGAATATTTTGTTTTCTTTGGGTCATTTTTGTTACACGACTGAAATCAAAATCTTAGTTGGGAAAGTGTGAGATGTGATGTTTCTATTATAAGAGGCTCAGTTTGACGATATTCATAATTTAGGTGCAAATTCGGTCTATATGTTCCTGCACTTAAAAAAAAAAAAGAAAGTAGAATTAGCTCAGCTCTAAAGTTTCAAAGTGTAAAGCATTTGTCTTTTCTTTTTTCTATATGCTCTTTTTTTGTCTCACAGTTTTCAGGCACAGTGAATGTCTTAACTGATCCCCTGTTGTACATAAATGCGATGCTTTGCGAAGCGTGAGAAAATTAGTTCCAGAGCAAATTAGGGAGGAAGCCTACAGGGGATAATATTGTTGGTTTTTTATGGAAAAACTTCGAAGTTCTGGACTTGGTCGACCGAGCACAAAGGGTTTTATTTATTTGATTGTTAAAGAATTGTTTTGTTTTCCCAGTGCTGATGTTGCGTGCTATATGTTGGTAATAAATTAGCGTGAAAAAAGAGATAAAAACTTTTTTCCTCTGGAGTTTTTTCAGCGCACACAATGAAGATACGGCTGACAGGATAAATCTGTTGTTTGTCAGTGACGGAAACTTTTTCCCTTTTCTTCTCCCCCTCAAAAAGCTGATCATTTTCACTCCTAAATCTCTGCTGAGGCATCCGGACGCAAGGTCAGGTTTTGATGACCTTGCCAAAGGTAGAGCTTTACCTTTAAGCGTGACATAACTTTTAATGTTTTATGTGTGTATTTATTTGCATTTATTACTAATGTTCAATATGCATTATGTTTGCAGGCACTAAATTTAAGAGACTGATTCCTGATGAGGGCCCTGCAAGTCAAAGCCCAGGCCAAGTGAAGAGGGTTATCTTCTGCGCAGGCAAAGTCTACTATGAACTAGCTAAGGAGAGGAAGCAGCAAAATTTGGACAGAGATGTTGCCATAATCAGGCTTGAACAGGTTTTTAGTTCTTCTTCCCTGATTTTAAAATGAGACTGACACTGTGTGGTCATTTCTTCATCTGTCATTTTTTGGTCTCCAACTCTCAGATCTCTCCTTTCCCGTTTGACCTGGTCAGTGAAGAGGTGGAGAAATACACCAACTCTGAGCTCGTCTGGTGTCAGGAGGAGCACAAGAACATGGGTTACTATGATTATGTCCGACCACGCTTCCTCACAGTGGTTGCCAACAAGAAACCCATTCGGTAAGAATGTTTATTTATCATCTCACTCCAATTTAGAGAACTAGCCAAAGCATTTGAGCTCTTGTTGCAGGTGATGAACCTTACGTGTTTGTTTCAGGTATGTGGGACGAGATCCCGCGGCTGCACCGGCGACAGGAAACAAATCTACTCACCTCAATGAGCTGAGGAAGTTTATGGACACTGCTTTCAACATGAGCTCCTTCCAAGACTGAAACTCGTAAAGGAGAAGGTCATTTCACCTCCTAACCCATTGTTTTGATGTGGCTTAGTCTTAGGTTGAGGGTCATTAAAAACCTATCTCTACACAATTGTTTAAGAATAAAAAGTTCCTTATGAACATTAACCATAAGCACTGAGCCACAGAATGGTCAATCCTGCATCTTCTGTTGTGTGGTAGAGTGTAGTACACCAGTATTGTTCACTCAGCCACACAGAACTGTGACAATCATTATTGGAGTGGTTTCACTACTTCAAATATTCTTTTGCTGTTATGCTGAATACTACTTAATAACTATTTTGATATTTATTTTGATTGTAGCTATGAAACACCCCAGAGGTACACTTTAGCAATAACTATGAATCACATGTCACAGGTATGAAAACTGTGCTGAAACTTAACACATCAGTAGATTTTATAGCCTGTTATTGTTTGGCTACTTAGCTGTTAGTGAAGGAGTGTGTATTTATTGTCACACATCACTTCACCTGGAGACATGAGCCAGCTGGCACAGAGACTTGCAGTCATGTTTTCTACTTAGGACATAAGGCTCAGCTTTTTCTTCTGAAGCGCTGGGACACGCACACACACAAACAAAGAACAGACTTGGATGCTCAGAGAGCAATATTGATGCTTGGTTGTCACATTAAAATCCCCAGATATCAAACACAAATGATATTAGAAAAGCTCCTTAAAATTATGCTTCTTGTCTAGCTGCGCTGTAGTTTACCTTTCCAACATAGAGCTGGGAGATTTAACCAGTAATGCAGAAAACATAGTTTTGCATATTTAGTGATTTAAAAGAGGTTTATACATGACTGTTTAGTAAATAGGGAAAGAGCCACATATTCATGTGGGAGCTGAAATATGTGCTCAACATGATATAACTGCACCTACAGGGAATAATTTAAATATGCAATAAATATATGTTAATAAATGAATGACCTTGCATACATACAACAGTTTGAACTGATGAGTAAAGTTACAGGTCATCTGTTAATCTATGATGGGTTGAAATAGGATTTTGCTCATTGACACAAATGATTTAATGATCCTGGAGCTATTTTGTAATTGTTTCCAGATTTTGTGTGTCCTTAATTTTCTATTAATTCCATAAATGTGACTTTAAAAATATGTGGGCTGTCCTGTCATGTGAACCAAATATAGATGAACGCAATATCAAGCAGTGGCATGGAGGTTTTAATTAAAATGTAGGCTTTATATCACTGAAACTCTGCCTATCTTAGTGATTTAAATTCTTATGCAAATCTGTAATTAAAGAAATTACAATGGAATTTCGATCGAAGCCACAAAATTATAATGGATTATGGCCATAAACTCAAAATGTTTTGTCTATACCCAAATCTAAGGAAGAGTCCAAAGAGATTGTTAGTGAGGTAAAGGTCAGGAGGAACATGTCGGGTGACCTTTTTTCTGACAAATCATATTAACGTAACTTTACATTAATATGATTTATTATATTAATGTAATATCATAAAATTATGGCGTGAGCTTAATTTTAGAATCACTGCAGTAGTATGAATGTGGACAATTTTGGGAGCCTTGTTGGACTGACCAGTTCGGCCAGTTGATAATTGTCAGTCTGTTAATGGTTAAACCCATAAACAGCAGGACAATCTACACTCACCGAGTGCAGTGTGGTCATAAAGTGATGAACATGATCAGCAACAACACTCATGCAGGTTGTCTCATGGGCCCAAAATGTAGAACTCAAGAAAATATCACCCACCATTACCATGCCACAAGACAGCACAGACTCATGCTTTCATATTCTGACCTTACCATTAGAAATTGAGACTCATAAGACCAGGCAACTTTTTCCAATCTTCTGTTTATCAATGTTGGTGAGCCCGTTTGAACCGTAGCCTCATTTTCCTGTTCCTAGCTGAAAGAAGTGGCACCTGGTACGTTCTTATGCAGCTGTAGCCCATCTACAGCTTTAATGCTTTAAATGTTGTGCATTCAGAGGCCCTTTTCTGCATACCTCAGTTGTAATGGCTGGTTATTCGACTTAGAGTAATCTTCCTATCAAATCGAACCAGGCTGGCCATTCTCCTCAGACCTCTAGAATTGACAAAACATTTTCACCCAGATAAATATTAGTCACTGAATATTACGTCTTTTCCAGAGCATTCTCTGTAAATGTAAAGATAGTTGTGCAGGAAAATCCTACATAACAAGAAGTTAAACATGTGAACCTAATAAATTGACCGGTGTTTATAAATGAATCCATACAGTGGTGTAATTGCATAATATGTACAGTTTTTAATTGCATTTTTTAAATATGGGTTTGACATTTATAAGTTATTTTCAGTAAGCACTCTCCACTGCAGCAACAGCTTCTCTGCAAACAGGATCCAGTTTTCCATCTCCGCCTTTGAGAAAAACAAAAACCAGAAAGTTTTCAGACTGCGTGACGTCATCACGACGTATCACTTTAAGTTGATTTGTAGCTCCACGTTAATCCCACAAACCTTACATGTATCCCAGTCAACCAAACTTACCAAACTCCAGATCCTTTATGTTACAGGTGAAAACGACCTCCCCGCGGACCACGAGCTCCACAATATTCCACTCGCGTGTTTCTTCCAAAACGCACAGGTGCCCGCGCGCTCTCAGAGCGGCTGCAGACATATTGGATCGGTCATTAAAAACAAAACAAAACAAAGGAAAAGTTTTATAACACTGACGAAGGCAGATGACATGCATGAATCTCAATAGAGCTGGATATGAGACAGACCCTGGAGACCCTGGAGGCGGAAGGTCCTGTGTTGTATTACTCCGCTGGATTCATAAGGTCCGTAGCAAAGTGTGACCCGCGCATTTGCTGGCATTGTTTGTTGTGTGTCACCTGGGTAACTGATTCAATATGCATCGATTGCTGACATGGTTAGCTTATGTGGGCAGATCAAAGAAAGAGAAGCAATCTATAACCGTCGGTTTCTGCGCCACCGCAGACTCACTGCTGATCAGTGTTTATTACAAATGTTCGCTGCATATTTAAGAATGTGGTCCTAACTTTCTGCCCACTGCCTGCTGCTCAAGTTAGAAAATGAAAAGGGTTAAAAAAAACAAAAAAGTTCACACCAAGACATACATACTTTTCAAAGAAATTTGCCCGTTATTGATCTGGGCTGATTTTTCTTTAGTTTTGCTTTTTGTTGCTGTCCTTCTCACTGCTGATATCAAGAGACATTACGTATAACCCAATCAGGTTGCACAGGTAGCTCCTCCAGGATGGCCCAACCATACAATGGTCTGGAGCAACTGATCACCACATAAACTCGGCTCAAATCAACTGGTTGCCTGCAGGAGCCTCTTAAGGTCAGTATGTATTTCAATAAATGATTTTGTTAAGAAGCTAAGTGGAACCTTTCTAAAAGAGGTTATGATTCCAAAAGGAACATTCCTGTAAAATTTGCTGTAAAAAAAAATTGCTATACAAATGTGATTTATTAAATCAGAGGATTGAGTTTTGGGTCTAACAGTGGACATTTATGGTTACAGTTATGTCCAATATTTATTGGACAAAGACACAGTTTTTCAAATTCTGCCTGTGCACACCACAACAGTAAATCTACATCACACTATCAATACAATCAATATGTAATTTAATTGCAGACTTTTTGCTTTTAAATTAAAGACAAAAATATTGTATTAGCTACTTTGGAATAACAGATACTTTTATGCACAGTCCCATTTTCAAGATCTCAAAAGGGATTGGACAAAATGACAAAATATCAAGACTGTTTCAGCACTTGGATGGAAATCATTTGAAGTCATCATTTGAACTATTAGTGGTTTGCCGCTAGCTGCAAACCCTTTATATTTATGTTTGTGTAGGCATCTCTTTATTGCAAACTTTGATAATGATTCCCTCCTTGAAAATGTTCTTAACTTTGTTAGATGCAGTGTTGGGAAGGTTACTTTTAAAATGTATTCCATTACAGAATACAGAATACATGCCCCAAAATGTATTCTGTAACGTATTCCGTTACGTTACTAAATGAGAGTAACGTATTCTGAATACTTTGGATTACTTAATATATTATCATGCTGTTTACAACTACATGAATGTACTATTGCTGTGATTTATTACTGTTACTGAAGGTCCGCGGCTCCAAACCGTAGTAAAGGGACCTCTGGCTAATATGGTAGGTTCTGTGTCGGGGTCTTAGCCGAAAACTAGCTTTACTTTGTTGTCTGGGTCAACTTTGCTAGCGAGAGACAGAGAGAGGCGTTGAAAGGCTGCTCCAACGGAACTTATTGTTTTTTGGAGGAAAACACGAACACTGTGTACAGTCGAGTCTTAATAGCTTACTTACAACTGGGCTCTTCAGGCACTCTTCTTGGCTGCAGTGGTTATTATTATATTTACATGCTTCCAGCTCCCGTTTTTGCTGGATGACAGCTCGTACTTTTCCTTTTTCTCCCTCCCTCGCTCACAGACACATAACGTGTATGGCAGTCCATTCTCCCTGCAGCACGGACTACACTGCCTATGATGCTACATTCTTTAGAGCTATACCGGTAGCATTCTGCCTATTAGCAACAACAAAAAGGCCTCTCCCACCCAGGAAACACGCAGAGAGAGAGCGTCACCCTGTAACCATGGCAACCGTAACCGTGCCACCTGGAACAACAGAACGTAGCAGTCAAACAAAACCCAAACAGGCCTGACCCGCCACAATATGAAACAGGGAAGTACCGACGTGTAATCCATTTATTTCAACAAAGTAACTGTATTCTAATTTCCACCAAAACTGCAAAAATGTATCTTGTCCAGTGAATTATGGACCTGACTGTATGTTGATCATTGTTTACGGTCAAAATGATTGCCATTTTCATGTGAGAAACTTGTCGTGCAGTGTAGTGCATGTGATAATAAAACATATGAGGTTAAAAAAATAACTTAACATGAAATATGCTTCAACTCTTAATAGCGAGATACCATTTTTAAATTGTTCCTTTTATTCATTAGCAGCGCCTTTTAATTACAGTACTTTGACAGTCATCAATACAGTGAACACCTTTGGTTAGTAACCTTTATATATTTACTTTTCAGAGTACTTCTCTATAACATTATATATATAGATATATTTATATATGATACAAAAATAAATAACTTAATTGAAATATTCTGCTCAAAACTTTACACATTTGGTTCAACTTAACATTCTTTAGGCTAACTATAAAGTATCCTTATAAAATCATGGACGGCTACATTGGATTTATTATGTACACAAGCACAGTGTGAGTCCCAGTATAAGGAGTACAGAACAGTATGAAGAGGATTTTATAAAAGGATACTTTGTTTTTTGAGCAGATGTATTGGCACACAGTACTGGTACAACAGACACAAGAATTTATGAAGACAACACAAGGAGAAGATTGCTGTTTTCTGGTCTTCAGAAAATCATTAGATAGCAGCATGCAATTTGCAGGTTGACACTGTGAGACAATCAGCCGTTTGGCATAACTCACAGCCTGCTTTTGCTTTGTCAAACTGACTGACGGCAAAGATGATGCAGAGATGTGATAATACGAATGAACCTCCAGTGTTTGCATCTCTCGTTTTCCTTTTTTTCAATATTTCCCACTAACCTTACTCTAAGGCCTGTTGGTCAGCAATAAATAAACTTCTTTCTTTGGCTGATTCATGTCAGGTTTACCCATTCGTCTGGCACTAACTCTCAGCTACATGTATCCTGTAGAAGCCACATTTCAATTCCTGGAAAAAGCATCCTCTACAACAATAAATATATACATTTTGTATCACAGCTTGTACAGTGTATATTTTAAAATTGACTTACTAATACATTATTGCAGCACAGAAAAACACATTTAATATCACATCACCACTATTACCACAGGCACTGACAGTTTTCTATGATTTACTCATTTTTCTCAGAGGCTGTGCCTCTCTGTGTGGTAGCGTCTGAGTTTGGGCCTCCACGCTACTCTGGTCTGTTGTCTTCACCAGAACCTGTGGGACTGTTTGCTTGTTTTTAGTCAAATCAGATGGTCTCTGGGGGGATTTTTCCTCCCACTTTGTTTCGGTCTGTGTGTGTGCCTTCTGTGTCTGGCCCTTTCTTTCCTCTGTGGCAGCGCAGTCAGCGTTGCATTTATCGCACAGATCCCTTATGTCCCGAAGTCCCTGCGCCAAGCACTTTACAAATTCTGCTGAACATGTCTGTTGGCTCTCATGGAAACTGGACACGGAGAAGATAATATGGTCTGACTGAGGGTTGTAGCACACGCCGTATCCGTTTGGAACCACGGGTCCATAGCAGCAGAACATTTCAACAGTAGTGGGAACCTGAGGGAAGAGTAAAGGCTTCAGTCCTAAACTACTAGAAGCTTTACTGGTGTGAGGAAATACTGCTCAAGGAAAGGTTTAGGTAGGTAGTGAGACTGATTTGTGTTATTATGTTTTTCCTCATTCATTACAAGGAAACCCTAAACTGTAGTTTTAGTTCAAACAACCAGTTACAATTTTTGTGTTACAATATAGAAATTTTATAAAGAATAAACAAGAAGGGCATAACCATTGTAGTAACTGCAGTGTTACGATGTATTAATACAGATCAAATGTCAGGGTAGATGGCTGTCCCACTTTCTTTTAGTTTCTTCCTGTTAAAAGGGAGTTTTTCCTTCCCACTGTGACCAGGTGCATGCTCACAGAGGATCATGTCATGGTTTGGTTTTTTTTATATTACAGTATGAAGTGCCTTGAGGTGGCTGTTGTTGTGAATTGGCACCGTATAAATATAATTGAATTGAACTGAATTTTAAAATATGAATCATTTTATTCCAAAATTACATGCACATACCTGACTTGTAGAGAGAACAAACTGATTACTGATGAGATAGACTTCGTCTTTGAACATTTCGAGCTTCCCCATCTTCATTTCATGTGCAATTTCACGCAGCCCTAGTAGGTGATTGTCTATCGCCATCCCTGTAATAGCCTGAAAAATAGAAAGTATGTTACTGCATTTATTTAATGTGAGTCTCTGTCATAGAAATCTGGACGAAGAGAATAGTTACCAGACGTGTATAACTGGTCTGTGCAGTTATGGCTCCTTTCAACAGTTCCATCTTTTCTGTGTCCTGGAGAAGTAAACAACTGACAGTTAGTGCTTAGTCTTTAAGGTCATTAATTTACAGTAAGTAGATTTTCATGCTTAAATACATCAAGACAAAATCCAATAGAAAACAGAATAGCATTACTGAAAAATCCCCCAAATCTCAAACTGATTAAGCCCCTCAAAATTAATTTAAACCTGTAGCAGCGTTTATTTGAGTCACAGTATGACTTTAGTTTCTGCATAAAAACAACCTACACTTGTGCTGTTTTTCCCTTCAGTCATTGCTTTGACAAAGGCAAAGGCTTCAGGTGTTGCTGAGCGAATGTTGTCTACTCTGCCTTGCTGAAAACGACGTAGAGAAGCACTCTCATAGGTGGACACCGGTCTGCCATGACACCTGCAGTCATGTACAGGGAGAACAAAATGTAGGTAAGTTTAATCAGTTCTGTAAGATGACTATTTTTTTTTTTACCTGTAGAAGCCTAACTGAAGAGCAAGCTGGATGTAGGCATCTGGACTCATCTTCTGCTTCTTGATAAACCCTTTCCCGTAATCATGGAACTTGTGGACATTTATATCCAGATTCTTTACCATTCTGACAAAATAAGAATACATTTTTTTAAAAATCATGCGCTTCTCATATTAATTAATCTCTTCAAATGACAAGGAACTAAAGAAAACCAAACCTCTGGAGTTTATCAGCAGCAGATGTGATGAGCTTGTGAATTTCAGGAGTGCATTTCCAGCGGAGTCTGCGTGGCGCGGGCAGCTCGCTCACACTTGCAGCTCTGATCAGCTTTGATGGACTCCCAATCCTTATGAGTAGAAATAAATGGAGCATTTATTTATAATAGTCTTATTTTAAAACATGTAACTCATATATACTGCACACTTCCAAAATCAGATGTGTGTCATTTCTCACATGCATTTGAGGAGATACTCTGTGCACTGCACAAGGACAATTCCTTCAAATGCAGAGTGTTCACACACGACTCCACAGCAGCCACCAGCTCCTACAATAAACTGTTACAGAAAGGTTGTTTTCAGGGGTTGTTTTCTTGAGTTGGACTGAAATGTTTAATAATATTAATTTTTGATTGCAGTTTGATTGCTGCACCTCTGCACTCTACTGTTTGCTCCAAATACATGTTCTTACATCCATACATTACCCCCTAAAGTGAAGAAATCCTGAGTAAACTAAATTCTTTTGCCATTTTGTGAGATGACGGCTTTAAATCCAGTGGAACGTCCACTTTTAGTTTGCATTTCCTTAATTGGCCATGGAACTGGTTAGTTATATCCTTTAATGCTTTGAGAAATCAACATGAATTTGTTCATTTAATTTTCCTCATTAAGAAGGCAAAAAAACTTCCTCATTAAGGTTTGACAGTGTTTCTATTAGATAATGGCAGATGGCTTTGATCATGAGTTGAGGCTGTGGTTTGGGGCCTCAGTGGGGACTGGTGGTGGTTGCTGCACTGTAAAATGTAATATTGTGTTTAATTAAAAATATTAAATAGGCTGAACTCAATTTTTATCAATTTGTTATTAGAACTCAATTTAAATAAGTTACAAGTACTTTTTATGCAAAAAGGCTGATAAACTCAATTTATTTGAGTTGTCTTAACTTAGAAAAACTAAATAAGCTGGACGTTTTGCTTCTCAGTGCGGAAGGATGAAAGATGTGTTTTGAAAATGCCACGTCACTACCGTCCTCCTCCCTCTCGGATCAGTCGGATGTTCATGGTGCTAGCATTTGTTATGGAATATGTTGAGCAAACCTGGAGAAGCGTCAGCACAAGAGATTGTTGTCATTGCTGTGAATCTTTACCTAATACACTGACTTGGTGAGTAAATGTTTACTCTTATTCAAACTGATTTTGTGGCTGCTCTTAGTTTAGCACCAGGTTTAATCTTGCTAGCTAGTTAGTGTTAGCCTAGCGCTGTTGCTGTCGCTGGGCTCATGTTACTTAAAAATTAACACAGCCTTAAAAACCTTACATAAAACTATGTCGGTGAAATTTTCTGTTGATTGTTTGAAATAAAAAAGTGAGATAAGAGCCCAGACAAAATTCTTGGGGAGGTGCAGCCGTTAGGGGTGTGGTGTGGGATATTTTCAATCCATAGCCATAACTAACTAACTAATTATATATATAGAGAGAGATTGAAAATGTGACGTCATTCAAGGGTAAAACCGCAAAGAATTCTGGGAACTCGTGGCAAGAGGTACTAGCGCATGCAGGCTTTCAATTGAAATCAGTTACACAGCGATAAAAAGAAACACAAAAAACTGTCAAGAAGCTGTTGTATTATTAACTGCAATAGCCGGTCGCATGACAGCCACGGGAAGCCGACGGGTAAAGAGATCGTTTTTTTATCGGATTACGTCGTTGAAGAGAAATTGTTCGAGCCATGTTTCCGAAGTAAAAAGAGGCGACGGATGGCCTGGATTACAGCCATTCAAAGACCAAATATAACTCACAGAACACTCCAGCTCACAGGTTAGTCTGCTCCAAGCATTTCCACAAAGGTCAGTCTTCTGTTGTAGTTAATACATCATTTTTTATAACATAATTTGTGATATAGGTTACAAGCAAGTCTGGCGCTGAACAGAAATTGTGGCGCTATGCTCATTTGTTTATTGTGCATAAATAGTGAATTGTCCTGACACAATATTGCGTTTCGCTTCTGTTATTACCATGGTACATTGACAAAAACATATACTTTTATTCACAGGATAAAACAGGTTTTTTTGTATCACTAATTGCCAGTGTTGGGACTAACGCGTTATTAAGTAACGCGTTACAGTAACTACGTTATTATTGTGGTAACGAGCACGGTAACTAGTTATTATGCCAAAATCAGGAACGCGTTAGTCGTTACTGGGATTTAGATAGGGTCGTTACTCGTTACTTCGTGTGGTGGCTATCGCGGAGCTTCCACAGATTCAGTAACATTAGCAAGTGGTGGAGGCCAGCAGGTGGATGAAGGAAAGGGGACGCAGAAGGAAAAGAGACCCGAGGCAGCCGCCGGTCCAAGTGTGAACTGAACTTCAGGTAAGAAGTTATGACCTGCAGTCTATCTGGGTCAGATATAAACCAAGTTTAGGTGGAGTTTATTTTCGTTATTCTGACTTTTTCCGTACTGCGTGCTAGCTAGCATGACGGAGTTTCTATACAGCTGGGTGGGTGCTATGAAGTTAATGTTGAACTTTATTTTGTTCATAAGTTATTAGAGTTGCCAACCGTCCCGTCTGGTATTCCAGAGAAAATATTACGCGTTTCTTATTGAGTTGAAAAGGAAGAGTTTGTCCCGTAATTCAGCTACAATGAAAAAGGCACAAAGCTGGAGTTATTCTGTGTCTTTGCTGCACAGCTGCCTCTTCTTCTTTCATTCTCCCCCCTCCCTTTCCCGTTTCTACTTCAATCATGAAAACTGATCAATGATCAGCTGATCGGCTATCTTGTTTGTTTATCGCCCACTTTGCGCCAGAAAGAGGAAACCAGCCGATGTCGCGTTAAACAACAGCAGCACGTTTAAGCTTGATCAGCTGTTGTTAGAACTTATTTAATATTAATTTCTAGTATCAGCTGATGTTTGCTGGAGCCACAGCTGCAAAATAGCTGCTGGTCATGATATCGGTTTGGTTATCTGGTGAGAGGGAAACATGAAGATGAAACCAGGAGATGTCCTTACTGAATCATCAGAGCTGAACAGGTGATGGAGAAACAGGTTTACCTTTTAGGTGACATGAATGAGTTGAAGGGAAGTTATGAACTGATTCTGAGAAACAGATAACCCCAGGATCCTTTTTAGGTAGCTGACAGCTGGTAACTGTGCAGGGGCGGATCTAGCAAAGTTTTGCCAGTGGGGCCAGGTAGGGCATTAACAGGGAGAGGTGGGCACAAAGAAATACTTTTCTTTCTTATTCTCATTTAAAATGTCTAGCTTTTAAAAAATAATTATCTGAATCTTACAACAAACGATTGATAGATTGATGCATATATACCATCAAAACAGTGTACATCACTGTCACAACAGCGTTTGTTTTCATTCAAGGCTTTATGATTTTTCCTATAATGGCGGGCCGGTCTCTAGTCAAAATGCCCGGGCCAATTTTTTGTCCCCGTCCAGCCCTGTATGCAGCTCATCTGCAGTCTGGTGTTACCTACATCTTCCTATTCAGAAGGCAGAATTTCCGAGTTCTGAGTACAATCGAAAGCACCACGACTGCAGTTTTTGTGTTGGATGTAAAAGGCGCACATGACGCTGTGACGTAGGCTAGAATCATGGCAGCAGTCAATGACGGTCCAGGCGTGGGATTTCTCTCGTGGAAATATGCACATTATCTTTTCCTTTCTATTGGTAGGTGGCACAGTGCACTTGTGGCAAGTAAGCAAGCTAGAAGACTGGCAAAGTTATGGAAGCAACACATTAACAAGAGAATTCTGAGTAAAACCAAAGTTACTTTCCCTAGTAACTAGTTACTTTGAAAGTAACGAGTAACTTGAAGTAACTGAGTTACTTTTGATAGAAGTAACTAGTAATGTAACTAAGTTACTATTTTAAAGTAACTTACCCATCACTGCTAATTGCCCAGTACGATTACAGCATACAATATTATTGTCACTGCTACATTTCTGTAATGCGAACCAGAAATTATTTCCACTACTAATTAATTACCGTTTAGCTTAAAGGTCCTATTAATAAACGGTTAATGAATGTGTATTTATGAAGACGATTTGTGAGACTGGTAAACTTATGATACGTACGATGGTCTTTCGTTCTACATGGTGCATTTCAAGGTCCTGTACCCATCCGTCGGTAAACTGTACTTGGGCTTGTTGCAGTGACCTGAAGTTACTAAACTTCACTCACTCCAAGAACCGTATAATTATAAATATGAGCGTGGTGAAAGTTGGGCAGCATGCTAACGTATTTTGTCCACTCTGTGCTCGTAAGGGTATAAACCTTTCACTCCTTTGATTTTTTTCCTCGTATCTTTTCTTTGCCTTTTCATTAAGTCTGTCTTTGTACGGTCCGGCATTGTTGTCCTTCGTTTTGTACATAACTTTTTTGGGGGGCAAAGAAAAAGCAAGAAGGTATTGGAACCGGAGAATGAACGTTTTGCGGTGCTGCAAATGCTTGCATTTGATGCGGTACTTGGATTTTTTGCCACGAGTTACCGGCATGCAATGCGCGAAAGTCACGTGGTCTGTCAATCTCTCTCTCTCTCTCTCTCTCTCTCTCTCTCTCTCTCTCTCTCTCTCTCTATATATATATATATATATATATATATATATATATATATATATATATATCATGTTTAACATGAGTAGCAAAAGACCACAGGGGGTTGAAAACAATAAGCCAGGAGTTAGCTGTGCTCGCAGACTCTATCAAGCCTTGACCTCCCCGGTCAGCTATCGCGCTGGTGGATAACAGAGCTCTCTGAAAACGTGGAAGCAATTTTGCAAATATGTGATATTTTGATAAATTAAGTAGATATTTGAGCATTACACAGCTACAACATGCTGTGTAAGTAAACAAACAATAACAGTTTGGTCTGCATTTCTTGAAAGATCACATCCCCCAAACTTAGTTTAGAGGGTCTACACTGTATATAGTGAAGTCTGCAAGTTTTCTAACAGCAAAATTTGTTTTGTTCCCAAATCATTTTGCACATCATTAGAATGAAAGTCATTGGCCATGTTTGCATAGCCCTTTTTAAAATGATGCTTTCATGACATTATTGTGTGTTGGGTGGTGGTCAGGGCTACCCAGACTGACAATTGGGACATTGAATGTCACCTCTCCGGTGGGGAGGGAGCCTGAGATTGTCTAAATTTGAGTCTGTTTATACCAAATGCAGAAAAAATGTTTTAGGAAAGCAATTAAGTTCATGTTCCAAAAAATATGATTGTTTGCTTGCAGGACAACAGGAGAGATGAGTTCTCCGTCACAGATGGTGTGGTCAGTGAAGATGGTCACCTGCAGGTTCAAGCTCATTGTAATGCCTGGACTGGAAACAAGCCATCCTTAAAATATTACAACATTCCAGCTCATGTGTTGGAATGAAAAACAAATGTTGTTTAAATCAGAGACTGCACTTGTGACAGAACTACAAATATTTTATTTTGATTATATAAGTAATGTAAGTACAAAACAAACTTGTAGTAGGCCTAAACTTATTTTCAGAATAATTACATCTGAGACTTTGTTTAATTGTAAGATTATAACCGTGATGGCAATATAATTGTTTGTTGTTCAGCAGAACAGTGTCCAGTATGTTGGCTGTTATACTTTGTTGTGTTTGAAAATAAAAGTTGGGCTGATTTTAACATCATTACAAAAAGTGTTGTTAATTATTTTTAATCATATTCAGGTTACCACAAATTGTTTTTTTCATTTAGTTGAACTTGAAATGTTTGTCAGTAGGTAAACAATTAGTATTGTACAGTCAGAAATATCAAGTTATTCTTAATACTGTAGACTTGCACTGTATAAGTTGTCCTAACAGTCATCTTAAGTAAGCTTTACTTAGTTTTTTTTGAGGCAACGAGTTTCCTTAATTTTTTTTTGAGTTCTGGGAACTAACAAGGCTGTACAGTGTACTCAAAATGAGTAAGTTGCCCTAACTTGGTCATCTTACGTAAACTTGATCCAATTTTCTTGAGTTCTGGGAACAAATGAGCTTGTACAGAGTACTCAAAATAAATAAGTTGTTCTAATTTAGTCATTTTTAGCTAAGCTTTACTCAATGTTTTTGAGGCAACAAGTTGCCTCAATTTTTTTGAGTTCTGGGAACTAATTAGATTTTACAGTGTGGGCTGACAGAGAACTGAAAGGGCGTGCGTAGAGGTGTGGTTCTGCTCCTGAAATTCAAATAAATTATCTCCTAAAATATTGTTCACTTTGGACATTAGATATCTTATCGTATCTTATCTTATCTTTCAGTATCATTACATGTGTTTTGTTATTTTAGACAGTTCCCCTGTTTTCTTCAGAGTAGGATAAATGGAAGAAGATGGCTGGATTGATGGATTTTAAATCCTTTTCAACCTCATGTTATCCACTTTTCTTTCCCTTAATAACAAATATCACTCAGAATTTTGGTCTCCACACACAATGTACAAAAAGTTAATAAAACAAACATTAATTTAACCTTTTTTGTTGATAAATGTGTTCACTTACCTGCATTGGCTTATCATACCAGCGGTTGCCTCCGTTCTTTGTCAATCCACCTCCATGCAGCATCAACATGGCTCGTTGGGTGTCACTAAGTTCAGGTCCACTTGCGTCGTCCAGACAGACGAGACACAGACAACGCTCAATCATGTCCAGCGAGTCCCTGTTGGTAGACTCTACAGGAAAACAAAAGTCAATCTGAGAGGCACCTCATATAAAAGAGAGTTTTTATTGGCAGTCCATATAAAATCCCTTTTGAAATGTACCTCTCATTAGTACACTACGAGACTCAGCCCACTCTGTCCGTCCATCTGAAGTGAGAAGCCCTATAGGAGGGAGCTGCTCTTCTTCGTTGTCAGCCATCTTGACAATCTTCTCCAGCTGAGTCAACAAATCTCTTTGATTCAGTTGCCGGAAGTTGATCATCACATCCAGCACAAAGAACTGGACAAAGGGTTCAGATTAGCCACAAAGTTTTAGGAATCTTTGGTACTGACTAACTTTCCTAATGATGTGGACCTATGCATTGTTTCAGAATTTCCTGCCATTGTGAAATAACATCCAAGTGATTCTTTTAGCAGCATTGAGCCCCAAACTTAGCCAGAGCCACAAAGAACAAGGAGAACCTGCACAGATGGTATGACTCCCACAGAAGCAGTTTAAAGCCACAGAAAAACTGTGCACGTGTAACAAATAGGGGGTCACATAATATAAGGGCGATCGTGGCTCAAAGAGTTGGGTGTTTGTCTTGTAACCGGAAGGTTGCCGGTTCGAGCCCCGGCTCGGACAGTCTCGGTCGTTGAGCAAGACACTTCACCTACTGCCTACTGGTGGTGGCGATATGGCAGCCTCGCTTCTGTCAGTCTGCCCCAGGGCAGCTGTGGCTACAACTGTAGCTTGCCTCCACCAGTGTATGAATGTGAGAGTGAATGAATAGTGGAATTATAAAGAGCTTTGAGGGCCCCGAAAAGCGCTATATAAATGCAATCCATTATTATAAAATCTTTCTTTCTTTCTTTCTTTTCTAATTGCTGTTTGAATTAGCTCAACTGATAATAAAGTCTTAGTTTATTTACACTCTTTATTAAATCTAGTTGGATGTGATGATCTTAATTCGAGTAAACATCAAGTTTCCATCACAGACAGCCAATTTAGAACAACCAAACCTAACAAGTCTGTTTGTGGGCTGTGGGAGGAAATCTGCACAGACATGAGGAGAACAGGCAGACTTCACACAAAAAAGCCCGACCTAGTTACATCAAAAGGAATTTCTTCTTACTACAGGAGGTTCAAACTTGTAACAGTCTTACTGTGAGGTAACAATGCTAACCACTGCACCACTGTGTCACCACTATTGTGAAGTGATCTGTTCTGTTTTACCATTCAGAACATGATGACATTTCTTCAGTGTTGGGCTTCTAAATAAATTCTGCAATATAATGCTTGATCTTCGTAGATCTCACCTCCCTGATAAAAGTCAACAGATTTGGTTTCCCTCAACTCTTGAAGGTGTGAACCGTGAAACAATTACCAGAAATTCATTTTTTTTGAAAATTGAGAATTTATTAAACCAGCTGACAAATTTGTTTAAAAAAATTGATTAAATTTAATTGCCCACATATGATGTTTTATTTACATTTAAAAAAAAGATTAAAAATGTATTTCACAATTTATTTAGGTTTTTTAAGGGGAAAGAAGATCACACTGAAAACTCACAAAAAGCTTCATGTATCAAATCTGAAACACTGGGCATTAAGGGGTTACGCCCAGATTGTGTGCCAAGTTTGCATTCCAACATAAAGAACAAAATTGTAATGCATATCTATGAGAAATCTGGAATGTGCTGTGTTACATGCTAACCAATCTCTCGTCGAATGAAGACCATGTAATATGGTGGAGAACTAAGAAATGGCTCTTGCCCCTGGGTCTGTTTTCTCCAAGTCTGACCTGGTTTTTGCACGCCACGATGATATGTTCAGGTTCTGGCATCACGCTACTCTCCTGTGCTACGAGAGTGTCCCTCTCAGGTCCTGGCAGACGGTAGGAGGTGAAGAGACGATAATACTGCTCCATACACAGACGCGTTCCTGCCAGCTGGCCCCGGGCATAGTCCACAGGCAGGTTACGGCTACACGCAGACATACACAACTCTTTCAGGCTTTTTCTCTACACAAGAACTGAAAGTGAAGAATATTATTTTATGACAATTTGAATTAAATGTTAACTCACTCATCAAGGTGAGTCTTGTACTCCAAAACTCCAGATATTAAGTGTGCAGCAAATCTAGAAAGAATATCTTTGCTCAGTTTTAATGCTTCACAAAACACACACACTGTACTTGGTCACTCTTTTGCCACCACACTCTTTTTTTTCTTGATTAATTGTGTAGCTTCACAACATAAATGCTTCATGTAAATCATGTGGTTAAGGAACCGGTAACAGATCAATACCATGTCAACCAAACCACAGTTTTCGGACCTCGAGGCATTCTGAGTAATGACCCCCTCTGAAAGTGTCCAGCCAAGAGGGAAGTGTTCAAATTTGTATAATCAATGAAATTTGGTAGAAAAGCAATTCTCACAGTTCACTATTATTTGTCAGTCTTTGTGCTGGAATAACCAAAATCACCTACAACTTGTAACACGAGCAATTAGATATTTTTTTTCTTTCAGAGACCGTTTCTACACCAGTGAAGAAAGGATTCTGTCTACTAGTGGATTGCAGAGGCTTCGTCTGTCCCGTTGTATCAAACTATGAGATTTTTTTCGTGGTTCACTCGTCTCAGGTGTGCATACCTTAAAGAGTCAATAGGAGCCTTGAAGTTCTGCTGTGGGAAGACCATTGAAGGACTTGAGTTGACAGGTAGAGCAAGTCTGTTGTTCAGGTACATATCATTCAGCCAGTAGTCATAAACCTATGGTGGAAAAACAAAAAGCAAAAACCAAACAGGATTGAATGTAAATAAAGGGACTGGACCATTAAAAGCAGATAAAACAGAATCATGCTTCACAACCTTTCTAAAAGGTTTATCGACATCAGTAATGTCTTCAAGATTTGGTTTAAAACTTTAACATTTTCAAAAGTATAAGCATCCAAAACACAGAGTTTTGTTTCTTAAATACATATATTTCATTTATTAAATAACGTCTTGTAACATTAAAATTATGTTTTAAATTTTTATTTACCCAGTTTGCCACGTTTTCGCTCCTCTCCGTGAGTTTGCTCTGTAGTAGCTCCCCCACTCCTCCAGGGGCTCCAAACTGCGTCACTATGTTTTGCGTCTTGTTGAACTGTTCTTCTGTGAGCAGGTGCTTCATGCACCTCAGGTACCTGTCTAGTGTGTCTTTCAGGTTGGGCACCGGCAGCTTTGGCAGAGCCTGGAGAACATGGCGGGATGAAAAGCTTTTACTTCTCATCACCAGTTTTCCTTTTTCCAAATTCTTGACTAAACATGACGTAAGTCTCCCCGTGCAATGATTGCGCATGCTATTAAGCAAATATTTAAGGAATCGATAAAATTCCTTAAATATTTAATCTCTAAATTTCTGTCATTTCTAAGTTTTTGTAAGAATACCACATTCCAATTAAATCGCCCATGAATTCCAGCGTAATCCCTTGAAAGCCACTTTTATGTCCTGAAATGTTGTTAGACCTTATTTGATTTTGCAACCTTTAATCGTAAAATGTAAATTGATCTGTTGCAGAATTGAGAAAAACATATACGGTGTACTTATAAGATGTAATTACATCTCGGCCCCCTGAATCTTCGGAGGCGTCTCGGTCGACAACTGGCATGTTGGCGGTGTAGAAGGGCAATCAAGCAGGTGGAGTCACAAGAGGAACTCTCTGTCCAAAAACAAAATCTGCAGTCATTATTTAAAGTCGACACTTATTAATATAAATGTCAGTCACAGTGACAACCAATCGAGTTTAATCCTCACTCACACTCAGAAAAATAAAGGTGCCAACTGGAACCAAAAGTGGTTCTTTAGACTGATGCCATAGAAGAACCTTTTTTGGTGCCACAAAGAACCTTTCAAACAATGGTTCTTTAAAGAACCATTTCTTTCAGTGGAAATGAAAATGTTTTACCTTTTCCAACAGTCCCAGAATCCAGATCTTCAAAGACCAGCAGGTGCTCAAGACTGTTATCCGCTTCGCTGTCACCGGTCGTGAGAAAGTGTTTTTCCCTTAGAAAGTTCAAGGCCCACCGCTCGCGCGATCTGCCTGCGCATGCACATCCCAACGACTGACCCCCTCCGTCCGCTCCCGGGATGATGCCATAGTACAACGTGTTCTAACGTCTCTCTGTTTCCCTGTCATTCGGCTCAAAACATTTGATGAACAAGTACTCAGATCATTTACCTAAGCAGTGTGCTTTGCCAAAACTAAGTAAGTGTGTTGGTAAGTGTGTTCATTAGGCTTTGCCCCCCACCCCTGCCACCAGTATATTTTTAAACAAGTATTTCTAGCTTTATTTGAATATTCAGTTTCCTACCATCTGCTTTTAAAGGGTAATCACCAGGTAACCCGCCCTCCCCCTTCGCACACACATGCACACAAACAAAACACAGTATAATTCACTCCCTCATTATAGTGAATAAATATTTATGCCATTTTACACCATCAAACTTAGATAGCTAAGGATGAAGAACCTTTTGTTCTTTAAAGAACCATTTGTAATAGCTAAAGAACCATCTACAAAATAAAAAGGTTCTTTGACGTATGATGGCTCTTTAAAGAACCATGAAGACATCTGAAGAACCATTTAAGAACCATCATTTTTCATCTGCAGATGAAAAATATTATGATGCACGCAGAAAGTTGATAAAAAAACAAGATCAGACTGTTTCTGTCTGCCAGAAATACACAAATGCACACTTTCTTCAAGATTATAACATGCATGAATTTAGAGAAAATTGCCTTACAAAACTGCACATTTGGTGAAAACATGTTCCCAGTACTAAGGCGAAACTAACAAGAACAACAAAAAATAGAGTGCAACTGAATTTTTTACTCACCAGCGAGGGAAAAAACACCCTCTCCTCCTGGAGCTCAAGAAGGTAGTTTTAGTTGGTCCATCTTTACTTGAATCCGTTTATAACAGAATTTCTTTAAAATGTCACTGCTTCGAGCCTTCATTTTAAGCATCTTTCAATCGCCTACACGGCATGAGCACAACTCCCTGGCTGGCTCAGGAGAGATGCTAAAAGAAGGTACCTCAGCCTCTTGACAGCCAGGCTCCTCCCAGAAGTCCTGCTATTCGCCGGGAAGTTTATTTGGCACTTCACATGCTCACCCCACCTTATTTAGACGCCATCTGAGCTCCTCAGATGCTGAAGCACTTTGCAGGAAAACAATTAGGACGCATTTTTTCGTGGATTTTTTCCCCCTTTGGCTTTCAGAATTTACAAACACTACACGCAGAACAGTTTAGGCGCACGACTCCTTTCACCTGACTGCACCTGACCGATTCAGATGACGCCATTTAACATTATGAGCAGATATTTGTGTGACCAACAAGATGCTTCAATGGAGCCTATTATTCATATAAACCATAAAACCCTCTGAAATTAGTAATATTTTGAACCAATGACATTTTCCCCAGAAATATTCAGTTACACTTTCACTGTAAAATCAAATGCTTCTCTTTATTTGAAATTCACGGTCAAGGATCAGAGCACCACAAATACGTTGGCCTTAAAAACTTTAATTTCTGATTTTTTTCCCAAACCAATTTGTTTCCACGGGCAAAACATGTCAGAATCTTTAAATGAGACACTTTCGTGTTTTAACAACACATTTAAATATCATTCTTCAGTTGCGATAACTTTCTAAGTATATATTATCTCCATTTATAGAGGAAAATAACATTGCAGAATAAAAATTACAATTTGTACCCTAAATAAACCATTTCAATAAACAATATCATTCGCATGACGTTGATTTAATTATGTACATGAATATACATTTATGTACAGTCGCGGATCATCATACAGTGAGGCTATACATTCCTATGCATTCCAGAAAAAAAAAACAGAATTAATAAAACGCAAAAGCAGATTTCACCTTTTCCCCCCACCTTTCTCAATCTGCCGTGTGACACACAATACAGATTACAGTGAAAGACGCATTACATTTCTTCTTTTGTTCAAACACATTTGCACAATCCCTGAACACGATATGAGTCAGTTTCCGATACAATGATAAATACTCTTAATGAATATACATTTATCTCAGCAAAATCTTTCACAGGAATCTCACCTTTAAATAAAGAAACGCAAGCGAGCACCTTTCTGCTAAAGCTTTAACCTACTCGATTTGACAAAACCCAGAGAACTTGTCACCAGAAGCGGTAAATAATTGATATTATTACACAATCATAATAGTGTTATGGAATTGATTGAATCGGACATGATACAGACAACTCTACATTGGCACTTGGATAGTTTAACACCCAGCTAAAGGTATTTTACGCATACTCTCCCCCAGAAGATTCCTCCTCTGAATAAGAGCGCTGAGCAAAGGTCTCAATGCCATTCTCGTCAATCGTTGTACACAAACCCTTTCTCTTTTTCTCCCGTTGCTCCATCTTAATCGTATCATACAATCCCGTTGGACCGTCTTCTAGGAGCATGTTTCGCTCGGAGAAAGAAGGCTTCATTTGTGTCACGTTCTTCAGCAGGAGCAGCGCCGGTGCGTAAAGTACGTTGGCGAGCCCCATGCCCAAGTTAAGCTGAACGAAGCCCAGGTCGTGCACTATCTGTCCGGCCACCACGGGCCCCAGGGCATACGCCACGCAGTAGGAGATGTCTGCAATCGCGTACACACTGCCATACACTGACACGTGGCGCACATCCACTAAGAAACCCAAAGTTGGTAGAAGTGCAGTGTCCACGAAGGCGATTCCAAAGCAGATGCCACACAGCGGAATCATCAGCTGTCCAAA